>NC_134552.1:22867780-24324791 GCF_025594145.1 Primulina tabacum
TGTTTGCTGACTTAAAAGTCTATGAGTTCGAACTAGAAGTAAGAGTTGGAGAAGAGCCCTCAACAAATCTGCCAACCAAAGCCCTTGCTGCTACTGCTGCTATTACTTCTACTGCTGCTACTGCAAGCATCTCACAAGCAGTACCTGTAACTATTATTGAGAGTACTTCTGAAAAGACTGCTGAAAAAATCAGCAATGAAGCTATGTCCTTATTTGTGAAAAAGTTCTCTAGATTCATGAGAAAGAATCATCGAGCCTACCAAAACCCTAATCGCAACTTCAAGAAAGATTCACCATCTGGTGATATGGCGTGCTTCAACTGTGGAAAGATTGGTCACTTTATTGCTGACTGTCCAAAGCCCAAGAAAGATGACCAGAAGAAGAAAGAGTACAAAAGGAATGACAAAAAGTTCAGAAAAGACCGCAAAGCGATGATTGCTGAAGAAAGCAAATTTAAATGGGCGGATTCCAGCTCTGAGTCATCTGACTCAGAAATTCATTCCAGTGAGAGTGATGCAGAAGAGATTAAATGTCTTATGGCAGATGTTGAATCAAACTCAACATCTGAAGAGGTATTCGACTTCGACTCTGACGAATTTACACGAACTGATTTAATTAAAGCATTACATGACATGGTAGGGGAGTACTCAAGACTTTCCCAATCATTCGAGGAAGTTAAGATTGAAAATCTAAACTTAAGAAATCAAGTCAGTAAATTCACTTGCTTGCAAGAGAATAGCTGCGATGATTTGAAAGTGGAGATGAGTAAGTTGAAAACCGAGAATGAGAGAGTAAAAGCAGATTACCAGACAATGAAATCTGAAAATCAGAAGCTGTCTGTTCTGGTAAATGCTTGGAATAAAACTTCCATTTCATTGGAAAAGATGCAAGAATTGCATAAGCAATCCGGAGATAGAAGTGGTCTCGGATTCAGCAATGATGAAAGCACTTCTGAAATCAGTACTCAGCCAGAACTGGATACCAGCAAAACAAAATACATTCAATTCGTTAAATCCAGTGTAGCTTATGAACCGGAAGTACCGACTGTTCAAGTTGAAAGAAATGTAAATCAGATGAACAAAAGAAAGAATTATGGTCTTGGTTATACTGAACCTAAGGGAAGAGTTGACCAAAGTTCTGGGTCCAGTAGAGGATTCAACTCAAGAAGACAACCCCCTATGAAGGTTAAAAACTACCAGTAATATAATTCTAGACCTGTTCAGAAGAGATACAGGCTAGACAACAGGAACAGAAGGGAAGAACAACATTCTGAGATGCATAAAAATAATAGATCCTCTGCTGCACACACCTCTATGGATACCCGAAGTACAAAATCACCAAAAATTGTACAAATATGGGTTCCTAAGGGACTAATAAGGTTGGACCCAAGTAGATTGGGTACCAGATGCTAAAATTTGTGTTTGCAGGAACAGGTAAAGAAAGCTAAAGTAAGCAGCTCCACATGGTATCTGGACAGTGGATGTTCCAAACACATGACTGGACAGAAAAATCTACTTTCAGAAGTAATAAGTTGTATTGGACCAAATATAACTTTTGGGGACAACTCAAAAAGTAAAATCGTGGGTAAGGGTAAGATTATACATGGTAACATAACTATCAATGACGTACTACCTGGTTGAGAATCTCTGTTATAATTTAATCAGCATTAGTCAACTGTGTGATAATGGTTATTCTGTAGTTTTTCAGAAGCACACATGCATAGTTAAAGATTCTGCTGAGTCTACTGTATTAACTGGAAAGAGAGAGGGCAACACCTACAGAGTTTCTTGGAACTTAGATCATGTTAATGCTCCTACATGTTTAGTTGCCTCTCTTAGTGATAAACATTGGCTCTGGCACAAGAGGTTGAATCATCTGAATTTCAAATCATTCAATAATCTCAAAAAGCAAAATTTAGTTGATGGTTTGCCTGATATTAAATTTGTTAAGAATCATGTTTGTTCTGCATGTCAGCTTGGAAAACAGGTCGGATCCAGCTTCAAGAACAAAGGTAGAAAATCAGCTTCAAGATGTTTGGAATTGCTGCATATGGACTTATTTGGTCCAATTCCTATCATGAGCTTAGGAGGAATGAAATACCCCCTTGTTGTTATTGATGATTTTTCTAGATTTACTGGGTAATATTTCTTGCTGGAAAAGATCAAACCAGTAGCCTCCTGATCAAAAGCTTATGAAAAAGATTCAAAATGAAAAATCCTTTTCTATCATTAAAATCAGAAGTGATCGGGGTACTGAGTTCACTAACAGAATTCTTGAGTTGTACTTAGATGAACAGGGGATTCATTATGAATATTCAGCTGCCAGAACGCCTCAACAAAACGGAGTAGCTGAAAGGAGAAACAGAACTCTTAAAGAAGCTGCTAGAACAATGCTAGCAGATGCAGACATCTCTCAGCGCTTCTGGGCAGAAGCAATCAACACTGCATGTTATACGCAAAACAGAACAATGATCAACAAAAGGCATAATCAGACTCCTTATGAGATATGGAAAGGGAGTAAGCCTAATATATCTTATTTTCATATTTTCGGCTGCAAATGCTTTGTGCTCAATAATGGCAAAAACTATTTAACTGCATTTGATTCAAAATCAGATGCTGGAATATTTCTTGGTTACTCTACTGTGAGCAAAGCTTTCAGAATCTTCAACAATAGAACTCTTACTGTTGAAGAATCGGTTCATGTTGTCTTTGACGAGGACAGCAGTGCTCATGAAATATCTAATATGTCAAATTTGAGTAACAGGTTAGACAAAATTCACTTGGAACTGGATAGTGAAGATGATGCAGAAGCTAGTATAAAAGATGTTCAAAATCCAGAATCAGACATTCCATTAGCAGAACCAGAAGTACAAATATTAGACATACCAGTACCACCAGCTGATAATCCAGAACCTGCTACTGGTTCAGAAGATATCAATCCAAATATATCAAATCAGGAAGAAATCCCTTTAAACCCTTTTATTTGGAGAAAATCTCATCCTCCCTCTTTGGTTATTGGAAATCCAGCAGCACCTTTTAGAACCAGAAGGCAAATGATTAATGAATATATGCCTGATGCTTTCATTTCTCAGGATGAACCAAAGAAAATTGAAGAAGCCCTTCTGGATTCTAGTTGGATTGAAGCTATGCAAGAAGAGCTGAACCAATTCAAAAGAAATGAAGTTTGGTTTCTAGTACCTAGACCATCTCACCAAGCTGTCATTGGAACCCGGTGGGTATTCAGAAACAAACTAAATGAAGAAGGCACAGTGATCAGAAATAAAGCAAGACTGGTGGCTCAAGGTTTTAGACAAGAAGAAGGAATAAACTATGATGAAACCTACGCACCAGTAGCAAGGCTCGAAGCTATCAGAATATTTTTGGCCTTTGCTGCTTTCAAAAATTTCAAAGTTTATCAAATGGATGTAAAGAGTGCTTTTCTAAATGGTCTACTACAAGAAGAGGTCTACGTCGAACAACCTCCAGGTTTTATTGATCATTTCTTACCTCATCATGCATTCAAATTACACAAAGCCTTGTATGGTCTAAAACAGGCATCTAGAGCGTGGTATGATACTCTATCACAATTTCTTGTCAATCATGATTTTACAATTGGGACAGTAGACAAAACTCTGTTCACTCTAGTCAAGAATAAACATATCCTATTAGTACAGATTTACGTTGATGATATTATTTTTGGGTCAACTAACCCCAAACTATGTGCAAAGTTTGCTAAGTTGATGCAGGATCAATTCGAAATGAGCATGATGGGAGAATTAACATTCTTCCTAGGATTACAGATCAAACAACTTGATACTGAAATTTTCATAAATCAAGCTAAGTATACTAAGGAGCTTCTGAAAAAGTTTGGTATGGAAGCATGCTCTGCTGCTTCCACTCCAATGAGCTCATCTACAAAGCTTGATAAAGATGAAAATGGAATTCCAATAGAGGTAACTCCGTACCGTGGTCTTATTGGCTCATTGTTATATCTTACTGCCAGTAGACTAGATATTATGTTTGCTGTTTGTATTAGTGCAAGATTTCAATCTAACCCTAAACAATCTCATTATATTGCTGCTAAACGTATTTTGAAGTACTTGAAAGGAACTCAAAATGTCGGCTTATGGTATCCTAATGATTCATCGTTAAATTTTATTGGATATTCAGATGTTGATTATGCAGGTTGCAAATTAGACAGGAAAAGCACAAGTGGTTACTGTCAATTCCTTGGTGATAGGCTGATCTCCTGGTTTAGTAAAAAGCAGACTTCTATAGCTACATCTACTGCAGAAGCAGAATATCTGGCTGCTGGAAGCTGCTGTTCCCAAATACTATGGATGCAACAACAATTAAAAGACTACGGAATTCAGGCCTCCAAATCACATATCTTCTACGACAATACCAGTGCCATTGCAATCACACAAAATCCAGTTCCAGAACGGAGCACATAGATATCAGGCATAATTTCATCAGAGATCACGTGCAGAAGAAGGACATTCGTCTGGAATATGTCCCTACTGATCAACAAACAACAGATATCTTTACGAAACCTCTGCCTGAGAATAAGTTTTCTTATTTTCGAAATACACTTGGATTGATAGACTTAAATTAATTGTTCGTTATCTTCATTCCATTAATGTATTGTGATTTAGTCCTCTCTTGTGATTGTTCAGTTTTAGTTTGCAGACAATAAAAGCTAAGCGAAAGATACAATCAGTAAACATAATATAAGAATTTCATTAATGATAGAAGCGGGGGCGTACATTCTTTATTTCTTTTTTAACGTACGCTCTCCAAATTGCCAACCAAGTGGACAGCTCTCCGGTAGAGGTACGCAGAAACTCCTCTGAAAAAGCAATCTTTTTCAGAGTCCTCTGCTCCTTTAAGAGCATGAGGAGGTAGACGCCATCTTCAGATAAGAAGTCTGCGCTATTAGCACTATGGAGACGTCGATAATACTTCTCCATTGCTAACAGCTCCTTGGAAGAAGACACCAGCCGACCTTCAAAGGTGGACTGAAGCTCGTGGACCTTAGTCCAGGTAGCAAGTGCCTTTTCCAGCACCTTGTCTTCAATTGCCTCCTTCCTTGCAGCTATCACTTCCTTCATGAACTCCTCGGGAAATCAGGACTATTCTCTCTTGCCATATTCTTTCTGTTTAAAAGTGACTATATGGCTAACCTCTATGCCTGTATTTATAGATGACAAACCAGGTACCAAAGATCGAGGTAATCATGACTGCAGTAGGAAATGTGAAGCGTTCTGTGTCAAGCTATCGACGGTTCAATTACCAAGAATTATCATTTAATAATTCCATTAATTTAGGGGAAACTTTATTCTGAATATACTTGATTTTATGTCAGATACAGAAGGTGATTTGTCTTTTCGATAAAACAAGGCATTCTTTTCTTTCTTCCAGTATAAGCTATCATAAGACGACAAATTCCCTTCTGAATTTTTTTTCATTTATCAGTTATATATTATTATTCAGTTGACATTGAGTTATTTGCAGAAAATAAAGAAACATCAAGTACTTCAACTGAAATTTTATTAAGGAACCATTTCGGTACATTAAACGATGAAGAAGCGGAAAAGTCTCAAGTCAACCGAAACGTCTTCTGATTTACCAGACTAAGCTTTTCTTACTCAAACTATTTTATTATTCAATGAAAGTAGTAGATAAACAAAAGATTTCAAAATATTCTTTAACCAGAAGCTTTACATTGAGTTTATCTACTCCATTTGTTGATATCAGCAGCTTGAAGTACTTTTCTTGTTGCAAAGTACTTCAGCAGGAAACGTATGGTCTTCTTCGAAAAGATTCCAGCAAGCTTGGGTCTTATAAGACTCTGGAAAACTTGGGTCTTGTCAGCACTAATGTATTGGAAAAGGATGTCTTCAAACATCTGCTTACGAGAGGCTGGAAGTAGTCTTTGGAATTCCTCTGCTGATTCTGACTCTGGAGAAGACTCCGAGAGATCACTTGCACCTATCATGTGTATTGGTTTGATAAAAGAAATCTTAAATGAATTAGTTTGTGAACTTGCAGGCACTTATATAGAGTCTCAGAAAGCTGAAGAGACGGAAATTTGGTTACACGAATACCAAGATTCATCCATCTTGTCCTCAGATATCACATCTCTGCATTTATTGGTTGGATTTATCGAGGGGGAACAATATCTTAGTCAGACTAAGATTTTCGTATCTTTTTCCGAAAGCAGATTGAATGTCTGTCCTTTTGATAAAACAACAAGTCTCCTGGTTTTATCAAAGTGCTCAATTATTTCAGTACTTTAAAAACTTCCAATAGACGTTATCATAAAATGACAACTTCTCTTCTGATTATTTCAAAAGTAACCGCTTGGACAGCCCGCTATTTTCACTGAGATTCAAATTTTTAAAATCATTGGTCAGTCTGACATGATCTGGCTATCATTTCAAAATACTCAACTGTAAACATATTGACACGTGTCCTTGTGTTTACATTGACGGCTGTACATTCTTTTAATATATCAGTTTTTTACTTTTCACCGTTACTGCTTTAAAACTTTTGCTACTCAGCTACTGCTTTCTCTTAAATATTTCTTCTCTACTGCAAAATATATCTGATTCATTTCTACAAAAATGGCCGGAGCATATACTCTTAATGCCTATCAAGTCAACTTTACTTCAGTTCTCAATATAAAAGATGAGAATCTTGTCAAAATGTTCCAAGCCCTAGAAAAATCAGGACTCCGAAAATTCTTGGAAGCACCTGCTGTAATATATAAAACTGCTCTTCTGGAACTTTATGCTAAGACAACTGTGGAAGAAGGGAAAATTGTATATTCTCAGGGAGATGCATCTATCTCCATTGGCGCCGCACTCTTGGGATCGACCTTCTTCCTTCCTTACTCAGGTACCTCTGAACTTTCTGATATTTCTAAACAGGAGATGTCAGCTGCTCTCTGCACCTTCTCAGCTTCTGGAGAAGAAGTATCTCCATCTTGTTTCAAGAAACTTCTGAAAATAAAATATCAAGTGCTTGCTGACATTGTCGCTAAGGCGACAAATTCCCTTCTGTCTTTTCGATAAAACAAGGCATTCTTTTCTTTCTTCCAGTATAAGCTATCATAAGACGACAAATTCCCTTCTGAATTTTTTTTTCATTTATCAGTTATATATTATTATTCAGTTGACATTGAGTTATTTGCAGAAAATAAAGAAACATCAAGTACTTCAACTGAAATTTTATTAAGGAACCATTTCGGTACATTAAACGATGAAGAAGCGGAAAAGTCTCAAGTCAACCGAAACGTCTTCTGATTTACCAGACTAAGCTTTTCTTACTCAAACTATTTTATTATTCAATGAAAGTAGTAGATAAACAAAAGATTTCAAAATATTCTTTAACCAGAAGCTTTACATTGAGTTTATCTACTCCATTTGTTGATATCAGCAGCTTGAAGTACTTTTCTTGTTGCAAAGTACTTCAGCAGGAAACGTATGGTCTTCTTCGAAAAGATTCCAGCAAGCTTGGGTCTTATAAGACTCTGGAAAACTTGGGTCTTGTCAGCACTAATGTATTGGAAAAGGATGTCTTCAAACATCTGCTTACGAGAGGCTGGAAGTAGTCTTTGGAATTCCTCTGCTGATTCTGACTCTGGAGAAGACTCCGAGAGATCACTTGCACCTATCATGTGTATTGGTTTGATAAAAGAAATCTTAAATGAATTAGTTTGTGAACTTGCAGGCACTTATATAGAGTCTCAGAAAGCTGAAGAGACGGAAATTTGGTTACACGAATACCAAGATTCATCCATCTTGTCCTCAGATATCACATCTCTGCATTTATTGGTTGGATTTATCGAGGGGGAACAATATCTTAGTCACACTAAGATTTTTGTATCTTTTTCCGAAAGCAGATTGAATGTCTGTCCTTTTGATAAAACAACAAGTCTCCTGGTTTTATCAAAGTGCTCAATTATTTCAGTACTTTAAAAACTTCCAATAGACGTTATCATAAAATGACAACTTCTCTTCTGATTATTTCAAAAGTAACCGCTTGGACAGCCCGCTATTTTCACTGAGATTCAAATTTTTAAAATCATTGGTCAGTCTGACATGATCTGGCTATCATTTCAAAATACTCAACTGTAAACATATTGACATGTGTCCTTGTGTTTACATCGACGGCTGTACATTCTTTTAATATATCAGTTTTTTACTTTTCACCGTTACTGCTTTAAAACTTTTGCTACTCAGCTACTGCTTTCTCTTAAATATTTCTTCTCTACTGCAAAATATATCTGATTCATTTCTACAAAAATGGCCGGAGCATATACTCTTAATGCCTATCAAGTCAACTTTACTTCAGTTCTCAATATAAAAGATGAGAATCTTGTCAAAATGTTCCAAGCCCTAGAAAAATCAGGACTCCGAAAATTCTTGGAAGCACCTGCTGTAATATATAAAACTGCTCTTCTGGAATTTTATGCTAAGACAACTGTGGAAGAAGGGAAAATTGTATATTCTCAGGGAGATGCATCTATCTCCATTGGCGCCGCACTCTTGGGATCGACCTTCTTCCTTCCTTACTCAGGTACCTCTGAACTTTCTGATATTTCTAAACATGAGATGTCAGCTGCTCTCTGCACCTTCTCAGCTTCTGGAGAAGAAGTATCTCCATCTTGTTTCAAGAAACTTCTGAAAATAAAATATCAAGTGCTTGCTGACATTGTCGCTAAGGCACTATTGGTCAAAGCTGGCACGTTTGATAAACTGACAAAGGATAAAGTCCAAGTGATGGTTGCCATCACTTCAGAAATTAAAATGGATTGGAGTCGTTTCTTGTTTCGAATGATGAAAGATATGGTTACAAGGAAAAGCTCTCGATTTGCTGTTCAAATCAGCACAATGCTGAAAGATGCTGGTTTTGCCTTTACAAGTGAACAGGATGCTGCTTCTGTGACAATGATTGACGCTGACAATGTACTCGCTTTAAGGCCCAAGCCAACTGTGGCTGAATTTGTTGCTTTAAAAAGGGAGATTGGAGACACTACTTCTAAGGATCAAGGATTTCAAAAGAAGATTAAAAGAAAGAGAGTGGTTATCTCTACTGATTCTGACAAGACATTGTCCGAGGAGTCTGCTGCTCCCATTCAACCATCTCTGGCCCCTACTCCCAGCAAAAAGAAAGCTCGATTTATTCTTCGGATCAAGAAGACAGCAGCAATCTCTGAATTAGATAGTGTTCCGATAAGGCAAGTGTTTCCAGAAGTTGTTTCTTCTGCACGACCCACTGCTCCTATTCCACTACCAACTGCTATCTCTGTTCCAACAACATTTACAGCTTCAACTTTCAGACCTGTGTCTGGAATTGTTATTCAAGAATCAACTACGGGGTCTTCTGCTTTTCGACCCGTATTGCCTGTCTCATCATCTGCTAAAGGGAAAGAAATACTGACTGAGGAACCAATATCTCTTGGACCCAAGACATTTGTGACAACTGGTGTTGATCTTCACTTAGCAGAAATAGAAAGTTCTGCTAGTAACGACATAAATTTCTTTGATGAATGGCACAAAGTTCGAGTTTTTCATTCTTTCTCATACTTCAAGAAGAAAGGCTCTTATGCGAGAATGATGAACATTGAAAGGAAAGTTTTTAAGTTTGCCAAAACTGAAAATGTTATTGAAGCCATGCATAGACGAGGCTACATCTACGAACAGCTGAAATGTCAGAAGTTAGAATCTGTTCTGAAAACTCTCGAATCAAATTTTGATCCTACAATTTCAACTGCTGCTCAAGATAAACATGTTATTCATGTTCTGACTGCCAGATTGAGACAGATGAGCGAGCAACTTCTTGCTCAAGAACAAGCCTTTGGAGAGCCCATTCAATATCATGTAGGCTTTGTTCCAGACTTTACTCAGAATCAGACAGTTGAGGAACAGACTCTTGCTTCACCAAAAGCTCCTGCTCTCAGTACTCCTGCATCACCAAAGAAGCCTATTCAATCCTCATCTCTCCTATCTGTGCGTGAACTAGCTTCGGTGGAAGAAGTTATTGAATCAATCGTTCCTACGCTCTCTACTGCTCCAGCAACCGATCTGAATACTGCTTTAGATCAATCATCTTCTCCAACAGCAGACCAACCCATACCAAACTCAGATGCTGCCCCATCCTCTTTATTGCCAAATCTCGAGAACTTTTCTGTTGAACATCAAGCACAAACGGAAGCTCTTTTGAAACAGCAATCTGAACCTGTGTCTGCGGAACAACCATTTGAAACTACTGAAGTTGTTCCATCTAAAGAGAATATGGTTTCTGCATCTATTGCTCATGTTGAAGAGATTGTTCCTACGAACACTACTGCAGAACCACTTGTTACTACTGTTCCAGACGCAAGCTCTGCTGAACCTGGCCACTCTACTGATCCAACGGATGCTATTACTCTTACAAAATTTCAAGACTCTACTGCATTGGTTGTCGCCAATCCTATACCAACTAACACTAATACCGGACTTGTCGAGATAAGGCAACGCTTGCTTGCACGAACTCCATCACCACAATCGGTACCATCTAATTTAGAATTTCATATTGATACTCTACAAAAGGAGCTCTAGAATCTTTCTGATATAATCAAGCAGTTATCTATTGAAAATTCCGTAGAAATATGTGGTGCTCAGTTCTTCCGAGACCGTATGTCCAAGGAAATATATAAAACGGCGGAATCTATGCATAAAAAGCATATTGAAATCATTGTTTTTCGACAAGCTATTTCCAGAAGTTCTAGTCAACTCACGCTCGCTCAATCTGACATTCTTGATCGACTCACCAAGCATGATGACCTCATCTGCTCAGTGTCCACCACCATGGAATCAATGGATGCCAAGATTGATTCTCAATCTCAAACTCTCACCATTCTTAATGATCGAGTTTATACTCAGGCTCCATATCTGGAGATCTTGACTGATGGCATTCAAAACTTGTCTGGACGAATGGATGACTTCATTGCTCATGTTATTGCCGCTGATGCCAAAAAGGGGGAAGTAGAACAAAGAAGAGGAAGAAATCAAACAGAAGCAGAACAAAGAAGAACAGGAGACCATACGGAATCATCAGCTAGAAGAGATCAGGATATTGGAACTGATGATTAACAAACTTTGTTCTTTAATTTCACTAATATTATCTTCTGATTGTTATCTGTTTTATAATGCTTTTATGCTTTTATATTGTTCAGGTTTTGGCATCACCACAAAGGGGAAAATTGATAGACCTAAATTAATTGTGGCGATGAAAATAAAAACCAGCTGCATTCGTTAAGAACAGTAGACAATATGAAAAGCACTGTGTCAAAAACAGAAACAGTAGAACGGATAGAATATCAGAAACAGAAGAAGATGTTTTCTAAAGGAACTTATCTTAAATGTTACCGTTAAGGGTCACCTAGTACTAGTATTAATTGTAGCATTAATTACTGTACGAAGTCATTTAATTCGCTTTACCGATTTTAGTATAAAACAGGACTGATTGTTTTATAGCTTTTCTGCAGGAACCTATTTCGGTAATAAATCTGATTTTATCAGAAGTCAGAAGACATTTTTTGATTATAGACGTTGAGCTCAGTTACCTATATATATGGAACAAACCCATATAGAAGAATGCGCTGAATCTTTCTCAAGAATTAATTGTATCTCACAATACAAGAAAACCACGAATCTTTGATATCTTCGAGTTCAACATAAAGAAAAGTAGCACACGCTTCATAGCAGATATCTGATCTATTGAGATCATTTTTTGCTAGTGTTTCTTACACTCTTCATAATTATTCACAGTACTCACATTTTATCAAGAAGAGTTTGTGATCTGAAAAGAGTCTTTTCAGAACTTTGTTGTATCGTATTTTCACTGTGTTGAGTAACTAAGAGTTTCAGTAGGCAAAGGGTAAGTCCTGCTGAAGTGGGTGTGTACAAAAGTTGTACTGTAAAATCCAAAGTCTTTTAGTGATACCTTCTGAAAACAGAAGAAGGGGAGACGTAGAAGACTTTATTTTCGAACTTCCATAACAGTTGTTGTCTACTGATAATACTATTTTCATTTACTCCATCGGATTGTTTCCGCACTTAATATTGTAATTTGTTGGAAGTATTCACGACAAGATCAGCTACTATCTC
Source organism: Primulina tabacum (assembly GCF_025594145.1). NCBI lineage: Eukaryota > Viridiplantae > Streptophyta > Magnoliopsida > Lamiales > Gesneriaceae > Primulina > Primulina tabacum. The sequence continues at coordinate 22,879,938 of NC_134552.1, forward strand.
TAACAGGATTCTAGCACTTTCTTTATCCAAGAAAGAAAAGAAGAGATTGGAGTATTTTTTCATTCTAATTTCCCATCAAATTTATTCTCTCAAATTTAAGGTATGTGTGTATTTCTTTTACTTTTTTGGCTGATATATTATTAAAATGAGTTGTTCAATTAGTACACATTTAAAACTTTGATAAATGATATGTATATTTGTACGTATATAGATACATGCACACATATTTTTTTTCAGACATACGCATATACATACACATATATAGATGCATACACACATATTTTTTATCATATATATGTGTATATATATTTTTGATAGTGATTAATACGATTATATGAGATATTATGAGCTGAGGCCAAGGCTCATTAGACGGGTAATGCTATCGCTGATGTCCCCGCCGCGGGGTACCGCGGTTATATTAGATAGATGCATCAAATAGAGCTGATACGATAGAGCTGATATGAAAATAACAACTAATGAACTGAATTCAATTTAAAAGAAAATGTATACATATATGATGTTATGATGAGACATGTTTTGACACGTTATGATTTTATACGACATGTTTACGTTATGCTTTTAAGTTCATGAAATGTATGTTGCTTGCGCACATGAATCCAAGGACCACATTTTCCGCACATCATGTTTTTGAGTTAGGAGTAGACATGATCATTTTTATACGCTTTGTTTTGACACGTTGATGATTACCAGGATTTTTACTTGTTTATTTTTACCTACATCTAGGATTGATGAGTTTGCGATAATTTTTAAACTGTAGTATTTATCTGTTATATGATTACGATTATTTTTAAAAAGACGTATTTTTTAGCAGTACTGCATGCATGCATAATTTTAAGAATTTAGAAAAATTGAGCTTGTCAAAAAAAATTTGTAGCATTTTTAAGTAGTAGATGTTTCATATAAGCCACTACTACTAATTTTCTATTTAATTAAAATATTATAAATTTACTAAATAAATAATTGTGAACTCGTTATATCCCCGATCGATAATCAGACATTGTCTTGTAGGCCGGTGAGGTTGTGTGACATGTTCTCTCTCTATCTCTCTCTTATATAAAGTTGTTTAGGTCGTTAATCCTTCTGATTCAGTTTGTATAACTTTTGAACAAGTCTACAAATGTTGTAACGACTAGATTTTTCCTTCACAGAGTAATGTCCAGTTGGACTTGGTTTTCTGCAAAACAAGTTCGAGCCACTGGAACCAGCTTGACTTTGTCTACATTTAAGCTATGTTCGGTTGGACTTCGAAATCTCCATTTCAATATAGCATAAACCCCTATGTTTGCCTTTACTTTCAAATTTTACATTCCGTTTAGATTGAGCTTCTGGCTGATCATATTCATATATCATGTTATCTGAAAAATTTATCATTTAGACTTGTCTTTAACTAGATAAGATTGAGTACCCGCCTCAGAAGTATTACACTCATTATTGTCAAACTCTAAACCAGTTATGTCTCTGGCCTGTTTTTGTAATTTGTGCATATTCTCAATGGAGGCAGAAAACTTGTTCCAATAGTTTACTAACATCGCCTACTGTTTATTCTCATTGATAGTTTCTTGTAACACTCTTCGCATGTCATGATTCTCAGCCGCTAACAAATTGACTTTAACCCTCAGATTGTTAAGTTATTTTTGATGTGGACAGCTAGAGTTGCTTGACTTGTCTTTTAGGTTTTTACTTTCAATTTTGACATCTTCGAACAATTATGAAAATCTTTTATATTTATCTATCATGCAATGAAGTGTCGTGATATGATCTGCTTGTGTAAATCCATCTGAGTCAAAATAAAATACCACGTCATCGACAGTTTCTAGCTCAATGTCTGAAGTCTTTGGCTCAACATTTTCCATAAGACACTGGGCCTTCTCATTATCATTTTCACTCAAGGACATCTCTGAACTAGATTGATCTGAGTTTGATTCGACCTATTTATTCTTTGTTTCCTCAACAAAAAGTAGTCTTTGGTCTCTATTTTTCTTGAAAGATCTTTTGATCATTATCATCTTGATCCTTTTTTATGATAAGATTTAAACATAGATTGGTTATTTCTCATAAATTTGTTAACAAATAAAGACATTGCTTCATTGCTTATCTGATCAGCATCTTTTATGTTGGAAATTTCTTCATTTTTGGTCGAAGTTGATGTGATGGTGGCTAAAGATTTTGTAGGTTTAGGAGTTGATGTTTCTTCTTCTATCGAAATCCCCAATTTTCAGACTTGTATACTTTGATATCAGCAAATAGGTCATGCAACTTGAGTTTATTGAGGTATTTGGATTCCTTCATGGCCACTATCTTTACATCTCATTCTTTGGAAAGTGTCCTCATAACCTTCAAAGTAATTTTGCGGTTAGATATTCTTTACTAATATATGTTAGTTCAATGATAATACAACTAAACTGTTCATCAAACTCATTGAGAGTCTTGTCTTGCTTCATTTTTTCAATATCGAACTTCTGAATTGCAACAGTTGGCTTGTTCTCCTTGGTTAATTTGTTTTTGTATCAAGGTTAGGTCAGCTTTTCCAATATTTCTTTGGTTGTGGTATAAGTCTTTATCTTACTGAATATGTTCTTGTCCAGGGTCTTGTAAAGGATATCCTTAGACATGTTGTCAAGGTTTGTTTTCTTTTTATCATCTGTTTTCCATTCTGACGTTTCTTCTCGACCATATATGGATCACCATCATATACTACTACTGTTGTATTGGATTTTAAGATCTTCATTGGACCGTCATTGATGAAATACCATTCTGACGTTGCTTCACAGTCTCGTTGCCAAAGAATTTTGGAGGACGTAATTCTTGAAACTGAGAAATTATTAACTGCATTCCTCCAACTTTCTGTGTCAGCTGTTCCACTTCTTGCTCAATCGCTACATGTCTAGCTCCAGGTCTTTCAGGTCGAGGAGGTTCTTGGTTCACTTCTTCTTCAACATTTTGAGCGACTTGTCCTCGAGGTCGACCACGTCTACCTCTAATGATATCTGCAAGTCCTCGAACATTTTGCGCCTCAGATTCTTTCGCTATTTCTTTTCCTTTTCTACCTCTTCCTCCAGGTGCCATTCTGCAAGACACGAGGATTAAATCCACAGGCAGATAACAGGTAAAAGAAAGTTATAGGCAATTTCGAAACTACATACCATGCCTAATCAGCTAGTCGTTCTAACGCATGTAAATTCAAGCAAATCACACCAAATAATTCAAATAAGAGCAATTAGTCAAACACATGCACAATCATGTTATTTGTGTCTAGACTCAAGTGCCCTAGACTCTAATTCGAGCATATCCCAGTTACGCTCTGATACCAACTGTGGGGGCCCGTGCTCCTGATTAATCTTTAATGACAAAACAACCAGGATTTATTAATGTAAACAGCGAAAGCGATTAAAAATTTTCCTTTTGGGCCAATAGAAATTTCGACATGACCTTCCCGTAATTAGGACATCCCAAAAATTTCCAAACAACACAAACAACATTTATATACTCGAAATAAAATCATAACATCAATTCACAACCCTACAGCCGCACTGGCCAGGACTAAACACATATAGAGCCGGCAAGGCTCGATCACACAACTATCAATACAAAACATCGTAAAAATAACAGTACAGCTACACGGGGCATCTCCCCGGTAAATGTATAATTCCATAATATAGTATATATATATATATCTGGGAACTCTCAACCATGACTCGACGATTGGGCACCACTACCTGACGCTCCACCAGACGCGTCAAATCCTCCTGGATAACCTGCTATGGCATCAAAAACAACCACAACATAAAAAGAAACGAGGGGTCGGGCCCCAGTACGACGAACCAGTAATATTACGACAAATATAACTGACATGAAATAAAATCAAGTGAAATGCAATGCAACGCGTGTCGGTAACAACAAAATAATGGATACCAAAGCGGAGTCCAAATGAAACGCATCAGCAACAAGAACAGTGGCCACCCGTGCCAGGACTGCAGCAACGTAATATCATGCCGCCGCTCATCCATGCACGTAGCATCGAGGGTACGGGAGCGACCCGCTCAGCCCTCAAGCAAGTCATCAGGAGTGCTAATCCTACCCACCCACTCCATCGATGACGCAACAACTCGATAGATCAATAGCAATCAAAGGAGTCAAGGCTCGAAATGCTATGCCACAATAGTATCAACTCAAATAAATGCGTGAATGCAATCACGTATTCACAGAAACACATAAGGCACGCCACAACTCATTACAAAGTACTTAACGTCATTTCACATCATATAGACGTCATAATAAAACAGTTCATGCGTACCTCAACTGACTTTAATTTACCACAAAATATCTTAAATCCTCAAGAAAGTCCGGTAAATGCCAACTCAGACAAATCACCTGAATATTAATTTAAATGGTCTTATCATCATATAAAAATTCCAGAACCATTTAAATTCACTAAAAATCCAATTTCAACAATTTAGGCATTTTAAATTTCTAAATTCTCAATATTAGACTAAAATACCTAAAATCAATTATTTCTATTTTATCGTCGCAAAATATTCTTTTTAGCTTTAAATGACGCTAAACTAATATTTAAGCGACTGCGATAAATTCTAGGTTCACCACACTATACCTCCAACTTGCACAATTCTGGAACCTACAACAATAACCCAATAATTAATCAATAATGATACATTATTTGAGTCGAAATTGAATTAAATTCACATAGACAACAATTCGCACCGATACACCTTGTATTTCCAATACCAGTGGCTAAAATCGAGCCTAAACCGAAGCTAACCGGCAACAGACGGCAACGTGCGGTGGTGTAGGGGCGGAGTTCGGCCGGAACAACAGTCAGCGGCGGTGGGGACTGAACTCGTCGGAAAATGAGTTAACTAGCTGCGAAAACCATCATAAACTCAACTGTAAGCAACCTACAACCCAAAACTACCGAATTCAGTCAAGAAATGACCGGAAAATCGCCACCAACTCCGACGACCGAAAATCGAAGTAGGGAAATACCTTGAGATATTGGTACCAAAATGTAGCTCTCGTCAAGGGCTTTTCGGATATATATTTACTTTAATTTTTTGATCGCCGGTGTGGCCACAATCGACGGAAGAAGATTTGAAATTGAAAAAGAAGAAATATACAGTGTTCGGTCGATGGAGAGAGAAGAAGATTCAGGATTTTCATTTCATTTTTTTTTTTAATTTAACTTATTCCTAAATGGGCTGGGCTTTGGGGTTTAATTTGGGCCGGGCTCTCACATTCTCCCCTACTAATAGAAGATTTCGTCCTCGAAATCTAGTATACATAACATTTATACAAAAGTGGTTTATAAACATTTACCACTGATAGTACATAGGAAAATCAGAATACATGGAATAATTTATTACATTTTCAAACAAATGAGGCCAATCCTGACGCATCTTAGCCTCTAATTCCCATGTTGCTTCTTCTCTCCCATGTCTACTCCACTGCACCATAACCAGTGGTATCGTCTTATTCCTAAGTTGCTTTTCTTTACGATCAAGAATTTGAACTGGATGCTCAACATAGCTAAGGGAACTATCCAACTCCACCTCATCAGTCCTCAAGACATGAGAAGGATCAGGCTCGTACTTTCGTAACATAGATACATGAAACACATCATGTATCGCAGGCAAACTTTGTGGTAAGTCCAAACGATAAGCCAAAGTGTCAATCCTCTCAACAATCGCATATGGACCAATATAACGCGGAGCTAGCTTCCCTTTGCGCCCAAATCTCATAGTACCACGAAACGGTGATACTTTCAAGAAAACCTGATCGCCAACCTGAAATTCTAAAGGCCTACGCCTTTTATTAGCATAGCTGGCTTGACGATCCTGAGCTGCTTTCATTCTTTTCCTAATCATTTCAACCTTCTCTTTCATTTCTTGTATAAATTCTGGCATTGACATCTGTCTTTCTCCTACATCTTCCCAGCATATCGAGGATCTACACTTTCTGCCGTATAGAGCTTCAAATGGTGACATCCCGATGGTTGCTTGGAAGCTGTTATTGTAAGAGAATTCAACAAGTGACAATGATTCCTGCCAACCACCCCTGAAATCCATCACGACTGCTCGCAACATGTCCTCGAGTGTCTGAATGGTCCTCTCAGACTGACCATCTGTCTGTGGGTGATATGCAGTACTCATCGCCAACTTTGAACCCAATGCTGATTGCAAACTACCCCAAAACTTCGAAGCAAACCTGGGATCACGATCTGATACTATGGTTACAGGCACACCATGCAATCTCACCACATGATCGATGTACATTTTTGCCATTTTCTTATAAGTACAAGTACGATCATAAGGAATAAAATGGGCTGATTTAGACAATCTATCAACAATCACCCAAATCGCATCACAACCACGATTAGAACGAGGTAGGTGTGTCACAAAATCCATAGCAATGTGCTCCCAATTCTACTGTGGCACTTCAAGACTATGTAACATACCACCAGGTCTCATTCTCTCAGCTTTAACCTGTTGGCACGTCAAACATCTAGCCACAAAGTCAGAAATCTCTTTCTTCATACCTTCCCACCAGTAATGGGATTTCAAGATATGATACATCTTTCTGATTCCAGGATGAACACTGTGTCAACTACAATGAGCTTCTCGAAGTATAGATTCTTTTAAGTCTATCAAATTTGGAACCACAAGTCTACCATTATAGCGTAGACATCCATCAGAAGCAACACTGAACTTGTCTGATTGACCTGTCTGAGTTAATTCTTTCAATCTATGAACATGTGGATCAGTTCTCTCTGCTGCTTTGATTTTATAAACAATCTGTGGTTCAACTTGTATAGATGAAACTATAAAGTAGTCGCCCTTAGACTGATAAGTCCATCCTGAAGTTCCCAAATGCTCATGAACCTTTGAAATAGTCAAAGATGCCAACATTTTAGGCTGAACCTTTCTGCTCAAAGCATCTGCAACTTGATTCATTCGCCTTGGTTGGTACTGAATCTCACAATCAAAGTCCTTAAGTAATTCCAACCATTGACGCTGTCTCATATTCAAGTCGGACTGTGTGAAAAGATACTTCAGACTCTTGTGATCAGAATAAATCACAAACTGTTCTCCGTACAGATAATGACGTCATATCTTCAATGCAAACACAATGGCAGCTAACTCCAAATCATGAACTGGATATCGAGTCTCATGTGGCTTCAACTGACGAGATGCATACGCAATCACTCATCCATTTTGCATCAAAACACAACCCAGTCCATTTAGGGAAGCATCTGTACAGACAACAAATCCACCTGAGCCTGAAGGCAAAGCTAGCACTGGAGATGTGGTCAATTTTTCTTTCAAAGTCCGAAAACTAGACTCACATTCTGCAGTCCATACAAAACGTCGATCTTTCTGTGTCAACTGGGTCATAGGCCTAGCTATTCTAGAAAATCCCTCAATGAAACGCCTATAGTACCCAGCTAATCCCAAAAAGCTTCGAATCTCAGACACATTGGTTGGTTTAGGCCAATTGATAACATCTTCAACTTTACTAGGATCAACAGATACTCCTTGTGCAGATATAACATGGCCTAAAAATAAAACTCTGTCGAACCAGAACTCACACTTAGAAAATTTGGCATACAATTGCGCTTCTCTGAGTGTTTGGAGAACTAATTTCAAATGTTCTTCGTGTTGTTTCTTTGATCTGGAATAAATCAAGATGTCATCAATAAAGACGATAACAAATTTATCTATGAATTCCCGGAACACACGATTCATTAAATCCATAAAAACCGCTGGAGCATTAGTCAAACCAAACGGCACGACTAGGAATTCATAGTGTCCATAACGTGTCCGAAATGCTGTCTTAGGAACATCTTCCTCTCGGACTCTAAACTGATGGTATCCGGAACGAAGATCAATCTTGGAATACACAGAACTACCCTGCAACTGATCAAACAAGTCGTCAATACGCGGCAAAGGATACTTATATTCTTCACAGTAGCTCGGTTTAACTGCCGATAATCAACGCACATTCTCATCGTTCCGTCTTTCTTCTTCACAAACAATACTGGAGCTCCCCAGGGCGACATACTGGGTCTGATATAGCCTTTCTCCAGTAAATCCTGTAGCTGTTCCTTGAGTTCTTTCAACTCTGTTGGAGCTAAACGATATGGTGCTCTAGAAATGGGATTTGTCCCTGACATTAATTCAATGCTAAGATCTATTTCCCTTTGAGGTGGAAAACCTGGAATCTCATCAGGAAATACATATGGAAAATCCTTGACAACGGGAATGTCTGAAACTTTTAATCGTTCTTCCCGTGTTGCATCAAGAGCATAGATCAAAATTCCTTCATTGCCGATTGACAACAACCTGAACATTTCCATTGCAGATACTAATGGAATTCGAGACTGTGAATCATAACCATAAAAATTCCATTTGCTGCCATAATATGGTCTAAATCTGACAACTCCATGGAAACAATCCACAGTGGCTCGATAATTCGTCAACACATCCATACCCAGAATACAGTCAAAATCAGTCATGGCTAATTTGATTAGATTTGTTATCATAATATTACCCTCAAATCTAATCACACAGTTCAAAACTATCTCACGGGACATCAAATATACACCGGAAGGAGTAGCAACTGACACAGTATCCAACAAAGGAATAGTAGCAATCTCATGCTCATCAACAAATGCAGCAGATAAAAATGAATGAGATGCTCCTGTGTCTATCAATATGCGTGCAGGATAATCAAAAACATAACAAATACCTGCAATCACTCCTCCTGGTGCATCCTGAGCCTGGTCCTGAGTCAAAGCATGGACTTGGGCTTGCTGTGGCCCTGGAAATGGCTGCTGAATAGAACCTCTGGGAGGTGGGTAACTAGACTGCTGAAATGATGGAGTAGGAGCATATGGTCTAAAGACTGGTCCACGGGGAACTTGACCAAGCTGCTGTGGCTGGAAATGCTGTCTCCCTACATTAGGACATACCCTGGCGTAATGTCCAACCTGACCACAATTATGACAAGTCCCCTGAACTCCTACACATTGGGAACTAAAATGTCGACCACCACATCGATCACAATGCACAGTGCTAGACGACCCAACAGAACCTCCCCCTCGTGCACTGCCTGAACTGGAAGAGCTGGATTGAGACTTCTTCTTGAATTGCTTTCCTTTTACTTTGTACCTCTGCTGTTTGGGTTGTTGGTATGACTGTACAGACTGATATGGAGGTAAATCCACTGGCATTGACATACTACTTCCAGATCCCTGAGAAACAGATGATGGACCTGGTTGTGGGTCTCCTCTGAGCAAACTTGCTTCAATTTTCTTCGCCTTTTCCACTGCTTGAATATACGTATTAGGCGATCCAGTCATTACCAAAATATGAACAGTCCCCTGCAACCCGTGCAGAAAACGTGATAGCTTAGCCTGATCATTCCTGGCAACATGTGGAACATAGGGCAAAAGAGCAGAAAACTGTGAAGCATATTCCACCACTGATTTGTTTCCCTGCACCAACTGATTGAACTCTTCTTCTTTAGCAGCATAATATGATGGTGGTGCATATTCTTGGGTAAAGTGAGCACGAAAAGCATCCCAAGTAATAATTTCACCAGAGTTCTTCATTGCTTCCTCTGTGGCTTCCCACCAGAGTTGTGCTCGGTCTTTAAGTTGGTAGATGGCAAGCTTCAATTTAATATCTTGGGAATACTCCAACAAATTAAATAGATGATTTATACTTTTCAGCCAGCCTGCTGCTTTTTCTCCGCTCTCGTTGCCAAAGAATTTTGGAGGACGTAATTCTTGAAACTGAGAAATTATTAACTGCATTTCTCCAACTTTCTGTGTCAGCTGTTCCACTTCTTTCTCTATCGCTACATGTCTAGCTCCAGGTCTTTCAGGTCGAGGAGGTTCTTGGTTCACTTCTTCTTCAACATTTTGAGCGACTTGTCCTCGAGGTCGACCACGTCTACCTCTAATGATATCTGCAAGTCCTCGAACATTTTGCGCCTCAGATTCTTTCGCTATTTCTTTTCCTTTTCTACCTCTTCCTCCAGGTGTCATTCTGCAAGACACGAGGATTAAATCCACAGGCAGATAAAAGGTAAAAGAAAGTTATAGGCAATTTCGAAACTACATACCATGCCTAATCAGCTAGTCGTTCTAACGCATGTAAATTCAAGCAAATCACACCAAATAATTCAAATAAGAGCAATTAGTCAAACACATGCACAATCATGTTATTTGTGTCTAGACTCAAGTGCCCTAGACTCTAATTCGAGCATATCCCAGTTACGCTCTGATACCAACTGTGGGGGCCCGTGCTCCTGATTAATCTTTAATGACAAAACAACCAGGATTTATTAATGTAAACAGCGAAAGCGATTAAAATTTTTTCTTTTGGGCCAATAGAAATTTCGACATGACCTTCCCGTAATTAGGACATCCCAAAAATTTCCAAACAACACAAACAACATTTATATACTCGAAATAAAATCATAACATCAATTCACAACCCTATAGCCGCACTGGCCAGGACTAAACACATATAGAGCCGGCAAGGCTCGATCACACAACTATCAATACAAAACATCGTAAAAATAACAGTACAGCTACACGGGGTATCTCCCCGGTAAATGTATAACTCCATAATATAGTATATATATATATATATATCTGGGAACTCTCAACCATGACTCGATGATTGGGCACCACTACCTGACGCTCCACCAGACGCGTCAAATCCTCCTGGATAACCTGCTATGGCATCAAAAACAACCACAACATAAAATGAAACGAGGGGTCGGGCCTCAGTACGACGAACCAATAATATTACGACAAATATAACTGACATGAAATAAAATCAAGTAAAATGCAATGAAATGCAATGTGTGTCGGTAACAACAAAATAATGGATACCAAAGCGGAGTCCAAATGAAACGCATCAGCAACAAGAACAGTGGCCACCCGTGCCAGGACTGCAGCAACGTAATATCATGCCGCCGCTCATCCATGCACGTAGCATCGAGGGTACGGGAGCGACCCGCTCAGCCCTCATGCAAGTCATCAGGAGTGCTAATCCTACCCACCCACTCCATCGATGACGCAACAACTCGATAGATCAATATCAATAGCAATCAAAGGAGTCAAGGCTCGAAATGCTATGCCACAATAGTATCAACTCAAATAAATGCGTGAATGCAATCACGTATTCACAGAAACACATAAGGCACGCCACAACTCATTACAAAGTACTTAACGTCATTTCACATCATATAGACGTCATAATAAAACAGTTCATGCGTACCTCAACTGACTTTAATTTACCACAAAATATCTTAAATCCTCAAGAAATTCCGGTAAATGCCAACTTAGACAAATCACCTGAATATTAATTTAAATGGTCTTATCATCATATAAAAATTCCAGAACCATTTAAATTCACTAAAAATCCAATTTCAACAATTTAGGCATTTTAAATTTCTAAATTCTCAATATTAGACTAAAATACCTAAAATCAATTATTTCTATTTTATCGTCGCAAAATATTCTTTTTAGCTTTAAATGACGCTAAACTAATATTTAAGCGACTGCGATAAATTCTAGGTTCACCACACTATACCTCCAACTTGCACAATTCTGGAACCTACAACAATAACCCAATAATTAATCAATAATGATACATTATTTGAGTCGAAATTGAATTAAATTCACATAGACAACAATTCGCACCGATACACCTTGTATTTCCAATACCAGTGGCTAAAATCGAGCCTAAACCGAAGCTAACCGGCAACAGACGGCAACGTGCGGTGGTGTAGGGGCGGAGTTCGGCCGGAACAACAGTCAGCGGCGGTGGGGACTGAACTCGTCGGAAAATGAGTTAACTAGCTGCGAAAACCATCATAAACTCAACTGTAAGCAACCTACAACCCAAAACTACCGAATTCAGTCAAGAAATGACCGGAAAATCGCCACCAACTCCGACGACCGAAAATCGAAGTAGGGAAATACCTTGAGATATTGGTACCAAAATGTAGCTCTCGTCAAGGGCTTTCCGGATATATATTTACTTTAATTTTTTGATCGCCGGTGTGGCCACAACCGACGGAAGAAGATTTGAAATTGAAAAAGAAGAAATATACAGTGTTCGGTCGATGGAGAGAGAAGAAGATTCAGGATTTTCATTTCATTTTTTTTTTAATTTAACTTATTCCTAAATGGGCTGGGCTTTGGGGTTTAATTTGGGCCGGGCTCTCACACTCTTCTTGTTTTTGGTTCTTGTTTTTGTTATTGTTATTGAGTCTTCACTGATCTCCTCTTTATATAGGCGGGGATAATTGATCATACAGTGAGACTCATTTATTGTATCCGTTGCATTTTGAATCAACTTCTTGGACTTTGTGTCTCGTCTTTTCGTCTGTCCTTCTGAAGCGTTTTGTCTTCTAATGCTCTGATGCAACGGCCATTATTATCCTTTGACTGGATAAGGGGTTGTAACTTTACGCACAGCTGGAATCCATTTATTATAAGCTTGTCTTAATCTGCAACTGAAAGGTTTTTAACTGATGCTTTGTGAGAACCCGGATTTTTCGAAGCAAAGCTTTCGAAGCAAAGCACGGAAAGTAGCTCAAAAATAAACCGAGACAATGCAAAACCTTGAGAATTAAGGGTACGTCACTTGGAAAAGGAACCCTCAGCTCATAAGCTAAAACCCTCAGCTCAAGGAAGCTCATTGATTGTCGGGGAGGAAATTCCTAGCTCATGAATTCAATATCCTAACTCAAAGAAGCTCATCCTTTCTTGTCCTAAAAGAACCAAAATGGAGCTAGGAGAAGAGCTAAAGGATTGGACAAATTTAATGTGCAAGAAATGACCTTTGAGTTAACCAAGAAGAGGAGCTAAAGGTTTGGACAAACTTATTGTGCAAGAGATGACCATTGAGTTAACCAAGGAAAGAGCTAAATGAGCTAAAGGTTTGGACAAACTTATTATGCAAGAAATGACTATTGAGAAAACCAATGAAGGAGCTAAGGGAGGAGCTAAGAGGCTAGGACACATTTATGGTGCAGGAAATGACTCTTGATGCTTGGGTTAACCTTGACCACATTGATGGCTTGCTTGGGCTCCAAGATTTCGGCCATGGGGAGGGGAAAAGACCATCCTTCACCTATAAATACCACCTCAACATGCTAAAGAAATCACACCCAAAAATCAGCAAGAAAAATCGGCTCCTTTCCCTCAAAAACCACCTCTCGGCTGTTGCTTGCAAGAAGAAAGAAGGATGAGTTGTTCCAGCTTTTCAATGCTGTGATTTGCTGTCCACATTGTCGTGAAGATCCTCTCCAGGTTCGGTCATCACTTGGCCGAAATTCAACAAGTTTCGTTCGCCCAAGTTCCGCACATTTTGAACCGTAACTTCGAGAGTACTGTAAGTGGGTTTTTGTTATGTATATTCCTTTGTATTTTTAAATCTTGAATATAAGTTATGACATGCATGAATGTGTGTCCTCATTTTCGAAAACATCATGATGTCCGTCTTTTAAAACTTTGATCGATTATGTGTTTTCTTCTATGCTTCGAAATTCTTTGGTTCCGCTGAATTCATTGAAACTCTGATATCTGAAACTTCTGATAAGTTCTGTCTGATAAGTTCTGTCTAGTAAATCTGAATTCTGTGTTGCACTGTTACAAATTGATTTGAAATGGGACAAGAATTGTAATTCTGTCTGGCCCCCATTGATGGGTATAAAACCATGTTCTGTCTGGCCCCCATCGGTGGGTATAAAACCATGTTCTGGCCTCACCTCTCAGAGGACTAACATATTGGGGACAATTTGACCATGGAAATGAGATGAGTAACAGTGTTCTGTCTGTTTCGATCTGTTCTGTTCTGAATTGTTCTGATCTGTTTCTGAACTGCTCTGAATCGTCTGATAACCTCTGTCTCATATTTGTTTCGTTTCTGTTATGATGAGTAAAAGAAATAAGATTTGAAAGTTTGTTAAAGAAATGTTTTAAAGATTAAGTTCTATATGTATCATTGGAAATCGATCGACCCCCACTTGCTGAGTGTTTCCCAAAACACTCACCCCTTACAAATTTCAGATAAAAATGAAGAGAAAATGAATGAGGAGGAACAAGAAGCCTTCCGGGGATGGTAGCCGATGAGCAAAATACAAGAAATCAAGACTTTATTTTCCTTTTGTTCAGTTTCCGCAATTGCTAATCTGATGTATTTTTATTTCTATTGTCAATGTAAAGACAATGTTTAATTTATGAAAAGACTGGTTTTTGGCATTTCGATACTAGGCTTAATTGTTTTCAAATAATTGTTAAACAATGCCGGATGTCACCGACGCTTCGGACACGGGGCGTGACATGCTTCAGTTTGGTCAGCTTGACTGATCTTCAGTTGGGCTTAGTGAAATCAGTTGACTCGTCAGTTGAACTGATTTCACCTTTGTTCAGTTTGAACTGGTCAATTGAGCTCTTCGTCAGTTGGATACAACATCAGCTGGCCAGGCTTTTGAGATCTTCCTGCTGAATTACTTATCAACTGGACAATTAACTGAGCTGCTTGATAGAAGAACCAGTTGGACTGATTTGGTCTCGGCGATCAGTTGGTTCAATCAGTTGATATCTTCGATAGCTTTAGTTAAGATTTCGTGAACTGATTAGTTCAGTTTTAGCTGTCTGCGCACTAAGGTAAATTGTTAGAAATAAGATGATAAGTTTTGTTAAAATCAAAATTAAGATTGCGAACTGAGAAGTTCCAACAATATGATATTGTGTAATTATTCTAAATACAGTAGTTGACTTGCATTATCTTTTTTGAAAATACTCAATTTTGATTGATTGTAGTGTGGATGGAATTTCAACATTTTGAACATATATGCTGCGAAGAGACTTTGATCTAGTCAGTTTGATAGGTGATTTCTTGAGGCTAGAGTTCAAATAATTTGTGGCTTGACTTTATGGCCAAAATGGCTTGAAACAATCCAGATGTTTGAAAACCTAAAATTAAATTAAAAACAGTTAAATCCGAAACTAATACCAAAACCTCGATGAACGAGTAACTATAATAGTACTAACATAGCGAGATTTCTTGTCAGACAAGTTTCGACCCACACTTTTCTCGCCTCAAAATCAAATGAAGCAAGAGTTTTTATCTATTCTAAAAATTTCTTTATTACTCATTAAGTTGTTCCCAAAGTATGCTTATTTTATTCTACAAAATATCTTCATAATAAAAAAAAATCGTTATGTTATTACATATTGAGAAATATTTATATAACCCTCTTGATTTTCTAATATTATCTACATTACGTGGGCGTGTTAGAGTTAATAATATATGTGAGTGTAATGTCAAATGATTACAAGTTTGTTTTCTCTTACCAACATTTTTCATCGGTCAAACTTAGTGTAGTTTACTGACGGACATGATTTGGAATTATTATATTAAAATCGAAGGTTTAACCAGTACATTTTCAATGAATAACAACGGCAGATTCCTGTCACAAATTTTTTTTATCTAAATGAACCAATTTTAAAAAATTCTAAATCGATGAATAATTAAACGAATTTTAATCTGGCAGCATATAATTGAGAAAATCTTGATTAATTTGTAACAACCTAAGAAGATTATTTCAACGAAGTGAGTTAGAAAAATAAGTCGCAAAGTTAGAATTCCAACGTTTTCTAAGTTAGACGTGTACAAGTGTAAACAAAATGGCACATCTGACGCGATTTGACATCATTAAATTTATTTTTACAATTTCCGAAACACAATGGGTGCACCATGTTGAGGGTGTAGAAGCATTTGAACCGAAGGCGAATGTTGATAAAACGGCGAAAGCTCGAACGAGAAGCGTTGTACTATCATGGCCACAGCTAGTTTCGCTTGTAATATGGCTAGGTTCTGGCCAATGCAACGTCGTGCGCCCAACCCGAACGGCATGAATGCCATCGGATGCTTGGCTGCGTGGGCGACACCTTTGATGAATCTAGCGGGGTTGAACTCGTGCACATCGTGGCGCCAGAGAGTCGAGTCGTGATGAATGGCTAGGATGGGGATAAGGAGCTCAGTCCCTCGCAAGATGTGCAGATTTCCTAGTTGTGTATCCACTTCGGCTCGTCTTATTATGGCTACCGCCGGTGGATATAGCCTCAATGATTCGTTCAGGATCATTCCCATCTGCAAAAATTATTTAATTTAAGTCAAAATTCAATCATTTAATGTTCAAATTATTTTCTGATAAATTTCTAGTAATCATTCTAACGATAAGGCCGCCACCCCTTTTTCACATCCAACACATGCTAAGTCGGGCTTCTCATTAAGTATCATTTCCAAGAGAAATTTCCTTCTCTAAATATATACATTATATTATATATTAAAATTGGGCATAACAGTGAAACAAAACTTGGGATCATGCTATTTTTTAGAATTTTTGAAGTGCCCCTCCCCTCTATTCGCTACTGGAATACCCCCAAACATCCATTTCTTATTAAAAGGCATGTGTCATTTTTTACAATTCAAATTTTAATTTTCTTTTATATATATACATATATATATATATATATATATATTAAATTTTAGTTTTAAAAATTCAAAGTTTAATGTTTTTACACATTTATTTATAATAATAATTGCGTTTGGCTTACTATTTTTAGCTTTGGGAGATCGTGTTTAGTGGGGGTGTCACGTGAGCCACACACCCTCAAGACCTCCTCACGTGCCTGTTCCTGCCACTGGGGATGCATGGCTAGCAGGACAGTGGCCCACGTCAGCAGATTCGACGTCGTATGCAGGCCTGCGAAGAAAATGGTCTTGCACTCCTCAACGATGTCGTCTGGCGTAATCCGCGAATGCGACAACTCCTCGCTGCCTTTGAAACACGCTTTTATCATGACTTCGAATAAATCGTTAGGACATTCGTTTAGCTCACACCGAGTAGTCGCTTTTCTCCGTTCATCGATCAGTTTCAGTAACGACTTCCGGATTTCTTTTTCCAATCCCCAACATTTCCTGTTCTTCTCCGTTGGCAAATACCTAAATCATACCATATGTAATAAATATCACTACGTTTTTAATGCCTCGCCTCTATCGACGCGTCGATGAGACCATGTATGCCATACAAGTCGGTGTCTTGGTAGGATTTTTATTTTATTTTATTTTATTTAACGAAAAGTAAAATATTTATTGATATATATATATACCTATAACCCGGAACGAAAAACTTCTGATAGGCTTCGTTGGCATGGCACAATTGTTGTTCTAGCAATTCAAAAATGGCTCTCCCGTCGTCGAAGCTGCTCCCGAATGTGACTTTTGTAATGACATGTTCCACTATATTTTTGAACCAATTGGGAACATTTATTTCAAATTTGCCCAAATCTGACATCTTCTCTGACAATCCCATCAGTGCTTCCTCCATGCTTTTCGCCATCATTGGTATCATCAACTATGACACACACAACAACATACATAATTTGTTTGTTGGCAACTTGTGTCACGTGTATTCATCACTTGATATCTCATCTCTTACGTCAAAATTTCAAATTTGAGACAGTGTGTCAATTGATGGTTAGTATTATTACCTTAAGATTCTCAGTGTGGAAAGTAGGTTGAATGATCTTTCTGTGGTGAGCCCATTTTTCTCCTCTGAGACTCAACAAACCATCACCTTCAATTTTCCTCAGAAGTGGGGGGGATTCATTTTTCTCAAATAGTTCCGATTTCAACACAAAAATCTCCCTAACAAGGGCTGGATCAGACACTGTGAGACGAGGTGTTGGTCCAAACCACACAACGAACATCGAACCTGTAATAAATCAATTAAGCCGCCATTACCACAAAATAATGAAACTTAATTTAATAATATTTGAACTCGAAATTTTCTCAACCAATATAGAGATGAAATATGATGTTTAACAAAAAGAGGTAGAAGAAAAAGAAAGTGATTGTTTCATCATGTTGTTTCAAGAAAATTGGATAGTGTAGACCCTACAATACACACACAAGGACAAGCAATGTTCCTCTCATTTCCCCCATTTTGGACACTATGCAATTTTTATTTTCGTATTGATTGCTACACTAATTATGTGTTTCCCATATATTTTCATTTTTTAAGAAATAAAAAATAAAAACAAAAATGTAAAACACCTAATCAGAATTTGGACAGCGGTAAGTAATTTTTAAAAAAATAAATAAAAAGAAGAAGAACGAAGGGATAAAATGAAATACCGTAAATTTTCTTCCAATGATGATAGAAGGAGAGAACTCTCGGTACTATGTTGTGGGAGAAGGGCATGGATTGAGATGAAGCAATTGAATTCAAGCTAGCAAGCTCCTTCATGTTGCCTAACAGAAGTTGGTAGTTTGGGCCCTTGATCCCTTGTTTCTTGAAATGATTCCCAATTTTTCTTGGTGTCCACCATAGATGAATCACGATTTTTAGCACTAAAACTGGTATAGTACATGAGATCAAAAGCAAGCAGAACAAATGGGAGCAATCTTTCATATTTTCTTGAATGGGTATTGGAGGGTGAATTACCATATAATTGGTTCGGCTGGGTTGTGTTGGCTTTTTATACAAGAAATGAGGAAAAGTTGAGGTTTCTTTCTTGTCTTTTTTGCGGCATAATGGCGTGAGAGAAAAATGGGCCTATAAATTAACGCACGCGAGTCGACCGGATCGGAGTTCCAGAATTGTTCTCTAAATTCGAAAAAGGAGTTTCAGCGCTCGGTTGGGTACGCGTTTCTCGACTTGACAGAGCCGGTTCGTGTGTTTTTCGAATAATTATTAGATCCATATTAACAATATCAGTTTTTTGAGACTAAAATGGAGGTCTAAATCGAATTTTTTGCAAATTTTATTTTCAAACATATGATTTATGAAATACTAGTTAGCACAAACGTAACTTTCTCAAATGAACATTATATTGTTTTTATGGTATCATTTGCATTTTTTTCATTTTTTTTTACTGTTATCGATCAATTCACAGTTTTAATTCACTAACTTGTATTTTTTGTTTCGATTTTAGTCATTTTCACCCTATTGTTGACGTAACATCAAATATGCAGTAATGTCTATCACAATAACAACAACAATTTTTGATGATATATAATTATTTTTCAATATCACGTCATCAATCTTATGAAAAAAATGACTAAATTTAAGAAAAAATATAAATCAGTAGACTAAAATAAAAAACAGAAAACATTCAAATCATACGTGAGAAAATGTAATTTTCCTATCTTTAAATTATACGACGAAAATCTTTAACCATTGTAAAGCTCGAGTACTGGAGCACAAATATTTTTTGCTTGAGTTTGATTGAATTCGAGTTGAGCTTTGATCGAACCGACTATAGTTGAATCTACTCGCTTGTACCCCTAAAGGATGAGGCATGGTGTTTTAAAATTTTCTATCCTCTATTATTATTGAGTTAAATAATTTTTTTGTAATGTTACATTAGTTTTAATTTTTTTGACATCTATTTATATACTTAAATAAAGTAAGGATGCGTTTCTAAACAAGATAACTGATGATTTTTAGTTTGATTTTATGAGGAAAAATTCGACGCACGCTTAATAAACGAGAATTTAATTCATTTATGAGACACGCATATGTGTCTAGGAACTACATTTTAATTGGTACCAAATAAAAACTCGCTCATCTAACTCAATGATCGTTTAGTTTATATTATACACAAAAATTCATACGAAATTATCTCATTATTCAATTTTGTAAGACGGATTTTTGACAGAACCACACATGAAAAAATATTTTTTGTTATGAATAAAGTATTTTAGTTTCAGATATAAACAGAGTTGATCCGACTCATATGAGACGTTCCTTATATTATATTGGGAGGTTTATTATCACACATCGAAGAATACACATTAGCATATAACATTACTTTCAGGTCAAAATTCTAAAGGCAGGCATCCAACACCGGTCGCTGATGGATAGTTATTAATTAACGACAGATAACATGATTTCCATCGTCGTTAATCTTTAAAAAGAGAATTCATCATTTAAAACTTGAATATTAATACTTTGACCAAAATGACACTCTTAAAATATTAGTCTCTTTGACACATTTTTCAAGTTTCCATAATATTATAAAGGGCTGAAATTAAATTAAACATTTTGCTCCGTGACATTTGCAAAGTTTTTAGTAGATATAACATGCCATATGTTCGCCGATTCAAAATTTTTATACTTTAATTTTTTGTATGAAAGGAAAATAATATATATGTATATATATATATAATTAAATTTAAACCATTAATACTACCAACTTTAACGGTGTCAATTCGGGTAGGTTGGGTGGATTGGGTCGGGTCAAAAATTGCTCAACCCGAACCCAACCCGAATCTAAGCCAACCGAAAACTCTCAACCCGAACCCAAACCGAATCAACCGGTTTTGGTATTTTTAAAATTTTTTAAAGAATATTAAATAAAATTCAAAAAATTTAATATTTTAATTTAAACACATAATAACAAATATTCATCATATATCTGATTTGAATTTGAAAGTCTAATTATAGAAAAATAAAATATATTTACTAAATCAAATAAACAATTGTTTAAAAAATAAAAAATATTTAAAATAAATATTAAATTATGCAAATTTATTATATAAATATACAATAAATATTTTTTCAGACATACAATATATAAAAATGTAACAATATTTATTAATTATATTTTATAAAAAAATTAAAATTTTCGAGTCCACGTTGACCGGAACCCAACACAACTCGATAATTTTTTTCGGACCATCTATCGGATCCAACCTGATCTGACCCGAACCCGAAAATCCCAAACTAAAACTTGATTTTTTCGAATTGAACCGTGTCGGGTTGATGGGTCGTGTTTGATTTTGACACCTCTAAGCAACTTCCGGTATGTCGGTGAAACTTATTCATAATTCCAAAATTGTCCTTCGCCCGCTCAATTTCATATTTTTTAAAACTTTTTCATCATCATATTTATCTCCTACCATTTCAATTTAAGAACACTTTCTAACCATCAAATTAATCAACCAATTTCTGTAGCTCATGGTGAACTCCCGGCAATCCGAAAAGGCATTAAACTCCTTTATGAAAAATGTTTTCAAGGTGTTCAAGTTGCATCAGATTCTCTTTTGACAGTGCAGGCAGTCACCAAAAAACAGGAGTATCTTGGCTATATTGGAATCTGCGAGGCAGAAATAATAGATAACATGAAAGCACCTATAATTTCTGAGATTATTCATGAACACAGATCGGCTAATAAAGTAGCACATCATATTGCTCGTTTTACTTTGTCATTCCCTTCATCTTTTATTTGGGTGAATGATGAATTTCTTCCTGGTTGCTAAAGCTTGTAATTTTTTATTTTCTTTAAAGTTTGTAATTTACAATTTTTTGCAATAATATTATGAGATTTTGACCCTAAAAAAATTTATATATCATATTATTATTTCTATTTTATTTTCTCTCATATAATCTCAAATTAAAAAATAATAATTTTCATTTAAAATTTTTTTAAAAAAGCATTCACTAATTTTTTATGACAAATATGTATAATAGTATATATAATATTTGATGTGTGATTGTATGAAATAATAATGGTAGTAGGCACATGCATGTTTGACCCTATTTCTATTAGGTGGACTCTCCCCGATATTTGAGTGCAGATAATTTAAAAAAAAAAAAAAAACAGGGTCAGGATAATGTTGGATTTTCCTTTCAACTGATTGATATATCTTTCCCGACTTTTTCTTTAATTCCCTTCACAAATTATATTTGAATTTTAATTTGATTTGGCCCCACCTCCACTTGATATTAATTATTATATTGAAAAAAATAAATTTCATATTGGGTTCCACCGGAAAATATATATATTTTTTTTGCTTTAAATTTTTGTATACGTTTATAATAATATTTTCCTTAATTTTTTTGGGTAAAAAAATTAAATTATGTGAATTATAATTGAATATTTCTTTACTCTTCTATTTGTTTCATTTTGTAATTGAATGAGAATCACTAGCAGTACTTTTGATAATTAAAACGATAAATATTATATCAATATTTACTAAATTAGAAATATATAATCAGTACAAGTTAAAAAAATAAAATAAATATTATCTATAATAAAATTTTATAAATGTATGGACATTTATAGTTTATTTAATAAGTACATTAAAATGACAATAATTTTGAGAAATATCATTACGTATATAATAATGTTATAATAACAACAAAATATAATAATGTTATTCCTATCAAACCACATAAACCCTTGACCAAATTCCTCATTTTTCAACAATTAAATAATTTCAAACCTCTTTTTTGCCATAAATAAACTTCTTTTATTTGGTGAGTTGGGGTTTTCCTCAATTATGCACACATAAGCAAACCAAATTTGCATTTTGTCCCCTAATCATCAATATATACTTAGTGTACCGACAATTTATTTGATTTATATTTAAATGAGGATCAGAATATAATTATAACAAATAGTGAGGGACTACACTATAATTTTGATATATAAATTACAAAATAATTTGAAAAATAAAAGAATAATAAAATGAACTCTAAAAGAATTGAACCTATAACTTAAACATCAGAAAACACTGACTCTATCCGCTGAACTACATATAACTTACATTAAAATTTTAATATTTTATTAATATATATATTTATTAAAACAGACCATGACACCAAAGTTAATTACTCTAAATACCTCAAACTTAATAAAATAGTATAGATACATGAAAATAAATCATTAATTAATCCAATATAGAACTTATTAAGACTGCATTTGGATCAAGATATTTCAAATTGTAGATTTCAGAACCATGATTTCAACTTTCATCATTTATTTGAATTAAATTCGAAGTAAATTTACTATCCACTCTATATCTATTTATCAATACTCATGAATTCCAAATCTCCTATATCATTTGAAATGCATGCTCGTTTCAAATCATTTCACACACTAAATCCTTCAACCCAAACCAAATTCATCAATCAATGCACAACCATGTTCTTATGTGCAATAGTATAGATCGATTTCTTCAAAATTATACTACAACTGACCATGTCATCTCCATCTCCATCCCCATCTCCGAGCATAATCGTGCAAATTATCAATGTAAATCTGGGTTTATTTTTCATAAAATTAATGTAAGTAACGTAACGTAATGTAACTTTATTTTTATATAATTTTATGTAATGTGAGAGGCACGAGATAAGTTGTGTATTGGAAGGTTTCTCTTAAATTGATGCACATGGAATCAAGCTTGTCTATCATATTTTCTTGTTTTTGCAGTGACAAGGGGCGGATGTGCCTAGCTTGTCCCAAGAAAATGCTACCCATATTAGCCCTCTCGTAATCTTGTCCTAATCACACCAAAACATCACGGGTCCATTTTGCGCTTCCACGCCGTCCCCGTCTGTATATATATATATATATACACACACGAGTGATATTACTGATTGTTGTTAAAATCGGGACTTGGACCTAACTCAATCTCTCTTAAGATTTGAACTTGGACTTAACTCAATTTCTGTTAAGATTTGAACTTGGACAATTCTCCCTCCTTGAGCTAGCTTTTGGGGTTGAGTTAGGTCAAAGTCTCAATCTTAACATGGTATCAGGGCTCAGGTTCCACCATTATGTGTTGGACTGCCAATAATTGCCAGTAATTGGGCCACTTATTCTGCCCATAGTTGGGTCAGTTATAAATTTCACGCTCCAAGTGTTCATTCCTGGACGTGAGGGGGTATGTTAGTTGTCCCACATTGGTTGGATAAAATACTGGGAGTTGCATATATGGATTTGGATAATCCTCCCACCTTGAGCTAGCTTTTGGGGTTGAGTTATGTCAAAATCATAATCTTAACATGGTATCAAAGCCAGTTTTTGGGGTTGAGTTAGGTCCAAGTTCCAATCTTAACATGGTACAGAGCTCAGGTTCCACCGTTATGTGTTGAACTGTCAATAATTGGGCCACCCGTTCTGCCCATAGTTGGGTCATTTGTAAACTTGACGATCTAGATGTTCATTCTTGGGCGTGAATGGGGTGTGTTAGTTGTCTCACATCGGTTGGATAAAATGCATGGGAGTTGCATATATGGGTTTGGACAATCCTCCCCCCTTGAACTAGCTTTTGGAGTTGAGTTAGGTCAAAATCTCAATCTTAACGGTTGTGACTTGGGATTCGATCTTAATTATTGTATATTTTCCAATCGAATTTTATTCTTCTAAATCGACCTTTGATAGGCAACATTTAATATTATAAAAATTAGATTTAATGCACATTTTTTCCCTTTTTGTGAATAATAAGAATGGTAATTATATGAAAATAATAACAGAAACAATAATAATTGTGTGGAAATAAATTAAATAAAAATCGGAAGATAGTAGACAATTTTTATCAACTATTAGTGCCCCGTGCAGCTGATGTGTTTTTATATTGGGGAAATAATCATCACAATTTTTTGCACTTTTTTAATTATAAATATATCTAAAACTTTAATGATATAGATAGATAAAGATAAACAAAAAAATGATTATGTTACACCAAAAATATCAAAGTTTTATACTCAAGGCAATGTTTCTAAGAACTTATTTTAAGAGGTTACAACCTTTTAGCTGATAAAATATATATAAATTATATGTAGAAGTTGTGAAGCATTTAAAATAAACTCTTGCGAACACTGCATTTGACCTCATGCTTTATATACTAATATTTACAAATAATTTGCATAAATACTATTATCTGATAGTATTTCTATTCTAACTTATTGATACCCCAATAAGGATTCGGGTCATCATTAACCCGATTTATTACTTGGATAGTCCGAATCAAAACCACTTGCCGGGTACTCTCCTCAAATACCCAGGCACTACGCCTCTTCCCGGGCAATCATCATCACAACCCGGGCTCTCGAGCTAGTAACCAGGATCTCAAGTAAGCACCCGGGTACCTTATTACCCGGGCCACCTCGAGAATTGCACCACACTCGAGTGTGAATTATACAGGCCGTCTAATCTGTTAGAACCACTTGGACTTGGAGTGTCCTAGAAGTCATCAGAAGCTACAAGTATGGGCAGCCGACTTGCCATACTTAGTAGGTGGCACGATAATCGAGGTATCTACCCAATTTTTTACTATAAATAGCAGGTATTAATGTCATTTATAGATTCTGGAATCCTTCAACTCTCAAGCACTTACATATTTTCTCAAATATTGCTTGTGTTCATCTGAAAACCTGCTGACTTTAGCATCGGAGTGGCTACGCTGGACACCCCTCCGGCACCCATTCACGAGTTTCTTTCTTAGTTGCAGGTGTTGTTTCTGCCATCATCTTCACTCAAATTCACAAACACTATAAATTAATGATTTGATCTGTTGGAGCCCCTTATCCGGCTCATCCATTTTAGCAAGGTCACATCATTGGCGCCGTCTGTGGAAAATCTTGAGACTAAGACGTTGATATGGCTCATACGCGAAGAACTAACCAAGATAATTCCCGGGTTCAGGGTGATAATGCGCGTACTTCGGGACAAGATGGTGGTGGTGCTCCTCCCACAGGACCCAATCTTATTACCACGACCCTGGAGGATTTGTCTAGAATGATTTCTGAAGCGGTGGCTAAGGCCATGGCCTGTAGAGATCATTCACGCCAGGCCACTCCTCCAAGGGAAGTGCAGGAGAATGAGCAGGAAGCAGCAGCAGGAGTTGAGGGAGGAGGAGGAGATGAGGAGAGAGGATGAGGAGTCTAGTGCCAGGTCCAAATCTCCAACTGTAGCGGAAGAATTGTTGGAACTAAGGCAAAAGATGAAGGTCCTGGAAGGGCAGTTGGAGAGCCATAGTACTTCTCGGGGAATCGCCAAAGGATGCCTATTTGCCGAAGCCATTGTTCGGGAACCCCTTCCCGGGAACTTCAAATCCGCCAAGATAAAGGATTACGATGGCAATGCAGATCTCGAAGAACACCTGGCCAGGTTTGAGAATATGGCCATGTTGCACTGTTACACTGATCGAATCAAGTGTAAGGTGTTCTTGATAACATTGGTAGATTCTGCTCAGAGATGGTTCGAGGGATTGGCTCCTCAAAGCATCCATTCTTTCAAGGATTTTCAGAAGATGTTCTCACACCACTTCAGTAGTAGCAAGAAATATAAGAAGACTGCTTTTAGTCTTTTTGAGGTTCAAACAGATCCCGGAGGAGAGTTTAAGGGCTTACATCAGAAGATTCAATAGAGTGGCTCTGGATGTTCCTACTTGTGCCACTGAAACAAAAACGACTGTATTCACACAAGGCTTGAGGGAGGGTGAATTTTTCAAATAACTGACCAAGAAAGTGCCCGGGGACTTCGGGGACTTATTATCCCGGACAAAAAAATACATCAATATGGAGGAGGCCCAGAAGCAGAAGAGGGAGGCTGTGAGGAAGGAGTGAGGGGACCGGGTGTCTAAGCCCGAGGAGAAGGGACAGAGGAGGGGTAATCTAGGGCACTTTTCTCACCACGTGCCTCTGAAGATTGCCCGGGAGAGGAAGGTGCAGGAATGCAGTATAGATCTGGCCCCGGATTATCAAATATCTCGACCTGAGAAGAGAGGATTTTGCACTCTCCACAAAGAATGTTATCACAACATCGAAGACTGCAAAACTTTGAAGGGAGAAT
Organism: Primulina tabacum; assembly: GCF_025594145.1. NCBI lineage: Eukaryota > Viridiplantae > Streptophyta > Magnoliopsida > Lamiales > Gesneriaceae > Primulina > Primulina tabacum. The sequence continues at coordinate 22,906,654 of NC_134552.1, forward strand.
ATGCCTTACCTTCCGCCTCAGCACCTGGTCAAGCCAAAAAAAGACCGAGATTGCCACCCTGGACATCCCGGCAACCAGAATCCAGTTCACGGGGAGGAGGTTTGAGGAGTAATCCAAGGAGTGAGCCCGGGAGGAGGAGAGAGCCCGAGCCCGATAGAAAGAAGAATTCGCCCCCTGCCATGGGGTTGATTAAAATGATATCAGGAGGCTCCACTGATGGAGATTCCAATCGGACGAGGAAGTCTAGGAGTAGGAGGGATTGTATGGAAGTGGAGGGGGTGAGGAGAGATGAGGCGGTTATCAGTTTCGGCCTGGAAGATTTAAAGGGGGTGAATCTACCCCATAATGTTGCCCTGGCTATCCAAGCCCGGGTAGCCAATTATGATATTTTGAGAGTCTTCGTAGACTCGGGCAGCTCTGTTAATGTTATCTTTAAAGACGCCTTTATGCAGATAGATTTGCAGGGCTATCATTTGGAAGCTGTGGAAGCTGCACTCTTTGGCTTTACTGGTCATGTGATATACCTGGAAGGAGAGATTGTCTTGCCGCTAACTCTAGGCTCCCAAGATCTCAAAAAAACAGTGATGACCTCTTTCATTGTAGTGGACTCCCTGTTGCGTGTTTTCACTACCGCAAGTGTACGGTGTCAAGTTTTAATACTGGTTAGAGTACAAATATCGATCCCACGAGGAGTGTGTATAAAAATGTATATCAATGCTCGTACTTAAAATAGTCTCAACTTTATCTAGAAAATTTGAAAGAGAATTGGTTTGTTAAAAACAATTAAAAAGCGACTAAACAATAAATCGATTTTGCCGACCGGAGAAATATCAGTGATAGAAATTATCTAGAGGACTGACTTCACTAAGTTTCTACAATGATTCTCCTGGTTGCATTTAAATTCCTGAATTCCTATTATTTAATGGCCAAGAACACTTAAGTATTTTATTCCCCCTTTCCCAAGTGACGAATAAATGTATCAATTAAACTTCGATTCAATTATTCCTAATTAGAATCTAAGTTTCATAGATAAATGCAAACAATGTTCTTACCTAAGCCTCGCAAAAGTTATACGCCTTCCGAACGATATAAACATTCTACGATGTGCCTCTAGTGATCTATAATCCTAGTCCCTCTCCCGAGTTGTAGAATTAATCAAAACATACAATTTATGGCCAGTAAATTGCAATGAAATAAGTCTAGAGAACACAATTAAATAACACGGAATCCAATCATAAAAATATCCACGTCAAATCATTGTAAAGACAAAGCTACGTCAACCTCTAGAATGGAAATTTAGTTCATCACGAAATCCATGAGAAAACAAGACATGTTTGTGATTCTAGACATTGATACGCAATAAAATAAAGAAACAAAGGAAAAGATAACAAATCCGAAGTGTCGTCTCTGTCCCCAGATCCGTCGTTCTTCGTATTTGTGACTGTTCTTCACACTCTGAATCTTCGTCTCGTGTATGCGCTCCGTTTCTCCCTTCTTTTCTGTCCCAAGATGGTGTATTTTTCGTGTGATTTCTCCCCACGGCGGCTCGCTTCTCTCGTATCTTTCTTCCCCAAGACGGCCTCTTCCATTTCTGACCTAGCGGCGCGCATTTTATAACTTTTCTGGACGCCGCGCACGCGGTTGCGCAAGTTTTGGCGCGGCTGCGTGGTTGCTTCTGCTCACTGGCCCGTGCATGTGTGCGTGTGGTCCCGCATGAAGTCGCGCAACCGCGCGTAAAGCGTCTGCTTGTTGGCTCGTACTTGCGCGCGCGCGGTTGCGCGTAATCTCGAGCGGGCGCGCCGAGCTTCTGGTCATTTGCTTCATCTGTGCGCGCGCGGCTGCGCGTGAAGTGGCGCGGCCGTGCGCGTCTCTCGGGTCTTCTACTGCTTCCTTGTGCACGCAGCTGCGCGTGATCTCGCGCGGGCGCGCGCGAGCTTCTGTCCGAGTGCTTCATGGCGCTATGTTTCCTTGACTCTACTTGACTTCGTGTCCGCTATTTTCTCCATTCCTGTAATGACAACAAAAACAAACCAAAAACGCATAATTCTGTTCGAAACAAGCATAATTCAAAATGGATTCCAATATAAATTAAGTGCAAATCTTGCACTTATCAAACTCCCCAAACTTGAACTTTTGCTAGTCCCGAGCAAAATAAAATAAAAGCTAATAAAGAAGGGAAAAAATAACGCAAACTACTACAGTCATGGATATGCGAAAAGTGATATTGGCCTCCTGACTTATCTTATTTCATGTAATTCATGATTTCCCAAGAGTCACGTGCGTGTGTGATATGTCAATGTTTATTTACCCCATCGAATGCTCAAATAGAGTTGTAATGCACATTCGCCTTACAAAATCAAGAAATCCTCAGTTCAGTTCAACTCACACTTCATCAAAATATAAATTTGCATTCACAGATCACATAGGACTTTATCGGTGATTATTTAGCTCTAAAGATGGTCAATCACAAGTATGCCAAAGATGAAATCACAAAATGAGATGCTTGCTAGCAAGTGATTAAAGTCTATACTCGTTGACAATGTTTTTCAGGTATCCATAGGCTTGATTTGAACAACTTTTCTCCACTAGTATATTGGATAAATGTGACAAGGTTAATAGGTCTTGTAAGCTTGTAACGTCAGGCCACGGTTCACGGCTACAATAAAGGATATGGAAATCAAAATTTGAGAGAAATAATCAAATTTTCATCATTTTCACTATCATTTGATTCACCATCACTTTATTGATTTCTTCTCATTCATATCCTTCATCTCCCATATATTCTCTTTTTTCACCACTTTTGATTCACATTTATTATTATTTTTTTTTAAACAACTCCTTTTAGCACATTTAACTTTTTCTTTTCAAGGAGTATTTGAATCATTACAACACCCATGAACTTATTTCTCTCAAAATTAGGTAAGACAGTAAGTGTATAAGCTTCATTAGGTAGTCGTTGTGGGAAATATAATAAATACAAGTGGGGGCTAATTGTATGTCATTGACATACACCACTTGATTTTTTTTTTGTAGGCTCAAAATGGGGTACTAGGGATATTTCATTTTCGTTTGGTAGGCTCGAAGGCTCTAAACGGCTCCAAAGATCGCCTAAATCATTCCTATGTCACATAATATCCGTATTTCACCTCGAAAAGTGTTCAAACAAGTTCTAGACTTTCGTCAATCCATTAGTCAACTCATACAAACCAGTCACATGCAATTTTCAATAAAAATGATAGATGAAATAGGTGCACGAAGAAAATTTAAGCATCTCAATTAACTTGAAGCTCAAAGGGCTACAAATGACAGTAAGCAAAGAATATAGGCCCAAAGATATTGTGTAAAATTGCCTAGCTCATTCTTATGATTGCAAAAGTGTCAATCAATGTCATGCAAGAATTACCAAGAATCAGATCTCCCTCATCTCTTTAGCATCACAGGCATACAACTTGTCTCTAAGCAACAATAGTATCAATAAACACGACAGTGCAAAATATTTGTGACTCCTAGGTTCTCATGAACACATATAAACCTCAGGGCCACAACTCAATTTTCATCATCGGTCACACATTTTACTTATCCATGACTTTTCCTAACAAATATAGAATACAAAAAGTAAATAGAAACTAAATTAACTATTGAGCAATAATTAAAAAAATAAATTCAGAAAAATCTAACAAGCAATTTTTACCCCCCCCCCCCCCTTCCCCAAACTTAAAGTATGCATTGTCCTCAATGTATAGAAATAAAGAACATGACAACACATACCTTGCTCCTGGGTGTCAGAACTCGAGGCTCGAATCATCATTGCCAGTATCTTCGGCATCCTCGTCCATGTGCTGCGGCGGTGAAAGATCTGGTGGTGGGTACTGTGGTGGCCATGCTGGATGTGGTGGAAAGGGAACCTCCCCGGGTCCAGCAGGTGGAACCCGCTGGGCGATCACCGATGTGAAGTCCATCATGAAAGACATGAAGGTATTAGTAATTTGTCGGTGTTCGGCCAGCTTTCGGCGCTGAGCTCGCGACTCTTGTTCCAGTCGGAACATCCTGTCTCGTAGGCTAGATCGAGGAATCGATAGTGGTGGCGGTGGATGGCGTTGTCTGGCCCTTTGGTTGTATTCTGCCCTAGCTTCTTGTTGTTCCATCTCTCGTCTTCCTCGCAGGCGGTATGCTTCAGATACTATTATTGGGGCTTTAGCTTTCAAAACTGGTTCCTCGGAGCCCCATTGCACACCGGCATAAAGACATAGGGCAGTAATAGTATGTGCACAAGGGAGATTGACGGTCATGAGTCCCGTGCCAGCACGCATGATAAAACTCTGGATGAGCTTCCCAAGATCGACGGTTCTCCCAGTCATTATGGCGTAGATCAACGCCACCTTATCCTTTGTAATCTCCGTCTGATGTGATGATGGCATGATCCGTGAGAGAATAAACGATGCCCAACTGCGTGGATCACGGAGTAAGTCAGACTTCTTCAGAGTGACTGGGGAGCCCTGATTCAAGCGCCACTCTGCACCCTCGATGCATAAGGTCCTGATAATCTCATCGTAGTTCACATCCTCAGTGATCAACTCAGTGTACCCGTCATTTTCAAAATCCGGCAGATTGTAGATTGCATTAATGGTGGCCGAATCAAAATAGACTAGTTGCCCTCGCACCAAAACTCCGTATTCCTCATGTTTGATTCTCAAATTCGCATAAAATTCACGGACTACGGATATCACGGCGTCTGGCGGAGACTGTGCTATATCTACCCATCCTCTTCGCACAACTTCCTCGATTATATCACATTCAAGGTTGCTCATATCTAGCCCTCTTTCCTTAATAATAGATCGAGACATAGTGCTCTCATATACTTGAAAGGCTTCCTCGTTCCAAAATTTGTGAGCATCGTAGGAACGAGACGAGGAAGCCCCATCCTTTGATCTTTTTCTCGGCGCCATAATTTTCAATTTGTGTCCACACCAATAATCAACAAATATAGAGCACAATGGCACCAACAATTGCTTGATTTTTTTTTTTTTGCAAATTATCCCAGACAATAATAATGTAGAAGAAACGTTAACCTTAAGGACAATAGCTTGAGATGACACCCGGCGGCAGGGGAAGGTGGCGACGACGTGCCTGAGCGGAGGCGGCGGTGGCTGCTGTTGGTTGTGGGAGAGATGAGTTATGTGTTTGTGAGAGGAGGAGGTGGATTAAAGGGGTTTTGGGAGAAACTTAGGCAAGGTTAGGTATTGATTTGGGGAGGAGAAGAATTTTGAGAGGAAAGTTTATGGAGGAGGCGGCTGTTTTGAGGGGAGGATGTGTGTGTGTCTGTAAATCGTGAGATAGGGTTTTAAATGGGGGGTAGGGATGCGGCGCGCGCGGTCGCGCGAGAAGTGGAGCGGCCGCGCACGAGCTTCTGGATACCTGCCAATAATTGAGTGCGCGCCATAGCGCGTAATATGGCGCAGTCGCGCGCGCGTCTCGGGTTTCCTTCGTTAATGATGTGCGCGCGGTCGCGCGAGAACTCGCGCTGGGGCGCGCGGACTTCTGTTTTTTTTGGTTGATGGAGTGCGCGCGGTAGCACGAGAGTTGGCGCGGCCGCGCGCACCCTGCTGTATCTGCCCACCGAGTATTAGCGCGCTGCCGCACGAGATGTTGCGCGCTGGCGCGCATGCTGCTTGTCCCTTGCCTCTTTTTTTTTTATAGATAAATTGCAAAAATTAAACGATTCAAATAAATACGCGAATGAAAATAATTAAAAGCAAGAAATAAAAGATAAAATAAAATAAAAGTTATTAAATAAAATAAACAAAATAAATGCGAGAATTAATCGTGGGTTGCCTCCCACGCAGCGCTTGGTTTAACGTCATCAGCCCGACTATACCAATCTTGTTCATGGTGGATCGTATGATATCTTGAAAGCCTTGAGTTCTATGTTTTGACCATCAACCGCCATGGTCAGTTTTCCTTGTCTCAAATCAATGACGGCTCCAGCAGTAGCCAAAAATGGTCGTCCTAAAATAGCACGAACATTCTGACTGTTCCCCATGTCAAGCACCACAAAATCTGCTAGAAGCCTTATTTTATCAATCTTAAGTTCAACATCTTCCACAATAACCAGCGGTGTCCTAACCGATTTATCCGCCATCTGCAAGCTTAGTCCTGTGGGCTTTATCTTGCTCAATCCAAGTTTCTCGTAAAGAAAACTTGGCATTATGTTCACACTTGCTCCTGAATCACAGATGGCTTTTTCCACTAACTGACCCCCTATTTCACATGGTACGACGAATTCCCCGGGATTTTGCAGCTTCCGCGGAAAACCTCCTTGCCTCCCCTTATCATCTTCTTCAGTAAAAGCCACCTCTTCCTGCTCTAGAGACTGAATGTTAGTTTGTAGGTTCTTGAGATTTTCAAGACCTTTTTTCTTTTGAAACTCAGCCTTCAATTGTAAAAATCTTTGGGGGTAGGGAAGTAAAGAAATATCAACGCATTGATCAAAATCATAACTCTTACCTTTCTTACCTCGGTTCCTTTTGCTTGGAGTCGGCTGATCGACTTTCTCTTCTTTGCTTACCACTCCAATCTCCTCATGCTGCATAAAAATGGCATTCACCTCTCTCAGATTTGGGTCTGCATTCTTTTGTACAGCGCCTGACGGTTGAGACGTGAGTTGCTTAGTTATCTGCCCCACTTGCGATTCAAGAATTTTCAAGGTAGCACCAATACTTGCCATGTGGGTCTCTAAGTTGTCAAGCCTAGACTCAGTCCTAGACATCCTCTTACCAGATTCAGAAACGAATGTCCCAACCAAGTCCTCAAATGATGGCTTCCCTTCCCCATTTGATGTATTAAACCCCGGTGGAGGATTCAATACATTCTTATTGTTTGCATAAGAAAAATTTTCATGGTTTCTCAACCCAGGGTGATAAGTGTTAGGGGGAGGGTTACCTCGGTATCCTCCGTAGCCTCCAAAGTTCTTGTTGTTGATGTATTGGACTTCTTCTGGAAGGGATGGTTCTTCAGCAACCATCAACGGACTCTCAGTCTCAGCTATGCTCACTTTGTTCATAGCTGCTAGTTGAGTGGTCAGTGCAGACACTTGGGCGGTGAGTGATGTAATCGGATCCACAGCATAAACCCCAACTGCCCTCTTCACTCCAGATCTTTCAGATGGCCATTGGTAGCTATTTATTGTCATCTGTTCAAGCAAATCATAAGCTTGCTCGGGAGATTTAGCAAATATCGTGCCACCAGCTGCAGCATCTACTGTTCCTCTTGTTTGCCCAATTAGACCGTTGTAGAATAATTCGATCTGCACCCAGTCTTCGAAGCTATGGTTTGGGCACTTTCTCAACAGCTCCTTGTATCTTTCCCATGCCTCATACAATTGTTCAAAATCAGTCTGCCTGAATGTGCTAATCTCAATCTTCAACTGTGCAAACTTTGCAGGGGGAAAGTATTTTGCCAGAAATTTTGTCGCCAGCTCTTGCCAAGTAGTGATACTTCCTAAGGGAAGCGATTGAAGCCATCCTCGTGCTTGATCCCTGAGAGAAAACGGAAACAAACGCAGTCTAATAATATCATTAGGCACATTATTAATCTATACCGTATCCGTTAGCTCCAAAAAGGTTCTCAGGTGAACGTGAGGATCAGAGGTGGCTGTTCCAGCGAACTGGTTTTGCTGAACCATATTGATTAGAGCAGGCTTCAATTCAAAATTATTGGCGTTGATTGTCCCTCTTGCAATACCAGAGTAATGATTGTTGATCACTGGTCGGAAGTGATCTCTTATAGGAATCGCCTCTGGCTAGACGTGTCTGTCATTCTCTCTGTTCTCAGCCATTGCTTGGATCTCTTCTCTTCTTGCTTTTCTTAATCTTCTAGCAGTTCTTTCGATCTCCGGATAAAAAATAAGCAAGTCAGGGCTTTGCGATCATAGCATACACTGTCAAGCAGAAAAAATGAACAACTCAATCAATATAAAATAAAATAAAAATAAAGGCTCTAAATTAAAATCTAGACTAATTGGTAACAATGCTGATATAAATTTAAATTTGACACTCCCCGGCAACGGCGCCAAAAACTTGTTGCTTTTTTTCACTACCGCAAGTGTACGGTGTCAAGTTTTAGTACTGGTTAGAGTACAGATATCGATCCCACGAGGAGTGTGTATAAAAATGTATATCAATGCTCGTACTTAAAATAGTCTCAACTTTATCTAGAAAATTTGAAAGAGAATTGGTTTGTTAAAAACAATTAAAAAGCGACTAAACAATAAATCGATTTTGCCGACCGGAGAAATATCAGTGATAGAAATTATCTAGAGGACTGACTTCACTAAGTTTCTACAATGATTCTCCTGGTTGCATTTAAATTCCTGAATTCCTATTATTTAATGGCCAAGAACACTTAAGTATTTTATTCCCCCTTTCCCAAGTGACGAATAAATGTATCAATTAAACTTCGATTCAATTATTCCTAATTAGAATCTAAGTTTCATAGATAAATGCAAACAATGTTCTTACCTAAGCCTCGCAAAAGTTATACGTCTTCCGAACGATATAAACATTCTACGATGTGCCTCTAGTGATCTATAATCCTAGTCCCTCTCCCGAGTTGTAGAATTAATCAAAACATACAATTTATGGCCAGTAAATTGCAATGAAATAAGAGTAGAGAACATAATTAAATAACACGGAATCCAATCATAAAAATATCCACGTCAAATCATTGTAAAGACAAAGCTACGTCAACCTCTAGAATGGAAATTTAGTTCATCACGAAATCCAGGAGAAAACAAGACATGTTAGTGATTCTAGACATTGCTACGCAATAAAATAAAGAAACAAAGGAAAAGATAACAAATCCGAAGTGTCGTCTCTGTCCCCAGATCCGTCGTTCTTCGTATTTGTGACTGTTCTTCACACTCTGAATCTTCGTCTCGTGTATGCGCTCCGTTTCTCCCTTCTTTTCCGTCCCAAGATGGTGTATTTTTCGTGTGATTTCTCCCCACGGCGGCTCGCTTCTCTCGTATCTTTCTTCCCCAAGACGGCCTCTTCCATTTCTGACCTAGCGGCGCGCATTTTATAACTTTTCTGGATGCCGCGCGCACGGTTGCGCAAGTTCTGGCGCGGCTGCGTGGTTACTTCTGCTCACTGGCCCGTGCATGTGTGCGCGCGGTCCCGCATGAAGTCGCGCAACCGCGCGTAAGCGTCTGCTTGTTGGCTCGTACTTGCGCGCGCGCGGTTGCGCGTAATCTCTCGCGGCCGCGCGCGAGCTTCTGGTCATTTTCTTCATATGTGCGCGCGCGGCCGTGCGCGTCTCTCGGGTCTTTTGCTGCTTCCTTGTGCGCGCAGCTGCGCGTGATCTCGCGCGGGCGCGCGCGAGCTTCTGTCCGAGTGCTTCATGTCGCTATGTTTCCTTGACTCTACTTGACTTCGTGTCCGCTATTTTCTCCATTCCTGTAATGACAACAAAAACAAACCAAAAACGCATAATTCTGTTCGAAACAAGCATAATTCAAAATGGATTCCAATATAAATTAAGTGCAAATCTTGCACTTATCACTCCCCATCTTCATATAACATCATTCTGGGGAGGCCGTCTATGAATGAGCTAAGGGCTGTGGCATCCACCTACCACCAAAAGATAAAATTTCCTGTGGGAGCCCGGGTAGGAGAAGTCCGGGGAGATCAGCCATCTTCTCGGAAGTGCTATGTGGAGGCAGTCCGGGCTGATCAGAGCAAAACCAAGAGGGAAGGAAAGAAAGCGAGAGTTGGGGAAGTGGGAGAAAGAATAGTGCAGAAGGGGGAAGTACATTTTGTTGCAGATGAGGAGTAGGAGATAATAGAAGTCAGACCAGGGCAGCAAATCTGGGTGGCTCGGGACCTCAGTGCATCCACCCGGGTTAGTTTGATCAATTGTTTAAAAGCTAATATTCATGTGTTTGCCTGGTACCAACAGGAGTTGACAGGGATCTCGCCCCTGATATCAGAGCATCAATTGAATATTCTCCCGGTATCTTACCCGGTGAAACAGAAGAAGAGGCACTTTGGTCCTGAAAATGACAAAGTTATTGATGAACATGTGAAAGATCTGCTGAAGGCCGGCCACATTCGAGAAATTCATTTTCCTACATGGCTTTCGAATGTGGTGCTGGTACCTAAGTCCACCGGGAAGTGGAGAATGCGTGTAGATTTACGCGACCTCAACAAAGCTTGCCACAAAGACCATTACCCCCTGCCCAAGATTGACCAACTGGTGGATTCCACCTCGGGTTTTGAACTGCTGAGCTTCATGGATGCTTACCAGAGATATCATCAAATTCCCTTGGCCAAGAATGATCAAGATAAAGCCAGCTTCATCACCTCGAGAGGTACATTTTGCTATGTTGTAATGCCTTTCGGGTTAAAGAATGCAGGGGCTACTTACCAGCGTCTCATGAACAGAGTCTTTGAGAAGCAACTGGGCTGGAATGTGGAGGTATACGTGGATGATATCCTGGACAAGTCTAAAGAGGTTGCAAATTTCATTGTTGATCTGAAAGAGACCTTTGCCACTCTAATGCATTACGGGATAAAGCTATACCCTGCCAAATGCATTTTTGTTGTCAAGAGTGGAAGTTTTTGGGTTTCATAGTGACCGACCGACGGAATTGAGGTAAATCAGGAAAAAGTCAAGTCCGTGTTGTGCATGTCATCTCCCCAATCTGTCAAAGAAGTACAGAAGCTAACCGGGAGGATTGCTTCCCTGTCTCAATTTATATCCCGGTCAGCACACAGGAGTTATCCTTTCTTTCAGGTCCTAAGGAAGGCCTAACAATTCGGGTGGGATGAGAAATGTGAACATGCCTTCCAGTACTTGAAGATTCATCTTGCAGAGCTCCCTGTATTGGTAAAACCAGAGCCCGGGGAAAAGCTATTCGTTTATCTGTCTACTACGAAGTATGCTGTCAGCTCGATTCTAATAAAAGAAGAAGGCTCTGATCATAAGCCTATCTACTATGTCAGCCATGCTCCAAGAGGCCCCGAGCTCCATTACAATGAAATAGAGAAGATTGCTTTGGCCTTGATCATGACCGCCCGGAAGCTGCGACCTTACTTCCTGTCGCATCAAATTATTGTTCTCACCACTAGTCCTCTTGGCAGAATCATGACTCACTCAGAAGTATCCGGGCGGATGATCAAGTGGACAGTAGAGTTGGGAGAATATGACATTGAATACAAGCCTCGGATTGCCATCAAAGCGCAAGCCTTATCAGATTTCTTATCCGAGATGGTTCAATCCGAGGAAGAAGAAGTATGGAGAGTGTTTGTGGATGGGGCGTCTAGCATTGCTGGGTGTGGAGTAGGGGTTGTAATAATATCTCCCCCGGGAGAAAATATTAAATTGGCACTAAGGATTGATTCCCGGGTAACCAATAATGAGGCTGAGTATGAAGCTGTCCTCGCCGGTATCCGAGCTGCCCGGGAGGTTGGAGCTTCCCGGATTATTTTGTACTCTGATTCACAGCTGATCACTCAACAAATAAAGGGCATTTATGAAGCTAAGGATGATAGGATGCTCAAGTATCTACAACTCATTCAAGCCCAAGCAGAAACCTTTGTGGATTGGAGTATTGAACAAATACCCCGGGAGGAAAATGGAGTGGCTGATGCTTTGGCAAAAATGGCTGCTTCTTTGTCAGAAGTTAGCACCCGGGAAGTCTTGCATGTTTCCCGGTTGATCTTTTCCACTGAGGAAGAAATATTACCAATACCCGAGGACTCCTGGATGATGCCACTGATCAAATTCATTATAAATAATGAATTACCGTAGACAAAGCCCGAGCTCAAAAGATCAAGAGACAAGCTCCCAGGTTTGTAATCTTAAATATTGTCTTGTACAGGAGATCATTCCAGAGACCTCCAAATGTTTATCTGAGAGAGAAGTGGATTATGGCCTCCGAGAAATTCATGAAGGATGTTGTGCGGAGCACCTCGGAGGAATGTCTTTGGCTTGGAAGACAATGCTTGCCGGGTTTTGGTGGCCAAATCTTAGCCAAGATTCTGCTCGAGTGGTCCAGGCTTGCGAAGGGCTGTCAACATCATTCAAATTTTCAACATAGACCGGCCACTCTCATGAAGTCTATTTGGGCATCTTGCCCTTTTGATCAATGGGACATGTATATTGTGGGTCCTTTCCCAATTGCCCGGGCCCAGAAGAAATTCTTGGTAGTAGCTGTTGATTATTTTCCAAATGGGTAGAAGTTGAGCCCTTGGCTAAGATCACTGATCAGGAAGTTTTAAAATTTCTGTGGAGGAATATTGTGTGCCGGTTTGGAGTGCCCAGAAGACTGCTCTCAGATAATGACAGACAGTTTCAGGACAAAGAGATTACATCATGGTGCCGGGAAATGAAGATCACTCAGTCCTTCACCTCTGTTGCCTATCCTCAAGCTAATGGCCAAACAGAAGTTGTGAATAGAGTCATTGTACAAGCATTAAAAACTAGACTACAAGGTAAGGGAAAGGATTGGGTGGAAAAAATTACCCAGTGTTCTCTGGGCATACAGAACCACTCCCCGGGCATCTACTCAAGAAACTCCTTTCAACTTGGTATATGGTTCTGAAGCAGTTCTTCAAATTGAGATCGGGCAAACGTCTTCCCGGGTAGAATCTTACCCGGACAACAATGATCAAAGCCGGGCCATTGAGTTGGATTTGGTAGAAGAAAAAAGAGACCGAGCATTCATTCGAATGGAAACATATCGGACCTAGGTTATGAAATCATATAACAAAAAGGTCCGGATCCGAAACATCCTAGGTAGGGGATTTAGTCATGAAGAAAATCAACCCTGCCGGGGATGTGGGAAAAATGGAAGCACGGTGGGAAGGACCCTATAAAATCACTCGGAGGGTCAGTGCCGGATCTTTTTATCTAAAAGATGCCCAGGGCCATCTTCTAAAAAGGCCTTGGAATGTATTTAATTTGAAAAAGTATTATGCTTGACATATGTAATTATTTGATGGAAGAAATAAATGAAAGATCTATTTTCTCAGAGAAGAGTGTTATGTATGTTTCTTTTATCTTATCCCGGGAGGTACTAGGCCCCGGTTATTAAAGGAAAGCCCAGGGCACTACACCCTGGCTCGGGACACCACACCTCTACCATTCCCAAGTCCCGGGACATGCTCCCTGGCCGAAGGCTTCGCACCTTGGTTTTTAAAAAGCCCAGGGCACTACACCCTGGATCGGGGCAACACACCTCGACCATTCCCAAGTCCCGGGACATGCTCCCCGGCCCAAAGCTCCGGACCTTGGTTCTTAAAAAGCCCAGGGCACTAAACCTTGGCTCGGGGCACCACACTTCGACCATTCCCAAGTCCCGGGACATACTCCCCGGCCCAAGGCTCCGCACCTTGGTTCTTAAAAAACCTAGGGCACCACACCCTGGCTGGGGGCACCACACATCGATCAACCTAAATCCCGAGATATACTCTCTTGCTCAGTTTTCTCATTTTGGTTATATGCAGGCAGAAACTTTAAACCCAGATGTAAATTTTCTACATCTCGGTTATTTCTTAAAAAATAAGGTTCTTTATTTATTAAGTGAACTGAAATCCCGATTACTTATTGGAATTTGCCGGTTAATTCTTAGCACTCAGAAAATTTTCTAAGTTTTTCGCATACAAGCTATTATATTACCCGGGTTTCTCGAAGACTTAACAGAATATTATTGAGAGCAGCTGAAAGAAATTAAAAATTTCATTAAAAAGCTCGGAGGTAGGAATTGCATAAAAAGGGTAAAAAAGAAAAAGAAATACAATCCTAATCTATATTTACAGGCTCGGAATCTTGCTGTTCCTTTGGAGCATCCTTCTCCTCTTCCCCATCCTTGGGAAGGGATGCTATGGCACGAACGAAGTCTGGGAGATCTTCCCTACCCTCAGGTAAAAGCCCGGCATCTTCAAACTGTTCTCGACACTTTTCGAACCCGGTCTAGAAGAGAGGATAGGCCCGGTCTTCAACAGCCTTCTTAAAATCGGAAGATTGGATGAAGGAGGCCTGCCACTTGTCCTTATTTTATTCAGCCAGGGCCAGGGCCCTCTCGGCTCTCTTGGCCCGATGTAATTGCACCTCTGCCTGTTCAGAAAGGGAATGGTTCCTCGATTCTGAGACAGACAGAGAGCCTCGCAGATTTTGTTCTCGAACAAGGCCTTCATTGATGTCATCTCGGGCCTTGTCCAGTGCCGAGCGCAAGTTGGCCACTTCTTCCTCATAAGTGGCTCGAGCCCGGGATAATTCCTCTTGCAGCTTGGCCTAACTGTCTTGGAATTGCCGAGCTCCATTGCCAGAAATGGTGGCAGCCAGCGCAACCTCCTCAAAGGCCGAAATCAGCAGTTGAGCAGCATGTTCAAAAACAAGTGAGTAACAAATAAATGATAAACAGAGCAACAAAGATTAACGGAAAAAACTTACCGCCAAGAGCTTATTCGAGCCTTCGAAAAGTTTGGCAGAGGGCTGGGAACTCTTCAAACAGGCCTCCTCATCAGGAGTTAGAAGTTGTTTGAAACTCTTAAGCCCCCTAGCCGAGGAGCCCTCCTCAAAGATGTTGACTCGGGGAGGTTGCTCGATGAGGAGGGGCTGTTGGTTGGATTGTTGCCGAGGGGGTTGATTGAGCTGCTTAAGAGGAACTTTGACCCCCCTCCCGGTTATCCTCGACCAGGATCTGCTCCGAGCTTGTAATAGCCTTTCGCTTCCTCTGGGTGAGAGGGACATGATCTTCAGAATCCTCCCGGGATTCATCTCGGGTCGCCTCCTCCTCTCGATGGGCCTCGACCCGAGTCAATTTTGCTTGTTGGGCCGCCTCCTCGGCCTGTTTCTTCTCAGCAGCGGCTTTCCGGGCTGCCAGTTTTTTCTCTTTGGCTGCCTTCTCGGTCGCCCATTTCTTAGCGAAGGCCTCCTGTATTTTCGAGTTATCTGCACAAAAAGGAGGAAGGAAACATTAGTACAAGTTGCAAATTTACATAAGGATAAAGTAAAGAACATGTGTAAAAAAAAAAGAGAGAAAAATAATATGTACCAGGTTGAGCACCCAAGCCAGCAGCCTCGTCAATCACCCTGTCAAAAGGGTCCTCAGCCCGGGCACTCAACCCATAAGCAACCAGATTCTCATTGGAGATAAGAACGGAGGAGGAGTATTTGTGGCCCTCCACCACAGCTTGACTCATGAGGAAAGGTTCCTCAAATTTGTAAGCTTGGGGAAGGGCAGGTTTTGGTGGAAGAGAATGAAGAAACCCGGTCAGACAAGGAAGAGGACCGGGGAGTTGAATAAAGAAAAATCGTCCTTTTCCACCCCTTCTGAGAAGAAGGATATTATCATCAATGAATCGGGAATTAATGCTGGCCGTCAGGGAAAAGACATTTTCCCCGAGTCTGCACGAAAAGAAATAATGAAGAATGAGGGGGCTGATAAGAAGATTGTTCATTTTAAATAAAACATAGGCCGAAGTCATGATACGGAAAGAATTGGGGTGGAATTAGTTGACGGGCACGCCAAAAAATTTGGCCACTGCAATATAGAAAGGGGGGGATAGGAAACCGGAGACCATTTCTTACTTGGTCCCGGAAAAAAGTAGTATACCCGGTAGGAGGGTTATCAGGCCGGTCAAAGGGGCCGGGTACAAGGATAGAAAAGGTAGAAGGAATGGATCCCAGAACCCGAATTTTCTCATCTGCCCCCGAGCGCAGAGTGCTGCTCAAAGAGGAGAACCAAGGAATTTCCGGGGCATCAGACGGAGGAGGGCCAGAAGCCCGGGCTTTGCCCTTACCCTTGTCCTTTTTGAGGACTCGGGAAGTACTCAAGGAAGAAGGTTTTGAAGAAGAGGGTTTTGTTTGGTGAGCTATGGGTTTTTTAGAAGCTTGGGAAGTAATGCGACGGCGAGGGGGAGAAGGGGAAGAATCGAAGCGCATCGCGGCGGACTCATCACTAGGAGAGCCTCACACATTCACTCCATAAGTAGATGAGGTAGAATTTGACATTTTTTGGAGAAAAAGATAAAAAAACTTACGAGTATTTGAAGAAGAAGTGGATTGAGCAGTTGCGACGGGGAATAACACCGGAAGAAAGCAAGTTCGCACGAAGAAGCCTCGAGAAAAAATTTTGCAAGGGCTTCGCCGAGAGTTTGAATTTGAAAGTGATTTTTGAAAAATAGGAGGGCTAATATATAGGCAGTAGGAGAAGATCTCGGCCGTTGATTTGAATACACGTGGACGATCAAGATGCACCTCGTAAATTGTACCGGACATGCGAAAGGACGTGCACATATATCAAGGTGTCAGACTTATCGGGTTCTCGGAATACGGAACGTTTTTTGGCGGGAATTTAATGCTAAAGCATGCGTCATAATGACAACTCTTGGACTACCTGGGAGATTTGAGGCCCCGGCATCTTATCCAAAGCCCGGGAGATTTGAGGCCCCGGAATATTATCTTAACACGGGTGGTATCAGACCCCGGTATTTCATCCCATCTATGGAATCTTTGAAGCCCCCGATGCTCTTACACATTCAGAATTGTGTGCTAAATAAGAATGCAAGTATGACTGATCGGGACAGCGAGTCAAGCTCTAGCCCGACTATTTTAGGGATGGGTGGTGATATCCCAATAAGGATTCGGGTCATTAACCCGATTTATTACTTGGATAGTCCGAATCAAAACCACTTGCCGGGTACTCTCCTCAAATACCCGGGCACTACGCCTCTTCCCGGGCAATCATCATCACAACCCGGGCTCTCGAGCCAGTAACCAGGATCTCAAGTAAGCACCCGGGTACCTTATTACCCGGGCCACCTCTACAATTGCACCACACTCGAGTGTGATTGATACAGGCCGTCTAATCTGTCAGAACCACTTGGACTTGGAGTATCCTAGAAGTCATCAGAAGCTACAAGTATGGGCAGCCGACTTGCTATACTTAGTAGGTGGCACGAGAATCGAGGTATCTACCCAATTTTTTTACTATAAATAGCAGGTATTAATGTCATTTATAGATTCTGAAATCCTTCAACTCTCAAGCACTTACATATTTTCTCAAATATTGCGTGTGTTCATCTGAAAACCTGCTGACTTTAGCATCGGAGTGGCTAAGCTGGACACCCCTCCGGCGTCCATTCACGAGTTTCTTTCTTAGTTGCAGGTGTTGTTGCTGCCATTATCTTCACTCAAATTCTCAAACACTATAAATTACTGATTTGATCTGTTGGAGCCCCTTACCAGGCTCATCAATTTCAGCAAGGTCACATCACTTATAATTACTCATTTAATATCGTCGGTCACATACCATACTATTATTATACATCGTATTAACTAGTTATATGGGTCGAATCCAAAACATGTTTTAATTAATCTACACTTGATTATAGAAATGCACGAACTTATATGTGAATTCAGGACTTAATTTAGGTCGGGAGATGTCCTTAAATTACTCCGATTGTTATTTCTCTTACCCGATATATATTTCTCAGATCATGACATCTCGATATACATGTCTGATTCAACAATTTGAAAAGTATATAAAAATATATCTGTGCTCACATATTAAAAAAAATTTGAGATTTAAAAAGAAAAAAGATAACAAAAAGTGGTCAAACCCGGACCAAATAATGATATATTGTTGAGTTATCTCTATCGGTGGCTCATTTGCACTCAAAATATAATTGTTAAAACGAACAAACTATTACATCCCTCGCAAGGCCTTGTCTGCCAATGGTGTGAATGTTTGCGTTGTCTGTGATTTGTAAAATGTGAATAAAGTAAGTCTCTTTTAAGTGTCTGTTTTGTCGAATTTGTGAGTCGGATATTCAAAACTATATAAATTTGTGTCTAAGTTTTTTTAAAAAATATATGAAGTTATTGCTCGACCCTTTTATTAGTCATATACACTAGCATCATCACCGTTTACACGATGAGTATATAGACGAATATTTCAAATAATTAGTTCTGATTTATTCTTATAAAATAAGTATTTTTCTAAAATATGATATAGGGCAAATTTGGGGGGGAAAAATTGGTGTCTCGTGCCATACCAAAATTAATTACTCTAATATGTTCAATTATTATAATATGTAATGTGATTGCGTTAGCTAGCTTGATAGAATTGTGTTGATACTTAATTTTGTGATTATTAAAATATTTGAGTATAACGTGGAACAATATTGAATAAATAATATTATATTTGGTTCAATTGATTAAATTTGGGATAATTATAAATTATGATTTTATCATTTTCAATAATTAATTAATGTAAATACAATAAAAATATGAAGAATAATATTGTAATTTTGTATTAATGATTAGATTGGTGTAAGATAAATAATTGATGTTAAAATTGACCTCTGATAAATAATCAATAGTAGGTCTTCTAAGACGGTCTTACATATCTATATTCGTGAGACAAGTAAGTCAATCAATACCTACTGTGAAAGTAATACTTTTTACATAAAAGTGATATTTTTTATTCGATTATGTCAGATAGAAGATCTGTATCATAAAACTGATATGTGGACGATCTCACTGAATAATCGATACATGAGTTGCAATCACACATTTGATGGGATTGAATAATTCAAATAATCAAATCCTATCCATACAACCAAACATTAATATATATTATAACTTTAATACGTGTGACAATCTTAAATATATAATAATTCAAATATGATTTTTAGAAGAACCCGAAACCATATCAAAGGGCTAGTCTTGGCCCACGATCTACAGAAACGAGTGGAATGGTTGATATTGTTGAGCATTACTTCACAAATATGTTTAGATCTAATAATCCTACAGAGGATGAAAAGAGTAGGATCCTGAATTATGTACCCGAAACAGTTGATGAGCAAGAAAACTCAGTTCTTTGTGCCCCATTTTCGATTGTTGAAGTGCGGAAGGCTGTGTTTGATATTGCACCCAGATAAAGCCCCAGGGCCAGATAGTATGTCACTTTTCTTCTTTCAAAAATTTTGGGATGAGATAGGGGAGGAGATATCAGAGGCTATATTGAAAATACTCAATGATGGGAAGACTATTGATGATTAGAATGCCATAATAGTTACATTGGTGTCGAAAATTTAGACTCCTATGACTATGAAGGATTTTCGGCCTATCAGCCTTATAGTCGCTTGGAGTTTGGCAAATAGGTTGAGAACTACCCTAAAAAAGATAGTGAAGGAATTTCAAAGTGCTTTCGTCCCAGGTCGACTGAATTATGATAATATTACTCTGGGTTTCGAAGCTTTACATTGGATTTAGAAGTAGAAAGCAAGGCCAAAAAAGATATGGTGCGTTAAAACTTGATATGAGCAAAGCCTACGATAGAGTAGAGTGGAGTTTCCTTGAAAGTATGATGATAAGACTAGGCTTTCACTAATCTCAGTGGATAAGATTAAGAAGTGTGTGCGTATTGTCATATATTTTTTCTTTTTTAAATGGTGATATCGTTGGAAATGTCATTCCGAGCATATGCTTAAGACAAGGAGATCATCTTTCTCCTTACTTATTTGTATTTATGTGCACATGGATTATCTTGTGCTCTTCTATCTCGTGAAAAGCGACGTTTATTAACTGGAGTTCGATTTCATCATGATGTCCTACTGTTACTCACATTTTCTTTGTAGATTATAACCTACTTTTCTTCAAACCGACAATGGCAGACTGCGATGCTATCACGAACTGTCTTGTATCTTATGAGAGGGCCTCCGGAAACCTTATTAACATCGAGAAGTCTTCATTGTCGTTTAACCCGAACACAGATGTACAATTAGCAGAGAACATTAAATCACTGTTGACCATTTCTATGGTGCAAGGTCATGAGATTTATCTAGGCCTTCCGATGTTTTCCACTCGAAGCAAAAAGCTGCAATTTAGATATTTGGTGGAACGGGTTGTGCAGAGAATATAAGGTTGGGGCAACAAAACCTTTTCAGCAGGTGGAAAATATACTTTGAGAAAATCGGTGTTGCAGTCAATCCCTACTTATGCTATGTCTTCCCTCTGTATTTTGAAATTTGTTTGTGCGGAGATGCATGAATTCTCAAACTTCTGGGGGGGTGTGTATTTGGGAAAGAAAAGGTTGCATTGGAAACTTTGGAAATCTCTATGTCATCCAAAATGCATGGGTGGTCTGGGTTTCAACCACCTAGAAACTTTCAACAAAGCACTATTGGCAAAGCAGATATGGCGTATCATAATGGATATGGCCTCTCTAGTAGCTCGAGTTCTCAAAGCACGATACTTTCGGCACCAAGATATCATGGAGGCCGGTCAGGGTAATAATCTTTCTTACCTTTGGCGTGTTAGAGTAGGTGCCCGACAAGCCAACTTGTGGCTTGGGCTTTATTGACTCTAATGTAAAACAATATTTATTTTAATAATATTTTACGATTTTATTCGATTATGGCATTATACTTTATCTGTATACCCATGCAAACTGCATAGATAAAGTCCTTGAATATACAATAGGTACCATGAGGTCTGCGTTGCAACGTAAGATCATGAAACTCATTAGGAAGTGTACCATATATTCTAAACAGGTTCCTAGTCGAATCAGCCGCCTAAAACAAGGATAAAGGTCGTTCGAGCTTGAGACTAGCATTTGTGGCGTAAACACCATGTTTCATTGGCAAGGGCATGGAGATGTCCATTCACACAGATGGGTGATCATATGATGATGCACTGAACAACCCTCCCTCGGACTATCCAAGTGGTTCCCACTTATCGAGTGGAATAGTCCGCAGTTATAGTTGTACACCATTAGTCCTTTGACTCGGGACAATGTAGGGGCTATATGTACTATGTGGGGACCCGAACCTAATTCGTCTTCTTAATCATCATTAGGATCAATTAATTAATCTGGGTCTAAATTTTATTTTTCTTTTAAAATACACGAGTGCGCAACATATGAAATAATTCTTATTTCATTTAATATCCAGATCTAAAATACAAGTCTTGTACAAAAGTAAATCATAACAAACTACTGTTCATTCACTACATATCAGGTGATGAAACAAATCTATTTCTAAGTCCGGATCTCCACGCTAATCTTGATCTCTCATCTTCTCTTTGACCCTGATCATGTCCTACCTGTTGTCATGCACACATACAAACACAACAACAGCCGGATAACTCCGGTGAAAAATACATTCCCACTATAAACAACGTATACATGCAATCATATAAACAGATATAAAAAGCATGGAACAGTTATCAATAACATGTATCAAAATCTGAAAGACATGAATCGATATAAAATTTTAAATCAAATCTGGACTCATAATCTCTGACTCGAATCTTCTCTAATCTAGGGATCCCGGTCTAACTCAGACTTTGGCATTCTGTATCGAATCTCCGCAATAGAATTCGATTACTCCTAAGCAACATCGATACACCAAAAGTCTAGTGTCTTGGCGGTTCTGCCGAAGACTTGGCGGCTCTGCCAATGACTAGGCACATCTGCCTAAGACTCTAACTCATGCTTCCCTATAAATCAATAGACTAAGCATATAAATCTCTTGAATTGCAAACATCAATGCAATAAATAAAGTATGTGGTTTTGGGAAACTCAAGTCAAATCAAACTCGAGTCGTATCTTCCCGGTTCAACATTGATTTATACCTTTCTTTTCGTAGATCAATCTGATCAAGTCGAAGTCTCGAATTCGAAGCTGTCAATACTCAATCTGGCAATGACAATATTGAGAAGTACAATATCAATATACAACCCAATCAATACTGGATATAATCAGAACTCAATTTAATTCTGTTTCGACGGCATAACTGCACAATCTCAATATACCCAGCAATACAATTATCAATAGATACCAATATCAACTCATAATCGATAACAAACTCAATCTGATATCAAATTTGTATAATCTCAATCAAATTCAATCTGAAAATGATAACAATTTCATACGGTATCTGTTCTCCGATCCGGTTTCGATTATACGATTACAACAGTCTCAGGAACACATAATAACAGTCATATCATGATTCTTTCAATATCATATTTTCTAATCATAAAAGAGAGTAACAAAGCTTACGTCCTGTTGAAGTTCTTATCGAGAGGAGCACGGTATTGAAGTCAGATTGAAATTCTGACGGTTGGATTTTCTGCAAATCACAATCTATGATTTTAAGACTTGAAGCTTTCCCCTGAGGTTCCTCGTTCTTTCCTCATGCTAAAACTGAAGGAAAGATTGAAAGTTATATATATATCTTGCATGCTCAAAGCCATGTCGCTTATTCTTTAATCTGCACGTCTCGCGCATATGCGCGACCTCCTTCGGCGCATATGCGCGAGACCTATTGGTCTCGGCCTTCTTCATATCCTCAGTTCGCGCATATGCGCATCCCCTTCCGGCGCATATGCGCGAGGTTCTCTGTCATACTCGCGCATATGCGCTTGTCCTGGTCGCGCATATGCGCGAGGTTCTCTGCCTACCTCGCGCATATTCACGCATATGCGCGAGGGGTTCAGTCCTCGCATACAATTCAAGTCTTCTTTTATCTTTTCCGGTCTGATCCTTTTCGTGTATAATCACATCAATTATCAATTAATCATTTCAGATTACAATAACAAAATTCTCGGGCATTACATACTAGCATGCACTTTGATCCGTTTACCGACTCCATTGAGGGTCATCAAGTGACGAGGTTGGGTGTAGTTTCGAAATACATAGGAGCAAACACATTGTAGTCGGGGATTCACCGTTCGCCTACGGGTGAAGACATCCAATGTGATCTGATGAGTTAATAGTGCAAGGAGTCTCTGGCCAGAGCAAGAAATGTGCTTTAGGGAAAGGTGTTTTCCTAGTTGCACATTCCATGCCACTATTAGTACTCAAAGATAAATCACATCGTTATCGAATTCATATGCTACTCTCGATATACCATTGGTTGCAGATTTGATCGGGATATATGTGTTGAAAGGATTGTACTGTACGTTAACCATGACTAAAGGTTCTTGCAGGCACTATCAGTGATACCTAGGGGATCATGGGGCGATGCTACTAGACGCTCTTACCATGATCCGATGGGTGCAATCAGAAATGAGTTCTGACATTCTTGATCAAAGAGTTGATGAAAAGAATGGGGTTCACTATGGTAAAAATAAGAATAAATGTTATTCTGAATCACATGGAGATGTGAACCCCGACTAGCTGTATCCCTTAACTATTGAAGGTCACACAAGTATCGGATTCTGTATTCCCGTTGAGAAAGTCAAATTTCAAGGAGTTGTAATTTGGCGACTATAGTTTGATGGAGATCAAACAGGAAGCTTATAAAGGAGTTTATTAGCTGATTCCATAGGATGGAAGAAGTGGAAGTTAGCATGATTGCTAAATAAGGAAGGAGAGTGGAACTGCCTGTTTTGTGAAGGAGTTCACTAAAACTGGAAGCTGCCAAATATGGTAACTGCCATATATGGTAAGTTCTAAATTTGGTAAATGAAAATTTTGATATTCGAAATTTTCAATTTTCATTATATGAACAAGATTTGTATCCTTGGTACATCGACGCTCTCGGATCGTCAATCAGGGTTATAATGAGTTCGAAATCATTTATTTAGTAAATTGAATTTACTAATAAATGATTTCGAACTCATTATAACCCTGATCGACGATCCGAGAGCGTCGATGTACCAAGGATACAAATCTTGTTCATATAATGAAATTCGGAGGCTACAGTCTCAACGCACAAATCACTTGCAATTTCTAGTGCAATCCAAGCGAGGAACATAGCTTTCGATCGTGGACCTAATTAGGCGATCAAATGAGAAGATCCGTTCATAGAAAATTACAAGAAGGGCTATATCCGCCTCAAACCGGAATAGTTTGGAGTCCAGCATTTAGAACGCAAAGGTATAATCCTAAACGTCCTATGAATGTTTTAAACACACCCTATGAATGTTTTAAACACATGACGCCCAAGAACAAAATTTTTAACTTCCGCAGCGTCTTGGGTGCGAGAATACGATGTCCCAACAGTGGTATCAAAGCTTGTTATTCTCAATCGTGTGTTTTAATTAAATTGTGTTGAGTTTATTATTTCTAACAGCGTAAGAATTTTTATGAAAAACGCCCCTAAAAATTATTTTTTGAAAAAGATGTTTTTGAAAAAAAAAATTGTTTCTGCCCGGAACTGTTCCGGGCAGATGCGCGCACAGCAGCCGCGCGGCGCTGCACGGCGCGCGCGCAGACACCGTACGGCAAGGCGCGCAGCGCGCTCACGGCAGGAGTGCCGCGCGCGCACGGCGCTGCGCGCCTGTGCGCACCGTCAGTGCCCGATCGGATCGGGCAGCTGACGGGCGGCGCAGGCGGGTACCCGGGAACGTCTCGAGCACCGCGCTGGGCCGTGGGCTTGAATTGTTCGGGCCCAGGGCGATTTTCTGATTTTTTAAAATTTTGGGTTAAATTGATATTTTATGAAAATACGGACGATTTTACCCCTACAATAATTTTGATAAAATTAATTTCTTACTAAATAAATAATTATAATATGATTTTAATTTTTTATGGTAAAAGGTGTTTTACAATAAATTTAATTATTTGAAATTAAATAAAAGTGTTTATTTAATTTGATAATTATGGCGGTTAGTGATAATTTACGAGATACACGATTTATTGATAATATGTGATATTATGGAATTAATATAATATACGATATTATATTTTAAAAGGATGATCGAGAGCCATGACCAATGTGCTAGGTGTATGTTAGGATATTTTACGTGTTGTATTTTTGATTATTTGATAATTAAAAGTGGACCTGGTTTATGGTCCGTTCCCATCCCCTAATTTTTTATCCCAATGTGTCATGGATATTTTATGTAAATATTAAAATTAGTGGGAGATCAAGATTTGAAGACGATGGGCCCGATCCTCGGAAAGAGTTTTGAAGATCGAAGACATGTAAAATATTGGAAGCTTTGTAATATTGCATTTGCATCCCTGCATTTACCTAGGTTATGGACATGGATCCGTATGTGGCTCGTACGGATCAATTAGCTCTCGGTTATCGATCATCCTTTATTATTTATGATGTATGTGATATATTATAAATAATCAGTATGTGCGTTATTATTAATATAATGACAAGAGTTGCATGAATCGTGCAATCATACAAACAATCATGGCACGAGTTTTTAAAATTAATGATGAGACAAATTTTTGAATTAAAATCCCTCGTTTTGGATTAGATCAAAAATTTAAATCAAGCCCATTAAAAGGATAATTAAAAGAAAGTTTAATAATTCCTTGCCTTCCATCAACGGTGGTTGCATGATGAACCCTACCTGCGATCAGTGTCTGGCTCATATTATTGGGGAGGCCTGGACGCCGGAAAGCTGTGACTTCCACTGACATATTTGATGTGAACTACGTGGAACTCCCATGACTTCGGCTCATATTATTGGGGATCTCATGGCGACCGTCCATTAAGGTTCAACATTGATGGGCCGGGCTCGACACGTGAAGAGAAAGGGAATCATATTATTGGACCCTCCTCAAACGTGAGGCAATATTATGTAAGGGTTGCAAAGAGTTGCAATTGGGATCTACCTTTTGGAAGTTATGATTGGCTGTAATATTCGGGATCATAATTTTTCAATTGGACCTTGCGTACTCATTAAGGAAATTGGATTTATCGTTTGTCATCAGAGGGTGGTGAAAATGTCAAAATAGTGGGAGGCAATTCGTAAAAACAAAATTTCATATTTTACGTCTTACAAAATATTTTAAAATAGTCGGTAACGTTTATTCTGTTTTCACATCAGTATATTTACGATTTCGTAACGTAATCAATTTCTATCATTAAAACAAGCTAACTGAACACTAATTTTAAGGTTGGCTGGGAAAATTGTTCTACATTTGGAGAAAATAGCATACACACTAATGTCAGTCTTGCTGAACTGACAAAGCATGCAAGATGGTGGGACCATAGTATGCAAAGCTAAAGTGTAATATGCTCACTTCTATGTCAAATGAACTGTAGAGACAGTTTGAGGAAATGTTGAATGCTGTTGACATTCAAATACACATGCAAGAGTTTCATAGTGCATTAAACTCGTACAATGATGCACACTACTTTCAAGGAGCTCATGACCACACGCATGCAAGATGTGGCTATTTGACAAAGCCCGATAAGTCAGAATAAATTTGCTTCACTGCAAGAAGTCTGGACATAAGAAATTATCTGGACCAGAAATGTTTTGGCAATGATAAGTGAATGTCCAAGTAAACACAATTTCAACAACAACCAAAAGAAAACAAGATAGTCTAAACCAAGTACATTTGTAACACGTTAGGCTAGGACATATTTCCCAAAAAAGGATCCACAAGCCAGTGGGAGAGGGCATGTTTGACTCGTCAGACATAAACTCTCTAAGAGACGTGTGAGTCCTGTCTGAAAGGAAAAATGACCAAGGCCCCTTTCCTAGGGAAAGTGGAACGTGCACATGATCTGTTGGATTTGATCCATACAGGTGTGTGTGGCCAGCTAAATGTTAACACGAGATTTGGCCATTTCTACTTCATTACTTTTACCGATGGCCATTCGAGGTTTGGGTATGTGTATTTAATGAAATACAAGTCTGAAGCCTTTGAAAAGTTCAAAGAATTCAGAGCAAAAGTAGAGAAACAACTAGGGAAAGAGTATTAAAACACTACGATTAGATCGAGGTGGAGAATACTTGAGTACTGAGTTTCAAGACTACCTTAAAGAGAATAGGATTCTCTCACAGTGGACTCCGCCTGCCACACCCCAGTTGTATGGTGTGTCAGAACATTGTAATCGGACAAGATAGACATGGTTCGATCTATGATGAGATTCACTGAGTTGCCGCCATCCCTTTGGGAATATGAGCTTGAAACAGCGGCAAGGTTGTTGAATCAAGTCCATACAAAGGCAGTGGATAAAAGTGCATATGAGATATGGACTGGAAATGTATGGACCGTGTACTGTCTTATTGTAAATCTTATGTGATTATCGATAATTCATGAAATTGTCATGTGATTATGTATATGATGTATATCATGACAATGAAAATGAGAAAATAAGTGTTGGTAATGAAATATCGTACTAGATATTGATTAACTAACAAAATTGAACTTGTAAGAGCTCGAGTGGAGAAGCCGGACGCCAATACAATACAAAACCAATATTTTGGACAGAACATCTGGCGCCCGAGCGGTAGAAAATGACCGCCCGAGCGCCAGTGTACCAAAAGTTGGGTAATTGTACAGAACGTGTGGCGCCCGAGTGGTAGAAGATGACCGCCCGAGCGCCAGAGTAGAATAAATTAGTTCTCGGACAGAACTGTTGGCGCACGAGCGCGATATTGTACCGCCCGAGCGCAGCACAAACAGCACTCGGGGGCAGAACATCTCGCGCTCGAGGCGCGAGAATTCTACCGCCCGAGCGCGGTGCAAGTGACACTCGGGGACAGAATGTCTCGCGCTCTGGCGCGAGAATTCTACCGCTCGAGCGCGATAACGGTGGAGATAAGAATAAGTTTTTCTTCTTTCCTTCTTCACTTTCCTTTTCAGCAACTTCGAGAGAAAAGTTGGAAATTCAATTTCTTTCGTCCGAATCGACTTCGAAACGTTGTCCAAACGCGAAACAAATTATATATTCGGAATCTTCGCGTCGAGAGCTTCTTTTTTAGGTACATTTCTTCTAGTTTCAGCAGCTCTAAATATAAAGTGCTGGAATAGCATGTAATTGAAGTCGAGATTTCTATATGCGGTAGAATAACTGACAAGAAACTCATATTCAAAGTTGGAATTGAATTATGTTATGATTTCGATTTGATATGAATTAATTTTCAAAATATATTTGAAACTTATATTGATGATTTTGAATGATGTTATTGATTGGAATGAATATGTTATTGATGTAGATAGATTATTATACTGATATCTTCAAGCTACATCAACTAGAACGAAGAATTGAGGTATGTTGCGACCGGGTAACATACGACAGGTATCTGTATCATATGATATATGTTTGATTGATTTGATTGAGAAGATATGTCTATATGCCTTATGTGATGACGTGATGTGGCATACATGACATTGTGATTGGAATATCGATGTATAAAATAAATATTTTGTTAACACACATCGTTTGATGCATACATCGATACATGACATGCACGTTGAGCTATGATCCTTGGATACCTGATATGATTTGATTGGATTCTGGGGTTCGTGAACACAATGCTATGTTTGGTATTACATGACCCTTAAAGCATAGTCATTTGTGGCCCCGACGATTGATTGAGTTTGGGATTTGATAGCGCTTTGTCGACGCTATCATACGAGTATCTCTAATTGAGGCCGGTGTGCCAGCTCGAGCATTGATTTGATAGCGATTCGTTTGATTCTTTACATGTGCTCAGTGGATGGACATTTGACCTGATACCTCCACGACATATACATGCATTGCATATCATATATCATCGTTTAGATATCTGTTGTATATATGATGTTTGTTCCATACGGAGCTTTGGTCACCCCCAAGGGGTGCTGTTGTTGTCTTTGTGTGTGGACAATGGCAGGTACTCCAGGATATCAGGAGACCAGAGAGGGTGCTTCTAGAGGGAGTCACTGTTGAGTTGAGGTTTTATGCTTTATTTCCCAGTATATATGTATACGTATCTATATACCGGGGCATGTCCCGAGGATATGAGTTGTTTGTTTGTAGTTTGATCTGGATTATGTGTGGGCTTATTTTATATTGTGACATGTTGAGACGAGACTATATTATATACTATTTTTAGTATTATAATTACAGTTGACATGTTTTGGGCTCATTGTAAAGAAAATTTAAACTTGTTTTTCGCTGTAATTAGTTAACCCTAATCAGATTGTGTTGTAATAACGATTAGGAGTTAAGGGACCCACACAGAGTGGTATCAGAGCATAGCTGGGAATGCTCAATTGAGTCTTGTGTACACGTAAATTGGCACAAATGAATTATGCGTATGTGTTTGATTTATTTGTATTACTTGCTCCTACTTGATTTAGTTTGAGTAAGTTATTGATGAGATTGATGATATGAAAATGATGATGTGAAATTGATATTGATTTGTGATATTCATCATTGATTTGTAGATGGATCCCACAAATGAAACTGCGAGTAACAGTACTGAGAGGATAGTTGGGCGATTTGAAGGATTGTCCATGGACGTAGTAATGGCTCGATTCCAGGATCTGAAACCACCAAGGTTCTTTGGCACTGAGAGTGCTGAAAGAGCAGAGGCCTGGTTGAAGGATATTGAGCACTTATTTAATAGTGTTGAATATTCCAAGGCTCGGAGACTGAAACTTGCTCTCTATCAGTTGAAAGACCGAGCAAAATCTTGGTGGGAAGCCGCTGAGATTGGACTGAACGAGACCGGGATTGAAGTCACATGGGATGTCTTCAAGGCCCAGTTTTGAAGCAGTATTCCCCTTCTTCTTATTATACTGCCCAAGAGAATGAATTTAATAGTCTGCAACAGGGAACGATGACTGTTGCAGAATATGCTTCGAAGTTTTCGAATTTATTGAAGTATGCACCTCACGTAGGTGTGAATGCAAAAGCGAAATATAACAGATTTGTGAATGGATTGCTTCCTGCTTTATATACTTTTGTTGTTTCTGGTTTGCCTACCAGCTACACAGAGGCAGTTGAACGAGCCAAGGCAGCAGAGGCTGGACTTAGGCGAGGAGGTCCACAGTATACTCCTCCACCTCCAGTGTCAGCACAGCATCCTTCATTGCGTCCAAGAGGTAAAAAGTTCAAGAAGACTGGTTCTGCTTCTTCGTCTTCTTCGAGTTCTAGTGGATCCCAGAGAGGGAATCCCGTGATTGCTCCATATTGTAGTCATTGTGGGGGAAAACATACTATCGAGCAGTGTCGAGGTATTTTTGATACTTGTTATCAATGTGGACAGGAAGGTCATTTCTCTCGAGTATAGTCCGAACAGGGGTACGACTTCTTCTCAACCCCAGCAAGGATTTAGATGTGGACCCAGTATGATGAGACCTGCTGAAATGTCTGCCCTTTTTATTGCTTTAAAAGTACTAGAAATTTTTTTTTTCTAAACTTTTTGGCTTTCACCAAAATATTAAAATATTTTGCCCCTTAAAATAAATCATCAACCAACTAGCATTTTAAAAATCCAGTGAAATAGTCATAAAACTGAAATCGTCTTCGGTTTACCAAACCTAAAAAGCAATAATTTGAAAAGTAAAGCCCATACTAAACCTCTCAAAAATCTCTCAAAAGCATAAATAAATAGTCTTAAAAATCTTTGACTTAGATCAGTAATCATAAAACGTAATGCGGAAAATAGTAGCGCTTGTCCTCGGGTTGTGTGCGCCTTCAGTCCAGTCAAATCATCCGTCAAGACCTCCCTCAACCTCACCTGCATCCATCACACCTAGTGAGTCTAAAGACTCAACACACCATAATCTTTATAGCAAATAATATACATAAAACCACATGCAACAAGTGAAAATACTTTTAGGTAAAAATAATATTTCATGATATGCATAAATAACCTTAATCTTTTTCCTTATCATGACATAAAAACATTTTAACATGATCATAAACATTTTCCTTTTCCTTTTCCTTATCCTTTGCCTTTTTTTAATTCAGATCGTTAATTGTGACTTTCCTGATCATAAGTCGATGGATCCATCTACATGTAACCACAGTACTGGGCGGCGGGGGACACCAGCAACACTCTCACCGGTCAACTGAGCCCTGACCTATCATTTTTCGAATAGAAATTCGATCGTCGGGGCTCCCTCTGGGGCCTTTTCCCATAAATGGGCTCCCTCTGCGGCCTTTTCCCCTCACGATATCCCCATTATTACCTTTACCACAAAACCGTTACCACATAACCGTTACCACATATTCGTAATGATGGAAACACGATCGTCGGGCTCCCACTGGGACCATATCCCTCACGACGTCGCCAACATTAACGAATTAGTCACAATCACTTCACTTCCTTCAACATTTACATTCTCATCACTTTAGAAAAATCATGAATAATATTTGCATTTTTCATTTTGAAACCAAGCATGCAACATGTATTTTTAATGTCTTCCTTCAATCATAAAAATCAAATAGACATTTAAAAATCATAATTTAATCATGAAAATTTCATCATTATTTAAAAATAATCATAATATCATAAAAATAGCATTTCGGGCACTGCCATGACCTTTACTAATTTCCCGGTGTAAAAAGACCGTTTTACCCCTGGACTCGACATTTTTCGTTTTCGACTTTTTTCTTGATTTCATGACTCTAACATGTCCCAAATAATTATTTAAGCTTACATGAATTTTTTCATAATTTTATTTAGCTTAAATATTAGACTTTCTCATTGATCTTTACTTAATTGTTTTAACGGTGTTTTAATCCCGAAAAATCCCAAAATTTAATATAAAATTCCTAAATTCTGAATTTAGTTTTTTTTATATTATTTTAGCCCTTATGGACCACGACTCGACCCCCGTGAGCCGTTTTCCAATTTTTCTTATTTTAAAAACCCTAAATGACACATGAATTTCACCCCCGAGCCAACTTCTGATTTTTACGAGTTCCCCCTGAACCATGTCGATCCAATACTTGACCAACATCCTAAACTACCCTACTGGACCCTAATGTTCACCAAGAAACCACTCCAAACCATAAAAACGAAAATCTCCTAAGTGCCCCTATGCTGGCCGAGATGTGCACCAAGCATGGACTCTAAGTTGTTGCAACCAGGACCCTAGCCGACCACCCAGCCCCTGAACCAACCTATCGTGAACCCTCTTGGGACCTTAGTGAGACACCCTAGACCAGCCTTTGGACCCCGGGCCGCGCGCTTGACTTCTATGCAAAACCTGTACCCTGCGCGTACATGGGAGGCTCTCGGGTAGGAGTCCTAGTGGGATAGGACTCTTCCCAGCCCTCTGGACTCGGACCCTTACGTGATTAGGACCCTATCCCTGAATCACCCACCCCCTGACCGAGCCCTGTCCCCAAGCCGTGGCTCCCCTGCTGTAATGCCCGAGATTGTAGGTTGATCAAATGAAATTATGAAGTGTTGCATGGATAGGGGACCATACCTGCGCTAGGATACCGACCGCACCCGCGGTTGATGGACAGAGAGTTGGACATTTTTACAGTAAGGTCACCGCACCCGCGGTCCAAGAAGGAGTGCACCCGCGGTGGATGGCCAGTAAGTTGGAGTTTTGTCATGAAGAAGACACCGCACCCGCGGTCAAACACCAAGCGCACCCGCGGTCGACTTTTCTGAATTGTTGGATAGCATGCCGAAAGTTGAGCGCACCGGGCAGGCAGCGCCCGGTGCAACGTGGGTGTTGGAAAAGAAGCCACTTGCCCTTGCCATGCATATATGTTGTATGTGTCTTCATTTCCATTCCTTCCAGCAGCTGAGAACCGAGAGAACTTCAGAAATTCCCTCAAGATTTCTTCATAGTAAACTTTGAGTTGTGAAAGAATTAGCCATCTGATTTTCAATCCGAGTTCATATTTGTGTTCCTTACATCAAAGGCTACAAGAGGATGTAAGTATTGTTCACTTTCAACATGCTTTGAAGTTGAGATGTTGGGGAAATCAGATATTGGTTGTTATTATGTGTTCTTATGATGATTCCGAACGTATATTTGAAAACGGATCGAAGAAATGTTATCGTATGTAATTGTTATGAATTTCCAGCATATATATGTATGAACTTATGCAGAATTTCGGAGTTTGAAGTGTATATGATAGTGGTTATGAGTTATTGATATGGAGTATTGATATTTGAGTTGATTTGGTATTACAAGATCACGTCGTTATGCCGTCGAAATATACCGAGAATGAATATTGCTACGTACATGTATTGGTTGAGTTGAATGTTGATCTTGTATCTATTGAACATTGCCATTTCAGATTCATCGTGCCTCACTTCGACTTCGAGACCTCGACATCGATAAAGGTTTAACAAGAAAGGTATAATTCATGTTTAATTTGGGAAGACACAACTCAAATGAGATTCAATTTGAGTTTCCCAACAAAATCACATAGTAGATTGTTGTTTCTACTTTGATATGTTGTGCCTTGTTTAAAGATTCATATTCAAGCCTTTAAGATAGGTGAGTCATTTGGTAGATTCTCCAAATAACTAGACGTTCGGTGGTATCGACGCTTCGGATCAGAATCACTCCGATTGTAGATATTCGATACAGTCAGGACCGAAGTCTAGTAATAAGATGTAACGCCACCCTGAATGGTAGAGTAGGTGGGAGATCTGTTATATCTTATTCACACCGGGATCCCTAGAGTTAGACAAGAGTCAAGTCCAAGATATGAGTTGGATTTTTAGTTGATTGTTTTCTATTGCTCATGTTTCATAGACTATGTGGAACATGTTATTATTGATTTCATTCATGATAGTATGTTCATGTTTTATTTTGTATATTCATGTATTATGGTTTGTATTCCCTTGCATGATATGCATGTATACATGTTTTATACTGGGATTTGTTCTCATCGGAGTATCCGGCTGTTGTTGTGTCTGTATGTGTGCATAACGACAGGTGGGACAGGATCTGGGTCGAGACAGAGATGAGAGGACGAGATAGCGTGGAGATCACGGGCCAAGAAGAGGAACTAGGAATGTTTACTTTTAATATGTAGTATGTTGTGAACTCTAGTTTGTATGATGGAAATAGAACAAGACTTGTATCTGTTTATGCTAGAATGAATAAAGATGTTGTTGTGTATGATCTATGTACATTTGATACAGTGTTTAAAAGAAATTTTTTTTACGACCCACATTTTCTAGCAAATATCCAGTTAATCCCAAAAAGAGTCGAGTTAGAGCCCGGTTCCCCACACCTGCCCTCACACCAAAGAACCCGATCACTCCAAGATGTTGACAGCAAATCGGCTTCCCTGGTGTGTCACGGTTTATGCTTGTTCTTGCTTTAACTTTGGTGATTATGGTGAGTAAGTTAGGATCTTAAGACATGCTTAGACACCCATAGTTCATACTTAAGACCATGGCAGCCCTTTTTTACGTACAAGGCATGAATTTTGTGCACAAAAATCAAAAGTTCAAAGCATGCGCATGAGAAATTCGAAAATTCTGAATAAAATTTCATGATCTTCATGCATACACTAATTCAAAACATAATACGATATGATGGATGAGAAAAGGAAGATTAAGGCGTGCCTTTGCGTTAAATACGCTCGAATATCCGTTGACGACGAAGAACGGAGGGACACCTTGGCTTGAACTTGCTTGAGCCTTTCGACTTTTTCCTTCCCAAAGGGGATGTATAGTGCTTTGAGGTAGAGTGTGGGGTGGGGAGCGTTTCATATTTTTGGGAAGTGGTGGCCGGTTATTTGATGATGTAGCATAGGGTTTTGGGTGATTTAATATAGTATATATCAAGATTAAATTACTAACTAGGCTTTAGGCCTATTAAGCCACAAATAAGCCCATTATTCTTTAATTAGAATTAAATAAAAATATTTTAGTAAGGTTTTGGTAAAAATAGTTTGTGAATTAAATAGCCGGGTTGCCAAAAAGTTCGTATTTTAATTGAAAAACCAACACCGATAAAATTTACGTCCCGGCGTATAAAATCACCTCAAAAACCCTTTATTTTCAAAAATGCTAAAAAAAACATCGACCATATTTTTAAATAATTGAAATTAATTATTTAATAAAAACATTTTACATTTTTAGCCATCGGTCCCCGTTCCTCGATCGTCACTTGAATATTCCTTAAAAATATAAGTTTATGCATGATGACAATAAAAATCTCTTTTTAGCATATAAACAAGTATGTCACATAATTGATTAGCAATTAAAATCACTTAATTACCCATTTTTTCATATTTCCTAGATTCGCATGCAGTTGGATTACGTTGTCTTAATTTTTGGACCTTACAATTCCTCCCCCCCTTAAATAAAACTTCGTCCTCAAAATTAGAACTTACCGAATAGATCAGGATAGCGACTCTTCAAGTCTCTCTCGGTTTCCCAAGTAGCTTCCTCTTCCGAGTGATTCAGCCACTTGACCTTGACCATTGGAATGACTTTGTTCCGCAATCGTCTTTCTTGCCTTGCCAAGATCTGGACAGGTCTTTCCTCATATGTCATATTTGGGGTTAGTTGAAGAGGTTCATAATTAAGCACATGTGACGGATTGGACATGTACTTCCGCAGCATTGAAATGTGGAACACATTGTGAACGCCTGCGAGCGCTGGTGGCAATGCCACTCTATAAGCTAGTGTCCCAATCCTCTCCAAAATCTCAAACGGACCTATAAATCTTGGACTAAGCTTGTCTTTCTTGCCAAAGCGCATAACACCCTTCATAGGTGCTATTTTCACAAACACGTGGTCGCCCACTGCAAACTCTAAGTCCCTTCGCCTTTTGTCCGCATAACTCTTTTGTCGGCTTTGTGCAGTCTTCATTCTCTCACGAATCTTGACTACAAGCGCGGCTGTCTCTTCAATCACGTCCGGACCAATATCCCTTCTTTCCCCAACTTCGTCCCAATGGATAGGAGATCTACATTTCCTTCCATAAAGTGCCTCGAAAGGAACCATTCCGATAGATGATTGGAAACTGTTATTGTAAGTGAACTCCACTAGAGGTAACTTTGGTTCCCAACTGCCTTGGAAATCAATAACACATGCTCGCAGTAGATCCTCCAAAATCTGAATAACCCTTTCTGACTGACCATCGGTTTGAGGATGGAATGTTGTACTGAATAGTAGCTTGGTCCCCATCGCTGCATGCAGACTTTTCCAAAAAGATGACGTGAATCTCGGATCCCTGTCAGAAACGATGGATACAGGAATCCCATGCAGCCGAACTATCTCTCGAATATACAAGTCGGCATACTGAACCATGATGAATGTCGTCTTAATAGGTAGAAAATGCGCTGATTTTTTAAGACGATCGACTATCACCCAAATGGCATTCAATCCCTTAACAGTCTTTGGCAATCCTACAACAAAGTCCATGGTGATATTTTCCCATTTCCACTCGGGAATAGGGAGTGGCTTCAACTTTCCCGCTGGTCTTTGATGCTCTGCTTTGACTTGCTGACAAGTCAAACACTCGGATATAAATCTCAGAATGTCTCTCTTCATGCCTGGCCACCAATATAACAACTGCAAATCTTTGTACATCTTCGTACTTCCCGGATGGATGGAATAAGGTGTATCATGGGCTTCCTTCATAATAAGATCTCTCAAGGAATCGTCACTAGGAACCCATAGGCGATCTCGATAACGGACTAAACCATCCACCACTGAATATAAATTCCGGCCCTTGGCTTCATCTCTAGCTCTCCACTTTTGCAACTGCTCATCAGTGGACTGTCCATCTCGAATTCTATCTCTCAAAGTTGACTGGACTGACAGTGTGGCAAGATTTGGGGCCTCGCCCCTAGCATATACTGTGAGCTCAAACCGCTGTATCTCGGACTGCAACGGTTTTTGGAGTGATAAATGAGTGATAACTGCTGCCTTTCTACTCAACGCGTCTGCCGCTACATTAGCTTTTCCCGGATGGTAGCTAATGTCACAATCATAGTCCTTCACTAACTCAAGCCATCTGCGCTGTCTCATATTCAACTCCTTTTGGGTGAAGAAGTATTTCAAACTTTTATGATCGGTGAATATCTTGCACTTCTCCCCGTAAAGGTAGTGCCTCCAAATTTTTAGTGCAAAGACTACTGCTGCAAGCTCAAGATCGTGAGTATGGTAGTTCTTTTCGTGAATTTTCAATTGTCTTGACGCATAGGCGATAACTCGGTCGTTTTGCATCAGAACTGCGCCCAAACCAAGTTTAGAAGCGTCGGTATAAAGAACATACTCCTCTTGCCCCGATGGCATAGATAACACTGGTGCTGATATCAAGGCTTGCTTTAACTTGTCAAAACTGTCTTGACACTCAGGTCCCCAAATAAATTTTGCATTTTTCTTTGTCAAGGAGGTCATAGGTACTACTATAGATGAGAACCCCTGAATAAACTTGCGGTAATAGCCAGCTAGTCCCAAGAAATTGTGAATCTCGGTGACACTTTTCGGTACTGGCCACTCTTTCACTGCTTCCACTTTACTCGGATCAGCTTCCACTCCATCACTAGAAATGATGTGGCCTAAGAACGCCACTCTATCAAGCCAAAACTCGTACTTGCTGAACTTTGCATATAGCTTTCTGTCTTGCAATACCTGCAGTGCGATCCTCAAGTGTCGGCTATGCTCCTCTCTGCTCTTGGAATAGATCAATATGTCATCAATGAAGACAATAATAAACTGATCCAGATACGGCTGAAATACGCGATTCATGAGATCCATGAAGATCGCTGGCGCATTGGTCAACCCGAATGGCATGACCATAAACTCATAGTGCCCATATCTCGTGCGAAATGCTGTCTTGTGAACATCTGACTCTTTTACTTTCAATTGATGGTATCCAGATCGCAGGTCAATCTTAGAAAATACCGATGCTCCTTGCAACTGATCAAATAAATCTTCAATTCTTGGAAGTGGATACTTATTTTTGATAGTGACCCGATTAAGCTCTCGATAATCAATGCAAAGACGCATGCTGCCATCTTTATTTTTCACAAACAATACCGGAGCACCCCACGGAGAGTAACTAGGGCGAATGAAACCCTTGTCTAGCAATTCTTGAATTTGATCTTTCAATTCTTTCATTTCTGTAGGTGCTAGACGATATGGTGCTTTTGATATAGGAACAGTGCCCGGCATAAGATCAATAGAGAATTCCACTTCACAATCGGGTGGAATGCCAGAAACGTCGTCGGGAAAGACGCTAGGAAAATCTCTCACAATATCAATATCTTCTAACTTCTGACTTATGGATTCATGTGTAGTAGTGACACATGCTAGATATGCTCGGCATCCATGCTTAATAAGCTTCCTCGCACCTAGACAAGAGATAATGTGCGGCATTTGCTTGTTTCTTGCCGCCTCAAAGACAAAATATTTACCACCAGGTGGCCTAATAGCTACTGATCGCTGACGAAAATCAATCGATGCTCCATTCGCTGATAACCAATCCATCCCATGTATAATATCGAATTCGGGCATAGGAAGCACAATAAGATCTGCCCGAACAACATCTTTGAATAACTGAAGCTCCAGATTCTTAACAATCTTAGACGTGAGCATCTTATCACCGGATGGAATAGAAATTTTGAAACCCAAACCCATATCTTGAGTAGTAATTTTCAGTCTTTTGATGAAGGTTTCAGATATAAAAGAATGTGTAGCTCCTGAATCTAGCAATGCATAGGTATCTACGCCTAGAATGATGATCCTCCCTGCGATGAAAATTGTCTTTCATATCTTTTTGCGTTGAATCTTAAGAATTTACTATCATTAATTCCCACAGTTATAAAAAGATTTCGCGTTGAACTTAAACATTCCTTGAAACAAATTGCACTATAGTCCCTCAATTTTTTTTGAAATTTGCATTATTGTCCCCAAATTTTCGAATTATTGCAATTAAGTCCTTATATTATTGCGAAAATTCTGATTTAATCCCTTAGGTTCCGTGGATTGCATTTTCGATCCTTAAGAATTTATAAATTGCACTTAGGTCCCTTATTTTTGAATTAGCGCATTATAGTCCCTTAAATTCTCAAAATTGCACATTAATCCCTCAAAATTTTGAAATTTCTTCCTAAACCCCTTAATTATGATTTTCTTTAATTTTGGCCCTAAACTTTTTATTTGGAAGCATTACGTCCTTCATATAAAATAAGGCACAAAATTCAAATCATTTTCCATGGTTTCTAAAATCATAACTTAAGTCCAACTAATAGAACATGCAACCTAATTTTTCACTAGGTTGAATCTTGATTCCCAATCAATATTAATAACCAATTTAACACTTCATGCAATAATAA
The DNA here is from genome assembly GCF_025594145.1 of Primulina tabacum. NCBI lineage: Eukaryota > Viridiplantae > Streptophyta > Magnoliopsida > Lamiales > Gesneriaceae > Primulina > Primulina tabacum. The sequence goes on from NC_134552.1 coordinate 22,945,641, forward strand.
GCAATATAAAAATGTTAAATGACTAGGTTACCCGTGATGAGTGTAGTGTCTGCCTCTTCCTCAGCTTCTTCGACATTCATAACATAAGCTCGTGCCATAGTAGCTGCTTTCCTCTTTGGGCAATCAATATCTTTGTGACCAGCCTCCTTGCAGTAGAAACATTTAAATGATCCCAACTCGCATTTGCCAAAATGTAGACGGTTGCACTCCTTGCATGGTTGCCTTTCAGTAGGCTTTGGTGCTGCAGGACTTTGTGGCTTTGGTGGAGCTGGCTTCTTGACTGGACCTTGGGGCTTTTGAGGCCCTTGAGGTCTAGAGAACCCGTATATGGCCTCTTATTCGGCTGATTGTTATTCTGGTAGTGCTGCCTCTTGCGCTGAATCTCAAAATCAATGTCCTTCAAGGACTGCTCAGCCTGATATGCATAAGTAACTGCCATAGCATAACTCCCCGGACGCATCATCATAACTTTATCCCGAATGGTAGGTCGTAGGCCATCCATGAAATGCCTAAGCTTTTCTTCCGCATCCCCAGCAATAAGCGGTACAAAGTGGCAACTCCTATCAAATTTCTTCACAAAATCAGCAACAGATATGTCTCCCTGACGGAGAGTCATAAATTCCCTCTTTATCCGGCTTCTGACATCAGCCGTAAAGTATTTCTCATAGAATTTTGCCTTGAACTGTGCCCAAGTGAGTGTAGCAAGGTCAACACCATACTCGGCTCCTTCCCACCATAAAGAAGCGTCGTCCCTAAGCAGATAAGTAGTACACCTCACACGGCCGGCGTCTCCCATGTCCAGATAGCAAAAATGTACCTCGAGTGAACGGATCCAACTCTCAGCAGCAAATGAATCGGTGGTGCCAGAAAATTCCTTCGGCCCTAGCCTCCGGAACTGCTCATAAATATCCTGATGTGGCCTAGGTGGCTGTTGTAGCTGCTGCTGCTGCATCTACTGTAACTGCAGCTGTAATTGCTGCTGTTGTAACTGCTGCTGCTGTAATTGTTGCTCGAAGAGACGAGCCATACCTCTAATGCACGAGTAGCAGGATCCCCTGGAGGAGGAGGTGGTGGTGGTGGTGCATTTCTTTGACTATTCCCTCGACGATTAACACTGTTCTCTTCCTGATTCTCGATAACGGGTGTACGTCTAGGAGGCATTTTATCTGAATGTTTTCCAAATTCTAACGTAACCAACATGCAGTTAAATCTAAGTTCTCTAATCATGTGACATGTCCTAATTCATTTTAGCAATTTAAGCATGCAAAGCATAAATACTCAAAAAGCTAATAAACATGTATCATAAACATAATATTCATATCGTCATGCAGGTAGCAACATATTAAACCACATAAAGCATGTAAAACTTACAACTTTGAGGCTTGACGACTGATCTTCCCGGCGCTGATGGTGGCACAACCCTTTACAGGACCTTTGCTCTGATACCAACTGAAACGTATGCCCTTTTTAATGCTTTAAAAGTACTAGAAATTTTTTTTTCTAAAATTTTCGGCTTTCACCAAAATATTAAAATATTTTGCCCCTTAAAATAAGTCATCAACCAACTAGCATTTTAAAAATCCAGTGAAATAGTCATAAAACTGAAATCGTCTTCGGTTTACCAAACCTAAAAAGCAATAATTTGAAAAGTAAAGCCCATACTAAACCTCTCAAAAATCTCTCAAAAGCATAAATAAATAGTCTTAAAAATCTTTGACTTATATCAGTAATCATAAAACGTAATGCGGAAAATAGTAGCGCTGGTCCTCGGGTTGTGTGCGCCTTCAGTCCAGTCAAATCATCTGTCAAGACCTCCCTCAACCTCACCTACATCCATCACGTCTAGTGAGTCTAAAGACTCAACACACCATAATCTTTATAGAAAATAATATATATAAAACCACATGCAACAGTGAAAATACTTTTAGGTAAAAATAATATTTCATGATATGCATAAATAACCTTAATCTTTTTCTTATCATGACATAAAAATATTTTAACATGATCATAAACATTTTCCTTGTCCTTTTCCTTTTTTTAATTCAGATCGTTAATTGTGACTTTCCTGATCATGATCATCAGTCGATAGATCCATCTACATGTAACCATAGTACTGGGCGGCGGGGGACACCAGCAACACTCTCACCGGTCAACTGGGCCCTGGCCTATCATTTTTCGAATAGAAATTCGAGCTCCCACTGGGACCATAACTCTCACGACGTCGCCAACATTAACGAATTAGTCACAATCACTTCACTTCCTTCAACATTTACATTCTCATCACTTTAGAAAAATCATGAATAATATTTGCATTTTTCATTTTGAAACCAAGCATGCAACATGTATTTTTAATGTCTTCCTTCAATCATAAAAATCAAATAGACATTTAAAACTCATAATTTAATCATGAAAATTTCATCAACATTTAAAAATAATCATAATATCATAAAAATAGCATTTCGGGCACTGCCATGACCTTTACTAATTTCCCGGTGTAAAAAGACCGTTTTACCCCTGGACTCGACATTTTTCGTTTTCGACTTTTTTCTTGATTTCGTGACTCTAACATGTCCCAAATAATTATTTAAGCTTACATGAATTTTTTCATAATTTTATTTAGCATAAATATTAGACTTTCTCATTGATCTTTACTTAATTGTTTTAACGGTGTTTTAATCACGAAAAATCCCAAACTTTAATATAAAATTCCTAAATTCTGAATTTAGTTTTTTTATATATTATTTTAGCCCTTATGGACCACGACTCGACCCCCGTGAGCCGTTTTCCAATTTTTCTTATTTTAAAAACCCTAAATGACACATGAATTTCACCCCCGAGCCAACTTCTGATTTTTACGAGTTCCCCCCAAACCATGTCGATCCAATACTTGACCAACATCCTAAACTACCCTACTGGACCCTAAGTTCACCAAGATACCACCCCAAACCATAAAAAAGAAAATCTCCTAAGTGCCCCTATGCTGGCCGAGAGGTGCACCAAGCATGGACTATAAGTTGTTGCAACCACAGGACCCTAGCCGACCACCTAACCCCTGAACCAACCTGTTGTGAACCCTCTTGGGACCCTAGTGAGACACCCTAGACCAGCCTTTGGACCCCAGGCCGCGCGCTTGACTTCTATGCAAAACCTGTACCCTGCGCGTACATGGGAGGCTCTCGGGTAGGAGTCCCAGCCCTCTGGACTCGGACCCTTACGTGTTTAGGACCCTATCCCTGACTCACCCACCCCCTGACCGATCCCTGGCCCCAAGCCGTGGCTCCCCTGCCCTCACACCAAAGAACCCGATCACTCCAAGATGTTGACAGCAAATCGGCTTCCCTGGTGTGTCACGGTTTCTGCTTGTTCTTGCTTTAACTTTGGTGATTATGGTGAGTAAGTTAGGATCTTAAGACATGCTTAGACACCCCTAGTTCATACTTAAGACTATGGCAGCCCCTTTTTACGTAAAAGGCATGAATTTTGTGCACAAAAATCAAAAGTTCAAAGCATGCGCATGAGAAATTCGAAAATTCTGAATAAAATTTCATGATCTTCATGCATACACTAATTCAAAACATAATACGATATGATGGATGAGAAAAGGAAGATTAAGGCGTGCCTTTGCGTTAAATACGCTCGAATATCCGTTGACGACGAAGAACGGAGGGACACCTTGGCTTGAACTTGCTTGAGCCTTTCGACTTTTTCCTTCCCAAAGGGGATGTATAGTGCCAGTGAGGTTGAGTGTGGGGTGGGGAGAGTTTCAGATTTTTGGGAAGTGGTGGCCGATTATTTGATGATGTAGCATAGGGTTTTGGGTGATTTAATATATTATATATCCTGATTAAATTACTAACTAGGCTTTAGGCCTATTAAGCCACAAATAAGCCCATTAGTCTTTAATTAGAATTAAATAAAATATTTTTGTAAGGTTTTGGTAAAAATAGTTTGTGAATTAAATAGCCGGGTTGCCAAAAAGTTCGTATTTTAATTGAAAAACCAACACCTGATAAAATTTACGTCCCGGCGTATAAAATCACCTCAAAAACCCTTTATTTTCAAAAATGCTAAAAAAAACATCGACCATATTTTTAAATAATTGAAAATAATTATTTAATAAAAACATTTTACATTTTTAGCCCTCGGTCCCTGTTCCTCGATCGTCACTTGAATATTCCTTAAAAATACAAGTTTATGCATAATGACAATAAAAATCTCTTTTAGCATATAAACAAGTATGTCACATTATTGATTAGCAATTAAAATCACTTAATTACCCATTTTTTCATATTTTCCTAGATTCGCATGCAGTTGGATTACGTTGTCTTAATTTTTGGACCTTACACCTGCTGTTTCTGTTCCTGTTCCCTCTTTCCAGCAGTCGAGTGTTCCACGATATCGAGGACCAGGTGGTCAGACTGCTCAAGTCCCTCCTCAAGTAAGAGTGTATGCTATGACTGAGGATCATGCGAAAGAAGCTCCTGGTGATGTGATTGCAGGTATTTGCATGTTTTGCGATTATCCTGCACGTGTTTTATTTGATACAGGAGCATCCCACTCATTCATATCTCATGCATTTGTTGCATCGCATGATATTATGTGTACCCCGTTGTGTGATACATTGTCAATAGCCACGCCAGCAGGGAAGATTATTCTGTCTGAGAAAGTTGTGCATAATTGTGTATTGATATACGAGGATAATGTGATATTCCTAAATTTGATTGTCCTCCCAATGCACGACTTTGATTGTATTGTTGGCATGGATATCTTGACGACAAATCGAGCTACTGTGATTGTTTTCATGGAGTAGTTCGATTTAGACCTATTGATGGACCCAAGTGGAATTTTTATGGCAAGGGTTCCCAAGCCAAAATTCCATTGGTATCTTCCTTGGAAATGTCTCGACTTTTGACTAGCGGGGATGAGGGTTATCTTATCTACGCTATTGATGTTTCGAAGAAGGGACTTTCTTTATCTGATATTCCTGTTGCGAAAGAATTCCCGGATGTATTTCCCAATGAGATTCCCGATTTTCCTCCTCATTGAGAAGTTGAGTTTAGTATTGATCTTGTACCGGGAACTGCGCCTATTTCTAAAGCTCCTTATCACATGGCACCATTGGAATTGAAAGAATTGAAAGAACAATTACATGATCTTCTCGATAAGGGATATATTCGACCGAGTGTGTCACCTTGGGGAGCTCCAGTTTTATTTGTTCGAAAGAAAGATGGTACTATGCGAATGTATCGATTATAGGCAATTGAATCGGGCTACTGTGAAAAACAAGTATCCACTTCCTCGTATTGATGATTTATTTGATCAGCTTCAGGGTACTTCTGTTTACTCTAAGATTGATCTTCGTTCTGGGTATCATCAAGTACGAGTTCGAGATGAAGATGTGCCTAAAACTGCTTTTCGTACGAGCTATGGCCATTATGAGTTCTTGGTTATGCCTTTCGGTCTCACGAATGCTCCTGCTGTTTTTATAGGATTTAATGAATCGTGTCTTTCAAGATTATCTTGGCCGATTCGTTATTGTTTTTATTGATGATATTCTTGTATATTCGAAATCGAAAAAGGAGCATGCTGAACATTTGAGACTGGTACTTCAAACTCTTCGTACTAGTCATTTATATGCTAAATTGTCCAAATTTGAATTCTGGATGGACAAAGTAGTATTTTTATGCCACGTCATTTCGAGACATGGCATATCTGTTGATCCTGCGAATGTTGAAGCTATATTGAATTGGCCGAGACCTACGAATAGTTCCTGAGATCCGTAGCTTCATGGGTTTAGCTGGATATTATCGTCGCTTTATTGAAGGGTTTTCGAAGATAGCTAAACCTATTACTCAACTGACACAGAAGAATCAGCGATTCATTTGGTCAAATGAATGTGAAGCTACTTTTCTTGAATTGAAGACAAGATTGACCACAGCACCTGTGCTTACTATTCCCTCAGGTACCGGAGGATTTGTAGCGTGTACAGATGCCTGGGCTGTGTTCTGATGCAATATGGCAAAGTGGTTGCTTATGCGTCTCGTCAATTGAAATCTCATGAAACTCGTTATCCTGTTCATGATCTTGAATTGGCCGCCATTGTGTTTGCACTGAAGATTTGGCGCCATTACTTGTACGGAGAAAAGTTTGTTATCTATTCAGATCATAAGAGTCTGAAGTATCTCTTTTCTCAATCTGATTTGAATATGAGGCAACGCAGGTGGGTGGATCTCCTGAAGGATTTTGATTGTGAGATTCAGTATCACCCTGGATCGGTGAATGTTACTGCGGATGCCCTTAGTCGTAAGGTGCATGATTCTGTTCTAGCTTCTGGTTGTGTCGCCAAAGTACATGAGGATATATGTACTTCTGGCTTGGACTTTTCACTCGAATTGGAATTCTGTCACTGTCTCAGCATTGCAAATTGAGCCGAATTTGATATCGAAAATACAAAAAGCCCAACGAAGTGATGCTCAGATTCAAAAATCGAAAGAACTTGTATGTGCAGGACATCAGTCTGGATTTCAGATTTCTTCTAATGGTTCTTTACGACTTAATGGTCGGTTGGTAGTTCCTGATGATTCTGACTTGAAATCTGCTTTTCTTCGAGAAGCACATTGTAGCAAATACAGTATTCACCCTGGATAGAAAAGGCGGGATGATAGAACTCGATGAGATTCGAGAACCACCTACTACACAAGTAGCAGAACCCACACCCCAACAGCCAATCAAAGAAACACAAGCTCTTAGAAGATCCGAAAGGATCTCGAGGCCGCCTAATAGGTTGAGCCTTCTTCTTGAAGAGGGCCAAGGTGAGCCCATTCCTGGATGTGATCTAAGAAATTTCAAGAAAGCATTATCTTATGCAGATTCAATTAAATGGCTTGAAGCCATGCAGTCCGAGATGGACTCCATGTATTTGAACCAAGTATGGTCCTTAGTAGATCCACCTGAGGGAATTGTTCCCATAGGATGGAAATGGATTTATAAAAGGAAACTTGGAGCGAATGGGAAGGTAGTGACCTTCAAAGCTAGACTTGTAGCAAAAGGATATACTCAAAGGCAAGGTATTGACTATGAGGAAACCTTTTCTCCAGTCGCAATGTTCAAGTCCATTAGGATATTGCTAGCCATAGCAGCATGGTATGACTATGAAATATGGCAAATGGATGTGAAAACAGCATTCCTTAATGGGGATATTAAGGAAGAGATTTACATGTCTCAACCTGAATGATTTACATCAGTAGGAAGTGAACATAAAGTATGCAGACTTCAGAGATCCATTTATGGACTTCAAACAGGCATCAAGGAGCTGGAAACTCATATTTGACAGCACTATCAAAGAGTTTGATTTTGAAAAAAATCCTGAGGAACCTTGTGTATACAAGAAGGTTAGTGGGAGTGCAGTGACATTCCTAGTAGTTTATGTTGATGAATACTACTCATTGGGAATGATGTAGGAATGTTGCAGCCAACTAAAGTATGGTTAGCTGTTAAGTTCTCCATGAAGGATATGGGTGAAGCATCATATGTATTAGGAATACAGATCTATAGGGATAGATCAAAGAGAATGCTAGGGCTCACCCAATCCATATATATCGATACCATACTGAGGAGATTCTCTATGGAGGAGTCCAAGAGAGGACATCTCCCAATGTCTCATGGTGTGAATCTATCCAAGTCCATGTGCCCTAAGACTGATGAAGAGATGGAAACCATGAGCCGCATTTCATATGCGTCTGCCATAGGCAGTATTATGTATAGCATGATATCTACTCGACCTGATATTGCATATGCACTGAGTGTTGCAAGCCGATATCAGTCGAATCCTGGTCCACTGCATTGGAAAGCAGTGAAGGACATTCTAAGTACTTGAGAAGAACTAAGAATTTGTTCTTAGTATACGGGAGTGGAGAAATAAAATTAGAAGGCTACACTGATTCTAGCTTCCAATCATATGTGGATAATTCGAAATCGACCTCTGGATTTGTATTCAAGCTCAATGGTGGTGTTGTCTCTTGGAAGAGTTCCAAGCAAGACACCACAACGGATTCAACCACTGACGCCGAATACATAGCTGCATCGGCTGCAGCAAAAGAGGGTGTTTGGATGAGGAATTTCATCCAAGAGTTGGGTGTCATTCCTCAAACAGTTGATCCAGTCCCGATCTACTGTGACAACACCGGTGCCGTAGCGCAAGCGAAGGAACCGAGGTCTCATCAGCGATCCAAACATATACTGAGGAAGTTCTACATAATCCGGAAGATTGTAGGAAGAGGAGACATTTCGGTAGAGAGAGTCGCCTTCGCAGATAACGTTGTTGATCCACTGACGAAGCCCCTGCCAGGACCATTGTTTGAGAAGTATCGCGAAGCAATGGGTCTAAGATCTATAGGTAGTTGGCTATAGGGCAAGTGGGAGATTGTTAGAGTAGGTGCCTGGCAAGCCAACTTGTGGCTCGGGTTTTATTGACTCTAATGTAAAACAATCTTTATTTTAATAATATTTTATGATTTTATTCGATTATGGCATTATACTTTATCTGTTTACCCATGCAAGCTGCATAGATAAAGTCCTTGAATATACAATAGGTACCATGAGGTCTGCGTCGCAACGAACTCATTAGGAAGTGTAACGATATTCTAAACAGGTTCCTAGTCGAATCAGCCGCCTAAAACAAGGATAAAGGTCGCTCGAGCTTGAGACTAGCATTTGTGGCGTAAACGCCATGTTTCATTGGAAAGGGTATGGAGATTTCCATTCACATAGATGGGTGATCATATGATGATGCACTGAACAACCCTCCCTCGGACTATCCAAGTGGTTCCCACTTATCAAGTGGAATATTTCTCAGTTATAGTTGTACACCATTAGTCCTTTGACTCGGGACAATGTAGGGGCTATACGTACTAGCATGCACTTTGATCCATTTACCGACTCCATTGAGGGTCATCAAGTGGCGAGGTTGGGTGTAGTTTCAAAATACGTAGGAGCAAATTCATTGTAGTCGAGGATTCACCGTTCGCCTACGTGTGAAGACATCCTATGTGATCTGATGAGTTAATAGTGCAAGGAGTCTCTGGCCAGAGCAAGAAATGTGCTTTAGGGAAAGGTGTTTTCCTAGTTGCACATGCCATGCCACTATTAGTACTCAAAGATAAATCACATCGTTATCGAATTCATATGCAACTCTCGATATACCAATGGTTGCAAATTCGATCGGGATATAAGTGTTGAAAGGACCGTACTGTACGTTAACCATGACTAAAGGTTCTTGCAGGCACTATCAGTGATACCTAGGGGATCATGGGGCGATGCTACTAGACGCTCTTACCATGATCCGATGGGTGCAATCAGAAATGAGTTCTGACATTCTTGATCAAAGAGTTGATGAAAAGAATGGGGTTCACTAGGTTAAACCCGAATAAGAATAAATGTTATTCTGAATCACATGGAGATGTTAACCCACGGCTAGTTGTATCCCTGAACCATTGAGGGTCACACAAGTATCGGATTCTGTATTCCCGTTGAGATAGTCAAATTTCAAGGAGTTGTAATTTGGCGACTATAGTTTAATGGAGATCAAACAGGAAGCTCATAAAGGAGTTTATGAGCTGATTCCGTAGGATGGAAGAAGTGGAAGTTAGCATGATTGCTAAATAAGGAAGGAGAGTGGAACTGCCTGTTTTGTGAAGGAGTTCACTAAAACTGGAAGCTGTCAAATATGGTAACTGCCATATATGGTAAGTTCTAAATTTGGTAAATGAAAATTTTGATATTCGAAATTTTCAATTTTCATTATATGAACAAGATTTGCATCCTTAGTACATCGACACTCTCGGATCGTCGATCAGGGTTATAATGAGTTCGGAATCATTTATTTAGTAAATTGAGAATTTACTAATTAAATGATTGTGCTAGTAGTGGTGACTAATAACATGCACAAATTCCCATAAATATTCTAGAGGAGTCTAGAATTAAATTAACTAATGAGTTAGTTTATAAATTAAATAATAGTTATTTAATTTAATATACATATACATGTATATATTTTATATGGTGATATAAAATATGTGTATATGATATTATTATATCATGTATTATTAAAGGTTAATAAATACATTATATGTTAAATATATGGGAGTTTAAATATAATGAAATCATTAGAGTCTTTGTGGGAGAGGGACTCCTAATTAGATTAGGAGTCTCACTCTATAAATACATCACTAGGACTCATGATTAGAACCCTAATTTAGCACACAATTTTTCCACAAAAATTTCCTTCCCCAATTGAATAGTCACGGCCAAGCTTAGATTGGAAGAAAATCAAGTACTTAATTCTTGGATTAAGTGACTTAATTAATTTCCACAATAATTGATTAAGAATCAGTTATGATTTAAAGAAAAATCTTCCCATCCTTTTCCCATGGAAACTCTCGGCCAAATAAACAAAGGGTTGGGAAAATTTTGGCCAAGTGATTTTTCTTTCCACCACCACGCCGTCGACGCTACATCGTCATCGAATTTTGGAAATTCGGAGGCTACAGTCTCAACGCACAAATCGCTTGCAATTTCTAGTGCAATCGAAGCGAGGAACATAGCTTTCGATCATGGACCTAATTAGGCGATCAAATGAGAAGAGCCGTTCGTAAGAAATTACAAGAAGGGCTATATCCGCCTCAAACCGGAATAGTTTGGAGTCCAGCGTTTAGAACGCAAAAGTATAATCCTAAACGCCCTATAAATGTTTTAAACACACGACGCCCAAGAACAAAATTTTTAACCTTCCGCTGCGTCTTGGGTGCGAGAATACGATGTCCCCACATGGCGGTCCCTGTTGTTGAGCAGACCCTTACTGGAAGTTGAGCTTTGTTGGCATATGGGAGAAGGAGCAAAGATTGCCACGAAGGAGACTAATGGATACCTAGCTCTAGGGGCTGCATCATTCAAGCAAGGACGCAAGACAATCATATGGTGGTTATGGACCTTATTGAAAATGGGAGATGGAAAGAATCATTGGTACTTCATCACTTCTCATATCACCTGGTTGAAGAAATCGTGGCCATTCCTATCTCTCCGACAAGCCATGAGGATTGCATTCTAGCTATTTGATCCGAATGGAAAATGCACAGTTCGAGATGGGTACAAGGTAGATACGGGCTTTTATGTCTCATCGGTATTTAGTTCGAGATCTCATTTGAAGAGTTGGTGGCATTACCTTTGGGCTCTTTCAATCCCTCTGAAAGTCCGGATATTTTGTTAGAGAGTAGTACATGATTTGATATCTACATAAAAAAATTTATTGACTTATCATGTCCCCCATCTCTGATGAGTGCCTGCTGTGTCAGTCATTGTGTGATTCGACATACCACGCATTATTTTTGTGCCCTACGATCAAAACCTACTGGAAAAGAACTTGTTTCTAGCCATTATTGAAACTAGTTATGCAATTGAATATGTTTTATATTTTTCGGTGGATGAAGGAGAAGCTCAATCAAAGAGAATTTGAGATGCGTGTGATGTGAACTTGGGCAACCTTGTATGAACGATTATGCCTGATCCACAAGAAAAAGGAACGATCTGGGGGAATTAATGCTGATTGGAGTGAGATTCTATTGTATGACTTCCAACATATTCGATTAGCTCTATCTTCTGCCACAGGCAAAAAAAAAACCAGTGTACTTCACCTGGGGTATGGGTTGCTACACTAGAAGACAAACTCAAATTGGATTATCGATGCCACTTATAATGCGGACTCCAATTGCTACGCAATTGGAGAGGTGGTCAGAAACCACGAAGGACAACTAGTTCTAGAATTTGGGGGGAATATTGTTAAACCCCAGTCTATTGTGCTGAACTTCTTGCTATTGAAGTTGGTTTAAAGATTTCTCAAATGAGCAACTTATTGATTCATCAAGTTACATCAGATTCTCTTCTAGCAATGCAAGCAGTCATAGGCCGGAAGAGAATCTCAATTACATAGGGTCCATTGCTTCAAATATCAGACTTATCCTGGATTTTCAAAGTAACATTACCATTAGTCATGTTCGACGATCGGCAAATGTTGTTGCACATTCGATTGCTGCTTTTACTATTACATCCTCATCTCATTTCGTGTGGGAGATTTTGAGATTTTTTTCTATAATTGATTCATCTTGTAACAAAGGACATCTTAGCTTCCCAAGAAATTACAAGATTTGACTGTCAAAATAAATTCAAATATGATATTATCAACCCATTAATTATTGTAGTTAATCTAGATATTGGTCCATCGATCAAGAGGTCACAGGGAATCTCCAAATTCATTGTGGTTCATTATTATTATTATTATTATTATTATTCCTATGAAAAATTCTGAAAAATAAATTTTAGTAAATTCAAATAAACTCGAGAGGGTTAATGTCCTTTATTTTTTCAAAAAAAAATTTCCTAAAATTATTTTGCTAACTATCTCTGTTGTAATTACATCGTTAAATTAATTATGAAAAAATTTGATACAAATATGATTCTTTCCTTATATTTTAAAACATGGGTAATTGATCACACACGCATAAAAAGACAAATATAACTAATTTTATTCATTTGCTTTGTAGACGTGTTTTTTCTATGGGAGTAAACATTATATAGTGGTTTAAAATTGAATTTAAAGGGATCATTATCGAAAATAAAGACAAATATAACATTTTTCCAAAAATATTTGATAGGATCAACATAGGTGATATAGAAAGGGTGAATAAACATCACCTAATTTCTCTTCATTTGGCTTTAGATGACTTCTAATGACGTTAGCAACATAACCTTGATTTTTGACCGACAAAGCTCATTAGACAATTGATATTCAATGTGGAAGAAGCCTGTCAAGGCTTTGTGAACAACACAATTCAGTATATAGAGAGTAAAACACAAAGAGTTGTTTCTAAACGTTCGAAAGCTGAATCTTTCTACGTCTCTCCATATTTTGTTTCCAGAATATATAACTAAAAGATTTTGATATTACAGTACTTTGTAACTACCGACTTATGTAGGACTTAACACTGCATATTGAAACTCTTAATACAATAATAGATTTCTCACAAAAGTTTGAATAGAAGTACTACTTCTATCAATATACAATAATTCACACTTGATAGAGATATACAAATTATAGCGAGTGTTTGAATAGCACAAATTGATCTCTAAAAGATCTGATATAACTTTGAGGTTGTTCTTCTGCTATATCTTTTTAACGATGCTTCTATGTACAAGAGAATTGATCGCATAGCAATATCTTATTTGCTGAAAGAAATTTATGATCTTTTATAGTTGATCTCCAATGGTAGAATCTGAGCAACTATAAAGAAATCGTACAAGGTCCATAAATACTATCGTATCAATTTTTCAGGTGTAATTAATGATGTTCTGAAATAGAATATGATATTTAATGCTTGTGATACAAGTTGTCAATCATAGTCAGAATAACTTTCCAAAATAGCGTATTGAACATTCTCTGAGACTTGTTCTGCTGAGTAAAAGCTTCTTATTTGATATGCGTCAAATCTGATTTATAAAAGACCGTTAAAGTTTTCGGTAGTTTGCATATGATCTGTGGGGCTTAGTTCGGTATAAGTTTAAAGTACTTCTTAAATATGCATTGGATCTACTGAATTCCCGCGCAACTGAATTTATTGGAGTGTGAATTTTAGTCTGGTCAGATTTACATTACCAAAACTTAAATGTTCCAACATATTTAAACTTACACAAAAATTTCTGTAAGATTATTTCACATGTCAACTTTGTGAGAGGGATCTTTGACCCGACCAATGAAATGTATTATCTTTTATGTCTAAAATATCATTTTTTGTTAGTTGTGTTATGTAGAAATACTGTGTAATATATGCTGATTTCATGCAAAGTGTTATCGAGTCGTCTAACTGATGTAGATAGGTGAGATCATTGCTATTAAATTTATAGTTTAACTGTGTTAGGTAATTTTTACAAATACTTCAAAATGATTATGAGCTTTTCATTTACGAACTTTTGTCCATTATCTAATCTAACTATCTGCGGGCTAGCACTTGCTCGATATTCGTACAATTTTTTACCGGCTTATCCCAAAACTGAATGTATGCTACATGTTATTTAAATTCTAAACTTAATTGTTTCCGTAACTACAATTCAATTAATAAACGGTATACTCGTAAACAATGATTTTTGGGCTAAATGCACTGATATTTTAATTACACTATTCAATGGGCTAGAATGTATATTATCACGGATACCGTGCGTCATGTTTGGATTATTTTTCGTAAAATTTTGTTAACAATATATTTAAAATTAATTTAAAAATTCAAAGAAAGTGTAAGAATTATTTATTATTCATCACTATAGTTATCGATTAGATTTAACACGAATAGATAAAGTCTTTGAATATGCAATAAGTACCATGAGGTCTTGCTCTCAACATAAAATTACGAAACTCATTAGGAAACATATTATATATTCTAAACTGGTTCATAGTCGATCCAGCCGCCTAAAATGAGGATAAAGTTCGCTCAATCTTGAGACTAACATCTGTGATGTAAACATCATGTTTCATTAGTAAAGACATATATATATTCATTCATACATATGGGAAATCATTTGATGTTGCACTGAACAACCCTCCATTGGACTTTCCAAGTGGTTATCACTTATTGAGTGAAACAATTCGCGCTTATAGTTGTATACTATTAGTACTTTGACCCGGGTTGTCACAAGAACGGCCAGCTCCATTAATCTCGAAGTGAACTTGATTCAGAAGATTGAAGAAGATGGTTGATTCATCGCTCAGCTACAAGTGAATATATCTTATATGATCATGAGTTAATAGTACAAGTAATATCTGATTGTGGACATGATTCATGTGATTGAAAAAGATTGTTGATACGGTATTCGTTCGTAAAATTTACAAGAAGGACCAACTATGTTAATCTCGGAGTAGTTTAGTATTCAACATTATTAAACGCAAATGTAAGGCAAATCTAAATGTTTTATGAAGGGTTTAAATCATACGACGTTCAAGAGAGTTTTGATTGTAAAAAAAAAAAAAAAAACTTTTGATTTCTCTTGAATACGAGAAAGCGATAATCCAACAAATAAAACCAAATGTTTCAGTATTCCCATTTCCAATTTCTTGTCACTCATTTTCACTTATTTTAGCGCATCGATATACCAATCTTCATCGTAATAGAATTTAACTTTAAACCGCCACTTAATTAGAAATAAAGTTAATATTTTATTCTAGTTTAATAAATTATATTTTTCAAATTTATAAGATAATTGCGCACAATTTAAAAGAAATATAAAATTTAAATTTAATTGAAATAATGAAAGTGATATAAGACATATTTTTCGAATTTACGAAATATTTTTTTTATATCATATTTTCAAATTTGTTTTAACTAAAGATAAACATGCATGAGATGGTGATCATTCCAAAATCAACATACTTAGAATTAATTTCAACTTTCGTACTTGTACCAAAGCAAAAAAATCCATTATATTACACATTTGATTATTTGAAAAAACAAAAATTCATACTAGTGGTGTGTGAATTTTGTGAATTGGTCACCAAAAAAAAAATTGGGATTTTCTATCCCATCATAAATTATTCAATCCCACTCTCCGATAATACAAAAGAATAATGGTGATCCAACTAACCATTTTCTTTCCGTTAAAATAAATGGCTAAATAAATCTAATGTTTTTTCAAAAAGAATAATCACTTGTTTGTTTGATTTAAATTACAGCACCCCACCTCTTATCTTCATTTGAAAGGACAAAAATTATATCCAGGCTCAAACTTTTCAGATTCAATTAATTTTCTTTTCTGTCCCAAAAGAAAATGCACAACCACAAGTTCACAATTTATTTATTTATTCGATATAATGAATGAATACATAAAGCATAAATGGCCAAAAAATTTCAACGACAGAATTTTTTGAATGATGTTTTCCTAACTATTTGTGTGATGAAACTAAGCATGTGCTATCGAATTGAAAGTCTCATATTGTTGTGTGAAACGACTTAACAAATGCAATGAATATATGCAAATTGACGAGCTGATAAATAATATAGAATTAATTAATAATAAAGAATTAGTGAGTTGGTGAACATATTTGTAAAACTGATAATATAAGAACGTATGATTTGTTTATAAAAGTTCGAAGAGAAATTTTTCTACATCTTCTCTTCTTTCGTGAGTAGGATGAATACTAGAAGACTTTAAATTATGCAATCTCATCTCAACTGATCTCACATTCTCAAATATTGAAACTCCTAGAAACACCTCACATCGATTGTGACGACAAATTACAACTGATTTACAACTCGATCAAACAGACGAAAAAACATATGCTGGTCTTAATCAACTTCTATAACAAACCATCTTCCACTGATGAGTTGAACTGTAAAGAAAGTCAAAATGTCTTGAGCACGGATGATTCTTGATGGTCTTATAAGAACTAATAAGAGGTACTTTGATATTCAAACTACTCCTCAAAAGATCTGATTAGAAGGTTATAAGTGAGTAATAAGATGGATATATATTTCTCTATGTGAGAAGGTCAACTTGCATGGTGATTTGAGAGCTTTTTGTGCATGGTCGAATGAAGTTGATCGACAGTATCTATCACTGTTGAATTAATTGAGAATTCTCCTTTATACATCAATGTCTTCAATGGTCATACTTGTCTTTCCACTGCATCCTTATCGTTATCTGAAAAGTATATAATGTATTCTGTTCTTTGACTGTGACCGTAATAAATGATTTTTTCGTTTTTTCATAACGACAAGAAGAGCAGGTCATTGGTTCAGAATTTGAATGTAGTCTTCTGTCAAACAGATGAATAAGTTTTATACAATCTAGCTCTTTGTTTACATAAAAACAAATTTTCACCATATATATTTGGGGCATAATGTTACTCCGTTCATTCCTATGAGTAGGTAAGGTCTCTCATGAGACGGTCTCACGAATCTTTATCTGTGAGACGGGTCAACCCTACCGATATTCACAATAAAAAATAATACTCTTAGCATAAAAAGTAATATTTTTTCATGGATGACTCAAATAAGAGATCCGTCTCACAAAATACGACCCGTGAGACCGTCTCATACAAGTTTTTGCCCGTTCCCATATAACATAGTCAAATTAAAATGAAATATAAATAGTATATTGTTCAAGAATGACTAATTAAGACTTATTTAAACTCGAATTCATATTTAATGGATAAATGCGTTTTCAGCTTGAGTTCAACTCTATAGATTTTCGGGATATTTGAGTTTAAGCTCGAGCTTAAATACGTGTTTTATAAACAAAATATATTTTAAGTTCCGTAAAAGTTTGTTTTTAAACATGTTGCTTAAGAAAAGTTAATGAAAAAATAATAATCTAATTAAAATGACTCGAGATTATATTTATTGAAAATCTATTAGGCATGCATGGAGAACTCTGACTGACTCACCCACCCACGAGTAAGTGTTCTTTTCATATTTTTCAAATCATGCTTGACAAATTCACTTGAGAAAGTATTGATAAGAGAAATCGAATATATGATCATTGAGTATTGATAAGAGAAATCGAATATATGATCATTGAGCAAGCATTTACTTACTCTATCAACTCATACATACATAAAAACAATATAATTATTATTATTTGGAATATTATATTCTCGACCAAATTAGAAACAATGACTTTGATTATCTCTCAGTTTTTTTTATAATTAATTTAGAAATAAAAATATTTCAAAATAATTCAAAATAAATAATTTTGCAAAATTACTTTAATCCGTGCTTCGTAAGCACGGATTAGAGTGAGGTGGAGCATTATCCGTGCTTTGTAAACGCGGATCGTCCACGTGGACGATCATCCGCGCTCACACGTCCACGTGGAGCACCCGTGCTTACAAAGCACGGATGTTCCACTATATTATTATTATTATTATTATTATTATTATTATTAATTAATATAATTCGAATAAAAAATATAAAATATAAATATTTATAATATATGGTAATTATTAAATATTTTTTGTATTATTTGGTTGGGTGATTGAAAAATTAGAGACATGAGAGGATTGAAGAGAGAAACTTAAAGAGAATAAAAATAATAGTTGTAATGCCCGGAAATTTAATCCTAGTAATCTGTAATTATGGATTTATAATTTGGTATGATTATGAAAGGATTAACCGAGACACGATTTGAAGTAACGTATGATAATTTATGTGCGCGGACAGTGCCTCTCGCGCACGTGCGCGACGTGATGCGCGCCCATGCGCCAAATGGGCAGAAGACCTCGCGCATATGCGCGACATGAGGGCGCGCATATGCGCGAGATGCATAGGTCGAGTCCAGAGAGCCTCGCGCATATGCGCGGAATTGAGGCACGCATATGCACGAGCGGCTGGGAAGACACGCGCCGAGACATACTGTCTCGCGCATATGCGCCGAGAAGGGTCGCGCATATGCGCAAGAAGGGTCGCGCGTAGAGTTCGCCATTTGCCTGATGCATGCATGATTGTATATATATATATATATATATATACACACACACAAACGTTTAATCCTTCAAAAGCGAAAAAGTCGAAGGAAACTTTGGAGAAAATAGTCCGTGAATCTTAGGATCGCGATTGTGCAAAATCCGTCCGTCTGATTTTAAATCCGACTTCGGTACTGTAATCCTATCGACGTAGGCTACAACTGGACGTAAGTTTTGCTACGTTTTGACATGTTTTGAAATTATGCTATTGTCAGAATTGAATAGGATTCATATATGATGTTCTTGACATGTTAGATGTCATAGAATCGAAGTCAGATTGAGAAACGGACTGATTATGAAATTGTTATGAATTTTTAGGGTATATTGATTTATACCGGACAAAATTGAATTACGATTGGATTACGGATTGTATTGGTATTGATTATTAGTTGAGGGAATTATTATCTGGTGATGTTATATTGACCGAGATATCGGAATTGTGCGGTTATACCGTTGATTTTGAATTATTGATCAGATTGGTATCGATTTAAACGGTATATTGATATGATATCATTGATATTGCCATTGCCAGATCGAAGGATTGACAGAGTTTGAATTTCAGACCGAAACTACGAATGAAAGGTATAAGTCAATGTGGTATCGGGAGATCAACTTAAGTCGGTTTAGACTTGAGTTTCCCTAAATCACATACTTTATTTTATTGCATTGATATTTGCATTGATTTGATTGATGTACTTGTTTTCTTGATTTATAGATAACAGGTATTAGACGAGTAATCTTGTGACAGAAGTGTCTGATAGTGGCGGGATCGCCACGGGCACATTGCATGATGTCACAAGATAGTGTATTGGCGATAGTGCCAAAGTCTGTCACCGGATGATTGGCTATCGATGTGGATAGAATTTGGGTTTCTTCTATTACTGTTGATCGATGTCGTATCGGTGTGGATAGAATTGGAGCTTCTTCTATTACTGGTGATCGATATTATATCGGTGTGGATAGAATTAGAGTTCCTTCTATTACTGGTGATCGATACCATATCGGTGTGGATAGAATCAGACCTTTTTCTATTTCTGGTGATCGATACCTTATCGACGTGGATAGAACTGGAGTCTTTTCTATTACTGTTGGTCGATATAGGAATGCCAACTTCTGGAAACCGGGATCCCTAGACTAGGATTGAGTCTAGTCTAAATTGTGTAGCTACGAGTATTGTCGACAGTCTGATATTGATTATGTTTCAGATTTTGATACCTATTGCTGTTATCTGTTACATGCTTTATATTTGTTTATATGATTGCATATTTCGTTGATTTATACTTGGATTATATTCTCACCGGAATTATCCGGCTGTTGTCTTGTTTGTATGTGTACATGACAACAGGTGGGACAGGATCAGGGTCCAGGAGATGAGGAAAGATCGTGATAGAGTGGAGACTACGGACTTTGATGTATATAGGGTTTTGGCACTTGATAATTAGATGTTGAACCTTAGTTTTTACTGATTTGTAGACGGTACAGGACTTGTTCTTTATTTTATACTGAGTTGTATATTAGTTTGATTTCACTACATTCCACATTAAAAAGAAAAAAATTTTATGACCCTAATTACTTGATTAGTAAATTGATCCTGATGACGATTAAGAACTGATTAGCGTCCGGGTCCCCACAATAGTCTTTCACCAATACACGAATAAAAGGTTTAACTTTAGCATATAATATCGATAAAACTTACGCTGTATTATAATATTTTCATTCTATTATTAAATTTACATTGTTTATTTTCTATTTAAGCTATTATTATTAATTGAATTTCAATCGCAACATAAAAACTCACACGGCGTGAAAGTATATTTATAAATATATTATTATTTATTATAATTTTTAATAATTAATTTAATTCGAATGAAAAATATAAAAATATAAATATTTATAATATATGGTAATTATTAAATATTTTGTATTATTTGGTTGGGTGATTGAAAAATTAGACATATGAGAGGATTGAAAGGACAAAATTAAAGAGAATAAAATTAGTAGTCTTTCATCAATACACCAATAAGAGGTTTAACTTTAGCATATAATATCGATAAAACTTACGCTTAATTATAATATTTTCTTTCTATTCCTAAATTTATATTGTTTGATAGACTTAATTTAGTTATGGTGATGAGAATCAAAAACAGTAGGAATAGCAATTACCAGAAGTCAATGCAAAGCAGAAGCTATCGATTCGCTTTTAAGCAGTACTTTGGTTAGTACTCAACAGCTTAGAAAAACAGAAGCAGTATTAAGCAGAACTTGGCTTCACTAGAACAGTACTTAACGGCTTTTACTCGGATTGTTTCAATCTTAAATGTTACCGTTACTTTATCAAGTACGAGTATTAAATGCTTCATTAAATGCTGAACAAAGTCATTAATACGCATTACCAATTTTAGTATGAAACAAGACTGAATGTTTTGTAGTCTTTCTGCAGGAACCCTTTTAAGCATTAAAGCTGTTTCTATCTCAGGTCAAAGGAGTCGTTCTAATTATAAACGTTGGATTCAAGTTATATATATATATGGATCAAACCCATTTAGAGAACAACGCTGATTATTTTTATCGAGAAACATATTATCTATCCAATGTTACTTTGAGCAACCGCGAACCAATCGTTATCTTCAAGCTCAATTTGTAGAAAAGCAGTACACGCTTCATATCTTACATCTGATCTTTGGAGATCATTTTGTACTGCTGTTTCTTCACCTCTTCAAGCTAAACATGTTACGATAATTTTCAAAGAAGAGTCTGTAATCTGGAAAAGAGTCTTTTCCAGAACCTTGTTGTATTGAATTACATTGTGTCGAGTTACTAAGAGTTTCAGTAGGCAAAAGATAAGTCCTAACTGAAGTGGGTGTGTACAAGTGTGTACTGTAAAATCCAAAGTCTTTTAGTGATACCTTCTGGAAACAGAAGAAGGGGAGACGTAGAAGATTTTATCTTCGAACTTCCAGAAACAACTACTCGTCTACTGCATACTGTTATTACTGTTTTTCACCTTACTCCATCGGATCATTTCCGTACTTATATTTGTGATCTGCTGGATTTACGCTTGAACAAGAACAGCTATAATCTCTAATAGGATTCTAGCACACTTTGCAAAAACTATCGTCAACGGATAGAGTTTATTCACCCCCCACCCCCCCCCCCCCCCACTAAACTCTACGTCGATCCCGAACAAGTGGTATCAGAGCAGATTTCTCTTGTTCTGAAAAATTTACAACAGTTACGGCACATTTTAGCAAGGTTCTCATGTTCTCAAAAGAAGACTTTGATGATTGGAAGATCCGGATGCAAGCCCACCTTGCAGCTCAAGATGATGACATGTGGTTTGTCATCACAGATGGTCCATTAAAGATTTTAAAGCATAATACAGCTATTGCTGTTACTGATGGTGCGCCGCAAATGGTTGAAAAACCAAGAAGCGAATGGACTGGTGAAGATAAAAAGAAAGCAAATCTCGAGTCGCGAAGGACATTCTGTATAAAACTCTTGATAAGAACACATTCAGCAAAATCAAGATGTGCTCTACTGCGAAAGAAATTTGGGAAAAACTCATTCAAATATGTGAAGGAAATGAGCAGACAAAGGAAAATAAACTGTCTGTAGCAATGCAGAAGTTTGAAAATCTGAAAATGAAAGTTGGAGAAACTCTAAATGAGTTTGATGAATGGTTCAGCAGCTTGGTTAATAAACTAGCAGCTCTCGGTAAAGAGCATGGCAACAGAGAAATAGCACTCAAGGTGATGAGAGATTTACCCAGGGAATAGGACGTCAAAACAATGGCTATGAGAGTCTCTAAAGATCTAAACAAGTTGGAGCTACACGACTTGTTCGCTAACTTAAAGGCCTATGAGTTCGAGCTAGAAGTGAGAAGCGGAGAAGAGCCCTCAACAAATCTGCCAACCAAGGCTCTTGCTGCTACTGCTGCTACTACTTCTACTGCTACTGTTGCTGTAGTTATTCCACAAGCAGTACATGCTACCATCATTGAGAGCACTTCTGAAAAGATTGCTGAAAAGATCAGCAATGATGCAATGTATCTCTTTGTGAAAAATTTCTACAGGTTCATGAAAAAGAATCACCGAGCTTACCAAAGTCCTAATCGGAACTTCAAGAAGGATTCACCACCTGGTGACATGGCGTGCTTTAACTGTGGAAAGATCGGTCACTTTATTGCTGATTGCCCAAAGCCCAAGAAGGATGGCTATAAGAAAAAGGAATACAAAAGGAATGACAAGAAATTCAGAAGAGACCGCAAAGCGATGATTGCTGAGGAAAGGAAGTCTACATGGGCGGACTCTAGCTCTGAGTCTTCTGACTCAGAAATTCATTCCAGCGAAAATGATGCAGAAGAGATCAAATGTCTCATGGAAGACATTGAACCAACCTCGACATCTGGAGAGGTACTAGACTTTGATTCTGACGAATTAACACGAACTGATTTAATTAAAGCATTGCATGACATGGTGGGAGAGTACTCGGGACTTTCTCAATCATTCGAGGAAGTTAAGATTGAAAATCTAAACTTAAAGGATCAAGTCAGTAAGTTCACTTGTTTACAAGAGAACAGCTACAATGATTTAAAGGTTGAGATGAGTAAGTTTAGAACTGAGAATGAAAGAGTAAATTCAGATAACCAGACAATGAGATCTGAAAATCAGAATCTGTCTGTTCTGGTAAATGCATGGAATAAGTCGTTTGTTTCATTGGAAAAGATGCAAGAGTTGCAGAAGCAATCCGGAGACAGAAGTGGTCTCGGATTCAGCAATAATGAAAGCACTTATGAAACTAGTACCAAGCCAGAACTGGATAAAGGCAAAGGGAAATTCATTCACTTTGTCAAATCCAGTGTGGTATATGAACCTGAAGTACCAACTGTTCGAGTTGAAAGGAATGTAAATCAGATGAACGGAAGAAAGCATTATGGCCTGGGTTATGTTGAACCTAAGGGGAGAGTTCACCAGAGTGCTGGATCCAGTAGAGGATTCAACTTAGAAGGACAACCCTCTATGAAGGTTAAAAACTACCAGTACTATAATTCTAGACTTGTTCATAAGAGATACAGGCCAGACAACACAAACAGAAGGGAAGAACAACATTCCAAAATTCATACTGTTAGAAATAACAGACCGTCTGTTACACAAACCACTTTGGATACCCGAAGTACAAGGTCACCAAAAATTGTAAAAATATGGCTCCCTAAAGGATTGATAAGGCTTGGACCCAAATAGATTTGGGTACCATGAACAACTGAAGAAAATCAAAATCAGCAGCTCCACATGGTATCTGGATAGTGGATGCTCTAGACACATGACTGGACAGAAAAATCTGCTATCAGAAGTAATGATTTGTACTGGACCAAAGATAACTTTTGGGACACTCAAAAGGTAAGACCGTGGGTAAGGTAAGATTATTCATGGTAACATAACTATTAATGATGTACTACTGGTTGAGAATCTCTTTTATAATTTGATTAGCATTAGTCAACTATGTGATAATGGTTATTCTGTAGCTTTTCAGAAGCACACATGCACAGTTAAAGATTCTGCTGAGTCTACTGTATTAACTGGAAAGAGAGAAGGCAACACCTACAAAGTTTCATGGAACTTAGATCATGTTGCTATTCCTACATGTTTAGTTGCCTCTCTTACTGATAAGCATTGGATTTGGCACAAGAGATTGAATCACCTGAATTTCAAGTCAATCAACAATCTCAAGAAGCAGAATTTAGTTGATGGTTTGCCTGATATTAACTTTGTTAAGAATCGTGTTTGTTCTGCATGTCAACTTGGCAAGCAGCTGAGATCTAGCTTCAAGAACAAAGGTAGTAAATCAATTTCAAGGTGTTTGGAATTATTGCATACGGACTTATTTGATCCAATCCCTATCATGAGCTCAGGGGGAATGAAGTATACACTTGTTGTTGTTGATGAATTCTCTAGATTTACATGGGTAATATTTCTTACTGAAAAAGATCAAACCAGTAGCCTCCTGATCAAGCTTTTGAAAAAGATTCAAAATGAAAAATCAATTTCTCTCATTAAAATCAGAAGTGATCGGGGTACTGAGTTTACTAACAAGATTCCTGAGTTGTACTTAGATGAACAGGGCATTCATCATGAATATTCAGCTGCCAGAACACCTCAACAGAATGGAGTGGCTGAGAGGAGAAACAGAACTCTTAAGGAAACTGCTAGAACAATGCTAGCAGATGCAGACATCTCTCAGCGCTTCTGGGCAGAAGCAATCAACACAGCATGCTACACACAAAACAGAACCATGATCAACAAAAGGCACAATCAAACTCCATATGAAATATGGAAAGGGAGTAAGCCTAGTGTATCTTACTTTCATGTATTTGGTTGCAAATTCTTCGTGCACAACAATGGTAAAAATTATTTTACTGCATTTTATTCAAAATCAGGTGCTGGAATTTTTCTTGGTTATTCTGCAGTAATAAAAGCTTTCAGAATCTTCAATAATAGAACTCTCAATATTGAAAAATCTGTTCATGTTGTCTTTGATGAAGACAGTTGTGCTCCTGAAATTTCTAATTTGTCTAATTTGAGTAACATATTAGATAAGATTCATCTGGAACTGGATAGTGAAGATGATGCAGAACCTAGTGTTAAAGATGCTCAAAATCTAGAACTAGACATTCCTCTGATAGAACAAATTGTTCAGACACAAGATTTACCAGAACCAGAAGTGAACATTCCAGAATCGGCTACTGCTCCAGCTGAGCCTATCTCAAATATATCAAACCAGGAAGAAATCTCTTTAAACCCTTTTGTTTGGAGGAAATCCCATCCTTCATCCTTGATTATTGGTAATCATGCAGCTCCATTAAGAACTAGAAGGCAAATGATTAATGAATATATGCATGCTGCATTTATCTCCCAAGATGAACCAAAGAAAATTGAAGAAGCTCTTCTGGATCCTAGTTGGATTGAAGCTATGCAAAAAGAGCTGGATCAATTTAAGAGAAATGAAGTTTGGTTTCTTGTACCCAGACCATCTCATCAAGCCGTTATTGGAACTCGGTGGGTATTCAGAAACAAACTAAATGAAGAAGACACTGTGGTCAGAAATAAATCAAGACTGGTAGCTCAAGGTTTCAGACAAGAAGAAGGAATAGACTACGATGAAACCTATGCACCAGTAGCAAGGCTTGAAGCCATCAGAATATTTTATGCCTTTGCTGCTTTTAAGAATATCAAAGTTTATCAGATGGACGTGAAAAGCGCATTCCTAAATGGTTTACTGCAAGAAGAGGTCTACGTTGAACAACCTCTAGGTTTTATCGACCATTTCTTACCTCATCATGTATTCAAATTACACAAAGCCCTGTATGGTTTAAAACAGGCACCTAGAGCATGGTATGACACCCTCTGTAACGACCCATTACAGGCCCAGTGGACCGCCCATACGGCCCACTGCCCCGATCGACCCAAGGCTATCCCGATCTTGGGCTCCCTCCAAGGGGCCTTTTCCCTCACGGGCTTTCCATAGACGTCGTACAGGTTACTCATAGGACTCTCCACACAAGGTTCTCCTGGCATAAGTACATAGTTCAAAGAGACTTGGTATCACTCCACCAACCTGGTGTGGAGAGTCCTATGAGTAACCTGTACGACGCCTATGGAAAGCCCGTGAGGGAAAAGGCCCCTTTGAGGGAGCCCAAGATCGGGATAGCCTTGGGTCGATCGGGGCAGTGGGCCGTATGGGCGGTCCACTGGGCTTGTAATGGGTCGTTACAATAAAATGCACCTTTTATTGTAACGACCCATTACAGGCCCAGTGGACCGCCCATACGGCCCACTGCCCCGATCGACCCAAGGCTATCCCGATCTTGGGCTCCCTCAAAGGGGCCTTTTCCCTCACGGGCTTTCCATAGGCGTCGTACGGGTTACTCATAGGACTCTCCACACCAGGTTGGTGGAGTGATACCTCCCCAAGTCTCGAACCCATGACCTCCTGGCATAAGTACATAGTTCAAAGAGACTTGGTACCAGTTGGGCTAGTAGCTCAACTGGTACTAGGACTCTTCATATCAATGTACTTATCCTATAGGTCATGGGATCGAGTCCTGGGGAGGCGAAAGAAACCTCTTGGTAGGGAGGGGGAGATCCTATGAGTAACCCGTACGACGCCTATGGAAAGCCCGTGAGGGAAAAAGGCCCCTTTGAGAGAACCCAAGATCGGGATAGCCTTGGGTCGATCGGGGCAGTGGGCTGTATGGGCGGTCCACTGGGCCTGTAATGGGTCGTTACACCCTCTCACAATTCCTTGTCAATCATGATTTTACAATTGGCATAGTAGATAAGACTCTATTCACCTTAGTTAAGAATAAGCACATTTTGTTAGTACAGATTTATGTTGATGACATTATTTTTGGGTCAACTGACCCCAAATTATGTGCAAAATTTGCTAAATTAATGTAGGATCAGTTTAAAATGAGCATGATGGGAGAATTAACATTCTTCCTAGGACTGCAGATCAAGCAACTT
This sequence comes from Primulina tabacum, assembly GCF_025594145.1. Lineage (NCBI taxonomy): Eukaryota > Viridiplantae > Streptophyta > Magnoliopsida > Lamiales > Gesneriaceae > Primulina > Primulina tabacum. Next base: position 22,972,716 of record NC_134552.1, read on the forward strand.
GATACTGGAATTTTCATAAATCAAGCTAAGTATACCAAGGAGCTACTGAAAAAGTTTGGCATGGAAGCATGCTCTGCTGCTTCCACTCCAATGAGCTCATCTACTAAACTTGATAAGGATGATAGTCGAATTTCAGTAGAGGTAACTCAGTATCGAGGTCTTATTGGTTCTCTGTTATATCTTACTGCCAGTAGACCTGATATTATGTTTGATGTTTGCATTTGTGCAAGATTTCAATCTAACCCTAAGCAGTCACATTATATTGCTGCTAAACGTATTCTGAAGTACTTAAAGGGAACTCAAAATGTTGGCTTATGGTATCCCAGTGATTCATCTTTCAATCTTATTGGATATTCAGATGCTGATTATGCAGGTTGCAAACTAGACAGAAAAAGCACAAGTGGTTTTTGTCAATTCCTTGGTGATAGGCTGATCTCCTGGTTTAGTAAGAAGCAGACTTCCATAGCTACTTCTACTGCAGAAGCAGAATATCTTGCTGCCGGAAGATGCTGCTCTCAAATACTATGGATGCAACAACAACTTGAAGACTATGGAGTTCAAGCCTCTGAATCACCTATCTTCTGTGATAATACCAGCGCCATTGCAATTACGCAAAATCCAGTACTTCATTCCAGAACGAAGCACATTGACATCAGACATCATTTTATTAGAGATCATGTGCAAAAGAAAGACATCGTTTGGAATACGTTTCTACTGATTTACAGGCAGCAGACATCTTTACAAAACCTCTGCCTAAGAATAAGTTTTCTTATTTTCGTAATATACTCGATTTAATTGATTTAACTTGATTGTTTTGGTAAATATTATCAGTTATATGTTATTCGACTAACATTGATTTACTTGCAGAAAAGTAAAGAGACGACTTGGGACAACTACTGTTATTTCATTTAGAATGTAATCGAAACCAGGTTACACGATCTAATTCATCTCCTGTAGAATCTTGCAACTCAGAAATCCAGTTATTCAACTCATGACTCCTAATCCTCTTAAAGGACTCTGCACTGGAAATATTTTCTAGCTGATGTCATTCCTTCCAGAGCATCACATGAAGCAGAACTCTATCAGTAGCAAGCTCAGAAACATGATCAACTTCAAACTCCCGTTTGTACTTCCTTGCTGTTGCTCTTTGTGCAGTAGTAGAAGTCAAACCATTTCGTTGAATATTCTGAAGATTTTGCACTTTGAACCATGAAGACATGACCTTTATCCAGATATACTCCTCAATGGTCTTCTTCAAAGCTTCCAGATGAGGAAGTGTTTCTTGTATTACCAAGAAATGAGTACTGCTACAGGCATCCGAATCACTTGAGTCTGACATATCAAATTTTTATTTCTTTAACATTTGTTGTCATCTTATTTATAGACAGGTTACAATTAATGCTGGAGGAGTTAAAGAGTCTCAAGTCAACCGAAACGTCTTCTGATTTATTCAGACTGAGTTTTTCTTATCCCTTATTTATTTACTCAATCAATAAAAGCAGTAGATAAACAAAGACATGACAAAATGAGATTTTTTATTCATAAAACCAGAATCATTGCATAACGTTTATCTACTACATTTGTTGATATCAACAGCTTGAAGTACTTCAGTGCAAAGTACTTCAGCAGGAACCTATCTAAGGACTGCTGGGAACCCCTCTCCTTGAATGATTGTGGTTGTGGAAGAGGTGATTCCACAGCCTAGTCCTAATAATTTTGAACAATCTTACTGATTGTTCATATTATAAACTGAGGATTTTCTTCCAAGTCTTCATATTGTGAAAAAGGATGTCTTCAAACATCTTCTTACGAGACGCTTTAAATTGCCTCCGGAACTCCTCTGCTGATTCAGATTCTGGAGAAGACTCCGATAGTTTACTTGCTCTACCCATTTGATTTTATTTGATTTGATAAACGTATAAATGACTTAGTTTGTGAACTTGCAGGCACTTATATAGAGTTTTGGAAAGCTAAAAAGACGGCCTGACTACACGAATACCAAGAATCATCTGTCTTTCCCTCAGATTTCGTATCTTTGCATTTATTAGTTGCATTAATTTAGAGGGAACAGTATCGTTTTCATACTGTTATTTTCTTGCTTTGTCAGAAGCAGAAAGAATGTTTGTCTTTTCGATAAAACAATCTGTCTACTGGTTTTCATTAAGTGCTGGAAATATTTCAATACTTTGTAACTTACAATAGATATTATCATAAAACGACAGATCTCCTTCTGGTTATTTTCAGAAACCAATTGGACAGCCCGCTCTTTTCATCTCTTTTCAAAGTTTTAAAATCATTAGTCACTCTGACACCATCTGTTTAACTTTTCAAATACTCAACCACAAACATATTGACAAGTATCCTTGTGTTTCACTGACGGATGTACATTTTTTAATATTAACTGCCTCTCTCATTTCTTTTCACTTTTTACGATTCCAGACTTTTGCCTACTAGCTACTGATTTCTCTTGCTCACTTCTCTTACAGATTTTACTTCAAATTTATCTTGTTTACAGAAGAAATGGCCGGAGCTTACACTTTGAACGCTTATCATGTTAACTTTTCTTCCGTCCTAACTATCAAGGATGAACATCTTGTCAAAATGTTTCAAACTATTGAGAAATCAGGTCTCAGAAAATTCTTGGAGGCACCTGCAGTTATCTACAAAACTGCTCTTTTGGATTTCTATGCCAAGGCAACTATACAAGAAGGAAAGATCATCTATTCTCAAGGGAACGCATCGATTTCCATCGACGGTGCATTATTGGGATCTACTTTCTTTCTGCCTTGTTCTGGTTTCTCTGAACTTTCTAGCAATTCTAAGGAGGAAATGTCTACTGCCCTTCTTAATTTCTCAGCTTCTGGAGAGGAACTCTCTCCATCCTGTTTCAAGAAGCTTTTGAAGATGGAATTTCAAGTGCTCGCTGACATTGTCGCAAAAGCACTGTTGGTAAAAGCCGGAATGTTTGATCGGCTGACCAAGGAAAAAGTTCAGGTGATGATTGCCATCACTTTGTGGTATAAGGTGGACTGGAGTCAATTTCTTTTCAAAATCATGACGGATATGATTGTTCGGAAGAGTTCTAGTTTTGCTGTCCAGATCAGCACAATGCTCAAGGACGCTGGTTTTGCCTTTACTACTGAGCATGATGCTTCTTACGTCACTATGGCTGATGCTAACAACGTGCTCGCCTTAAGGCCAAAGCCATCCGTTGCTGAGTTCATTGCTTTGAAGAAGGAAGTGGGAGATGCACAAACTGAGGCTCAAGGACCTCAGAAGAAGATAAAGAGAAAAAGAGTGGTTCTCTCCACTGATTCTGACAAGACAGTGTCTGGGGAGTCTGCTGCTCCTACCAAAGTATCTCTACCAGCAACCCCTAGCAAGAAGAAAGCTCGCACTACTGTTCGCATCAAGAAAACAATTGCAATCAGTGATTTAGACACTCTCTCCTTGAGACAAGTGTTTCTAGAAGCAACCTCTTCTATGCCAGAATCAATCCATGTTTCTAGACCAGCAGCTACTTCTACTGCTACCACCTCATCTACTGCCCCAGTTTTCAGACCAACTTCTGGAGTTGTTATTCGGGAATCCTCCGCTGGGTCTTCTGCTTTTAGACCACTATTGTCTATGCCATCCTCTGATAAAGTCAAAGGAAAACTTGTTGAAGAACCACAATCTCATGACCCAAATCTTCTGTTTTAACCGGTGTTGATCTTCACATCGAGGAAATTGAGAGAGCTGCCAATGAAGGCACGACGTTCTTCGATGAATGGCATAAGGTTCGGATTTTCCATCCTTTCTCTTATTTCAGGACAAAAGGAACTTTTGGAAGATTGATGAAATACGAGAAGAAAGTATTTGATCTTGCCAAGACTCAAAATGTAATTGAAGCAATGAGAAGACGAAGCTTCATTCTTGAGCAACTTAAACGACAAAAGCTGGAATCTGTGTTGAAGACTCTTCAATCAAATTTTGATGCATTGATTCCCACTGCTGCTCAAGATCAGAATGTGATCTTCATTCTCACTGATCGACTGAAAATGATGAATGAGAAACTTCTTGCTCAGGAACAGGCATTTGAAGACTCTTCACAGTATTCAGTAGGTTTCGTTCCATTTTTTATCAGACTAAGCCAGTTGAGGAACAGGATTACAGCTTCACCAAAAGCTAAGATCTCCAGTACTCATGCATCACCGACGGGACTTACTCAATCTTCATCTCTTATTTCTGTTCGAGATTTGGCTTCGGTGGACGAAGTCATTGAATCCATTGTTATTTTTACCTCCGCTACATCAGAAGCAGTTCAGACTGCAAATGTAGTCCCACCAGCAGTCCAACCAACAGTTCAAACAGCAAATCAACCCTTGACATATTCAGATGCTACTCGATCTCCATCATTTCCAAATCTAGAGATCTTCTCTACTGAATATCGAGTGGAAATGGAAGATATTTTATATGATACATCTTCATCCATTCCAGACTCTGAACAACTGGAAGCCTTGGAAGCTGCCAAACCACAAGAAATTGCAGCACCTGGATCATCTACTGCTGCTGAAGAAACCTCTTCTGAACAGTCCGTTGCAATTGCTACTGCTTCTACCGCATTTGACCCTTCTACTGCTTGGTTGTTCATCCTATTGATTTACCCTCTCAAATTGCTCATACTGCGCATCTTGCGGATATCAAAGAGAGAATGCTTGCCAGAAGCCCCTCTCCAGAAGAAGAGCAATTCAATCTTGAGTTTGAGTTTGACACACTCAGACGGAGTGTTGAAAGAATCTCAAAGATCGTCAAGCAGCTATCTCATGAACATGCTGGTGAGGTCTATGCCACCACAAATTTTAGAGAACGAGTCACGAAGTATGTAATCGACACAGCAGAATCATTGACAAAACTTGAGGTTGGATCCAACCTTTTCAGAACTAATATCCTGAAAAGCCACGCTGACCTCGTGGTTGGTCAATCTGATGTTCTTCGTAGAATTTCTAATCATGATGAGTCTCTTCACTCCGTATCTACCAAAGTTGAATCAATGGACTCCAGACTCGAAACTATCAACACTCAGATTGAGTCATAATCTCAATCGATTCAGGCTTTAAATGAACAAGTTTCGAGTCACACACCACTTCTGGAGATACTGAACAATGGCATTGCTAATCTTACTGGACGAGTGGATCTTTTACTCATTCGAGTGCAGGTTATTGATGCCAAAAAAGGTGAAATAGAAAGCAGACAAGCAGAAGGAAGAACTGGAGGACTTCAAGCTGAATCATCCTTCAGAAATCTAGATCCTCCTCAGGATGAGGATACTATGTTCCGGGACATGGGAACAGATGACTAGAATTTCTTACTACTTTATGAACCTTTTTCAAATGTTTGTTTACTTATGAATCATCTAGTTTTAATTGCTACTTGCTTTATTATTCATCGTTACTAACTTCTAGGTTTTGGCATCACCACAAAGGGGGAAATTGATAGACATAATTTAGTTGTGGTGATGAGAATCAAAAACAGTAGGAATAACAATTATCAGAAGTCAATGCAAAGCAGAAGCTATCGATTCGCTTTTAAGCAGTACTTTAGTTAGTACTCAACGGCTTAGAAAAACAGAAGCAGTATTAAGCAGAACTTGGCTTCACTAGAACAGTACTTAACGGCTTTTACTCGGATTGTTTCAATCTTAAATGTTACTGTTACTTTATCAAGTACGAGTATTAAATACTTCATTAAATGCTGAACAAAGTCATTTAATACGCATTACCTATTTTGGTATGAAACAAGACTGATTGTTTTGTAGTCTTTTTTCAGGAACCCTTTTAAGCATTTAAGTTGTTTCTATCTCAGGTCAAAAGAGCCGTTCTAATTATAGACGTTGGATTCAAGTTATCTATATATATGGATCAATCCCATTTAGAGAACAACGCTGATTATTTTTATCGAGAAACATATTATATATCCAATGTTACTTTGAGCAACCACGAACCAATCGTTATCTTCAAGCTCAATTTGTAGAAAAACAGTACACGCTTCATATCTTACATCTGATCTTTGGAGATCATTTTGTACTGCTGTTTCTTCACATCTTCAAGCTAAACATGTTACAATAATTTTCAAAGAAGAGTCTGTAATCTGGAAAAGAGTCTTTTCCAGAACCTTGTTGTATTGAATTACATTGTGTCGAGTTACTAAGAGTTTCAGTAGGCAAAAGATAATTGCTAACTGAAGTGGGTGTGTACAAGTGTGTACTGTAAAATCCAAAGTCTTTTAGTCTTTTAGTGATACCTTCTGGAAACAGAAGAAGGGGAGACGTAGAAGATTTTTTATCTTTGAACTTCCAGAAACAACTACTCGTCTACTGCCTACTGTTATTATTGTTTTTCACCTTACTCCATCGGATCGTTTCCACACTTATATTTGTGATCTGCTGGATTTACGCTTGAACAAGAACAGCTACAATCTCTAACGGGATTCTAGCATACTTTGCAAAAACTATCGTCAAAGGAAAGAGTTTATTCATCCCCCTCTCCCCCTCTAAACTTTACATCGATCCCCAACATTGTTTATTTTCTATTTAGACTATTATTCTTAATTGAATTTCAATCACAACATAAAAATACAATATTAATCACAACCTAAAAATACAATATTAATATATTATACAAGTAATTATTAATGCTTGCTTGCTTGCTTCCTTCACTGTTGGCCTTCTTTATTTTTATAGATTGATTTATTTAATAAATCTATTAATAATAATAAATCTATTATATATAATTATATGTTTTAAAATTAAATTTTTTTTTTGAAATATGTGTTTATATAATTTTGAGAGAATTCGAAATGAGTCTTCCTGAAATATCCCTTTGATCAATTGATTTTATGTATGTTTTCTTGAATGCAAACTTTCAATATTTTGAATGCAAACTTTCAATATTTTGTTATAAATTATATTTATTTTTTGGTTGTATTTATATTAGTATTTTTGAAATGGAACAATAATTTAAAAATAAAATATCCGAAAATCCAATGAAGGGAATAAAAATCTAAAATTAAAATAGCAGGAAATTTATGAATTTGAAATGATACGCGCCATGTAATCAATTGAAATTGCTTCAAAATGTATATAAAAATATAAGGAATGAGACAGTGAAATTTAAAACATATAACTAAAATATGAGTTATCTTATGTTAAATCGAGAGTGTTTTGTTTTGCTTCATATTTCAATATCATTAAATCATGTGAGTCTTTTATATTTTTATGGAAGTTACATATATGTTAATGATATAAGGACTTAATTTTCTCCCTTCAATCCCTTCATATCTCTAATTTTTCAATCATCCAACCAAATAATACAAAATATTTAATAATTACCATATATTATAAATATTTATATTTTATATCCTCTCATATCTCTAATTTTTCAATCAGCTAACCAAATAATACAAAATATTTAATAATTACCATATATTATAAATATTTATATTTTTTATTCGAATTAAATTAAATATTAAAAATTATAATAATAATAATAATAATAATAATAATAATAATAATAATATAGTGGAGCATCCGTGCTTACAAAGCACAGATAATACTCCACCTCACTCTAATCTGTGCTTACGAAGCACGGATTAAAATAATTTTGCAAAATTATTTTATTTTAAATTATTTTTTGAATATTTTTTATTTTTAAATTAATTATAAAAAAGAAAACCCCTATCTCTCCTAGAGGCTACATCAATTACTCTATTTACTTAAATGTGTTTCTTTGAAAATTTATAACTTTGTGTTATTATAAGATCTTTTTGTTACTTAGTTTTTACATCTTATTTTAGAATTAAACCAACGAAATTTTAAATCTTATTTTAGTATTAATCTCTCCAATTGGATAAAATAAGTTGTAGAAAGAAAAATCGAAAGATAATCTAAATTTAATTTAAATTAATCAATTGAGGGGAAGAGAGAAGAAAATATTAGGATAAAATAAATAGGGAATAAAAGGATTTATTGAGGTTGTTTGATTACTTTGGTCAAAGTATAGATAATTATTAAATATTGTCTTGATTAATGTAAACTATTTTATAATAAATAATTTTTTCTTAAATTATTTATCAAAATCTAAAGTAATATATATATATATATATATATATATATATATATATATATATATATATATATATATATAACTCTTTCTCAATCCTAACATATATTATATATATGTTAGGATTGGGAAAGAGTTTAGAGGGGGGTGAATGAACTCTTTCAAAGTTTTCTCTTTTAAAAGATTGATTTCAACCGTTTTTGAGATGGTTGAAAATTCTTCTCAAACGGTTGAAAATTTGAGCCACTATTAAGTGCGGAAAACGGTTCACAATTTCTACTGACAGCTTAAACACGTTAGTAGGCTTAACAACAAACTGAGGCCGGAAAAGTAAGTTCTTGCGAGAAATAAAACGACACAAGGTTTTTTTACGGATTTTCGGAGATTAAGTACTCCTACGTCACCCCTTCTTCCTCTTCAGGAAGAATTCCACTAAAAGATTTTGGCTTTACAAACTTTTTGCAACAGCCCACTCCAATCAGGACTTATCACACTGCCTGTTTTGGAACTCTTAGTGATCTTTTTACACTTCTGGATTTTAAGAATACTCAGTTCACTAGAAACCAAGACTCTAAAGGTTACTGATATGAATAAACAATTTGGTTTATGTAGCACGAAGATGATCCTTAGATGATCGAGTGTATTTCTGTTCAACGCGTGCTGATTGAGCGATGAAGTATGTAGAATTTTGATAGCGCTCTAGATCTTTTGAGTATGCAAGCTGATGATGATTTTTAGCTTTGAATAGAGTGATATTTTTCTTGTGTTTTTCATCTTGCATACTTCTCTGTTAATATAGCTGATTTTCCTAACGGTCGGGAAGGACAAACAACGTTAACCTATTCCCCTGAACAGATGTGTCGCTGTCGTCTTTTTGAGCATTAATTGTTCTTCAATCGACGCATTTAATGTTCTTTTTGCTCAGCGTAGTTCTGAGACACTTTTCTTGAGGAGTTCCTTATATGGTAACTGTTTTCAGCATCAGAACTTAGTAGTCTATAGTTGATCTTCCTTTTCTGGGATAGAGACATAACTGCAGATTCTTGGGACTGGTGGAAAGATAATTTGATTTAAGGCGGTGTAATACTTTGAATGTCTAGAGCCGGTCAGAGAATGTCTTTCAATAAATGAGCAATAAATAGTTTTCTTTAATGATCCGGTTCTTGAAGAAGATCATTTAAGTCCAACTTCCAGCGATCTGAAATTCAAGCAGTTATACTTCTTGTGTTTTATCTGGTTGAAATATATTCCTGGTACTAAGCTGGGCGGTTGAGCCGATACCTGTTACAAATATGAAACGCAGTTATTTCCTCTTGATTTTGTCATACACCAAAATACTAGGGTAATAATAGTTTCTTAAAAATTTCTCCCTTTTTGGTGATGACAAAACCTAGCTGAAAGGCTATACAACATAATGATCTAAAAAGAGATAAAGAGAAATATTGTACTTCATTAAGTAAATGAAATTACAATCTTTAAAATGGCCAACTTAATATTTCTTTTGACCTGAATTTTGTTCTGCTGCTTTGGCTATGTCTTCCTTCTCTTTTAACTCTTGCAATTCTTTCATTACAGATAATTCTGCTTCTTGAATTACCCTTTATCGCTCTCTTTCCCCTTTTTTGACATCACCATGAACAAGGAACGTCATAATTTCTGCAAGATGAGCACCTTGGACATCGATATGTTGTTCAACATTGGTTTGAAGACGAGTAATTTGTTCCGATAAGACAAAGCACATGTTGAGATGTGCAGAATTATGTCTATCCTTCCGGAGAGAAACATTTGTTTGCATGGTGGAAAAATCTTTGCGGAGATAAGACTTCAATGTTTGAAAGGCTTCCTTTAGATCAAAATGTTTGCTATTTAGAGCCAGAATGGATTGATCCACAGTGATAAGTCTGGTCAGAATCTCTTGTTGGCAGTTTTCTTCTAGATATTCTTGATCTTCAGGTTCACCTTGATCAGATAATAGCCTGTTCTTAAATGAAACCAATTGAGAGGAGGATTCTTTGCCAACACATTTTGACGGCTCAAGCTCATGGAGTTCAGCCGTTATGTTCACAATGATGTGGTCAATGTCTTCAGTCGAAGCAGAGTTTTTAGAGCCGGTGACTTCTGCTTCATCTGGTTTTGCTGATGGAGGAGAACGAGTAGGTATCAAGGAAGTGGTGAGCGCGGCCTCCTATAACTCTTTGGGAGAGGGGAGAGTGGCTTGATGAGTATCATTAGTAAAAGGGGTTTTTGGAGAAACCGGTTTCTCTTTAAATGTGGCAGCTTTATCAAAGTCAGATAAAAATTTAGCTGCCTCGTCAACACAAAGAGTTTGAGCTTCTGAAGAACAAACCAGAGGCTGTTGAGCAGATGCAGTAGTGGCAGAGATTGTGTGCGAATTGGATAGGAGGTCCGGAGCATTCTAATGGCATTGTTGTTCAGCACTGGGAACGTCCTCCGTCGTGATTCTTTTAGAGAAAGGTAAGATGTTCTCTTTATCCCTTACCGAAATGGTTTCAATCAGACTTTCTGATGAGGTTTATTTAGTTTTCTCGTCAGAGGAGGAAGTTGGATGAGTATGGTATTTGAATTGTGCTTCCAACGTTGAAGAACTTAATTCTTCGTTCAGCTTGATTTTGGAGTTCTTCGTTGGACAAGTGGAAACAAAGTTGTTTTGTCTTAACTGGATCAATGCTCGGAGAGCACTTTCTTTCATCTGAATTTCTAAAAACTCGCGACGGCCAAAAGCGATTGGTATTTCAGATGTTTCTGTCCATTCTAAGATGGACCGTTCGAGCTTAGCGGCAGTTTGATCTTACCAGTTTGAATTAATGAGTCAAAGGTGGTGGTTGTACGAAATTCAACCCATCGATCGAACATCGCCATTTTTTTCTGAACAATTTCATTAACTCGTTCACTGGTGAGAACGATAGCGGTATAAATTGAGTTTCTTTTTGGTGGTTCTTCAATTAGAATATTCTTCCCCTTGTCTGTGGGATGAAGGATTGGAACTCCAGAGAACGATGATTCAATGTTGGGTTCAGCAATCTGAATTCCTTTGATCTTGATGGAGGGAATCTCAGGTATTGGTGGAGGAACCAATGGTGCAGAGAGATGCTTAATCATCTTGATCGTAGTTGGTTTTGGCTTATCAGTTCGTTTCTTCTTGAAGACTTGGGAGACAGGAATGTCGTCTCTGGATTCATCATCGGAGTTGGATTTTAAGATAAGCTTCCTCTTGGTTTCTTTTGGAGTAGAAACAGTCTTTGATTGCTTCTTTTGTTTCACAAATTCTACCCCAGTCTCTGTTTTGACGGAGATTATCTCCTCATCAGCTGGTCCATTTTTCTTGATGAATTTTTCAGCCGTTACCCAGTTGAACAGCTTGGTCTTTCCAACTTCAGTCATATCAACCGGTTGAACCCCTGCATCAATCAGCATGTGACAGATTTGAACCACAAAGCCTTGCGATTGGTTTTCTTTCTTGACCATAGCTACCAGTATCTTGAATAGAACATCAGACCAGTTTATCTGCAGATTAGATGAGATGGTAGCCATAAAAAAAATTTCTCTAAAGTTATCTTGTCATATGCACCAGCCTTGGCAAGAACTTCTTTTGCCACAATATCAGCCATCAGTCTAAATTCGATCTTCCAATCGCGTTTTTGACAAGTTGGAGATGAAATTGGAGAGTTTTTGATTGAGAAAGTACTTCGCCACATTTCAATATTTCCCTCTGGAAGTGTGGAGAAATCAGTAATTCCAGTCGCGGGTAATCTAAACAAATCAGCAAACATCTTCTGGGTGAATTGGAGGTTTTTAGTTTGAACAACACAAACAATTTCTCTGTTCTTCATGTATGCAGAATCGAAGAATTCCTTCAATAAGGTGTCGGAGTATTTGTTACTGCAACCCAGAAAGGAACGAAGCCCAGAAGATTCTAACATATGAAACATGGCTTGCATAGGCTTGTTAGGCATGGAAAATACTGATGTCAATATCTTTTGTCCGAGAGTGAATAACAGGATTGTATGTGATTGCTATTGCACTGGTGTTGTCGCAGAAGATAAGAGATTCAGTGGCTTGGACGCCATAGTCTTTTAATTGTTGTTGTTTCCACAGCATCTGAGCACAACAACTTCCAGCCGCAAGGTATTCTGCTTCAGCGGTTGATGTAGCAATTGATGTGTGTTTCTTACTAAGCCATGATATTAGTCTTTCGCCTAAGAACTGACATGAACCGCTCGTACTTTTTCTGTCGATTTTGCATCTAGCATTATCTGCATTTGAATAGCCTTCAAGATTAAGATTTGAATCGTTGACCAGCTCGAGTGGATGATCCTTTTTCCACTGGAGACATGGTCCATATGGATTTGGCTCGGTTGGTTGAATGATATCAACTTCTTGTTCCAGTGCCCTTTCTTCTATTTGAATATTTTCCGGTTGTTGGCTGTCCTCTGGTTCATTCATTTGTTTTGTTCTTGAACGGTTGGAATTTCCTTGGAGATGATTTCGCTTGTTTTTCTCATATCTATCTCATCATCACTACTGGATTCAAGGTTAGTGGCGTTAAGATTACTCATTAAATCATTTTTGTTGCTACTACTATTGTCTTGACATATAGATGATTCATCAAACAATATGTATGGATTTTTCAACAGTGAGAGTTCATTGGTTATAAAATTTTTATGCTTTGCTCACTGCTAAATATTCTAAAAAGATACAATTATCAGCTTTTACATCAAATGTGGTGAGATGTGTCTAGCCATTAATATGAATGAAACACTTACAACCAAAAATACGTAAGTATCCAACTTCTGTCTACTTTCCGGTCCATATTTGATATGGAGTCTTTTCATTATTTTCATTGATCATGGATCGATTTTGAGTATAAGAGGCTGTGTTAATGGCTTCTGTCCTAAACCTTTGTGAAATACTGGATTCGGCCAGCATGGTTCTAGCTGCTTCCTTCAATGTGTGGTTTCTCCTTTCAGCTACACCGTTCTGTTGAGGTGATCTTGCAGCTGACAGTTTATGTTTTATGCCAAGATCTTCAAGATAGGATGACAGGAATTGGTTCAAAAATTCAGTTCCTTTGTCACTCATGATTCTATCAATTGCTTCACTTTTCTCATTTTGAAGTCTTTTGAACAGCTTTATTAGTTGAGCTGCGTTTTGATCTTTGGAGTTTAGGAATGTTACCCATGTAAATCTGGAGAAGTAATCAATTACTACAAGAGTATATCTCTTTCCCCCTAAGCTTATTACCAGTATCGGTCCAAACAAATCCATATGAAGAAGTTCCAGACATCTTGCTGATGAGTTTCTTCCTTTGCTCTTGAATGTTGAACGGACTTGTTTGCCCAATTGACAGGCATTGCAAATTCTATCTTTGGCAAATTCAATGTTAGGCAAGCCATATACTATTTTAAGTTTGCTAATGGTAGCAATGGATTTGAAATTAAGATGATTGAGTCGCTTATGGCAAAGCCAATTTTTATTTCCATTTAAGGCGATAAAGCAAGTAGGTGCATTGAGACAATCATCATTCCATTTTACTTTATATGTATTTTGCTCTCTTTGACCAGTTAACACGATATTTCCAGCAGCGGTTTTAACAATGCCTATGAGTTTTTGAAATTGAACGGTATAATCATTGTCACATAGTTGACTTATGCTTATCAGGTTATAACATAGATTTTCTACAAGAAGTACATTTTAATGATAACTTTGTCGTGGATAATCTTACCTTTAACAACCACTATCCAGGAACCAGATGGATTCCTCCAAGTCCTTTTTCTTTGATGCCTAGCATTATTGAAATAAGATATTGGTTCCATTTCCTAGTTGGTTCTTGAGCTTTTTAGACCCTTAGGAGTCCACACTTGAATTATCCTGAAGAATTTTTCATGATGTGTCCTAAGGTGAGTGCTGTTATGTGCATAATCAGGTGGTTTATGCAAGTGTTTTTTCTCTTCCAGTATGTTGTTTTGGCAATCTGTCATTGTCACTCAACATGTACCTCTTTTGAACAGGTCAACTATTGTGGTAATGGTTAGGTCTAGTTTTTGAATGATATCCGGTTGAACCTGACTTTCTGCTAGCCTAACCTGAACCGTTGTGAACGGTTGTATTTGTCCTGCGTGTGAGCCATGATCGGTTGGATTTAGCATTCTCAATTTCAATGTATCCTAAACCATATCGCCTTCTGTTATTTTCAAGATTTACATTCTGAGTGCTTTGATCTTCAGACTTACCATGTTCGTATACCGTACTAGATCTGACAAATTTAATTGGTTTTAAACTCTCTTTTTCTAGTAGCGGTTGAGTTGGTGCTCCAGAGATGCTGCATTCATTAATGTTATAACCTAGTCTGGTTCTGTCTCCGACCGGTTTCTGCATTTCTTGCATCCTGTTAAGAGAAAGAGAGGATTTGTTCCAAGTGTTGACTGTGTTTATCAACCGTTTATTTTCTTTTAACATGGCATGGAACAATCGTCGTAGGTCATCGTTCTCAGCCGCTAGCAGACTTAGCTTTACTTTTAAATTGTCAAACTCCTTTTGCTGCGAACAGCTATATAGAGTCAACTTGTTTTTCAAGTTTTGTTTTTCTGCTTTAGCTTCATTGAACTACTGTGATAGCCCTTTAAACTCATTTACCATGTCGTGTAGTACTGTGACAAGATCTTCTCGTGTAAATTCATCAGAGTTAAAATCAAATACCATTTCATCTGTAGATTCTTGATCCTCTTTGGCCATGAGACATTCTACTATCTCATCTTCGCTTTCACTTGAAGATTCTTCAGAGATGGATCTTTCTGACTCTGATTCAGCCCATTTTCTTTTATCTTCTTCGACAACTAAGACTCGCTGATTCTTCTTTTTGATGAATTTGTCTTTACCCCGTCTTCTGTCACCTAATTTCTTTTCATCTTTTCAAGGACCTCTTGCATTCTGCAATAAAATGTCCTTTTTTTTCCACAGTCAAATCAAGTTTGACGATCATTAGTATGGTCCTTTTTGAAATAAGGTTTATTCATTTGTAGTTGATTCTTACGCATGAACTTGCTGAAGTTTTTAACAAATAGAGACATGGATTCATTGCTTAATTGCTCGGCCGATTTCTTACTTGTGGACTCTTCGACTGGAAGAGTCACTGTGGTAGCTGCCAAGGCCTTCGTTTATTGAGAGGTGGATGGTTCTTCTTCAATTCATATTCCAAGCTCGAACTCATACGCTTTAAGGTCGGCGAAGAGATCATGAAGTTCCAGCTTGTTCAAATCTTTGGATTCTCGCATTGCTATTGTCTTTACGTCCCATTCTCTTTGAAGAGCTCTCATAACCTTTAAAGCAATTTCACGGTTAGAATATTATTTTCCTAATTAAATGAGTTCAACGATAATACCGCTGAACCATTCATCAAATTCTGCAAAAGTTTCTCCTGGTTTCATCTTTGCATTGTCAAACTTTTGGATAACAACAGTCAACTTGTTTTCTTTTGTCTGATCGTTGTCTTCCCATGGTTGAGTGAGTTTTTCCCATATTTCCTTTGCAGTAGTGCAAGTCTTGATTTTGGCGAACATATTTTTGTCTGGTGTCTTGTAGAGGATGTCTTTTGCAACATTGTCCAGATTTGCCTTATTTTTATCCTCAGCTGTCCATTCGGATCTGTGCTTTTCGACCATTTGATGAGCACCTTCAGTTGTGGCGGCAGTTGTATTTACTTTCAAGATTTTCATCAACCCATCAGTGATAACATACTACATATCGTCATCTTGGGCTGCCAGATGTGCCTGCATACGAATTTTCCAATCATCATAATCTTCTTTAGAAAACATAGGAATTTTGTTGAAAGATGCCATAAGTACTTAAAAGATATCAGTGTTTGAGAAAACCCTGCTCTGATACCACTTGTTAGGATCGGGAAAGAGTTTAGAGGGGGGTGAATGAACTCTTTCAAAGTTTTCTCTTTTAAAAGGTTGATTTCAACCGTTTTTGATGCGGTTAAAAATTATTCTCAAACGGTTGGAAATGTGAAGCCACTATTAAGTGCGAAAAACGGTTCACAATTTCCAATGAGAGCTTAAAGACGTTAATAGGTTTAACAACAAACTGAGGCTGGAAAAGTAAGGGCTTGCGAGAAATAAAACGACACAAAGTTTTTTATGGATGTTCGGAGATTGAATACTCCTACGTCAACCCTTCTTCCTCTTCAGGAAGGATTCCACGAAAAGAATTTGGCTTTACAAACTCTTTGCAATAGCTCACTCCAATCAGTACTTATCTGTAACGTCCCGAAAATTTAGAAGTCAACACGAACCACATGCACGAATTATTAAATTCTCTTGTATTTTAAGTAATTGTTTTAATTGCATTAATTAATTATTTTGTGCATATTTACATGTTTAAAATATATTTTCTAAATGGTTGCATTAAAATGTATTTTTAAAGGTTATTCGAGTTGCGATCGAGGAACGGAGACAGGGGGCTGAAAAATAGAAAATAGTTTTTATTAAATAATTGCTTTTAATTGTTTAAATTAAGGGTGATGCTTTTGTTTATTTTTGAAAATAAGGGGTTTTGAGATGATTTTATACGTCGGGACGTAAATTTTATCAGAGTTGATTTTTCAATAAAAATACGAACGTAGTAGCAACCCGGCTAATAAATTCACAAACTTATTTAAGCAAAATTATTTTAAATAATTTTTAAAAGCACTAACGGGCTTAAGGGGCCTAATTAACCATGTTAATGGTTCTAAGCTACCATTAGCCTTTGTTATTAATATTTAAAGGGCAATTAAACCCTTCCCCACACCATAACTAACGGCCACACACTTTCACACGCCTCTTTTCTAAAAACTCACCCCAATACACGGCACACAACACACACAACAATTGAAGAAAATCGAGAAAGCTAAGGAGAATTCAGGCCGAGGTCTTGCTTCGTTCTTCGCCAATCGTCAACGAATAATCGTGCGTTTAAAACGCAAAGGCACGCCATATTTCTTTCCTTCAAACATCAATCACATCATAATATTTATTGGAACATGTTTTGAAAGAAAACAAGGCACACAACTTGATATTTTCGTAACTACGCATATATGTGTTCTAAACTCTTGATTTTTCATCCAAAAACATGTTAGTTATGTTGTCAAAGGGGCTGCCATGATTAGGAATTGTTAGAGGATATTTTTACACGTTTTAAAGGGTCCTAGACATACACAAAACGCTGCAAACTAAATAGAACACAAGCTGGAACCACCTTACTGTCATGGTTTTTGAGGGGCACGGTTTAAGGGCTAAGGTGGCTAGGCTTGGCTTTGGCTGGGACCAGGGACTAGCTAGGGGCGTGGATGAGTCAAGGTAAGAGTCCTAGTCATGCTAGGACTCGAGGCAAGAGGCTGGGGAGGAATCCTAGCAAGCTAGGACTCCACCCGAGAGTTACAGCAAGATGGAGCGCAGGTTTCAGTAGGTTATGCAAGGGAGAAAGGCTCGGCCTGAGGGATTGGGCTGGGCTAGGTTAGGTCCTTAGGGTCCTAGAAGGGTGCTAGACGGGATGTTTCAGGGCCTTGTTGGGTTGGCTAGGTCCTAGGAACAGAAACAAGAGTCCTTGTCAAAGTGGTTTTCTCGGCCAGTTCGGGTTGCTGGGAGGTTTGGCTGCGGTTTTCAACTGGGGCTCGAGTCCTAAGGGTTTTAAGGGTCCAGGAGGTTGCCTAGGGGGTCTGGTCATGAGCTGGTACAAGGTGGCTCGATGGGGCTCGAGCCCAGCACAGAAAACGTGAGGGAGAAGCTCTTGGCAGCAAGTTAGGCGTGAAGTTGCTGTCAAGGTTCAGGGGCTTCGCTGCTTGGGTTTCAGGACTTGGGTGTTAGAAAAATGATTTTTGTACTCATTTAAAATCGATAAAATAATTTGAACGAGCTACGTAGCAAACAGAATTATTTCTCGATTACCAATTAGGGTGAATGAGAAATTAATTCAAATATATATATATATATATATATATTATAATATTATAATATATTATTATATTGTAATATTATATAATATATATATATATATATATATAATTAAAAAAATTATTGAAATCACACGGCCATTTTGTCTTGTGCGAATGGCCAAGATTGTTTTAATTCAATTATGAAGTGATGTGATGAAGTAATGCATCATTTCATGAAGGCTTTTCATTTACTACAAATAGAACCCCTCTCATTTGCATTCATTGCACCAAATTTTCTCCTCTTCTCCTTTCTCTCTAGTTTAGTTCTATATGCGAATTTTTAAGCACTAGCGCTTAAAGTTCAAATTTTCAAGATATAAAATCTTGAGTTTGAATTTTCTAAGCTTATACGCTTAAATTCGAACTTTAGAATTAAATTCGAGAGTTGTCTTCTAATTTTGAGTTTTTTAAGCATTTGCGCTTAAACCCAAGTTTTGCAAGACTTAAACTCTTGGAATTGGATTTTTAAGTTTAACGCTTAGAATTTGAAATTAGAAAGTTTGCATACCATCTTGATAGCGTTCTAAACATTTCAAGTTCGTGTGACTTTAAAATTTGTAGTGCTACTATTTTAAAGTCATAGTCGTTGTATCTTGGTAAACGAATTTCCAACAACCGTGGGCATCGGGCGGGGCAATATCGTTTTAAGGAAAAAGAGTCAAACTCTTGCCTCGACTATTTTCTCATAGCCATTTGGTTCACCCATTTCTATCCCTTAATTTCCCAAGTCAAAAGAATACCTTACCGACAATCTTAAAATGATATTCGAACTAAAATGGCCTCAAAAAGTACAACGACGACTCCAACTGTCCATCATGGAGAAAAACCTGAAAAGTTCCATGGTATTGATTTCAAGCGGTGGTAACAAAAAATGCTCTTCTACTTGACCACCTTAGTTTTGGCGAAATTCCACAAAGAAGATCCACCTAGTGTTGATGAAGGAGAACAAGATACTCAAAAGAGGGCAGCCGTTGATGCATGGAATCATAGAGACTTCCTATGCAAAAATTATATCTTGAATGGACTAGACAATGCACTATACAACGTATATTGTCAAGTGAAAACGGCAAAAGAATTATGGGAGTCACTTGACAAAAAGTATAGATCTGAGGATGCCGGCTTGAAGAAATTCATTGTCGGACGATTCTTAGATTTCAAGATGATTGATTCCAAGCCGATTATGGCCCAAGTGCAAGAGTTACAAGTAATTCTACAAGAAATTTATTCGGAAGGAATGAACCTTAGTGATTCATTCCAAGTGGCGGCCATGATTAAAATGTTGCCTCCTATGTGGAAATATTTTAAGAATTATCTAAAGCATAAACGCAAAGAGATGAATCTTGAAGACTTGATTGTGCGCCTAAGAATTGAGGAGGACAACAGGGCATCTGAAAGGAAGGCTGGAAAGAGCAATTTTGAGGCGAGAGCAAATTTGGTGGAACAAAACTCTAGCAAGAAGAGAAAGCACCAAGTAAATGGTCCAAAGAAAGGAAAGGCCAAAAAGTTTAAAAGAAATTGCTATAATTGCGGCAAGCTTAACCATTTGGCACGAGATTGCCGAGGTAATCAAAAGAAGTCAAGGGACCAAGTGAATATCACCAAAGATGAGAAATTGTCAAATGACATGACGGATCTCATGCTTTCTGATGTTGTGTTTGAATCCAATCTAGTGGACAATCCAAAAGAATGGTTCATCGATACAGGAGCAACAAGGCATGTTTGCGCCGAAAAAGAAATGTTCTCTGCCTATACCCCGATTAGTGGACGACAACTCTTTATGTGTAACTCTACTACGTCAAAAGTCGTGGGACTTGGAAAGGTGGTGCTCAAGATGACATCCGGCAAGGAACTAACTCTTATTGATGTGCTACATGTTCCGGACATTCGAAAGAATCTTGTGTCGGGATCAGCACTTGTCAAGGCTAGATTTAGACTAGTGTTTCATTCTAGCAAATTTGTACTATCTAAGAATAATATGTTTGTAGGAAAAGGCTATCTAGAAAAGAGCCTTTTCAAACTGAATGTGATGAATCTACTTCGTAACATTGAAAGCAATAAAAGTACGAATTTTATTTACTTGGTTGAGTCGTGCGATTTATGGCATGATCTTTTGGGTCATGTAAGTTATAATTCATTACGTAAGCTATTAAATTTAAATTTATTGCCTTCAATTGACGTAAACAAAAAACACAAATGTGATATTTGTGTTGAGGAAAAATTTACAAAGGCCTTGTTTCCATCCGTGGAAAGAAATACAACTCCTCTAGAGTTAATTCACACTGATTTATGTGATTTGAAGTTTGTGCAAACTAGAGGAGGAAAAAAGTATTTCATTACTTTCATTGATGATTGCACAAGGTATTGTTATGTCTATTTGCTACGTAGCAAAGATGAGACTCTCGAAGTCTTTAAACACTATAAGAATTAGGTTGAAAACCAATTGACTAAACGAATAAAAATTATTCGCAGTGATAGAGGTGGAGAATACGGAGCACCATTTGACGAATTTTGTTGCGAAAGTGGCATTATTCATCAAACTACTGCGTCATATTCACCACAATCAATGGTATTGCTGAAAGGAAAAATCGCACTATTAAAAAAATGATGAACGCAATGTTATTGAGTTCAGGATTACCCCAAAACTTGTGGGGGAAGCAATCCTTTCAGCCAACTACATTCTTAATAAAATACCACACAAAGTTAAGGACGAAACTCCTTACGAATTATGGAAAGGCCACAAGCCTTCCTACAAATATTTAAAAGTGTGGGGGTGTTTGCCAAAAGTTGAAGTGCCAAAACCAAAACAAGTAAAAATTGGACCAAAGACAATAGATTGCATATTTATTGGATATGCAAATAATAGTATTGCATAACGATTTTTGGCACATAAATATGAAATAAGCGATGTGCATGAAGGAACAATTATTGAATCAAGGAATGTTGTCTTCTTTGAAACAACATTTCCTTGTAAAGAAAATAAAGAAACAAGTTATCGAAAAATGACTTATGACACTACGAGCGATGGAGTTCAAGAAGAACAACAAGAACCACGACGTAGTAAGAGGGCTACAACAGCAATGACCTTTGGCCCTGATTTTCTAACTTATATGTTGGAAAATGAATCAAGAACAGTTAGTGAAGCACTATCAAGTCCTGAAGCCCCTTTTTGGAAGGAGGCAATGAACAATGAGATAGAATCTATCTTGCAAAATCATACATGGGAATTGGTTGACCTCCCTCTGGGAAATAAACCATTAGGATGCAAGTGGATTCTTAAAAGGAAATACTAGACTGATGGATCTATTGAAAAATATAAGGCTAGATTAGTAGCCAAAGGATATAGACAAAATGGAAGGTCTTGAATATTTTGATACATACTCGCCAGTGACGAGAATAACATCTATTCGCGTATTGATAGCAATTTCATCATTACATAATCTAGAAATACATCAAATGGATGTGAAAACGACATTTCTCAATGGGGAACTTGAGGAAGAAATATATATGGAATAACCTGAAGGGTATATGGTTCCTGGACAAGAGAAAAAAGTGTGTAGACTCGTTAAGTCATTATATGGGCTCAAACAAGCGCCAAAATAATGGCATGAAAAATTCGAGAAAACTATGTTGTCAAATGGCTTCAAAATTAACGAGTGTCACAACTTGATATAGAACTAAACTGACATCAATGGTTGAACGAGCTACGTAGCAAATGGAATTATTTCTCGATTACCAATTAAGGGTGAATGAGAAATTAATTCAAATTTTATTGAGTGAAAAAATTGAATCGAAAGGATTATATATATATAATAATTATAATATTATAATATATTATTATATTGTAATATTATATAATATATATATATATATATATAATAAAAAAATTTATTGAAATCACACGGCCAAATGGTCGTGTGACTACGTGAATATGGCGCCTCTTACGTCTTGGCCATTCGATTATGAAGTGATGTGATGAATTGATGCATCATTTCATGAAGGTTTTTCATTTACTATAAATAGAACCCCTCTCATTTGCATTCATTGCACCAAATTTGCTCTTCTTCTCCTTTCTCTCTAGTTTAGTTCTATATGCGAATTTTTAAGCACTAGTGCTTAAAGTTCAAATTTTCAAGATATAAAATCTTGAGTTTGAATTTTCTAAACTTATACGCTTAAATTCGAACTTTGGAATTAAATTCAAGAGTTGTCTTCTAATTTTGATTTTTTTAAGCATTTGCGCTTAAATCCAAGTTTTGCAAGACTTAAACTCTTGGAATTGGATTCTTAAGTTTAACGCTTAGAATTTGAAATTAGAAAGTTTGCATACCATCTTGATAGCGTTCTAAACATTTCAAGTTCGCGTGCCTTTAAAATTTGTAGTGCTACTATTTTAAAGTCGTAGTCGTTGTATCTTGGGAAACGAATTGCCAACAACTGTGAGCATCGGAGCGGGGCAATATCGTTTTAAGGAAAAAGTGTCAAACTCTTGCCTCGACTATTTTCTCATAGCCATTTGGTTCACCCATTTCTATCCCTTAATTTCCCAAGTCAAAAGAATACCATACCGACATTGGGTTGGTCTGGACTTGGTCTGGGCGTGGTCCAGGGAAGGTTAGGGTCATGAAGGGTCAAGTGGTTAAGGGCTGGAAGGGGTCCTAGTCTGGATAGGAGTCCTAAGGTCCCTATGATACACATGCAGAATATTGGGTCGACTTTCAGGAGGTTTTGAGCGGGCCAGGGCTGGTTTTTTGGGCTGGGATTGGTCAATAGGGTCCCTAGATGGGTTGGCTTGGATTTGGCTCAAGGTGGCTTGGGCGTGGCTCGAGTAAATTGGGAGATGGTTCGGTGGATTCGTTAGTGTGTCGAAAACGAGATTTAAGAACTAAAAATGAATCCATGGGTCCACGGGTATGGCTCACGACTTGGAAGGGTAGAATAAATCTTAAAAATGCTATGTTTAAATTTTGGGATAAAAATAACGAGTTTTGGATTTATTCGGGATTTAATCGCCGCACGAAACGCTAATTAACGAGTTAATTGAAAACGCCTAGTTTTAAGCTTTATAAAATTATGAAAAATTATGTTTAAGCTTAAATATTATAAGTCTAAGATTTTAATTTGGAATTTTATATTGAGGTTTGGTTTAAATCGGGATTAAAACGCATTAATACGTCACATTTAAATATTAATTTAAAAGTTCTCGATTTAACCTAAATAAAAATATGAGAAAAATTAAGAAAAAATAAAAAACGTGAATTTTACGTCTAGAGGTAAAACAGTCTTTTTACACTTAGAAAATAGTAAACGTCATGGCAGTACCCTATTTTCTGTTTTATATGCTAATATGATTATTTCACATGTTTATGAATTTTAATATATTGAAATTATGATTTTTAAATGTTCATGAATTATTAAGGGTTAAATTGGACATTTAAAAGATATGTTCCATACTTGGTTTCAAAATAAAAATGATATTATATGCATGTTTTTATTAAGTGATGGAAATACGACATGTTGAAGGACGTGGAGGGATTGTGACTAAATATGTGACATGTTGGAAATATCGTGAGGGTTATGGTCCAAGTGGGAGCCCGACGATCGTGTTTCCTTGGATACGGATACGGATACGAATACGAATACGAATATGTTAATACGTTGGCCAAGGCCCAGTTGACCGGTGAGAGTGTTGCCGGTGTCCCCCGCCACCCAGTACTGTGGTTTTCTTTAGATGGATTCATCGCCCAATACGATCAAGAATATGAGTCACCATCACGATCTGAATTCAACAAACACGAATATGAATATGAATATGAATATGGATATGTATACGAATATGGATATGGATATGAATATAAATATGTTTATGATGATACGAAAATGTTTATGAAAAGTTTATGAAAATGTTTTTATTTAAAGTTCATGCATCATGAAAAGATTTACGAAAATGTTATGTTAAGGTTTATGCATCTTCACGAAAATGATATTTTAAGTACAAGTATTTTTCACTGTTGTATGTGATCTGTATATGTATTACTTGTTATCAAGATTATGGTGTGTTGAGTCTTAAGACTCACTAGGTGTGATTGATGCAGGTGATTATGATAAAAATGTTATGGAGGTCTTGATGGTTGACTTTGCTGGACTGAAGGTGCACATAACCCGAGAATCTACGCTAGTTTTTCCGTACTAGTTTACGATTCATGATTTTAAGTGAAGTTAAAGATATTTTTACGACGATTTATTTATGAGTGGTTTTTGAGATGTTATAGTATGGGCTATACTTTTAAAATAATGTTTTTAGGTTGATAAAATAGTTGGTTGTTTTACTTTTAAAATGGTTTCAAAATATTTTATGATTCTGCCGAATGCTATGTGAGGTTTGAGAAAAAAAATTAGCACGTTTTAAGAAAATGATTAAGCAGACGTTTCAGTTGGTATCAGAGCAATGGTTCTGTAAAGGGTTGTGCCACCATCAGTGCCGGAAAGCTCAGTCGTCAAGCCTCAAATTGTAAGTTTTACATGTTTTATATGATTTTATGTTGTTACCTGCATAAGTACATGAATTAAATGTTCACGTCACATGTTTAATAGCTTTATGAGAATATATGATTTATATGCTTTAGAATTTTTATACGTGATATGATATGAAATAAAAAATTATTTTATTTCAATGCATGTTGGTTTTGTGCTGGAATTGGACTATGTTGATTTTTGGGTTTTAGTATTGACAATCTACTTTTTGGGCCATAAGTTAATCGTGAATTTTATGAATGCTTTTGGGACACGTAGATTTTCTAAGAAAATATTGATGATTCGTGGTGACTAGTTGAATTAATTTTTGGGAATTTCACCTTAGGAATAATTATTCGAGGATTGCAACGACGTTGGGAGTATAAAAATGAATAATTTGGGATGTTAGGTTTTAATGAAAATGTATATTGGTTATGAAAATTGATTTTTGGGTGAATAAGTTTAAATTTTTGAAATTATGTTATGGGAAAACTGTAGAAGAAAATTAAGAACACCAAAAATTTATGGGTTAATCATAGGATTTTCGAAATTAAGGATCAATTGGATAATTTTTTTGAGGAAATTAAGAAATAATTTTGCAATTATTAAGGAATTTGGGGGCTAGTTGAGCAATAAGTGATAAATGAATGGGTTAAATGATAAGAATTTTGATGATTTGGGCTCGAAAGGATATTTAGAACCTTGGGATATCTTAGGTTATAACGTTATAAGGAATGTTAATCAAGGGTTTTTAAGGATGAAACAATATTAGGTTTGAAAAATCTAAGCGTTAGCGGAGGCGTTTCGGATTTTAAGATTGAAATTTGATAAGTTGATGAACATTTTGAGTATAAAATAAGGAAAATAATATACGATAAGAATGGTCATCCATCTTTAATGTTGGGAATTGTAAGAAAAATTGATATTCGAGGTTATAATAGTAATAGCACTAAGTCATTATGGACCTTTTTAAGTTGTGAATTGCAAAATAAGGAATTTGAAGGAAAATTTAATTGAGATCAAGGAGACGTAAGAACATTCTAGAGTTTAAGTTTATCAGAGTACCGCAGCGGAAGCATGGATTTTTGGGATACTATAACTAATGCTAAACTTTTGATTATCGAGGATAAGCGAATTTCGGGGACGAAATTCAATTTAAGGAGGGAAGATTGTAACGTCCTGAAAATTTGGAAGTCCACGCAAACCACATGCACGAATTATTAAATTCTCTTGTATTTTAAGTAATTGTTTTAATTGCATTAATTAATTATGTTGTGCATATTTACATGTTTAAAATATATACTCTACATGGTTGCATTAAAATGTTTTTTTAAAGGTTATTCGAGTTGTGATCGAGGAACGGAGACCGAGGGCTGAAAAATAGAAAATGTTTTTATTAAATAATTGCTTTTAATTATTTAAATTAAGGGTGATGCTTTTGCTTATTTTTGAAAATAAGGGGTTTTGAGGTGATTTTATATGCCGGGACGTAAATTTTATCGGTGTTGGTTTTTCAACAATAATACGAACGTAATAGCAACCCGACTAATAAACTCACAAACTTATTTAAGCAAAATTATTTTAAATAATTTTTAAAAATGCTAATGGGCTTAAGGGACCTAATTAACCTTGTTAATGGGCCTAAGCTACCATTAGCCTTTGTTATTAATATTTAAAGTGCAATTAAACCCTTCCCCACACCATAACTCACGGCCACACACTTTCACATGCCTCTTTTCTGAAAAACTCACCTCAATACACAGCACACAACACACACAACAATTGAAAAAAATCGAGAAAGATAAGGAGAATTCAAGTCGAGGTCTTGCTTCGTTCTTCGCCAATCGTCAACGAATAATCGTGCGTTTAAAATGCAAATGCACGCCATATTTCTTTCCTTCAAACATCAATCACATCATAATATTTATTGGAACATTTTTGAAAGAAAACAAGGCACACAACTTGATATTTTCGTAACTATGCTTATATGTGTTCTAAACTCTTGATTTTTCATCCAAAAACATGTTTGTTATGTTGTCAAAGGGGATGCCATGATTAGGAATTGTTAGGGGATGTTTTTACACGTTTTAAAGGGTCCTAGACACACACAAAACGCTGCAAATGAAATAGAACACAAGCTGGAACCTCCTTACTGTCATGGTTTTTGAGGGTAACGGTTTAAGGGCTAGGGTGGCTGGGCTTGGCTTTGGCTGGGACCAGGGACTATCTAGGGGAGTGGATGAGTTAAGGAAAGAGTCCTAGCCATGCTATGACTCGAGGCAAGAGGCTGGGGAGGAGTCCTAGCAAGCTAGGACTCCACTTGCTAGGACTCCACCCGAGAGTTACTGCAAGATGGAGCGCAGATTTCAGTAGGTTATGCAAGGGGGAAAGGTTCGGCCTGTGGGCTTGGGCTGGGCTAGGTTAGGTCCTTAGGGTCCTAGAAGGGTGCTAGATGGGATGGTTCAAGGCCTGGTTGGGTTGGCTAGGTCCTAGCAGCAGAAACAAGAGTCCTTGTCAAAGTGGGTTTCTCGGCTAGTTCGGGTTGCTGGGAGGTTTGGCTGCGGTTTATAACTGGGTCTCGAGTCATAAGGGTTCTAAGGGTCCAGGAGGGTGCCTAGAGGGTCTAGTCATGAGTTGGTGCATGGTAGCTCGATGGGGCTCAAGCCAAGCACAGAAAACGTGAGGGAGAAGCTCTTGGCAGCAAGTTAGGCGTGAAGTTGCTGTCATGGTTCAGGGGCTTCGCTTCTTGGGTTTCAGAACTTGGGTTTGTCTGGGCTTGGTCTGGGCGTGATCCAGGGAAGGTTAGAGTCATGAGAGGTCAAGTGGTTAAGGGCTGGAAGGGGTCCTAGTCTGGATAGGAGTCCTAAGGTCCCTATGATACACATGCAGAATATTGGGTCGACTTTCAGGAGGTTTTGAGTGCTCCAGGGCTGGTTTTTCGTGCTGGGCTTGGTCAGTAGGGTCCCTAGATTGGTTGGCTTGGGTTTGGCTCAAGGTGGCTCGAGCATTGCTCGAGTAAATTGGGAGATGCCTCGGTGGGTTCATTAGTGTGTCAAAAACGAGATTTAAGAACTAAAAATGAATCCTTTTGTCCACGGGTGTTGCTCACGATTTGTTAGGGTAGAATAAATCTTAAAAATACTATGTGTAAGGTTTGGGATCAAAATAACGAGTTTTGAATTTATTCGGGATTTAATCGCCGCATGAAACGCTAATTAACGAGTTAATTGAAAACGCCTAGTTTTTAGCTTTATAAAATTATGAAAAATTAGGTTTAAGCTTAAATAATTATTATAAGTCTAAGATTTTAATTTGGGAATTTTATATTGAGGTTTGGTTTAATTCGGGATTAAAACGCATTAATACGTCACATTTAAATATTAATTTAAAGGTTCTCGATTTAAGCTAAATAAAAATATGAGAAAAATTCATGTAGGCTTAGATAATTATTTGGGACATGTTAGAGTCATTGGAATAAAGAAAAATTCAAAAACGTGGAATTTTATGTCTAGGGGTAAAACAGTCTTTTTACACCTAGAAATTAGTAAATGTCATGGCAGTACCCTATTTTCTGTTTTATATGCTAATATGATTATTTCACATGTTTAAGAATTTTTATATGTTGAAATTATGATTTTTAAATGTTCATGAATTATTAAGGGTTAAATTGGACATTTAAAATATATGTAGCATGCTTGGTTTCAAAATAAAAATGATATTATATGCATGTTTTTATTAAGTGATGGAAATACGACATGTTGAAGGACGTAAGATATTGTGACTAAATATGTGACATGTTGGAAATATCATGAGGGTTATGGTCCCTAGTGGGAGCCCGACGATCGTGTTTCCTTGGATACGGATACGAATACGAATATGTTAATACGTTGGCCAGGGCCCAGTTGATCGGTGAGAGTATTGCTGGTGTCTCCCGCCGCCCAGTACTGTGGTTTTCTTTAGATGGATCCATCGCCCAATACGATCAAGAATACGAGTTACAATCACGATCTGAATTCAACAAACACGACTATGAATATGAATATGAATATGTTGATACGAATATGGATATGAATATGAATATGTTTATGATGATACGAAAATGTTTATGAAAAGTTTATGAAAATGTTTTTATTTAAAGTTCATGCATCATGAAAAGATTTACGAAAATGTTATGTTAAGGTTTATGCATCTTCACGAAAATGATATTTTAAGTACAAGTATTTTTCACTGTTGTATGTGATCTGTATATGTATTACTTGTTATCAAAATTATGGTGTGTTGAGTTTTTAGACTCGCTAGGTGTGATTGATGCAGGTGATTAAGATAAAAATGTTATGGAGGTCTTGATGGTTGATTTTGCTGGACTGAAGGTGCACATAACCCGAGGACCTACGCTAGTTTTTCAGTACTAGTTTACGATTCAAGATTTTAAATGATGTTAAAGATATTTTTACGACGATTTATTTATGAGTGGTTTTTGAGAGGTTATAGTATGGGTTATACTTTTCAAATAATGTTTTTGGGTTGATAAAATAGTTGGTTGTTTTACTTTTAAAATGGTTCCAAAATATTTTATGATTCGGCCGAATGCTATGTGAGGTTTGAAAAAAAAATTAGCACGTTTTAAGAAAACGATTCAGCAGACGTTTCATTATCACACTGTCTATTTTGGAACTCTTAGTGATCTCTTTACACTTCTAGATTTTAAGAATAATCAGTTCACCAGAAACCAAGACTTAATAGAATAACCAAAAGGTTACTGATATGAATAAACAATTTGGTTTATGTAGCACGAAGATGATCCTTAGATGATCGAGTGTATTTCTGTTCAACACGTGCTGATTGAGCGATGAAGTATGTAGACTTTTGATAGCGCTCTAGATCTTTTGAGTATGCAAGCTGATGATGATTTTTAGCTGTGAATAGAGTGATATTTCTCGTGTGTTTTTTATCTTGCATACTTCTCTGTTAATATAGCTGATTTTCTTAACGGTCGGGAAGGACAAACAACGTTAACCTAAGCCCCTGAACATATGTGTCGCTGTCGTCTTTATGAGCATTAATTGTTCTTTAATCGACACATTTAATGTTCTTTTTGTTCAGCGTAGTTCTGAGACACTTTTCTTGAGGAGTTCCTTTTATGGTAACTGTTTTCAGCATCAGAACTTAGTAGTCTACAGTTGATCTTCCTTTTCTGGGATAGAGACATAAATACAGATCATTCTTGGGACTGGTGGAAGATAAGTTGATTTTAAGGCGGTGTAATACTTTGAATTTCTAGAGCCGGTCAGAGAATGTCTTTCAATAAACGAGCAATAAATAGCTTTCTTTAATGATCCGGTTCTTGAAGAAGATCGTTTAAGTCCAACCTTCCAGCAGTCTGAAATTCAAGCGGTTATACTTCTTGTGTTTTAGCCGGTTGAAATATATTCCTGATACTAAGGTGGACGGTTGAGCTGATACATGTTACAGATATGAAACACAGCTGTTTCCTCTTGATTTTGTCATACACCAAAATACTAGGGTAATAATTGTTTCTTAACAATATATATATGTTTTGAAAAATTCTAGGTATTTCGAATTGTTTGTTGACACGGACAAAGTCAAGGAAAACATCTGAAATTATTTCAATATTGAACCTTAGATATATAAGAGTTCCGAATCGAATCTCTTTAGAAAGAATATCTTTTGTCTCATGGTAGCCTGCTTCGGTCCCCTTACAAAATTTTCGTTATTGGGTTAGACATACACTTCACATGTTTCTAGCGATTCACATGGCATCATCAAATGATACAATTCTTGGATAAGAATCTACAACGCACTAGAACGCCCTTGTTGACGATTTTTTACTATGACAGCATCTAGGTTCCTCGAACAATGTGATATCTTACATCGGGTAAATCCTTGACCCTTCTCCCTCTTACTAAGACTGAAGAATCTTCTTGTAAATTATGGCTAATACCGGGTATATAAGCAGTCCAGTAGCAATTAAATCTGGTGATATATATCGAGAATATAGAATATATAATTAAGGGGGCCAAAATAAAATAGAAGCCCAGCAGCAATCAAATCTGAACCATTTCTCATCAGGTGCAATCAGATCTTAGGCCTGTTACGCGAAGTTAATTTAGACTCCTATTAAAAGCAATTTCAAAAAATAATCGATCGTTAGCTTAGTCGAGTTTCAAGTTTTATAAACTTAAACGATTTTAATATGACATTAATCGTAAAAGGTGTTTTTAGTTTTTAATATTAATTTTTTTTATGAAATTTACTTAATCTAGCCATATAAATTGTGTATTTTTAAAAAATAACATTCTTTATTAAAGATTATACAATATTGCCTTTTATAGTTTAATAATCGTTAAATAACCTTTCTTTATTTCTTTTTCACATCTCAATAAAATATTGCAACATAGAGAATAAGAATCAATTTTCAAAATAATTAAAACAAAGTTATTTCATTATGAATACTTGTTTTCTTAATCAATAATTGATGATCCTGATAATTATAATTTGACATTAAAAAAATAATAAAAAATAAAATCATTAATAAGGATAACTAATTAACATAATATTCTTAATGAAACAAAAAGTTGTAATAATAAAAAAAATAAGGATGCTTAACGAATTTTTATTATGCCTTTTAATATATAAATATTATTTATGGATTAAATCATTAAATAATAATAACAACTACTATTGCTATTATGTTCTAGATCCAACTCATATGACATTAAATCTATATTACTTTTATCCATATTTATAAAAATATTGACCTTTTTATTAATTTGTAATATGACAAGTTTTAAATTTTCGTGCACACTTATGTGAGCACCGATTATCTGTCACTCATATATTATATATGATAAAACATAGAAAAATTAATATAGTTTTATGTAAAAAAAACAGTAAAACAATATTAAGAATATAAAAAAAAAACACCTCAATCTAACACATAAATAAACACTATGTCAACCTCACATCATCAATAACCGGACCACATAAAGAACCCGAATGGTCGCTCTTGGTATGATAAAACGAGCTCAGAAACCTAACCCTAGTATGGGTTGATGTAGCCTTGAACCTAAGTTTTGCACTTTTGAATCCTCCGGTGCCCTTCGATTCGTAAGGAACTTGAAGAACCACTGCTCCCGCACTTGCTTCAACCATCATCGACCCTTGGCAAGAGTTCTTCGCATCACCCACTAAGAATGTGAGCACATAATTTTTTCCCACTATGGTTTTCACCCCTTGTGACACCACACTTTCTCTTCCCGCCACCAACTCGACCGCTCGTTTTCCTTCGGGCACTCCGAAATGGTCAGAGTCTATGTACTTCACGGCTTTAAGCGATTCGATCGACCATCCAAGCAATGGGGAGTGATCATCCTCGATGTTAGGAGGTATCAGCACACCCCATGACGCATTGGGGAAAATATACGGACCATTTTCAAAATTTCCGTTCTTCAGTATATTACCTGAAAACTCAAATTTGATCAAAGTCATTGATCTACAAATCCAAGGCATGAAAAATAGACGACTCACCTCTTTGTATTTTAGGGGGATACAAAGCTAAGAGTGCAACCGAGTCGATAAGTGGACCGCAAGCCGGATCCTTCTCGAAACCTGGGTTATGGATCACGATTTCGATCTCATTGGACTGGGCCACAAATCCCCAGCTATACGAATCCCAACCATCACTGCTATACACAGTTTGGATGGGCAAGATGGCCCAATTTTTGGGCCCCGTAGATACATTTAATTTCTCTTCTTGAGCACAAGTCCTGCCTGCACTAAAAGAAATGGAGTAAAACATTCCATTTGTGACCTTAACCTTAGTCTTGATGGACGCTTCGTCCCCGAGTCGCACCGCGGAGGCTCCCTCAGGAACTACCAGCAACATATCGCCTTGTCTGTGGCCGGATTTTATGTACTCGACATAGCCGGAGATTTCCCAAAATGGTATAGCACGAGGGTCAATTATCTTGGTTCCCTTCATTTGGGAGGGTTTAGGCCCATGTTCAAAATTTCCATTTGGCAATGGTCCTGTTTCAGACAAATATAAAAATAAAAAATACTTCATAAAGTACAATTTAAAGCCACAATATAAATTATTTACAACTAGTCTAGCAATTATATTGAGATTTATTGAGTTGGAGATGTTATATATCATAAATATATAATTACTTTATTGAATTATACGTATGAGATTTCAAAATTTAATAGAGCATTTTAATTTGAGCAACACAAAAAGCTAAATTAAAAGCAGCAATAATGTCGAGAGATCCATAAACAGTTGAAACTATAAAGTAACCATGAAAAAGAATCCCAAAAAAAAAGTGCTAATATTTAGCGGTTCGGAATAATCCTCCCCGGCCCGAATCAAAAAAATATTTAGTTTCTTTTATTTAAGCGTTTTCTGCTTCAAAAGTATTAGCATTTAAGGGTCATCAAACTAGTTAGCTTTGAAAATAAAGTTGGATGAATTTTGAAAGCGTACCGTCTATAAAAGATAATGCAATATTAAGGCTGGCTAAAAGTATCAATGACACAGCTAGGCTGATGCTCTTCATTACACTTTTTAGTGTGTGTTTTGGGTGAGGAATGGGAGAAGAGAATGGATTGAAATATGAGAAGGGTTGGAGGGGTATTTATGCATGTGTTTTTGTCCATAAGAAAGTATTCAAATGAAGAGGAAATGGATAATCACCCATGTTTTTCCTGGCCTCTGTCTTTTATTTTTTTATTTTCAAAAAACAATTATCTTCGACTGTGATTGAGGTCAATTTCATCTGCAATTAACTCGTTCTGTGGCAGGGTAAAATAATTTAGGTATGATCTTCTTTGATTACGTTTATGATCACTTATGAGAGAAAAAAACGAACCTTCTTTTTTTTCACCTTTGATTTTTAATAGATTTAATTCATAAGCATGTTCATTTCAAGCAGACACCACTCATTTTGCTTCGTGGTGCGAGTAACAATCCACAAAGTTCGTTCTCTGGACTTGTTCGTGTAAAGATTGGAACTTGGACCTAACTCAACCCCCAAAGCTAGCTCAAGAGGGGAGGATTGACCAAACCCATATATACAACTCCCGTGTTATTTATCCAACCGACGTGGGACAATTGACAGTTCGAGTATTAGCCGGTCACCCGGTTAAACATCAAATGTGATTTTCTGGGGAAAAAAATTAAAAAGAAAATGATTGTGTTGAATATTGGGACCATGTAATGGAACTCAAGGGGAGACCATTATGATGCACGTGCAATTCTAGGAGCAGACTGCTGGAAAATATATTGATCATGGCCAGAAATCATGGTTTTGAATATTTTCTTGTTAAGAATATGAAAACATTAATTACACTCAACAAATTATATTATTAAGTTTTTTTTATATTGAAATTTGGTTTATGTGGGGAAGGTTGAAGACAATCCACTTTAGCCACCTGCACACCACATGGTCAGGGCAAACCAGCGAGATATTCGGTAAAAGATTATTGTATTTCTTAAAATTTTATATAAAATATTTCCTCAATAAAAATAATGTATGATATAACATAAAAATTCATGTGATATCGTCTCTTCGTTCAACTTTGTGAAATACATTTTTGATCTGACATAACCCATAATATAATTTTTTTTAAATATCTAATTTTTTTTTTTGAAATATGTGTTTACATCGATATTGATAGTTCCAACAACATGTCTCGTGGTTGTTCATATTCTTTTTTTTAAGATGGACGAAGATCAGTTTATAATAATCGAATCTCGAACATTAGATCTCGTTCCAAATATGAAATCTTGATATCAAGTGAACGATTACTTCATGGTCAATTTAAGGAACACATTTTATGATAAAATTATGTTGTACATTTTAAAAAAATTAAGCCACATTTTTTATCCTGTGGCTGCACATGCATGTTATAGTTTAATGTTGATCGGTTCCAGGAAGGTCATGGGAGTCCAAGATTCGGTTAGCAGCATATAAACAATATATATTATTTCGATATGTTGTTTATTCACTGTATCTACTTTCGTGATTATCAATGAGATGTCATTCTTCTATTGAATATACAATTAAGATATATTTCATTACATATGATATATATGTTTCATCTTATTAATGGGCATACACAATACGTAAGTAGTATATTAAAATTATATATTTATATATATATTGCTAAACTATGATATGAAGTGGTCATGTTTTTTGGAAACTTGATGAGGTCATGTTTGGAAATTCAGAAACATACAAGTAATTGTTACTATGTTTTTTATTTTTTCAATAAATAATTTAAAAAAATATCTATGTTTGTTAGCAAAAAACTACCATTTTTTATATAAAAAAAAAACCAAAATCACAAATAAATACATATAAGATTAAGAGTAGGTATCTTGTGAGACGGTTTTACGAATCTTTATCTGTGGGACGGGTCCAATCCTACCGATATTCACAATAAAAAGTAATACTTTTAACATAAAAAGTAATATTTTTTCATAGATGACCCAAATTAAATATTAGTCTCACAAAATACGAACCGTGAGAACGTCTCACACAAGTTTTTATCTAAGATTAAATGTTGCAATTTTACTTGTATATGAGCTTTATTCAACCCAAAAACAAGAATATAGATTTCTATTTTTTACTTTCGAATGGTTTCTATTTTTGTTATTACCGAGTATTTCATTGAAAGACCTCTTATATTTTGTTTTTGAGTAAGTCTTTTTGTGAAACAATATTAATGAGATGGTTTATTTGATTTATACTTAGAGTGAAAAATAATATTTTTAACATAAATAGTAATATTTTTTCATAAAAGATTGATTGTACCACAAAATTTTTTGAGTTTCGAATTCATGG
The DNA here is from genome assembly GCF_025594145.1 of Primulina tabacum. Taxonomy (NCBI): domain Eukaryota; kingdom Viridiplantae; phylum Streptophyta; class Magnoliopsida; order Lamiales; family Gesneriaceae; genus Primulina; species Primulina tabacum. The sequence goes on from NC_134552.1 coordinate 23,008,184, forward strand.
TTTAGTCAGGTTTTGATATCTAGATGAATTTGATCCATCCAATTATGATCTGATGGTTATAATTGCGCTCACGCTATCAATTCAATCCAGCCACACCCTTCGATCATTCTAGTCATGTCATTCAAATTCCTAATGTTTGCTTGCAACTTCTCAATAAAAAGAACATTACATGGTGCATATGCATTTAGATTTACACTTTTGATTTCAAATGTGTCTTTATTTTTTTAATTATTTAAACACGGAAATTCAAATAAGTTCGACTTATTCGAGATGAAATAATCAAATCGATTAAGAACTAAGTAATGTTTTTTTAAAAAAAAATTATAGTTCTCTTATGAGACGGTTATCCATGATATGAGTTGATCCGATTAGTGTATAGAGTAAAAAATAATATTTTTAGTATAAAAAATAATATTTTTTTCATGTATCGGATCGAATAAGAAAACCGTCTCAAAAAACTAAAATATGAGTGTCTCGTAAGAATTTTTATACTTAAAAAATACAATTACTTGTTGTTTGATTGAGTCATACTTAAAGATACACTAATGTAGACTCCAACCCCATGTGATGCTTTGACGAGGGAATCGTATTAATTTTTTTGATAAAATATTATGCAAATCTTACATTTTGGTCTGCAATAATTGCGGGTTAATATAATCTTGTCGCATGTGCAATAATTATCGGGAAATAAAATAAATCATTTAGTTAATAAATCATTTTTAAATTATGATCTTATTAATATTATTATCTTTGAAGAAAAAATATGATCTTATTAGGGAGACTAAAAGAGTCTATTTCTATTCGTTTCTTTTTGAAAAAAAAAATAAAGAAATATATAGACAATAAGACAAAGGTTCAATTTAGAAGCATCTATTTTTCGAATATACAATAAATAAATATATATTTCATCAAAATTATTATTTTTAATTTAATTAATAAAATATAAATTTTCACATATTTTACAAAGAAATATCGGTAAGCATCATTAATTATGTTATTTTATTATTATTTTTACTATTTTTTTCTTTTTAAAAAAAAGCAGCTAATTATTTTTAGTTCCAGATACTTTTTTTAAATTTTGGGGAGGTGACAATTAACTTTCGAACTCAATGCTTTATTTTAAATTTAAGATATTATTGTTAGACAGAATCATTCATCGATTAATGATTAAATTTTTAAAAAAAATTTAAAAAAAGACCGTTACAGCATTGACATTTGACACTCATGCTGGCCCTTTTTCTAAATTATACAATTCCCAGCCTTGTGGCCTAAATTCATCTTACGAAAATAAGACTTGAAAGCCCATCGTATTGGGCTTACAATTGATGGGAGTATCGGTCCGATTTATTGTAGTTATCCGATCCAATGCTTTTTTAAAACATTATATTTTTTTGTCGTACGAATTTTCGATTTGATATTTTATATTGTCAAATATTTTAGTTTTATTTCTTCTGATTCTTGTAATTTCAGTGTGTGACACTGTAAACATCAGTGTCATATCAGCACGTAAGAAAAAAAGATTAAAATTGGGACAAAAAAAAAACATTGACATGAGACAAATATTTATGGAATTTGTTATTTGTTTGTTCCGATTTCAAAATTGAGAAGAAGACAGTATAAATGATAAATTCAGGTTTTTAAACGAAACGAAAGCATAATTATTGATTATGAGAATATTTTAGTAAAATCCTCAATTGAATCGATTAGACTAGCTATTTTGGTTTACCCAACTCTTGTTAATCTTTAGAGTAGGTCTCTTGTGAGACGGTCTCACGAATCTTTATCTGTGAGACAGGTCAATCCTACCGATATTCACAATAAAAAGTAATATTTCTAGCATAAAAAGCATGAATTACTCAAATAAGAAATCTGTCTCACAAAATACGACACATAAGACCGTCTCATACAAGTGTTTGCTTAACCCTTATTAAAGAAAATTGAGTCTCGTGTCATTTTTGTGCTAATTTGTCCGTATGAAAATCAAGTTGACTGTCATAATTCTTTTTTAAAATTATTACGACGTGGGGAAGGGAATTTTTGCTGTCATTGTGGTTTTTCTCCCGCAATACTACACAGAAGGTTAAGTCACTCGGAATCACGACGCAGACTGTCATAATTTTCATTGCACAATTTCAGAAAAACAATTTGTTTTTTCCCTTGATACATTTAAACTCATGAGTTGTCTGGGCTCATTAGTTCTTTGTAGATGGCGAGCGATCTAAACAAACTAAGTCGAGTTGAATAATATCATATTTGAGCTCGAACATAAAATATATGTAAGATAACGTAAAATATGAATAATATCGTACTAAAAGCTAAGATGCCTGAGAAAAAAAAAAAAAATTAAACATTTGATTTCTTGACAAAGCTCATCGTACCTTACCATCTAAATTACTTTGGGTCTAATCACTTTGGTCTTTTAATAATATAGAATTATGCTATATATAAGTCGGTAACATCTATTTTATTTTTCCTACCACAAAGGTCTTTTTTTTTTTTTTCCTTTTTTTTTGGGGGGAGGGAGATTAAATACACAATCTTTTGTAGGGGTGTCAATCGGGTGGGTTGAAGTCGGGTTTCGGGGTCAATCCGCGAATTTTTTTTATTTTTTTTTCAACCCGAACCAACCCGAACCCGAAGCAACCCGAAAACCCCCAACCCGAACACGAACCCGTATAACCCGACTCAACCCGCCTAACCCGTCTAACTCGAATTTTATTTATTTTTTTTAATTTTTTTTAAAAAATTAATGAAAAAAATTCAAAAAAATAAAAAATAATAATAATATTTTAATTTAAATACATAATAACAAAATTTTCGATTTAAATTTGAAAGTTTAATCGTAGAAAATTAAAAGTATATTTACCAAATCAAATAAAAAATTGTTAAAAAAATAAAAATATGCAAAATAAATATTAAATGATGAAAATTTATCATATAAATATACAATAAATTTTGTTCAAACATAGCATATATAAAAATATAGGTAATATTTTCAAAAAAAAAAAGTTCGCGGGTCAATCCGCGACCCAACCCGACCCAACCCGAAACCTACCTAACATGGCACTAACCCGAATCCACCCAACCCGAACTCAACCCGAACCCGAAAAACTCCAACCCGAACCTGATTTTTTTCGTATTAGGTCGTGTCGAATTTTGACACCCCTAATCTTTTGGATATTTAATTTATGGATTGTGGGGTCCAATAATATAGCTGTTTAAAGCTACACAAGACTTGATTGATGGAAGTTTGTACCATATGGGACCCTCTCGAACCTAAACGGTTTTCTCGTTTAAATTTCAAATATTAAAATATTATTTCCACGACAATTTCTAGGAAATGTATAATTGAATTTTATTAAATTATTTTTATATGACGTTAGGATTTGCGGTCCTTATTTTTCGATATATATCGGATAAATTTTTGAATTAACACAATATTTTGCAAATTATATTAGTCTAATAAATCATTCTAGACAATTTTTTTACGATATATTCGCTCGCAGAAATTATTGGTACTGACGACTAGAAATTCTTGATCATTATTATTAATAGCTTTATCATCCTAAGAAGAGTGGATCTAACGGGGAGACAAGAAAATTGCCCAACACTCGATTGATTAAAATTCAATCTTTTTAAGAATTTTTTCTTCCAAATTCTCCCACTGTTGCTCCAATAATTTGGATAGAATATTTTTTTAAAATTATTATATTATTAGAGTATGTGTCAAACGAGTCAACTTGTGACTCGAACTTTATTGACTCTCATGTAATAATAATATTTATTTTAATAATAATTTATGATTTTATCTAATTATGATATTTACTTTATTTGTTACACATGCAAGCTGCATAGATGATTAGGTTTTTGAAGGCGATTCACCTCAGTTGTGTTCATCTTGATATATTTGACCATGAGATTTGGAAAAGATTCTGCAATATATTGAAAATTATCGAGACCAATCTTTTCTAAAGTCGTAATCAGACTAATTTTTTTCTGAGACATTTTTAATTAGACTGATCATTTTTTCTTCGTTTAAATGTTTTGGCATCACCTTGGTCATCCATCTTTGATGTAATAAGAGTGCAATACTAAACGATGATGATAACCTTCTTACCAAGGTTCTTCTGCTAGAACTTGTTTGTTATTCTAGAGCTTGGATTCTTGTTTGAATATCATTTTGTGTTACAAGAATTTCTTCTTGCTTTTCAAGGATTTTTTCCCCAATTTTTGTGGTACATAATACAACATACTGTCATAATTATATATAGTATTTTGGATTTATCTAATATCTATGGAAAGTTTAGAGGATTCTATTACTATTTCCAAGAACTTATTAGATTGAATCATAATTTTATATTTGGATTATAATAATTTCCACTTTGTTCCTAATATCTAATATTTGGTAGATCTTCTTGTTTCGAATATATCAAAATATTGGAATAAGTTCTACAAATAATTAATCTCCAACATGAGTTCTGTATTATTTGAGAAAAGTCTACTCTTCAAACATTTAATTAGGTAATAATAATAATTTTGTGTATTTGAAATAATTTAACCTAGATTTGACATCATTTTTTATCCAGTTATAAAATCAAAGATATTTTTGATCACTTTTTCAAAATTTGAGAGTTTAAACTAAGGTTTTAGTCCTAGAGAATAAATCCTAAATTGAAACTTGAATTATATATTTTTCCTAATTTATCATTGCATATTATATTATATATATATATTTTTTGGATATCAATGGTTTTTTTTTTATAACTATGTTCACGTTGCTACCAACAATCGTGTCTTCCAATGGATTTTTTTAACTGTTTTGTAGGGAGGATAATGCATGAATTTATTGGACATATTTGTTTTATCCAACATTTGGCTCATGTTTTATATAAAATTATAGTTGTAAATTATTATATTATTAATAAATATAAATCTATGTATTATGCATCTAACTTCATCGTCTCATCATTCGAACAAATATACTCATGTTCTTATATATCAAGGACGTCGCGAAATAATCATTGAAATTTTCATAAATTATCTCCTTTTTTACAATGTAACGCATTAAATTTTAATCTTTAAAAAATATGAAGTATTTTATACACAATATGTTAATACATTTTTTGTATATTAAACATACAAAGAAAGTTTCAGAAGAACACCTAAAAAAAAAAACTTTATTTTTACTAATATACTCGTATTTAATGATATTATCAAACCATTATTTGAAATGTGCACATGATGACTGTGATAATGTGACTCATTATTTTTACACAAAATCCATTTGATATGTTATCACGAGTTAAATTTATAACATAGATATTTGATCCGACTTAATCGATGAAAAAAATTAATATTTTTGATTTCACCAAGCCATATATCTGCGCATCGATAACTTTCTTTATTAAAAGGATTTTTGATTTCTTTTAAATAAAAATATAACCTTTTATTTAAATCCATAAATTTCGTGAGGCGATTGGAGTTAAATTTATTTATTATAACTTAAAAAGAAGGGTCAAATCTCAGTCTTTTGACTAATCGGTTCCATTTTAACATCTCGAGGTTAGTGGTGGGTTATTGGACAATCTGATTTTAAAATATACGTGAAACGAATTTCGAAAAATTAAATATCCGGGCTGGTGGAAATTTATTATGAATATTATGATTTGCCTCTCAAATAAAAAAATACGGCACGACGGATACCAAGTATTTTTGTCACACACTCAAAAATTGGAATGTATTCTTTTAACTAAATTGACTTTTTCTAATACTACGGGAATAACTCGAACTAATGTAACAAATGTTTTGGTCAAATTGATATACAAAAAATGAGAGAGATAAAAAAAATATGAACACGTATATTTGTTTTTGAAAGTTCGGAAATCAAATATTTCTACGTCTCATCTTCTTCTCTTTCTGGAAGATTCCACTAAAAAACTTTGATTTATTCAAGCATGTTGTAAAAATCAAGTTCAACTGAAATCACACTCTCAGTTAGAACTCTTATCATTCTGTCGGGACAACAAATCATAACCGATCTTCCAAACGACAAGCTTAGATATCAACTCCCACTGTTGGATCAATTTATTTATATGAGCTTATATGTGAATAATTATGTATTGTGGGTTGTCTACTAAGTTAAGCCCAAAATAAAGTGATCAATTAATGTTTCGGGTTATTGGGCTTTAATGTATCTAATGGGTTGTGGGCCTTTAATGTGTAGAAACATAAGTGTAATTTCTGTTTTTATGATGGGCTAAAACAGAAATATCAGAAGATATTGGTAAACATTATCTATAAATATGGGTCATGGTCCCCAGATCTCGCGTTGTCACTTTCACTATTCTCTCCTCCATTAAGAAAATAGTTCTGAAGAGAAACTAAAGGATTCTCTCAAGGAAAGAGCGCGTCAATGAGGACAGTCGTCGAATCTGGGGCGTTACAAGTGGTATCAGAGCCAGCCTCTCTTAGTACGGTGTGGTTCGGGGACGAACCAAGCGGAAGCTGGTGGGCATGTGAGGCCCGGGGCCGAAGAGGGCGGGGGGTGATCGCCGGTGCCATCAGTTGCACGGACAATGAGCGGCTCCTGGCAGGCTTCTAGGTGAAGGGAACATGAATGAACCGAACCCACACGGGAATGAGAGGGATTCCGAGACTGTTCAATGTAATGGACTGTACAGTTGAAGAGGGCTTAAAAGATTTGATTTGTACTACTCATATCACGAAGGTGCATCTTCTTTTCGGTAGCTCATCACATAAGAACTCCAATGTTAAGCGTGCTTGACTTGGGGCAATTTTGGGATGGGTGACCTCCTGGGAAGTTTCCCAGGGTGCGTGTGAGTGAGGACATAAGCACGCTGGAAAGACTCGTCTTGATACAGTGAGGACAGTCGTCGAATCTGGGGCGTTACAGCGTAGATCTGGAAGATCAAGACACGTTTTAAAGAATTCAGGATTATGGCTTCAGGTACGCTTCCGCTTAAGATTTCAGTCAAATTCTTGATGATTTATCATGATGGATTCTGCGGTTTATGGGTTTTCCCCAACAAGTGGTATCAAAGCCATTCATGTTTGAATCATTGAGATTTGTTTAAAGTTTTTGGATACTTTTTGGATCCAGATCTAAAAAATTAAATTTTGTTTAAAATATTTTTGATATGGCTTCAGATCTGGAAAATATATTGATATGTTTTCAGATCTGAAAATATTTTGATACGGTTTCAGATCTGAAAATTATTTTGGTTTAGATCTGAAAATTTTTTTTTGATAAGGTTTCAGATCTGGAAAATATTTTGGTTGAAAACCAAATCTTTTAAAGTTTCAGTTTTGGTAAAAAGATTTGGTTGTAAAATTTTAAAGATTTGGTATAAGATTTCGATTTTCCTTCCGATTTTTGTTCAACAAAATATTTTAGAGGAAAATCGAAAATTCGGATTAAATTTTTTTAAAAAAAAAAAGGTACGGGTTCAGGTCGGGTCGTACGGACCCGGGTCGACCCGAATCGTACGGAACCGGGTCGACCCGACCCGTACGGAATTTACGAAAAAATAAAATAATTTTTTTTTCGGTTGAGGTTAAATATTCATTAATTAAATAATGACAAGGTTATATGTATTTTTAAAATTGATTAATTGAAATAAAATGTCGTCAAAGTGACCTCTTTTATGGAAATTAATTTTATTTTGAAATACAAAAGGATTTTGGGTATATGTGATTTATATGAATATTGATCGGCCCAAAGGAAGGTTAATATTTAATATAATCACATATGCAATTGTGGTGATAAACATGTTATAGTTTTTCGATTTTTTTTCATGTGAATAATAAATCGGCCCAAAGGAAGGTTGTTATTTGACATGATAGTTACTATCAGTGTTTGACTACTGCGTCAGGATATCACTTACAAGTTAATCTTTTGTCCAAAGATGAAACATTAATGGAGTGCTCGATATTCTGTTTATGGGGGTTTACATTATTTGAATTTATTGATTATTTTATTTGGATATTTGGTTGAACATGTATATTTGGTTTTTTTGTTCTCTATTCAGATTTGACTCCTAGCAAATATTCACTCCAACATAAATTATATTCCTATGTTAAATGGCTCGAATTTTAAATCGTGGCAAGAGAATTTGTTGATAGTTCTCGGAGTCATGGATTTAGACCTTGCAATAAGGATTGACTCTCATCCCACTATTACGGATAAGAGTACCTCTGATGAAAAGAGAGAGTTTGAAAGGTGGGAGAGATCGAATCGCATGTGTATGATGATCATGAAGAGGGCCATTCCAGAAACATTCAGGGGCACAATGTCTAGCGACATTGCTACGGCTAAGGCTTTCCTTCAAGACCTCGAAAAGAGGTTTGCTAAAAGTGAAAAGTCTGAAATTGGTACACTTTTGGCAAGCCTCGTTTCAATGAGGTACAGAGGTAAGGGCAATATCAGGGAGTACATTATGGAAATGTCTCATCTTGCTTCAAGGTTGAAAGCACTGAAGCTTGACCTCTCTGAGGACTTGCTGGTGCATCTGGTTTTGATATCTCTTCCTCCTCAGTTTAACCAGTTCAAGGTGAGCTATAACTGTCAGAAAGAGACTTGGTCTCTGAATGAGCTCATCTCGCACTGTGTCCAGGAAGAGGAAAGGTTGAAGCAAGACAAGACAGAAAGTGCTCATTATGCCTCTACCTCGAAGGATAAAGGAAAGAAACGAAAGTATAAGGAAGCTGCGGATACACAGCCTCCGAAGAAACAACAGAAGAGTCCTAGTGATTCTCAAAGTTCTGGTTGTTTTTTCTGTGGCAGTGATGGGCATATGAAGAAGCAGTGCAGTAATTATCACGCTTGGCGTGCTAAGAAAGGTATGCTTCTGAATATGGTTTGTTCTGAGGTTAATTTAACTTCAGTGCCTAGACACACGTGGTGGATAGATTCTGGTGCAACAACTCATATCAGTGTGTCTATGCAGGGTTGCCTGGATTGCCGAAAACCAAGTGATGCTGAAAGATTCATCTATGTTGGTGACGGCAACAAAGTTGAAGTTGAGGCAATAGGAAAATTTAGATTATTGTTAAAGACTGGAATATATTTGGATCTTTATGAAACATTTGTTGTGCCGTCTTTTAAATGGAATTTGATTTCCATTTCTGCATTGGACAAATTTGGTTATTCTTGTTCTTTTGGAAATGGAATATTCAGTTTGTTTCTCGATTCAAAATTGGTTGGTTCTGGTTCTTTATCAGGATACGATAATCTCTATTCTTTGGATGTTATTGCTTCATTTAATGAATCCCTGCAAACAAGTAGAGGCACTAAAAGAAAATTAACCAGTGAGAATTCAGCTGCGTTATGGCACAAAAGATTGGGTCATATCTCTGAAAAGAGAATAAGGAGACTCGTGTCAGACGAAATTCTCGAACCTTTAGATTACACAGATTTTAATAATTGTGTTAATTGTATAAAGGGAAAACAAACCAACAAAAGGAGATTTGAAGCCAACAGGTGTTCATGCATCTTAGAACTTATACATACTGATATTTGTGGGCCATTCCCTTCGGCTTCTTGGAATGGTCAATAGTATTTTATAACGTTTACAGACGATTTTTCAAGATATGGCTTTATTTATCTCATTCATGAAAATGCACAGTCATTGGATGTGTTCAAAAACTATAAAGCTGAAGTTGAAAATCAACTTGGCTTAAAGATTAAAAGCGTTAGATCTGACCGTGGTGGTGAATACTATGGTAGATATGACGGTTCAGGTGAACAACGTCCAGGACCTTTTGCTAGATTCCTGGAGGAATGCGGTATCGTCCCACAGTACACTATGCCGGGTTCGCCCACTATGAATGGTGTTGCTGAAAGACGAAACAGAACGCTTAAGGACATGGTGAGGAGTATGATCAGTCATTCTACCTTACCAGAATCACTCTTGGGAGAAGCACTAAAGACCGCAGCATATATCCTTAACAGGGTTCCAACTAAGGCAGCGATCAAAACCCCTTATGAACTTTGGACGGGTAAAAAGCCTAGTCTTAAGCATCTGCACGTTTGGGGATGTCCAGCTGAGGCAAGGCCTTACAAGCCTAATGAAAAGAAACTGGACTCAAGGACGGTTAGTTGTTATTTTATTGGATACTCTGAAAGATCCAGGGGGTACAAGTTTTATGATCCCACGAGTAAGTCGATTTTTGAGTCAGGAAATGCCAGGTTCTTTGAGGATGTTGAGTTTGCGGGGGGAGATAAAGTAAGGGATATTGTCTTTGAAGAGGAATATGTAAATATTCCCACAGGTGTCTTGGACATTGGTCAGGATCATATTCCTCACTTTGACCAAGACACAATACAGGAAGACAATATTAGAGATCCTCTCATTCCAGATGAACAAACTCAAGCACCTCCAGAACCTATGCCATTAAGGAGATCCACTAGAGAGCGAAAAAATGCAGTGCCAGATGATTACATTGTATTTCTTCAAGAACATGAGGCAGACATTGGATTGATGGAGGATGATCCTATTAACTTCCGTTAAGCCATGGAAAGTTCTAACTCTCAAAAGAGGAATGATGCCATGAATGAGGAGATAAAGTCCATGAAGGACAATGACTTATGGGATCTTGTCCCATTGCCTAAAGGTACGAAGCCCATTGGTTGCAAATGGATATTTAAAACCAAGAGGGATTCGAAAGGCAATGTGGAAAGACATAAGGCTCGTCTTGTCGCTAAAGGCTTTACACAGAAAGAAGGCATTGATTATAAAGAGACTTTCTCTCTGGTTTCTTCGAAAGACTCTTTAAGGATTATAATGGCTTTGGTGGCGCATTTCGATCTTGAGCTTCATCAGATGGATATAAAGACTGCGTTTCTAAATGGTGACATTGATGAAATGATTATATGGTGCAGCCAGAAAATTTTGTGTCCAAAGACACAAATAATATGGTTTGCAAATTAAAGAAATCCATCTATGGGCTCAAGCAAGCATCTCGACAATGGTATTTCAAATTTCATCAAGTGATCATCTCGTTTGGTTTTGAGATGAATTTGGTCGATGATTGTGTGTACCATAAGTTCAGTGGGAGTAAGCATATTTTTTCTGGTTTTATATGTTGATGACATTCTGCTCGCTAGCAACGATATAGAGTTGTTGCATGAAACCAAGAGATTTCTAGCTAAGAATTTTGAGATGAAGGATCTTGGTGATGCATCTTTTGTACTGGGTATTCAGATACATCGGGATCGTTCTCGGGGTATTCTTGGATTATCTCAGAAAGGCTATATCGAGAAAGTTCTCAAGCGATACGGGATGCAATATTATAAACCAACAGATACCCATGTGGCTAAGGGAGACAAATTTAGTCTCAAACAATGCCCAAAGAATGATTTTGAGGAAAAAGAAATGCAGAAGGTTCTCTATGCATCTGCAGTGAGGAGTCTGATATATGCTCAGGTTTGTACAAGTCCAGATATTGCGTACGTGACAGGAATGTTGGGACGATATTTAAGTAATCCAGGAGTGGAACATTGAAAAGCAGTCAAAAGAGTTTTACGGTACCTACAGAGAACAAAAGATTACATGCTCATATATCGGAGGTTGGATCAGCTTGAGATCATTGGGTATACTGACTCCGATTTTGCTGGATGCCAAGATAGTATGAAATCTACGTCGGGCTACATCTATCTCCTTGCTGGAGGTGCCATTTCCTGAAAGAGTGCTAAACAGTCACTTATAGCCTCTTCCACCATGGCAGCTGAGTTTGTAGCGTGTTATGAGGCATCCAATCATGGAATATGGCTGGAAAATTTTGTCACTGGACTGCGCATTGTTGATGGCATTGAAAGGCCACTAAGATTACATTGTGACAATAAATCAGCAGTTATGTATTCCAATAACAACAGGAGCTCGACGAAGTCAAAACACATTGACATCAAGTTTCTGGTTGTTAAAGAAAGAATTCAGAGTGGAAAGTTGTCTATTGAGCATATCGGTACAAACTCCATGGTTGCAGATCCGCTTACTAAGGGACTACCACCCAAACAGTTTCATGAGCATACTGCTAATATGTGTGTTATGTCAATTGAGGAAATCCAGTTTTAGTGGGAGTTTGTTATTTTAAATGCTTTTCAATTGTAGACATTTTCAGTTACAGTTATGTAAATTTATTTTCTGCAGAAATAAATTTCAAGTTAAGTCACACTCTGATTATGATTTAAAGTTTGATCTCAATAAGGTTAAAGGGAGGACCAGTTGGAAATAGGCATGTTACGGTCACATTGCATGAAATTTCCATGCTACACATCCACTTCACGATCCATGTCATTCAGTTGTGTTGGCATATGTTACCATTGATGGGTCTAGTTATCTTGAGTGTAGCGAAGATTGCTTTGATCCTATGTTGATGTGATTGATGGACCGGATTGGTTATAGATACATTTCAGAATGACAACAATTTTGAGCTCATAAGGTTATTTTCACAAACATAATTATAAAGTTGCACATATAGCCCAAGTGAGAGATTGTTGGATCAATTTATTTATATGGGCTTATATGTGAATAATTATGTATTGTGGGTTGTCTATTAAGTTAAGACCAAAATAAAGTGATCAATTAATGTTTCGGGTTATTGGGCTTTAATGTATCTAATGGGTTGTGGGCCTTTAATGTGTAGAGACATAAGTGTAATTTCTGTTTTTATGATGGGCTAAAACAGAAATATCAGAAGATATTGATAAACATTATCTATAAATATGGGTCATGGTCCCCAGATCTCGCGTTGTCACTTTCACTATTCTCTCCCCCATTAAGAAAATAGTTCTGAAGAGAAACTAAAGGATTCTCTCAAGGAAAGAGCGCGTAGATCTGGTAGATCAAGACACATTTTAAAGAATTCAGGATTATGGCTTCAGGTACGCTTCCGTTTAAGATTTCAGTCAAATTCTTGATGATTTATCATGATGGATTCTGCGGTTTATGGGTTTTCCCCAACACCCACTTCTACAGTTGTTCGTCGTCATCTACTGGATCGGAATGGTCTGAAGGTTGATTCCGTGTACAACACCACGTTGCTGCAGGACGAGCACATTGATCCCTGATGAACTAATGTAGCCGTTGAAGCCGTGCTCTAATGTTCGAAGGAGCTCCTTGGTCGAGTAGTATATATGACAATGAAATATGAGCTTGATTATGGATGCATCTCCGCTTCATATGATGGACATATATGGTGATATGAAAACTTCGATGCAATCTCGATAATGTTGGTAATCTTTGTCTGTAATTTTTTCTTGAGAACTTCGAAGTTCATATAACAACTTCTCCAACGATAATAAGTGATTTCTTCAAAACTACTTATCGTCGTTTGAAAAAGTTTGTTGTATTTTATTCTAGACTTTAACTGTATTTAATGATTTTTGTCCTTTGTTCTTACCACCGTCTTTTTAACATCGATACATTGGTTCTGGCTCGAATGGTTTTCTAAGCTTGGATCTACGCATGTCTTGGACTAAAACGATTTACTAGTTTTTTGTTTGAAAAAGAAAAGAAAAGGAAGGATGAAAGACATAAAATAATAATCAGACGACTTTGCTATAATCTACTTTCACTAAAATTAGCGGTCTACACACACATTGTATATAATTTTGTCTTATATACAATTGATAAACTTTTAATTTTAAAATTTAAAAACATGGTGTAGTTGTAATAATTTGACAAATAATTGCACGATTTAGTGGTGTGATAGGAAACAAAAAATTTTTTTTTAAAATTTTTTAATTCCTCTTTCTAAGCAGTTTTGTTTTGTCAATATGAATGGAATCATTCTTATAGTTAAAAATAATTTTTCTTTAGATAAAATTTGTATCAAATAAAATTATAAATTAACTTAAAAGGGTTATATTTAAATATTTGAAGTGGCTATATAAAAGAGACCAAGCTAATTACTCTTACATATTTTAGTTGACCTTGAATTTATTTAGAAATAAAAGGTTGTTTACAAAGTCTCTTGTGAACGTCCATTAAAATAAAATAAAAATTTTTAAACTTTCGTTGCGTTTGGACACGTAGAAAACCGAAATCTCATTGTCGATACCAAAGACAAAATCTAGTTAAGCCATACAAAAAATGAGTATATCTTATTTCAGATAGTCTCGCAAATTTATATTTATAAAATAAGTCATATTTGAAATATAAAATAATATTTTTTATGAAATAAATTGAATAAATATGTGTTCGAAGACCATATCATAAAATTTTTTTCCTTATAAAAAAGAAATAATAAGGTTCGATTAGGACTAATTTTGAATTTATATTTAAAAGGAAGTCAGAAGAAAAGGTCAGTCTGTAGGTTGCACGCCCCGACTTTATTCAATCTTCGGGATGCTCAAAAGGGACAAAGGAGTCCAAAAACTAAAGCTGACAGGTATGCAATAGGTCAGCCGAGGGGAATCAGTGTCGCCACATTAATTAATTCATTAATTACTCTCCTTAAACCACTAACCCCCACCTATTAATTGTGTTTTATTGCATACTTAATTAAATTAATACTATGATTTCTTTCTATTGTCTTAAATATATATTTCAGTTTTTACGTTTAGTTATATATTTTTAATATTTTTTAATATACTTCTATTAATTAAGTCTTAGAAAACATATAACAATTTCTGAATGAATTAAATAAAGTTAAAATATGAAGTTAATAAGCAAGCTTTTTTTTTTTCAATGGGTTTATGAATAATTGTAAAAAAAAACATATATTTTGGACTGAGGAACTAATATACTTTAGAACATAGTAGCAAAACAATATAATTAAAATATTGAAAAATATATTATACTTCAAACATTACGTTTCAATCTTGTATTATTTTCAAATCGAATCCTTTTAAAAAACATAACTAGTAATGGTCATGCAAATCTAATATTTTTTTAGCTATATATTAGTTCTCAAGTTTTATATTTTAATTCATTTTTCAGTCATGAAATTTTTTACAATAAGTTCTTGTTTTATTATATCTAGAGATTTTATTTTTTTACCGCGAAATGTTTGGATAGTCGATTTCATTGAATAAATGTGAAGATATTTAATAATTTTTTTGTTGATCTATAATTAAACTGTAATGTTTGAGTTGTTGTATAGTTTAAAAATTTAGAAAATAATTTTACTAAAAAAAAAGAGGTGAAAATAACAGTGGGAGGGTTGAAATTGGAATTACACCTTTCCTACAAACGCCAGTTCAGATTCGATGAAAACAACTGGAGATTATCAAGAAAATGAATAATCCCCAAATTTGAACACCCACAGCACACACTGATTATCTCTCTCTCTCTCTCAGCGGTAAACATCTGAGAAATAAGAGAATCGCAACTGTCAAGCAGGGATTCATTGGAAAATTGAGAACTACGATAGATTACTTGAAGTTTTGGATGAATTTTGTTGGATTGATGCGAAGGTGTGGCTGTGGTGGCGCCGGAGGATTGCCGGCAATGGGTTTGGCACCGGGAGATGGGTGGTGCGACGCCGTTCCCTCTGGATCGTGTTATTTCTTATTGCTTTAGCGTTTTGATCTCGTACCGATCTCGTACTTTGTAGGTATATTCGGAAAATTTTCTAATATAATTTTGTAGTTTTAGATTGGTTCTTTGTTGTATTTTGGAAAAAAATGGTGGTGAAAGGTGGTTGGTGGTGGGAGAAGCTTCGGAGATGTGTACGGACGGTATATTTCGTGGTGGCGATGGTGGCGTCGCTCTTGGTAGTGTCGTTGCCGGTGGTGGTGGCGATCAGCGATGCAGTTTTGCCTTGTTTGCTAATTTCTAGCTTTACTTGCGTTAGATGCTATAGTTTTCGGGAGCATTTGCAGAGATATTCATTCAAGAGCTCGCTCATCGATATTCCTCTTGTTTCTATCATCAGATCTATAATCATCACATGTATGTTTTCTTTTCTCATTTGCTGCTTTTCCTGTGATAATTGATGAATTATTCAGTTTCAGTGAGTGAATGCGTGAATGCTACTCTATATAAATGATAAAAGTCTAGCTTTTTATTTGTGTTTTCTTTCTGTGCACAGCTAGAAACGGACATGGCTAAAGTAACTGGATGAAATTATGCATTTTTCAGTAATCTTGTTTTATATTTGGGTGTGTATTTTTATGTGTCTTTGCTATATGATAATGTTACTTAAAGAGGTGACATCTAATTTTACTCTGAAATAAGTGGACGTATCGGATTCCAGATTCCGTATGTTACGAAAATCTTTTAGTGATTCTTTGTTCTTTCTCAAGTCCAAACTTTAGTTCCTTCAAACTAGGCTGTATTATTTTAGCGTTTCATTTTTCTTGAGTTCGTTGACACCATTAGGAGTTAGGACATAGTTAAATTGAGGTCTGCAACATAATGAAATCATTTAAGAAGAGTTAATCTCTATTAACTGGTTGTTTAACCCCATTTTAGATTTTCGGTCTTGTTTTTCCTTTCCGCTGGTAATTTTGTGTGATAACTATGTCATTTGAGAGATCATGTCGAAGAATTTATTTTGTAAATTTTTTTTTTTTTGCATTTGTTCTCCGCGGTGGGTTATGTTTTGCGTTGCCAAACAGCTGTTTAACCAGAATATTTTCACATTTTAAGGCATAATTTGCAATGCTAAATTCACTTGATTTTTTATTTGTCAAATGAGAGCAGGTGTATATACGTTGTGCGATGGTCCAGCACTGTCCCATGGGCCCTATCTAGGAACTGTAACATTCTGCTCCCTCGTTTCAATACTTCTTCTTTCCATCAAGACTTGTGTTTTCAGTGTCAATTCTCAACTTGAATCTGAAACTCCAACTTCCCTGTCAAGAAGAAGGCTCCATCTTAAGAAGTCTTGGGGAATGCCTGTTTTGTTTCTCTCGTCCGTTGTCTTTGCTCTTGGACACATTGTTGTGGCCTACCGTACAAGTTGCAAAGCCAGAAGGAAACACATGTTTCACCGTGTGGATCCGGAAGCTGTAAGTTCATGATATATCTAACCCAACTTCTTGTATTTATAATTACTGCTTTGCTGCTAATGTCATAATCATGAGAAATGCAAGGTTAAGTAAGGTTTATTATTGTCAAACATAGGAGTAAAGTGAAACATGAAGCATGCTCTTTGTTGAAGTATGCGTCCTGAGGGATAATATGGTGAAATCTGAAAAATTGACGAAAATTTAATATCACGAAACATACCCTTTACAGAGTATTGAACAGTGATAAGACCAACAATCATTAGTTTATTGGCAAGAATGAAGCCTGTTATCTTTCAGTTCACCTTGTACTTAAGATCTCTGTGTTTAAGGCACACTTAAAAGCACATTGGACCTTCAATGCACATCAGAATTAGGGGTTTTACCGTTAAGATGCCTGCTTCATTGAAGAGTTGCGCCTTGGCTCGTGTTAAGTCTCAAGGGGTAAAACTGACTGTGCCTGGAGCCTAGGCACCAATCATGGGTTTTCAATAACTGTGATGTTCACCATAAGTTTGGGAAGATTTAACTAGTGTAATATGAACAATAATGCCATGATGATTTAATCTCAAATTTGATGAAAGTTAATGAACTTTTGGTTTTTGTATGAGTATTTTCAAATTATGTTGTCTCCATTAGTTGATCATGCTCTTTGCAAAATGCAACCTAACATATTAAAAAATGTTGCACCAAATAATCAGCTTGTATCACCTTATGTAATTATCAGGTTCTTTCTTGCAAATTGATTT
Organism: Primulina tabacum; assembly: GCF_025594145.1. Taxonomy (NCBI): domain Eukaryota; kingdom Viridiplantae; phylum Streptophyta; class Magnoliopsida; order Lamiales; family Gesneriaceae; genus Primulina; species Primulina tabacum. The sequence continues at coordinate 23,025,905 of NC_134552.1, forward strand.
TCCCTGGTTACCAAAAGGTTCCGCGATCACCCACTCCATCTGCTGGGAAAACCTTCAAAGATGGTGAAATGAGGAGAAAAACACCACTATCAGTGCATAATGGTGGAGAACTTCCAGTTAGTTTACTAGCTGATGTAGACAGCTTATTTATTTCATGCCAAAGGCTAACAGTTCACTACAAGATAAGCATGCCAGGATCGCCCCCCCGTTCCTTATCCTCCACTACCCTTTTTGACCATCCCTCATTAAGCGTTCCACTTAAAACCCAATTTAATATGCACAGGAGCATCAGTAACCAGTTCCATAACAGTTCATCAACTCTGTATACTCCCCTCATCGCCAGTTCTCCATCATCCCCAATATCTGAAGGCATGCCTATTTTGAGCTTAAATGAGCTGTATGAGGATGATGAATTACACAAACTTGGGTCTCCCCCAGTGGAACAAGATATAGAAGTAAATGAACAATTTGGTATTGTTTTAGTGCATGGGTTTGGAGGGGGGGTCTTCTCTTGGAGAAAGGTAATGGGTACCCTGGCCAGTCAGGTTGGTTGTGCTGTTGCTGCTTTTGACAGGCCAGGATGGGGTTTGACATCAAGACCAAGGCACAAAGATTGGGAGGAAAATCAGTTGCCTAATCCTTACAGACTTGACAATCAGGTAATATTGTCATCATCAGTTATTATTTTATGGAAGTTAATATGAATGCATCAAACTTTACTGATATTCCCTGTGTCTCACTGTCGAACACAACATTTTGTTTTCAAAGAAGTCAATTGGGGAATATGTCTGCACTCAAATCAAACCTGTCTTACTTGAGCTCACTCAGTTGCATTAAAATTTACGGCTTGTTTTGTCAGGTGGACCTGCTTCTTTCATTTTGCTTAGGGATAGGTTTTTCTTCAGTTGTCCTTGTTGGGCATGATGATGGTGGACTGCTCGCTTTGAAAGCTGCCCAAAGAGTTCAGTCATCAGCAAATATGAATGCTGTGAGTTGGCTTCTTGTTGAATTTCGTTACATCTGTAAATTCTCTGAGTTTTCTGTTTGCATTGCACTTGTAAATTGTGATTCCTACGTGAAATCTTCGAACTGCGTTAGTGGGTACAATGGAAATTTACATATTGCCGATTCTGCCTTTGCAACCCAATCTTGCAAGTGAATCATGACAAGTTTAAAGTTTCTGCTGTAAAATATTGAATGTCATTTTTGTCCAAGATCACGAAAACTGAGATGCAGTGGATGAAAATTTGACAGATGATGGTTCACTCCTGGAGTTTCAGGCAAACAATTGAATTATGCTTTGTTTCATCAATCAGTAAATTAGAAAGCTGATTTATGCTCATGATATAGTACCGGTTCTTAGTTTGTGATTATTGATGATCAAGATCATAGTTTATTTCTGTATGATAATGATTCTGCTGTGGAAAATTTGTGCCTTCTGTTGTCTCTTTCTTACTAAAGAAATATTCCGTGTGTCATGTTTTTCAGCTTGAAATAAAGGGTGTTATATTACTAAATGCAAGCTTGTCAAGAGAGTTAGTTCCTGCCTTCGCAAGGATATTGTTACGCACCTCACTCGGAAAGAAACACTTGGTGAGACCTCTGCTTCGAACAGAAATTACTCAAGTGGTCAATCGGCGTGCTTGGTATGACACTGCCAAGCTAACAACTGAAGTCTTAAGCCTTTATAAGGTACTTTTGGTGGTATCTAAAATATTCCATGCATCAGTTCTCCGCTAAACTTCATCATTTTTTTTATCTGTGCAATGCCATACATTGACATTTTGGTATTTTTCAAAATGCTTATTTACATATGCCATAACACATTATGTTTGAAAACACGTGCTTAGATCCTGACTCGGGGTATTTTATTTTCATATAACTAATGCTTTATATATATTTGTGGTGATTCTGTCAGCCATTATACAATCATATTCGTTTAACTTATATACAGTGATATGTTATCTCCGCATAATACATAATTCATAAAGCTGCTTTTTCAAATTTTAAAATAAAATAAAATTTGTCCAATATTTCGTGATTATTCTGATTTTCTTTTAGTTATATCATATGGCTGATTCGGTAAATTGGCATGACAGGCCACTGAATCAATCCTCTGAAAATTCTATTTATTTTATTATTCTGTATGACCTTAGGCCCCATTGTACGTGGAAGGCTGGGATGAGGCGCTTCATGAAATAGGGAAACTATCCTACGAAAGTGTGTTATCACCACAGAATGCTGCGGCATTGCTTAGTGCTGTTGAATCATTGCCGATTCTAGTTATTTCTGGGGCTGAAGATGTTCTCGTCCCTCTGAAATCTGTTCAAACTATGGCTTGTAAACTTGTAAATTCTGTAAGTTCTTTATTTTATACTCTCATTTGCACTTTTTCTAACTAATTCGTGTTTCTTTCTTTTTTTTTCCCTACAATTTTAAACAGTATACCTACATGTAACAATGTTTCTTATTATTATTATTCCCATCCTCTAATTATTCATAACCATGTATCCTGCAGAGATTGGTAGCTATATCCGGGTGTGGCCATCTTCCTCACGAGGAGTGCCCCAAGGCATTACTCGCAGCTATATCACCATTCATTAGCAAGCTTATATCGAAATCAGATTTACAAAATCAATAGGATCCAATTTTTTCCTCCTCCTCTCCGGCTGCTATCCGCCAGATGTAAAATGCATAAGCTTCTTAGCCACGAGCTATCTTAGTATGGGCTCGACTCAGTAGTGTTACATTTAGTGTTCAATTTAACGGCCTTCAATGTTTTTGGTTCTCCTTGTAAATTAGCTCCCAAAAGGATGAGCTCAAGTTCCTCTCTCCGTTTGGGTTGTGTTTTTTGACGTGTAATCGGAAATTTCCTTGTTAGCTCTTTTTTTCCCCAGTTTGTTTTATGTTTTTCTTCAGTGGTATCTCGTGATACTGTTAATTTAGGAGTTATTTACTACTTGAAGTGAAAGTGGCACTCGCAACGTACGTTGTTTCTGAGGAAGTGAATGCCAGTGATTTGTAGGGTTTTTCATTTTTCTGAATTTTCTTTTGGAAAAACTACCAGTGGGAGCACGGTCTCTGTGACACCCTAATGCATCACTCTTCGTGGTATATTTGTTGAAATGAAGGTTTTTATTTATACAACTTAATTTTTCCTTTAAACTGGGCCATTTTGTATATAATTTTATAAAATATTAAATAATTAACTTTTGCAAGTCTTTTTTTTACATATAATTTATAATATTTGTTTAGTGTTTTTATATTTAATATTATACGTAATATTTGTAATTTTTAATTTTTCTAGGCATAATGTTTTTATTATGATAAAAATCTCATATTTCAATTATTAATGTTTTTTTTAAAAATCGGTTACTTTGATTATTGATTGAAATAACTGATTTTATTTCAGTTTTAGTAAGAAACGGGTCGATTCGATTAGCCTAAAAAGAAGTTCAAACTCAGTTTTTTAGTTTAAACTCAGTTTTTTTAAAATCTATACCATATCACAAAACCATAAAAAAACAGTCTCATCATCCCAATATCATATAAACAACTATCCAAACAAAAGCTTCAACAGCAACATATACTCAACAATAACATAATATTGTTCTAATATTATATATTGATTCGACCAGTTTTTCATTATTAATTTTTAGTTGGCCAACGTATAATTTTCGGGTTTTCCATCTTGGTCATAAGCCTTAATATATTCCACCAATCGTGTTTTTCCTATCTCGAATTTAATCCAATGCTTTCCTATATCGATTCCAAATATTCACCACATTTTCACATTTAATGTATCAAGCCATACATTGTATAATCATTCTGAAGTATTTATATCATTTCAAAAAAAATGCTTCAATTGCATTTCACATATATGATTTGAGCAGTATATTGCTTGGAGGGAAACCTCGGGATCCTCTAATTGTATCTTCCATAGAACCATTCTCGTGTATCACTTCATCCATGATCCATAGCTTCTATCCAAAACAATTTCTTACAATGATGGTTGGGTTGCCTTGCGCTCCTCCATCTCGGAACGATTCAACCTCCAAACAAATGAACTTAGTGAATGCTGAGGCACGAAGGCGGGTGGTGATACGTCCATAAGAGCCCGGGTCATGAATGACCCGAGAAACTAAATGGATAGCCCAAATCAGAGTCAATATGCATAATGCTTTTTGCAGCAGCCGGGACATTTTCTCCCCGGGAAATCAGAAGCTCGGGCTCTCATGCAAGATCCCAGGGAACCTTCTACCCGGGTTACCTCGAGAAGCGCACCACACTCAGTGTATCAGTATGTGCTACCTCATGCTTGACAATCATTACTGTCAGAACTACATGGGTTTGGTGTGTCAGGGAAGTCATCAGAAGCAGGGTAAGGGCAGCCGTCTTACCATACTTAGCAGGTGGGCACTGAAAACAAGGTAATCATGAGATTTCCTCATATAAATAGCAGTTATGCATTTCAATTAAAGCAATATGGATTCTGGAATTTTGAATTCTCAATCACTCACGTATATCACCACATATACAATCATTTTACTCTTCTTCACCTGCTGACTTAAGTATCGGAGTGGCTACGCCGGACACTCATCCGGCTCACATTCACGAGTTCATTTCATTGTCTGCAGGTTACAGTTGAAGCCATTATAGAGAAATAACTTAATTACAAGTTGTATTTCCTTGCTCACTTTCCTAAACATAACACTTATATAATCATTCGGTGAATTGTCTCGACCCAGCTCAATCGATTGACCTGGATAAATATCATTGACATCGTCTGTGAGAAATTGAGCTCAAGACAATGATATGGATCCTACCAGAATAACCAACCAATATACTTCCCGGGCTCCAGGAGATGATGCACTTGTCTTTGGACAAGGTGGTATTCCACCCACAGGACCTCCAACTGTCAATACTTCCCCGGAGGAGTTGGCTCGGATTATATCCGAGGCAGTGGAGAAAGCTGTAGTCCGGAGAGACCCCTCTCATCATGCTACATAGCCGGGAGGAGAACAGGAGAGAGAGGAGGTAGGGGAGGAGGAAGCAAGGATGAAAGAAAGAGAATCTTGCGCCAAGTCCAAGTCCCCGACTGTGGCGGAGGAGTTGCAAGAATTAAGGCATAAGATGATAGTGTTGGAGGGGCAGATGGAAGGCCGGAGTCATTCTCGGGTAGTCATCAAAGGATGTCCGTTTGAAGCTATTGTCCGGGAACCTCTTCCCGGGAACTTTATATCTGCCAAAGTTAAGGATTATGATAGCAATGCAGACCCCGAGGAACATTTGGCCAAGTTCGAGAATATGGCCATGTTGCACTGTTATGCTGATAGAATCAAGTGCAATGTATTTTTGACCACTCTGGTTGACTCGACTCAGAGGTGGTTTGAGGGATTGGCCCCTCAGAGTATCCATTCTTTTGAGGATTTTCAGAAGGTGTTTCTACACCATTTTAGTAGCAGTAAGAAGTACAAAAAGACTGCATTCAGTCTTTTTGAAGTTAAACAAAGCCTGGAAGAGAGTCTGAGGGCTTATCTTCGAAAATTTAACAGAGTTTCTTTGGATGTCCATTCTTGTGCCCCTGAGACTAAGACAACTGCATTCACCCAGGGGCTGAGGGAGGATGAATTTTTCCGATCACTAACAAAGAAGACGCTCGGGGATTTTGAAGATCTGCTAGCCCATGCAGAAAAGTATATTAATATGGAGGAGGCGCAGAAGCAGAAGATGTATGCGGTGAAGAGAGAGAGGGGAGACCGGGTATCTAAGCCTGAGGAGAGAGGGCAGAGAAGGGGTAACCCGGGGTATTTTTCTCATCACGTGCCCCCGAAGATTACCTGGGACATGAAGGTCCAAGAATGTAGTAGGGATTTGCTTCCATCTCAACATTTTACCATGCCTGAGAAGAAGGGATTTTGTACCCTTCACAAGGTGTGTTACCACAACACAGAGGAGTGCAAAACGCTAAAGAGAGATTATGTCCCACCAGCTGTCCAGGGGCATAATCAAGCAAGCAAGAGGCCGAGATTGCCACCTTGGGCAGCTCGGCAGCCCGATTCCAGTGCCAAGGAAGATTCGAGAAGTGCCCCGAGGGGGAGAAGAAATTCGGAGCCCGAAAGGAAGAAGTCTTCACCTCCTGTCTTGGGGGTAATTAAAATGATTTCCGGAGGATCTACTGATGGAGACTCCAATTGGGATCGTAATTCAAGGATCAGAAGAGATTGCATGGAGTGGAAGGGGTGAGGAGGAGCGAATCAGTTATCAGTTTTGGCCCAGAGGATCTTAAGGGCGTTAATCTTCCCCACAATGATGCCCTAGGTAATTCGAGCCAGTGTAGCAAATTATGATATTATGATGGTCTTTTATTGACTCAAGAAGCTCTGTAAATGTCATTTTCAAAGAGGCCCTCGCCCAGATGGATTTTCAGGGGTACCAGTTGGAGACAGTGGAGACAACACTTTTTGGCTTTGATGGCCACACTGTCTATCCGGAGGGGGAGATTGTCCTGCCCTTAACTTTGGGCACTGGGGAGGTGAGGAAGACGGTGATGACCACTTTCACTATTGTGGATGCCCCATCATCTTATAATATCATCCTGGGGCGGCCGACCATGAACGAGCTCAGGGCCTTAGGATCCACCTACCACCAAAAGATTAAGTTCCCGGTGGGAAGCCAAGTGGGTGAAGTCCGGGGATATCAACCTTCTTCCCGGAAATGTTATGTAGAAACGGTCCGGGTGGACCAGAAGAGAGCAAGGAAGGAGGGAAAGAGACCAAGTGGTTGTGAAGAGGTGGAGAGGGTAGTCGGGAAGGGGGGAGTCCAATTTGTGGCAGAGGAAGAGTAGGAGGTGGTGGAAATTGGACCAGGAAAGGAGATCCGGGTGGCTCGGGACCTTGACTCATCCACCCAGGTTAGTTTAATAAATTGTTTAAAACTAATGTTGATGCTTTTGCCTGGTCCCAGCAGAAATTGATAGGGATCTCACCCCTGATAGTTGAGCATCACTTGAACATCCTCCCTAGATCTCAACCTGTGAAGCAGAAGAAGAGACACTTTGGTCCAGAGAAGGACAAAGTTGTAATGTACCATACTGTTAACTATTTTAAAATTTGCGGAAAAATAAAATTTTCTTAAATGCGAATAAAATTTCAAATTGTGATCATAAATAAATTGTCCATCCAAAAATATTTGCAATAAAAGAGATCACAAATAAGGTTTGCTAAAGAAAAATACTTGTTTAAACAGCATAAACCACTTCATAAAAATCAGAATATTAAAATTGTCATGCATCAAATCTTAAAACATTGGCGGTCCTCGGGTTTAGCCTCATGCGCAGCCCAAGCCAGCTCATTGGTCCCCAACCCTCGTCTTCTCAAAGTCATCATCACCTGCATCGATGAAGTCTAGTGAGTCTAAAGACTCAACATGTATAAACTGGAAATAACAAGTAATACGTAATAAAACTACATGCATCTTTAAAATAGAGCGTACATACTTGAAACGTGAGCGTAATAGCATAAACATACTTGAAACTTGAACGTAGTAGCATAAACGTAGACGTGCCATCATCATAAAGCTTTTCTTAAACATACTTGCATCATACATACTTGAGCATACATAACATCATTTTGCGTAGAGATATGTTTCAAAGCAAGTGACCCACACATAAATGTGCCTGATCAGACTAAACCACAATACTGGGCTGGCGTGGATGTCCACTATCACATACATAAGATCCCCGGTCATGCTTTATCGGGTGGATTGGTCCCTGATCATACTTTACCGTTTTCCAATCCTGATCAAAACCCGGTTATACTTTACCGGGGTGGAGAGGTCCTCGGCCACGTTCACCGGCTTCCAAACCCGTTTCATAATTTGGTCACAAGACATTTAGCATACCTCAAAAAAAGTATTTTCTTTTACACGTCGAACATACTTACTTGGCGTTGAGGGATTCGTTGGATCTCGTTTGGAGCCACTGAATCGTACCCAACGTCGAAATAATTAAATAACTTATGACTTTCTAGACCTCTCGGGAATTGACTGTGTTTTTTTCATCATACTAAACCATGATCTGGAACCCCGAATCAAAACTTGAGGTGAAGTCTAAGTTATTCCCAAAATGAAGTACACGGACCCCGTGCCCGGGTCCGGCCCTGGGTCCATGTAGGCTTTGTAAAAAAGTACATGAAGAGAAGTAAGGGCACGGAACCGTGTCATGGTCCGTCCAATGGTCCGTGTACCTACTGGATTTTGACACTTTGGAAGAAACAAAGGCACGGCTCCCGTGCCAGGGTCCGTGTCCGGGTTCATCTAGCCTCTGGAAAATCAAACCTGTGGGAATTCCTTACACGGTGCTTATTCCTCCCAACTAAATAGACTTGACTAAGAATCGATACCTCGAGACCCATCCTAGGATGCTACGGTATTGACTCCAACCCGTACCAACAATCCAAAGGACCCCAACCTCGACAATCAACAAAACGACACAACCCGAAATTCGACACCATTTTCTTCCTAAGACTTCTATTACCTCCCAAGCCATCCCCGACTCGAAATGAAACCTCAAATGGTGCCTAAACACATCCCAAATTGTGTCTAAATGCAGTAGTATCGGCCCGGCGATGCCCAACGAATCCTGCAACTCAAAAACTTCAAGAATTCATCAATAACATATTTCTCAGAAAAATGCAGTTTGAGCGGTTCTACAAAAATGATCATAACTCACTCATTTCTTACCCAAATATTTTGAAGTTTTGTATCAAATCGAAGGTATCGAGGAGTACTACGTTTTATGTGTTGAAATATTTTGCAAAAACTAGATCGAAAAATTGCAGTACTCGAAAATACAGTAAAAATGAATTTGTGAGATCTAAAAACGTTGCAAAAATCGATCCAACAATTTTCTGCTCAAACTTTGTACATCACACATGGATTTTTATGCATAAAAATATCAAAACATAATATGACTAGATCGACGCAGGAAAAAAAAGAATATACATGTCCTTTTGATATTAAAATTTACTGAACCGACGATACCGAAGCGGGAAAGAAGCGAGGGTTGATCTGGGACGATCGTGGAACGATTTTCTTGCAATGAAATCAACGAAAACTTGCTGGAAAATCAGAGGAAGGGGCGGCTGCTCTTGGCAAGTAGAACCCTAGGTTGTTTTACTTAAAAAAACGAAATGGAAGTGAGGTGTGAATATTTGTGTGTGTGTGCAACGTGAGGTGTGTGTGCAAGGGGTGTGTGCGTGCGTGTGTTAGGTAATTAGGGAGAGTAAAATTTGCGTAATTACATAATTAACCACTAATTAATGTTAATCAAACACTAACTTTACTGAAAATTCCTTAATTAAAATAAAATGCACATGTACTAAATCTTTAAAAGTTTAAAATCATAAAAATCACCTAATAGATAAATTAGGCTTTTAAAGTGCTAAAAATTAAATAAATCTTTTAAAATGCCCTAACCCTAACTTAAAATAAATTACCACGTTTTAAAATTGCCAAAATCTTCACCGGTCTCTTTTCCTCAATCCCGCATCGAATAATCGCCTGAAACATGAAACTCAAGAAAACATTTAACGTGTATCACATAAATATAAGTAATTTAAAATAACGCAAATTAAATAGATCATGCATCGCTATAAATCATTTTAAACTTAAATAAACAATTTGACAATTTAATAAATACATGGGTTTTACGTGTACTGAATTTGGGCTCTACAAAAGTAATTGATGTACATGTTCAAGATTTGCTGAAAGCCGGTCACATTCGGGAAATACATTTTCCTACCTGTCTCTCGAATGTGGTGCTGGTACCAAAATCTACCGGTAAGTGGAGGATGTGTGTTGATTTCAGGGATCTCAACAAAACTTGCTCCAAAGACCATTATCCTCTGCCCAGAATTGATCAGTTGGTGGATTCCACCTCTGGGTATGAACTTCTTAGTTTCATGGATGCTTACCAGGGGTATCATCAAATTCCCCTGGCAAAAAATGATCAAGACAAGGCCAGCTTCATCACTTCGGGGGCACATTCTACTATGTTGTCATGCCTTTCGGGTTGAAGAACGCCGGGGCCACCTATCAGCGTCTCATGAACAAAGTGTTTGAGAAACAGTTGGGCAGAAATGTAAAGGTTTATGTGGATGATATCTTGGGCAAGTCCACAGAGGTTTTTGGTTTCATCTCTGACTTGGAAGAGAATTTTGCCACTCTGATGCAATATGAAATTAAGCTCAACCCGGCCAAGTGTATCTTTGGCGTGAAGAGTGGCAAATTTCTGGGTTTTGTAGTTACTGACCGGGGGATTGAGGTGAATCAAGAGAAAGTCAAATCACTGCTAAACATGTCGTCTCCTCGATCTGTCCGGGAAGTGTAGAAGTTGACTGGGAGAATTGCTTCTCTTTCCCGGTTCATATCCCGGTCAGCACATCGGAGTTATCCATTTTTTCAGGTTCTTAGGAAGGCACAAAAGTTTGGGTGAGATGAGAAGTGTGAACATGCCTTCCAATACCTTAAAAGTCATCTGGCAGAGCTTCCTGTCTTAGTGAAGCCAGAGCCCGGGGAGAAATTATTTATTTATCTGTCCACCACGGAGTATGCTGTCAGCTCGGTACTTGTGAAAGAAGAGGGCTCTGATCATAAGCTTGTCTATTATGTCAGCCATGCTCTTAGGGACCCGAGCTTCGACATAGTAAAGTGGAGAAGATAGCTCTCGTTCTTGTTATGACTGCCCGAAAACTGCGATCTTATTTTCTGTCGCATCAAATTATTGTGCTGACTAATAGTCCTCTCGAGAGGATTATGACTCATTCAGAAGTTTTCGGGAGAATGATCAAGTGGAAAGTGGAGCTAGGAGAATATGATATTGAGTATAGGCCCCGGGTTGCCATCAAAGCGCAGGCCTTGTCAGATTTCTTATCAGAGATGCTTCAGCCTGATGAAGAGCATGTATGGAGGGTGTTCGTGGATGAGGCGTCTAGCCTCTCTGGATGTGGGGTAGGAGTAGTGATAATAGCTCCCCCAGGAGAGAAGATTAAACTGGCAGTAAGAATTGACTCCCGAGTGACTAACAACGAGGCAGAGTATGAGACTGTTCTCGTCGGTATCTGACAGGCCCGGGAAGTTGGAGCCTCCCGGATCATTCTGTATTCTGATTAACAACTGATCACTCAGAAGATAAAGGGTATTTATGAAGCTAAGGATGACATGATGATTAAATATCTCAAGATCATTCAATCCCAGGCAGAAGTTTTTGTGGATTGGAGTATTAAGAAGATACCCCGAGACGAGAATGGGGAAGCAAACGCTTTGGTGAAGATGGCCGCCTCTTTATCAGAAGTCAGTACCCGAGAAGTATTGCATGTTTCCCGGCTAATCCTCTCCACGGAAGAAGAGACATTGTCAGCACCATAGGATTCTTGGATGATACCCCTGATCAAATTCATTGTAAGCAATGAATTATCTGAAGACAAAGCTCGAGCTCCGAAGATCAAGAGACAAGCTCCCATGTTTGTTCTCTTAAATAATATCTTGTCCAGAAGATCATTTCAGGGACCTCTGTTAAAGTGCTTATCTTTGGGAGAGGCGGATTATGTCCTCTGAGAGATTCGTGAAGGGTGTTGCAGAGAGCATCTCGGAGGAATAGCATTAGCCCGGAAAGCAATGCTTGCCGGATTTTGGTGGCCCACTATTAGCCAAGACTCTGCCCGAGTGGTCCGGGCTTGTAAGGGTTGTCAACATCACTCTAATTTCCAGCACAGCCCGCCACTCTCATGAAGCCTATATGGGAATCTTGTCCCTTTGATCAGTGGGGCATGGACATTGTTGGTCGCTTTCCAGTTGCCCGGGCTCAGAAGAAATTTCTTTTGGTAGCAGTTGATTATTTTTCTAAATGGGTAGAAGTCGAGCCCCTGGCAAAGATTACTGAGCAGAAATTTTTGAAGTTTTTGTGGAAGAGTATTGTATGCCGATTTGGAGTCCGTAGGAGACTAATCTCAGACAACGAGAGGCAGTTTCAGGGAAAAAAGATCACGGCTTGGTGCCAATAAATGAAAATCACTCAGTCTTTCACTTCAGTTGCTTATCCTCAAGCAAATGGCCAAACAGAGGTGGTGAACAGAATTATTGTGCAAGCTTTGAAAACTAGGCTACAGGGCAAAGGAAAGGACTGGGTGGAGGAATTGCCTAGTGTTCTCTGGGCATACAGAACTACTCCCCAAGCACCTACTCAAGAGACTCCGTTTAATATGGTATATGGTTCTGAAGCAGTTTTGTCGGTTGAAATCGGAAAATCTTCTGCCGGGGTAGAATCTTACCTGGATGACAATGATCAAAGCCGGGCAATGGAGTTGGATTTAGTAGAAGAGAAGAGAGTGCATGCTCTGATTCGAATGGAAACTTACCGATGCCAGGTTATGAAATCATACAACAAGCGAGTTCGAATCCGAGACTTTCAGATAGGAGATTTGTGATGAAAAAAGTCAATCCAGCCGGAGATGTTGGAAAGTTGGAAGCTCGGTGGGAAGGACCTTTTAAAATAACCGGAAAGTTAGCTCAGGAGCTTTTTATCTAGAGGATTCTCAAGGACGCTCTCTCAAGCGACCATGGAATGTATTTCATTTAAAGAAGTATTTTGCTTGAAAGATGTAATTATCGATTGAAGATATAATGAAAGTCTTTTCTTCTCAGAAAGTGTATGAATATTATATCTAAACCTGGGAGGTACGAAGCTCCTGTTAATCTATAAGTCCCGGGACATGATCCTCGGTCCAAAGATCCAAACCTTGGTTATTAATAAGCTCAGGGCTCTACAGCCTGGCTCGGGGCACCACACCTTGACTATTCCCAAGTCCCGGGACATGATCCCCGGCCCAAAACTCCGTACCTTGGTTATTAATAAGCCCATGGCTCTACACCCTGGTTCGAGGCACCACACCTTGACCATTCCCGAGTCCCGGGACATGATCTCCGGCCCAAGGCTCCGTACCTTGTTTATTAATAAGCCCAGGGCTCTCCACCCTAGCTCGGAGCACCACACCTCGATCATTCCCAAGTCTCGGGACATGATCCCCGGCCCAAGGCTCTGTACCTGGGTTATTACTAATCCCAGGGCTCTAAAACCTGGCTCGGGACACCACACCTCTACCATTCCCAAGTCCCGGGACATGATCCCCGGCCCAAGGCTCTGTACCTTAGTTATTAATAAGACCAAGGCTCTCCACCCTGGCTCGGGGCACCACACCTCGACCATTCCCAAGTCTCGGGACATGATCCCCGGCCCAAGGCTCCGTACCTTGGTTATTAATAAGCCCAGGGCTCTACAACCTGGCTCGAGGCAACACACCTCGACCATTACCAAGTCCCGGGACATGATCCCCGGCCCAAGACTCCGTACCTCGGTTATTATTAAGCCTAGGGCTCTCCATCCTGGCTCGGGGCACCACACCTCGATCATTCCCAAGTCCCGGAACATGATCCCTGGTCCAAGGCTCCGTACCTTGGTTATTAATAAGCCCAAGGCTCTACACCTTGGCTTGGAGCACCAAACCTCGACCATTCTCAAGTCCGGGGACATGATCCCTAGCCCAATGCTCCGTACCTTGGTTATTAATAAGCCCAGGGCTCTCCACCCTTGCTCGGGGCACCACACCTCGACCATTCACAAGTCCTGGGATATGATCCCCGGCCCAAGGTTCCGCACTCTGGTTATTGAAAAAATATAGGGCTTTGTACCCTGACTTAGGGGTTTTACACCTCGATCATTTACTAAGTAAATGGATGTTTATTCAGCTCAGGAGTCAACATTCCGATTACTTATTTGAAGTTACCAGTTATTTCCAACACTTGGAAATTTTTGTGATTTATTATTCACAAGCAGTTATTAAGATTATTTCTAAGACTGGGTATATGTGAAGCATTAATGAATAAATGGAAACGTCGTATATTGAAGAGAAAAATAATTATTCATTAAAAAAGAGGCCGAAGGTAGTGATTACAAGGAGAAATTAAGGAAAAAATTACAAGCTATTCTAAATGTATTTGTTCAGACCCTGGCTGCTCATCCTCTTCAGGGTCCTCCTCCTCTTCTCCATCTTTGGGGAGAGGATGTTATGGCTCGTCCAAAGTCAGAAAAGTTTTCCCTATCCTTAGGTAAGAGCCCGACCTCTTCAAATTGTTCCCGGCATTTCTCAAAGCCGGTTTTGAAAAGGGGATAGGCCCGATCTTCTACGGCCGCCTTGAATTATGGAGAGAGGAGGAAGGAGGACTGTAGTTGCTCCTTATTCTGTTCAGCAGCAGTCAGGGCCCTCTCCAGGGGCCTCCACCCGAGACATCTGTCTTTCCATTTCCTCAGACAAGGATTTACTCTTGGTTTCAAGGACCGAAAAGTGTGCCCTTGCAGAGTCTCCTCCCGAATAAGTCTTTCGTTAAAGTCGTCCCGAGCCTTCTCCAACTGTTGGTTGGCCTTATCTAAAGCAGAGCGCAAGCCGGACACTTCATCTTCGTGAGTGGCTCAAGCCCGAGAAAATTCCTCCTGTAGTAGCCCCTGGGTGTCCTGGAATTTCCGGGCTCGATTATTAGAAATGGTGACTGCGGCGGCTATCTCTTCGAAGGCCGAGATCAGTAGTTGGACGCCCTATTCAAAAGGAGTTAGTAAAAAAAAGATGAGAGAGTCCAGTCAAAAGAACTTACTTAGAGAATCTTGTTGGAACCTTCGAAGAGCTTGGGGGTGGCCCGGGAGCTCCTCATATGCGCCTCCTCATCAGGAATAAGGAGTTGCTTGAAATCCTTGAGCCCAGTCAAGGTGGCTCCCTCCAGGAAAATGTTAGCCCGCGTGGGCTGTTCAGAAAGGAGGGGCTCTTGGGTAGGTTGTTGGCGGGGAGGAGGGGTCGATTGATTTGCTTGAGAGGAGCCCTGATCTCCCTCCTAGTTTTTCTCAACCAGAATCAGCTCGGGGCTTGTGACAGCCTTTCGCTTCCTCTGGAGGAGAGGAACACGGTCTTCAGTTTCTTGGGAGTTCGTCTGGGACGCCTTTTGTTGAGTGTCCACCCGAGCTGACTGAAAGGGGTCGTTTTAGGTGACCGAAATGCACAATGGAAGAAAAAAATTTCGAAAAACACATGAAAGATTTCGGCCACTTTGTACTAGGTGTAGCATATACAAAATCTCAACTTTGTCATACATAGGGTGTTGAGAAAATCGTTACCTATCAACCTCTTGAGGTTGATGATGGCTTTAACTTTGTTGTCAAACAACAAAGCTCTTGAATGAGATGGCAATCTACAAGCTCTCCTCATTTCCTTCAAGAATTAGGCCCACCACCAACTTTGTAGATCCACCTCACACTTGCATTAGAAAATGTAAGGCTTTTTCAAAGAGAAGTGACTTGTTTCTCCAACAATTGAAGAACACAAAATTGAGAGAAAATTTTGAGAGAGTTCCCTTCAAAAATTTCGGCCAACACATGAATAATGAGAGGGGGAAGACTTGTCTTGGGTGTGGGAAAAGTTGATCCAAAAAAGTTGCATGCCATGCAATATTTTAATCAAAAGTATTCACACCCCTTCACCTCCCAAGCATGCAAAACCTAATGGGCTTGTAACATTTACAAAGGGCCCATGGACTTTTTAATTGTGTCAAACATATTTGAGCCCAATTAAACTTTACTTGATTTTACTCAAGCCCACTAGTTAAATAATTATTTCCAATTGGGCTCTACAAGGCCCAATGTTATTTAATTAATTCAACACTTGAATTAATTTAATTATTTGGACTCTACTAGGCCCACTAGTGTTTTATTAATTCAACACTTGAATTAATTTAATTTAGTCCATAATAATGTTTATGAAAATCACAATTTTCAAATACATTATTTACTTGGCCTATTTTTAATTTAGGAACACATTCATAAATTAAAAATTACATTTCTCTCATAGAAGTCATACTTCTATTTTTCTCAACGCTTATAAACCCATTTATAAGAGCCGTTCAACACATTGAACTATTTTTACTTCTCAACGGGATCTAGAAAGCTACTACTTGTGTGAGCTTCAATGGTTCATTGATACAACTAGCCGTGGGTTCACATCTGCATGTGATTCGGACTAAACATGTCCTTATATGAGCATACCCCAATTGCTCCATTCTTACTTATCAACTCCTTGATAACAAGAACGTCAGAACTCAAGTCTGATAGTACCCAACCAATCATGTTAAACGCCTAGCAGCATCGCTTACATGATTCCCTAGGTATCAAATGATAGTGCCTGCAAGAACCATTCAATTATGGTTAGCGTACAGTACGGTCCCTTCAACTCATATATCCCGACCGATTCGACAACCATTGGTATATCGAGAGTTGTCAATGAATCGATACTATGTGTCATGTCGTAGTTGCATCGATGGTGTAATCTATGAAACCCCTTTCATAATTACCACCATATTCTGATCAAAGATTTCAACCTACATACACATGATAACACATAGGATATCCATACCCGAAGGTAAGCGGTGAATCCCCGACTACAATGCATCGACTCCTATATGTTTCGACAGAACACCCAACCTTGCCACCTGATGATCCCATGAGAGTCGGTAAACAAGTCAAAGTGTAATTGTAGCACATAGAGTCTCAATGTTGTCCCGGGTCATAAGGACTAATGGTGTACAACCATAAACTAGGACTTTTCCACTTGATAAGTGAGAACCACTTGGAAAGTCTTTTATGGAGGGTTGTTCAGTGCACTCTACAAGGAGCACCTATCTGCATGCTCGGACATCACAATGTCCCCTACCAATGAAACATGGTACTCACATCGCAGATACTAGTCTCGAACTCGAGCGGCCTATATCCTTCTTAGTGGCGGCTGAATCGACTAGGAACTGTGTAGAATATACAGTATTCCAAATATGAGTTTCATGATACTCATCATATGAGCATCTCATATTCTTTTCACTATTTGTATACTCAAGGACTTTATCTATGCAACTAGCATGGGTATACAGATAAAGAAGTGCCAAAATGATAAATTCAAATATTATTAAAATAAAGACTGTTCATACATAGAGTTTAATCATGAACCCTCGGCCAACACTTGGCTCGACAGGCACCTACTCTAACAATCTCCCACTTGCACTAGAGACAACTACCCATATGCTTCAAACCCATCGATCCGCGATGCTTCTCGAACAATGATCCAGGTAAAGGCTTAGTTAGTGGATCAACAACATTATCTGCGGAGCCGACTTTGTCAATCGTGACATCTCCTCTCTCCACGATCTCTCTGAGGATGTGGTACTTTCTCAATACGTGTTTGGACTTCTGATGAGACCTCGGCTCCTTTGCTTGAGCAATGGCTCCCGTGTTGTCACAAAACACCTGGACAGGAGCAAATCCATTAGGAATGACGCCCAACTCTTGGACGAAATTCCTTATCCAAACAGCCTCCTTTGCTGCAGCTGATGCAGCAATATATTCTGCCTCAGTGGTGGAATCCGCTGTACTGTCTTGCTTGGAACTCTTCCAAGAGACAGCAGCACCATTGAGCATGAATATGAATCCATAGGTTGACTTAGAGTCATCGATATCGCTTTGGAAGCTAGAGTCGGTATAGCCTTCCAATTTCAGTTCTCCACCCCCATAGACCAAGAACAATTTATTCGTCCTTCTCAAATACTTGAGGATGTCTTTCACAGCTTTCCAGTGTGGAAGACCAGGGTTGGATTGATATCTACTCACTACACTTAGTGCAAAAGCCACGTCAGGACGTGTAGATATCATCCCATACATGATGCTACCAATCGCAGATGCATAAGGAATGCTGGTCATCGCCGCTATCTCTGCATCAGTCTTGGGAGACATAGAATTGGATAGGGACACGCCATGACACATTGGTAGATGTCCTCTCTTGGACTCATCCATCGAGAACTGCTTCACGATGGTATCAATGTATGTGGACTGGGTGAGACCAAGCAATCTTTTTGATCTATCTCTATAGATCTGTATTCCCAATACAAAAGATGCTTCACCCAAGTCCTACATCGAAAACTTACTCGCTAACCATATCTTCGTTGATTGCAACATTCCTACATCATTCCCAATGAGTAGAATGTCATCAACATACAACACCAGGAATGTCACAGCACTCCCACTGACCTTCTTATACACACAGGGTTCCTCAGGATTCTTAGCAAAACCAAACTCTTTGATTGTACTATCGAATCTGACGTTCCAACTCCTAGATGCCTGCTTTAGACCATAAATAGATCTTTGAAGTTTGCATATCATATGCTCACTTCCGATAGATGTAAACCCTTTGGGTTGAGACATGTAAATCTCTTCCTTAATATCCCCATTAAGAAAGGCTGTCTTAACATCCATCTGCCATATCTCATAGTCATACCATGCAGCTATGGCCAGCAAAATCCTTATGGACTTGAACATTGCAACTGGAGAAAAGGTTTCCTCAAAGTCAACTCCTTGTCTTTGAGTATATCTTTTTGCCACCAATCGCGCCTTGAAGGTCAATACCTTCCCATCCGCCCCAAGTTTCCTCTTGTAAATCCATTTACACCCTATGGGAACAATTCCCTCAGGTGGATCCACAAGATTCCACACTTGGTTCGAATACATGAAATTCATCTCAGATTCCATCGCTTCAAGCCACTTGGATGAATCGGCATCAGATAATGCTTCCTTGAAGGTCCTTGGATCACATCCATGGTTAGGCTCATCATGGCCCTCTTCAAGAAGCAGACCATACCTCATAGGTGGTCTCGAGACTCTCTCGGATCTTCTAGGAGCTTGTATCTCCTCTCTTGGCTCCTCGGGTGTGGGTTCTACAACTGTGGGTGTCTCTCGAACCTCTTCGAGTTCTATCATCTCGCCTTTTCTATCTACTAGAAATTCCTTTTCTAAAAAGGTTGCATTCCTAGAAACAATTCCTAGAAACAAACACCTTTGTTTCTTGGGGATGATAGAAGTAGTATCCAACAGAATTCTTTGGATATCCCACAAAGTAACATAAAATGGATCGACTATCCAATTTATCTCCCACTACCTTCTTCACATAAGCAGGGCACCCCCATATTCTAAGATAAGAATATTTGGGTGGTTTACCCATCCATATCTCATATGGTGTCTTATGAACTGCCTTTGTATGGACATTGTTCAACAACATTGCCGCTGTTTCAAGCGCATTTCCCCAAAAGGATGGCGGCAACTCCGTGAACCCCATCATAGACCGAACCATGTCCATCAAAGTCCGGTTACGACGCTCCGAAACACCATTCAATTGTGCTGTAGCGGGCGGAGTCCACTGCGAGAGAATCCCATTCCCCCTAAGATACTCTTGGAACTCGGCACTCAAGTACTCACCACCTCGATCCGATCGAAGTATCTTGATGCTTCATCCCAATTGCTTCTCTACTTCACTTCTGAATTCTTTGAACCTTTCAAAGGCTTCAGACTTGTATTTCATCAAATACACATACCCATACCTAGAAAAGTCATCGGTAAAGGTGATGAAGTAGGCATGTCCATGCTTAGTGGTGATGCTAAGCGGACCGCACACATCGGTATGGATCAAATCCAATAACCCTTTGGCTCGCTCCACATGGCCCTTAAAGGAATTTTGGTCATCTTTCCTTTCAGACAGGATTCACAATTCGTGAGAGCATCAGACATATCAAACATGCCTACTCCCACTAACTTGTTCATCCTTCTTAGGGAAATATGTCCTAATCGAGCATGCCATAATTGTGCCGAATTTAGAGTATATTGTTTGCGCTTGTTTGTTGTTGTTATAGCTTGGACATTGTTAAGTGGAATATCTTTCAATTTTAAGGTGTAGAGATCGTTTTCAAGTTCTCCAGTACCAATTAAACATTCATTCTTGTAAATATTGCAAACACCTTTGCTAAATAAACAAGAAAATCCATCTTTATCTAACATAGAAATGGAAATAATGTTTTTCACCAACTCAGGTACAAATAAAACGTCTCTTAACAACAACTTAAAATCATTGTTCAAAATTAAAGAAACATCTCCAACAGCTTTGGCAGCAACTCTTGCCCCATTGTCCATCCTCAAGAAGGTATCACCTTCCCTGAGCCTCCTACTTCTTCCCATCACCTGAAAATCATTACAGAGATGTGAGCCACAGCCGGTATCCAATACCCAAGAAGTAGAGTTAATTGAAATGTTTACTTCGATATAGAACATACCGTTTCCAGAACTCTTCTGGGCAAGATATTCCCTGCAATTGCGCCTCCAATGTCCAGGCTTCTTGTAGTGATGAAAGATGTCAACAGTATTGTCAGCCTTCACTGGTGTGGCTGCCACTACGGGACCCGAAGTCTGCCTCTTCAAGGACACGCTCTTCTTGGGACGTTGGAAAGAATGCTTCTTTCCCTTCCCAGGTGGACCGGTCTTCGTACCAGATGAAGAGCCCACAAAAAGAACCGGCTTCTCTTTCTTGATGGTGGACTCAAAGGTCACAAGCATGTTCACCAACTCCTCAAGGGTCGGCTCCATCTTGTTCATATTGAAGTTCACCACAAAAAGATCAAATGAGCTAGGCAGCGATAAGAGCAACACGTCGGTGGTCAACTCCGAAGGCAAGATCAGATCCATGCCAATGAGCTTGTCCACGAGCCCAATCATCTTCAAGCCATGCTCATGGACCGAGGCCCCATCTCGCATGCGCATAGCGATCAGCTCCTTGACTGGTAGCATGCCTAAGAGGCCGAGTCTGCTCACCAAAGAGCTCCTTGAGGTGCATATGAATGTCAGCAGCATTCTTTGCATCCTCAAAACGCCTCTGCAGCTCATCATTCATAGAATCCTGCATATAACACCTAGCCTTCAAGTCATGGTCACATCAATCCTTGTAGGTCTGCAATTCCTCAGGAGTGCAGCTAGTCGGAGCCTCAGCAGGGGGCGACTTCAGTCAGTGTATATGCAATCTTTTCTGTGGGGACCCGGACGCTAATCATCATCTTAATTATCTTTGAGATTTAATTATCAATTAAGATAAACATGGTCTAATTTTTTTTTTAAAATGCGGAAGGTAATGGAATCAATCTATTATACAAACCAGTATAATAATACAAATCTTGTACAACATGCTTCTAGTTCAAACTAGTCTAAGGTCTAACTACTAAATTTCAAATATTAAACCAAGTCTACAATAAGTCCGGAATCACCACTCTAACTCATCTTCTCTCATCATCCTCTTGACCCCGATCCTGTCCCACCTGTTGTCATGCACACATACAAAACAAGACAGAGGCCGGATACTCCGGTGAGAATAAATCCCAGTATAAAACATGTATACATGCATATACACAATATAAATCATAAAGCATATTATCATGCATAAAATTCATAACAATAGGCTTCATAGTCTAGGAAACCAAATCAAAATAAGCATGCAGTAACAATGGATTCCATAATCTCTGGAATCAAAATAAAATAAGCATGCAACTCAATTCAATTCATATCCTGACTCGACTCGACTCTAACTCTAGGGATCTCGGTGTGAATAAGACGTCACTGTCTGTCACCTACCCTCCCAATCGGGGTAACTGTACGTCTTATTCCTAGACTCCAGTCCTGTCTGTATCGAATGTCTACAATCGGATTGAATCTGATCCGAAGCGTCGATACCACCGAACATCTAGTTTAGCAAGTCTGCCAATGACTCTCCTATTTCAATGCTTGAATATAAATCTATAAACAAGACATAATCATAATCAAATATAAATAATAAATCTAGTATGTGATTTTAGGGAAACTCCAACCAAGTCTGATTCGAGTCGTATCTCCCGAATTCACATGAATTATACCTTTCTCTTCTCGATCTGATGAAGACGAAGTCTTGTATTCCAATGTGTCCATATCCAAATCTGATAATGACAATCATATAAATACCATATCAGTATATAACTCAATTCAAGACCTGTTCTGATCAATACTCAAATCGGTAAATAATCTGATCCATATCTGAACAAGGTACAATCTAATTCATATCAATAATATCACGATACAATCGAAATCATTACTGAATCTGATCAATATCAATCTACTGATGTTTCGACGGCATAATAAAACAGTCTTGATAACCCCGTCAATCTCAACATCCAGATATAATAACACAGCTCATAATCCTCATCATAAACATCTATCGATTCTGAAATAACAATGTTGAGTATCATTCTATCAATCTTCAACTCAATTCAATACATGTACGTAGTAATATTCTATCTCGATACATTTTTGTAGCATAACGGCGTCTTATCGGTATACCGGCAACTCAAATGTCATCTGTAATATCAACAAGTCATAATTCTTGATCACCATCACCCATAAGACTGAAAATCTGTATATTCTCATATACATATATGCTGGAATTTCACACTAATCACATATTCTATCCGTTTTTCAATCCGATACCAATTATATGTGCTCCTTCATTTCGACAACATATAATATCAAGCATATATAGATTCCTCCAACATCTTAATATCAAACATGCTGAAAGTAATAAAGTATATACCCTTTCGAAGCTCATGTCAAGACGAACGTGAATCTAAGCTCGGATTTAAGTTTGGATGGCTAGATGTTGCACAACCTCAATTATCGAGAGGAAGAACTTTGAAGCTTTCATGGAGTTCCTTCTGGGTTCGTGTTTCTGAATGAAAGGGATGAAGGAGACAACACCTCATATTGCATGGCTAAGGGCAAGTGTCATTATTTTTCCATAACCACGTTTCACCGCGGGTGCGGTGGCTTCTTGACCGCAGGTGCGGTCTGCTCTCGGCAGCCCTATCCAAAATGCAGAGCCATCGACCGCGGGGGCGCTGTGGTTAACACCGCGGGTGCGCTCACCCTACTGTAGCAGCATCGCGGGTGCGCTACCTCTGGGACCGCGGGTGCGGTGTTGCTACTGTAATTCTATTCAACTTTCTGTCCATGCACCGCGGGTGCAGTAGCTTCCTAGCGCGGGTGCGCTCATGCTACTGTAACTCTTCCATATTTCATGAGCTCAACCGCGGGCTGCGGTCCTTTCCTTACCGCGGGTGCGGTCTATATTTCATGCAACCCTTCATAATCTCATTTAGTACTTCTCATTACATGTCATGCATACTCATATCTTCCGAATATCACATCAATGAAGACTAATAAATATCAAGCCTTACATTTCTCCCCCTCTTAGATCTGAGTTCGTCCTCGAACTCGTAAGTAATCAATTCAGACATATCAGAAAGAATGTATACAGAGTTTAAATCAAAACTCATGTCAATGAATCCATTCTGAAATCTTAATCTCATATCAGATTCTGTCTTTCAAGGAATATTTCTAAGGTTCCGTCGACTTTACTGTATATGCAACAGTAGAATATTCTTAGTTCTAAATTTTCTTCCTTTCACGGATCTCTGATTCCAGACTGGAGTAATCATTCAGGAAGCATAAAATCATAATACCACTCGAAATCATTTTAATCGAATCAATCGCAAAATACTGGCTATACAACATCCGTATATGCCAATCAACGGTTCATACCAAATCAATATCATTAGCTGATATCAATTCTGTTTATCCCAGTCAAGGATATATTAAATCTTCGGCTCCAAATACCAATCGTCATCATTCAACGTTGGCGTATTAAGTCTGTCTGGTCTGAGCTATCTTCATTCTCTTCTGAATTAGCTACATTTTCTTTGTCATATCTCTGACTGTATCAAATCATATCTCAGGTATCTTCGAGATATTATTCTTATACCAAAGAAATCTGCAGTACTCACTGTACAATGTATCGTATGTAACTATTTCATTATTCATTTGGTTATCTGATGACTATGATCGTACACTAATTCACACAGCGACAATATGTCATATCAACTGGTGCTAGCATCCAGCACTGCAGCTCTCTGGATATCTATCAATATCCGAATAGTACGCTCTGGCTATCTGTCAGTCGGTGGATAATATATGAATGAGTTCATGGTACGTTCTGCCACAATTACAAACTCAATCAAAATCACAATCTGATATAGTCTAGTTCTACATTCTGATCAATCTGACCATTTCTTTGACATCGATCTGTGTCATTTGGTCATGTTTGCACGTCATCTTGTACAAACTAATAGATATAGGTTGAACAATCTGTCAATCACAATCATATTACATCACAATCTGGAAATTATTGCAGTGGTCTTATTACGAAATTCATCGAAATATACTCCCCATGTCTAGTCAAGAATATACAAATCCTGTAATAAATCTTCTGATCTCTATCTTTCTATCTTCATTTATTGGCGGTTCAGACATTTCAGTACAATTCTGCCCACATTTCAGCATAAATTCTGCCATAACTGATTTAATCTGTCTATATCAAAACTATCTGTTCGAATTATCATATACTTTCTGTTACCTGAACGACTACTGAATCCATTTCTGTGCGCTTCTGACCCTATCTGTCATTTCCAATTCGAACTATTTGGTATAAACAATCAGTTAATAATATAAATTAAAGAAAATACCTACCTGGTACTCGGTTCTGATTGTCGATATCAAATTCTGTTGTACAATTCTGAAACATTTGGCATCACAAGATAATCATTCTCATACAATAAAATCACATATCTGTCACTCTGATCGATGTTCTGTTCTGATTATCGAAATTAAGTTCTGAACATTTTGATTATATCTCTGAACTGCCGAAATTCTCGAGTTCAGCTCTGATTCGGTTTGAATAATCTATATCAAACACTGACTCAGAATAACAGTACTATCAAATTAGATTAATAATATCAATAATCTATACTGATCTAGTGAGTTTAGTAAACTCATAAAACGGCAATTCCTAGCAATATTGTCAATTCTGACTAATCAATCACGTCTTCATGTCGTTCTGATCAACTGCTATATATCATCTGCAAATATAATATGCCCTCAAACAATATAAGCTGTCTCAAATATTGTGTTAGAACAATAACAATACTCCAGCAGATACAAAACAACAATCGTATAAGATAATCTGCCAACTAAGACCAAAATAAATTTCTGACATTCTGAAATTTCTGATCTTTCTGATATCGGTATCGTTCTCAGTCACTGATCACAATCTCAACTGTGTCAAAATCAATCTGTATACTAACTTCAGATATCACATACTCTGAATACAATCTGTTTCAAACAGGATTCATATCTGAATAATATCTGTATACAATATTCACAGTTTTCAGAGTATTCAATACAATCTTCAGATATTCGATTCAATCAATCAGATGCTACAAATATATCAAAATGTCATAGATATAACGAGCATGAAATCATCAGAATATCTCTGAACATACTGAAATATGCCACCGAGCAACACTAAATCAAATGTAACTCCTGGCCCGTACTCTTCTACTGATCTTTCAATTCTTTCACTTCATTCAGTGACATTCTGCACATTCAATATCATTATGTACTGAATTCTAATAAAACAAACAGTACCTGATCTCATTTCAATTCTGAAGTCTATCTTTCAATTCGAGGCAAATCTGGAATCTCATCTGGACAACCATCAGCCACTCGTACATTATTGGCAAATCTGTCAATGTTAGGCTCGATTTCAGTACATCTACTGAATACATAAGGATAGCATCTGCTCCTTTCTGTATCAATCGAGTCATAAACAATACATATATCAAAGGAATTCTAAATCTAGAATCCTTACCGAGGAAATATTTACTCATCAGCCATATCTGGTCTGAATTTTATACTCTCCTGAAAGGAATCTATAATAGTTCTGTACTTGTTCAGCATATTAATGTCAATAATGCAATCAAATCAGAAAACACAAGTACCTCATAATTTAACTCGATCTCATTCTCATCTTACTGTAGTATACAATATATCGCAGAAATCTCTGATATCAATTTTTTTCTTTCCCAGAAGGTACAAAAATTAATACTACAGCAATACAGACCCAACAGGTACCGTATATATCAATGCAACTCAGTCAAAGACAATCGTAGGGAATGCATTAGTATATATCAATACCTATGCAATATAATCATAAAAGAATAATACCTGCCACTCTATCATCAAGTGCCTCTTGGGTCTGTTCCTCGGTCACTACCACCATATGGTCCAGCTCCCTGAAATATGCGGGAATCTCTCTGGGGACAAACTCTAGCAAAGTGTCCTGGCTGTCGGCAGGTACGACAACTACCAGTCACTCCATGGCATTGCTCTGTGGAATGTCTCCCTCCGCAAATCCTGCAATACACTCCAGTATAACTTGGGCTGGAACCGCTGGAGCTAGTTGAACCGCTCAGTCCGCTCCCTAACTTCTTGAATGGTTTTTTTCGAGCTTTCAGCAAATCTTGCTTTCCACTCGTGCTGCCGCGATCAAATTGGAGAGGGGATTGCTGTGTCTGGGGTTGCATCGCACACACCCTTTTTAGTTGTCTAATCAGACTCGCCTCCGCTCTCTTCGCTTTACTCAAGGCATCAGCAAAATAATAAGGTCGCTGCATATTCATCAATGCAACTATCTCCGAGTTCAATCCTCTGATGAACTGATCCGCTACAGCTTCATCATTCCCAATTACATTAGGAGCAAAACGCAGTAGAGTAGAGAATTTCGCAACATATTCTTCAATATTCAGTTGGCCTTGTCTCAAATTCTCAAATTCTGCTTTCTTGTCCTCCCGGTACGAAACTGAGAAAAATCTTCGATAAAATTCAGTTCTGAATATTTCCCACGAAATCACTGTACCTTTCTGTTCTAGCATTCTTTTACTTGTAATCCACCAACTTCTGGCAGTCTCTCGTAACTGGTGGAATATCAGTTTAATTCTCTGCTCATCTGAATAATCAAGTAAATCAAACAGTATTTCTATGTCATCAAACCAGTTCTCACACTCTTCAGACGTTTCGACACCACTCAGAATCGGCGGCTGAAATAACTGAAATTCTTCCAACTGTATTTCCATCTGAGTTTCTGATACATCTATCTGTTCAATCGAAGTACTACCCCTTTCTGGAATTCTCCGTGGAGGTATATATGCTTATCAAACATTAGTACTCAAATACTACAAATCTGTTCCAATATTTCTCTGATCATCTTACTGCTGATCAAGAATCAAATCTGATTCATACTCAATAATACATATTACCAATTCAAATCAGATAATCAGGTAAACATGTATTTCAAAGCAGTAAATCATAATGTCATGCTAGCACACACAGTGTAAGTCAACATTAAAATAAATCTCATGCAAGCAATCACATGCAAGGACAGAAAACTCACTCTACCCCGCTCATTCTCTTCTATCTCCATCTATCGGATCTATCGCTCTGATACCACCTGTTGTGGGGACCCGGACGCTAATCATCATCTTAATCATCTTTAGGATTTAATTATCAATTAAGATAAACAGGGTCTAAATTTTTTTTTCTAAATGCGGAAGGTAATGGAATCAATCTATTATACAAACCAGTATAATAATACAAATCTTGTACAACATGTTTCTAGTTCAAACTAGTCTAAGGTCTAACTACTAAATTTCAAGTATTAAACCAAGTCTACAATAAGTCCGGAATCACCACTCTAACTCATCTTCTCTCATCATCCTCTTGACCCCGATCCTGTCCCACCTGTTGTCATGCACACATACAAAACAAGACAGAGGCCGGATACTCCGGTGAGAATAAATCCCAGTATAAATCATGTATACATGCATATACACAATATAAATCATAAAGCATATTATCATGCATAAAATTCATAACAATAGGTTTCATAGTCTAGGAAACCAAATCAAAATAAGCATGCAGTAACAATGGATTCCATAATCTCTGGAATCAAAATAAAATAAGCATGCAACTCAATTCAATTCATATCCTGACTCGACTCGACTCTAACTCTAGGGATCTCGGTGTGAATAAGACGTCACTGTCTGTCACCTACCCTCCCAATCGGGGTAACTGTACGTCTTATTCCTAGACTCCGGTCCTGTCTGTATCGAATGTCTACAATCGGATTGAATCTGATCCGAAGCGTCGATACCACCGAACATCTAGTTTAGCAAGTCTGTCAATGACTCTCCTATTTCAATGCTTGAATATAAATCTATAAACAAGACATAATCATAATCAAATATAAATAATAAATCTAGTATGTGATTTTAGGGAAACTCCAACCAAGTCTGATTCGAGTCGTATCTCCCTGAATTCACATGAATTATACCTTTCTCTTCTCGGTCTGATGAAGACGAAGTCTTGTATTCCAATCTGTCCATATCCAAATCTGATAATGACAATCATATAAATACCATATCAGTATATAACTCAATTCAAGACCTGTTCTGATCAATACTCAAATCGGTAAATAATCTGATCCATATCTGAACAAGGTACAATCTAATTCATATCAATAATATCACGATACAATCGAAATCATTACTGAATCTGATCAATATCAATCTACTGATGTTTCGACGGCATAATAAAACAGTCTTGATAACCCCGTCAATCTCAACATCCAGATATAATAACACAGCTCATAATCCTCATCATAAACATCTATCGATTCTGAAATAACAATGTTGAGTATCATTCTATCAATCTTCAACTCAATTCAATACATGTACGTAGTAATATTCTATCTCGGTACATTTTTGTAGCATAACGGCGTCTTATCGGTATACCGGTAACTCAAATGTCATCTGTAATATCAACAAGTCATAATTCTTGATCACCATCACCCATAAGACTGAAAATCTATATATTCTCATATACATATATGCTGGAATTTCACACTAATCGCATATTCTATCCGTTTTTCAATCCGATACCAATTATATGTGCTCCTTCATTTCGACAACATATAATATCAAGCATATATAGATTCCTCCAACATCTTAATATCAAACATAGCTGAAAGTAATAAAGTATATACCCTTTCGAAGCTCATGTCAAGACGAACGCGAATCTAAGCTCGGATTTAAGTTTGGATGGCTAGATGTTGCACAACCTCAATTATCGAGAGGAAGAACTTTGAAGCTTTCATGGAGTTCCTTCTGGGTTCGTGTTTCTGAATGAAAGGGATGAAGGAGACAACACCTCATATTGCATGGCTAAGGGCAAGTGTCATTATTTTTCCATAACCACGTTTCACCGCGGGTGCGGTGGCTTCTTGACCGCAGGTGCGGTCTGCTCTCGGCAGCCCTATCCAAAATGCAGAGCCATCGACCGCGGGGGCGCTCTGGTTAACACCGCGGGTGCGCTCACCCTACTGTAGCAGCACCGCGGGTGCGCTACCTCTGGGACCGCGGGTGCGGTGTTGCTACTGTAATTCTATTCAACTTTCTGTCCATGCACCGTGGGTGCAGTAGCTTCCTAGCGCGGGTGCGCTCATGCTACTGTAACTCTTCCATATTTCATGAGCTCAACCGCGGGTGCGGTCCTTTCCTTACCGCGGGTGCGGTCTATATTTCATGCAACCCTTCATAATCTCATTTAGTGCTTCTCATTACATGTCATGCATACTCATATCTTCCGAATATCACATCAATGAAGACTAATAAATCTCAAGCCTTACATTTTCCGAGTTTAGGACGATTTTCAGATTTCTTAGACAAGTGAGATAGTTAGGTCCGGTTAACACATGTTTTTCGAGTATGGCAGAAAGCGGATTGCGAATTGAAGACATTGTCAAATTTTTGTACTGAAAAGTAAAACAGATAAATGTTAATGACTATTAAAATATTTAATAAGATATAAAGTTTGGACTTTAACTTTATAAATTTTCGCTCCCACTGTTTTGACATTTCCACTACCCTCTAGTGAAAACGGGAAACTCTTTTCCTCAGTAGGTACGTAAGGTCCAATTAGTGAATTATGATCCCGAATAATATAAGCCAATCACAATTCCTAAAAGGTAGTTTCCAATTGCATCACAATGCAATCCTTACGTAAACTTTTGTCTCACGTTTGATTAGGACCCAATAATATGACGTCGTTCATCTTTACGTGTCAAGCCTTACCCATCGATGTTGAACCTTAATGGACCGTCGCCATGAGTTCCCACAATAATATGAGCCGAAATCATGGGAGTTCCACGTAGTTCACATCACCATGTCAATGGATGTCACAGCTTTCCGGCACCCAGGGCCCCCCCAATAATATGAGCCGAGCCCCGAGTACGGGTAGCGTTAATCATGCACCCATTGTCGATGGAAGACATGGAAATTATAAACAAATTTATAATTCCCCTTTTCGGGCTTGATATTAATTTTGAATCTTATTCAAAATGAGGGTTTTTAATTTTGAAATGTCTCATCATTAATTTTATTTAAAAATTCGCCATGTTTGATCGTATGTTGGCCGGATTCATGCAACTTTGTTATTATCATAATAATAATGCATATACTCATTATTTATAACATATCATGCATATATTATAAACAGTAAACAAACAAGGATGATCAATCGCCCCAATACTAATGGCCCGTGTGAGCTAAACACGGGCCTAGGTCCAATCCTAGGGTAATGCAAGGGATGCAAATGCAACTATTACATTAGCTTCCAATATTTACATGTTTTCGATCTTCATAATCATCATGGCCACCATCTTCCAATCTTGATCATCCACTATACTAATATTTACAAATAAATATCCATGGAAAATAGGGATACATCT
The DNA here is from genome assembly GCF_025594145.1 of Primulina tabacum. Classification (NCBI taxonomy): domain Eukaryota; kingdom Viridiplantae; phylum Streptophyta; class Magnoliopsida; order Lamiales; family Gesneriaceae; genus Primulina; species Primulina tabacum. The sequence continues at coordinate 23,056,618 of NC_134552.1, forward strand.
CATGGGGGGTGGGAACGGGCCATAAACCAAGCCCACTTTATAAATTGATAATTATTACAATCATTCAACACAAAATATCCTAGCATACACCTAGCAAATTGGGCTTGGGCTTTTGATCATCCTTCATGCATAATATCACATATCATACACCATCAATTAATTATCACAATAATTAATTGATCCAATATTATATATCTTGAACCAGTCACTAACCGCCACGATTATAAACTAAATTAAAAAAGTATACAAACACCTTTGTCTACTTTCCAATTAATTTATTTATAACCGAATTTCTTATAAATCACAATTTACTATAAATAATTAATGTCCAACTTCAATTATTTATTTTATGAGAAAAATTTGCAACTTTTGTGATTTTAAACTTAAGGGCCCAAAAACTTATTTTTCACCAAAAACATTTTGGCCCATTTAAAATTCACAAACATGTTAGCCATCTAATGGCCCAACAACTCAAGGCCCATGACACTTTGATAATCCAAAACACTTTTGGAAACCCTAGTCGTCATCGCCGTCGCCGGAGCTCCGTCGCCGGATTCCGGCAACAAAAAAATTTTTTTTTTATTAAAATAGGGGCTGTTCGGGCAGCCCGAAATGGGCAGCCCCTCGGGCAGCCCGAGCTGCCCGAAATGTGCAGCAACATGCTGCCCAAAAAATCCCCTCACATGGCCTTGATTTTTGTTGCAAATTTTCATCTCATTCGGTTATAAATTGCCCTCAATATAATATTATGTATATGCTACAAAAAACTAGTATCCTTAGCTCATGATACCACTTGAAAGGGGTCGTTTTAGGTGACCGAAATGCACAACGGAAGCAAAAATTTTCGAAAAACACATGAAAGATTTCGGCCACCTTGCACTAGGTGTAGCATATACAAAATCTCAACTTTGTCATACATAGGGTGTTGAGAAAATCGTTACCTATCAACCTTTTGAGGTTGATGATGGCTCCAACTTTGTTGTCAAACAACAAAGCTCTTGAATGGGATTGCAATCTACAAGCTCTCCTCATTTCCTTCAAGAATTAGGCCCACCACCAACTTTGTAGATCCACCTCACACTTGCACTAGAAAATGTAAGGCTTTTTCAAAGAGAAGTGACTTGTTTCTCCAACAATTGAAGAACACAAAATTGAGAGAAAATTTTGAGAGAGTTCCCTTCAAAAATTTCGGCCAACACATGAATAATGAGAGGGGGAAGACTTGTCTTGGGTGTGGGAAAAGTTGATCCAAAAAAGTTGCATGCCATGCAATATTTTAATAAAAAATATTCACACCCCTTCACCTCCCAAGCATGCAAAACCTAATGGGCTTGTAACATTTACAAAGGGCCCATGGACTTTTTAATTGTCTCAAACATATTTGAGCCCAATTAAACTTTACTTGATTTTACTCAAGCCCACTAGTTAAATAATTATTTTCAATTGGGCTCTACAAGGCCCAATGTTATTTAATTAATTCAACACTTGAATTAATTTAATTATTTGGACTCTACTAGGCTCACTAGTGTTTTATTAATTCAACACTTGAATTAATTTAATTTAGTCCATAATAATGTTTATGAAAATCACAATTTTCAAATACATTATTTACTTGGCCTATTTTTAATTTAAGAACACATTCATAAAGTAAAAATTACATTTCTCTCATAGAAGTCATACTTCTATTTTTCTCAACGCTTATAAACCCATTTATAAGTCGTTCAACACATTGAACTATTTTTACTTCTCAACGGGATCTAGAAAGCTAGTACTTGTGTGGCCCTCAATGGTTCATTGATACAACTAGCCGTGGGTTCACATCTCCATGTGATTCGGACTAAACATGTCCTTATATGAGCATACCCCAATTGCTCCATTCTTACTTATCAACTCCTTGATAACAAGAACGTCAGAACTCAAGTCTGATAGTACCCAACCAATCATGTTAAACGCCTAGCAGCATCGCTTACATGATTCCCTATGTATCAAATGATAGTGCCTGCAAGAACCATTCAATTATGGTTAGCGTACAGTATGGTCCCTTCAACTCATATATCCCGACCGATTCGACAACCATTGGTATATCGAGAGTTGTTAATGAATCGATACTATGTGTCATGTCGTAGTTGTATCGATGGTGTAATCTATGAAACCCCTTTCATAATTACCACCATACTCTGATCAGAGATTTCAACCTACATACACATGATAACACATAGGATATCCATACCCGAAGGTAAGCGGTGAATCCCCGACTACAATGCATCGACTCCTATATGTTTCGACAGACACCCAACCTTGCCACCTGATGACCCCATGAGAGTCGGTAAAAAAGTCAAAGTGTAATTCTAGCACATAGAGTCTCAATGTTGTCCCGGGTCATAAGGACTAATGGTGTACAACCATAAACTAGGACTTTTCCACTCAATAAGTGAGAACCACTTGGAAAGTACTTTTATGGAGGGTTGTTCAGTGGACTCTAAAAGGAGCACCTATCTGCATGCTCGGAGATCACAATGTCCCCTACCAATGAAACATGGTACTCACATCGCAGATACCAGTCTCGAACTCGAGCGGCCTATATCCTTTTTAGTGGCGGCTGAATCGACTAGGAACTGTTTAGAATATACAGTATTCCAAATATGAGTTTCATGATACTCATCATATGAGCATCTCATATTCTTTCTACTATTTGTATACTCAAGGACTTTATCTATGCAACTAGCATGGGTATACAGATAAAGAAGTGCCAAAATGATAAATTCAAATATTATTAAAATAAAGACTGTTTATACATAGAGTTTAATCATGAACCCTCGGCCAACACTTGGCTCGACGGGCACCTACTCTAACACTGACTCCTTCAGCCGGGCCGCCTCCTCCTCGGCCTCTTTCTTCTTTTTTTTCTCAGCAGCCGCTCTCCGGGCTGCAAGCTTTGCCTCTTTGGCCGCCTTTTCATTTGCCCACTTCCTAGCGAAGGCCTCTTGCATTTCAGTATTGTCTGCAGAAACAGGAGAATACATAGAGTTATAAAAATTTGAAGTGCGAAAATTGAAAGTAAGTAGAGAAAGGGGAAAGAGGAAAGTTACCGGGTTGAGTGCCCGAGCCAGCCACTTCATCAATTACCCGATCAGTCGGTTCTACAGCCTGGGCACTCAACCTATAGGCAATCCAATTCTCATCCGAGATGAGGGTGGAAGAAGAGTTTTTGTGACCCTCAACCAAAGTTTGGCTTCGGAGAAAAGAGTCTTCGAATTTATAAGCTCGGAGAAGGGCATGTTGTGGGGGGAGAGAAGGGAGAAAGCCGGTTAAGCAAGCAAGAGGGTTCGGGAGGTGAATGAAAAAGAATTGTCCTTTCCATCCCTTCTGAGAAGAAGGGATATCATCAAGGAACCGGGCATTTACCCAGGCAGACAGGGAGAAGGCATTATCTCCCAGTCTGCAAACGAAGAAATAGTGGGTTAATAAGAAGATTATGCATCTTGAAACGGATGTAGGCCGATGCCATAATCCGGAAAGAATTGGGATGAAATTGGTTTATAGGTACACCAAAGAACTTGGCGACCTCGATGTAGAAAGAGGAGACAGGGAACCGGAGACCATTTCTTACTTGGACCCGGAAAAAAGTGGTAAAGCCGGGAGGGGGGCTGTCTGCCCTATCAGAAAGGCCGGGTATCAAAATTGAAAAAGTAGAAGGGATAGAGCCGAGAGTCCTAAGCTCCTCGTCCACTCCCGAGCGCAGAGTGCTGCTCATTGAAGCGAACTAGGGAACTCCTGGAGTCTAAGATTGGGGTGGGGAGGAAACTCTGGCTTTGCCCTTGCCATTGCCCTTGCTCTTTTTTAAAGCTCGGGAAGGGCCGGCAGAAGAGGGTTTTGACTGTTTGGTTTTGGGATTTTTTGAAGAGAGGGTGAAGGAATGTTGCGGGGGAGGAGAAGAGGGGGAATCAGAGCGCATCGCGGTGAACTTGTAGCTAGACGAGCCTCGCACATTTGCTCCTGAGGTGGAGGAGGTAGAGTTTGACATTTTTTTAAGAAAGTAAAGAAGGGACTTACGTGAATAGATTGGAGATGAAGGTAATGGTGGTTGAAGATCGCCGGAGCTAGGGGAGGCACTGTGCTGCAAAGGTGGGAGAAGATTTGAGAGAATTTAAATTTTGGAAAGTGACAAATGAAGGGGGTGTGTTATTATATATAGGCGGAGGAGGGAGTTAATCTCAACCGTTGATCTAAAGTTGAATCGGACGGTCAAAAGGCATCTTGAAAATTGTGCATGTAGGTGAAAGGACGTGCACAAATATCTAAGCGTCAGGCTTATCATATTCTCGGAATACGAAAAGTTTCGGACCGTTGGAATTCTAGGGCATACGTCATCATGACATCAGCCCATTTGCCCAAGAATACTAAGCGACAAGATTTTTCAAAGTTCGGGAGACATGAGACCCTGGCATTTTATTTACAGTCTGGGAGAAGTGAGGCCTCGACATCTTATTTGGAGCTCGGGAGACTTAAGCTCCCGGCACCTCATCCCATCTCTGGTATATTTGAAGTGCCCGATGCTTTTATAATCTGGAATTGGTTATCTTTTTATTGAAGCCCAAGCGTGACTGATCGGAATAGCGAGTAAGGCTCTAGCTCGACTATTTAAGGGATTGGTGGTGATACCCTCATAGGAGCATGACCCGAGAAACTAAATGGATAGTCCAAATCAGAGTCGATATAAAAAATGCTTTTTGCAGTAGCCGGGAAATTATCTCCCCGGGCAATCAGAAGCCTGGGCTCTCATGCAAGCTCCCAGGAACCTTCTACCCGGGTTACCTTCGAGAAGCGCACCACACTCGAGTGTATCAATATGGGATACCTCATGCTTGACAATCATTACTGTCAGAACTACATGAGTTTGGCGTGTCAAGGAAGTAATCAAAAGCAGGGTATGGGCAGCCGCCTTATCATACTTAGCAGGTGGGTACTTTAAACAAGGTAATCATGGGATTTTATCTTATAAATAGCATATATGCATCTCATTTAAAGCATTCTGGATTATGGAATTTTGAACTATTAAGCACTCACGTATATCACCACATATACAACCATTTTACTCTTTTTCACCTGCTGACTTGAGCATCGGAGTGGCTATGTCGGATACTTCCTCCGACGCCCATTTACGAGTTCATTTCATTGTCTGCAGGTTACAGTTGAAGCCATATTATTGAGAAATAACTTCATCACAAGTCGTATTTCCTTACTCATTTTCCTAAACATAACACTTATATCATCATCCGGTGAATTGCCCCTGACCCAACTCAATCGATTCACCTGGATAAACATCAGTGGGCAACTGCGCGTAACTCGCATTGCCCGCTATAAATCTAATGGAAGATGTATGAGGACTTACCCTGCAATAAAATCATGTAACCGCTGATAAAGAGTTCCACTAAATTGGTCCTTTGGATTGAACTTGCTTTGTCCATCAACTGTTTGGATCTCTTCTTATACCTTCTGAAAGGAAACGTGTCCTGCCTTGGAAAACACAAATTTATCTCTTATATTATTTTCCTTCTTGGTAAGATTTTGCATAGAAATTTTGAATTTCTAGAATATTGAGATTTGATTTTTATTATTTGGAATAATTTGTTTCCTAATGAAATGCTAATTTTGCGATTTTAGTAAGAATCTATTCAAGCCTATCAATATCAACACAAGTCTATAAATATTGAATAATAATTGATACAAAGAGATAAGTATGTCGAAGGTGCCAGAAAGCGACACGAGCAATATACAAGATAATTTTCAGAAGAACTCGCAAAGACGAAGCATTGTAATTATACTATGTTGATGTTGAGTGTTGGAGACATCGAAAGACAATATTTTTGAAAGTTTTGATTGAAGATTTCATTTTGTTGCTGCACTTTTTGGCACATTGTTTTGCATTCCTTGGTTTCATTTAAAGTATGGTTATTTGTTTTATGATGCAATTTGTTTTCTCAACTTGCTGAAGAAATTAATTTTTTTTATTGAATCACTAATATTGGTTTTGTAAACCGGCTTTACGTTTTGTAGTGATTATTTTGTCTTGAAACATCGCTCAAGTATTTATACTTGTGCATAATTATTTTTGATTTATTTTAATTAAGTTAATTATTTGTATGTTTTATTATTCTGTTGCATGTTTTCATAAAGTGTTATAACATCTGAAACAACATTTATATATTATACACACAGTTATTATCGTCCATGATAAATAAAATACTTTCAATTAGCATAAGAGCCATCACTTGACTTTACTAAGTGAAATTCTGTTTATTTTTGTTTAACAAGTACAAACTAATGGACGCATCACTTACAAACGATGTACTACAACCACCTGTCTTGGATAGATCCAACTACAGTTTATGGAAAGTCAAGATTAAAATATATATAAGTCCATAGGTGAGAGAGCATGACAACTCGTTGTTAGCGGCTGGACTCCACCAAAAGGAGTATATGAAGATGGTGACAGTTGGCCAAAGTCAGAAAGTGAATGGACAGCTCATGAAATGCAAGTTTCGAACGCTGTCTTCACATTAGTCGATCTAAACATGTTCAATTTGATTACTAACCGCATTTCTGCTAAGGATGCATGAGAAACCCTTCAAAAACATTGTGAAGGATCTGAAAGTATGCGAATGACAAAGTTGAGAATGCTAACATCAAAATTTGAAAGTTTGAGGATGTAAGAGATTGAAACAATTACAGAATATGATAGCCTCATGAGAGAGATAACCAATGAAGCATCCAACCTTGGTGATCCAATTTCAAATGAATGATATCTTAGCAAAATCCTATGAGAACTTCCTGAACGCTTCGATATCAAGATTTTTGCAATTGATGAATCACGAGACACATCTCAACTCTCTCTGGAAGACTTGGTCAATTCTCTTCATACTTTCGAGATGAATATGGACTTGCAAAAACAAGATAAAGTTAAGACCATTGCTTTCCAAGGGTCTAATGATTCCTTCAAATAACACACGAAGTCTGTAATATCTACTAATTTAAAATGCGGAAATATATATATATATATGTGTGTGTATATATATATATATATATGTGTGTGTGTGTGTGTGTATATATATATATATATATTAAAAGCTCACAATTTCAAGATAACATTTAAATGTTTCGCATGCATGAACTCTACAGAAAAGTATAACATTTAAAAATGATATTAAATAATTAACAGTAAAAATAGTGTCGTTTAAAATAACCAAACTCATCCAAAATTATAAGTAAACATAAACGAATAAAAATCTTAAAATAATCAATGTATACCCGAATCGACTAGAAACTTAACCAAATTTCTCACAACTTTTACGGTGACTTAAACCTAGATGACCAGCCTATAAATCACCAATTCCAGACCACTTATGACCCATAAAACAAGCCCAAAGGTTGCTGAAAATCTCTAGCGTAAGCACACAAATTTTCAAGCTTGAGCGATGATACGATAAAAATCATATCTCTCCCACTGCTTATCCAAAAATTACAAATTTGCTATTAAATCAAAGATAACGCAGAGTTCTACAAATCATATGTTGAACACATTTCCAGAAAACCAACCTATAAGTCGCAGAATTCAAAATAACCGAGGGTGATGGGTTTTGTGACATAGAAATTTCACAGCTTGCGAGGTTTTACGGTAAAAATCATATCTCCCTCGTTTCTTATCATAAAATCACAAATTTGCTATCGAATCGACGATAACATGGAGTGCTACAAATCATATGTTGAACATATTTCCAGAAAACCAACCTATAAGCCGCATAATTCAAAATAACCAAGGGTGACGGGTTTTGTGACACAGAAGTTTCACAGCTTGTGCGATTTTACGATAAAATCATATTTTCCCTCATTTTTTATCAGAAAATTACGAATTTGCTATCAAATTGAATATAACACAGAGTAATACAAATCATATGTTGAAAATATTTCCAGAAAACCAACCTATAAGTCGCAAAATTCAAAATAACAGAAGGTGACGGGTTTTTGAGATCTAAAAATCGTTTCAAAATCAATCAACCATTTTTTTGCTCAAACTTTGCATATCATACATGAATTTTTTCACACAATAAACATCAAAACAAATACTATGGCAAGATCGATGCAAAAACGAAAGAATATACATGCCTTTGCTTTGAAACGCTCGAAGATAACAAATACCGACGCGGTGGACTGCGGAAGATGACCGGGGACGCTTGCTACACGATTTTTGCTCGAAAAACCAACGCAAATCTTCAGAAATTTTTCAAGGGGGAGAGTGGCTGCTGCTACTAGAACCCTAGTTTTTTCCTCTCAAAAATGAAATGTGAGTGTGTGTGTGAAAGGTGTGTGCTGTACGTGTGTGTGCGTGTGTAGTGTGTAGACTAATTGGTGGAAATTGTTTAATTAATTAATTAGGGACTAAAGAATTGTTTAGGTAAATAATTAGAAATAAAATATTATTAATCTAATTATTTAACCCCACTAAAAGATTAAATAAACAATTTGCAAGGTTTAAAATCCCACCACTCAACTTAGTAATTTAGTGGAAAAGCTTAAAAATCTCAAAATCATCTAATAAATTAAATTAGGCTTTAAAATGTTTAAAATTTCATACATAATTTAAAATAATAATTTTCTTGATTTGAAATAAAATACCACATTTTAATAAATCGCCTAAATCGCCACCGGTCTCTTTTTCCGATTCCGCATCGAATATTCGCCTGAAACACAAAACTCAAGAAAACATTAACGTGCATCACAATAACAAGTAATAATTTAAAATAATACAAATCATAAATCATGCATCATTAAAAATTATTTTTTAAAAATTAAATAAATAATTTAACCAATAATTAAAACACATATCCATGCAATAAACATGCTTTTAATGCATTATTTAACCAATAATTAAAACACATATCCATGCAATAAACATGCTTTTAATGCATTAAAACAATTAAATAAAATAAAAAAGAAATTTAATAACTTGAATGCATGTGGTTTACGTGGACGTTCAAATTTTCAGGACGTTACAATATATCTCCCTTAAATTGAATTTCGTCCCCGAAAATCGCTTATTCTCGATAATTAAAAAGTTTAGACTCTTAATTCTAATATCTCAATAATTCACGCTTCCGGTGCGCTACTCTGATAAAATAAGTGTTAAGATGTCCTTAAGTCTCCTCAATCCTAATTAAATTGCTTGTCAAAATCCTTGTTTGCGAATCGAAACTTAAGACGACTTATGGTGACTTAGTTCTATTCTACTATGACCTCGAAATTTGACTTATCTCACAAGTCCTCATACTAGAGATAGATGTCCAAACTTATTACACCTTACTTTTCTTATAGTATATCCATAATATTCATCGACCTATTACATTAGTATTTATGCAGTTCAACTTAAGAAATCTTAGCACTAAAATTTACTGATCGCCTTCTATCCTTGGTAATACACTTAAAAGTTAAACATTACCTCAATCCCATAATAATATTAGCCTAAGATCTTTGAATCAAATCTTTATCTTACGAAACTTAACTATTTACCAGTACCTCCAAAATATAAAATTGTTGCAAATCTTAAATTCGAGTAGTGTTAATCTATAAAACTCAAAACATACAATATCGATCTCCTACCTAATTAGTAAAACCCTTCCAGCATCAATTATATGCTTAAACTATTTCCTTCCCAATTACAATATAGTTGAGGCCTAAGACACTTGAGCTTTCCTCATTGAAACAAATGTCACATTCTTACGTATCCTAAATGCTCAATTAATAATATGCTTTAGATTTCTTACTTGATAAAAATCTTAATATTTGTCCATTGGTACCCTATGTTGAACATAAAAAATTCCCTTTGTTTTAATTTCACCCAGAATTTCTGTATGAACACTTATCTCATAAACTTGAAATTCAAGCTTACTCAACCCAAGTAGTAATAGATAGTATAACTCCAACACACATATCTGCTTGGTCCCAAATTTCTTAATGAATTTCAAAAATTTCTCAAAACAAGGTGTCTACTTCAATTCTTACTTGCGTCTATCAAGTAACCTAACCATCAATCACACCCAACTTTCTAGAAAAGATTAACCCTAACAAAGGTATAACTTTAACTCTTAAGAGCATTATTAAAACTTATGCTACATCGAACCTTAAGTTTCCCCAAAGTTAATTTAACTTGATGTCTAATCTTATAACTCAACTAATTGATCAATTTTACCTTAAATTGTCATCATTTTAAATTCTTAATTTTTCACAACATTATTCTACTAACGCGTAGATTTTCAAGCCCAATATTTATTCATCCTACCATGCCTTTGATTACCATTCCTTACAATATAATAACTCAGATATTTAAAGGTTCTAAATATCCTTCAAACCTAAATCACCGAAAATTCCTATCATTTAAACTGTTCAATTCTCTCTTATTGCTAAACTAGTCACCAAATTTCTTATCAATTGAAAAAAATTAATTTGTTAATTTCCTCGAAAATTATCCAATTGGCCCTTAATTACATAAATTCCACAATTATCCATAAGTTTTTGGCACTCCTAATCCCATTTTATAGGTTTCTTGTAACATAAAGTTCAATAATTTTAAGCTTATTAATCCAAAACTCAATTCCCATAACCAAATCTTAAATTTCCATCAATACTTAAAATCCCAAGTTATACATTTTTACACTTCTAAAGATTGTCTTAGTTTTCGAATCGGTATTACTTATCTAAAATCCTCAAAAATTAACCTTACTAGTAACCACGAACCATCAACATTTTCTTAGAAAACCTACATCCTCCAAAAGCATTAATAATTTTCAAGATTAACTTATGACCCATAAGTAGAACATCAGTACTACTAACCCATAAATTAATATTTTCAAATCATTTTCAACCTCTCTTAACGCCCAATAGGCAAAATCTTAATAATGTCTAATTCCATCACAAAACCAGCATGCATGAAAATCATATAATTTCTCATTTCATGTCGTAACATGCAAAAAATTTTAAATCATCTAATCTCAAAAAATAATGACAGATAAACTTGCACTGTAAAACGTGTATCATGTAAACATGCAGGTGATAGTATTATAAACATTTAAAACCTTTAAACTTACAAACTTGAGGGGTGACTTCGTGAGATTCTCGCAACCGGCAGTAGGCATAACCCTTTACAAGAACACCGCTCTGATACCAACTGTAACATACCGTACTTTTAAACATACTTAAAATTTGCGGAAAACGAAAAAAAATCTTTTAAATAAGTAATCGTCTTTCAAAATGCAATACAAATAAAATGTTCGACAAAATATTTGGAATATAAACGAACTTGCAAAAAGTACTTGTTTAAAACAACATAAAGTAATTCGTTAAAAATTAGAGTAAATGAAATAACATGCATAAAAATCCTTGAAAACTAAGGCGGTCCTCGGGTTAGTCCACCGCACAGTCCAAGCCAGCTAACTGATCCCCGCCTCTCTTCTCCTCAAGCTCGTCCTCATCATCGATCAAGTCCAGTAAGTCTAAAGACTCAACATGTATAAACTGAGAATATCAAATAATACGTAATAAAACCACATGCATTTTAAAGTAGAGCGTACATACTTAAACTTGAACGTACTTACATAAACATAGACGTGCCATCATATCGTAAAACTTTTCATAAACATTTTCGTAAACATACTTGCATCAACATACGTGAACATACATAATCATCATCATTTTGTATTGAGATATGTTTTAAAGTAAGTGAATCATACATAAATGCGCCTGATCACTCTAAACCATAGTACTGGGCTGGCAGGGATGTCCACTACCACATACATAAGATTCCCGGTCATACTTTACCGAATGGATTGGTCCCTGGTCATACTTTACCGCTTTCCAACCATGATCAAAACCCGGTCATACTTTACCAGGGTGGAGAGGTTCCCAGACACGTTCTCCGGCTTCCAAACCCGTTCATTGTTGGTCACAAGACATTTAGCATTCCTAAAAAAAATATTTTTCTTTTTGCACGTTAAAAATACTTAAAAACGTCGAGGGATTTGTTGGAACGCTCTGGACATGCTGTCCTAACCACAACAGCAAAGATTCAGGAGATTCCCAACGAAGCTTGCAACCAAAACTTGAGAAAATGTGAAGAACATGCACAATTTTCACAGCTTGAGCGGTTATATGATAAAAAAATCATATCTCTCTCATTTTTACCAGAAAATTACAAATTTGCTATCGAATAGAAGATAACACAGAGTAAAACAAATCATATGTTGAAAACATTTCCAGAAAACCAACACATAAGTTGCAGAATTCAAAATAACAGAGGGTGACAGATTTTGTGACACAGAATTTCACAGCTTGTGCGATTTTACGATAAAAACCATATCTCCAACATAGAGTACTACAAATCATATGTTGAAAACATTTCCAGAAAATAAACCTATAAGTCGCAGAATTCAAAATAACTGAGGGTGACATGTTTTATGACATAGAAATTTCACAGCTTGTGCGATTTTACGATAAAAATCATATCTCCCTCGTTTCTAATCAAACAATTACGAATTTGCTATCAAATCGAAGAAAACACAGAGTAAGACAAATCATATGTTGAAGACATTTCCAGAAAACCAACCTATAAGTCGCAGAATTCAAAATAACAGAGAGTGACGGGTTTTTGAGATCTAACAATCGTTTCAAAATCAATCCAACCAAATTTTTTTGCTCAAACCTTGTATATCACACATGAATGTTTGCACACAATAAACATCAAAACAAATAATATGACAAGATCAATGCAAAAACGAAAGAATATACATGTCTTTGCTTTGAAAAGCTCGATGATAACGAATACCGACGCGGTGGACTGCGGGAGATGACCGGGGGACGCTTGCTACACGATTTTTTCTCGAAAAACCAACGCAAATCTTCAGAAATTTTGCAAAGGTGAGATGGTTGCTGCTGAACACTAGAACCCTAGTTTTTGCCTCTCAAAAATGAAATGTGAGTGTGTGTGTGAACGGTGTGTGCTGAACGTGTGTGCGTGTGTGTAGTGTGTAGGCTAATTAGTGGAAATTGCTTAATTAATTAATTAGGGACTAAAAAATTGTTTAGGTAAATAATTAGAAATAAAATAATATTAATCTAATTACTTAACCCCACTAAAAGATTAAATAAACAAGTTGCAAGGTTTAAAATCCCCACCACTCAACTTAGTAATTTATTCGAAAAGCTTAAAAATGTCAAAATCACCTAATAATTTAAATTAGGCTTTAAAATGTTTAAAGTTTCATACGTCATTTAAAATACTAATTTTCTTGACTTGAAATAAAATAACACATTTTCATAAATCTCCTAAACCGTCACCAGTCTCTTTTCCCGATTTCGTATCGAATATTCGCTGAAACACAAAACTCAAGAAAACATTTTAACGTGCATTACAATAACATGTAATAATTTAAAATAATGCAAATACTAAATCATGCATCGTTAAAAATCATTTTTTAAAAATTAAATAAATAATTAGCCCAATAATTAAAACACATATCCATGCAATAAACATGCTTTTAATGCATTAAAACAATTTAGTAAAATACAAAAGAAATTTAATAACTTAAAACAATCTAGTAAAATACAAAATAAATTTAATAACTTGCATGCATATGGTTTACGTGGATCTTCAAATTTTCGGGACGTTACATCATTAATCAATAAAACAAACCAATCAAACCCAAAAACACTCCCGAAAAATATTCACTTTAGGTAATTTTTTGAAACTATTGCTCTAACCCCCAAAAAGTTCTCTGAGTCGCTAAATTTTGTGTACCGATTAAAAATATAACCCGGCGGATAAAAATACCCAACCAAGATCCATTTTCAAAAATCATATTTAAAATACCTCATATTAAATAATTAAAAATAATTATTCAATAAAAATATTTTTCCTAAATATCTCCGATCTCCGTCCCTCGATCGAGCGCGAAATGCATTTATCCAATGCATGAAACTTTAAATAAATCATGAATTAAAAAATAATTAATAAAATAAACATGCATTTAATGCTTTTAAAACAATTTAATAAAATACCAAAGAAATTTAATAACTTACATGCATGTGGTTCACGTGGACCTTCAAATTTTTGGGACGTTACAAAGTCAATGAGTCAAGCCTCTGTAAAGAATCTTTCTCATTAATTACGAAGAAGTTTGAAAATTATCTAAAAAGAGTTAGAGATTAAATAGGATTGGACAACAATCTATGTTTCCAAGTCACACAGCTCCTGAAAAATTTCAAAGACGTCTACCCACTCAAGGACATTCTCGGCTAAGGATTGAAGGCAAGTATCCATTTTATTATGTGCAATCTAGAGAGTGCACAAGGTTTGTACATTATGCAAATGAGTGTGCGAATTAACTTCTCAAAGATAAAGGACTTAATATCTCTTTGAATGATGAAGAATCTGATGAAGAGCAAGAATCTGATAAAGGAGAAAACCACACTTCCTTGATTGCATATTTGGAAGAAAAAAAACTGGTTACAAATTAATCCACTATGTGTTATATCTGATGTTGCAACACATATTAAAAACATCTATCCAAAATTAGTATGCCTTAACGCTACAGTTGCTGGTGATTCGAGTATTCAAGAAACTTTGGAGGAAGATGAAGAGGAAGTCACTCTGGAGGAGTTGTACATCGATTGGATAAAGAGAAATAAAATGAACATCATTCTCTCAAAAGAAAATACTGAGCTAAAGGGTGCTATGGACAAACTTGAAATAATCCTAAGCAAGAAGGATTTGGAATTATGCAAAATTAAGAGCGAACTTGAAACAACAACTCGAACCTTTACTAAGTTTAACACAAGCACAACCTAGCTTGATTCCATACCAATGAAGGGAAGAATACCAAGGTTGGGCCAGGTTTCAACAACTGTGTGTTTGATGTTGGTGAATTATCTAAACTAAATGTATTTGTGAAAGGAAGTAGTGATACACCAGGGACACCTTCAGTTTCTCCTACATCTAAGAATTTTCCATCAAAGAAGCAAGTAGTTGCTCAAAAGCCGAATAAAAGGAAACGTCATTTTGTGTGTCACTACTGTTTCAAACATGGTCATATAAAGTCCTACTGTTTCAAGCTTAGGGAAGATTACATGCATGTGAAAGCAAATCAGATGTTGCCCAAAGTCTCTCGCTCAATATGATAGGATCGGTTAAGAGAGTTTAAATGTTTAGAAGGGGGGGTGGTTGAATAAACACTTAGGATTTTTGATTTTTTCTCGAAATATGAATCAGTTCTTTTAGGAACCGATCCTAAAATCTCGTTTGTCGATATAAATCAAACAACTGATAATAGTGCAGAATTAGACTGAAATATAGATTGAATGCTAAGGAATGATATAGTGTAAAAGTGACAGTATAACTGAAATGTGCACACAGATTTTTACGGATGTTCGGAGACTTCAATTGCTCCTACGTCACCCTTTCTATCACGATGATAAGTTTTTACTAAAAGACTTCGATATATTACAACATATTACAATAATCCACTTCAGCTAGTCTTACATACTTCAAAACTGAAACTCTTAGTCTTACAATTCTTTTACATTGATTAACTGAAATGCTCTAATTGGTAGCCCGAACGCTACTGATAAATACAATGAATTTAGAGCTTGAGTGTGCGATCTGTAAACTGAGAAAATACTCGAGAAATGTATTGTAACTAATTGAATATTTTAGCTTGATTGTATCGTGTGTTTCACTAGCCTTCTTCAACTGATTCGATTAGCTTTATATAGTCTTTGATTTCAACGGTCGTAATGAATGCATTTAATAATAAATATCCATTGAATTATCATCTAGTTACTTTATCCAACAGTAATACGAGGTATTCAGACTATTCTGTTCTGATTCATCTATTCTGCTTTGTAATGACTTGTCTGTCTGTATGCTGATAATTAAACTTATGGCGTGGCCAACATATTAAAAGTCAACTGATCAGTCGATCAGTTCAGCTGAACATTATCAGTTCTAACTGATGTCCTATTAGTTACGAATACTTCAATTGATATTGTTTTTCCAGTTTAGTTCAAGCGAAGTCTTTAGTTATGATTACTCGAATGTTCCATCAGTTAGATTCTTCAGTTCTATTACGGATTAACTTATCAAACTCTGAAACTTATAGTTTTCCATCAATTTCCCTCTTTTCGGTGTTTGACAAAACTTTGATATCATAACTGAAGATAGATAACAAAACTGATTACAAATAAAATAATGTAAAGATTCGTACATATTTAGGAATGATGATTTTATTAATTTTAAAAAAGGTAATTACAGATTCGTACAAAAATTTCAAAAAAGAAAATACTAGTCTTCGGACTAAGAACTAACTCAGGACACATAGATTATTTCTTAGACTTTTTCTAAGCTGGTCTTTTATCAATTGGCTTGTCCGGTTCACTTTTTTGTTGCTTGTCTATGCTGCTGCTGTCTTCTATTCTTCTCCCTTTTGTCAACATCCTCCATTCTTGTGAAGTGAAGGAATGCTGAGCTAACTTGAGCAATTACCTCAGCCAGCTGATTCTGCATTATGTCAATCTTCTTAGAGAGACTTGTATGATCAAATCAATTCGGTTGTTGAGTAGTTCTTGGGAGGATAGCAGTGTAGGAGTTTTAACTGATTCTCGTTTAATCTTTTCAATTGTGTTTAAAAGGACAACTCCATCATTTGTCAGCTTCTTTAAGTCTTTTATTGTATGATCTTTTAATGTGACCAGACTTAAAGAGTGCAACAGCTGATTAAATTTGATATGACTGATATTTGAACCAAGGTTGTTCAGTTCTGAAAGAATGGTGTCCAGAATTACATCAGTTGCTAATGGAAATTCAGGGGAGAATACTTCAGTCGGAGCTTTTTCTTTTCCCTTTCCCTTCTGAGAAAATTTCACTACAGCAAGCTGATCTGGGGCAACATCTTGTTCTATATCAGCTGCAAGTTCTTCTACTGTTGCTTCTTGAACTGAATGACTTGGAGGTTGATCCTGATGATCAGTTGAAGAGCTAGATGACTTAGCAGTATTTTGAGCAACGAACAACTGAAGAGTGGCTTCAACCACCTCTCTGATGACTGCACCTGCATCATTCACAGCTAGTGAGTTTAAAGACCCAAAACACTTGAACCGTTATACCAAGTACGTATACATAACATCCAACAATTAAAAGTACTGTAATTAAAATACATTTATGATCTTAAAAGTATGAATTTAAACATAACATGTCAAAGCATAAACGTGTCCATAACATATCTCATCATATCAGCGTTCATTTTATTTTTTTTGAATTCAAATCATTAGTTGTGACTTTCGTATCAGATTTAAGTCGATTGATCCATTTACATATAACCACGGTGTCCGACGGTGGGGAAATCAGCGACATTATTATCCATCCACTGAGCCTTGGCCTTACATGTTTGTGTTCGTGTTCGTGCTCGTATTAGTCACAACCAACTCCCCTCCTTCAAAACATGTCATCATATTCATCACTTATAAAAATCATGCATATACGTACATTTTCTTAAAACCAAGCATGCAACGTATTTTTTCGTATTTTCATAAAAATTCATGTTCATATTAACATATATATTTTAAACATTCAATTTTGGTGATCAAGGGCGCTGCCAGGACCGCTAACTCTACCCGGGTGCAAAATGACTATTTTGCCCCTGGAAACCATAATTGATCATTTTGACCCTGGACATAAAAATATCGACCCGAAGCCAACTAAACTTATTAAAACACCTCAAAACATAATTATAATAATATCCTAGACATAACCTTGAGCCCATTCCGTAACTGTTACGATTCGTTTTAAAACTTGGACCAGTGTCCCGGTTTTAACCTGAACCAACCCGAAACTCAACCAAACTATTCTCATCTTAAACCATGACTTGGATCTACATGACCAGCCCTTATACTACTCATTTCAGACCACCTAAGACCCTCGAGAATGACCAAACAACAGCTGGAGTTTTCTGCACTTTGCAACCTTCAAACCCTAGCGCACCTAACCCTAAAATATTCGACCCTAGCCCAAACTACACAGGACCAGTCCCGAACCAGACAACCATAGGACGTGACTGGACTCTCCTGGAATGACCTAGCCACATGTCACAGCCCCATGTACGCGTGAATGTGCAAGATTTTCTCGAACACCACACGCGAGCCCCATATTCAAACCAAGCCTTCCCGATCTACCCTTGGCTTACAACCAGCCACACTTGAGCCTCCATAGACCACGAATTGGACCTACCAAGGTCTGTACCATGGTCTGGTTCAGCCCCACACGGCCGTGCCTCTCCCTTTCTTCTTGCCCGATCGACCAACATCACTAGAAACCTAAGATCCGATCGACTCTCCTCATGGCTCGATCCAAATCTGACTCCAGAACCTTGAAGCCTCAGATCTCGACTTTTACAGCCCTAAAAGAAAGTGATCTAGCAGCCCCTTACACAAAAAAAGTCAAAAACGTGAGTTACATGTAAAAGAATATGCATATTTCGTGTCAAAATTGTGTAAAACCATGCAACATGATAGATCTAAGAATTTATAAAGAAAAAAAATTCAGATCAACATATAATGATGTGAATGATAAAAAAACGAGATATAGGGCGTGGCTTTGCATATAAACGCACGAAAACCTTGATATAATCGCGTAGAACGTGCATCAGAGGGACGACGAAGAGATCCTTTGAAACAAACTTGAGAAAATTTGAAGGGATGATTGCTGGAATTTTCGAACCAGCTGCTGGGAATGGAGAGGGGGCGTCCGAAATGCGAGGTGGGGAGTTTAGGGTTTTTGGGAGGTAGATTAGGTATATCATAATTAGTATAATGGGCCCTTAATTAAGAATAATGAGATTAAGTAGGATTTTAGGCCAATTAAGTAATAAAATAGTCCCATTAAGCCCAAAAAACACTCCCATAAAATATTTCGTTTAGATAAGTTTTTGAAAATAATGCCCGAACCCTTCAAAAAGTTCTCCAACTTGCTAAATTTTACGTACCGATTTAAAATATAACTCGATGAGTAAAAATATCCTTCAAAGCCCATTTTCGAAAATCACCCTTAATTACACCATATATTAAATAATAAAAAATAATTATTTAATAAAACATTTTTCTTTAAGTGTTCACGGTCTCCGTTCCTCCCAATTGGTAACAACACTTTAAGAATCTAGGTACTTAAGCTTGGAGGTCATGTGTTCAAGTGTTGGGAGAGGCGAAAGAAACCACTTTCCAGTTGTGAGATATTCTATGAGTAACGGTGCATGAGCATGGGCTAGGGCTCATGCTGGACCATCCTAACGACCCATGACCAGTAGTGGTGCATGGGTATGGGCCGAGCCCCATGTGGGTTCAATCTAATGGCCCATGATCATTACAGCTAACTCGTTCGTCAAACTCATTCATTGATTCTCCGGTCTTCATCTTGATATTATCAAACTTTTGTTCTACGACTGAGAGTTTGTTTTCCTTCGTTTGCCCGTTGCTCTCGCACAACTGAATCGGTTTTTTCTAAATTTCTTTGGCTGTTTTGCACATCTTGATTTTGCTGAAAGTAATTTTTTCCAATGTTTTATACATAATATCCTTTACCACATTATCCAAGTTTGCTTTCCTCTTGTCTTCGGTTGTCCATTCCTCTCGTGGTTTTTGAATGCGGTGAGGTGCTCTATCAGTTAGCAATAGTTGTGTTAGATTTCATGATCTTCATAGGTCCGTCAAAAATATAACGTTCACATATCGTCATCTTATGCAGCTAAATGAGCCTCCATTTTGATTTTCCAACCATAAAATTCCTCCATTAAGAACATATTTTTTTTGTTGATTGAAGACACTGGTGATCAGGTATATAGACAGAAAGTATTCAGAAACAAGATTGAAGCTACTCTGATACAACTTGTTAGGATCGATTTGATGGGTCAAAGTGTTTACAAGACTGGTTGAATAAACAATTTAAGATTTTTGGCTCTTTTCAAAATATGAATCAATTTAGTGATAAGCTGCATTCAATAATCTTTTTTTCGATATCAGTCAGTTAACTAGTTTGAAGTGCGGAAATAAACTAACTGATAGATTGAATACTCAAAGAATAAATGAACTGCTGAAAACAAAGATTTTTATGGATGTTTGGAGACTTCAAACGCTCCTACGTCACCCCTTCCGTCACAAGGATATGTTTTCACTAAAAGATTTTTGATTGATTACACAAACTGTAATAACCCACTTCAGTTTGGACTTAAACACTGCCAAATTGAAACTCTTAGTTTCTTACAACTTATCAGTACACAAACTGATTATCTTTCGTATCACAACTTGATCTCAAAAGATCGAATATTTCAATGTAAAATGCTAGTGATTTTGCTCAAATGATAGCCTGAATGCTATGAATATATGTTGGAAACTGAATTTTGGATGTTTGACAAACTGAACATCTAAACTGATCTAAAAGAATGATAACTGATCTAAAATATGCAAACTATCGGTTGCCATTAACTGAAAGATAATACGCAGATTTTTGAAGGCAACTGAACCAGCAATTGAACTACGCAGACAACTGACTGATCAGTTGGAACTTGATCAGTTACTACAAGCAGTTGTGAGTTTATCGAATACAATCTGTCAGATGATCCCTCAGCTGTACACGTCATCAGTTAAGACATTCAACCGACAAAAGCTGACTGCAACAAGTAGTGGGATCGCCATATTTCAGAAAAGTTGCAGTGTACGACTGTCAGAAGAATGTTGATGTGGCATGCAATGGATAAAAAGGTTCAAATTATATTTAATATTACCATTGGAGGGAAGCCTATAAATAGCAGAGAAGAGCAACTGAAGAACAACTCTTGAACTTTTGAATCCTTTAACTCAGAACATCTATCGATTCAGTTATTCTGCTGAAATTCTTACAAACATCGAAGCTCACACTTATCGTATACATTCATAGCTTTCAGGTTATACTTCGAACCTTCAACACAAAATGTAACACTCGATCTTGAAGAGATCTGTTGTGTTAGATTACTTTAGTTCTATTGAGTAATGTAAATAAGTTTGTAACTAAGAGTTTCAGTTTAACATTGTTAAGTCCAAAACTGAAGTGGGTCTGTACAACCATTTGTATCGATCAAAGTCTTTTTAGTGGATATCCTATCCTTGAGATAGAATGGGTGACATAGGAGTGTTTGAAATCTCCGAACATCCATAAAATCTTGTGTCTTCGTATTTCAGTTTATATTCTATCTATCACTCAGTTTGTTTCCGCACACTATTTGTTAACTGATTGATATTGACTTACAAGATTCTCAGGTATCAGTTTATCACTAATATGCAAACTATCGTAAGTGTTTGTTCAACCCCCTTCTAACACTTTTTCTCCTTTAAAACGATCATATCAAGTGGTATCAGAGCAGTTGAATCTTGTTCCTGAATATTTTTATATACAAATTGATCAATATGTCTTCATTCAACAAAATTTCAATGTTCTCCAGAGAAGACTTTGATAATTGGAAAATCAGAATGCAGGCTCATCTAGCTACACAAGAAGATGACATGTGGTACATTATCACAGACGTACCCATGAAGATATTGAAGGCAAACACAGCTGTTGCCATAACTGATGGGGCACCACATCGCATTGAAAAACCCCGATATGAATGGACATCTGAAGACAAGAGAAAAGCCAACTTGGACAACGTGGCTAAAGACATCTTATACAAAACGCTGGATAAATTCACTTTCAGCAAGATAAAAATGTGCAAAATTGTCAAGGAAATTTGGGAGAAGTTGATTAAGCTATGTGAAGGCAATGAGCAAACCAAAGAGAACAAGCTATCTGTTGCTGTTCAAAAGTTTGACAATATCAAGATGAAGAGTGGAAAATCCATGCATGAATATAATGAGAGAATCAGCAGCATAGTAAATGAACTGAATGCATTCGTAAAGGTGTATTCAAATAAAGAGATGGCACTGAAAGTTGTCAGAGGTTTTCCCAAAGAATGGGACGTTAAGACCATGAAAATGCGAGAATCGAAGGACCTGAACAAGGTCGAACTTCATGACTTATTTGCTGACTTAAAAGCCTACGAGTTTGAGTTACAAACTAGAGAAGGGGAACCTTCTACATCAGCTGCTACAACTGCCTTAACTGCTGTCAAACTGGAACCATCTGGTTCGGTTGACAAATCTGCTGATCAGTTAAGTAATGACGCTATGTCATTATTTGTCAAAAAGTTTGGAATATTCATGAGAAGAAATCAAGAAAATTTCCAAAGACAATATCAGAAAAATCACTCCAAAGAAGTACCTAATGCCTGCTACGACTGTGGCAAAACTGGTCATTTCATTGCTGACTGTCCCAAGCCTAAGAAGGACAGTCGAGGCTCAACTGAAAAGGGAAAGAGAAATCCTATGAGCACAAGATAAGATCGAAAGATGACAAGAAATCTTAGAGAAAGAAGCATGAGGTGCTTCTAGCTGAGGAAAGCAAGTCAAGATGGGCAGAATCTGACAGTGATGATTTAGAATCTGAGAGCATGAGCTGCTCAAGTGATGATAATGAAGAAGTCAAGTTTCTAATGGCTGATGACACAGAACTGGAGTCAACCAGTCAACAGGTATTTGACTTTAGATCAACTGATTTCACACGAGATGAACTCATTTCTACACTTCATGACATGGTGAACGAGTATCACAAGCTTGCCCTATTTTTTGAGAAGATCAGAGCAAAGCAAACTGATCTCAAAGACAATAAAACTGAAACAGATGAATCAGTTGATCTGTTGAGTCTTAAAAAGGAGATTTCTGAGCTCAATGCTGAAAGAAGCAAGAATCAATCATTGATTCAGCAGTTGATGCTTGAAAATTAAAATCAAACTTAGCTTATTAAAGCATGGAACAGATCATCTGCTGCATTAGCTGAAATACAAGATAAACAAAAATCAGTTATTGATAAAACTGGTTTAGGGTTCAGCAACCAAGATGAAAATTCCACCAGTGATACTCAACCAAACTGAACATGAAAAAAGGGAAATACATTCACTTTGTAAAATCAGTTATGGTACAAGAACAACCAGAGCCAAGTAAACCAGTTATACAGCCTATTTAAAATAAGGACAATGCTAGAAGGTATGGTATTGGTTATAGCTCAAAAATTTCAACTGATCTACAAAGTCAGTCATCAAAAAGGTTCAGTAATAAATACTTGAACTATTCAAATGGCTACCCCAATTATTATAACAGCAAGCCAGTTCAGAAAAAATATCGGCTGAATAACCAGTTGAAGAAGGTTAAAACTCATATTGCTTCATCTGCACACTACACATCAAGCACACACAAGCCGAGAAAAACTATCTAGTACACAACAACTGGAAAGTCAGTTAGACTAGTCCAAGTTTGGGTTCCTAAAGGACTAATTAGTTTAGGACCCAAATAGTTGTGGGTACCAAGATTATATATTGTGTGTGATTGCAGGTGACAGGTGCAAATAAAGAATCAAACTGGTATTTGGACAGTGGATGCTCGCGTCATATGACAGGGGATGCAAGTTTGCTATCTCAACTGATCAAATACACTGGTACAAACGTCAGTTTTGGAGACAACTCCAAATGTAAAACTGTGGATAATGATAAGCTTATCCATGGTAACTTTACTATTAAAGATGTTTTATTAGTTGAGAATTTGAAGTATAACTTGATTAGCATCAGCTAGTTATGCGACAATAATTCTCAGTTCAGTTCGACGAACACACTTGTTCAGTTAGAGACTCAACTGATGAGGTCATCCTAACTGGCAATCCTTGTGGGAATACCTCAGTTGGACTGATCAACCTTATGCACCGGTTTGTTTTAAAGCTTCCAAATCTTCTAAAAACTGGTTGTCGCATAAGTGATTGAACCACCTAAACTTTAAATATATTGCTTATCTGAGTAACCATGATCTTGTAACTGGCTTACCCAAAATAGATTTATCTAGAGATAAAATTTGGTCAGCATGTCAGTTTGGTAAGCAAATAAGATCTTCGTTGAAAAACAAGGGTTGTAAATCATCTTCTCGATGCTTAGAACTGTTACATATGGATATTTTTGGTCCTATACCAGTCATGAGCTTAGGGGGAATGAAATACACCTTAGTAGTCGTGGATGACTTCTCAAGATTTACTTGTGTTATTTTTCTCAAATCCAAAGACCAAACTGCTGCACAACTGATTAAACTTTTCAAAAGAATGTTAAATGAAAAATCAGTTGGAATTAATCGAATAAGGTCTGATCGAGGACTGAATTCATCAATCAAAATATTTCACAATTTTTAGAAAATACTGGAATCAAGCATGAGCTCTCAGCAGCAAGAACTCCTCAGCAAAATGGTGTAGCTGAGAGAAGAAACCGAGCCCGTAAAGAAGCTGCTAGAACAACACTTTCTGATTCTGGTATTTCTCAAAGGTTTTGGGCAGAAGCAATAAACACTGCATGTTACACTCAGAACAGATCAATGATTAATAAAAATCATGTGAAAACACCATATGAGATCTGGCATGGACGCAAAAGTGTGGTTTCTTATTTCAAAATATTCGGCTGCAGATGTTTTATTCTTGACAATGGCAAAAATCATTTAAAAGCTTTTGATGCTAAATCTGCTGAAGGAATATTTCTGGGATATTCTTCAGTTAATAGAGCTTACATAGTTTTTAACAAATGCACTTTGAATGTAGAAGAGTCTATTCACGTTGTTTTTAATGAATCTGTGATAACTGATAAGCCAACTGATCCAGTTGAGCTAATTGATGGCTTTACATATATCAGTTTGGAGGATGATAATGAAGAGGAGAATCATATTAATCGAAATATCCTTCAAACACCAGAACCAGAAGTGCTGGATCAATCGGTTGAACAAGAAATTGTTCATGATAATCAGTTGGTGGAGCAAAATGATAACAATCAGTTACCAACTGATACAGCAGCAACTGAAACTGAAGAAAATATTCAGTTGCCAACTGAAGCAGTCGCTGAGATGGATTCAATAAATATAGAATACAGATGGAAGAAATCACATCCACCAGAATTGGTGATAGGTAATCCATTTGTTCCTGTAAGAACTCAAAATCAAATGTTCAATTTATTTGTTCATTCTGCATTCGTTTCCCAACCGGAACATAAGAAAACTGATGAAGCTCTTACTGATCCTAATTGGATAAATGCAATTCAAGAAGAATTAAATTAGTTTACCCATAACAACGTCTGGAACTTAGTTCCAAGACCAGTTTCTAAAACCATTAAAGGTACAAAGTGGGTATATAGAAACAAACTGAATGAAGATGGTTCAGTTGTGCGCAACAAAATGAGACTTGTAGCACAATGATATAGGCAAGAAGAAGGAATAGATTACGATGAAACTTATGCGCCAGTTGCATGACTGGAAGCAATCAGAATGTTCCTTGCCTACGCATCTTTCAAGAATTTTCAAGTCTACCAAATGGATGTGAAGAGTGCATTTCTGAATGGTCAGTTGCAGGAAGAAGTATATGTTGAACAACCACCAAGTTTTGTTAATCACTCTCTTCTTGATCATGTCTATCATTTGGACAAATATATGGTCTTAAACAAGCTCCAAGAGCTTGGTATGAAATTTTTGAAAATTCCTAACTGATCATGATTTTACTGTTGGACCAGTTGATAAGACTTTGTTCAAATTCACAAAAAATGATCATATTTTACTTGTGCAAATATATGTTGATGATATTATTTTTGGGTCAACTAACCCCAAATTATGTGAGAAATTTCCCAAGCTAATGCGAGAAAAATTCGAATGAGTATGATGGGTTAACTGAAATTTTTCCTCGGTCTGCAAGTGAAGCAACTGGATACTGGTATTTTTATCAGTCAGACCAAATATACAAAGGAATTGCTTAAGAAATTTGGCATGAAAATTTGCTAAGCTGCAAGTACTCTCATGAGTTCATCAATCAAACTAGACAATGATCAAGGGGGAATATTAGTTGAGACGACACTTTACAGAGGATTAATATGTTCATTATTATACCTACTGCTAGTCGTCGTGATATTGTATTTGTTGTTTGCATGTGTGCTAGATTTCAAGCAGATCCTAAGCAATCGCATTTTTCAGTTGCCAAACGTATTTTAAAATATCTTAAAGGCACACAAAATGTGGGATTATGGTATGCTAAGGATTCTTCTTTAAATTTAGTTGGATATTCAGATGCAAATTATGTAGGATGTAGCTAGATCGTAAGAGCACCAGTGGATCATGACAGTTTTTAGGAGACAGACTGATCTCTTGGTTCATTAAGAAGCAAACATCCATAGCAACTTCCACAACTGAAGCAGAATACCTTGCTACTGGAAGCTGCTGTGCACAACTTATGTGGATGCAACAACAACTGAATGACTATGAAGTCATTGAAAAAGAATCAGCAATATTTTGTGATAATACAAGCACGACTGCAATTACATACAATCCAGTTTTTCACTCCAGGACCAAACATATTGATGTCAGACATCATTTCATCAGAGATCATGCTCTGAATAAAGCAATAAGACTGGAATATATATCAACTGAACAACGAGCAACTGACATCTTCACCAAACCATTATCAAAGACTAAGTTTTCTAATTTTCGCAATATTCTTGGTTTAATTGATTTATCTTAACTATATCAATCTTTAATGATATCATGTTGGTTGTTATTTTTATTCAGTTAGTCAAATATAAGTTAATAACTGTTCAGTTAGTCATTGTCAGTTAGTTAATTATTTGTCAACTGATATCAGTCCATATACAGATAAGGAAAGAACATTGAATCGAAACAACAAGTTTATTGATAAAATCTAAACCAGGTTACACGATTCATCTCATGTTCAGAGGTATCTTGCCAAAGGGACAACCAGTTAGTTAATTCATGACTGTTAATTCTCCTGAAGGCTTCTGAAGAAGAAATAATTTCAAACACATTCCATTCCTTCATAAGAATCAGATGAATAAGAACATCATCAGTGACAAGCTCTGAAGTATGGTTGACTTTAGCACGCCTCTTATACTTTTTTGCATTTGCTCTCTACTTGGCAGGTAGCAACTAATACATCATGTTGAATCATTTGGAGCTCGTGTACCTTGGTCCAAGTGGACATCACCTTTGAAAAGACGAACTTTTCAAGAGCCTTCTTTAGTTTATCCAAACGGCGACGAGTCAATGCAGGATAAGAGACGTTGGAACTACTTGAACTATCTGTCGATGTTTAAATGTTATTATCAAATGACAATGGTCTTATTCATAGACATATCTTAAAGAGACATGAGGAAGACGAAGAGACATCAGTTACCAAAATGGACTTAAATGATTCAGACTAAGTTTCTTCTGCCCTTTCTTTTATTTATATGCATTTATTGAGGGGGAATATAGAATATAAATGGTTAAATGAGAAGAAAATAGTCAATTGGTTTTTAACTGAAATGATTCAGCTTATAACTGATCACTCAGTTGCTGACCTAACTGATCTTCTCCAATAAGTTAACTGATAAATCGATAAAGATTCCATAATAAGTGATATGACTGATAATTATGCATTACATGTACGTCTTTCAATGAATAGTGTTTTAAATAATGGCCCCACGTAGTCCACTTGAATTCTACACACGTACACTTTAATCACACGTACACACGTTTTTATTTAACTTATCTTGGACTGACACGTGTCCAAAAATTTGAACAGTCACATACAAACGTACTTATCCTCGCCTCATTTCAGTTCTTCTTCTTTTAAGCTCATTTCATTCTCCAGAGAAAATCAATACTTTACGCTTTTCTTCTCTCAGAAAATCAACTCTTCAGCAATGGAAAATCAAGTTCCTGCACACTTGTTGAACGCTATGGCTATTGATTTTGACTCAGTCCTGACTATTTAGGACGAGGCTATTAAGAGTGTGTTTATCAAAATAGAAGCTGCTGGATTGAAGACATTCCTGGGGCTTTCTTCCGATGAAATCTATCCTAAAGAGATTCAAGATCTCTATGCCAACAGCTTTATCTCTAATGATGGCAATATCACTACCACCGTCAACAATCAGCTGCTGACGATAGACGAAGACTCCTTCAGCAACCTCTTCCAGCTGCCAACTGATGGGCTAGCAAATATATCTGAGGTCAAATCTTCTGACATTGAGGAGATGCAAACTCTCTTGTCCGCTGATGGTCGTAAAATCAAAGTTTTCGATCGAAATAAGGAACTGAAGCCGGAATATCCAGCTGCTGGATGATATTGTGGACAAAGGGCTTCTAGCCAAAGCCGGTTCTTTTGCTGCTCTTACGTTGGAAAAGTTCCAAGTCATGACTGCTATCATGACTGGCAAAAGACTGAATTGGAAAGGGATCATCTTCACCCTTCTGAAGAATATGTTTCAGTCTTCAAAACAGTCAAAAGGGATTCGCGGTGCAGCTCAGCTATCTGCTGAAGAACAAGGGCTTAGTGGGTGATTCATTTGAGAGATCATCCAAATTCAAGATCTTCAACGCCAAGAGTGTTCAGCTACCAAAGCTCAAGCTGGACATCTCTCCTAAGAAATTTATTAAAGCGAAAAAGGAGATTGGGACACAGGGGGCTCCCAAATCAGTTAGAAAGCCAGAATGGCAATTCATAAAAAGGCAATCAAACGTAAACTGACTGTCAGTTAAACTTATTCTGAAAAGACTCATTTTCATGAAGCCCATAACTCAGAAGATAAAACCTTCAATCGCTGTGGGAGCCATTCCAACTGAGAGGCTGATCCAATCAGGAGCTGAACAGCCAATCAAGGCTACTCCACTGAGAGCAATACCAGTTGGATCTTCAACTGATGATCAGTTACCTTCACCTGCTGCTCCTCTCAAGAAGACTGTCACCGAATCTGGTGATAAGAAGAAATCTGTTGGGATTAAAGCTCCACTCATCACTATCTCTGGCTCAACTTCTTTGCCATCTGCCAGACCTAAAGGGATAGTAATCAGAGAACAAGTTGATGCAACTAGGTCAGGACTGAGCATTCCTAATGTTCTAACTGACTCAAAGGGCAAAGAAAAGATGATAGAAGAGCCCAGATCAACAAACACCATTCAGACCCACATTGACCTCATCTGGAAAGAGGTCAATGAATTTTCTGAGTCTAAGCTCAAAACTTATGATGAATGGGTAAAGTTTAGAACTGTCGTGTTTGCCAAGCAACTGCAAAAGAAATAAGTTCTGAAGAAGTTTATTGCTTTGGAAACCAAGTTCTAAGATTGGTCAAAGTAGCTTCAGTGGCTCAGGCATTGCAGAGGAAGAAATATTTCTTTGATCAAGTATGGGCGAAGAAGCTAAAACAGATGGTTGTTCAGCTACGCCAAAATTATGATCCCACCAGCCCAACTGCCTTTAATGATAAAGCAGTTCATGACATGCTGGAAATGGATCTTTTAACTCTGCATATGGCGATTAAGAATTGGGAACTAGATCAAGAACTGATAATTCCAGAAGATTCCCAAGGTCTTTCATTAGACGAGCAAGCTGAACAATCAGTTCAACCAGAAAAGACATCCAAGGAACCAGTTGCTAAATCTGCTGAGCAAGTAACTGCTTCCTCCTCTAAGGATGCGTAATCGTCAACTGCCACTCCTCATTCCTCAACTGCAGGATCTAAACTCTACACTGATGCTGAATTGTCATTGGCAAATATTGATGAAGTCATTAAATCAGTTGCCTCTGATATTCAACAGACTTCTACTCAAGCAGTTGAAGAATTATTCGCAACTGACGAGCCAGCTTCTCAAGATCTTTTTAAACCAACTGAAGAGCCAGGTCAGTTGTCTGCCACAACTGAACAGGCAGTTTTTACGAAAACTGAAGAAGCAGTTCAGTCATCTGTCATGATTGAACAAACATTATCTGAAGAGGTGCCAACTAAACAACCTACCCTAATTTAAGTTTTTCAAACAACTGAAGAATCAGCTGAGCAACTAGTTCAAGAAACAACTACTATTTCAGCTGATCAACCACCTGAAAAACCTTCAGACTCTGCTACTGTTTCGACTTCTTCTTCTCCACAGCCTCAACAAGAAGCTATACTAGAGGATATCTCAGAAATTATAAATCCTGTAACTAAAATAACTGACGGGGCCCTGGTGATCTTCAATCAAGAGAACAGGAGCAGGAACCAGAAACTTCTAGAGCCATGTCTCCTGGCATTACAGTAGAAACTGAATCTTTGTTTGAAGAAATTCAGGCCTATTTAGACCAACCTCGTCGGCATAATGACTTCCATTTCTGATATTTAATCAACCCAATTTTTGCACACTATGAGGTTCGATTCTATAAAGGACAATACCGTGGGAAAATTGCAGCAAATCCAGAAGGACGTAACTTCATTATTCTTTCAAATGAAAGAACTTCGAAAAGACAGAGTGTCAGCTGAAGTTGATTTCCAGACTCAAGACTTGGTCACAAGACGTCTTGATTTTCTGGAAAGCATTGTCTCCAAAAGAATGGATTTACTGCAAGATATCCTGATGAATACGGTATCAAACCTATCTTCAGATGTGCGAATATTATCCAAAAAGGTTGATGAGTTTGACAAAAAGAGAGAATAACAAGAACAAGGAAAAGATAAGCCAGTGAAATCTTCAAGATGATGGAAATCTTCAAGATAATCAAGAAGAAATAAAAAGTTAGAAGATTCTTTATTCTTTTATTCTTTGTACGAATCTGTATGTTGGACGAGTTATTTTATCTACAATGAGTTCATTTGATCAGTTTCAGTTATTACTTTCCAAGTTTTGTCAAACAACTAAAGGGGGAAATTGTTGGAAACTGAATTTCGGATGTTTGACAAACTGAGCATCTAAACTGATCTAAAAGAATGATAACTGATCTAAAATATGCAAACTATCGGTTGCCATTAACTGAAGGATAATACGCATATTTTCGAAGGAAACTGAACCAGCAACTGAACTACGCAGACAACTGACTGATCAGTTACTACAAAAAGTTGTGAGTTTATCGATTACAATCTGTCAGTTGATCCCTCAGCTGTACACGTCATCAGTTAATACATTCAACCGAAAAAAGCTGACTGCAACAAGTAGTGAGATCGTCGCATTTCAGAAAAGCTGCAGTGTACGACTGTCAGAAGAATGTTGACGTGGAATGCAACGGATAGAAAGGTTCAAATTGTATTTAATATTACCGTTGGAGAGAAGCCTATATATAGCAAAGAAGAGCAACTGAAGAACAACTCTTGAACTTTTGAATCCTTGAACTCAGAACATCTATCGATTCAGTTACTCTGCTGAAATTCTTATATACATCGAAGCTCACACTTATCGTATACATTCATAGCTTTCAGGCTATACTTCGAGCTGACCAAACAGCAGCTGGAGTTTTCTGCACTTTGCAACCTTCAAACCCTAGTGCACCTAACCCTCAAATATTCGACCCTAGCCCAAGCTAGACCGGACCAGTCCCGAACCAGACAACCATAGGACGTGACTGGACTCTCCTGGAATGACCTAGCCATATGTCACAGCCCCATGTACGCGTGAATGTTCAAGATTTTCCCGAACACCATACACGAGCCCCATATTCAAACCAAGCCTTCCCGATCTACCCTTGGCTCACAACCTATCCACACTTGAGCCTCCCTAGACCACGACTTGGACCCACCAAGGTCTGCACCATGGTCTGGTTCAGCCCCACACGGACGTGCCTCGCCCGATCGACCAACATCACTAGAAACCTAAGATCCGATCGACTCTCCTCATGGCTCGATCCAAATCCGACTCCATCAACTTGAAGAGTCAGATCTCGAATTTTACAGCCCTAAAAGAACGTTATCTAGCAGTCTCTTACACAAACAAGTCAAGAACGTGAGTTACATGTAAAAGAATATGCATATTTCGTGTCAAAATTGTGTAAAACCATGAAACATGATAGATTTAAGAATTTATAAAGAAAAAAATTCAAATCAACTTATAATGATGTGAATGATGAGAAAAACGAGATATATGGCGTGCCTTTGCGTGTATACGCACGAAAACCTTGATATAATCGCGTAGACCGTGCATCGGAGGGACAAGGAAGATATCATTTGAAAGAAACTTGAGAAAATTCGAAGGGATGGCTGCTAGGAATTTTCGAACCAGCTGCTGGAAATGGAGAGGGGGCATCCGAAATGCGAGTTGGGGAGTTTAGGGTTTTTGGGAGGTAGATTAGGTATATCATAATTAGTATAATGGGCCCTTAATTAAGAATAATGAGATTAAGTGGGATTTTAGGCCAATTAAGTAATAAAATAGTCTCATTAAGCCCAAAAACACTCCCATAAAATATTTTGTTTAGATACGTTTTTGAAAATAATGCCCGAACCCTCAAAAAATCCCTCGGCTTGCTAAATTTTACGTACCTATTTAAAATATAACTCGATGAGTAAAAATACCCTACAAAGTTCATTTTCGAAAATCACCCTTAATTACACCATATATTAAATAATTAAAATAATTATTTAATAAAACATTTTTCTTTAACTGTCCACGGTCTCCGTTCCTCTCAACTGGTACCAACACTTTAAGAATCTAGGTACTTAAGCTTGGAGGTCATGTGTTCAAGTGTTGGGAGAGGCGAAAGAAACCACTTTCCAGGGGTGAGATATTCTACTGAGTAACGGTGCATGAGCATGGGCTAGGGCTCATGTTGGACCATCCTAACGACCCATGACCAGTAGTGGTGCATGGGTATGGGCCGAGCCCCATGTTGGTTCAATATAATGGCCCATGATCATTACAGATAACTCGTTCGTCAAACTAATTCATTGATTCTCCGGTCTTCATCTTGATATTATCAAACTTTTGTACTACGACTGAGAGTTTGTTTTCCTTCGTTTGTCCGTTGCTCTCGCACAACTGAATCAGTTTTTTCCAAATTTCTTTGGCTGTTTTGCACATCTTGATTTTGCTGAAAGTAATTTTTTCCAATGTTTTATACAGAATATCCTTTACCACATTATCCAAGTTTGCTTTCCTCTTGTCTTCAGTTGTCCATTCCTTTCGTGGTTTTTCAATGCGATGAGGTGCTCCATCAGTTAATAGTAGTTGTGTTAGATTTCACGATCTTCACATGTCCGTCAGTTATAACATACACATATCGTCATCTTATGCAGCTAAATGAGCCTGAATTCTGATTTTCCAACCATCAAATTCCTCTATTGAGAACATATGTTTTTGGTTGAATAAAGACATGGTGATCAGGTGTCTAGACATACAGTATTCAGAAACAAGATTGAGCTACTGTGATACCACTTGTTAGGATCGGTTTGATGGAAATTTAAGATTTTTGGCTCTTTTCAAAATATGAATCAATTTAGTGATAAACTGCATTCAATAATCTTTTTTTGGATATCAGTCAGTTAACTAGTTTGAAGTGCGGAAATATACTAACTGATAGATTGAATACTCAAAGAATAAATGAACTGCTGAAAACAAAGATTTTTATGGATGTTCGGAGACTTCAAACGCTCCTACGTCACCCCTTCCGTCACAAGGATATGTTTTCACTAAAAGATTTTTGATTGATTACACAAACTGTAATAACCCACTTTAGTTTGGACTTAAATACTGCCAAACTGAAACTCTTAGTTTCTTACAACTTATCAGTACACAAACTGATTATGTTTCATAGCACAACTGATCTGAAAAGATCGAATATTTCAATGTAAAGTGCTAGTGATTTTGCTCAATTGATAGCCTGAATGCTATGAATATATGTTGGAAACTGAATTTCGGATGTTTGACAAACTGAACATCTAAATTGATCTAAAAGAATGATAACTGATCTAAAATATGCAAACTATCGATTGCCATTAACTGAAAGATAATACGCAGATTTTTTAAGGCAACTGAACCAGCAACTGAACTACGCAGACAACTGACTGATCAGTTATTACAAACAGTTGTGAGTTTATCGACTACAATCTGTCAGCTGATCCCTCAGCTGTACACGTCATCAGTTAATACATTCAACCGACAAAAGCTGACTGCAACAAGTAGTGGGATCGCCGCATTTCAAAAAAGCTGCAGTGTAAGACTGTCAGAAGAATGTTGACATGGCATGCAACGGATAGAAAGGTTCAAATTATATTTAATATTACCGTTGGAGTGAAGCCTATAAATAGCAGAGAAGAGCAACTGAAGAAAACTCTTGAACTTTTGAATCCTTGAACTCAGAACATCTATCGATTCAGTTACTCTACTGAAATTCTTACAAACATCGAAGCTCACACTTATCGT
Organism: Primulina tabacum; assembly: GCF_025594145.1. Classification (NCBI taxonomy): domain Eukaryota; kingdom Viridiplantae; phylum Streptophyta; class Magnoliopsida; order Lamiales; family Gesneriaceae; genus Primulina; species Primulina tabacum. The sequence continues at coordinate 23,090,989 of NC_134552.1, forward strand.
ATACATTCATAACTTTCAAGCTATACTTTGAGCTTTCAGCACAAAATGTAACACTCGATCTTGAAGAGATGAGTTGTGTTAGATTACTTTAGTTCTATTGAGTACTGTAAACAAGTTTGTAACTAAGAGTTTCAATTTGACATTGTTAAGTCCAAAATTGAAGTGGGTCTGTACAACCATTTGTATCGATCAAAGTCTTTTAGTGGATATCATATCCTTAAGATAGAAGGGGTGACGTAAGAGTGTTTGAAATCTCTGAACATCCATAAAATCTTGTGTATTCATATTTCAGTTTATATTCTATCTATCACTCAGCTTGTTTCCGCACACTATTTGTTAACTGATTGATATTGACTTACAAGATTCCCGAGTATCAGTTTATCACTAAACTGACTCATCAGTTGAAAAGGTTTTGAAAATTGTAAATGTTTATTCAACCTCCCTTTCTAAACAATTTTCCTCCTTTAAAACGATCATATCAATATATCTATGAAGTGTGAGTTTTTTTTAAATATCATAACTGATCTTGTATAACTGATCTTTTACTTGTTCTCTCTTTCAAGAATTCTCAATTCAAAAAAATTAATATTCTTCTCACTTAATTCCTAAGATATTTATAGGCTTTGCTTCCAACGGTAATATTAAATGCATTAATTAATACATCCGTTGATTCGTCCTTTCTGAGTCTGTCAACATTCTTCTGACAATAGTACGATTTTGTAGTTTGCTGTGTGGCGCTCCTTATGTTAGTTGCAATCTGATTAGTATGATTTATCGGTTTAAAGCTAGGTTTAACTGATGACATGTCAAACTGACTATTCAATTGATCAGTTGAACTGACTTAAGGTGTCCTGTTCAGTTCCAATTGATAGTTCAGTTGTCTTTACAGATTTAGTTAGATTTGTTTGCATCCGATCATTTAACTCATTAATCTTAAGTTCGTGACAGGATTGGTTAGGGCACCCTTGAGGGTGCTCCAAACACAATATTCTCAATGAGCTGCAATAGCTCGTGTTCTAAGAATGAAATCACCGATGAATTAAATCGAGTTTGATTTACAAACCAAGCGGAAAATATTCGAAGTAATCCTTCGTTAAGAAAACTGATCGGTTTTATATCTTGTTGAACTGAATAACTGAAAATTACATGGGATCAGTTCTGGCTTATTTCAGTTCAGTTATGGACTGAACTAAATTGATATCAGCTGAACTGATCAAATCAGTTAAGAACAAAAAACAAGCAGTTAAACAGAAATAACACAAGATATGTTTATGGATGTTCGGAGACTTCAACTGCTCCTACGTCACCCCTTCTACCACCTCGAGTATGTTCCACTAGAAGACTTTGATTTATACAACACCTTGTATAACTCACTCAGCTTAGGACTTACCCTACTGCCTAACTGAACTCCTAGCCTAGACTAAAGGCAGCACTTTCTAGCCAACACTTGTTTAATGTCAATGTGTCAAAGACTACAGACAAGTTTTACGTCTTTGTGCAAGACTCACTAAGCTATTCAATAAGCTCAACTCTCTGTAAATGTGAGTGATGGTATGTGTGTGTGTGTGAGAACTGAACTATGAATACAACACGAATGTGTTCTCACACACTGAGATTTTTGCTTCTATACTAAGCAGTTGGCATGCCATGTTTCTCTTTAGAACTTCACACACTACTTGTTATGTCTTCACTGATCTTAATCTTCTATTTATAGGTGTGAAGCTTGATCGTATAGTGAGACTCAATTATTGTATCGTTGCATTTTGAATCCGTTCCTCGATATTTGTCTTGTATTTTCCGAAAGCCATTCTGGAACATTTTGGCTTTAAGCACTGCTACAATGTCTATTATTGTTCTTTGATTTGTACCCTTGTGCTGAGCTGGAATCCACTTGGATAAGCTTGTCTTGATCTGTAACTGATTGGTTCTAACTGATGCTCTGAACTGGTCAGCTGAACTAATCTTCAGTTGGGTTGGTGAAATCAGTTGACTCGTCAGTTGAACTGATTTCACTCTTTCAGTCGAACTGGTCAGCTGGGCTCTTCATCAGTTGAACTCTTCATCAGTTGGCCGAGCTTTTGAAGTTCTCCTGCTGAACCACCTATCAGCTGGACAATCAGCTGAACTATTCGTTGACATTTTAGTTCGATTGGTTCAGTTTGTGCGATCAGTTTGACGTCTTCAGTTTGCGATTTTGACAGCTCATAAATGATATCAGCTATGCGTGCTTAGGTAAATTTGTTAGTAAAAAAATAACAAGTTTTGTTAACATCAAAATCAAGATTGCGAACATGAAATATTCCAATAGTTCGGACGACTTCAATTTAGATGGCTTTAGTTCGAATTACTTCAGTTGTATAGTTTCAATTTAGCTGATCAGTTGTGCAAACTTTGATAGTTTATTTGTCAAACTCCGAAACCTTTAATTCTAACAGACTGTGCTAAAGTTTGTTGATGGAGGATTAAAGTAAACCAAGCTGCCTTTCCTTTCGCTTATTGATAAGTGCAATTTATTGTAATTTTATTACTTGTTTTTAACTTGAAATTTTGTTATTCTTGAGCAGGTTTTATGTGATTTGTTGTTGTTTTTGTTGTTGTAGTTTGAAAGCTTAGAATAGAATTTAGAGTAGCAAATTGTTGAATTGGAGTAGTGCAAAAGATAAAATGGCCGAAGTATGACCGCACCCGCAGTCACTGAATTTCGAGACTGAAAGTTTCTCCGAAACAACACCGCACCCGCGGTCCTTCTTTCACCGCACCCGCGGTCCTTCGCAAAACAGAGTCCGAAAAATCTGTAACTTTGTGGACTTCGAATAAAAGAAGAGGAAAATGGTGTGCTGCGTGGGGAAGTTTGTCTGGACTATAAAAGGCTTCTATTATTCACCATCTAGGGTATTGGGGAGCAAAGGAAAGGAGAGGAGGCTACAAAGAAAGGATTGAAGCTCAAGTTCATCATCCTTGGAAATTTATTGCACATTTCTGGACAGAAATTTCATTGCACTCCAAATCTCTTGTTCTAAGTTCTTCTTTCTTTATTTTTATTTGATATGTCTTGTTTAAGATTCATGTGTTGTTGTGTTATTTTTATTATGAACTAATTCTTATTTCTAGAGGAATGATGAAACAAAACTAGACACCATGTGTTGGGATTTATGAATTATGCTATATAAGTTTTCCTTATTGTTCATTTGTATTTTTCCAATCTTAATGCTTTCATTTTATTGGCCATATCTTGAATGATTCTTATGTTTATAATTTATCACTTGGAAAAGGGGATTCATAAACAAGAAAGGGAAAAATACATCGATGGTATTTATATAGTTCGGGAGGACATATATTGCTATTGAAGCCATTAAAAGAAGTTATTTCTTATTGTGTTATTTAATATTAGATTGTTGACGGGGACGTTACAATCCTTTGTTAGATAATTAGTATCTACTTAGCACTCGGGAGAGGGAGTAGATAATTTAGAATTCTTGGCTAATGTATAATAAGGACATTTATAATATAGCTACACAAAATTAACACATGGTGGATAGTTGCGTGAAATCGGACCTCTAGATCTTTTATTTCATAGTTATTTGTTATAAAAAGTTTGGTGTTATAATATAATTAAATTTATTTTCAATTTAGTTATTGGTGCAAACAAATCTGTCAATTGATTTTTCTAAATAAAATTGAGACTATTTTAATTGCAAGCATTAATTTACATTTAAATACGTACTCCTCGTGGGATCGAGACTTGTACTCGAAAATACATTTTATTACAACTTGACGTTGTGCACTTGCAAGCAATTAAGAAATCACGCGACAAGTTTTTGGCGCCGTTGCCGGGGAGTGTCTATTTTAAATTTATATTAGTATTGTTACTAATTAGTCTTTATTTTAATTTAGAGCTGTTTTTATTGTAATACATTAAACATTGATTTGTTTCTTATCTTTGTTTGACAGTGCATGCGAAGATCGCAAAATCTTGACTTGCTTATCTTTGATCCTGAGATCGAAAGAACCGTAAGAAGATTAAGAAAGACAAGAAGAGAAGAGATTCGAGCAATGGCTGAAAACAGAGATAATGAAAATCCACTCCCTGCAATACCCATCAGAGATCATTTTAGGCCGGTACTAAATGCTCATTACTCGGGCATAGCACGAGGGACTATTAATGCAAACAAATTTGAGCTTAAGCCAGCATTGATAAACATGGTTCAACAGAATCAGTTTGGGGGAGCCGCTACTGCAGATCCTCATTTACATCTCAGAACATTCCTTGAAATTACTGACACGGTAAAAATAAATGGTGTTTCTGATGATATAATTCGATTGCGCTTGTTTCCTTTTTCTCTTCGGGACCAAGCAAGAGGATGGCTCCAATCGCTTCCTTTGGGGAGTATCACTACATGGCAGGAGTTAGCAACCAAGTTCCTTGCTAAATATTTTCCACCTGCGAAGTCTGCACAGTTGAAGATAGAGATAAGTACTTTTAGGCAGACTGACTTTGAGCAATTATATGAGGCATGGGAATGGTATAATGAGTTGTTGAGGAGGTGTCCAAACCATGGTTTTGAAGATTGGGTACAGATTGAATTGTTTTATAATGGTTTGAATGGACAAACAAGAGGCACTGTGGATGCAGCAGCTGGTGGAACGATATTTGCCAAATCACCTGATCAAGCATATGATTTGCTTGAACAGATGACCATTAACAGTTATCAGTGGCCATCTGAAAGGTCAGGAGTAAAGAAGACAGCTGGTATTTATGCCGTGGATCCTATCACTTCTCTAACCGCCCAAGTTTCTACATTGACCACACAACTAGCAGCCATGAATAAAGTGAGCATACCTGACACTGAAGGTCCTTCCGTGGTTGCTGAAGAAACTCATTCTCTTGAAGAAGCCCAATATATCAACAACAGAAACTTTGGTGGATTTGGAGGATATCGAGGTAACCCTCCTCCTAATACTTATAATCCAGGTTTGAGAAATCATGAAAATTTTTCTTATGCAAACAATAAGAATGTGTTGAATCTTCCTTCGGGGTTCAATACATCAAAAGGGGAGGGAAAGCCTTCGTTTGAGGATTTGGTGGGTACATTTGTGGCTGAATCTGGAAAGAGGATGGCTAGAACTGAGTCTCGGCTTGATAGCATGGAGACTCACATAGGAAACATGGGTGCTACGATGAAATCTTTGGAGACACAAATTGGACAGTTGGCTAATGCTTTGAGAGATCAGAACAGGGGTCAATTTCCGAGTAATACGGAAGTTAATCCAAAAGAGCAGTGCAAGGCAGTCACTTTGAGGAGCGGAAAAGAATTGGAGGTTCAAAGTCCCAAGGAGATGGTGGAAAATGAGAAGTTAGTGGAAGATGTTGAGTTTGAGGTTATAACAGAGAATAAAGTTGAGGACTCTAAGACAAAAGTTGTACAACCTCCTGCATTTAAGCCTGCCATTCCATACCCTCAGAGGTTCAAAAAGAAGAGTTTAGATGATCAATTTGCAAAATTCCTTGAGATTTTTAAGAAGATACACATCAATATACCATTTGCTGATGCATTGGAGCAAATGCCCAACTATGCCAAGTTCATTAAAGATGTGATGTCTAAAAAGAGGAAGCTGCAAGAGTTTGAGACAGTGAAGCTTACTGAGGAGTGCAGTGCCATCCTACAAAAGAAATTACCACAAAAATTGAATGATCCAGGGAGTTTTACTATTCCTTGCTTTATTGGTGGTTCTCATTGTAGTAAAGCTTTATGTGATTTAGGAGCAAATATTAATTTGATGCCATTTTCTATTTTCAGGAAATTGGAGCTTGGAGAAGTTAAACCAACCACTATCACCCTACAACTTGCAGACAGAAGTCTTACATATCCAAGAGGGATCGTCGAGGATGTATTGGTAAAAGTGGATAAGTTTATTTTTCCTGCAGACTTTGTGATTCTAGATATGGAAGAGGATAATGATGCTCCATTAATCTTTGGGAGACTGTTCCTTGCAACTGGAAGGGCATTGATAGATGTGCATAAGGGTGAACTCACCTTGAGAGTTGGTGGAGAAGAAGTCATTTTTAATATTTATCATGCCATGAGGGGATCATATGAGGTAAGTACTTGTAAAAGCATTGATGTTATAGACTCATGTGTATCCTTTGACTGTGCAGGAACTAGGGACCCTTTGGAGAGTTGCTTGGTTGGAGCTGTTGAAGTTGTTAGTGAAGACGACTGGGAAGTTCAAGAGCAACTGGTGGCTCTTGAAGTATTGCATAAAGAAAAGAAAACGGATGTGTTGATTGAGGAGTTGAACGTCAAAGAGAAAATAGAGGTAATATCACCCTTTCCTGATCTGAAGGAATTGCCAAGCCACCTATGTTATGCATTCTTAGGAGAGAAGTCGACATATCCAGTAATCATATCTTCCTCCCTTACTATTGATGAAAAAGATAAATTATTGAGAGTATTGAGGGAATATAAAACTACATTGGGATGGTCGATTTCTGATATTAGGGGAATTAGCCCCACTATATGCATGCATAAAATTTTAATGGAGGAGTCGTATACTCCTTATGTGGATCATCAGAGGAGATTAAATCCGGCAATGAAAGAAGTTGTGAAAAATGAGGTGCTTAAATTGTTGAATGCTGGTGTGATATATGCTATTTCTTATAGTAATTGGGTGTCTCTTGTACAAGTTGTACTGAAAAAGGGTGGAATAACTGTGGTTAAAAATGAACATGATGAATTAATATCTACTCGTACTGTAACTGGTTAGCGAGTTTGTATGGATTATAGAAAATTGAACAATGTCACCCGAAAAGATCATTTTCCATTGCCTTTTATTGATCAAATGCTAGATAGACTTGCTGGTTATTGTCATTATTGCTTCTTAGACGGTTATTCAGGTTATAACCAGATAGCTATAGCACCAGAGGATCAGGAGAAGACTACTTTTACGTGTCCCTATGGTACGTTCGCTTTTAGGAGAATGCCTTTTGGGCTATGCAATGCACCGGCCACTTTTCAGAGGTGTATGATGGCTATATTTGCAGACATGGTGGAGGAAATCATGGAAGTCTTCATGGATGACTTCTCGGTATTTGGCTCTTCATTTGATCATTGTTTACATAACTTATCTCTTGTGTTGCAGAGATGCCAAGAAAAGAACCTAGTTCTTAATTGGGAAACATGTCACTTTATGGTCCAAGAGGGCATTGTCCTGGGACATAAAGTATCATCTAAGGGATTAGAGGTGGATAGAGCCAAGGTGGTTGCAATTGAAAAACTTCCTCCACCAAAGAACATCAAAGGAATAAGGAGCTTTCTAGGACATGCGGGGTTTTATCGGAGATTCATTAAAGATTTTTCTAAGATCACTAAACCCTTATGTAATTTGCTTGAAAAAGATTCCACATTCATATTTGATGATGATTGTTTGTTGGCTTTTGAGAAAATCAAGAGAGCATTGGTGACAGCACCAATCATGATAGTGCCGGACTGGAAGGAGCCCTTTGAGCTGATGTGTGACGCAAGTGATTATGCCATTGGTGCAGTATTGGGCCAAAGAAGAGAAAGGATGTTTAGGGCAATCTATTATGCAAGCCGTACTATGGATGCTGCACAGCAAAATTACACCACAACTGAAAAGGAGATGCTTGCTGTAGTATTTGCCTTCGACAAATTCAGGCCATATCTGATCGGCACAAAAGTAATTGTTTTTACTGACCATGCAGCCATTCGCTACTTATTTGCCAAGAAGGATGCGAAACCACGCTTGATAAGGTGGATACTGCTATTACAAGAATTTGACTTCGAGGTCAAAGATAAGAAGGGGAGTGAGAATCAAGTGGCTGACCACTTGTCAAGACTTGAGCTAGAGGATAGGAAAGAAGAAGGAGCAATACAGGAAACATTTCCGGATGAACAACTTTTTGAGGTAAGTTCAATACTCCCTTGGTTTGCTGACATTGCGAATTTTTTGTCTTGTGGTATTCTTCCTCCAGATCTGAACCACCATCAGAAAAAGAAGTTCTTTCATGATATCAAATTTTTCTTCTGGGATGATCCTTATGTGTATAAGAGATGTGCTGACCAAGTGATTAGGAGATGTGTTGACGGTGTTGAAGCACACCAAATTCTTGAGCTATGTCATTCATCTGCATATGGTGGACATTTTGGAGCGACACGAACTGCAGCTAAGGTATTGCAATCAGGTTTTTTCTGGCCTACTTTGTTTAAGGATAGCTATACCTTAGTGAAATCATGTGATAGGTGCCAAAGGTTAGGAAACATTTCTAGGCGTCACGAATTGCCACTGACAAATATTTTGGAAGTGGAACTTTTTGATGTATGGGGCATAGATTTCATGGGACCCTTTCCCCCTTCTTTTGGTCAATCTTATATTTTATTAGCTGTTGATTATGTGTCGAAATGGGTGGAAGCAATTGCCACCAATACTAAATGATGCTCGTGTTGTAGTTAAGTTTGTCCAGAAGAACATCTTCACCAGGTTTGGAACACCGAGAGCCATCATAAGTGATGAAGGTACGCATTTTTGCAATAAAATTTTCAACTCACTGTTGGCTAAATACAATGTGAAGCACAAAGTGGCACTAGCATATCATCCTCAGTCGAATGGACAAGCTGAAATATCCAATCGTGAAATTAAGCAAATTCTGGAAAAGACTGTCAACACCAACCGGAGAGATTGGGCTATGAAGTTGGATGATGCGTTATGGGCTTATCGGACTGCATTCAAGACGCCTATTGGGATGTCTCCCTATAGGCTAGTGTTTGGGAAAGCATGTCATCTGCCGTTGGAGTTGGAGCATAGAGCATTTTGGGCTGTGAAGAAATTAAATTTTGATTTGAAAGCTTCTGGTGACATTAGGAAACTGCAGTTGAGCGAGATGGATGAGTTCCGCAATGATGCATATGAAAATGCCAAGATTTACAAAGATCAGACCAAGAAGTGGCACGATAAACTCATTGTACGAAGGGAGCTCAAACCAGGACAACAAGTACTCTTGTTCAACTCCCGTCTGAAGTTGTTTCCTGGTAAGTTGAAATCACGTTGGTCAGGTCCATTTTTGGTGGAGACAGTGTACCCTCATGGGGCGATTAAGCTAAAATGCAGTGATGGGAGGACCTTCAAGGTGAACGGGCAGCGAGTTAAGCCATATTATGGATGTGAAGTAAGGCAACTTGACAACATTCCTTTGGGCGGATCGACTTGATGTAAACTTATGGTAGTCGGGCTGAAGACGTTAAACCAAGCGCTTATTGGGAGGCAACCCAAATTTTTGTTTCTCTTTTGCAATTTGTTTTTGGTTTTGCTTTTATTCTAGTATTCTTATTATAGGTTGCTTATATTTTTTTTAGTATAGTGTGTGCTTATATCTTCCCAAAACTAATGAATTCCACTTGTTTTATTCTCAGGACTCAAAAAAAATGAAGAAGAAAATATTTTTTCCCGAAGGAATACCGCACCTGCGGTACATATAAAACCGCACCCGCGGTTAAGGAAGAAAAATTTTCAAGAAATTGCCGAGAAAGCACCGCACCCGCGGTATATTTTGGAGCGCACCCGCGCAACATGTCCCGAAAGCATACCGCACCCGCAGTTGTTCTTGCACCGCGGCCGCGGTTGATTAATATTGGATTATGCTACATTTGCCGAGAGCATAACGCACCCGCGGTCTCCTGTACACCGCACCCGCGGTCATTGAATACTGAATATCAAAATTAATTCGAGAGCACACCGCACCCGCGGTTTCTTGTACACCGCACCCGCGGTCATCGAAGATAAAAATTATAAGAATTCCCGAAGGAACACCGCACCCGCGGTCTCTTGCACACCGCACCCGCGGTCGATAGTTTTACAAACAAAATGGGGCAGAAATTTTCATAATCGAAGAACACCTCTCTCAAATTTCTCTCCTTCCTTCGAAATTCTTTCTCAAGAACAAACTTTTCACACTCAATTTTTGTTATTTCTTCAACAAATTTACCACTCCAACCTAAATATCTTCATTCATTCCATCAAATATCACTTTTCTTTCCACAAAAATCAACATCAAACCTAGGGTTTCAAAGGGGCTCGAAAATTTCTTCAAATTGGATGGAGCTTTGATTTTATTCTTCAAGAAACATTTCAACATAATCAAGATGAGCAAATCCATTTCATATTTGTTGAAATTTCGAAATTGAAGGTGTTATTTGCTATGGAAGGAAATTACGTTTAGTGAAGTACATTCTTAGTATTGTGGATATTGTTGATTGGATTGTTGTGTATATTGTTGAGGTGTGCATATTGTGAGTATTAAGTTTGGGGGAGTGCAAGAATCATTAAATTTTGTGAATTGGATTGAGGAGAAGTTGGTGATTGAAAGGTGTTCGATAAAATGCCTCCAAGAAAAAAACAATCTAAGGGTGCATCATCATCTGTGAATTACAATGCAAACAGGTTTTGGGACGAACAACCGGAGGAGAACTATGGAAAGATTTTGAGCAAGAGCATTATAAAAGAAAGGGGATTTGATCTTAGTTTCCCTCGAACTGAAATTGGACTAATGCTTACTGCTCGGCACTGGGATGAGTTTGGCAGGCAGCCACAAGATGCTGTCATTTCGTTGGTGAGAGAATTTTATGCTAACCTCAAGGTTAGGCATGATCAGTTGAAGGTGTTGGTGCGAGGAAAAATGGTAGCCTTTGATGCACATACGATCAATACGTTATATGGTATCCCTCATGTAATGCACGATGAATATGAAGAATACCGGGCTGAGCATGTAAATTATAATAATATTCTTCAAACAATTTGCATAGAGGGAGCGGAATGGAGAATGAGGGATGATGTGCATGTTAGCCTAGCTAAGTCTGATCTCAAAAGTGTTGCCAAAGATTGGTATTCATTTATTTCTGCTAGGATTAAGCCTACTGAGCATACCACCACAGTCATCAAGGAGAGGGCAATTCTTACTTTTTGCATTATGACGGGGAAGACAATTGATTTAGGTCAATTGCTTCAGAGTTCGATGATTGAATATGCAAGAGGTAACTCTCCTAGTGGACTCCTCCACCATTCTCTTATCACTGCTTTATGCATAAATGCGGGAGTGACTTGGGCAGTAAATGAAGAATTGTTGAAGCCTAAAAACCCCATTGTGGTAGTTCAACCACATAGGGTAGTTAGAGGTGAACATGCTGCGGCACGTCGAGCAGAAAGGGAATTTAACAGAAGAGCTGTAGAGAGACGTGCTCAGGCTCAAGCTCAAGAACAACAACCACAACCGCAACAACGAAATAGGAGAGATAGGTTGACCCAGTTGGAAGAAGATATGCAACAACACCGCCAAGAAATGGATGCATTTCGGTTTAGGACCGACACATTTATGGGATATATGATGGATTTTACATCTGTCTTGGCTCAGCAATTTCCATCGGCTTCAACCTCTGGCAATCCATTCCCACCTCCTCCACAGTGGCCACCCATATACCACCCGCCGGAGTTCCAACCACCACAAGATGACGAAGATGATGAGGATGGCGATGACCACTGACGGTCGTCGCCCGAAGTTTGTGTATTCTCCTAATTTTCATGCTTATTTATATCGAGGACGATGCACATGTTTTACTTTGGGGGAGATTTGATTTATTTTATGTTTGCTTGTGTGTTTATTTTCTTTTGTGTGTTTATTTGTTTATTTTGTGTTTATTTATTTTTGTAGTTGTTTGCTTGTGTGTTTATAGTCATGAAAATTTTTATTTAAAATGGCCAATGATGAGAAAAGAAAAATGTTGCATTAAGAAGAAAAGTCATGTATTACATTCATGTTAATCGATCAATTTGAAAAATTTAGAGAACAATCATGAGATTTGGTAAGTTTGAGACTTATAATTTCTATACAACTCTTTGATTTTCATTTGACATCGAAATAAATTTTTGCAAACACATATATGATTGAGGCAATCTTTGATTTTATTTGGACCTATTTATATTGTTCATAAATATTCATTTGAAGCCCTCTTGAGCCTATATGAAAAAAAAGAATTGTGTTCTTGAAATTTTTTGGAAGCTAAGCACTTTTCTTTTGAGATGCATTGAGACACCATTTTCACGATGATTAGATTCTACTTTGTGTTGGTGAATTGAGATTTTGTCTAGAATTATCCAAACATCACTCAAGGCGAAATACGGACAAATTATGATTTAGGAATGATTTAGGTGATTTTTGGATCGATTGAGCCTTTCAAGCTACCAAATAAAAAGAATTTATCATTTGTCACCTCTTTGAACTTAAATGAATTCGAATGGCACACGTTAATATGTGTAAAAGACCCCCATTCGATGTTCTTTCAAATATCCCACATTTACTACCCCGTTGAATATCTTAAACATTAATTTCCTACCTTCTCAAGGGAGTAAGAATTCAAAGGATCAAAGAAATGAAAATTCTCCTACAAAAGAAAAGAAAAATGAATGATGTTACATTGATGAAGTTGGAGAAAAAGGGGAGAAAAAGAGATGAAATAAATAAAAAAATTGGAGATAAAAGAATAAGTGAAGTTTGCAAAAGAAATAAAATTCAACTTACTCCCTTATTTGAACTCCTAATCTTTATTTGTAGCCATGAGCCAAGGCCTAACAGTATAACCATTGAAAATCCTATTAACCTAGTCATAGTTGTCCAATATACTAGTGGAGAGTGATTGGGAGGATCTAGCTAATGGACAATCGATAAACACTTTCATTGAGTAAGAATCTTGATCAATTTTACACATACCTCATTGCATCAAATATTTATTGGGTATCCATTTCTTGAATGAATATTGCTTTGAACCAAATTTTTACCGGAAAAGACCTCTTGATTTGTGTTTGTAAAAATTGAAATTGATTGAGAATGTTTTGAAACATGAGTTGAAGAGATTAGAAGTTAAGAAAATTAACCGATTGCATGATTTTATCCGGATGAACAAGTGGTTGGATTGATTTGAATTGTGAATGCATGAAGAGTTAGTTAAAATATCTTGAGGTCAAGTTCTTTAAAATATTTCATGACTTGTTTGTTTGTGTTGTTTTGTTTTGCTCGGGACTAGCAAAATCTTAAGTTTGGGGGAATTTGATAAGTGCAATTTATTGTACTTTTATTACTTGTTTTTAACTTGAAATTTTGTTATTCTTGAGCAGATTTTATGTGATTTGTTGTTGTTTTTGTTGTTGTAGTTTGGAAGCTTAGAATAGAATTTAGAGTAGCAAATTGTTGAATTGGAGTAGTGCAAAAGATAAAATGGCCGAAGTATGACCGCACCCGCGGTCCTTCTTTCACCGCACCCGCGGTCACTGAATTTCGAGACTGAAAGTTTCTCCGAAACAACACCGGACCCGCGGTCCTTCTTTCACCGCACCCGCAGTCCTTCGCAAAACAGAGTCCGAAAAATCTGTAACTTTGTGGACTTCGAATAAAAGAAGAGGAAAATGGTGTGCTGCGTGGGGAAGTTTGTCTGGACTATAAAAGGCTTCTATTATTCACCATCTAGGGTATTGGGGAGCAAAGGAAAGGAGAGGAGGCTACAAAGAAAGGATTGAAGCTCAAGTTCATCATCCTTGGAAATTTATTGCACATTTCTGGACAGAAATTTCATTGCACTCCAAATCTCTTGTTCTAAGTTCTTCTTTCTTTATTTTTATTTGATATGTCTTGTTTAAGATTCATGTGTTGTTGTGTTATTTTTATTATGAACTAATTCTTATTTCTAGAAGAATGATGGAACAAAACTAGACACCATGTGTTGGGATTTATGAATTATGCTATATAAGTTTTCCTTATTGTTCATTTGTATTTTTCCAATCTTAATGCTTTCATTTTATTGGCCATATCTTGAATGATTCTTATGTTTATAATTTATCACTTGGAAAAGGGGAATTTATAAACAAGAAAGGGAAAAATACATCGATGGTATTTATATAGTTCGGGAGGACATATATTGCTATTGAAGCCATTAAAAGAAGTTATTGCTTATTGTGTTATTTAATATTAGATTGTTGACGGGGACGTTACAATCCTTTGTTAGATAATTAGTATCTACTTAGCACTCGGGAGAGGGAGTAGATAATTTAGAATTCTTGGCTAATGTATAATAAGGACATTTATAATATAGCTACACAAAATAACACATAGTGGATAGTTGCGTGAAATCGGACCTCTAGATCTTTTATTTCATAGTTATTTGTTATAAAAAGTTTGGTGTTATAATATAATTAAATTTATTTTCAATTTAGTTATTGGTGCAAACAAATCTGTCAATTGATTTTTCTAAATAAAATTGAGACTATTTTAATTGCAAGCATTAATATACATTTAAATACGTACTCCTCGTGGGATCGACACTTGTACTCGAAAATACATTTTATTACAACTTGACGTTGTGCACTTGCAAGCAATTAAGAAATCACGCGACACTTATCTATGGGATCCTGGAATCACAAGGATTCATCCGAGACATCGATGAGCATTTGTCTATGGTGACTGAAGATTGCCTGCTCGAACTCTTCACAAGAAATCGGAAGCTAGATCTTCCTTGGCCAGAATCTAGTGTTGCCCCTGATGTTAGGAACATGTGCTCTACCTATGACTATATCCAGCTTGCCCCTAATGTTTTAGAAGCCCAGATTGTCTTTGCACTTAAAAAAATCGTTCAAGTCAAAGAATTGATAATTCATTATGAATTCCAATTGACTCATTACAAACTTTTATCGGACGTGTCAGTCCATTTTTAATAAAAGGGGAAGATAGCAGTGGTGCACAAACTTTTGAAGCAGGACCATCAGGAACAAAAGAAAGTGATAACACTGAAGACGAAGCTGACGAAACTGCTAGCATTGATAATGATGGATTATTTTATTTTATCTACTCTGAGTTTGTTTATTTTTGAGTTCTTCTTAAATTCTTGTTAACTCATTAGGTGTTTAATTGTTTGTAATCATCTGATTAAATGTTATGTAGTAAATGTTTTGCCCAGTTTTGTCAAGATTGCTAACAACACCAAAACTAACATGATCAAATTCAGGGGAGATGTGTTTTCAAATTCAGGGAAGCTAATTGGAGTTGCATCAACTCATAGACTGTGCTTATTTTGTCCAGAAAGGAAAAAAAGAGGATATCGAAAGGAAAAATGTCTTGCCTTTCAATACACAAATTTATCTCCTAAATTATTTTACTTCTTTATAAGATTTTGCATAGTAATTTTATCTTTTTAAAATATCGAGTTTCTTAAACTCTAGATTTGATTTTTATTATTTGGAAAAATTTGTTTCCTAATAAAAGACTAATTTCCTTATTTTGTATAAATCTATTCAAGCACATCAAGATCAACACAAGTTTGTATTTATTCAAGATTAACCGATACACAGAAATGCGTCGGTCAAAAGTGCCAGAAAATCGAGATAAACAATACACGAGAGAATTTTTGCGAAGAACTCGTAAAGACAAAATATCGTAATTATATTGTGTTGTCGTTGAGTGTTCGAGACATCTGAAAACAAAGTGTTGAATTAAGTTTTTGTTTTGTTGGTCCAGTTTTCGGTATATTTTTTTGCATTCCTTGGTTGTGTTTTAAGTTTGGTTAATTATTTTAGTAAGCAATTTTTTTACTCAACTTGATGAGGAAATTAATTTTTTATTGAATCACTAGTATTGGTTTTTTAAACTGAGTTTAAATTTTGCCATGAGACATCACATAAGTATTTATAATTGTTGTATATTTATTTCTGGGATATTTTAATTAAGTTAATTATTTGTGTGTTTTATTAATTCGCTGCATACTCTCATAAGATGTTATAACATCTAAGATAACATTTATATTTGATACATACAATTATTACCGTTGATGTTAAACAAAATACTTTCATTTTCCATGGATCCAATTTGTCTTAACTTGGAGTGTTCACCCAGCTTACGGCAACGCAAAGGTGGACCAAAACGCAAATGACACCGCTCTTTGAATTCAGTCGAGATGATGCAACAAAATTGTCTCATCTTGGGTTTATTCCATACGGCTCGAATATTCGATTAACTATATTATTTTTGTTCCTTCATTCAAATATAATATTATTCTTTCCTATTCTCAACTGTCAATATTTGCAATAATACTAAACAATTAAATAACTTGTATATCATTAAAGATAGCTTATATGTAAACAAAAAAATGAGGTAAATAATTCTATTATAAAAATAACCATATTTTATATGACTTTTTTTTGTAAGGAAAATGTCAATTATTTGTTTGTAATACATTTTCAATCAATATCTCGAATTTCAATGAGAATATACAATCTAATATCGTGCGTTTATAATTGTTATTTAACTAATAATATAATAGTCATCTGGGTGACCTTCTGAGAAGTTCTCATGCGTCAAGTTGCTGACGTTGCGCCGCTTGATCTGGTTGGCTAAGTGGGCCATAAAAGAGTAGCATCAGATCTTAATAGGTTGTACTATCTGAAACGTCTACTAATTTAAAATGGGGAAATATTTTTTTCTTTTTGAAAGCTCACATTGTTGAAAATAAACATTTACATAATTTTTCATGCATGCAACTCCCTTGGAAAGAATATCATCTAAAAATAACACCCGCAAACATTCGACATTTAAAATGTTGCAGTAAAAATAATTCCAATATGTCCCACAATTATGCATAATTAAAATAAAACAGGTCAAATTCTGAAGATCAACAGCATAACGTAAAACGTATAAAATCGCTCATGTCTACTAAAAGCTCAAGAAAACGTAATGTGCAGAAAAGTGTGGTCCTCTGGTCGTGCTCGCACATCCAGCCCTGCCTATTCAGAGTTCGGTACCTCCAGTCTCCTTATCTAAATTCTCACCTGCATCAAACACGTCTAGTGAGTCTAAAGACTCAACACACCTGCACCGTAAATAGCAAATAAATATACATAGCATGCAGCAGTGAAAAATACCACACTAAATGTAACGCCCCGAAAATTTAAAGGTCCACGCGAACCACTATGCATGCAATTATTAAAAATTCTCTTGCATTTTAATTAAATGTTTTAATTGCATGAATTAATTATGTTGTGTATATTTGCATGTTTAAAATTATATTTTCTACATGGTTGCATTAAAATGTATTTCTAAAGTTTATTCGAGTGGCGATCGAAGAACGGAGACCGATGACTGAAAAATAGAAATGTTTTTATTAAATAATTGTTTTTGATTATTTAAAATATGGGTGATGCTTTTTTTATTTAAAAAAAATAAATATGGGGTTTTGAGGTGATTTTATATGCCGGGACGTAATTTTTATCGGTGTTGGTTTTTCAACAAAAATACGAATTTTTTGGCAACCCGGCTAATAAATTCACAAACTTATCTTATCAAAACTATTTTAATAATTTAATTAAATATTAATCAAGCTTTAATGGGCCTAAATTATGCTTAATAGTCCTAAGCCTTGATTAGTGAATTAATTATTATAAAATATGTAAACCCACCTCCAAACCTACACAAAAATCACGCCACTTTCAGATTTCTTTTGCACACACCAAATTCATCAAGCTTTACACGGCCACCAACAAGGATATTTGAAGGGAAAATCATCAATTTTTCAAGGGATCTTCAAGCCGTCGTCTTTGTACCATCGTTCGTCAATTCGTCAACATTATTTCGTGCGTTAATAACGCAAAGGCACGCATATTTCTTTCTTTCAACATCTATCACACCATATTAATTATCTAAACTTATTTTGAAAGGAAAAACATGACACAAACACTTTATTTTCGTAATTATGTGCCTCCATGTTCTAACTTGTGGTTGTTTGATTCCAAAAGCATGTTTATAATGATTTAAAGGGGCTGCCATGTCTAGGACACATTCAGCCATTGTTTTACACGGGTATAGGATCCTAGAACATCACCAATACGTTGCACGAACACGAACATGAAAGCGGGAACCGTAGGATTGGATTAGCCAAGAAGGGCCGAGAGTTTGTGTCTTCATGGGTGCGGTTTGATGCATGGGGCTTAGGGGCTCGACCAGGGCTCGTCCAGGGTTAGGGGAGGTCTCGGTCTAGGGCTGGGTTGAGTCCTAGGTTGGCTAGGGCTCATGCTAAGGGGCTGGAGAAGAGTCCTTCCTGTGCAGGTTTAAGAGTGGCCGAGAGATTTTCAGGGGAATGGTTCGGTTGAGGGCTGGGCTAGGGTGGTCCAGGTGATGGCTCAGGGTGGTCCAAAGTGGGTCAGGGAGGCTAGGGCTCGTTGGTGGCCAGGGGCGGAGCCAGAAATATGGCTCCGCTCGGGCTAGAATTTTAAACTCTAAAATTTTTTAATATTTTAAATTGATCTATCCGGGCTAATATCATATTATTTCAAAATTATAGAAAATTTACATATAAATTTTTTTAAAAAAAATAGGGCCACCCGGGCTAAAGCCCGGGTAAAGAGCTATGTAGCTCCGCCCCTGTTGGTGGCTGCTGCAAAGAGTCCCACGCAAGTAGGACTCTCGCGCACATAAGGGGACGCGCAGGTGCTGTCCATGTACAGCACCTTGCTGCTTGGTTCAGGGGCTCGGGCTTGGGGTGGCTCGGGTCTGGGACTGGTCTAGGGTCAGTAAGGGTCGAGAGGGGTCGGTGGTTAAGGGCTGTAAGTGTCCTAGACAAGGTAGGAGTCATAACACTAAAAGGAGACTCACGCACATACACTCATGTAATTGGGTCTATTGTCCAGCAGGGTTTGGACGAGGCAGGGCTAGGTTTAGGGGCTTGGGCTTGGTTAGGAGGGTCCATAGATGGGTTGGCTAGGTTTTGGCTCAAGGTGGCTCGGGCGTGGCTCGGGTGGTTCGATAATGTGTCAAAAATGAGATTTTAATAACTAAAATTGAATCCATGGGTCGACGGGGGTGGCTCATGACTTGGAAGGGTAGAATAAATCATAAAAAGGTTATGTTAAAAATTTGGGATCAAAATATTGAGTTTTTGGATTTAATCAGGATTTAATCGCCTCACGAAACGCTAATTAACAAGTTAATTGAAACGCCTAGTTGTAAGCCTTATAAAATTATGAAAAATTAGGTTTAAGCTTAAATAATTATTAAAAGTCTAATTTTTGAATTTGGGAATTTTATATTAAGGTTTGGTTTAATTCGGGATTAAAACGCATTAATATGTCACATTTAAAGATTAATTTAAAAGTTCTCGATTTAAGCCAAATAAAAAGATGAGAAAATTCATGTAAGCTTAAATAATTATTTGGGACATGTTAGAGTCAATGAATTCAAGAAAAAAGTCAAAATCAAGGAGTTTTACGTCTAGGGGTAAAACGGTCTTTTTGCCCCTAAAATTAGTAAACGTCATGGCAGTGCCCTGAATGCTGTTTTATGTGCTAATATGATTATTTCCTATAGTTATGGATGTTTATGGAATTTTTTATGTTAAAATGATATTTTAAATGTTTATGGGGTTTTATATGTTAAAATGATATTTGAAATGTTTAGGGAATTTTATATGTTTATGATTTAATATATCAAAATGTTATTTAAATGTTTTGAGGTTAAAATGTCATTTAAAATGTTTATGAAATGTTCATGATTAAATTATGATTTTTAAATGTCTATGGGATTTTTATGATTTAAGGTTGACATTTAAAATACATAATGCATGCTTGGTTTCAAAACAAAAATGTTATGTTATGCACGATTTTATAAAGTGATGAGAATGTTAAAAGTTGAAGGAAGTGAAGTAATTGTGACTATTGAGGTAACGGTATGAGGTAACGGTATGTGATAACGGTATAAGGTAACGGTATGTGGTAACGGTAAGAATGGAATATCGTGAGGGGAAAGGGCCCTAGAGGGAGCCCATTATGGGAAAAGGCCCCATAGGGAGCCCCAACGATCGTATTCTATTTGAAAGAGGATAGGCCAGGGCTCAGTTGACCGGTGAGAGTGTTGCTGGTGTCCCCCGCCGCCCAGTACTGCGGTTTCATGTAGATGGATCCATCGACTTTTGAGGTTTAAGGAAAGTCACAATTAACGATTTGAATTCAACAAAGGAAAAAGAAAAAGGAAAAATGTTTATGATCATGAAAAATATTTTATGTTATGTCATGTTGAGGAAAAAAGAAAGGTTAAGGTTTATGTTATGCATGTCATGAAAATGTTTATATTTAAAGTTGATGCATCATTATGAAAATGTTTCTATTTAAAGTTCATGCATCATAAAATGGTTTATGAAAATGTTTATGATTGAAGTTTATATATGCATCTTCATGAAAACGATATTTTAAGTACAAGTATTTTTCACTGTTATATGTTGACTGTATTACGTATTACTTGTTATCAAGGATATGACGTGTTGAGTCTTTAGACTCACTAGGTGTGATTGATGCAGGTGATTATGATAATTATGATAATGGAGGTCTTGATGGTTGACTTTGCTAGACTGAAGGTGCATATAACCCGAGGACCGACGCTAGTTTTCCGCACTAGTTATGATTTATGATTTCAAGTTATGTTAAAAATATTTTACGACTTTTTATTCATGTTTTGAGAGGTTTTTGAGATATTATAGTATGGGCTATATTTCACAATTATAAAGTTGGTTGTTTTATTTTAAAATGATGTCCAAAATATTTTATGAAATTTTCGGTGGTTCGGCCGATGCTAGGGAGGTTTAAAAAAAAATTCTAGTACTTTTAAATAATCAAAAACAATTATTTAATAAAAATATTTTCTATTTTTCAGCCATCGGTCTTCAGTTCCTCGATCGCCATTCGAATAACCTTTAAAAATACATTTTAATGCAACCATGTAGAAAATATAATTTTAAAAATGCAAATATACACAACATAATTAATTCATGCAACTAAAACATTTAATTAAAATGCAAGAGAATTTAATAATTGCATGCATGTGGTTCGCGTTGACCTTTAAATTTTCAGGACGTTACACTAAACATATATTTCATGAACTTAAAAGCATGAACATAAACGTGTTGTATAAAATCATAACGTGTCAAAACATGTCCCATCATATCATCATATACGTATACATTTATTTTTAATTGAATTTAGTTGATTAGCTGTGACTTTCGTATCAGCTCTATTCGATGGATCCATCTATAAACCGTGGTACCCGGTGTCGGGGACATCAACGACAACATTACTCGTCCACTGAGCCTTGGCCTCAGCTCATAATATCTCATATAATCGTGTTAGTCACAACCAAATTTCATCCTTCAAAACGTGTCATCATGTTCACTACTTAATAAAAACATTCATATACGTAAATTTTCCTTGAAACCAAGCATGCACCGTATTTTTCTTAGTTACAAAAAAAAAGATCATATACATTATGCATATACATTTAAAAACATGATAAGTTTGTGCTTAGGGCGCTGTCAGGACTAAAATCTCACCCTTGTTGCAAAATGACCATTTTACCCCTAGACCTCTAAAATTCGACCCGAAGCTTACCAAACTCCTTGAAACATCCAAACACATATTTATAAGCCTTAAACCTTCGCTCGGACCCTGAAATGCTGCTGGAAATTTCCTGCTACTTCCCTTACGAACCCTAGCTGCACCATATTCAGAAACCAACGCTCCTAGGCTCTACCGGCTCGCACCAACCATGAACCAAGCCACCTAGGACCAAGACTAGACCCTACTGTACCTACCAGACCCACTGCCACAGCCCCATGCAAGCCGTGGAACACCAAAAGCCGAGGACTCCCAAGGACTCCCTACCCACTACCTCTCCTTCTCACCACGAGCAGTCGGCTTCGGGGCTTGTTCCAGCAGGGGTCGGACCCTTCCATGCCTTGTCTCAGACCCACTAGGGCCTGGTACGTGGCTTGGATCAGTCCTTGCACCGCTGGCTCAGCCCCTTACGAGTTGTCTCTCAAAAACCGCAATCCTCAAGGGTCATACAATCTCGGCCTACAACAACCTCTCATCCTCTCGACTCCAGTATCGACATGATCAGCCTCTTAGGACCCTAGTTCGGCAGCCCCTTGCATCTTGGTATACAAAAACATGAGAGGTGCAAAGGTTTTGTATGCATAAGCCATGAAATCGACGCACCACAATTGAAAAACATGCAAGATCGGTAAACCCATTCACATGCACACATGACATCATACATAAGGAGTGAATGATGAGAAAAAAAAGGGTAGGAAGCGTGCCTTAACGATTTTTGCTTACAAACGTGAAGGTGTACGCGTCGGAGAGGCACTGCAGGAGCGGGGAGTGACTTTTCTTGAAAGAACAATGGAGGAAAACATTGCTGCTGGTTTTTCATGTCAATGAGGCGGCTGGAGGGTGGGAGGGACGATTGATATGTGAGTGTTAGGGTCAGGGAGTGTTTAGAGTAATAGTTGAATAAGTAATTAAAATGTTAGTGGGCCGTAACTTTTATTTAAAAAGATTAAATAGGTTTTGAGCCTATTAAGCTTAAAAATAGGTCCATCAAGTCCAAACACACTCCCGAAAAATATTTCGTTTTGGTAAGTTTTTTGAAAATATTACCTGAACTCTCAAAAGTCATCTGATTCAATAAAATTTGCGTAATAGATAAAAATAAAATTTTGCAGGTAAAAATATCCGATAAAGCCCATTTTTGAAAAATACACTTAAAAACACTTCATATTGATTAATAAACATTAATCCCTTCATAAAATAATTTTTCTGATTAATCCTCGGTCTCCATTCCTCGTTCGAGCACGAAATGCATCTAGAAACCCTAATGCATGAAGTTTTAAAATAATCGTGAAATAAATTCTATTATGAAATAATTATGCATTAAATGCATAAAAATAAATAAAAACATCATTTAAATTAAATCCTCTATTGCATGCATTCATATTACGTAAATTAAATTTCCTAGACCTTACACTGTCTCTGCTGGGGACATGGCCGACGGTAAAGAAAAGATAAGACTGATCTCTAAGAGATATGAGACAGCATCAGCAGATAGAGGGCACCTCCTCAAACTCATGGGCCTAACAGCTCGACTCATTAGAACCCAAGTAGGCTCTACACTGTCACAAGTATAAGGAAATAAAGTCGCGCATCGGCTAACAGCTATATCTTTGATTTAGTGGTAAGCGTTTGATCCTAACACGATGACATATGAAAAGTCACATCAGTAGTTAAATAAAAAATGACCAAAAATCGAAAGACACAAGATAAAAACTGAAATTAGACAACACAATGGACTAAAATCTTAAACAGATACACATAAGACAAAAATTACAGTTTTCTTGACTAGATGTGTTATGGCTCGCGATGTACTTGGCCAGATTTTTTTTTATAAAGAAAGAAGAACAAAAATGAAGGTCAAAAAGCCTTTTAGAACGCATATTATTTTCACTTTTAGAGGTTAAGAAGACACAAACACATAAACCCCAGCCTAGCAATCAGGCAAACAACCAGAGCAAGAGACATACAGACAACACAAATTCACACGCAACACAACCTAGTTGGCTTGTATCACTTTTCCGCCTGCCTCTGTCGTATCGTCTCTAGCAATGTGGACATTCTGAAACTGGTGAGTAACCTCATTGGCCGGTCCATCTACAACTACAGTCTCTAGTTCCGATAGAGGACGTCCCAGATGCCATATTCTAATAGTCCCATCTTCAGATCCTGAAGCATAAGATTCGCCTCCCGGAGAGAAACGCACACAGTGGACTGGATCATGGTGCCCCTTGTTGCATCCTGCACATGATCAACACATTTAAAAAGTAAAACAAGAAACAATCAACGCAACATAAAATGTTACGTGCAACGAATGACCATTGTGAGATTGATAAGAGTTTCTCAAATAATTGTGTTTTTAATCAGTTTTGCAATTGGACAATGCACACTAATCTATCACCTCACTTCCAGGCCCTTCTTCTATGGTATATATGATAGGTGGATATCTTGATACCATATTTTTATAATAATTAAATACTACATAAAACGCAGCAGTCGACGAATCCCTAAAGAATACAATTTTGGAACATCAAATGTGCATTTCCAAATGCCAGTGTTGTAAATGGTGGGTAGGC
The DNA here is from genome assembly GCF_025594145.1 of Primulina tabacum. Lineage (NCBI taxonomy): Eukaryota > Viridiplantae > Streptophyta > Magnoliopsida > Lamiales > Gesneriaceae > Primulina > Primulina tabacum. Next base: position 23,115,042 of record NC_134552.1, read on the forward strand.
CGTGGCTAGGCGGTTGAATTTTTTTTACTTTTTTTTATACATAATTATATATAATCATGCAATATATGCATAAATTAAATTGGGTGATTGGGTTGAATATCATGTTTTAAATAGAAAGTATAGAAAGTGATAATACATTATTTTAAAATTTTGTTGACTTTTGACGCCTCACAACCTACCTCGGCTCACCTTTGACCGCCTAATGCAAAGGAGGTGCGGTCAATGGTCGTCTCGACCGTCATTTAGAAGACTGTCAAATAAAATTTACATTGAAACCTAGAGAAATGGTGGAAATCAAGAAATTGAAAAAGCAAAGAAGAAAATGTTTTGATGAATAAAGCACCAAAGATCTTACCAACTTCTGCACCTGTGTGAAAATCAAAGACATGAATCCACATGTCTTCTCCACCAGCGATGAACTTATTACCATACTTTGGCTCAAATGAAGCAGATTCCACAATGCAGGTAACTCTTTACTAATCCATAGCTTATAAAGGAAAAAATGCAGATATTTGATAACCAAAACAACTAGAAATAGCTTTCTTCGTTTATTTGATGATTAGATATATTGGCATACTGATTTGCATCCCAAAATTTGACAGCTGACCCATCAGTAGTTGTTATATAGCGGCCATCTTGACTCACTTCGGCACTAGTTACAGAGGGCTTGGTCTCAAGCGTTTGAACAATCGTACCAGTTCTCACATCCCGTAACCTGGTGACAATAAAATGATAACGATTAGGTCAAATGGACATGGAAAAATAGAAGACTTCAACAGAGTTTTACAAGAGACAAATTCAAACAGAACAGAAAGCTTTCTGTGAATATAAAGATAAACAGAATCTAAGGGATGCCTACAGACCTCTCCCCTCCGACATCAGTACAAGATCCTAAGATCGATTGATCACTATGGAGCCAAGTAACGGTAGAGACAGAACCAGGGGCCTTTTCAATTTCCCTTAAATAGCATCAGGCCGATTTATATCAAATACACGAAGAGCTTTTTCCGTCCCTCCATTTGGCAGAAAGTGGCTATCCTGCAATTTCAGATTCTAGATTGGTTAGGTCTATACATCACACTTTGAGCTGCACCAAATAAATTTGCTTGACAAGCCAGTAGAAAAGCTGGATAAATTTTGTACCAAATTCCTTAAATCAGATATGAATGAATAGTAAAAATATTCACATGATGTTAGGTTAACATATTTGGCGTACCTCTGAGAAGGCACATGAATGCACTATGTGCTAGTGTTCAAATGAATGCAATTCATCCCCAGCTAATGCATCCCATAGTTTCCTGCAACTAGTCGGTGCAAAGATATAAAACAGAGCTCATCCATTAGCCAACAAAGCTAAAATTTTGAATAAGCTTCTACTTGACATGCTCAGTGGACAAGATCAATCAACACAACAAAGATGGTGGACGATTTGGTTCACCACATACGCAGAAAAATCAGCCGATGCCGAGGCAGCTCAAGAGCATGTTTATCCAAGCAACAACTCTACACTGCACCTTTATGACCTTGAAATGTTCCAACCCAATCTCCAGTCTCTCCGTTTCTCAACATGGGAGTGGCATCTGAGAAGGAGCAGCCATTAATATTACATAAATGAACCAAAGATATCCAGAGGTGATTTTTTATGCAATCATTTTTTAAATTGCTGCAATTCCACCTAGGCAATGCATGGTATCTAGTTAGACCTATCCTACCAATGCCAAATCTTCTTCTCCTACAGAAATGTGTTAGGTGGTCTCAATACTCAAAATGTAACATATAATACAAGGGATCAGTCCATCAAAAATGTGATCATTTAGGTCATAGTTACAAATGTTGGGATAGTGCAACACCAATACACCATAATCAAAGTCATTGGTAAAATAACGACTCACAAATTACAGGTCTTAAATGAGAAACAAAAACAATGGGGCCTACGGGAAATATTGTTAAAATTTCTAAATTTTACGATAAATGCCCAATTTTCTATCTATTCCTATTAAATAATAAACGAAAATGTCAAAAGAAATGCCATGTAACATAAGCCATTCCACTGCGTGGATCTTAATGAAATCACCAATATAGATCATAAACCCAAGAGAACCGAAAGAAGAACTCAAAGGGAAACATTAGCCAACAAGATAGGAGATTCGTAATACTTATTTGACGTTTCGCATGTTGTGAAACTGACCCAGGACACCTTAAGACTCAAACCATAATTGTAAGTTATATTAAGCCAAAAGAAGAAGAAGATGGTGATTTCATCTTACCCTTGCCAGCACTGACAAGGAACAAACCATCAGGTGTGACTGGGCTATAGAATACATCGACCACTGGCCAAGAATGACCATGGCAAACCATTGGAGCTACAACCTTCTTCTTATCCATTATTCACCAGATCAATATACAACCCTAAAAAAATGATCAAAAACTCTTCCCTCCAAAGCAAAGAAAACCTAAATCTCCAATCCCAATTTCAGGGAATCAACATACTCCTTAAAATTGGACAATAATCAACACAAAAAAGACCAATTACCCGCAAAAAATTAGTCTTGGTTTGATTTCTCAAAAAGACAACAAAAGTTACCCTTTTAGGTATGAAAAGAAGAATGACTGGCTATGAGCAGTAAAATTCTACAACTCCGACATATATGAAGTAAAAACCTGCATCTATGGTATATTGGCTGCAGTGGGAAGGAAACCCCAATTTCTGGCTAAGTACGATCGCTTGAAATTCTACACGGATCCTCATATCCTAACCCTAAACAGATTGAATTCACAACAATTGATGAAACATGTTACTTGCTATGACAGAGCGGCGAGTGTGATTTTTTTTTTTTTTTTTTGCATGGGAAGATCCACGAATGTGTCGTGGCTCAATAACTATAATTCCTGACATGAAATGGAAACTGGTTGTGCTCGAGGTTTACAAGAAAGAAACTGAAAAAGAGAATCGAAATCCGAAGTTCTTAATTGCTAAATCATGGTCGATTTTCATTTTTTTCTTTTTGTGTTATTGGAGAATTTATTAGAATGAATGTATTGGTGTTTTGTAAGATAAAAATGTATTGGGTTATTGGACTATGCTAGAAGTTTAACTGTAATGTCGAAAATATTTAAAAAAAATAAAAGATTTTATTCAACATTTCTAAATTTTAACTCGATCCTAATAATGTACAACCCGAAAGATAAAAATGCAATGTTAGGGTAATACCTCGACGATCTTATGACATTGATTTATTCTGGTGTTTTGTTGAAAATGTAATGAGAAATATGTATTATCTGCTGTGTTTTCCAAGTTCTTTCCTCATGTGACATTGATCATAGAAAAGTATTATTGCAAATATCAATTATATGTCATAGAAGATTGTTTGTGGTTATTGTGTACTGATGTACATATTTTTGCTTATATACCTACTCTTTTGGAAACTCAAAACATCAACAATTTCTAGCTCTTGTCAAGTCTTATTGTGTGGACCCGGACGCTAATCATACTCTTAATCATCATTAGGACAATTTAATCAATTATAATAAACAGGGTCTAATTTTTTTTTTCTTTTTAAAACGCAAATGCGGAAACGTAATGGAATTTGACTAATATACATATCAGTATAAAAGTACAATCATGTACAACAAGCATTCAAACTAGACTAAGGTTCAACTACTAGATGTCAAGTGTCAAAACCATATTTACAACAAGTCCGGGATCACCATGCTAACTTGTCCTCTCTCTCATCATCTTCTTGACGCTGATCCTGTCACACCTGTTGTCATGCACACATACAAACAAGACAACAGCCGGATAACTCCGGTGAGAATAAATCCCAGTATAAACAATGTATACATACAATTAACTGAACTAACATAAAAGCATGGAACATATATCACTGCATGTATCATAATCTGAAATTTGATTCAATATCAAACAGTAAATAAAACATGGATCGTAATCTACGAAACATAATCTATACAATCTGTAATTCAATTCTTGACTCGGCATCTCAGACTCGACTCATCTCTCTTCTAATCTAGGGATCCCGATGAATAAGAACGTAACAAGTCTCTCACCTACTACTACCGTTCGCGGTGGTGGTACGTTCTTATTTCTGGACTTTGGTCTACTCTATATCGAATCATCTGCAATAAGGACTGCTCTGTCTCATAAGCATATCGATACACCAAACATCCAGTGTCTTGGCATATCTGCCAAAGACTAGTTAATCCTACTCTGACAATGTGCAATGGGCAAGTGACTACTCTGTTATAATCTAGCCCCTCTGTCAGTGACTCTCACTCAATAGCTATCTGCTATCCTCTGCTTTCCTAGCAATCACTAACAGAAACATACTCATTCACATAACACAAAGGTATGAAAACAGAACCATACACGTATGTGGTTTAGGGAAACTCGAGTTAAATCTAACTCAAGTCGATCTCCCAGTTAACATCGATTTATACCTTTCTCTTCTCGATCGGACGAAGTCGAAGTCTCGGATTCAACTCTGTCCATACCCAATCTGGCAATGACAATACCGAATAGGTATAATATAAATAGACATTCTCAAATCAATACTGAATCTGATTAATATCAATCTACTGATGTTTTGACGACATAATAATATCATCTCAATAACTCCGTCAATCTCAACATCACAGATAAATACCACAACTCATAATCGATACAATAACAGATCATAATCTCAAATCTGTACAATCTCGATCATATTAGTTAGGAAAATCATATCAATTGCATACGAGGTCCGTTCTTCGATCCGGTTGTGAATATACGTTGCTTATAATCTCAAGAACATCTAATCGTAATCATATCATAATTTCTCCAACTCATTAAATCTGAATCATGCTGAAATTTAAACAAACTTACGTCCTTTCGAAGCTGGTGATGAGAGGAATACGAATCTAGTCTCAGATTGAAAATCGGGTGGTTAGATTCTTCAAAACCAACAATCTAAACTATGAAGAAACTTGAAGCTTTTCATGTGTGTTCTCTCGGTTCTTGCTACTGAAAATGTCGAAAGGAATGAAAACAATGATATATATCTTGCATGGTGAGAACACATGTCTCATCCTTTAAGCTGCACGTCATACCGCGGGTGCGCTCGCTCTTCACCGCGGGTGCGCCAGGCGTGCTGTAACACATTCCAAAATTGCAGAAGAACGTACCGCTGGCGCGCTATACCCTGTACCGCGAGTGCGGTAACTCTACTGTACCAACACCGCGGGTGCGGTACAAATTCTGGCGCGGGTGCAGTCAAGCTACTGTAACCATTTAACATTTTATGAGAAACGACCGCGTGTGCACTGTCTTTTGGCCCGCGGTGCACTGTCTCTGCTGCCCCAACAAAATATTTTGCAACTAACATCGAATCGCAACGTCGCTTCTTCGGTCTTCGACAAAGACATCAAAGCATGCATTAAGAATATCTGATTACCAACTCACACCTCGGGCATTACACTTATGTAGTGTCTTGTGGCCGCAAAATTTTAAAGTGAAAAAGGCAGCAGCTATCATGGTTTTTATCTCTTATGAACTTCAAAATTCTAAATATTTTTTGAATATTTTTGTTAAGATCTTGTCAACCACAATTCCACATTAATCATCATCATTTTCTGAATATTTTTGTTATCTAAATATAATCCCCAATCCCAATTTCCCAATTTCAGGGAATCAACATACTCCTTAAAATTGGACAATAATCAACACAAAAAAAGACCAATTACCTGCAAAAAAATTAGTCTTGGTTTGATTTCTCAAAAAAGACAACAAAAGTTACCCTTTCAGGTATTAAAAGAATAATGACGGGCTATGAGCAGTAAAATTCTACAACTCCGACATATATGAAGTAAAAAGCAGCATCTATGGTATATTGGCTGCAGTGGGAAACCCCAATTTCCGGCTAAATATGATCGCTGGCAATTCTCCACGGATCCTCAACTCCTAACCCTAAACAGATTGAATTCACAGCTTAATTTTCTAGAATTAAAAGAAAAAAAAAATAAAAATAGAGAAATTCCATTGCCATTTATAGGGCTAGGTGCAAGAAGCGACGAGTAACAACAATTGCATTTTAGTTCTTATATTTTTCGATTTGCAATTTTATTCATCAACTCAATCCTTAAAATCAACATGATTTCGATCCTCACCGTTAATTTTAATGAAAAATTAAACTAAAAATGTCATTTGACTTGACCGATTGTGGGCTGAGTTTGTGTTACTACGGTAGCAATATCATAATGTAAAATTTAATGATTTCATTATCAAAATAAGCTGACGGTGTGGGTTAACCAGTAACACGCAATCCTTAAAATTAACATAATTTCGATCATCACCGTTAATTTTCATGAAAGTTTAAACTAAAAATGTTATTTGACTTGACCAGTTGTTGGCTGAGCTTGTGTTAACATAAAAGTAATATCATAATGTAAAATTTAATGATTTCATAAATTATCAAAATAGGCTGACAGTGTAGCACAACACACAGTAACTGTCATTAGTGGGCTGGGGACATGCCAGCTTTCTCTTTTTCAGATCGATGTTTTACCAATCCAACTTATCTATTTTATGTGACGGGGCAGACCAACCCAACGAGCTAAAATTGTTGTTAAAAAGCATACGACAATGGTTTTAGTAAAAACCGTTGTCGTATGTGCGTTGTTGATTTAGTTTTTTCTTGTAGTGTGTGCCGGCCTACGAGTGATGCTAATTTTAAGTTGAATTTGACGGGGCGGGTCGTGATTACCAAACGAACCCACCTATTTTATGTAACTGGACGAGCCGATCCGACGAGTCCAACCTATTTTGACAACTCTAATAAAAATATATCGATTGCAATTTTCCAAACACCCGAATTAAAATCGGTCTTTTGGATGTAGTGTGAGAGTACTACATTTATATCAATATCATATAAAACATTTTTTCATTTCAATTTTTTTTTTTAAAGTCGGAGTGTCTTTTTTTTTTTAATTAGGAAATACAGGTATGAATATATGCCTGTGTATCTTAAATTGTCATTTTGGCCTTCTAAGTATTCCTATTTTTAAGGATTTTAAAATGATAAATATTTGATTTTATGATTGATATCGAAGTAAATTTCATTAAATTTCCATGACTTGTGGAAGTGTTGTAATTATGGGAAAGTGGATAGTCAGAGTAAAATAATTACCGATTTGGGAAATGATAATATAACATTTTAACTGTTTTATAACCTCAATAGAGTACTACATCTTATATTATAACGAATAATTTAATAACTCTTTTTTAAAAAATAATTTTAAAAACAAAAAGAAAAATATCTAATGTTGTTAATATGAACAAAATCTTTGTGATTTTTTTTTAAAAAATCCAGATAGTGGAGGACTGTTTAGAGAGGAAAATTTTATTTTTTAATTTTAAAATATATTATTATAATTAAAATCTCGAACATATGTTCGTTTCTAATGATATGAAAACTATAAATCATCGGGTTTTTTTTAAAAAGAAATAGTAAAGCCATTATTTGGAATAATTCAATAGTAGTTTAGTTAATTGGATAATATGTTTTAATCTGAAAAAACAAAATGGATAATATTTTTAGCATCTTCACTTGGGAAAAAAAAAGAAAAAGAAAAAAATTACTCAAAAGACCATAGGATTAGGCGGCAACGGTGCTACAGGACCAAGAGAGGAAATCTGGTCGCGTGAAGAATCCACAGCTACTCTTCGATCGAAAAAGGTGAACGTCATATATAATGGCGACGGCGGCCGTAGAGACTCGAACGGGGGAGAAATCAAAGCAGCATCACCAGCAAGCTGGTACAGGGGCTGGCGGTGGTGAGGGGCTCCGGCAATACTATCAGCAACGTATACAGGATATGCAGCTTCTTGTTCGTCAAAAAGACCACGATCTCCAGCGTCTCGAAGCACAGCGGAACGACCTTAATGCTCGAGGTCTTCTTTTTCTCTTTTTGTGATTTTTTCGAGGGTTTTTCTTTTGGTTGTTATTTTTATCTCTTACCTAGGATTTTGATACCCCTTTGTTTATTTTATGGGATTAGGTGAATTTACGTGGTCGTGATTTCGATATCATGATATTTAAAGTTATAATAGTCGTATAGATTCGAGAGAAATGTCTAGGGTTTCTTTGGCTGTTCAATTTTGTTTAGGCTTTGTCAATTTGCCTCAGTTTTGGTTAGTGGCGTGTTTTGGGAAATTAGTTTGGGGACTGGGAATCCTTCCTCAGTTGACGGAGACATGGAAAGGATATTTTATGTGCGAGTGAGGGCTAGTGTCTGATAAAGTAGGATTTTGTAGAAAATTGGGATTTTGAAGTCAGGTTTTTAGGGTGGGATGTAATGATAGGGAGATTTTAGCATGATGTATAAGCTCATTGATTAAAGAAATACTGGTATCAATCCTCAATATTTGAAATGACAGAAGCCGTTTCCGCATTGCTTTTTTCCTCTGTGTGTCAACTCTGCGAGGAAATGCAATCCTGTTGTACTTGCTAATTGTTAGCATGGTGCCATCTTGTTCTTATTTATGTCTTGATTAATGGGAATTGAAGCTATGGAATCAATTTAAGTTAGCATGACTAAGGTGACTCAAGGTTATAGGAGAAAACAATCATTTATGCACAGAGATATATCATAGATATTTACGGTGCTGAATATGTTCTTAATAAATGTCTTTGGTGTTTAGTGAGATCGCTGAAGGAAGAGTTGCAGCTCCTTCAAGAGCCTGGATCTTATGTTGGTGAAGTTGTCAAAGTCATGGGAAAATCAAAGGTTCTTGTCAAGGTTTGTTATCTTTTCATCTGTTAACAGCATTTTATAAATCACGTGTTTGGGCTTTGCATTAGCTTTACCTTTTACTCTTTCTGTTCTTTCGTTCCCCGATTCCAATTTTATCCTATGTCCAAATGAAGCGGAATGGTAAGTTTAAGTTTATTTTATTCATGATTTTTGTCTGGTGGCTTTTTGCTTGTGTTTGTCCTCTTGTTCACCTCGAAAATGATCATTATTCGATGTGAATTGGAGCTCTTATAAAAAAGTTTGAACAAGCTCATCTATTTACTTCCTCATGAATCCGAAGTGCACTAGAAGTGCCCAAGGTGATGTTTACGGAGGAGAGAGGAAAATTTTCTTTGTATGGAATCCCTTCAATCTCTCTCTCGCTGAGTGCTTTGAAATATAGAAATCAGTCCACAAAAATGTAGTTGTTAATCAATATTCACTTCTTCAGGTTGGGAAAGTGGCCATTGAGTTCTGACAGTAATATAATATAAAAGAAACTAAAAGAAGAGAAACCATTATTTTATTCCTTTAGTTAGGGTAGAAAGAGGACCATCTAGCTTTGTTTCAGTTATTGAATTTTTGTTCCATGCCAGATGTTGATAATTATTGTCTTAGATGGGGTTTATACAATGCCACAATGATATTAGAAAATTTTGAAGGACGTGATGCAAGGTGCGTTTGCTTTTTAAGTCTTTGCCAGATTTACGTTAATAATAGACGCTTTTGGTTTATTTTTTCTCAGGTTCATCCTGAGGGTAAGTATGTTGTTGACATTGACAAGAACATTGATATCACTAAGATTACACCATCAACAAGAGTTGCTTTGCGTAATGATAGCTACGTGCTCCACTTGATTCTTCCCAGTAAAGTTGATCCGTTGGTGAACCTTATGAAAGTAGAGAAAGTTCCGGACTCCACGTATGACATGATTGGTGGTCTTGACCAGCAAATTAAAGAGATAAAGGAGGTGTTCTTCAAATTCTCTTTTGGTTGTTGATTTATATTGAAAGTATTATCTTATGTATTTGTTATTGTCACTATCCTGTAAAATAATTTTCTTTCTAAACCCTTGATTGAGAAATTAAATTTTTATATATTCTATTAGAGTTTTTTTAGTGTTACTTTCTTTTCTTAACAGGCACGCGAGTCCCATCTTTTATTGCTGTCACTTTGTTTCTATTGGCCTTTAACTATTTTCATTATTTTTCTTTTTTAATAAATGATTTCATTGTTCCATAGAAGACAATCAGGAAATCTTTTTAAAAGTGAGATTTCATTGATATGTACAAGTTAATAATATTCCGATAAGCTGATTTACGATCTTAATTTTTATTCATTCTGGAGGAAGTACTTCATCTCTGATTGTTCATTTAATAGGAATGAAATTATTTTTGGATTGGGCGAGAGGTAGAAGAATAATGGTTGCTTGTAGTATATGCAAAACCTTATTTTTGTTTTAAAGGAAGCAAGATTCTCATCCTTGCATTGTTTTTGTTAATTTTTTTAATATGTATCAAAATTCAAATGGTAGATTCAGACCGAGTAGGTTTACTTACATTCCCAAGGTTGAAAACTAGGTCTTTTCAAGTGAGCTGGTGCTCACAGGAATTTCCGCTGTTGAGTTTTTCTGCAACTATTGCTTAACGTGATGTTGCATCTGATATTTAAGTTGTTTTCTTCCCCTGCCCTCTTTTATTTGTATAGGTTATTGAACTTCCTATCAAACATCCTGAATTGTTTGAGAGTCTTGGAATTGCGCAGCCGAAGGTACCATTAGCAATTGGTTTACAGTTCTTTCAACATTTGAAAGTATTTATTAATCTTTTTATCTCCTTTAATAGCATTTATAATTTTTTATCTCCTTCAATTGCTGAAGGGAGTCTTGCTATATGGACCTCCTGGCACTGGTAAAACGCTTCTGGCAAGGGCAGTGGCTCATCATACTGACTGCACTTTTATCCGAGTGTCAGGCTCAGAATTAGTACAAAAGTACATTGGAGAAGGCTCTAGGATGGTGAGAGAACTTTTTGTGATGGCCAGGTTTGTTCAAATGGAAAGCATCAGTTTATATATGGCTTTTTTGCTAACACTCTTCTTAATTTCCTTACGGAGTCAGCAATGCTTACTTTTTTCATTGGAATAGTGGATAAATAGACAATATTTATAACTTTTTCCTCTACATATACTTAGTTATTTTACTTTGTTGTCAGAGAGCATGCTCCATCTATTATCTTTATGGATGAAATTGATAGCATAGGATCTGCTCGCATGGAATCTGGAAGCGGCAATGGGGATAGTGAAGTTCAGAGGACTATGCTGGAGCTACTCAACCAGCTTGATGGTTTTGAAGCATCTAATAAGATAAAAGTATGTCCAAGTCCAAGTCCAAGTGTTTTTCGGTTGAATACTTATTCTCCTTTTGTCATTTTTCTTTTTTGGCATGCCATAAAATCAATTTGATGTAGCTACATTTAAAATCAGGGTTTTGCATTATTTTTTATGTACGACTGATTTATGCAGGTACTGATGGCTACTAATAGAATCGACATTCTGGACCAAGCTCTACTCAGGCCTGGAAGAATCGATAGGAAAATTGAGTTCCCAAATCCGAATGCAGATGTATGTTTGAATTCAGCATTTCTCCCTAGAAATCTTATGTTCAGTCATCACTGTTTTACATTATATATTTCGATTGTGCTTTCTGCTCTACTTTTCGTCCATCCTTGAAACTCATACTGCAAGTTTCTTCTTTCAACTGCTAATTTTGTTTTTATTGGTGCTCTTGAGTTTTGGTACGTTGTCGCTGATCCCATTTGACTTTCACATGGCTAACATAATTTCTTTTTCAGTCCCGGTTTGACATATTGAAGATACATTCGAGGAAAATGAACATGATGCGTGGAATTGATCTGAAGAAGATTGCCGAGAAAATGAACGGCGCATCTGGTGCAGAACTCAAGGTACGCCGACATTTTTTGTAAATTAATCTTGGTATATATTCAATGTCCTTGAAGTCATCAATAATATGTAGTTTTTTCCTCAATTACCCTCAACAATATAGTCTTTGGTCATACCTTTTTTGTTACACAATTGGGTCATATAATTGCAAGTTCCATTCAAGTATTTTTCAACTAGAATATGATATGCATTTGCTAACCAAGTAAAAGAAGTCTGAAACATGTTTCCATAGAAGCCAAAACAATCATTATTTTGTGTACAACATACACCATGGTGCAATAAATATCTAAAATATTGGAGTACAACAGTTGTGCCTGCTCTATCATGCCTGTGTTTCTTTGATAAAATCTCTTATAGTTCTTACCGATCTCTTGTATGCTTATTTTAAAGCTTATAATGAGAAGTTTCCCTTTACGTGGACATAAAGTCTTTTTTCTCGTATGTATGTTTGCCATAAAAGTTGTTAGGGTACGTTTGGTTATCTTTGTGGTATTAGCAGACATGTTTCCTGAAAATGTATATTTGGGAAATGAATTGAGGAATGTAAGTTATGTTGCTTATGTTATAGGAGTGATATTTGAAAATTTTACTTTTAGGACATTATTTATAACCCTTGAAGATGAACTAGCATTGACTGAGAATCTGTTACATTGGCAGGCCGTCTGCACGGAGGCTGGAATGTTTGCTCTGAGAGAGAGGAGGGTTCATGTTACTCAAGAAGACTTTGAAATGGCTGTTGCCAAGGTCATGAAGAAGGAAACTGACAAAAACATGTCCTTGAGGAAACTTTGGAAGTAGTGTATGTCGTCTTATTTTGCTACTGAACACAAGTACATGATCGAAAGATCGAACCCATGCTCGGTGAACAATGTCGAACTTGTACTCAATGCATGTTCAAGCATTGTTTCTTCTCTGTGAACATTCTCTATGGATCTCTCTTGTTCTCGGGTGTTTTTAGGCGTCAAAATTGACACTTAATATAAGAAAAGTGCTCATTTGATATACCAGGCGGACGCTATTATTATTTTATTAGTTTAAGCAAATTTTCTAATTTCCCCTACAAAATATTGAGGTGGGCTGGAGGAGTCAATATGGCTGGATCAAGTTCGACTAGAGCTTGATCTGAATCTAGTATCTGAGGTATTTTACTTTAGAAATTAACTATAATACTAGTAAAAATTGAATTTACACATCAGCTAGAAGTGTATGTTTACGTCTGGTCGATGGAGAGGATCTGCCATTTGCTTGTTTTAACCGTAGGAAATTATGGCAAATGGATTCATTATGTGTGTTATTTTTAAAAATAGTCCTCTATATGTTGAAATAGGACAATTTTTTAAAATTAGCATACACACTTCCCTTTCTTCAAAGACTGGTGACTGTCATTCGTTTGCAATGAAGTACAATTACTCTCAGGACGCCCACATCAAATTGCTTACGATGCTCGTATTGCGCTAATTGATCTTTGGGGAATGAAGCCTGACAAGTGAAGGGAAGACGTGACATTTACCAAAATCTTAAATTTAGGTTAAAAGAGCGAATTTATTAAGTTTTAATAAAATTTTCACTGCACAATATTAGTTTTTCTATAATTAACATATCTTTAATTTTTGTTATTTTCTCCTCCACCATATTCTTTTATGCAAATATTTTATTAGATCGTCACATAGATCATTTTGAGAGACGAATCTCTAATCTGATCCGACACATGAAAAATAATAAATTTGTGTGAAAATATATTTTTTATTACAAATATGAACCGGGTGACCGTCTTACAGATATGCATATCTGTAATACCGTTTCACAGAAGACCTACTAATTTTTTATTATTGTTATCTTCGTAATGGTTTTATGGAGAGTTGAGCCAGAGAAAAGAAACTGAGAATGTGAGATAAGAGAATGTTTGAGAAATAATATCTTAATATTTAGGAAACTTGATTCATTTCCTAAATTTATTGTTCTAACTTATACTATCCATTTTAAAATTTATTTCGCTCAGATACTATGAACCATCAAAAATCACTTTTCGACTTGCCAAAAGTTACTTTTTGATTTTCAAAATTCAAAAATTCCATCAACGAAATAGAGACATGTAGACTGACATGTCTATCTATTCGGATCGTATATATATTCAGTTTTTATTTCTTGTTTATTCTTTTCAGGATTACTTAGCAAACCATTAGCATTCTATCTGTATTCTTGCCCTCTTCCCATTCTCTTTGCTCTCTAACTGTGTGTGTAGAAAAAAGTGACATTTTCTTCAAACAATATCTCAAGATGACCAGCTATTCTGCAAACACTCTAGCCATCAAATTCACATCTGTTTTGGCCATGAAGGACGAGGCCATGGTGACAATGTTCAAGATGTTGGAGGTTTCAGGTCTCAGGAAGTTCCTAGGACGCGGTTTCCAATTTTCAGAGACATTATTCGATGAATTCTTTGAGCATGATAAGATGGAGCATTGATAGGTGGTGTGCACTATTCAATGGGTGAATGCCATTATCACACATAACCTGTCTGCTGATATCTTCGATCTACCAACGACTGGATAAAGTTCATTCTATGTCTTTCCAGAAAGCAAATATGCTCATCGGAGAGTTGAGTTCTCTGTTTGGCTTCCCACTCATGGCTCCGACCTGACAAAAGAAAGACTTGAAGGTGGCATATAGACTACTCGCTGACATTGTGAGCATGGTTCGCTGTCGCGGTCGCGGAGATCGGAACAGATACTACCGTTCCAGTTATAATGAAATTTCGCGGAACGAGTATTTAAAAAAAATATTATAAATATATAAAAATTAAAAATTTTGGAAAATATTTAGAAATATAAAAATTAAAATAAATATTATTTAAATAGATTATTTGATGTAAATAAGAAATTTAATTTGGCGACGTTTTTATCCAAACAATGCATGTGCTCAAAATTGCATTATTTGTACTACAAAGCAAAGATACGACGTGCAATAGGACCTACAATTGCATTATTTGTACTAGAAAGCAAAGATACGTGCATTATTAAATCCGTCGCTGATTCAGATTTGCGACGGTTTTATGAAAAACCGTCAGTAAATTTAGCGACGGTTTTTATTCAACCGTCGTTGATTTTAATTTGGCGACGATTTTATTAAACCCGTCTTCGATTTACAGCCGATGTAAATCGGCGACGGTTGAATAAAAATCGTCGCTACATACATAAAACCGTCGCTACTAGCGACAGTTCTTAACAAAACCAGTCGCGAATTGCGTTCGGTTCCGTTCCGAGCGTGGCGCGTTCCGTTTTCCCGTTAAATCGTCGTTCTTCATGCATGGAACGCCGACCCACATCATATACCTCCAAACACCGGAACCCTTGTCAAGGTAGGTAGCGTTCCGGTTCCGGAATGGCCGTTCCGGCCGTTCCGATCCCGTTTTGGCAAATCATGATTGTGAGCAAGCCGCTGTTGGCTAAGGCATGTAATTCTTTTGACAAGATAACCGCCAAAAAGTTTTTATCCACGGCAACCATCGCATCAAAGTTGAATGTCAACTGGTCCAACATCTTGTGCAAGATTTTCACTGCAATGGTGAAGAAAGAAGCTCAATCTCTGGGCTTCACTATTACTCTTTGTGATCTCCTAGAGCATAAGAAGATCAAACTCGTAGATGCTATCAAACTCCCCAAATTCAAGGTGCTCGATCGGAACGATGCGGAATCGTATGTCAAGAAGAATGTTCCAAGCGGAGAGGAACCTCTTGCTATCAAAATAGAAAAGGGAGAAGAACAAGAGAAGAAGCCAGTCAAGCGGACTAGGGCACTAGCCAAAAATGCTAAAAGAAAATTAGTTCTCTCCTCCTGTAAGAAATATGACACATATTAAAAGAAGTATCGTGTAGGAAATGGCGACGGTCATTGCCTACATCTTTTGACAAAACTTACGTACGCCGTCTCAACTTTAGAAAATCGAGATGCATACACGTTTCTTCTTTCGACAATCAAGCTCCCACATAAACTCGTTGATGGTATGAGTTGCCTATAAATAGCAGCGACTGAGGTCCCTAAGCACACACCACATAAGAAAATTATACACCATCTATAGAGTGTGTGAAGTGTTTAGAAGACATCAATCGGAGGAAAAGCAGAGAAATAAAAAATTTCAATGGCCGGAGGTAATTCTCGATCCGCTTCAGCATATTATTTATCATGTTTATATATACGTGAAAACATGATTTTTGAGAAAACTTCTGACATTTGGTATCAAAGCAGTGATATCTGTCCCTTGAAAATTTGTTTTTCATTTTCTAAAATTTGCGTAAGAAACATGAAATTTAAAGATCGGATCACGTAATAATATTAAGAAACTTACCTTAGAATTGTATTCTGATCGGAGTTTGAAGTTTTTCCTTGATTCTTGAAAAATAAAATAAGAATTTTTGAGAGCAAAAATATTTTCAGAGAAGTTGCAGAAAAAAGCTTAAAGAAGACTTCGCAGTTTGCAAATTCATGATTTTGGCAACTGAATTCATGCATTTCACGTAGCTGCTGAATTCAATTATTCAGACAAAGCTTTCAGAATAATAAATTGAAATTAGACCCACACATTTCAATTGTCCAAATTTTTCATTCTTTATAAATTTGTGTCAGTAAACAATTCTTTCAATTTGTCAAATTGGTGGGTCCCGCAACATTAATTATTATTATTATTATTATTTGTAAAATAAAAATAATAATAAATAAATAAATAATGATTAATGTATTATTAAGTTATATGTATAATTCGGTATACATATAGCATTTTGTTAAATAATTTGTACACATTAAAATAATTCCAAGTTCGACGTAATTTTTAATACATGTTTAGAAATTATTTTTGCATGTTAGATAAAATGTCAAATATTATGGATAAGTGTATAATGTGTATATGCAAATTTAATATTATACTTGCATTTATTTTTGATGTTTTTAAATACAAATTGTATTGAAAAATATTTTGGTAAATTAATATTTACATTATGTTCATATTAAATTATATTGATTTGTTTATAATTTGAAATAAACATATCAAGTAAGATGTGAATATAATATTATAAAATAAAATTTTTTAGATGTTCACAAATGAATAAATAAACAAATAATCCTCACTTTATCACTACTCTGATAGAAGAAAAAAACTGATAAATGTGATCCTCACTTTATCACTACTCTGATTGAAGAGAAAAACTGATGGGGAACATATTTGTTCATATTAAGTAAAAATGTGAATATAAAGTTATTTAATGAAAAATTTTGGCTTACAAAGATTCACATAAATGTGGATAATTAAGTTAAATAATAATTATAAGGTGACGTAAGAAAACATTATCTGAGGGAGTTCTTCATAGATCGGTTTAAACTGCCTTGACTTGCCACTGGTCTCCCTGAGGAATGTTGCTCTGACTAGGAGTTATGTATTTAAAGGGCCTTAGCACTACCTATCTTTCCTGGGACCACTCTTGGAAAATATTGATTATGTTACTAAATAATTATTATATAAAGTATTAAAGTAAAGTTAAAATTTTGTCCAGTGAACCGTATAATTTTAAATAATTGAGTAATATCCACATAATCCTTAATTATGAAAATTGTGCATTAAGTGGATTTGGATCACATAATGGACATCAATTGTAATTAATTATATAAACATAATAAATTTTACCCTACATGGATTTTTATTATATTTATATAACTAATTAGGTTAAAATATCAAATTTTATTTTTCTTAATTTACCCACATGAGTTAAGGAAAATATATTTTGATAGTTTTATCATAAAGTTACAGAAAAATCTTATTGAATTAAAATTTTAGCCCACAAGAAAATTTTATGTCACTAGATTTTTAAAACATGAATTACATTGGTAAAACATGATATTGTCTCAAAATTTTAAGCATATGATATTTTGTGCAGTTATGCAACCTGCAAGTTTTTCTGATATGAAATGTGACATTCTCGAACTAAAGGGCGATAACTATAAAATATGGAAAGAAAGAATTTGTAAAAGGCCCGAAAATTCTTACTTTGAAAATTTGCGAAAATTAAATTTTTTTTTCTTTTAAAATAAATGGAGTGCCTCATCCATAAAATCAACTGATGAATCAAGTTCAATGTTTAAAAAAAAAATATATAGCAGCGGAAGAAAATAAAGTTTGCCAAAAATAACAATTCAAAGAATGTCCAACAACTGGTAAAAATATTTGAGCATAAAATGACATGTGCTGAAACTGAGGTCATCGGGTGCCACTATTGCCGACCCAAGCTGGCTCACTGGTCCCCGCCCTCGGCCCTGGCCTCATCAGTATCTACAACAATCAAGTCTAGTGAGCCTAAAGACTCAGCATGCAAATATCGTAGATAACGATAAAATGTAATTTGCATGGATAAAATATCATGTCATGAGCCATACTTAAAATAACTTGTACTGAGCAATTATAATACGTGCATAAGTGAACTGAAAGTCATAGTAAATAGAATGTTTGCTCCTTGGAGCCCTGTACTGAAATAACTGATAAAAATTTTCTGTTGAGATTATGGTCTACGCCTGTGGCCCCTGCACTGAACTGAACTGATCGGTAACTGGCTACCGGGAAGTATCAAACTGAACTGAGCTGACCGGTCACTGACGACCGGGTGGTACCAAACTGAACTGATCGGTCACTGGCGACCATATAAAATAATGCTCCCATAATAGTGAATTGACCACAAGCAATATCGCATAAATCTCAAAAATAAGTATTTTCTATTTTCATGCACGTAATATAATTAAATGGCATAATAAAAATATCCTGTATATTTTACCAACTGGATTGGATTGTTCCCAGGCTCGCTGCAACCTAAATATGCCATGAAAAATATGCAATAGCTTATACTTGACCAAACTATGCAATTAAGTTTGAAAATGCGACAA
This sequence comes from Primulina tabacum, assembly GCF_025594145.1. Classification (NCBI taxonomy): domain Eukaryota; kingdom Viridiplantae; phylum Streptophyta; class Magnoliopsida; order Lamiales; family Gesneriaceae; genus Primulina; species Primulina tabacum. The sequence continues at coordinate 23,133,707 of NC_134552.1, forward strand.
TTACGTCTAACGACTTCGTATTTAATCATGAATCCGAACCAACCCGAACCAACACTGAACCGACGTATAGTCATGATTAAAATACGCTTAAAATTATGAACTAATACTCCTAAAATGATGAGGGTCGAAATCTAGGTGAAATGGAGGCCAAAACAAGAAACGCTCTTTCGAGAGTCAATTTGGCACATCGCACCATAAATTCTCGTACGACCTCAAAAATGATCCGAATCACGAACGGTCAAAAACAAGACCTTCCTAACTTGATGAGGCACTGTCCAGTCTAAGGCCATAGGCTAAAAGCCAACCAAGAACTCAAACGAGCCTCCGAACCGTCACAGCAAGTTGCTGTCAAATTCCAGCAGCTGTGCAATCGCGTGTCTTGTGTTGTTTTCGAGACTACCAGCCATTGGGGCGTGAACCACCGACCAGAGACTCTTACCAACATCCCAAGGAATGATTTGAACCATGGCTAAGGGCCCTAGGCCAGCCACAATCCTCACCATTCCAGCAACCAACCAAAAGCTCTTGCCGAGGGCCCTCATCCGTGCATGTGTGGTGTTGTGCTTCGCTTGCTGTCTCGACTCGTTCCAGTGGCCATTGATTGACCATGGCACGATCTAGACATCTAGGGGCATGGTATGAACCATGGCTAAGGGCCATAGGACCAACCAAGATCCATACCATTCCACAAAACTCGAACACACACATGCTGTCAAAAACCGAAGGGGCCGAAGAGGGCGGGGGGTGATCGCCGGTGCCATCAGTTGCACGGACAATGAGCGGCTCCTAGCAGGCTTCTAGGTGGAGGGAACATGAATGAACCGACCCACACGGGAATGAGAGGGATTCCGAGACTGTTCAATGTAATGGACTGTACAGTTGAAGAGAGCTTAAAAGATTTGATTTGTACTACTCATATCACGAAGGTGCATCTTCTTTTCGGTAGCTCATCACTTAAGAACTCCAAAGTTAAGCGTGCTTGACTTGGGGCAATTTTGGGATGGGCGACCTCCTAGGAAGTTTCTCAAGGTGCGTGTGAGTGAGGACATAAGCACGCTGGAAAAACCTGTCTTGATACAGTGAGAAAAATCGTCGAATCTGGGGCGTTACAGTTGGTATCAGAGCGGTGGTTCTGTATAGGGTAACACTACTACTGACCACGAGAAGCTCACGAAGCCACGCCTTCGGTCTGTAAGTTTTACAGTTCTGCATTTTATTTAAAGCATGAATTATTTTGACAGCATGCTTCCATGAAATAATTTCGACCAGATTTTTCAGCATTTCAGTGTTCATTTAAAATAAATTATGGAATTATGCATGTTAGTTACGTATGGGTTATGTTTGGAACAGTATGCCCCCTAGACGTCAAGTAGGACGCCCGAGAGGTAGTGGCGAGCACCGTCGCGAGGACGATGACGATCAGAGACAAGAGAGGCAGACACCTCCTCCTCCTCCTCCACCTCCACCACCGCCCCCACCTGACATGAGTGCCCAGATGCTAGCTGGGATGACACAGTTCTTCGCACAGTTTGCGGGGAACAATGCCGCAGCCGCAGCCGCAGCCAGGCCGACAGGGCCCGAGGCTGTTTATGAGAGGTTTATGAAGATGCGCCCGAAGGAGTTTTCTGGGACGTCTGACCCCATGATTGCCGAGGGATGGATCAAATCCCTCGAGATTATCTTCGAGTTCATGGAGCTGGGAGATGCAGACAGAGTCCGTTGTGCCACCTATCTGTTCAGTGGAGATGCCCGCTTATGGTGGGAAGGAGCGTCAGTAGCCCTGACCTTGGCTACACTGTCTTGGACACGCTTCACGGAGGTTTTCTACTCCAATATTTTGCTGAGGAAGTGCGCACCAGGTTGACCACTGAGTTCATGAGCCTGAGACAGGGAGATATGATGGTTACGGAGTTCATCCGTAAGTTCGAGAGGGGCTGTCATTTTGTGCCCCTGATCGCGAATGATGCCAGAGCCAAGTTGATGCATTTCCTGGTGGGTCTACTGCCTATCTTGCGCCGGGATGTTAGGGTGTCTGACCCTGCTACTTATGAGATTGCTGTCTCCAAGGCCCTAGCCGCAGAGCAGGATCTGCGGGATATCGAGAGGGATTGCCAGGGCAAGCGCCCAGTCCAGGTACCACACCACCCTCCTCTTCATCATCATCAGCAGCAGAATAAGAGGCCTTTTCATGGACCGCCTAGAAACAGAGGTCAGCAACAGTAGCAGCAGCGGGGACGCCCAGCCCCGAGGACTTATGAGCACCCAGTCTGCCCCAGGTGCTCACGCCGCCATCCTGGAGCATGTATGTCTGGCTCAGGAAAGTGTTTTAAGTGTGGCAGTCCAGACCACATGTTGCTGCAGTGCCCTCAGAGGAATCTTCCTACCCAAGGCAGAGTTTTTGCTCTCCATTCCACGGAAACAAACCCGGAGACTATGTTGTTGACAGGTACTTTTAAGCTTTAAGTTATTATTTGAATTTTCGTGTTTTGGGAATAGGGATTAAGATTGAACTTAGAACGGTGATAGGATTGCATGCTCTACTCAGTATTATTTTGGGGATTTAAGTTAGAAGAACTCTGGCCTTTGCATGTCTATAAGTTTAGTTCTTGTAGCTATTGGATTCAACTTAGAGTTCCAATCTTTCAGGGAGAATTTTTATATCTGGTTCCGCTACCAAGGCCTTGATAGATTCTGGGGCCACTCACTCGTTTATTTCGGAGGTCTTTGCAAACTTTCTCAAGATCAAGACCATTGGGCTAGACATAGCCTTTTCAGTAGTGTTGCCGTCAGGCGAGGAGATGGCAGCTACCAATGTTATCCGAGATATAGACCTTGAGCTGCACGGTAATCTTGTTTATGCGGATCTGATTGTGCTACCAATGCCAGAATTAGACATCATCCTAGGGTGGACTGGCTATTGAGGAACAGAGTTTTGATAGACTTCCAGTGGAGATCTGTTCTTGTCCGACCGCCTGGAATGGAGCAGTTCTTATTTGAGCCGGACATGGTACTTTCCTTTACCGCGCATTATTCCTTATGTTCAGGCCAGGAAGCTCATGCATAGATGGTGTCGGGCATTTCTAGCGACCTTTTTATCTGTCCCCAAGGAACCCATCCAGTCAGCCTCAGATGTTCCGATTGTCAGAGATTTCTTAGACGTTTTTCCCGAAGACGTCTCTGGTATGCCACCCGAGAGAGAGGTGGAGTTTTCCATTGAGCTTATGCCAGGTACGGCTCCGATATCCAAAGCGTCGTACCGACTAGCATCGACAGAGATGGCAGAGCTTAAGAAACAGATACAGGAACTTCTGGACAAGGAGTTCATTCGCCCTAGCTTCTCACCTTGGGGCGTGCCAGTCTTATTTGTTAAGAAGAAGGATGGCTCGATGAGGCTTTGTATTGACTATCGGGAGTTGAACAGGGTTACAGTGAAGAATAAATACCCACTTCCGAGGATTGAGGATCTGTTTGACCAGTTGCAGGGAGCTTCGATTTTCTCCAAGATAGATCTGCGTTCAGGTTATCACCAGTTGAGGGTGAGAGATGCTGATGTCTCGAAGACAGCTTTCAGGACTCGTTATGGTCACTACGAGTTCCTTGTGATGCCGTTCGGACTGACGAATGCGCCAGCGATCTTCATGGATCTCATGAATAGCGTATTTCAGCCGTATCTTGACCAGTTTGTGATAGTATTCATAGACGACATTCTCGTCTACTCCAAGAATCAGGAGGATCACAGCAGACATCTGGCCACAGTGTTGCAGACATTGCAAAAGCACAAATTATTCGCAAAGTTCAGTAAATGCGAATTCTGGTTAGAGAAGGTGGCGTTCTTAGGCCACATCGTTTCTAGCAGTGGTATTGAGGTAGACTCGGCAAAAGTTGTAGCAGTCAGAGATTGGGTTGTGCCTCAGAATGCATCCGAGATCCGCAGTTTTCTTGGGCTAGCAGGATATTACAGAAAGTTCATTCAGGGATTCTCCTCCATTGCCGTTCCACTCACAGCACTGACCAAGAAAAATGTGAAATTTGTTTGGAGCGAGGAGTGTCAGAAGAGTTTCGATACTTTGAAGCAAGCTCTTATCTCAGCACCAGTTTTGGCCATGCCATCAGGGCCCGGCGAGTTTGTCCTTTATACCGATGCTTCGAAGCTCTGTTTAGGTGCAGTTCTGATGCAGCATGGGAGAGTGATAGCGTATGCTTCTCGACAGCTGAAAATCCACGAGAAGAATTACCCTACTCATGATCTAGAGTTGGCGGCCGTAGTTTTCACCTTGAAGATTTGGAGGCATTATCTGTATGGAGAGAAGTGCCAGATCTTCACCGACCGCAAGAGTCTCAAGTATTTCTTTACGCAGAAGGAGCTGAACATGCGTCAGAGGCGTTGGTTGGAGCTTGTGAAAGACTACGATTGTGACATTAGCTACCACCCGGGTAAAGCTAATGTAGTTGCAGATGCATTGAGCAGAAAAGTCGCAGTGATGGCTCATTTGACGATTAAGAAACCTCTTCAGCTTGAGATGCAGAAGTTTGATCTAGAGTCATATCCTAGAGATAGAGTTCCCCGTCTGTCTACTTTGACGATTCAGTCTTCTCTTATTGACCGTATTCGCAGTGGTCAGGCCGCAGATGAGCAATTGGCACAGTGGAAGAAGAGAGATGAAGCCAAGGGCAGTGTCTTGTATACAGACAGCGACGATATTGTGAGATACCGAGACAGGATATGGGTTCCTAGCAGTGATTCTATCCGAGCAGACATTTTGTCAGAGGCCCATATGTCCCCGTACTCCATTCACCCTGGGAGTACGAAGATGTACAAAGATCTGCAGCTATTGTATTGGTGGCCTGGTATGAAGAAGGACATCAGACGATTTGTGTCCGAGTGTCTGACTTGCCAGTTAGTGAAGGCGGAGCATCAGAGACCAGCAGGTTTGCTCAAGCCTGTTCCCATTCCCGAGTGGAAGTGAGAGAATGTTACCATGGACTTTGTGACCGGATTGCCGAGGTCAGCCAGAGGATCGAATGCTATCTGGGTGATTGTAGATCGTCTTACCAAGTCAGCGCACTTCTTGCCTATTAAGACGACTTTCACCATGGTTCAGTATGCAGAGCTGTATATCCGGGAGATAGTCCGACTTCATGGTGTCCCAGTTTCTATCGTATCTGACAGAGATCCCAGATTTACTTCCTCGTTTTGGAAGAGTTTGCATTCGACTATGGGTACGAAGTTGCTGTTTAGCACAGCTTTCCATCCGCAGACAGATGGGCAGTCAGAGCGAGTTATTCAGATCTTAGAGGATCTTCTCCGTGCTTGCGTCATTGATTTCTCCGGGAGTTGGGAGTCGAACTTACCATTGGTTGAGTTCACCTATAACAACAGCTTCCAGTCTTCTATTGGTATGGCTCCGTATGAAGCACTGTATGGCCGCAAGTACAGATCTCCTGTTCATTGGGATGAAGTAGGAGAGAGAGCAGAGTTGGGTCCAGAGATTGTTCAGCAGGCAGCAGATGTAGTAGTCAAGATCCGTGATAGGATGAGGACTGTTCAGAGCCGACAGAAGAGTTATGCCGATCAGCGGAGGAGAGATTTAGAGTTTGCAGTGGGCGATCATGTCTTTGTGAAAGTGGCACCTATGAAGGGTGTCATGAGATTTGGCAAGAAAGGGAAGCTCAGTCCGAGATTCATTGGATCATTTGAGATCCTCGACAGAGTTGGGACGCTAGCTTATCGTGTGGCTCTTCCGCCGAATCTGGCCGGAGTACACAATGTGTTCCACGTCTCCATGTTGAGGAAGTATATGGCAAATCCTTCGCATGTGCTGAATTTCGAGCCGTTGCAGCTTACTCCGAACTTGTCTTATGAGGAGAGGCCAGTGTAGATCCTAGACAGGCAGGAGAAGAAGCTTCGGAACAAGCTGGTTAAGCGAGTCAAAGTCAAATGGCTCAACCATTCTGAGGAGGAAGCTACGTGGGAGTCTGAGCCGGAGATGAGAGATCGATACCCCGAGTTATTCGGTGAGTTCTAATTTCGAGGACGAAATTTCTTTTAAGGGGGGAAGGATTGTAGAACCCGTAAATCAGTCTACGTATAAGCCATGCATAATTCTAGTATTTTAAATTAAATTGACTTCATTGCATGATTATTTTAATACTTTTCTTTGAAGTTAATTATTTTATTATTTCATGCAGTAGTTTGATTTTCAGTTATTTCAGTGAGGCCGGACTGAAGTTGGAGTTTTGAGATAGAATTTAAGATTTAGAAATCATTTCCAGAATTTATTTTAGCTAGCAAGTAAGTTAATTTAAGTTAATAAGGAAGTTCAAGGAATTATTTAAATTACTTGAGGTGAGTAGGAAATAAATTCATTTAAGTTCCATAATTAAGGGGTTAGTTCACTAAATTAATTAGGGATAGGTAAGGATCTTAAGGTATTAAAATTTATCAACTAAAAAATATTTCCTTCCATTTATTAGATGATTTTCTGCACCCTTAGATGACTAAGCATTACCTTGCCAACTCAACACCTTTGACCCTTTCTTTGTATTTAATTAGTAGGATAATTCTTTTATTTTTGGGAGCACCATTTAATTAATGATCAATCTTATCCTCACCTAGTCTAGATGGTATTATGATCGGCCACCTCACCCCAACAAGCACCAACAAATCATTTGATATCAAACAAGAATTCAAAATTTCAAAATGAGGGAGACTTGGTCTTGATTTGTCCCTTATATTTTGCACCCATCTCCCTCACTCCCCTAACCATTTCCCCATCTCCCTAATCTCGAAATTCAGAGCCATTTCAGAAGTAGAAAACCGTGGGTTGCATAGCTAGACACAAGAGGAAAAAAAATTCAGTAACAAGCTAGGTAGAAAATCACTCCACCTCCTCCGCGCCGGATTGTCTCTCCTTTTCGTTTTTCTTTCAAACGAAACCAGGCATGCATATATTCTTCCTTGACTCTTCAATCAAGTCATACTATCATTATTTTTATGTTTTATGATCATCATTATGTATGAACCGAAATACATCAAAGAATTTTCAGAAAACATCACATGCAGATTTCGGTTTTCTTGTGCAGTTCACGGCTTCCTCTTGTTTTGTTGTTTCAGGTGGATGGTTCGATTCCAGGATCCCAAGGCAGCTCCTAGACATGTAATAGGATGCATTAGGACCATGTTGGTCCATTCATTCAGTCCCCATGCTTGCTGGAAAACCGAAATCACAGCAAGCTCCCCATAGGTGCAGATTTGTGTTCGAAAATTCAGGTTGCTGTCATAATGGAGATGGATCTGATCATGGCTGCCACAAGGCCCATAGCCATGGTTGGATCACTTCCCTAGCATGTCTAAGACGTGATTAAGTCACCCTTTTGGTGGTTCGGTCCATGGTGCATCGGTTTTTAAATCAAATGCAAGAACAGCCCCTCCCTTCTCGGCCCCTTCGGTTTTTGACAGCATGTGTGTGTTCGAGTTTTGTGGAATGGTATGGATCTTGGTTGGCCTATGGCCCTTAGCCACGGTTCATACCATGCCCCTAGATGTCTAGATCGTGCCATGGTCAATCAATGGCCACTGGAACGAGTCGAGACAGCAAGCAAAGCACAACACCACACACGCACGCATGAGGGCCCTCGGGAAGAGCTTTTGGTTGGTTGCTGGAATGGTGAGGATTGTGGCTGGCCTAGGGCCCTTAGCCATGGCTCAAATCATTCCTTGGGATGTTGGTAAGAGTCTCTGGTCGGTGGTTCACGCCCCAATGGCTGGTAGTCTCGAAAACAACACAAGACACGCGATTGCACAGCTGCTGGAATTTGACAGCAACTTGCTGTGACGGTTCGGAGGCTTGTTTGAGTTCTTGGTTGGATTTTAGCCTATGTCCTTGGACTGGACAGTGCCTCATCGAGTTAGGAAGGTCGTGTTTTTGACCATTTGTGATTCGGATCATTTTTGAGGTAGTACGAGAATTTACGGTGCGATGTGCCAAATTGACTCTCGAAAGAGCGTTTCTTGTTTTGGCCTCCATTTCACCTAGATTTCGACCCTCATCATTTTAGGAGTATTAGTTCATAATTTTAAGCGTATTTTAATCATGACTATACGTCGGTTCAGTGTTGGTTCGGGTTGGTTCGGAGTCATGATTAAATACGAAGTCGTTAGACGTAATTGTCGTATTTTCAAACTTAATTGCATAGTTTGGTTAAAGTATAAGCTATTGCATATTTTTCATGGCATATTTAGAATAGTAAATAGAATGTTTGCTCCTTGGAGCCCTGTACTGAACTAACTGATAAAAATTTTCTGTTGAGATTATGGTCTACGCCTGCGGCCCCTGCACTGAACTGAACTGTTCGGTAACTGGCTACCGTGGATTATCAAACTGAACTGAGCTGACCGGGTGGTACCAAACTGAACTGATCGGTCACTGGCGACCGTATATAATAATGCTCCCATAATAGTGAATTGACCACAAGCAATATCGCATAAATCTCAAAAATAAGTATTTTCTATTTTCATGCACGTAATATAATTAAATGGCATAATGAAAATATCCTGTATATTTTACCAACTGGATTGGATCGTTCCCAGGCTCGCTGCAACCTAAATATGCCATGAAAAATATGCAATAGCTTATACTTGACCAAACTATGCAATTAAGTTTGAAAATGCGACAAGTACGTCTAACGACTTCGTATTTAATCATGACTCCGAACCAACCCGAACCAACAGTGAACCGACGTATAGTCATGATTAAAATACGCTTAAAATTATGAACTAATACTCCTAAAATGATGAGGGTCGAAATCTAGGTGAAATGGAGTCCAAAACAAGAAACGCTCTTTCGAGAGTCAATTTGGCACATCGCACCGTAAATTCTCGTACGACCTCAAAAATGATCCGAATCACGAACGGTCAAAACACGACCTTCCTAACTTGATGAGGCACTGTCCAGTCCAAGGCCATAGGCTAAAAGCCAACCAAGAACTCAAAAAAGCCTCCGAACCGTCACAGCAATATAGACCCTTCAAAATTTCCTACAATACACATAAGGATAAATGGTCAATTAATGAATTAATGACCATGTGTGTTCAAGAGGAAGGAAGGCTGTTGATGGAAACAAGTAATAATGTCTTTATGACTACACAAGGAAAATTTAAGAAACAAGCCAAAGTCAAAGGAAAAGGGAAATGAATAATTCCACCCCAACCTGATATCAAGAAAGAATCCAAGTGTTTCTTCTGTAAAAAGAAGGGACACACTAAGAAGGATTGCAATAAATTTAAGGACTGGCTTGAAAAGAAATGTATTCCTATTTCATTTGTCTATTTTGAATCTAATATGGTCGATATGATTTATAATACATGGTAGATTGATTCTGATTCTACAATCCATGTTACAAATACCTTGCAGGGTATGCAAAACCTAAGGAAGCCAATAGAAAATTAGCGGAACATCTATTCAGGAAACAAGATGTCTTCGCATGTGGATGCTATTGGGACTTGCTGCCTAGTGTTGAATAGTGATTATATTTTAAAATTGAAAAAGACCTTTTATGTCCTAGTTTTTCTAGGAATTTAATTTCAGTTTCAAAACTTGTACCTTTTGGCTATTCATTTCTGTTTTTGGATAAATCAATAAATTTGTTTTATAAATCAAATCTTATTGAAAATGGTACAATGGTTGATGGTCTTTTTTCTATTTCTTTACAAAATAATAACTCCACTATGTATGTTCAACGAGGTATTAAAAGATGTGTTATAAATGAAGATTCCTCTATATTATGGCATAGGAGATTGGGACACATCTCCATAGAGAGAATTAAAAGATTAGTAAATGATGGAGTACTTAGTACTGTAGATTTTACTGATTTTGATACTTGTATGGACTTCATTAAGGGAAAGCGGACTAATAAGTCTAAAAAGGGTGCCAAGAGGAGTACATAAATATTAGAAATCATACATTCAGATATTTGTTGTCCAAATATGGACATGCAAAGTCTGAAATACTTCATCTCCTTCATTGATGATTATTCACGATACATGTATATCTGCATGCTTCATAATAAAAACGAAGCACTTGAAGCCTTTAAAGTTTTTAATGCTGAAGTGGAAAGCAATGTGGAAAACATATTAAGATCGTGAGAACTGATAGAGGTGGAGAATATTACGGTAGATACACTAAGAATGGACAGGCACCTGGTCCGTTTGCGAAGTTTCTCCAAGAACATGGGATTGTTGCCAAATATACTATGCCTGGTTCTCCGGACCAAAATGGTGTAGCTGAGAGGAGAAACCGAACATTATTGGACATGGTGAGGAGCTTGTTTAGTAGCTCAAAATTTCCTAAATCCTTGTGGACTGAAGCTCTTAAGACAGCTGTGTATATATTAAACCGAGTTCCAACTAAGGCTGTCCCAAAGACGCCATTTGAGTTATTAAAAGGTTGGAAACCGAGTTTGCAACATATACGCGTTTGGGGTTGTCTTTCTGAAATAAGAGTTTACAACCCACAAGAAAATAAACTGGACTCAAGAACTATAAGTGGATATTTCATTGGGTATGCCGAAAAATCTAAAGGGTACAGATTCTATTGTCCATCTCACAACACTAGAATTGTGGAATCAAGAAATGCAAAATTTCTTGAAAATGACTTGATTAGTGTGAGTGATCATGACATAATTTTTGAGAATGATCACATTAATGCACAACCCTCTTATTCAAATGACAGATTGGTTATAATTCACACCCCTCAAGATCAAATGGATGTTAGGCAACCGATTACTTTAGTTCCACAAATCGCTGATGAAAATCCAGTAGATCAAGTTGTTAATGAAGAACAACAAGAAATTGTTGATCAACCAAACAACCTTAGAAGATCTAATAGAATAAGAAGATCATCAATATCTAGTGATTATGTTGTGTATTTACAAGAATCGGACTTTAATATTGGAGCCAGAAATGATCCTGAAACGTTTTCACAAGTCACGAGTTGTAATGAGTCAAAACTATGGTTTAATGCTATGAAAGAAGATATGAATTCTATGGCAGTTAATGGAGTCTGAGATCTTGTTCAGTTGCCTGATGGTGTAAAAGTCATTGGATGTAAATGGGTCTTCAAAACAAAGAAAGACTCATTAGGCAACATTGAAAGGTATAAAGCAAGACTCGTAGCTAAAAGATTCACTTAGCAGGAAGGAATCGACTACAATGAGACTTTTTTTCTGTATCTAAGAAAGATTCACTTCGTATCATTCTAGCATTAGTTGCACATTTTGACTTAGATTTACAACAAATGGATGTGAAAACGGCTTTTCTCAATTAAGAACTAGTGGAAGAGGTTTATATGAAACAACCTGAATGATTCTTCTCAAGTAATAGTGAGCAATTGGTTTATAAGCTTAAGAAATCTATATATGGATTGAAACAAGCTTCTCGTCAATGGTGTTTAAAATTTGATGATGTTATCTCTTCATTCGGATTCGTCGAGAACCCCATGGATCAATGTATATACCAGAAGGTCAATGGGGGCAAGATTTGTTTCCTTATTCTATATGTGAATGATATATTACTTACAACCAATTATAAGGGTCTGTTATATGAGGTGAAACAATTCCTCTCTAAAAACTTTGATATGAAGGATATGGGCGATGCATCATATGTAATTGGCATTAAGATACATAGAGACCAGATTCGAGGTATTCTAGGTCTGTCTCAAGAAACCTATATCAACAAAGTTTTAGAGAGATATCGGATGAAAGATTGTTCACCAAGTATACTCCCATTGTGAAAGGTGATAAATTCAATTTGAGTCAATGCCCAAAGAATGATCTAGAGCGGGAACAAATAAAAAAAATTCCTTATGCTTCTGCTGTCGGAAGTTTGATGTATGCTCAGGTTTGCACTAGACATGACATTGCATTTGTTGTTGGGATGTTGGGAAGATATCAAAGTAATCCAGGTTTAGACCATTGGAAAGATGCAAAGAAAGTAATGAGGTACCTTCAAGGGACCAAAGATTATATGCTCATGTTCAGACGAACTGAGAATTTGGAAGTAATTGGCTACTCTGATTCAGACTACGCTGGCTGCATTGATTCACGAAAATCCACTTCAGGATATATTTTCATGCTAGTTGGTGGAGCTGTATCTTGGAGAAGAGCAAAACAAACATTGACTGCTAGTTTCACTATGGAAGCTGATTTCGTAGCTTGTTTTGAGGCAAACTCACATGGTGTATGGTTGAAGAGTTTCATTTCGAGGCTTAGAATTATGGATTCTATATCTAGGCCATTAAGAATATATTGTGACAATTCAGCTGCTGTTTTTATGGCTAAAAATAACAAAAGTGGTAGTCGAAGCAAGCACATCGACATTAAGTATTTATCCATACGAGAACGTGTTAAAGATAAGAAGTTACTTATCGAACACATTAGCACTGAATTGATGATTGCAGATTCTTTGACTAAAGGTATGCCACCATTGAAATTTAAGGATCATACAGAAAGAATGGAACTTGGTTCCTTGATGTAATTTTTTTGTAAGAACAAATTAAGAAACTATGTGTGATATTTTCTCATATTTGTTGTGCACATATTCATTAATTCGAGAAATATAAATAAAGTTGGACCTCGAATAAACATAAAGTTTATTCATTAAGTCGTTTGAGAGATATAATACATTGTGATACATGGAAGATAATAATCGTTTTTAGATGACATATCGCCATGATTCATGTATTTTATTTTCTCCTATGGTAAATGAGATATATGTGTCAAGTGAGGGAATGTAAGAAATATGACACATATTAAAACAAGTATCGTGTAGGAATTGACGACGGCCATTGCCTACATCTTTTGACAAAACTTACGTAAGCCGTCTCAACTTTAGAAAATCGAGATGCGTACACGTTTTTTCTTTTGACAATCAAGCTCCCACAATAAACTCGTTGATGGTATGAGATGTCTATAAATAGCAGCGGTTGAGGTCCCTAAGCACACACCACACAAGAAAATTATACACCATCTATAGAATGTGTGAAGTGCTTAGAATACATCAATCGGAGGAAAAGCAGAGAAATCAAAAATTTTCAATGGCCGGAGGTAATTCTCGATCTGCTTCCGCATATTATTTATCATGTTTATATTTACGTGAAAACATGATTTTTGAGAAAAATTCTGACACCTCCGACTCTGAATCAGATGTGAATCGGGAGAAAATCCATTTGATTAAAGTTTTAAGCAAATCAAAGAAGCTGCTCAAATCCCAATCGGTTGCTAAAAGAGGACAAGGCTGAAAAGCCAAAAATCAAGATCAAGTTGATAAAACATGTCAATGAACCATTACCAATTCAAGTTATTCCCATATTTGTTTTGTCCAAAGGTTTAACCATTGCAAAGCGTGAAATAACTTCAATGATATCTGGTCAACCGATAATTGATCCCAAAGACAAGGGAAAGGGTAAACTGATGGAAGAATGCAAGCTCTCAAACATTCAGGCTGTCATCAACTTCATACTGGAGCAAGTCAATCAAAGTTCAAAGAAGAGATGGGCGAGTTTGACAAAAGAGTGGATTATAGGACGATTTTTTGCTCTTGAACAAAAGATGTTGAGATGGACAGAAACTGAGATGATATCTGAAACTCTCTTAAATGACCACCACTTTTTTTCTTTTAAATCATAGACTCGAAAATTACTAATAAAATAAATTAACATTTTCGTAAATCATAATAATTTAATATTTAAAATATCAAGTGTATAAAAATATCTCTAAATCATCAACTAACCAAAAATCCCATGTCGACTTTTAAAAAGATCAACTAAAATAAAATGAAAGCATAAAAATATATCTAATAAAATCATTAACAATAAATCTTTAAATTTTTTATTTATCTAGTTAGTGCGGAACATAAATGGCCCTCGGGTGTGTGCTGCTGCACTCGATCCACTCAATCGTCAGTGCCTCCCATAATATCATCAAATCCTGCATCATACAAATCTAGTGAGTCTAATGACTCAACACATTCTAAATATGAATAGAAAATAATACATATACAATCACAAGCATTAAGTAAATCATTTAAAATAATATAAGCATAACTAAATCATAAATCGTAAAATCATTTAAAATAATTTTTGAGCATAAAATAAATCATTTAAAATAATTTGAAACATAAATAAATCTTTTAAAATAGTTTTAAACATAAATAAATCATTTAAAATAAACTTTAAACATAAATAAGTCGTTTTAAAAATAGCTTTTAATCATATATCATAAAATCATTTTAATCGTAAAACTTTCATCCTTTATCATTTTGGGTGAAGTTTGATCCTTGAAAATGATTATCTTTAATCATTTGGTCGACTGATCGGTCTTCAACAACACATGGTCCATGGGGTTGGGCACTAGGCTCCACCATGAAAATATTATCGTCGGGCTCCCTCTAGGGCCTTCTCCCATAGACATGCTCCCTCTGGGGCTTTCCCAAAAATGGGCTCCCTATGGGGTCTTCTCCCATAAATGGACTCCCTCTGGGTCTTTTCTCTCACGACATCCCCACAAAATCATATATCATTTGTCATCGTCAATTTACTTCCCTCAAAATATTTTTCATTTTCTTTTAAAAGAGTAATATCATAACTTTTCCAAAAATAACATTTTAACAGTAAAAATTGCACAGTTTTACCATAAATCATAAAATCTCATATTTTCATAAAAATCATCATTTAAAATCGTAAAATATCCTTTAACATGCGTTATGATCCTTCGGGACGCTGCCAAGCTTTAACGTTTTTCCCAAGTGTAAAATGATCGTTTTGCCCCTATACGTAATATTTCTCGATTTTATCTTTTTCTTACTTTTAGTGACATGAGCTTAACCCAAATAATTATTTAAGCTTAAATCTAATTTTTTATAATTTTATAAGATTTCTAATTAATTCTTTAATTAACGATTCGTGAGGCGTGTAATTCTCGAATAAATTCAAAACTTAATATTTTCTTCCCAAACTTTAAACATAGACTTCTTATTACCTAAGCTATCCTTGTGAGCCATGAACCACATCCGTGGACCCATGGTTCCAATTTTTATTCTTTTTAATTTGAAATATGACCCTTATGTGAACAACCCGAGCCATCTCCCAATTTACTCGAGCCATGGTCTAGCCACCTCGAGCCAAACCCAAGCCAACCCACCTAGGCACCCTACTAACCGACCCTGACCCATAGAACCTGAACCTAACCCATGCACAAGCCTCCTGGAACAAGGCCCTTGCTGCGCGCATGCTACCCTTCTCGTTCAAGACTCCTAGTCAACCTAGGACACTTCCAGCCGAGCCACCACCGAGCCACCCTGACCAACCCTAGACCATGCCCAGACCCAACCAAGCCCAGCCCAGCCCAGACCCTTGAACGCACGCAGAAAGCCACCTGCCATAGCACAGCAACCACGCATCCCACCTTAGTTTCCCTCACCCATGACCCTCATCGAGCCCCAGCACAGCCCCTAGCCGAGCCCTCAATCCCACTAGTGCACAAGGATGACTTGGAAACCCCATGCAAGTTAACCCCTATGACACCTGCGGTTCCAGCTTGTAAGTTCCTTTAAATTTTATCATGTTTTGTTCAAAAATCAATCTTAGCTGGCAGCATGTCCTTTGGGTTCTTAACGTTTTTCATATAAATGTAAATCGTCATATTTTTGAAAATATACGATCTACCGTAAAAATAATCAAACACTCATATTTTTCATGCATAAACACTTAAATCATGCATATTATGATTTGTATGATGTTTAAAAGAGTTTAGAAAACACGTGCCTTTGCATTTATAACATTCGAATAAACGATCGTTGGCGACGGTGCGAAATTGGAAGACCGGACGACGAATAACCCTTGTTTTTCTTTCCTTGATGAATCTCAAAAATTCTAATGTGTGTGCTGTGTATTTTTCGGCTGAATCAAGCATTTATGGGGTGAATAAACACTTGGTTCACTTATTTATAGATTTAATTGCAGGCTAATGGGCTTTGGTTTTGGGCTTCCAAGCATAGGAGGAATTGGACCTACTCAATTTAGTTAAATTGAGCACAATAACTCTTATTTAATTAAAACATAAAAGTTTATAATATTAGTTTCCCAAAAATAATTTTTTTGATCTTTTAAAAACTTCTCGTTTGCCAAAAACCGGCTTCACAGGAAAAATCGAGCTCGACTCGTAAAATAATTTGAACTCTAACATTTTTAGAAAAATTAAATCATTTTTATTCATATTAGGAAGCCTTGCAAATATTTAATGAAAAATAAATATTCTTGTCTTGGTCGTCCTCGATCTCCTTTCCCCTGCCTATTATCGAGTATTCGGGTAAAATCTTTAAATTTCATGAAATCATGTCATATATCATTTAATCATGCAATCATACCTTTAATCATATAATAAATATCATGCAAGCATTTAAAATTAATTAAATAAAACAATTAAGCAATTAAAATAATTTTGCATGCATGTGGTTTACGTAGGTTTGGTTTTTTAGACGTTTCGCGAGACTTCATTGAGCTAGAATTGAAAGAAAGTATCCCCCCATACTTAATCCAATTAAAGAGTGCCAACTTATTGGCTCATCTTCCGACTGCCAAGGACGAGGCAACAATAATCATTCAATTGGAAATGTATGATCTATCCTTGTCTATGCAAGTAAAAGTGAAGAGGAAGGAGTATGGACTTTCTCCTGTTGAACAAGAAATTATTTATCTTGTATTTGACTTGGGTGAAAGTCAACTCGGTGAGCAGCTCAATATAGAAGAAAATAAAAAAAATTAACACAACAAACAACTAATGTGAACCAAGATGTCTAGGAATTTGTAATGACAGAAGCACCTCTTTCCGAGCAATAAGATCAAGAGATTGAGATACCCACCATAGAAAAATCCTCAGTGGAAGAACTCTCTCGAGATTCAGCCGCTCTTGAATCTGATTTTAATGCTGGTGGCCAAGTGTGCTAGTCTTAATGATCCGAACACGTTATGGCTCAAGCTCCTCCTCTTTCTCCACCAAGGCAGACTCATTCTGAAGATCTCCCAGAGGTTCCCCTAATCTATGTGGTATTGTCTTTGTCCCAGTTTGAATTCAATCAGCCATCGCTACACCCCTCTTCTCCAATAATTCCAGATCAAACCACTGCGAATGAAGGTATGTATGTTGAAGAATATTTGAATATAGAATCAGTTCCAACCACTCCTGCCAGTGAGAACATGATAGATGATCATATTATTTCACTTGAAAATCTGACCAACAAGGAAATGTTTATCCACAAGGCTTTCAAATATTAGACTGCTTAGGTCTAACCGTGACTCAAATATGTGGAAATTTTGGTTGAACTGCAACTAGCATGAGAACCATCCACTGAAACTAATCTTGCAAATCCAACAGTTGAAGATCCGACCTATCTCCTCTCTCTCAAAACTCATATTGAAGACGTTTCATCAACTCAACATCAATGTCTTCTCCAAGTTCGACAAAGCTACCACACCTCAAATCATGTTCCAACAAATCTACTCCCAAATGAAGGGTTTGAACAAATTAATTTCAAATGTTGAGGTCAAATTTTTTTCTCGTACCATATCCTTTGAAGGTTTCAAGAAACAAGTTTTGTGCCAGCTCAGTTTTTTAGAGACGAACTTCAAGCTAGCTACAAAACAAACTGTTACAAAGAAATAAGCCGCTGAAATGAATGTTGAGTTTTCGTGGCAAATCACCCAAGTAAAAGCAACAGATGGACACGCAGTTTGATATCCTCCAATCCATCATTGGTATCTAGTTGCAGAAAGTTCTTGTCTTTATAAGCATGGTAATGATAAAAATGGGAAAGAACAGAAGAAATTAGATGAGTAGAGGAGATAGGAAGAAATCAAACAGGTTAAGGATCGATGAAGGTTTGAGGAGGAATGATAAGTCCAAACCTATCGAATTTAGGATTTCATTTTCTTACTTATCTTGAATTTTCATACCTTATTTTGTACTTATGTGATTTAATTGGATATTATTTGTAGGTTTGAACAAAAGAGGAAAAAGCCTAGTTTCGGAGATATGATGATTGCACAAGACGTCAAAGGCAACAAAATACCAAAAGAAATGAAATAAAATATTCTTATATTTTATTAATGTGCGAATCTTGGATTTTTGGGAAAAAAATCTGGGCAAATTTTGATAAATTTTAACCTTTAAAAATAAAATATGTACAATCTTATATACAACTTAAACTTGACATGAGCTTCAAATATTTGGAGGATTATGCCCATTAAGTAGAAATAAAAGGAGAGAAATTCACGAACAGAAGAGGCAGAACACTACACGTGGACAACAATGAAAGAAGAAGAAAAGCTTGGAAGAAGAAAATAGACAACTTTCTATTGAAACTCGGAGGAAGAAGGAAGCTGCTAGAGTTCGAGAGAGATGAGTAAGATAACTTCAAAGGGGAATCATGCCAACCAAGTTGAGATTTTCTTATTCTTTCTTAAATTTTATTGTTATGAATTCAAACATTGTGTCTTTGTTTTTTTTTTTTTTTTGATTTTATGGAATAAATTTTTTTAGGCTAAGATCACAATTGGGTCAAACAATACTTTGTTTGATATTTGATTTATTTTCAGTATATTATTTTTCTCGATTTTAGTTATTGATTGATGTTGGTTTAATATTTCTTTTTAATAGTCTGATCAAATATTTATGTGTTTGTTGATTAATTACGAATTGGAAGATGATTGGTTAAATATAGCATCAAAGACGTCATCAACACATTGTTAAACTGACTAGAAATAATATTTGATTTCGGTGTGCAGTTTTAGGTGAAAACTAAAATTACACAATGGTTTAATGCATTTAGATATAATAAAATTGAATTAGAAATAATTGGACTTCTATATTTAAATAGGTTTATTAACTTTAGGAATCGTTTAATAAATAAATTGGGGATTTCACTGTGATTGTTAAGAATTAAATAATTAATTGAATTTTAACACGTGTCAACATAGTAGAGTTTGATATTGTTGTGTGTCTTAGTTCTTTATTTGAAGTTGAATCTCTCATTGATATTTGAATATAATCCATCATTTTTATTACAATTGTTTTATTTAGTAGTTTAAATTAATAATTCATATATCATCTTTTTATTTATTTTGTCTAATTTAAGTTAAGTGTTAAAAATTCTAGTAAATAAATATTATTTTCCGTAGGATCGATACTTGGACTTATCATCGATTTAATATAACTTTATTTAATCCGCTTGCTAGATTTATTTCTAACCGAAATCGTCGGTTAAGTTTTTGACACCGTTGTCGGGGACTAATTTATTTAATTTTAGAATAAATTGTTTTCTTGAGACTAGACATTTTTTTAAAAAAAATAAATTTTTTTCTAATTTATTTATTTTATTTTTATTTTATTGTGAGGTACTTCGAGATGGATCATCAGCGAATATTCACAAATTTTTCTCAAAAATACTTGGAAACATTCTATGTTTCCTGGGGGAGATTAAATGATTTGGCAAGCAAATATCGGTACCATGATTTATCTAAATACACTCTTATTCGAATTTTTTACATTGGGAGCTTTAACAACTGGTAGTCACTTGTTTACTAGAGATTACAATGTTGCGGTGCACTTGGTAAATGATATGGTAGATTTCGACTACCACTGACATTGTGATCCTTCACTGCAGGGTTGGAGTCACCAATATCCTCCACAATTTTGCCCCGATTTTGTGAACCAACCATTTGAGCAACAAGAAGACCGTAGCACACATGTCGAAAAAATCATGGCCTAGTTGGAGAACATGATCAATAATTCAGCGGAGATAAGTAAGAAGTTTTTGGAAATTCATAACGACTCTAGGCGTTTCATAGATTAAAAAATTGAGCTTTTAGTGCTAATCCTCGAAAATGTTATGGTTTTTCATTGAGAAATTAAACTTGTGATTACATGACACACTAATTGATTTTTTGGAGTTTTGATCATTCAAGAGATTGAATCACACCTAAAATTGATTGAAATAAACTGTAATTGTAGCTGAAGGATTTGAGCATGAAGTAGTTTTTTTTATCATATTTTGAGACATCATATATGCACTTTAAGTCATGATTATATGAATTAACTGTGAATTGGAAAGATGTGAGCTCATGGAAAAAAAAATCTAGAACTTTTCTGATTATCATCTAAACGAAAATAAGGAGAAAAATGACTTAGGGAGGATTTAGGCGATCCTTGGACCGTTTGATCCTTTTGAGCCTACCCAATACATCATTCATATCCCTGATATCCCCTTTTGAGCCTAATGAATTGAATGGAGTGTGTCAAAGGCATACGATTGGCCCCCATTCATATTCCTTCAAAATCTCACATCAACTACCCAATTTAGCTTATACATTATTCACTTACCTTAATTTTGAGAGAAACAAACCCCTTTAGCGCTTTAAAATTTTCAATAACTCTCATGTATTGACAATATAGATAAGAAAAATTGGAAGAGTTTGTAAATAAAACATGAAGAAGGAAGTGGATTGGTGAAAAAAATATAATGTTAAAATAAAGAAGGATGAATAATGTTGTATGATGTGGTGATTGAAATAAATATAAGGGAATGTGTTGATGATTTAAAAAAAAATGAAGAAGAAAAAAAGGCTGAAGGAAGATGAAAAAAAGTTGGAAGCAGTCAAAGCTGGAGTATTGTGAAAACAAAACAAGCTGAACGAAAGAAAAAAAGATAGGGGAAGATGAATGAGTAGAAGGAAGATGAAAAAGTTAGATGTAGGATGATGAAATTCAATTAGGGAGGATGATAAGAGATGAAGGAGTGTCATGTATGATTAAATTGTTTATTTTCTCTCATTTTAAATCTCCTTACATTTATTGTTGCAGTGAGCCGTGACCTACCATTATAAGTTTGAAAAGACCTATTGACTGGGTCATATTCCTCCAACATTTAGTGGAGAAAATTATGAAAGATAAGCTTATGGAGAGTTCTGTAAAAAAAAAATTCAGGAAATATGAACACTTATTGAACTAAAATACCTTTGAGGAATATGAGTTTGACTTCCACACAACACGTTTCATTATTTTGATATTTTCTAGTGAATACTTGAGTTTTGAAGTTGCAACAAAAGTGAATTTTATTATTTTTCAAATGTGATTATTTGATTGAGTGTGACATAATTTAATGGGTTAAAAAGTGTTGATTGTGTAATTTTTGTAGAGATCATTGAATATTCATATCCTATAATTTATTCTCTGATTTGTTCGAGGACGAACAAAGGGTAAGTGTGGGGGATTGATAAGTCCAAATCCTATCGAATTTAGGGATTTCATTTTCGTGCTTATCTTGAATTTTCATTCCTTATTTTGTGCTTATTTGATTTAATTTGATACTATTTGTAGGTTTGTTAGGATCGGAAAAGAGTTTAGAGGGGGGGGGGGGTGAATAAACCCTTTCAAAATATTTGATTTTAAAATTTGTTTTCAATTGTTTTTAAGTGGTTGAAAGTTTTTCTCGAACGGGTAGAAATATGAACCACTTGAAAAGTACGAAAAACGGTTCAAATTTCTAATGATAGATTAAACCAGTTGGCTGGCTTGTTAATAAAAAACGGTTTGAAATGTAAGTGCTCGCGGAAAGTAAATACACAAGACTTTTATAGATGTTCAGAAATAAAACTCTTACGTGTCCCCTTCTTTCTCTTTAGGAAAGATTCCACTCAAAGCCTTTGGCTTTACAAACTTATTGCAACGGCCCAATCTAATCAGGACTTATCACACTACCTGTTTTGGAACTCTTAGTGATCACTTTACACTTCTGTATATTTAAGAACCCTCGGTTCACCAGACAACACAATCAATCAAATAACCAAAAGTTACTGATATAAAGAAGTTTTTAGTAGCATGAAAATGATCCTTGAATTGTGAGGCCCGGAGCCGAAGAGGGCGGGGGGTGATCGCCGGTGCCATGAGGTTGCACGGACAATGAGCGGCTCCTGGCAGCCTTCTAGGTGGAGGGAACATGAATGAACCGATCCCACACGGGAATGAGAGGGATTCCGAGACTGTTCAATGTAATGGACTGTACAGTTGAAGAAGGCTTAAAAAGATTTGATTGGTACTACTCATATCACGAAGGTGCATCTTCCTTTCAGTAGCTCATCACATAAGAACTCCAAAGTTAAGCATGCTTGACTTGGGGCAATTTTGAGATGGGTGACCTCCAGGGAAGTTTCCCAGGGTGTGTGTGAGTGAGGACATAAGCACGCTGGAAAGACTCGTCTTGGTACAGTGACGACAGTCATCGAATCTGAGGCGTTACAGTTGGTATCAGAGCCGACCTCTCTTAGTACGGTGTGGTTCGGGGACGAACCAAGCGGAAGTTGGTGGGCATGTGAGGCCCGGGGCCGAAGAGGGCGGGGGGTGATCGCCGGTGCCATGAGGTTGCACGGATAATGAGCGGCTCCTGGCAGGCTTCTAGGTGGAGGGAACATGAATGAACCGATCCCACACGGGAATGAGAGGGATTCCGAGACTGTTCAATGTAATGGACTGTACAGTTGAAGAAGGCTTAGAAAGATTTGATTGGTACTACTCATATCACGAAGGTGCATCTTCTTTTCGGTAGCTCAGCACATAAGAACTCCAAAGTTAAGCATGCTTGACTTGGGGCAATTTTGGGATGGGTGACCTCCTGGGAAGTTTCCCAGGGTGCGTGTGAGTGAGGACATAAGCACGCTGGAAAGACTCGTCTTGGTACAGTGAGGACAGTCGTCGAATCTGAGACGTTACATGAATGATCATATATCTTTCTACTGAATGCATGCTTGATGAGCGATGAAGTGAATGAACTTTAGGTGAACTCAAAATCATGAAGTGTGTAAGCTTAATGATGTTTCAATTGCGCGGTTGAAGAACTTGTAATATCTTAATTGATCTCCCTATCTGCTGTATTCTTCAAGTATTCTTTTATAAGCTATCATTTGAACAGTCGAGAAAGATGTGTAATTAAACATGTAGCTTTGAAATGATGTGTCACTATCAGCTGTAACAACATTAAATATTCTTCAGTAAACATTTAATGTTCTCTTTGCTTGTGCAACTTTGAATTTCGTTCCTTTGAAGAGTTGATGCTGAGGATCCTTTTGTAGTAACTGTTAGCTCCATCAGAACTTATAGGATATTTAAGCAATATTTCCGTTTTGGGATAGTGAAATAAATTAAGATCTTTATTGGGACTGGTGTAGGACATGGTTGACTTGTAGCAATGAAAAACCATTGAATATCCTTAGCCGACCAGAGAATGTCTTTCATTAAGTGAACAATGAATTAATCTTTAATGAAACAGTTTGGAATCTTAGAGCAGCCGGTTGGAAATCTTCTAGCGGTTGAATATTCTTCAAGCTGTTGAGATGCATTAGGCAGTTGATCTCCAAGCGGTTTGAAGTGTTCCTGTTATACAAAATAAATCGCAGTTGTTTTCTTGAAATATTTAGGTTCTGTTTTGATTTTGTCAATCACCAAAACTTTAGGCTAATAATAAATTTTTTAACAATTTTATCCTTTTTGGTGATGACAAAACCCAGCTGCAGAAGTATACAACAATTTACATATAGTAAAGAAAGAGTAATAAGAGAAAATATTGTATTTCATTGAGTGAATGAAATTACAAAGTTTACAAAGTACAAGCAATTTCATTAACATATAAACACTGTGCTTTAACCTTTCTTATCTGCTTGAATATTCTTCTGTTCTTCAAGTTGTTTTTGCATTAAGGCTTCATCTGCTTTGGCACGCTCTGCAACCCTTTTCCTAACAGCTTCTTCTGCTTTCTTAACTTCCTTCTATCTCTCTTTTCCCCCCTTTTGACATCACCATGCTTAAGGAATTACATGATTTCGGTAAATTGTGCTCCTTGGGCATCCAGCGCTGATCAACATGTGCTTGAAGTCTAGACATTTGGTCCGAATGCTCAGTGCACACATTGATATGTAAGGTCTAGGAAATTTGAACTTCATAACCAGACTGCATGTAATCTAGGGTTTTATTTAGAACCCGACTGCATGCAATTAGGGATGTAAACGATCCAAACAAAATCAAACAGTATCAGGCTTGAGCTTGGCTCGTTTAAGATTGTTTGAGGCTCGAGCTCGAGCTCAATTCAAGCTTTTATTATCATGCTCGAGCTTGATTTGTCTTGAAATTACCAAGCTCGGGAAAAGCTCGAGCTCGGCTCGTTAAAAGCTTGTTTAGCATGTTAATCAAGTCAGGCTCGAGCTTGATTCATTAATAGCTCGTTTAGCATGTTTAACAAGCCTGGCTTGAGCTCGGCTCGTTTTCGAGCTCGTAAAGCAAAGAATTGAGCTCGAGTTTGAGCTTCATTCGAGTTTGTTAAAAATTAAATATATCTATAATCTAATTTTAAATCAGATATAAAAATATAAATTAATTCATAAATAACCAAAACGACACAAATAAGAGCTAAAAAAACATAAACCAATATATTATTGAACATTCCAAAATAATACATCTAGAATATTCATCATACATCGATATCACCATATAAATAACAATGAAATAATTTCACCTATTTAATACTTCAACTAAGTCTGGTGAGAAAGTAGGGATGACGTCAAAGAATCCATTAAAATCAGGAATTATAAAATCATCTCCAATAATAACCAGTCAATGATCCTGCAAAGTTCATAATAACATTAGTACTAATATTTTTATTTGTCTTGTGTGCAATTCCTTCTATTGACATTAGTACTAATATTTTTATTTGTCAACTCAACAAATAAGTCAAGCTCAAGCTTACGAGCCACCTAAACGAGCCGAGTTCGAGCTCGAGCTCGCGAGCTTATTATCAAACATGTTTGCTAGCTCACGAACCGAATATCTTTAGGCTTGATCTTGGTTTGATTAATTTTTCGAGCTCAAAATCGAGCTTGAGCTTGGCTTGATATGATTAACAAACGAACTCAAACGAGCTTTTTATCGAACCGAGCTTCGAATAGCTCGCAAACGGTTTGGTTCATTTACATTCCTAAATGCAATCTAGGGTTTTATTTAAAATATGTGTTTAATGACTTTTATGCATTTTGTTGCATGAGTATGGCATGGATAGATGTTTATTTCATGTTTATTTTAAAGTTTCATGCATTAGGATTTTAAGTTTCATTTCGCGCATGAACGAGTAACGGAGACCGAGGATGATCAGGAAAAATATTTTTATTAAATTTTTTAGTTATTTAATATGAGGTGTTTTTAAGTGTATTTTTCAAAAAATGGGCTTTGGCAGGTATATTACTCGTCGAGGTATATTTTTTTATCGGTACGCAAAATTTAGCGATTCAGAGGACTTTTGAGGGCTCGGGCAATATTTTCAAAAACATACCTAAACAAAAAATTTTCGGGAGTGTTATTGGGCTTGATGTGTTTATTTTAGTGCTTAATGGGCTCAAAACCCTTTTTAATTTTTAATAAAGGCCCATTAGTGTAGTACATTTTGACCTAAACTCCATCTAATCAAACTCTAACCCTACTTAACACCCCTTGGCCGCACCTCCCTCATTTGCAGCCTCCATTTTCTCAAAAATACAGCCGCCTCCCCTCATTTTTTTCAGCAGCAACTGTCCGCCTCCATAATTTTCAAGTAAAGCTTCTTCCCCGCCTCTCTGATGCAAGTCCTACGCACGTATCTCTGAGTTTTTGAGCACATAAATGCTAAGGCACGCCTTGTATCATCATTTTTCTCATCATTCACTCTATTTATGCTGATGTATTTGAATTTGTATGAGGAAACCTCTGATCTAGCACATACCAACGTTTTTGGCATGGTTTGGCATGAAAGAATTTCATACCTTTGATTAAAATCACGTTTTTCTTGAATGGTTGTGTAAAGGGCTGCTGGTCTATGTTTCTAGGGTGCTGAACATGTCAAGGGACAAGGGACCTAATGGCTGGAGTCATGGCTTAGTCGAGTTGAAGGAGTAGCTAGGCGAGTTGTGTTCGGTTAGGGCTTGGTTTGGATTGATTTAGTGCTTTAGTGTGTCCAGCCATGCATGGCTCGATTCTAGCCAGGGATCTGACCCTCTTGGGTCCATGATAGGGCTAGGAGAGGGCTATGAGTGACGGGTTGTGGCCCATAAGCTGTTAGAAGGGCATGGTGCTGAGTTGGTCTCGAGTGGTTCGAAGATAGGGTAGTTTGGGGTTGTTGCGAACTTCCGCGAGTTTGGGGGTTAAGGGCATGGTTAGGTCGGTCCAGGAAGGAGTCCTAGGGTGGTCTAGTTCAGGGCTGGTCCAGCCTAGAGCCGAGCTAGGGTCAAAACATTCAAACCATGGTGCATTAGGGTTCAGTCCGTGGACCGATCATGAGACCGATAGTAGCTTACGCCCATTGCATGGGGTGCAAGGTCTTTTGACACTCGGATAAAGCTTTTGAGGGTTCTTAGTGGTCTGAAATAGGTTGTCAGGGGCATGGTTATGTCTTATTAAGTCATGGTTTAAGTTGAGAAAAGTTGGTTAAGTTTCGGGTTGATTCGCGTTAAAACCGGACCTCGGTCCAAGTTTTAAAATGAATCGTGTAAGTTCTGAAAAGGCTAGAGTTTACGTCTAATAAATGATTATAAATATGTTTTGAGGTGTTTTGAGGAGTTTGGTTGGCTTCAGGTCAAAATTTAGAGGTCCATGGGTAAAATGGTCAATTAGGGTTTCTAGGGGCAAAATGGTCATTTTGCACTCGGATCGAATTTTAAGCCCTTGCATCACCCTAAACATGATTTTTCATGTTTTAAATGTTTATGTTATAATGAATATGACTTTTTATGTAAATATGAGAAATACGCTACATGAGAAATAGCCCTTGCATCACTCGTATCATCGACTGATACGATGATACGAAAGTCACAACTAATGAATTAAATTCAAAATAAGAAAACGAACACGTATATGCTGATATGATGTGATATGTTATGAAAATATTTATGCTTCGACAAGTTATGATTATGCATGCAACTTTTACGATCATGAATGTTTTTTTTGTACGTTACATTTCACTGTTTCCTGCTATATCTATGTACTTGTTATAAATGTGGGGACCCGTACGCTAATTCACGTCTTAATCATTATTAATGTCAAATATAACAATTAAGAAAAGTGTGACTAAATTTTTTTCTTTTTAATTTACAAATATAAGTGCGGAAACGTAATAATAATCTATCTGATATACATGTCAATATCAAAGTACACGTCCTGTACTACATGTCTCCATCTCAACTAGGTTCAAGGACTATACATTCAGTGCTGAATCATATTCTGCTTCTGAGCCCGGATCTCCACGCTAACTATAATCTCTCATCTTCTTCCTGATTCTGATCCTGTCCCACATGTTGTCATGCACAGATACAAACAAGACAACAGCCGGATAACTCCGGTGAGAATTACATTCCCAGTATAAATCATGTATACATGCATTTCATATAAACAGATATAAAAGCATGAAATAGATATTCATAACATGTATCAAATCAGAAACATAAATCAATACAAATTGTGAATCACACTCCGTGATTCTTAGACTCTGACTCGACTCATCCTAATCTAGGGATCCCGATCTGAATAAGAACGCAACAATCTCCCACCTACTCTCCCGATCGTGGTGGCGGTACGTTCTTATTACGGACTTTGGTCCTGTCCATATTGAATCTCGCTATAGAAGTTGCTCCACTCCTATGCACTATCAATATGACCAAACGTCCGGTGTCTTGGCATATCCTGCCAAAGACTAGGCCTATCCGCCCTGGCATGTCCTGCCACTGACTCATCACAACACATACTAGACTATACATCCATAGCCTAGACATATCAAACTTATCAATTGCAAATATCAATGCAATAAGATAAAGTATGTGATTTTTGGAAACTCAAGTCAAATCAAATCGAGTTGTGCAATCCCGAATCAACAACAATTTATACCTTTCTCTTCGTTCTGACGAAGTCGAAGTCTCAAATTCAAATCTGTCCATATCAATCTGGCAATGACAATATCAAATAGAGACGATATCAATATACTCCTCAATCAAATTAGTACTGGATATAATCAGAACTCAATCAAATTCTGTTTTAACGGCATAACTGTACAATCTCGAAATACCGGTAATACAATATCAGTATATACAATCAACAACTCATCTGATCCAAATCTGAATAATATCAATATACCCAGCAGTACAGTATCAATCATATATCAATCCCAACATCTCATAATCGATAACAACATAATTCTGATATCAAATCGGTCTAATCACAATCAAATCAACTCTGAAAATTCATAACAATTACATACGGTATCTGTTCTTCGATCCGGATTTCGATTATACGATGTCTACTATGTCAATAATAGCATATATCAATCATATCTGATTCTGGAAATATCATAATTTCAAATCATATCAGAACATAAGAAAACTTACGCCCAGTTAAAGCCTGCGTCGACAGAAACTCAGTACTGAAGTCGGATTACAACTCAGACGGACGGATTGAAATATAAAGGCGTAAGGATTTTCTTCTTAAGCGCTTCGGTCCTTTCTTCTGAATTCTCCAGGGATTGAGAGAATTGATATGTATATATATCCGAAGTTGCATGTAAAGATACGTGTCCCAATTTTACACATTTCAGGCGGCGCTCGGGCGGTCATAAAGTACCGCTCGGGCGCCGAACACTCTGTTCGGTTACTCGGCTTGTTAAAAACTTGCGCTCGGGCGGTCAAAAACTATCGCTCGGGCGCCAGACTTTCTGTCCAAGCCCTCATATTCTCATACCCTGACATTCGGGCGGTCAAAAACTACCGCTCGGGCGCCAGATGTTCTGTCCGAAGGGTAGACTTATGGTGCATTGGCGCTCGGGAGGTTGTAATGTGCCGCTCGGGCGCCAGATGTTCTTTCCACCATCTTGGCTTATGATGCACCGACGCCCGGCTTCTCCTTTCACATCTTATTTTAGCTCCTAAAATCTCAATTCTATCAATTAATCAATGTCTAATTACGGTGATAAAATCTCAGGCATTACAATAACGTTACAGGTGTATTGAGTTTTTAGACTCACTAGGCATGAATGATGTTGGTGAGCATTTTGATCAGGAGACTGGAGGTGCCAAAGACTGGGTAGGCAGGTTGGTTGTGAGCACGTTGATCCGAGGATCGCATTTTCCACACATCATGTTTTGAGTTAGGAGTGTTTCGGATATTTTCATACTTTGTCTTTTTATATGTTGATGGTTCGACAGGAGTTTTGATAATCTTTTTAACTGCAGTAATTTTTCAGTATGGAATTCCTCTTATTTTAAAATCTCTGAGTTTCAGCAGTTATTGCATGCATGCTTGTAAATGTTCATTTTCGAGAATCAACTTTAAAAAAATAAAAAATTCTTGTAGAATTTTAAATAGTAGACATTTCATGATATATAAGGAATTACGCCTTTCTTTTCGGAGGGTAATACTTGTATTCATGATAAGAAATTCTTTGGAGAGGTCAGATTTCATATACTGAAAAGCTTATTTGAGATCAAATTGCTTCCGGTTGAGGGCAATAATTTAATGATCCAAGGTCTTCAGGCCAAAATCTCCTTATGGTTATCTTCTTCCACAAATTCTTCCTCGGGTTCAGAAGGATCTGTGAAGAAAGTATTCTAGCCTTGATAGAGTCCAGTTGAGAGGAAGATGCCTTTCTGATTGATTTGGAAGGTTGAGGTTCATCGATTTCAGAAGCCAAAACATCAACCGCGGTGTCATATGCTACAGACAAAGCAGGAATTGCTTCTCTGGGGACTTCTTGTGCCATCAGATCGATCAATGAATCCTCAGGAACAGAAGAGACCATAGGCAAAGAAACAACAGTTACAATGTCATCCTTGGGTACAGCAAGTGGAGATACTAACGGTTCTTGGAGAATTTCTTGAGCAATATCAACAACAGATTCAGATTTTGAAAGAGAAGAGATCTACGTGTGAGTTGTGCCCGGTCAAAGTCAGAAAGAGATTGCACAACTTCTTCCGTAGAGATAAGATGTACTTCTGAAAGACCGATATGCGTCGAGAGAGAAGGCACAACTGATTCAGACTCTTGAGAAGGTGTATCTTCCAAATTGATTTCTTGCGAGTGTCCTTGGAACCGGGTTCATTTGGTACAGTGACTGGATCGTCCTTTGACATAATAATTTCAATGGTTGGCATGATGTGGACCGCAACACTGATCATACGGTGTCAACCGGAACCTATGAAGTAATAGAAGTGGTAAGTATATCAGAGGATGAAGATGGTGGTACCTGAGTAGTAGAGAAATCTTTGATGGTCTCAGGAGCCAGCATTACATCAAGGTTTAGTTTTGATCAAACTTGGATGCATCGCCAACTTCAGGCAGTTGAAGTTCCTGCCGCTTAAGAACGACAACCATTGAGAGTGAGAGTGTGTACATCTCAAGTTGAGCAATGACAAATGAGTCATATTTTGTGGTTGGGCAAGTAAGAACAAAATTTTTCCTCTTCAATTGAATCAGTGCTCGAAGAACACTTTCCTTCACCTGTAATTCCAGTAAGTCTCTACGAAGCAGAGCGGTTGGAATGTCGGAGACTTCTGTCTATTCCAATATGGAAAGTTCAAGTTTTGCAGCTGCTTTGATTTTATCGATTTGAATGAGTGAGTTTAATATTGTGACCTTTCGAAATTCAACCCACTTATCAAACATTCCCATTTTTGGCCGAACAATCTCATTGACTCGTTCGCTTGTCATCACAATGGTAGTGTAAACATTGTTGTTTTTCGGTGGATCTTCCAGCTGAGTTTTCTTATCTTTTCTGTAGGATGAAGGAGTGGAATACTAGAGAAGGAAGATGTGATTTTCGGTTCAGCGATCTTAATCCTTTTGAGTTTTGTTGGTTTAACTGCGGGGACTGGAGAAGGGATCAACGGTGCAGAAAGATGCTTGATCATCTTGATTTTTGCAGATTTGGGTTTTTTGATCAGTTTCTTCGTAAAGACTTCTGAGACCGGTACATCATCCCTCGATTCTTCATCTGATTTGGATTTCAGAACTAGCTTTCTCTTAGTGACCTTGGGAAGCACATGCGACTTCTTTTGCTTGAAAAATTCAATCCCAATATCTGTTTTGATAGAGACAATCCCTCATCAGTTGGAAGATTTTTCTTCTGAAAATTTTCAACATTTTTCGAGTTGAACAACTAGGTTTTTCCCACTTCAACCATTTCCACCGGTTGGACTACTTCCTGTATTAGTAGATGGCATATTTGAACCGCAAATACTTCAGGCTAATTCTTTTTGTTTATCATAGCAACTAGTGTCTTGAATAAGACATCAGACCAGTTGACTTTAAGATTTGAGGCGATAGTGGCCATGACAAGGAAATTTTCATGAGTTATTTTATCAAACGCACCAGCCTTGGCTAGAATTCTCTTAGCCACTATATCAGCCATTAGTCTGAACTCAATCTTCAGATCTCATTTCTAGCAAGTTGGAGAAGAGATAGGAGAGTCAGAGAGAGAGAAGTTACTTCTCCAAAGCTCATCGTTGCCATCTAACACAGTAGTAAAGTCGGTGATTCCAGCGAATGACAACTTAAACAAATCAGCGAACATTTTCTTTGTAATGCGAAGGTTCTTTCCCTGAAAAGCGTAGAGGATTTCCCCATTTTCCATGAAAGCAGAGTTGAAGAATTCCTTCAAAATGGTTTCGGAGTATTGTTCGTTACTTCCTAGAAATGAGCGAAGGCCAGAGTTGGCGAGTATTCGAAACAGAACTTGCATTGGCTTATTGGTCATGGCGAGCACATATGCAAAGATTACAACGATGTATTGTGGGCAACTAGAGGCAGCCATTGACGCACTGAATGCAAGAAGTTTGAAGAATTCAATCTGCAGGACAACCTTGACAAGAAAACAATCATAGAATAGTACAGTGCCAAGATGCTAAATGTTTGCAGTAGAATAAAATGATGATATAAATTTGATATGATTATATCTAGTTCAGGGAAGTACGGATCAATCCACGTGGCGGATTGTCAGTGGATGGGTTTTAAAATTTGAAAAATTTTAGACGGTGGTATAATGAGTGATTTCAAATTTTAATAAAGTAACTGTCACATCATATAGGGCGGTCAGAAAGTTGAGTGTTTTTTACGCAATGACATTGAGAAACATGCCCAACACATAAAAGCGAACCATCTGGCTTTAATATGATTAGAGAATATACGGTTTGAAGTCATGTAATAAACATCGGTTGTCCATTTTTCCGCAGTGGTTGAAAACATGTTCTTTTTAACCCATTATTTTATCAACTTAACCGATATTTCTCCATAAATATATGCATTAAATAGCTTTAAATGAGCTTATCCTCGGAGAATTTAACAATCGATGGTTGACAAAGATATCTTCATATTCTTCTGTCAATGAGTCATAATGGTGATCGCGACCCTTCATATGGTTCGAGTCTATAACTAAGAAAAATCAAGTTAGTCACGAAATCACTAAAAACTTTCTAAAAGTAGAATATAATATCAAGGAAAGAACAATGGACAAGGAAAGCAGCTCGAAGGAACCAGACATGGCTGAGGAGTTTCTGCGGTCCATAGTGGCTGGCTCGCAAGCTGAAATACGAGGACAGTGTGCTGGAGAAGACGTTGTCCACCTGGATCAAGCTCCAGGAGCTGCAGTCCTTCTGGGAGATGGATCTCCCTGAAGGAAGACTTGTTGCCACAAGGAAACTTGTGGCAAGAGAGAGGAAGTACTTGCGGCGTCTAGGCGTCACCCATCCTGCTGACATTTTTAAGGGTGAAGGTGTCTATCTCCTGATACTCCTCAATGAGCAGAAGGTTCTAAGAAGGATTGTCTTCTCAGAAGGTTTCCTGAAGACCAGCGCCGGCTGAATGGGCACCTGGATGTCCTTCTGGAGGGATGCTGTAGATAGAGAAATAACCAATGTAGAACCCGTTTCCAACAATAAAATCTTATTTTGTTTATTGCTTGTCTCGTTTTTTATGCTTTGTGTTTATTATTTTCTAACTTAATCCTGTAAATGAACAACATATAAAAATGTTAAGGAGATTAAGATAAATCAATTAATCCAAGAATATTTCGGAAATAAGAAAAGTTAGCATCCGGTAGAGGCTTGGTGAATATGTCTGCTGCATGTTGATATGTTGGAACATATTCAAGGCCAATCTCTTTCTTCTTGACATGTTCTCGGATGAAATGATGTCTAATGTCGATATGCTTTGTCCTAGAGTGCAATACATGATTATACGTGATGGCTATTGCACTTGTGTTGTCACAGAAGATAGGAGATTCAGCGGTTTGAATTCCATAGTCTTTGAGCTGTTGTTGCATCCACAACATTTGAGCACAACAACTTCCAATCGCAAGATACTCCGTTCCAGTGGTTGATGTGGCAATAGACGTTTGTTTCTTGCTGAACCAAGATATTAGTCTATCGCCCAAGAACTTACATGAATCGCTGGTGATCTTTCAATCAATTTTGCATCCTGCGTAATCCGCGTATGAATAACCTATAAGATTAAAACTTGAATATTTGGGATGCCAAATACTCACATTAGTAGTACCTTTAAGATATTTAAGAATACGTTTAACAACAATATAATGTAATTGCATAGGATTAGCTTGAAAACGTGCACATAAACAAACTGCAAACATGGTGTCGGGCTGGCTAGCAGTCCGATATAACAGTGAACCAATCAATCCCCGGTACATGGTTGTGTCTACTGAGATTCCTCTTTCATCTTTGTCCAGTTTGATTGATGAGCTCATTAAGGTAGCAACTTTAGAGCAATTTTCTATACCAAACTTCTTTAGCATGTCTCTTGTATATTTGGCTTGATTAATGAAAATGTCATTTTCTGACTGCTTGACTTACAGTCCTAGAAAGAAGTTTAATTCTCTCATCATGCTCATTTCAAACAGATCATGAATTAACTTGGAGAATCTTTCACACAATTTAGGATTAGTTGATCCAAATATAATGTCATCAACATAAATTTGCACAAATAATGAATGATTATCTTTTTAAAACTAAACAGTGTTTTATCAACCTTCCAATTGAGAAGTCATGATCAAGTTAGAATTTGGTTAAAGTGACATACCATGCACGTGGTGCTTGTTTTAGTTTATATAGTGCTTTATCTAATTTACAAACATGATCAAGATGAGTGTGACTAACGAAGCTAGGTGGTTGTTCTACGTATACTTTCTCATTAAGCAAACTGTTTAAGAATGCTGATTTGACATCTAGGTTATGGACCTTAATATCTTTGAATACCGCAAATGCAAGAAATATTCCAATTGCTTCTAGTCTAGCAACAAGGTCAAAGGATTCATCAAAGTCAATGCCTTTCTCCTTTCTATAACCTTGTGCTACTAGTCTGCCTTTGTTTCTAACTATTGAACTGTTATTGTCCATCTTGTTTCTAAACACCCATCTAGTACCAATTACATGCAGATTTGCAGGTCAAGGAACTAAGTGCCATACTTTGATTCTTTCGAATTGATTTAGTTCTTCCTGCATAGCATCTATCCAACTAGAATCATTCAAAGCATCATCAATTTTCTTAGGTTCTATTTGAGATAC
This sequence comes from Primulina tabacum, assembly GCF_025594145.1. Taxonomy (NCBI): domain Eukaryota; kingdom Viridiplantae; phylum Streptophyta; class Magnoliopsida; order Lamiales; family Gesneriaceae; genus Primulina; species Primulina tabacum. Next base: position 23,168,379 of record NC_134552.1, read on the forward strand.
TAATACAACACGCATAAACTCATCAATCATAGGGGTGGTTGGGTTACCGATGATCAGCTCGAGTGGATGATTCTTATTCCACCGGAGACTTGGTACATATGGATTGGACTCTGTTGGTTGAGCGATTGTATCTTCTTGTTCCATCATGTCCTCTTCTATCTGAATGATTTCTGGCTGGTGATTGTTCACCGGTTCATTCACCTGATGAGTTTGTTCTTGGACGGTTGGACTTTGTTCAGAAATATGTTCGCCTGTTCTTCTCAAATATATTTCATCATCACTGCTAGATTCAAGGTTATTAGCATCTAATTTATTACTTAAATCATGAATGCTATTGCTATTGCTATTATTATCGTGACAGATAGATGATTCATCAAATACTATATGTATGGATTCTTCAACAGTGAGTGTTTTTTGATTGAATACTCTATAAGCTTTGCTCACTACTGAATATCTCAAGAAAACACCATCATCAGATTTAGCATCAAATGCAGTTAAATTCGTATTGCCATTATTATGTGTAAAACACTAACAACCAAATATGCGGAAGTAACCAATCTAAGGCTGCTTGCCGGTCCATATCTCATATGGAGTCTTTTCATGATTTTTGTTGATCATGGACCGATTCTGAGTATAACAAACAGTGTTGACCGCTCTGACCAAAATCTCTGAGAGATTCCAGATTCTGCTAGCATAGTTCTAGTTGCTTCTTGAGAGTGCAATTTCTTCTTTCAGCAACTCCATTTTATTGCGGTGATCTATCAGCTGAGAGATCATGCTTGATGTTGTGGCTCATCAAGATAAGATGACAGGAGTTGGTTCAAAAATTCAGTTCCTCTATCATTCCTGATCTTGTCCACCACTACCGTTCTTTCATTTTGGAGTTTCTTGAGGAGTTTGATTAGCTGGGCAGAGGTTTGATCTTTAGAACTCGAGAATATTTCCCACGTGAACTGGGAGAATTTATCAATTACCACTGGGGTTTATTTCTTTCCCCCTAAGCTCTTTACTAGTATGGATTCAAACAGATCCATGTGGAGTAGTTCTGTAATGCCTCATATTCGACGACTGTCCTAACTGTACCAAGACTAGTCTTTCCAGCGTGCTTTTGTCCTCACTCACACGCACCCAAAGAAACTTCCCATGGGAACTGTACCAAGACTAGTCTTTCCAGCGTGCTTTTGTCCTCACTCACACGCACCCAAAGAAACTTCCCAGGGGGTCATCCATCCCAAAATTGCCCCAAGTCAAGCACGCTTAACTTTGGAGTTCTTATGTGATGAGCTACCGAAAAGAAGATGCACCTATTTGATATGAGTAGTACATATCAAATCTTTTAAGCCCTTTTCAAATGTACAGTCCATTACATTGAACAGTCTCGGAATCCCTCTCATTCCGGTGTGGGATCAGTTCATTCATGTTCCATCCACCTAGAAGCCTGCCAGGAGCCGCTCATTGTCTGTGCAACCTCATGGCACCGACGATCACCCCCGCCCTCTTCGGCCCCGGGCCTCACATGCCCACCAGCTTCTGCTTGGTTTGTCCCCGAACCACACCGTACTAAGAGAAGTCGGCTCTGATACCAACTGAAACGACCTCTAAATTTTTTTTTCTTAAATCATAAATTCTAAATTACTAAATAAAATAATCTAACATAATCATGAATCATAATAATTTAACAATTTAAGTCTCAAGTGCATAAAATAAATCTTAAATCATCGACTAACCAAAACTTCCTAAATTGACCTTGAAAAGATCAGCTAACAATAAAATTAAGCATAAAAATATCTTTAATAAAAATCATTAACATAATCTTTAAATCATAAATTTATCTAGTTAGTGCGGAAACATAAAGGCCCTCGGGTGTGTACTGCTGCACTCAATCCACTCAATCGTCAGCACCTCCCATAAAACATCAAATCCTGCATCATACGAACCTAGTGAGTCTAAAGACTCAACACATTCTAAACATGGATAACAAATAATACATATACATCCATATGTATTTAAAAATCATATTTTTATTTAAATATCTTTTGAACATAAATAAACCATTAAAAATCATTTTAGCATAATTAAATCATAAATCGTAAAATCATTTTAAAATAACCTTAAGCATAAATAAATCCTTCAAAAATCATTTAAAAATAAGTTTTGAGTATAAATAAATCATTTTAAAAATAGCTTTAATCATCATCATAAATCATATATCATAAGAATCATTTTTATCGTAAGCTTTCAATCATATATTATTTTGGGTGAAGTTTGATTCTTGAAAGTGACTGGTTTTTATCCTTTGGTCGACTGCAGTCTTATCTCCACATGATCTATGGGGGTGTGCACTAAGCTCCACCGTGGAAATACGATCGTCTGGTTTTTCTCGGGGGCCTTTTCCCATAGATGGGTTCCCTCTGGGGCCTTTTCCCGTAAATGGGTTCCCTCTGGGGCCTTTTCCCCTAATGTTATTCCCACAAAATCATATATCATAAATTATATCTTTTGTCACAGTCAATTCACATCCCTCAAAATATTTTTCTTTTTCTTTAAAAATCATAAAATAGCATAACTTTCCAAAAATAGCATTTTAGACACTAAAAATTGCACAGTTTTACCATAAATCATAAAAATACCTATTATCATCAAAATCATCATTTTAAATCATATAATATCATTTTACAAGCATTATGATCCTTCGGGACACTGCCAAGTATTTTCGTATTTTCTTAAGTGTAAAAAGACCGTTTTGCCTCTGGACGTAAAAATTCTCGAATTTATCTTTTTCTCACTTTTAATGACATGAGATTATTCTAAATAATTATGTAAGTTAAAATATAATTTTTCATAATTTTATAAATCTTAAAAGTAGAGTTTTCAATTAATTCTTTAATTAGTGTTTTGTGATGCGATTAAATCCCAGATAATTTCAAAATCATTATTTTGATCCCAAATTTTAAACATCACATTTTTATTATTTATTCTATCCCTTACAAGTCATGAGCCACACCCGTGGACCCATTAATTCAATTTTTGTTCTTTAATTTTCGAAATTGACACATAATCGAACCACCCGAGCCATCTCCCAAAATTCTCGAGCCAAGCCCGAGCCACCTTGAGCCAAACCCGAGCCAACCCACCTAGGCACCCTCCTGACCAAGCCCAACCCAAAGAACCAGCCCCTAGCTCACCCAAACTCTCCTGGAACCAAGCCACACAACCTGCACATGGATGAACTCACGCTACAAGACTCCTAGTTAGCTTAGGTCACCTCCAGCCAAGCCACCACCGAGCCCACCTGACCCTAACCATTCCTGGACCATGCCAAGACCCAGCCTAGACCATACCATGCCCTTGAACCCCCGTGCGAGCCACCAGAAACCAGACAGCAGCCTACGCTAGTGATCTCCCTAGCGCCCATGACTCTCCTACTTCGGCTAGGACTCCTTACTCGAGCCACCACCGAACCAAACTGACCCTAACCGACCCTGGACCATGCCTAGACCCAACCAAGCCCAGCCTAACCCCTATAACCCAAGCAGCGAGCCACTGATCTATCATGACAGCAGCCGCGCGCTTGATGGCTTCCCTCACGGTTTCCTTGTTTTTGGTCGAGCCAGCAGCGAGCCAGCTGCACCAGCCCCTAGCCCGACCCCTGCCCATGACCCTTGGACCCTGATGAACAACCTATCTCAGCCCCAAACCGAGCCACACCCTACAACTCTCGGCCACACAGAAAATTCCCTTCGAGTAGTGTCCTATCCAGCGTGGACTCCTTCTCCAGCCCCAAGCTCGAACCCTAGCCCCCTAGGACTCTACCAGACCCTCACACCGAGACCACCACTGCCCCTGGACGAGCTCTGGATGAGCCCCACCAACCCATGCAAATAAACGAGCCATATCATCTTGTCCAAGCCAACACAACTCACGGCTCCTATTCTGAAATTTTCCCTTCGGTTCCATCATGCTTTTCTTGTTAAAATTGACAAGTTTTGCTCATATTTTAATCATATTTTATCATGTTTTGGCAGCATACTCGTTGGATTCAAAAACGTTTTTCATAAAAGCGTAAAAATATCGTTTTTTTGAAAATAAACGTTCTACCGTAAAAAATATTCAAACACCTATTTTTTTCATGCATAAACAATTAAATCATACATAATATGATTTGTATGATGTTTGAAAGGATTTAGAAAATGTGCCTTTGCGTTTATAACGCTCGATTATTAAATCGTTGGCGAGGGTACGAAGACGGACGATCGGACGGCAAAGAATCCTAGCTTTTCTTCTTCCCAATATTTTCGAAATTGATGTAGGTGTGTGCTTGGTGAATTCGGCTGATTGTAGGGTAAATTATGGTGTTTTGAAAGCCTAGGTAGCTTATTTATAATTAATTATCATGCTAATGGGCTTTGATTTTGGGCTTGCAATCTTAAGGATAATTGAACCTATTTAAATTAATTAAACTCGACCCAATAACACTTAATTAATTAATTAATAAAAGTTTATAAAATTAGTTTCCATAGAATAATAATTTTGTTCTTTTAAAACTCCTTGTTTGCCCAAGACCGGCTTCTAGGGAAAAATCGAGCTCGACTCGTAAAATAATTCGAACTCTAACATTTTTAGAAAAAATTAAATCATTTTTAAATCATATTAAGAAGCATTGCCATTAATTAATTAAAAATACATATCCTTGTCTTGGTCGTCCCCGGTCTCCTTTCCCCTGCCTATTGTCGAATATTCGTGTAAAATCCTTAATTTCATGTAAGCATATCATTTAATCATGCAATTATACATTTAATCATATAGTAAACATCATGCTAGCATTTAAAATCAATTAAATAAAATAATTTTGCATGCATGCGGTTTACGTGGACTGATTTTTCAGGACGTTACAAGTTCCAGGCATCGAGCTCATGAGTTCTTTCTTTTATTTTTGAAGGTTGAGCGAACATGTTTACCTAGTTGACAAGCATTGCAGATTAAATCTTTTGTAAAATTAATGTTAGGCAAACCGGACACAAACTTAAGCTTACTAATAGTAGCAATGGATTTGAAATTAAGGTGATTAAGCCATTTGTGACATATCCAATTTTTATTTCCATTTAAGGCGATGAAACAAGTAGGTACGTTTAAACTATCATAATTCCATTTCACCTTATATGTGTTATGTTCTCTAAGACCAGTCAATAAAGTATTGCCTACAACAACGTGTGCTTGTGAAACTCAACGGTGTAACAGTTGTCACAAAGTTGACTTATGCTAATCAAGTTATAACAAAAATTTTCAACTAAGAATACATATTTGATAATAATTTTGTCGTGGGTAATCTTACCTTTACTCACTGTTTTATCTTTAGAATTATCACCAAAGGTGATTCTCGGTCCTTTGTAGTCGACGACTTCTGATAAGAGATTTTTATTACCTATCATATGTCTGGAGCAACTGCTGTCCAAAAACCAGATGGATTCTTCCAAGTTTTTCTTCTTCAGTACCTGAAATCATTGAAGTACGAACTTGATATCTATATCTATTTGGGTCCTGAACTTATTAGACCCTTAGGGACCCATAGCTATATTATCTTGGGGGATTTTGTGTTTTTTATCCCAAGATGGATGCGGTTATGTGCATAATCTGGTGGTGTGTTCATTGTTCTTTCTTTTGTAGTATGTTGTCTTGGTCGTTTGTCCTTAGTCACTCAATCTGTACCTCTTTTGAACTGATCGGCCGTTGTAGTGTTGGTTAGGTCTTATTTTCAAGTGATGTCCGGTTGAACTTTGCTTTCAGCAGGACCAAGCTGAAACGTTGCGAACGGTTTGATTTGGCCTGCATCTAAGCCAAGATCGGTTGGATTCGCACTCTCAAATTCGACATATCCTAGACCATGCCGCCATCCATTGTTCTCAAGTCTTACGTTTTGATTGCTTTGGACTTCAGGCTCGTTATGCTCATGTACCGTTCTAGATCTGACAAATTAAATTGATTTTAACTGTCTTTCTCTAGCAGCGGTTGAGTTTGTGCTTCAGAGGTGCTGCATTCATTGATGTTGTAACCTAGCCCAGTTCTATATCCGGCCGATTTCTGAATCTCATGCATCTTTTCAAGGGAAGCAGAGGACTTGTTCCACAAGTTGACTATGTTAATTCACCCATTTACTTTCTTTTAACGTGGCATGGAATAATCTTCAGAAGTCATCATTCTCAGCCGTTAGAAGACCTAATTTATCTTTCAAACCGTCAACCTCCTTTTGCTGCAAGCAGCTGGAGAGGGTTAACTTGTTTTTCAATTTTTGTTTTTCTGCCTTAGCCTCATTGAATTGTTATGACAGTCTCTTAAACTCTTTCACCATGTCATGCAGCGCCGTGACAAGGTCTTCCCGTGGAAATTCCTGAGAGTCTAAGTCAAATACCATCTCTTCGGTGGATTCTGATACTTCATTAGCCATGAGACTTTTATTGTCTCATCGTCGCTTTCACTCGAAGATTCTTCAGAGATGGACCTTTCTGAGTCTGAATCGGCCCATTTGCTTTTTTCCTTCTTCTGCAATTAAAACTCGTTGATCTTTCTTTTTGGCGAACTTTTTATCATCTTTGGACCGTCTCCTATCAACCAGTCTCTTTTCATCTTTGCACTCTGCAATAAAATGTCCATTTTCCCACAGTTAAAACAAGCTTGATCATAATCTGTATGATCCTTTTTTAAAAATGGTTTAGCAAACTGAGATTGATTTTTACGCATAAATTTACCAAATTTATTGACAAATAGGGACATAGCTTCATTGCTCAGTTGCTCAGCTGATTTCTTACTTGTGGACTCTTCGACCGAAAGAGTCACTGTGGTAACTGCCAGGGCCTTGGTTTGTTGAGAAGTGGATGGTTATTCTTTAGTTCGTATTCTGAGCTCAAACTCATACGCGTTAAGATCGTCAAAGAGATCATGAAGTTCCAGCTTGTTCAGATCTTTTGATTCTCGCATTGCTACTGTCTTCACGTTAATAAAGTTATAATTAAAGAATAAATAAAAAGACATCGATTTAAGCTAAACAAAAATACAAAAAAATTATCTAAGCTTAAATAATTATTTGGGATGGTCTAGAGTCAACGGAAATAAGAAAAAGTCAAAATCATAAAAGTTTACGTCTAGGGGTAAAGCAATATTTTTACACCCGAAAAATAATAAATGTCATGGCAGTGTCCCGAATGCTATTTTATATGTTAATATGATTATTTTAAATGTTTATGGAATTTTATGATGAAACGTTAACGCTAAAAGATATGTTGCATGCTTGGTTTAAAAGAAAAATGATTATTTTATGCATGAATTTTATAAAGTGATGAAAATATGAAATGCTGAAGGAAGTGAAGTAATTGTGACTAATACAATGATACGATGATACGATAATACGTAAGCTCAAGGCTCAGTTGACGGGTGAGAGTGTCGCTGACATTCCCGCCGCCCAGTACTGCGGTTACACGTAGATGGATCCATCGACCTTTAATACGAATATGAAAGTCACATTTAACGATCTGAATTCAATGAAAAGGAAAACATATACGTATATGAAGAAAATAAATATGTTTATGATGATATGAAAATGTTTATGTTTAAGTTTATGCATGATTATGAAATGTTATTTTAAGTAAAAGTATTTTCACTGTTGCATGTGATCTGTATACGTATTATTTTCTATCAAGAATATGGTTTGCTGAGTTTTTAGACTCACTAGGTGTGATTGATGCAGGTGAATATGATAATAATGATCATGAAAGGTCTTGATGGTTTGATCTGACTAGACTGAAGTGCACATAACCCGAGGACCAACGCTAGTTTTCCGCACTAGACTTATGTTTATGATTTAGGATTTTACGTATATGTTAAAGATATTTTTACGACTTTGATATTGCTTTTGAGTGGTTTTTAAGAGGTTGTTATTTTTAGCAATTTTGCTAAGTTAGGATATGCAAACGTTTGACGATTTTATGTTTGAAACTATTTCCTTTGATTTTCAAATATTGTTGGATGTTTTAATTTTAAAATGGTGTCGAAAATATTTTATATATGTGTTTAAGTGCTCGGCCAAAATTAATAGAGTGTAAAAAAAATTTAATACTTTCTAAAAAAACGAGTAGTGGACGTTTCACATTTACTTCTGGATAATCCTATGTGTGATATGTTATCATAAGCTCCTGGTTGGTACAAAGGATTTGTCACGCTGTACACTTGAGTAACTGGTTGTTTCGAGCTCCCCACTCCATGAGCACGTGAATATGGTTGAGCTCTCCCTCCTAAGGTTTCTTCTCTCCTGCGAGGTGGTGTATACCTTCTTTCTTGCTGATTCAGGGAGAGTGAACTCCGGGCGGCAAGGATCGTCTGCCCTTGAGTTTCCTACTCCCTGGTCAAATTCATGGACCTGGTTGCTTCCTTGATCAGTCTCTTTGACAGTGGTATTTTGCTCCTCTCGGATAGACTGATTTGGCTTACTTAGTAGAGTCTTCAAACAGTCAGAAATTGCCTTAGATAATGCCTGTGAAATTTCTTCAATATTTATAGCAGTCAATTCTTCCATCACTCTGTTTGAAACTTGATTATACATAGCCGTAGTCGGAACCTGCAGATCAACTTCTTCGGCCTGTGGTTCAATAACAGGTTGCTCGGGCTGTTGAACCTGAGTTCCCTCTTGATTAGCCATAGAATCCCCGCTCTCCTGACTGACGTTTTCTTTTCTTCTTGGCGGAATAATGGTGTCCCAGTGGGCGTGCCAAAATTGTTTGCACAATATTTGAGATTTGCGGGCGTGTCAGGTGAAAAAAATGCACCGATTTGTGTAAGAACAATGAAAATCTAACTTCTAACTATCAAACGAAAGTGACTCCTAAATTCGACCGTCGGTTCTAATCTTCTAAACAAATATGACGTCAGAAACGAAGAAAACTACTGGAATTTGAAGAATAAACACCTAACATTGTTTATATTTTCAATAAACGGTAAGAATTTACAAGACATAAAAATTAAACATATAAAGTTGCTGAAACCTAAAACGACAAGACCTGGAATGCTAGAAATATACTGGAACACTTAAAAACTAGTGCTTGAAAATTGTAATTTAGCAGAGAGTATTTGCAGATTTTTGCGCAGAGTTGTGTGTCCCCTCATGTGTTTCCCGATGTCCCTTTTCTTCCCAACGTCTGCGCGGTTCTTCTCCCCTTCCCATGATCCATGTTCTTCCGCCTTTCATTCCACGATTTCTCCCTTTCATGCCACGATCTTTTCCTTCTTCTACGCTTTGTAATTGGTTTAAATTAATAGGGCTTGATCTGATATATTTGATGGACTTGAATAATTTAAATGGGTCTGTTTAGTTTAATTTAGGCTTGTCTAATTTTGTTTTTTAGCCCAAACAATATCATAAAAGGTAATGTTTTGACATGAAAAATAATATTCTTTCATGAGATAGGTTTGATTGAAGATTCCGTCTCACAAAATTAACTCGTGTAACGGTCTCAGAAGATATTTTGTGATAATTGAACGGGCCCCCGTTCGGTGTGATTAATTTCAAATTACAACGTCATTATACTATTTTTCAAGATCGAGAGAGAATCACCCTTTTTTTTTCTATTTTATTTATACTTTCAATTTAATGAGAAAAAAGCATTTCATTTTGTATACATGCAACACGTGCCGCCGTGCGGGGCATATTTTCTCCTTATAAAAATTGGTTTTATTATTTAACATTTAATGGTTTGTGTAGCCAGAAATTTGCTGGTTTTAAACAACATACATAATTTGAGTCCTGTAAATAAAATCATAATAAATACATTAAAAGTATATTTAGATTGATGAATTTAACTAAAAGGGATATTTGATTTGATGATATATTTTAAAAAAAAAAACTGTAATGAAAATAATAAATACATTAAGATTGAGGTTGAATTAATGAATTTTATTAGGAAAGAGATATTTGATTTAGAGATAGATTTCAAAGAACACTCATTTAACATACATTTGAAATATACTACCAGTATTATTAAGTTGATTTGAAATTTTTTAAATTCAAACAAATAAAGTATTTGTAATTAATGAATTTAAAATCAATGATGAACAAAAGTTGATTTTTGCAATAGATATACTATTCCAAATTAGTGAAATTTAACTTAAAATAAAAATTATAAACCCCATATTAAGTTGGTACATTTACCATTAATTCATATTTATAGATACTTCGTACAGTAGTTTTTATCCAATAAAAATGGTTGTACAGTTGCAAAAACTTGTGTGAGACGATCTCACGAATCATATTTTGTGAGACAGATCTTTTATTTGCGTCATCAATGAAAAAATAGCCAAAAACTTGTGTGAGACGGTCTCACGAGTCTTATTTTATGATAAATATATCTTATTTAGATCATCTATGAAAAAATATTACTTTTTATGCTAAGAATATTAATTTTTATTGTGAATATCGATAAGATTGACTCGTCTCAAATATAAACATTCATGAGACCGTCTCACAAGAAACCTACTCGAAAAAATATTACTTTTTATGCTAAAAATATTACTTTTTATTGTAAATATTGATAAGATTGATCTGTTAGATAAGACTTATGAAAACATCTCACAAAAAAACTACTTTTTTATAGTTGATTCACCAACTCCACCCACCACTGCTTCCCCACCACATCCGGGTTTGGTGAAACTCGCCGTATGAAATTCAAGGGTTTTTTTAAAAAATATTATAAATTAATAAAATTATTGTAAAAATATGACAAATTGTAAGGTTTTGTAAAACTAGTACGGTCCCGGATTCATTTTTTTTAAAAAAAAAGAAAATGGGGGCACGGATTTTAAAAAAAAATAAAAGGGAGATCGGTTGGCGACGGACGGTTTAATAAAAAAACCGTCGCAAATAACAAAAACCGTCGCCAAGGCAAATCCGTTCGATCCGTGTCTTTTCTTCCTTTTAAGTAAAAATGCAAGTATTCTTTCCATCATCGTCGAAAATAATTGTTCCTCATATTTATTCTCGCAACTTATTTCTTTCATCCGATTTATATGTGCAAAATCCATCTTTTCTACTTCGATCATATATTAATATTATTTGTTGATTTTATCGTCCATTTCATTTGAAGAGATACGAAGAGTTAATGTTTAATTTCGTTGATGATATTATAATTATATATTAAGAAGTAATTTTTTTATAATCATTGTCATTTATTTCAGATATTCGCATCATCCGTTGATATTATTACAAGTTCCGTATAATTACGTCTGAGAAGGTAATTTAATTAATTTTTTTAATATTTTGTTTGTATTATTTATATTATATTAATGTAATTATAATTTTGTTCACTAAAATTATATGATTAAGTATAATTTAGTTAAATAGTATATTTTTAATATTAATCACGATATTAGAAAATAGTTTGAATATTAAAAAAATAATAAATATGGTACCTGCAATGAATAAAAATTATTAATAAATACAAAATTTTAATACACAATTTTGTAATTACATTAATAACTTTACATGTTATAGTCTTTTTAATTATAATATTTTTTTTAAAAAAACCCGTTTATTATACAAGTTTTAAGTTTTAAGTAATAACAATAGTTATAATATTAATTGTATTATTGGAATTATAATACTATAATTTAGAATTTTTTGAATATAATAAATATACTTAATTTAATTATAACAATTATATTTACGTGATATAATATTATATCTACACTAATTACAATAATTAAAATAGTTATATTTAATTTACGTGATATAATATTATATCTACAATAATTACAATATTTAATAACTATAATTAATTTAATTACAATAATTATATTTGCTTGATATAATAGTATATCTACAATAATTACAATATTTAATAACTATAATTAATTTAATTACAATAATTGTATTTACTTGATATAATATTATATCTACAATAATTACAATAGTTATATTTAATTTACGTGATATAATATTATATCTACAATAATTACAATAGTTATATTTAATATACGTGATATAATATTATATCACGTAAATTACGTGATATAAATTACGGACTTTATATAAATCATATTTATTTTTTTTAATATTCAAACTATTTTTTAATATCGCGATTAATATTAAAAATATACTATTTAACTAAATTATACTTAATCATATAATGTCAGTGAACAAAATTATAATTACATTAATATAATATAAATAATACAAACAAAATATTAAAAAAATTAATTAAATTATATTCTCAGACGTAATTATACGGAACTTGTAATAATATCAACAGACGATGCTAATATCTGAAAAATGACATGTATTATAAAAAAAATTACACAAAAAAATTACTTCTTAATATATAATTATAATATTATCAACGAAATTAAACATTACATCTTCGTATCTCTTCAAATGAAATTGATGATAAAATCAACAAATAATATTAATATATGATTGAAGTAGAAAAGATGTATTTTACACATATAAATCGGATGAAAGAAATAAGTTGCGAGAATGAATATGAAAAACAATTATTTTCGACGACGATGGAAAGAATGGGTAGCATTTGTAATTAAAGGAGAAAACACACGGCTTGTTAGAAAACACACGGCTTGTTTTACAACACTTTATAATTTGACATATTTTTACAATAATTTTATTAATTTATAATATTTTTAAAAAAAACCCCGAAATTCAATCCCGTGCCAAGTTCCCCCCATTCTCCTCCCCATGATGCCGCCGGAACAACCCCCTCCGCCTCCGAATTTCTGGGGCGACACGCCGGAGGATGAGTACTACACCTCCCAAGGCGTCCGCAACGCCAAAAGCCACTTCCAAACCCCACACGGCAAACTATTCACCCAGTCATTCCTTCCCCTCGATCCCGTACAACCCATCAAAGCCACCGTCTTCATGACCCACGGCTACGGTTCCGATACCGGATGGCTTTTTCAGAAATTCTGCATGAATTACACCAACTGGGGATATGCGGTCTTTGCCGCTGATCTCCTCGGCCACGGACGAAGCGACGGGCTAAGGTGCTACCTCGGAGACCTCGATAAAGTAGCCGCGGCTTCTCTGTTTTTCTTTAAGAGTGTGAGGGTTAGCGTGGAGTATAAGGATCTGCCAGCTTTTTTACTTGGGGAATCTATGGGCGGGCTTGCGAGTCTCTTGATGTACTTTCAATCGGAGAAGGATTTATGAACTGGTTTGATCTTCTCGACTCCGTTGTTCGTCATTCCTGAACCCATGAAGCCCTCTGAGGTATTTGGTTTGAACTTTATACAATTGTTTAAATAAAAGTATAAAAATATTAAGATTGTGTGTGTTGAGTACAAATGTTGTAACAACATAAACAAAATACATCTATTCACAATATGCTGTGAAATATATTAATTAACACATAAATAAATTTCAATAAATAAAATAAGACAATATAAATCATGCATAAGTATAAAAACTTATGCCATGTATTCACTAGACAATTATAATTAGTTTACAAAACCAATATTAGTAAAATTGCGAAAAACTATTTTCGTTAAGAAGTCAAGGAAGTAAATTGCATCTCAAATAAACAAAAACAAAACTACAGATGCAACAACTGTACCGCTGAATCTCTGAGTCACAAATAACTCTTCAACTAACATTTTTCATGAGTGTTGTCTTCGAGTTTTTCCAACACTTCATGACAACACAGCAAATAGCCTGAGTCGATCACGCAAAATTTTCACTCGATTATGTTCTAGAAATCTCGTATATTATTTCTGTATTCTCGTATTATTGTTGATTTTTCAGCTCGTATTTTTGTAGTATCTTTGCATATATGTAGATATCCTTTACAAAACATAAAAAGATGAAGTTTATAAGGAAATAAACTCTTTTAAGCATATCAAATCAAATCTAGAATCAATCTCTATACAATTCTAGAAAAGCAAAACTCCAACCAAATATTTAACAATTTTGACTTTCATATTTTTTTCCTTTCTGGACAAAACATCCAAAAAATTGTACTTTCTTTCTGATATGCATTATCTCCCCATAAATAATAACTCTCCTTGAGTTAGATAGTTATCTCTCCTGAATTGAAACATGTTAATACAATGTTGTCAAATAAGTGTTGTAATACGTAAACCAAAACAATCGGAAATTTCTTTAACAGAACAAGATAACTGAGCAAACAGAACTAAAAACTCAGAGATAACACAATCAAAGAAAAACCAAACTACGGAGTGTCTCCAACAGTATCGTCATCATGATCACCATCAAGATCAGCATAAAACTCATCCATTTTTACATCAGCAGCTTCGGTTTCTACTTCTACTCCCCATTTTTGTTCAACAAAGAAATGGACACCTACTTTCAACAACTCATACTCAGCCACTTGGGCTTCATAAAATGTAAAAACCTCTCTTGCGATCAAAATTTGTTGTCGGCCAAAATCTATTTGAACTTGAATTTGAGAGTTAGAGAGTATAACATGCTCAGAAGGCTTTTATCTAGAAAAGGATTTGGCTTCAATTTGTTTGGTTCTAGATGATGAAGCACCCGTGTTTCCAATTGAGAGAATTGTTTAACATAAAATACAAAAATAATAAGATTGTGGAGTATCAAATTTAGTTGTTGTGTGCAGGTGTTGTAATACTTATTCACAACAGCGGAATATATTAATATAAACTTTAATGAATAAAATAAGACAAAATAAATCATGCACAAGTGTAACTTTATACTTGTGCAGTAACTCAGGGCAAACTATTTACTAGAAAATTGTAATTAGTTTACAAGATCAATACTGGTGAAACTACGAAAAACTATCTTCCTTAACAAGTCTTGGAAGTAAATTGCATCCCAAATAAACAGAAACAAAACCACGGATGCAACAACTATATCGCCGAAACCCGGCGCGACAAATAACTCTTCAGCCAACACTTTACACGAGTGTTGTCTTCGAGTATCTCCAATACTTCACGTTAACACAACAAACATCGTGAGTTAATCACGCAAAACCTTCACTCGATAATGTTCCGCTGATAGCTGATCAAAAGTTTGTGGATTTCAGATATTCTTGGTGGGATATGGATATCAAATTTATAATCTTTATATTTAGTTCTGAATTTTGTATTTTTAGTATAATTCTTGTTACATTTTGAAATCTTGAACTAAATGTTGATTGTATCTTGACTGTGTCGGATGTGATTAGAAAATTGTACTATCTGATTGACTTGGACCAGATAGCAAAATTTCTATGTAGTCCTTGATTGTGTTTTGGGAGATATTTGGTTCAGAGAACATTGTTTTGTTACAAGATTCTACGTCTATCCATGGATTCATTCGGTTGATATAATATTTTATTCATGCTCTATGCAAGGCGTTTTATAGCAGGACAGTATTAACCTCGTGAAAAATGGGGGGAGAACGAAGATGGTCGTGGATGGGAAATATTTACATTGAGAACATAGTTTCAGGGAGATCAGTATCAATTAGCATGAATATTGTGATATATCTTTTACTATATCTTTTTGAAGGTACACTTGTTGGCATATGGACTGTTATTTGGTTTGGCGGACACCTGGGCCGCAATGCCTGATAACAAGATGGTCGGAAAAGCCATCAAAGATCCCGAGAAACTGAAGATCATCGCGAGCAACCCAAGAAGGTACACCGGGAAGCCTAGAGTGGGAACAATGAGGGAGTTGCAAAAACAATGCGAGTATGTTCAGAACAACTTCGACAAGGTCGTGATTCCATTCTTTACTGCTCACGGGACATCAGATGTGCTCGCTTGCTCATCAGGCTCGGAGAAACTGTACGAGAAGGCGAGCAGCGAGGACAAGACTTTGAAGTTGTATGAAGGGATGTACCATTCCTTGATACAAGGTGAGCCTGATGAGAATGTTAGTGTAGCGTTGGGAGATATGAGAGCTTGGATCGGCGAAAGAGTCGAGAGGTACGGTCCAAAATAAAAGATCGACAAATTCTCTACTACATTAATCGCTCATACGTTAATTAGTCGTCAATTATTGTTATAGAGAAAGGTAATACGAAGAGTGTAAGATTTGTATCGATGAATGTTGTTTGCAAAGTCTAGTTGAGACTGGTTATTGGATTAAGTAATAGGTGTGATGCATGCTTTCTGTGGAAAAAAGATGAAATTGAATATTATATAAAAAGTGGATGATATTGAAATCCAGATAAAATCATACCCAAAACGTTGACCTACCTACTTGTAAATTCTATTCCCATGATTTTGTTGTACCAAATGGATGGTGGGAAAGGTTTATGGGTTTGGTTTTTCTTGCTAGTTAGTTTTCAGAATTTCAATTCCAATTTATGTCATTTCTAGACAGAAAATGCACACGCATATAAATTAACTGTTATACATAATAAGATAATGAGAAGTTAATTGATCAAATGAAAGCTGGAACTGGGAGTTCTATTTTGCTCCTCTTGGGTTTAGGTTTTAGATCAATTAATGATGTTAGATATGTAAATTTAGTTTGATGAAACCAAATCCAGTTACCACATGTGCTCAACTTTTATAAATAAAATAGATAAGAATAATCTGAGTACTAAGTAAAGAATTATATTATGACATCATAATAGTTTTTAACTGAGACACACTCAATAAAATAGTTAAAGATAAACAATAATATATATTTCAGATTTCCATAATCATATAGAGGAAACATATTTGATGCAGCTACAACACACACCCAGGACATTATCAAATCATGGAATATAAAATTCATAGCAAAGTTGTTTGAAATCCCGGAGAAAATTTAATTTAATGGGATTAAATTACATACGGAACCTAGAGGTGTTATAATTCAGGGATTCGGTTATTTTCTTGTTTCTTTCGTTTCTTCTGCCAATTTGCGTCATTTTAAGGTTACATGACAGATACAAAAAATGGTAGATTTGTATAAGAAAATTGCAAAATATTACACATACCAAACATCGGTAAACACAGGGACGATTGTATGAAGTCATGCCTTAGATGGCCATGTTGCTTGAGCCGACATGATAATGCCAACAATAACGCCGAACAATCCAAGTGCACTGCCAAAAATCTCGATAACAAGGATTTTGACGAAAAGAGATGAGTTTTGGGCATCAGATAATGCACAGCTGCTTCCGATGATTCCGACACATAACCTTAGTGAAAGTAAGAGACAAAATCAGTGGATTCGGCTCCAAAACAAATGTTGATTCTTTCAACAATCTACAAGAGCCAACGGAACAAAAGAAAAAAAAATAGTACTCACCCGCATACAAGGTTCGCAAAACCCACAATTATTCCAGATGCGAATATAGCATAGCCAGCTCACTGAAAGAATAATTATGTTCAAATGACTTAATAATCCACAATTAAAACCAAATACCAAGAAGTATTATCTTCCAGAGATTTCAGTAAATATGAACAGATGACAGGATGGACACAGCTTAACTAAACTGTTAGTGGAAAAAATGAATAGATGATCCTGGAAACTAAAATGAAGCAGTGATAACTGGACAGAGTCAAACAGGACAGTAAAACATAACTTAGGAAATCAACTTTCATTCATCATTCATTTGAAACGACCGTGCAGATAGATATATCAAAAACCATAGCCACATTTCTTGTAAAAGAATTTGAATAAATCTTAACAAAGAACCTCGATTCATTGCATTATTAGGTATGCCACTCAAAACATATATGCATATGCATGGGAAACCAACTCTCTTATTTGCTAAAGATATGATCAGATCAGCTTAAGGAAGCACACGAATCTAGAAAATCCAACATAAAATGATAAGATCAAATGCAGGCAAATATTTCTACAAAAGCAGAGTGGCTCAGTCAAAATCCAATACCCCTGCCAATTGTAATTATGCGGCGGTAAATAAATTTGAAAGTCTATCACAGCCTATTCAGCATTTTTGGTTGGGGTCTTATCTAGGGATTTGGTCCTGCAATTGGTGCTTATGTTAAAATGAAGTCATAGCCGAATGGATAATTTCATAAAGGTCTAAAACAGGGTCTATATTGATTTATGTTCACATTATACAATGGATTCAGGAACATGCATTGAATGAAAGTTAAGCAAAGCAGACTTCTATAGTTATCACTTATCATCTTCTCAAGTGTTCGACAATGTTGTGAATAATAAGATCACGCCTTGGTTCCATAAATAATTACAGAATACTTAGATGAAGTCTTTCACTGGGTAATTTCTAACACTTAGAGACCTTTACACTCAAGACAAACTGGTATATGTCAAGAGGAGAATAATTTTCAAAACATAACATTTCCCTAGTTTTACTTCAAAAGATCGAAAAAAAGATTCCTAAAAAATTTCTAAAATTTCATGAGATAGGGTGCAAAGCCATGCACAATAATCTAATTTATTCTAACTATTGTTACAATAATTTGATGGTTTTACTAGTTACCCTGAGTCCTGACATCCTGACAAAAGGTCCAGCTCCAGATATTATGTTATTGAATTTGTAACAGTTTAGTTGGCAAGGGAATCTCAGTTGTACTTCGATGGAAACTAGCCCTTAAAAGGACTGAATCTTGCACTTCTTTATTTGTTAAGTGGCCAACTACAGGATTAAGGAAAAAACTCTAAAACTTTCACAAGCGTGTGTGCGTATGTGTGTGCGCATAATCTACACCTGCAAGTTAATATACATTATGTTAAATTGTCAGAGGTACATTTATCATAAACAAGGCCCACTTTTCCACATCTCTTTAACCACAATTTTTGCCCCTTTATCGTGATGAAGATTACGTTTCCGCCATGTTAACACTCTTCCCATCTCATTGTGTCCCCAACAATTTTAAAATAGTTTTAAGTATGCATAACAGCATAAGCATATAAGAGCTGTAACCACCTCCTCTTGCTCTAAAAACAAATGATCTGGGAATTGATGAGGTCGGGTCAGATTCCAAAATTAATTTGCTTCAAATTATAATTTTTATTAAGCCAGCGCTGAAGAATCAAACAAGCAGCAGAAAGATACCCATAAAACAATTACAAGAAATCGAGCACACACAGTGTGAATTAAAGTGGCATTTGCAAATAATTAATCTGAAATCATGAAAACATAGTTCAAGAAAATGGGAGAAGCAACAAGTACAAGAACCGAGTACCTGATCAGGTTTTTCGAAGTAATTCGAGGGGCCTTGATGGCAGCACCTATTAAGCTACTACCGGTTATGTATATTCCCCTACAGAATTCCGATAGCTCAACCAGCAAAGCACATAAATCGAATCAAAAGAATCGAGAAACACATTCGAGAAAATACCAGGCGGCGCCGAGGACGGAGACGCCTATGGAGATGGCGATTCCCACGGCGGAGAAGGTGTAAGGAGAGATCTGAACCAGAGCTCGCGACCACGAACTAGATGACGTAACCATCGTGCTGTACAGCAAAGCTTCTCCACCTTTGTTTGGAATTGCCTCTATATGTGATAAATATAAAAAAAATTATATTAATTAAATGATTTATAATATAAATTTATAGTTTTTACGTAATTAAAAGTTTTTGTAAACAACATAAAATATAAGTTACCATGTAATCATAAATTTTTACTATTTTTACAAGTTCGATAAAATAAGAATGACATTTGCTTTGTAAATGAGATTAAGATAATTCTTGGACTTGTAGAAAATTGATTTTAATATCATTGTTGGCAAGCATGAGATAAAAATCTTCTTACAATTGGGATCAGATTAAGTAACAAATAAAGTTAACAAATGAGTGATAATTTTACCATACTAGAATATTTTGACCATATCTCTCAAATTACTTAGTCAAATGGTAACAAAAAAATATCACAATTCAAACCGCTCAATTATCTACATGTTTTTTTTACGTGGAAAAGCAAAATCAGATTAGAAGATTTTCAAAAGTGATGTGTATGATGACATAATTTTTTGGAACACCAATGAAGACTTATATATACAAAATAATATTTTATTTTTAGTTGTCTCCTCAAATTTGGCTATAAATAGGGGTGCATTGTAATGTATTGAGATATTCATCATTCTATAAGAACCTTTGAGTTCATAATATTTCTCTCGTTGTTTTACTTTTATTTCTTCATTTAAATATAATTAGCATGTTAATTTCATATTCAAAGTTTTACACTTTGAATAATGAGTAGCTAACTTCCCAAACTTAAGATGAAAAGGTGAAACTCATCCCATGATAATAAGGTTATTAAAAGATAATAATATATGTTTATATTATTTAATCATTATTTATTGTTTATGTTATATTTATTTTTTTAAGCATTATTATACCCTACTTCTAAGTGGGAGTTTTGATTTATTGTTGCTTTATGTTACACTAAATTCTTGGAATCATTTAAATGTTAATTTGGTATTATCAACAATTTAAAGTGGATGTCTTGATTTATTATATATGAATATATCATAATATTAATTTCTTGATATCATTTAAATGTTTGTTTGGTTTTACCAACCATTTAAAATGTGAACCTTGATTTAGTGTTTGCAAATATATATATATATATATAGCACAATAAATAATTGACAATGTTTATAAGTTTTGGTATATATTATATACTTATAAGATAATAATATATAACATAATATAAATATGATTATTTAATATATTAGAATACTTGAATTAAAATTTAAACAATTAAAAATTATCAATTAAATATTCAAACAATTAAAAGAAAAAAAGGATATTGTAGTGAACTTGTAATTACTTAGCTTCTCTGTGGATATGATATTTGGACTTATCGATTTATACTACTCTTGGGAGTGTATCAATCGAAATCTCACCAAGTTTTTGGCGTCGTTGCCGGAGAAGTATAATTTAATTTCAAGTCTATTTAATTTTATTTATAGTTTATTTTTCTTTCTTTGAATTTTTATTGTTTTTGTGTGTTTTTCTTTTTTTCTTTGCATTTGCATGAACATTTGGTCACATGCACTTAATGGTCGATTCATTCGAAATAACCCTTTATTTTCACAAAACATGGTGGAAGAAACCATCCAAGAAAATGATGATGAAATTCAATCTCAACATGATCATTATAGACGAAGAACACTTATAGATCACATGAATCCTACATGTACTAATGCAGCTTCATGTTTAGTTTTCCCCTTGATGCATCTCATTTCAATTTTAAATCTGGTATTATCCAACTTTTACCCAACTTTCATGTCTTAGATTCTAAAAATCCATACATGCATTTACAAGAATTTGAAGAAGTGTGCAACACATATAATGATATAAATTATAGCATGAACATCATTCGACTTAAGCTTTTTTCCATTTTATTTAAAAGATAAAGCTAAAATTTGGCTACAAAATCTTATATCGGGATCCATTCGAACTTGAGATGAATTGCATAACAATTTTTGAAAAAAATTTTTATATCTCATAGAACAAATTCTTTCAAAAGGAAAATCATCATTTTCACTCAAAACAAGGAGAAACTTTTTATTAGTGTTGTGATAGATATAAAGAATTGCTTAATCTTTGTCCACATTATGGTTTTGAAACTTGGAGAGTTGTTTCTCAATTTTATGAAGGCTTAACACCTAAAGATAGGCAAATGGTTGAATTTTTGTGTAATTGAATATTTGAAGATAAAGATCCAAACGAGGCAATTAAGTATCTCGATTCATTAGCCAAAAATGCTCAAAATTGGGACACTATAGATACAATCGAACCATTAAACAAGATTCAATCTCCCACATCTGGTGGAGGTATGTACACTCTCAAGGATGAACATGATCTCCAAGCCACATTTACCTCTTTGGCAAGAAAGTTGAGGCACTTGAAATGAAAAAGAATGATCAATTAAAATATGTTCAAGAAATTAAGTGTCACATCTGTGATACAAGTGGTCATTCTACAAAAGATTGTCCCACTCTACCCTCTTTTAACAAATGTCTTCATGAACAAGCCAATGTTTTGAACAATTTCAAAAGGTCAAATTTTGAACAATTTTCTTAAAGTTACAATCCAGGTTTGCGAACTCATCCAAATTTTAGTTGGAAGAATGATAATACTGCACAATTTTCACAACCACATTTGCAAAATCAACAAAATTTTCACAATTAGGCACCTTTTGTTTCTTCACCTAAAAGGAATTTGGAAGATACATTAAATTATTTTATTGCAAAGCAAGAGTCCATCATACTAAAACTGCTCAAACCATGACATATTTGAATGATACTCCTGATAAATCTGCATATGCACTTAATGTTAATGAAAAAGGTAAATTTCCTTCACAACTGCAGCCTAATCCCAAGGATCATCATTCACAAACTGAAACTTTTGGAACTCAAATGATGGATCAAGTAAAATTTATTATTACCCTTCGCAGTGTTAAGGTTATGGAAAAATCTATTCTTGAACCTTGTGATAATGATGATAAATCAACTCCAAAGGATAACGAAGTGGAACCCATAACTTGCGGAGATGAGGTTTAACAGATAGTGTCACCACCATTTCCTCATGCATGGAAAAAAATTCAAATTTGAATTATGATATATATGATATTTTTAAACAAGTAAAAGTTAATATTCCTTTATTAGATACAATAAAGTAGGTACCATTATATGCCAAATTTTTGAAAGACTTATGCACTGTGAAAAGAAAATCAAATGAGAAAAAGAAAGCATTTTTAGCCGAACAAGTAAGTGCAATCATCCAAAATAATAATACTTTGAAATACAAAAACTCTGGTTGTTCTACTATTTCATGTATTATTGGAGAACAAAAGATTAAAAAAGCCTTACTTGATCTTGGAGCTAGTATGAATTTATTTCCATATTAAGTTTATCAAGAACTCAATCTAGGCGAGCTAAAACCTACTTCGGTAACACTTTTACTTGCTGATAGATCTGTTAAAGTGCCAAGAGGTATGGTAGAAGACGTGTTGGTCCAAGTTGATAACTTTGTATATCCTGTCAATTTCATAGGTTTAGATACACAACATATCGAAGCTTGTAATGCAATTCCTGTAATTTTGGGTCGTCCATTTTTAGCAGCTTCTAATGCTCTAATAAATTGTAGGAATGGAATAATGAAGTGTAACATCCAGAAAATTTGAAAGTCCACATGAACCACATGCATGCAAGTTATAATTTCTTATGTTTTTTAATTAAATATTTTTAATTGCATTAATTAAATGTGGTTGGCATGTTTACAAGTTTAAAATATGGTTTTCTACTATAATGCATAAAACTGTGTTTTAAAGGTTATTCGAGATGCAATCGAGGAACGGAGACCGGGGACAACAAAGGAATTTTTTTTATTAAATAGTTATTTTTAATTATTTAATGTGTTGTGTATTTTAAATCGAATTTCCGAAATGAGGTGTTTTTATACGCCGAGTCATATTTTTAAACGATATTTGATTTCGACGAAAATATGAAATTTTCCATATGTCGGCTATTATTTTCACAAAATTTCCTAAACAAAATATTTTAAATATTAATTTATGAGCTTAATGGGCTTAATATACTATGTTAATCGGCCCAAGCTTACACCATGTGTTACTAATTGATATTTAAAAGCCAACCCTCCCTTAACCTACACAACTCACGCCCTTTCACCCTAAAACCAATTAGGACTCTCCATCAGCATCCAAGCCACACATCACATGAAATTTTGAGGAGGAAACTCATGTTTTTGAGGAAAAATTCAGCAAGCTTCTTCCCTTGTCTATATGCCAACGTCTCTCGCATCGCAAGTTTGTTTTCGTGCGTAATAAACGCAAAGGCACGTCTTAATCTCATTTTCTCATCTTTCACACCATATTATGTTTTTGATACATAATTGCATGAAAAACATGATACACTTTATATATTTTCGTTTTTACGGCTACACATGAACAAAACTAGTGTTTTCATCTTTTAAAATTCCTCGTAATGATGCACAAATGGGCTTTCATGGTAGGAAAACTTTAAGGGATGTTTTTTCACATGTTTAAAGGTCCATAGATGCATGTTAAAGGGGCTGGACAGTAGGGTAACAAGGCTGAACGAAAATATGGGTTTTATAGTCCCAGGGTTTCGAGTTTTCTTTCTAGAAAGACACAACACTTAGCTGCTGTTAGGGTGTGTTCATGGACCCTATCAGGGTCTAGTCATGGTCCTAGAGGACTCAAGGGAAGGCTGAAGTGAAGCCTAGGAAGGGGAAGCACACATGGAGTCGTGCATGGCCTTTGAGTCACAGCTTGAGGGCTGCGGCTTCTAGGCTGGTTAGGTTGGGTCAAGTATCTTGCCTAGGGTTTGGTTAGGGTTCTGAGAGGGTGGCCGGTGGTCTGGTCATGTGGCTAAGTGGCTAGGGTCGAAGCTAGCTTAGTTTCGAATCACATTAGGACTAGGACTCTTGGTGCAGAAAATTCAGTAGCCTATAGGGGTGTCTTTGAGGGTGTTAATCAGCTTAGTTTGTGTTGAAGAAGGTTTATTTATGTGTTAGGAAGCTTTGGTCCAAGTTTGGTAAGTTTTGGTTAAGTTTTGAGTCAATACGAATCAAAAACGGGATGTACGTAAGGTTAAGGCTCAGTTGACGGGTGAGAGTGTCGCTGATGTCCTCGTCGCCCAGCACTGTGGTTACACGTAGATGGATCCATCGACTTTCAGCTGATACGAAAGTCACAATTAACGATCTGAATTCAATAAAAGAAAAACATATACGTATATGATGAAATGAAATATGATATGATATGATGAAAGTAAAATGTTAAAGTTTATACATTTTCATGAAAAGCTATTTTAAGTAAAAATATTTTTACTGTTGCATGTGGATGTACATGTATTATTTGTTATCATGATTAAGGTTTGCTGAGTCAATAGACTCACTTGGTGTGATCCATGCAGGTCAGCTTGATAATAATGGAGGTCTTGATGATTGATCTTGATGGACTGAAGGTGCACACAATCCGATGACCGTCGCAAGTTTTCCGCAAATAAAATTAAGTTTATGATTTAAGCTACTTTAAGATTTTTATGACTTTTATGCTTTTGAGGGATTTTGAGTGGTTAGGATGTTTTATACTTATTTTGAAAAATGTTAAATTTAGGTTTGGTTGACGTTTTACGATATAATGCTTTGAATTACTTTTTTTTAGATTTTCAAATAATAGTTGTTTGGTCTATTTTTAAATGGTGCAAAATATTAATATTTTAAATACTTAATGTTTTGGCCGAATGAATTAGAAAGAAAAAAAAAATTAGTACATTTTTAAAGAAAAACAAGTAGCAGACGTTTCATGAAGTTGTCATTTGGAAACATGACTTTGGAGCTTAATGTTTTTAATCTTTGTAAGCAACCATATGACAAAGAAAATGAAAATATTATTTAAACTTTTGTAGAAGAAAACATTCAAGAAGAGAGTACTCGTGACCAATTAGATATTTGTTCAATTGATACTGTTAAAGAAAATATTGAAATTGATCTTGATGATTTATCAGGTATCACTCGTTACTAGGATCAGAGAAAGAATTTGAGGCAAAATATAATAACAAAGATGAACCACACATATTGGAGTTAAAACTCTTTCCAGAAGAATTAAAATATGCATTCCTTGGAGAAGATGAAATATATTTGATGGTAATTTCTTTCAAACTAGCAAGTTAACAAGAAGGTAAATTAGTTGATATGCTTAAAAGACATAAATACAATTGTTCGGACAATAAAAGATCACAAGGGCATTAATCCACTAATTTTCACTCACAAAATTCACTTAGAAGAAAATTCTAAAGCATCTAAACAACCACAAAGGAGATTAAATCCATACATGAAAGATATTATGAAAACTGAAGTTCTTAAACTATTTGATGTTGGAATTATATACCCTATTTCTGACAGTAAGTGGGTAAGCCCAACACAAGTAGTTCAAAAAAAATCTGGTATCACAATGATAAAAAATGAAAAAGGTGAATTGTTAACGAGTCGAGTCCCATCTAGTTGACAGATGTATATTGATTATAGAAAATTAAATGAAGCCACTAGAAAAGATCATTTTCCATTACCATTTTTGGATCAAATTTTAAAAAGAGTAGCAGGTCATCCCTACTATTGTTTTCTTGATGGATATTCAGGCTGTCATCAAATTTCCATTGCACTCGAAGATCAAGATAAAACTACATTCACATGTCCTTATGGAACATTTGCATCCAGAATGATGTCATTTGGTTTATGCAATTCCCCAGTAACATTTCAAATATGTATGCTAAGCATTTTTAGCGACATGGTTGAAAATTGTTTGGAGATTTTCATTATAATTTAACTGTTTTTGGGAATACATTCGATCGTTATCTTGAAAATTTAGAAAAAGTTTTAAAAAGATGTGAGGAAAAATGTCTTATTTTAAATTGGAAAAAATGTCATTACATGATTATTTCTGGGATTGTTTTAGGACATGTTGTGTCATCTCATGGATTGAAGTTGATAAAGTAAAAGTTGATGCCATTGCCAATTTACCCTCTCCAAAACATTAAAGAAATTCGCTCATTTTTGGGACATGTTAGATTTTATAGGAGGTTTATGAAGGAATTTAATTTTATCTTTAAACCCATTTGTAATCTCTTAACAAAAGACACTGCATTTGAGTGGACTCAAGAATGACAAAATGCTTTTGATAAAATAATTCGACATTTAACATAATCTCCTATCATGCAACCTCCTGATTAGTATTTACCATTCGAAATCATGTGCGATGCGAGTGCTTATGCAGTAGGTGCAGTATTGGATCAAAGAAGAAACGACAAGCCTTATGTGTATATTATGCAAGTCGAACTTTAAACAATACTCAAATGAATTACTCCACAACTCAAAAAGAACTACTTGCTGTAATATTTGCATTAGATAAATTTCGTTCTTATTTGATTGGATCAACGACTATTGTGTTTACTGATCATTTTGTTATTAGATATTTATTGACCAAATAGGATGCAAAGCCATGACTGATACGATGGATTTTGTTGCTCCAAGAATTTGGCATTGTAATCAAAGATAAAAAAGGAACCGAGAATGTCGTAGTTGATCATTATCGAGACTAGTAACACGATCATCTTGTGAAATGACACCAATTGTTGATAATTTTCCTGATGAATATCTATTTTCAGTTACTACTACACTTTGGTCTGCTAACATAGTAATTTTTCTTGTGGCAGGAAAAATGACACCGCAATGGAGTTCCCAAGATAAAAGAAAATTTTGAATGAGGTAAAAAAAACTTTTATTGGGATGATCCGTATCTGTTTAAGTATTATCCAGAAAAAAATTTTCGACGTTGAATACCCGACAATGGGGTAAGTGGTGTCAATTTTGTCATTCAGAAGCATGCATAGGACATTTTTCTTCAAAGAAAACGACTGAAAAAATCTTGCAATGTGAATTTTATTGGACCATTTTATTTTAATACACCCACTAAATCTGTAAGATTTGTGAAAATTGTAAAAAAATTGGGTTGATTTCAAAAAGAAATATGATGCATTTGAATCATATCATTGAAATTGAAATCTTTGACTATCGGGGAATTGATTTTATGATACTTTTTCCATCGTCGTTTGAATACTTGTATATGTTGCAGTTGATTATGTTTTCAAATAGATAGAGGTAATTCCATGTCGAACAAATGATCATAAAATCGTCATCAAATTTTTGAAAGAAAATATTTTTAGTAGATTTGTAATTCCTCGAGCCATGATAAGTGATGGGGGAACTCACTTTGTTAATAAAATATTTGCTTCATTAATGAAAAAAATATGGTATTACTCACAAAGTAACTACTCTTTATCATCCTCAAACAAATTGACAAGTTGAATTAGCTAATAGGGAGATAAAATGAATTTTGGAAAAAACTGTTAACCCAAATAGAAAAAATTGGTCTCTTCGACTTAATTATGCACTTTTGGCATATCGAACAATTTTTAAAATATTATTGAATATGTCTCCCTATAGGTTGGTATACGGAAAACATTAACATTTGCCAGTGGAATTGGAACATAAATCTTATTGGGCGATAAAAACTTTTAATTCAAGCATGGATGATGCCAAAAAATTGTGCAAATTGAAACTTAATAAATTTGATGAACTCAGAAATGACGTGCATGAGAATTCAAGGATTTATAAATCAAAAATCAAATCATTTAATGGTAGAACAATTCTTATAAAATCATTTGAGATTGGTAAAAAAGTTTTGTTTTATAATTCTCGACTTCACATATTCCGAGGAAAATTACGATCAAGATGGACATGCCCATATGTTGTAAAACATGTGTATCCTTATGGAGCTGTGAAATTGAAAATCCTAAAAATGGTGATGTTTTTAAAGTAAATGGACAAAAGCTTAAACTATTTTTAGAAAATGAAATCTTTCAAGAAGAGTTTATTTCTCTTTCCAATCCTTGATTTTTTGTGTTGCATTTAATTATGTTTGTTTTTATTTGTGGTTTCCTTAATATTTTTATTTCCTGGTTAAATGGCGGATAACAATACTCCATGGCTCTCATACTCGATTAAATTAGTTTCCCAAAATTACTGATACAAAAAGAAAAAAAATATCATTTTTTTATTTTCAAAATGGATGAAATTCTCTAAAAAATTTGTCAATATTTTCCCCCTATTTCTAAAAATGTTCTAAGAAAAATTTATGCAAGTATGTGTGAAAGATTGAGATTGGTAATGTAAAAAGGAATTGCCAGAAGATATTCGTCTTGTAATAGAAGCTAAGGTCTGATTATGAGGAGAAGTTCCATAGTCATTACTCATTCGGTATATGCCTGGATTAGGAAAAGACACTTATGCAAAAAAACGAAGGGCCAAAAGGTTAGGAGTTAGTCGTAAGTGTGCAAAATGGACTTTTGACAAACGATGTAGATCTTTGGGATGTGTTTCCAATAACAGAGAAGATAAAAATTGGTTTTATTAACAATACGTTGAGTAAAGAGTCTTTTGATGTCATCTTATTGACTCTTAAGACGCATTCTAATGGACACGTGCATATTGAACTTCTCCGTTTATGAAAACATTTCCAAGATGAGCGTCATCGTAATAGTCTTGGGAATCCGACCAAAAAAGATAATGTTTGCCAATTTATAATAAAATTGGATGGAAAGCATATCCTCGACAAACCAGAGGAATATTGTGAGCCACAATCAAACTACTGTTTATATGCATGTGTCATTATTGCTTTTACTGTTTATTTTGATTACAGCTGTGACCCATAGTTTTGTCATGATAACATATTACTCTATAAAATCTCTCATCTTTCACTCCATTTTCGCAGAAAAAAAGAAAGTAAAAACATGGCTGGATCCTCTGCACAAACATTGAAAAATATTTGTGTATTTTGTGGGTTGAGTCCTGGAAAAAAATGAAGTGTTTGTAGAAGCAGCGAATAATCTTGGAAAGATATTGGCTGAGAGAAAAATTCACTTGGTATATGGGAGAGGTAATATTGGGTTAATGAGATCTGTTTCAACATCTGCTCATCATGGAGGTAGTCAGGTTGAAACGTCCACTACTTTTTTTATATATATAAATCATAAACTCGAAAATTACTACTTTAAAATAACTTAACATTTCCATAAATCATAATAATTTAACATTTGAAATCTCAAGTGCTTAAAATTCTTTAACTCGTCAACTAACCAAAAATCATACGTCGACTTTTAAAAAGATCAACTAACATCAAAATAAAGCATAAAAATCTCTACTAAATTGTTTAACAATAATCTTTTCAATCTTTTATCTATCAAGTTAGTGCGAAAAATAAATGTCCCTCGGGAGTTTACTGCGGCACTCGATCCACTCAAGCGTCAGCGTCTCCTCATATCATCAAGTCCTACAACATTCAAATATAGTGAGTCTAATGACTCAGCACTTTCTAAACATGAGTAGCAAATAACACGTATACAATCACAAACATTAAAAATCATATTTTTATTTAGAATAATTTTAAGCATAAATAAATCGTAAATCGTAAAATCATTTACAATATTTAATTGTAAAGCTTTCAATCCTTTATCATTTTGGGTGAAGTTTGATTCTTGAAAGTCACTAGCTTTTATCCTCTGGTCGATTGATCGGTCTTCAGCTCCACATGGCCCATGGGGACGGGCACTAGGTACCGCCATGGAAATACGATCGTCGGGATCCCTCTGGGTCTTGTCCCGTAAACGGGCTTTGTCTGGATCCTTTTCTCTCACGACATTTCCATAAAATTGTAAGTTCACCGTTCCTTCTTAAAACGGATCCCCCACATATCCTCTTTTCTTTGTCACAGTCAATTCACATCCTTCAAAATATTTTTTCCTTTTTCTCTTTAAAGCATAAAATATCATGACTTTCAAAAATAACAATATAATAGTAAAAATTGCACAGCTTTACCATAAATCATAAAATATTACATTTTCATAAAAATCATTATTATATCATTTAACATGCATTATGACCCTTCGGGACGCTGCCAACCTATTACGTACTACCCAAGTGTAAAATGACCGTTTTGCCCCTAGACGTAAAATTTCTCGATTTAGATTTTTTCTTAATTTTATTGACATGAATTTATCCCAAATAATTGTTTAAGGTTAAATATAATATTGGATAATTTTATTTAGCTTAAATTCATGGGTTTCGATTTAATTTCCTATTTACTAATTCGTGAGGTGTTTAATTCTCGAATTAATTCAAACTTTAATATTTTCTTTCCAAACTTTAAACATAGACTTTTTATTACCTAAACTACCCTTGTGAGCCATGAGCCACCCCCGTGGACCCACGGTTCGAAAATTTTCTAATAAACTTATTTTCGAACCCCTAAGCTAAACCCACCGAGCCAACTCTCATTTTTCTTGGACCATGGTCGAGCCACCTTGAGCCAAACCCTGACCAGACCCCTTATTGACCCTACTGAATGTCCTTGACCCAAGGAGCAAGCCTTTACTCATCGCACAATCCCTGCACACATGACACAAGTTCACGCATGAGCTTCCTTGTCTTCCTAGGATTCTATTCGAACTAGGACACAATTAGCTTCGTAACCATTGATCACCTATGACCCTTACCGACCCTGGACATGTCTCAGGCCCAACCGAACCAGCCACGAGCCCCCTGGTTCACGCTGCAGCCCCCTGCACCAGCAAAGCCGCGTGAGTCCCTCCTAAGCACATAAGACTCCTTACTCTACTAGGACACTTCACTCGAGCCACCCTCCAGCCCGAACCCTCATGACCCTCTCTGGACCACCCTGAGCCATTGCCTAGACCACCTAGCCAAGCCCTTAGCCCCTCGGTTGCTGCAGCTCTCGGCCGCGCGTCTACCCACATGGGGAGAATCCCATCCCTTGCGGACTCTTCTCCCGCTACAGTCAACGAGTCCTAGCTTTTCTAGGACTCTTCCTAACCCATCCCAGACTAGCACGACCCCCTAGCCCAGCCCCTACCGAGCCATGCATCGCATCGCCCCTTGACTCATGTGTGAACCCTTCCAGACTCTCGAATTCTTCTAACGACTCACATGTAACCTTTAAGCTTGCTGTCCAGCCCTATTTTCATCTTAAATTGTTCATGTTCTAACCATATTTCACCCTATGTTGGCAGCGTAATTGTTGGGAATCATAATACGTTCATATATATGTAAAAACAATCAAAACTTTTGAAAATAATTGTCATATCGTTAAACCATCGAACGTAAATATTTTTCATGCAAAAAAAATTGAAACATGCTTATTATGGTTTGATGATGCGTCAAAGAGTTTAGAAAGCGTGCCTTTTCATTTTAAAACACTCAAATACGCGATCGTCGGCGAGGGGCACAAGAAGGGACGAACGGGTGACGAAGACTCCTTGCTTTTCCTCCTCTCCTATTTTAGAATTTTAGGTGTGTGATAATGTGTGTGATTCGGTTGATATGTGTGTCAAAGAAGCCTAGGTTTGCATTTTATAGATTTTAAGTTGCATGTTAGTGGGCTTAGGTTTTGGGCCTCCAAGTATAGGAGCAATTGGGCCTACACAATTTAGTTAAATTGGGCCCAATAACTCTTATTTAATTTAAAAATAAAATTTTAAAAAATTAGTTACCAAAAATAATATTTTTGATCTTTTAAAAACTCATCGTTTGCCCATAATCGGCTTCCCGGGTAAAATCGAGCTCGTCTCGTAAAATAATTCGAACTCTACAATTTTTAGAAAAATTTAATCATTTTTTTTAATCATATTAAGAAACCTTGAAAATATTTAGTAAAAAATAATTATTCTTGTCTTGGTCGTCACTGGTCTCCTTTCCCCAGCCTATTATCGAATATTCGAGTAAAATCCTTCAATTTCATGAAATCATGTCATATAATCATTCAATCATGCAATCAAGCCTTTAATCATTTACTATGCATCAAATAAACATTTAAGATCAATTAAATAAAATAATTAAGCAATTCAAATAATTTGCATGCATGTGTTTTTACGTAGGTTGGTTTTTCGGACTTTACAAATCTCCTCCCTTAAATAGAATTTCGTCCTCGAAATTTTTCTTGTCTTGACAATTGAAAAGCTTGGCTCTCTTATTCACTTCAAACTTAACCCTCTAACTTAGATTTTTTTCTCTTCATTTCGGTCCTCACAATCTCGAAAAATGTATTTATATCCCACGAATTTTCAATGTCGTCTCTAAACTCCAGTTCAGGTAGAGCATGCAACCTATTATCCTCTAAGTTCTTCATTATTCCAATCAACTTCCATACCCAATTTTAACATTTTAT
Source organism: Primulina tabacum (assembly GCF_025594145.1). Lineage (NCBI taxonomy): Eukaryota > Viridiplantae > Streptophyta > Magnoliopsida > Lamiales > Gesneriaceae > Primulina > Primulina tabacum. The sequence goes on from NC_134552.1 coordinate 23,201,118, forward strand.
GAAATAATGACATTGTAAGAATGTTAAACAACTAGGTTACCAGTAATTAGTGTTGCGTCGTTTCTACTTCATCTTTCTCAGCTTGCATCACATAGACCCTTCCAGTCGTGGGTTGCTTGAGCTTTGGGAAATCCCCAACCTTGTGTCCCAAATCTCCAGACTTGAAGCACTTGTAGGTTCCCCACATGCACTTGTCATAATGTGGACGATTGCACTCCTTGCACAATGATTTCTCAACAGTCTTCGGGATGTTCTCTCTTGGTGGTTGTCCTTGTGGTTTCGGTGGTTCCGGTTGCTTAGGTGGTCCCGTATAAGGCTTCTTATTATTCTGACTAGCTTGCTGAGCACAATTCCTCTTTCGCTGCATCTCCCAATTAATATCTTTGAGTGACTGCTCAGCTTTAAAAGCTTTGGAAACGGCATTATAATAATCGGTTGGATCGACGAGCATCACATCATGACAGATAGTCGGCCTCAAACCATCTAGGAAGCGTCGTAACTTTTCCGCAACATAATTAGCAATCAAAGGCACAAAATGACAGCCCCTATGAAACTTCTGCACAAACTTAGCAACAGGCCAATCCCTCTGGCGGAGACTCATAAACTCTCTCTTAAGCCTAGAACAGTCATCAGAAGTGAAATACTTGTCATAGAATACCCTTTTAAAGTATTCCCAAGTCAGTGTCTCTAGGTTCACCTCTCGCTCCACTCCCTCCCACCATAAGGAAGTGTCGCCCTTTAGCAGATAGATTGTACAACGAACTCGGTTAGTGTCCCCCATATCCATATAACGAAAGATCTCCTCTAAAGATTTAATTCATCCCTCATCCACGAATGAATCAGTAGTGCCATGCAAATCCTCAGGGTTCATCGTCTTAAAACGCTCATATGCAGCCTCCGGCCGGACCCTTGCACCATTTCCTACATGTTGCTCTAGTAAACGAGCCATACCGGCTAGTACATGGGCACTAGCATCCTGATTAGGTGGAGGTTGTGAAATATCCTCCTCATGTCTCTCTTCATCATTCCTATGCAAAATCCTTCTAGGAGGCATATCTGTACACGCCGTCCAAACCACGTAACCAACTTGCATTTAACATTTTACATGCAACATGCAACTAACATTTATATCATGTATCATAAAAGCATTAAAAAAATTTAGCATATAAAATATAAGGCAGTAAAAACTCATACACTTGAGGCGTGACTTCTTGAGCTTCTTGGAGTGACAATACACAACCCTTTGGGGATGCTTGGCTCTGATACCAATTGAAACGTCTCCTACTTTTATTTTTATATAAATCATAAACTCAAAAATTACTACTTTAAAATAATTTAACATTTCCATAAATCATAATAATTTAACATTTGAAATATCAAGTTCTTAAAAATCCATAACTCGTCAATTAACCAAAAATCCTACGTCGACTTTTAAAAAGATCAACTAACATCAAAATAAAGCATAAAAATCTCTACTAAATTTTTTAACAATAATCTTTTCAATCTTTTATCTATCAAGCTAGTGCGGAAAATAAATGTCCATAGGGAGTGTACTGCAGTACTCGATCCACTCAATCATCAGCGCCTCCTCATATCATCAAGTCTTGCAACATTCAATCCTAGTGAGTCTTATGACTCAGCACGTTCTAAACATGAGTAGAAAATAAGACGTATGCAATCATAAACATTAAAAATCATATTTTTATTTAGAATAATTTTAAGCATAAATAAATCGTAAATCGTAAAATCATTTATAATATTTAATTGTAAAGCTTTCAATCTTTTATCATTTTGGGTGAAGTTTGATCCTTGAAAATGACTAGCTTTTATCTTCTGGTCGACTGATCGGTCTTCAGCTCCACATGGCCTATGGGGACGGGCACTAGGCACCACCATGGAAATAAAATCGTCGGGCTCTCTCTGGAGCCTTGTCCCGTCAACGGACTCCCTCTGGGGTATTTTCCCTCACGACATTCCCATAAAATTGTAAGTTCACCGTTCCTTCTTAGAACGAATCCCCCACATATCCTCTATCCTTGTCACAGTCAATTCACAACTCTCAAAATATTTTTTCCTTTTTCTTTTTAAAGCATAAAATATCATGACTTTCAAAAATAGTATTTTAACAGTAAAAATTGCACAGCTTTATCATAAATCATAAAATATCACATTTTCATAAAAAATCATAATTTTATATCATTTAACATGCGTTATGACCCTTCGTGACGCTGCCAACCTATTACGTACTACCCAAGTGTAAAATGACCGTTTTGCTCATACACATAAATTTTCTCGATTTAGAGTTTTTTACTTTTATTGACATGAGCTTATCTAAAATAATTATTTAAGCTTAAAACTAATTTTGATAATTTTATTTAGCTTAAATTCATGGGATTCGATTTAATTTTCTATTTACTAATTCATGAGGTGTTTAATTCTCGAATTAATTCAAACTTTAATATTTTCTTCCAAACTTTAAACATAGACTTTTTATTACCTAAACTACCCTTTCTAGCCATGAGCCACCCCCGTGGACCCACGGTTCGAAACTTTTCTAATAAACAATTTTCGAACCCCTAAGCTAAACCCACCGAGCCAGCTCTCATTTTTCTTGGACCATGGTTGAGCCACCTCAAGCCAAACCCTGACCAGACCCCTTATGGACCCTACTAAACGTCCCTGACCCAAGGAGCAAGCCCCTACTCATCGCACAATCCCTGCACACATGACACAAGTTCATGCATGAGCTTCCTTGTCTTCCTAGGATTCTATTCGAACTAGGACACAATTAGCTTCTTAACCATTGATCACCTCTGACCCTTACAGACCCTGGACATGTCTCAGGCCCAACCGAACCAGCCTCGAGCACCCTAGTTCACGCTGCAGCCCCCTGCACCAGAAAAGCTGCAGTGAGTCCCTCCTAAGCACATAAGACTCCTTACTCTGCTAGGACACTTCACTCGAGCCACCCTCCAGCCCGAGCCCTCCTGACCCTCTCTGGACCACCCTGAGCCACCGCCTAGACCACCTAGCCAAGCCCTTAGCCTCTCGGTTGCTGCAGGTCTCGGCCGCGCGTCTACAGGCATGAGGAGAGTCCCACCACTTGTGGACTCTTTTCCCGCTACTAGGACTCCTTTCCTCAGTCTATTATCGAATATTTGGGTAAAATCATTTAATTTCATGAAATCATGTCATTTATCATTCAATCATGCAATCATACCTTTACTCATTTAATATGCATCAAATACACATTTAAGATCAATTAAATAAAATAATTAAGCAATTCAAATAATTTTCATGCATGTAGTTTACGTAGGTTGTTTTTTCAGACGCGTTACACAGGTTTTGGGTATTATTGCTACAGCTTTAGCTGAAGAAAATATTACAGGTGTTACGATTGGGGAGGAATTAAAAGTTTCTTCTATGTATGAAAGAATCACCAAAATGATTGAAAATTCGGATGCTTTTATCGCACTACCAGGTGATTTTGGTACATTAGAAGAAATTTTTCACATTGTTTATTGGGCACAACTTAATATCGATGATAAAACTGTGTGTTTGTTGAATATCAATAATTATTATGACAGCTTGTTGACATTTATTGATAAAGCCGTGGAGCAGAATTTCAATTCAGAAAATTCACGATGGATGCTTATCTGCCGACCAATTAATTGATGATTTGGAAGCTTTTGTTCATAATCCTAACTAGTAAGAAAAAAAAGTTGGATCATTGATTCAAAAGTCGTGGATTGGTTTGTGTTTGTTTCAGTTTATTATCTTCAATAAAATTTCAGATGATATCTCTTTCATTATGTACTCTTTATTAATAGTTATTTTGACATTAGGGACAATGCCATATTATGATTGAAGGGAGAACAATTTTTTTTTCTTTTAAAAAGAGATGTTGAAGATCTATGAAATTTTAAAGTTATATGCTACTACCCATTTATCTTTCATAAAAAAGAAAAAAGAAAGAAGAAAAAAAGAAAGAAAGAAATATATTGTAAAAATTAAATAAATATGTGGTCAATGAGCATAAACTTAGTCTGATTCTATGATGTTATGAAAGAAAAAAATCTCAAAAGAAGATAATATATATATAATAAGAATAACTAGATTTTGAATCAATGGATTTTCTATCTTTTGATTAATTTGGCTCGTTTGTCTGTCTGCATTCTGTAAACCATTTTTCTGATCATTTATTTGTATTCCAACTCCATGAAAGAAATCGTTCCCATAAATTGAAACATTTATTAACCTTTGAGGATATGGAGTTGAGACTCTTACTACGAATTTCTGAAGGCCATGTATATTTATTTACCTGAAAATAAGATTTGAATTGACCAGCTCAGATTATTTCATAAATTATAATTATGATGATTTTGATATAACTTTGACAGTTTTCAACTTTAATTTAAACACTTGGATAGTTTCGATTACATTTCTATTTAAATTAATAAATATGTTTTGTGTTGTTATTAACGCTTAAATTGATAGGGATTAGCAATAAGTTGGTTGGGGGTGATAAACATAAAAAATTGTACATTAATTAAATGTTTTATAATATAAATTTATATTTTTTGTTTTATTAAATGTTTAAATATTATATGTTTTATAATAAATTGTATAAAATATAAGTTGTTGTGTAATTATAAGTTTTTACTATTTTTACAGGTTTGATAAAACAAGAATAGCATTGGCTTTGCAAATGAGATTAAGATGATTCTTGAACCTATAGAAAGTTGATTTTAATATCTACAATATTGGTGGCAAGCATGAGATAAAAATTTTCTCACAATTGAGATCAAATTAAGCAACAAATAAAGTTAACAAAGGAGTGACAGTTTTACCATACTAGAGCATTTTGACCATATCTCTCAAATTACTTGATCAAATAGTAACAAAAAATACCACAATTCAAACCACTCAATTATCTACATGTTTTTTTTTTAATGTGGAAAGCAAAATCGGATGAGAAAGTTTTCAAAAGTGATGTGTACGATGACATAATTTCTTGGAACACTAATGAAGATTTATGTGTACAAAATAATATTTTATTTGTGATTGTCACACCAAATTTGGCTATAAATAGGGGTGTATTGAAATATATTGAGACATCCCTCATTCTATGAACAAACATTTGAGTTCATAACTGAAACATCCACTTATTTAAAATGCGGATTTTTTATTCAAAAGAACTCACATTTAAAAAATCCCATTTAAATATTTTGCACGTATGCAACTCTACTGAAAAATATATCATTTAAAAACAATCGTAAATATTTGACAGTAAAAATATTGTAGTTTAAAATAACCAGATTCATCCAAAATCATACGTAAACATAAACAAAATAAAATCTTAAAATCATCAACGTATAAAAATGTTCATATCCTCTCAAATCTCAAAAATCATAATGCGGAAAACATGCGCTCCTCGGGTCGTGTCACCTCACCAGGTCTGCCTACCCAGAGTTCGGCACCTCCATTCCCCTCAACATCAAGCTCACCTGCATCACACACGCCTAGTGAGTCTAAAGACCCAACACACCTGTACCGGAAATAACAAGTACATACATGGCACACAGAAGTGAAAAATAACATACTAAACATATCTTTCATGAACTTTAAAGCGTAACATATACGTGTCGTGTAAAATCATGACGTGTCAAAACAGCTCATCGTTAGTCATCATTCATTATTCATCATTCATCGTTATCATTTCTGTAACGCCCGAAAATTCTAGAGTCCACGCGAACCACATGGATACGAGTGATTAAATTCTTTGTGTATTTTTATTAAATGTTTTAGTTGCATTAATTAATTATGTTGTGCATGTTTGCATGTTTAAAATATACTTTTCTACATTGTTGCATAAAAAGGTATTTTTTTAAGGTTATTCGAGTTGCGATCGAGGAACGGAGACCGATGGCTGAAAAATAGAAAATGTTTTTATCGGTTAATTGTTTTTAATTATTTAAATTAAGGATGATGCTTTTTATTATAAGGGTTTTTGAGATGATTTTATAAGCCGTGACATAATTTTTATCGGTGTTGGATTTTCAACAAAAATACGAACGTTTTATCAACCAGGCTAATAAATTCACAAACTTATTTAAACGAAATTATTTTTAAGATTTTAATTAAACTTTAATAAGCACTAATGGGCCTAATTACATTCTTAATGGGCCTAAGCTTGTTTAAAGGATTAATTAGTATATAATACATGAAAACCCTCCCCCTTTTCTGAAAAACTCCTCCCATACACACGACATCACACACACAATATTTTGAAGTGGAATTTTCGGTTATTCAAGGGAAGCATCAAAGCCATCGTCTCCTAGACCCCGTTCTTCATCGTCAACTTATATTCGTGCGTAAATTACGCAAAGGCACGCCATATTCTCCTTTTACTCATCATCACATCATATTATGTATTTAACTATGAATTACATGAAGATCAAGTGACACTTTTAAATTATTTTCGTTATTGTTCAAACATGAGTTTTTAAAGCATGGGTTTTGATCCAAAAATAATGTTTTGTATGTGGTAAAGGGGCTGCCATGTTAGGAGTATATTTAAGGGTGTTTACACAAAGCTTTAGGTTCATAAAACTCCACCAAAACGTTGCACATCCTGAACTTAAAACAAGCTGGACAAAACAGGGTGTTTAGGGGTCAAGGTGAATCGGTTAAGGGGGGAATTCGTTGCATGGTTCGGTTTGGCTGGACCAGGGCTAAGCTAGGGTTGTTATTAGGCTAGGAATCGAACACCAAGGCTGGGAAGGAGTCCTAGCAAGCTAGGACTCCAACCCGTGGGCTTTAAGGGAAAGGAGCGCAAGGATTACAGAGGGGCAGGGAGTGATGGCTCGGCTTGGGGGGCGTTGGGCTGGGCCAGGACGAGTCATTAAGGTCCTAGAAGGGCTTGGCAGGGGCTGGTGCAGCTTGGATGGCTGCTGGCTCGAGAGGAGATGGAAGACCGTGAGTGAGCAAGGAAGCTGCGCAGGTTTGTGCTTCTGGTTTAGGGGCTTCGCTGCTGGGTTCTAGGGAGTGGGCTGGTCTGGGTCGAGTCTGGGCGTGGTCCAGGGTTGGTTAGGGTCAGGTTGGGTCAACTGGTTAACAGCCGGTGGTGTCCTAGAAGGAGGAGGAGTCCTAGTATACAAAAACACTACACACGCACACATGCATGTAATTGGGTTGAGGGACAGAAGGTTTTTGAGCGGGCCAGGGCTCGTTTTATGGGATGGGCTTGGTCAAGAGGGTTCCTAGATGGGTTTGCTAGGTTTTGGCTTGAGGTGGCTCGGGCGCGGCTTGAGTAAATTGGGAGATGGCTCGGTGTGTTCGTCGAAGGGTCAAAAACGAAAATTAAAGAAGAAAAATTGAATCCATGGTTCACGGGTGTGGCCCATGACTTGGAAGGGTAGAATAAATCATAAAAAGGTTATGTTAAAAAGTTGGGATCAAAATATCGAGTTTTGGATTTATTCGGGATTTAATCGTCGCACGAAACGCTAATTAAACGAGTTAATTGAAAAGCCTAGTTTTAGGCATTATAAAATTATGAGAAACTAGGTTTAGGCTTAAATAATTATTATAAGACTAAGTTTTTAATTTGGGAATTTTATATTAAGGTTTGGTTTAATTCGGGATTAAAATGCATTAATATGTTATATTTAAATATTAATTTAAAAGTCCTCGATTTAAGCTAAATAAAAATATGAGAAAATTCATATAGGCTTAAATAATTATTTGGGACATTTTAGAGTCAAAGAAATTAAGAAAAAGTCAAAAACGGGAAATTATACGTCCAGGGGTAAAACGGTCATTTTACACCTAGAAATTAGTAAACGACATGGCAGTGTCCCGAATGCTGTTTTATATGCTAATATGATTATGTTAAATGTTTATGGATGTTTTTATGATTTAATATGCTAAAATGTCTATTTTAAATGTTTATGAATTTTTAATATGCTAAAACGTTTATTTTATATGTTCATGGATTTTTATGTCAAAATGTTTATTTTAAATGTTTACGATTTAATAGGTTAAAATGTTGATTTTAAACGTTTATGGATTTTTATGATTTAAAATGTTAAAATGTTTATGGAGTTTATATGTTAAAGTATGATTTTTAAATGATTATGGATTTTTATGATTTAATATGGAAAATCAAAATAATACATATAGACATGATTTTTAAAAGTGGTGATAACATGTTGAAGGACGTGAAGGGATTGTGACTAACAAGATGATATGTTGGAGATATCGTGAGGGTTATGGTCCCAGTGGGAGCCCGACGATCGTATTTTCTTGGATACGGATATGTATATGTATATGATGATATGTTAACACGTAAGGCCAAGGCCCAGTTGACGGGTGAGAGTGTCGCTGGTGTCCCCGCCGCCCAGTACTGTGGTTACATGTAGATGGATCCATCGCCCAACACGTATATGAAAGTCACAATCAACGATCTGAATTCAACAAACACGAACATGAATATGAATATGAATATGATGATATGAATACGTTGATATGAATATGGATACGAATATGAATATGTTTAAGTTTATATGAAAATGTGTATGAAAATGTTTATGCATAAGATTATGAAAACGTTTTTATGAAAATGTTTTTATGCATCATGAAAATGTTTACGACAATGTTATGTTTTAAGTTTATGCATCTTCACGAAAATGATATTTTAAGTACAAGTATTTTTCACTGTTATATGTTAACTGTATTACGTATTACTTGATATCAAGGATATGACGTGTTGAGTCTTTAGACTCACTAGGTGTGATTGATGCAGGTGATTATGATAATAATGATTATGGAGGTCTTGATGGTTGATCTGACTAGACTGAAGGTGCACATAACCCGAGTACCGACGCTAGTTTTCTGCACTGGTTATGATTTATGATTTCAAGTTATGTTAAAAATATTTTTTCGTCTTTTATTTATGTTATGAGAGATTTTAGAGAGGCTATAGTATGAGCTATACTTTTCAAATAATATTTTTAGGTTGGTAAAAAGTTTGACAATTTTACGCTTTAAAATATTTTCCTTTGGATTTTTAAATGGCAGTTGGATGTTTATTTTTAAAATGATGTCAAAAATATTTTATGGTTCGGCCGATGCTAAGTGAGGTTTAAAAAAAATTAGCATGTTTTAAGAAAACGAATAAGCAGACGTTTCAATTTCCTTTGGTGAATTCAGTTCATTAGAGGTGACTATCGTACATCATCATTTACGATGGATCCATCATACATAGAACCGCGGTATCTGGCGGCTGTCAGACATCAGTGACAGGATTATCCATCGATTGTGCCTAGGCCTCATCATCATCATTTTTACATATACGTCTTAAGCATTTATATATGCCTCGATAGCCACAACTAATTCCCATCATTCAAAACATCGTCATTTTCATCAATTATTAAAATCATGCACATATGCAAATTTTTCCTTAAAACCAAGCATACAATGTATATTTCATGAATTCATAAAAATCGTGATCATGATGCATAATCATTTAAAAACATGATAATTTGTGCTCAGGGCGGTACCAGGACTAAAATCTCACCCCGAGTACAAAATGACCATTTTGCCCCTAGAAACCCAAAATCAACATTTTACACCTGGACCTCTAAATTCGACCTGAAACTTGCCAAAATCCTTAAAACATCCCGAATCATATTTATAACCATTCTTAGACATAAACGCAAGCCCAATACAGAACTTATTCGATTCGTTTTAAAATTTAGACCAGAGTCCCGGTTTTAACCCGAATCGAACCGAAACTTTCCCAAATTTTTCTCAACTTTTTACCGCACCTAATAGACATCTAAAAGGATCTAAAAACCTCGGGATCATACCCCTAAGCCCTTCGAACAACCCCTAGAAAGCTGCTGGATTTTTGCACAACCTATGAACAAACCCTCACTCCCTCAACTTGAGAATTTTCGTCCCTATCTCACGCCCAAGCGACTCAGCCCCAAACCAGCCCACCCAGGACCAAGACTATCCCCTACTGAACCCACTAGTATCACGGCTACAGCCCCATGCAAACCTACACGAAGGCCACGATCGCTAGCACTCAAAATCCCCTTACCCGAGCTTCCCTCCTCGACGCGTGCGGCCGGCACTTCAGATGGTTCCAGCGGTGGTTGGGACTCCCTGGGCCGTGACTCAGACCCACCAGGGTCTGGTCCAAGCCTCGGTTCAGCCTCTGCACTGCCGTCCCACCCCATACTCGAACCACAGCCCCATCGAAGCAAACACACTCACCCTCACGGCTGTCACACAAACTCGGCTTCCACTTGACCATGCCACGATTCCAGCCTATAAACGCCTTGATCCTCGATACCTACAGCCCCTTACATCATAAATTAGCAGCCCCTTGCAGCAAAAGTCAATTAAAACGTGAGTTGCACAAGATCTAAGAACCAACCGTGATAAAACGATGCAACCATGATATTTCATGTAAGAATATGCAAAAGTTCGAACAAGGCACACATAACAGTACAGTATCAGCGTGAATAATGCAACAATGTGAATACAGGGCGTGCCTTGATGATATAAACGCGGGGAGATCGAAGAACGAGTGCCGGGATAATTTTTTCCTTTGGAGAAAAGGCTTGGCCGAAGCTTTCTTGATGAACTTTTTCTGAAAACCGACAGAACTGGTAGGGAAAAGGTGAGGTGTCGGCTGGTAGTAGTTTAGGTTTAGGTTAATGGAGTTTAGGGGAATAATGAAATAATATAATAAACTCTAATGGGCCATTAATTATTGTTTAAAAAGTTTACAAAGAGTTTCAAGTCATCAAGCTTAAAGATAAGCCCATTAAGTCCAAACATATCCCGGGAAAATATTTTGTTTTGGTAAGTTATTGAAAATATTAGCCGAACCCTCAAAACGTCCCCCGATTTGATAAAATTTGCGTACCACTGTAAAATATGATTTGGCGGGTAAAAATACCCAACAAAGCTCATTTCTTGAAAAATATATTTAAAACATCTGATATTGATTAATAAAAAATTATCATGTAATAAAAATAATTTTCTGAAAATTCTTCGGTCTCTGTTCCTCGTTCAGGCGCGAAATGCAACTAGAAACCCTAATGCATAAACTTTAAAGGAGGTGTATTCAATCTAAACTTTTAATGACTTTTGATGACTTTTTTTAAAAGGTGGACTTTTTGGAGTTGATGGATTTTAATTGACTTTTATAGAATCTCATGGAATTGTAAACCATGTTTCATAGACTCTTATAGACTTTTTTTCAAGATTTTTGTAGACTTTTGTAAACTTTTATAATTGTGATTTATTTTTTTATTAATTTCTTTTAAATAATTATTGAACATATAAAACCTATTAAATTTTAAAATTTTTTTATTTATGAAAATGTAAATGAATTTTACTTACTTAAAGGTTAAATAAATTTAATTTGTGAAAAACGACAAATGAACTATCCAATTTATTGAAATCAAAATTTCAATTCTTTATGCATCGCTCCACATTCCATTGGCTATGGTATCCCTCCATGCATTAGCTCTTGCTCGTTGTTGTTCTTGAGTATCAAATAACTGATCAAAGTTTTCATCTCCATAAACTTGTGCCGATGAAGACAATTGAGCTTCATTATCTGGTTCAATTTGAAATTCATCACATCGACACTCCTTTCGAAGAAAATTGTGTAATCCAGCACAAGCCAATACAAGCTCTGTTTGGGTCGTATATGGAAATGGAGGGGCCATCTTGAATATTTTGAACCGTGATTTAAATATACCAAATGTCCGCTCTATAACATTCCTCAAAGAAGCATGACGAAGATTGAACAACTCTTTAGCATCTTCAGGGTGACGCCTTTGACCTGTGAATTCTTAAAGATGATAACGTACACCTCGGAAAGGAGCCAAGAATTGACGTCGATTTGGATATCCACCATCCACTAAAAATTATTTACCTATCAAATCATATTTGTAAAGTTAATTAACTAATGAATAATATACATAATCTTTGAAAGTTACAAAAAATATAAATAGTCATGTAATATATAGGAAACAAATATATACCTTGTGGCACTTTAAGTCCATTATTTCTTGATAAAGCATCAGCCAACACGTGTGAATCATGAGCAGATCCCTCCCATCTGCTGAGTACGTAAATGAATTCTAAATCAAAGTTACAAGCTGCCAAAACATTTTGAGAAATTACTCCGTGGCGATTATAGTAACTGTTATTTTCACGCCCAGACACTGTCGCTGGAATATGATCAGTTCCATCAATAGCTCCAATGCAATCCTGCACCAACAACATGAATAGCAATAACAATAATTGCAACAATAAAAACAACAAAAAAAATAATACAAGAATTTCATTACTTACTTTAAAGTAAGGGTAGAATCTTGTACTCTCTGTTATTCTTTCTGGTACAGCTGATCCAGGTTTAGCCATCATATCTACTGCAATGCTGTTTAATGCTCTCAACATCTTGTTGAAGTTTTGACTAGTATTGTAGTGTGATCGACCAAATGTTTTACGAATCAAGCAATATCGAGTATTTTGACCAACAATAAGTAAAAACATGGCAAGCATTTCTTCAACACAAATGTATCTTGTGTCTTGTAAGGGTGTTCTTTCTCTAAGAATGGTGCATAATTTTAAAAAAATATCGGGGTACATTCTGTAAATTTCTCGAAAATTTGTTGGATCCTCTTTTAATATTCTATGAATATAATCGTATCCACTTGTAGTTGTTGATTGTCTAGTTAAGGGAGGATGGACACGTTCTCTATGAATGTTAATTATGTGCTCATTTAGCACATATAGGATCTCAAAAATTTGGATCAACAAATACTCAAAAGTTTCATGTAATTCTTCTCCCAGTTCTTCTTCTTCCATTTGTTCATCTACGTTGTGCACATTGATATTTGACATTTAAATTAACCACCTGACATAAAACAAGTAACGAAAATAAAAAAGCTATGAATCCATGAAAAAACATCATATGTCTAACCAAAACAAGATATGTTCAATAAAAAAACGGAGTAATTATAGAATAGAAATAATCCAAAAGTTCAAATTCGCTATCAGCTCAATAATTAAAAAGCAATTCAAAAAAATATTAGTAAACATTTTAACACAATGTTTATCACTCATTTATGCCACCAAAAATCAATCATTCATTTAACTTATAGTCTATCCATTCCAAGCGCTCTTCGATTGTCATTTTCAGGAAAGCCATCTTCTTTGATCTAGTATTAAGTAAGTCAAACACCTTGTACCGAGTACGATTCTCCAAGTTTGGGACTTCCTTAATAGCATCCCAACAATTATCATCTACATCACCAATTGATTCAATCTTAGAAGCTACCTTCTCAAGGTTGTAAGAGAGCTTATGCATAATATCTTGGTCAGGATTCTTTGATGTGCTCGATTTTGTTTCAAACTCTATCCTATCTCGTTTTCTAGTGGCTGGTGGAACCTCTGAACTCATTGGTTGAGAAGGTAATGGAGAAGTAAAGTCCTCATGAAGTGGAGGCTGATATGAAGATTCTTGTCTTTCACTTTGAATGAATTCACCACTATCGTAATCAAACATGTAATCATCTATTAAGCTAGTACTTTTATTTTGTTCAGTCTCAAATGTTCTTGCATCAGTGTCATCTCCTAATCCAATTGAACACTTTCCTGTGGCTGTTCCATTCCCAACTGCAATTCTCAAATCTTCATAATCTTCAAAAGTGCTTGTCCGATAATGTTCATGTTTAGGATGAGACTGTCAAAGAACAAAAAGCAACAATTGTTAAAAATAATTCTAATTTAATTGAAAATTGTAAATTTTATTATTCTAATTTGAGATTCTCACCTTAAAATATTCATCCCATACTTCATCATTAGCCGTGAATTTCTTTGTCTCAGGATCCCATCCAAACCCAGAACTATGACGTGTAAGCTTAGAATAATTATTGTATCGTTGTTTGAACCATTTCAAACGACTTTGATATTGTGCGAAAGTCTTTTCACACCCCAGTTTTCCGTTAAGAGCAGGAAGTATATTTTTTTTCCAATGTTCTTTTGTTCAGCATCCCATTCTTATCACGCCATCCTCTCATGGCAGCATCGACCATGAGTTTTAATAATTCATTGCTCTCCTCAGTTGTCCACAAATTATATTTTGTTTGTGAATCGCCCATTTATAATTTCTTAAGAAAAGGTACAAGTTAAATATCTCAATAAGTATATTAAAATATAAGCATGGAGTTCTTAAATTTTTTGTCGAATATGTTAGAACATTAAATATGCATCAGTCTACACGTGTAAAAATGCATCATACCTTCATAGTATATATATTGAAATAAAAATGAATACTTGCAAGAAAATAAAAGGGTTCACAGTCGAGAAGGAAAAATTACTATGCTCCTAACTCTTCTATTCCTAACAGCTGAAAAATGGCGTTATCTTCCCACACTCATTGAAGCAAACAAAGAAACACTGTATAATATGTGGTAACACAATTCAAAGGAGTGTCGATGTGATAAGATGGCTTGTTCAATAATCATAATCATTTTTTTTCCACTGTTATTAGGACCTCGGCGAGGTTCTCGCCCCTTGGATGTTTCATCTGCCATTGGATATGGCCTGAGAATCCAGGACACTGATTATGAAATAAAAAAATATTTTTTTCCTTGAATAAATCAATACAATGTTTATGCGAGCGTGGGGAATATGGAATTGGTAGGTAATATGGTAAAGCCAATTTTCGTTGAAAAAAATTTAGTTGGAATTGGTAGGTCTAATCTTAAAGCTTGAACAGTCCCGATGACTAAGCAGCTAGCAATATGAGATAGACAAGTGGACCTCAACCGGCGGCAAAATCATCTCCGAACAAAAACACAATGTAAAAATAATTGAACTCTTCCATGTCAAATATGTTTTGTGCCAAGAATTCATTCACGGACCCATGATCATTAGTTTTTTTTTAAAAAAAATTAAAATAAAAAATCGACAATTTATATTGTCCACACAGGCCAAGTAATCATGTCGATGTGATGAATTTCAAATCGACACTCCTTTGTTATACAATAATCATAATGATTCAAGAAAAACAACAATTCATCACATGTCGGATCATTCATCGTTTTTATGAGATGAAAGAAAATTTATGAAATACAATAATCATAATGATTCAAGAAAAAAACAACAATTCATCTACTTTTACACATAAATATTGACAATATAATAAATTCAAGAATGACCAATCATACCTTTGAATAGAAAAAATTTTTTTGAGAGAGTGAAGAATCCTAGAGATGGTTTGAGATAGAAGAGAGATAGCGTATTTTTCAAAAAAGAAAATCCATCAAAATCTTTGGTATAGGTGGAAGAATATTTTAGATTTTCTGTAATTGTACATAAGGCTTCAAGGTTTGTACATGAATAATAAAATAAGAATCCTTGAAAATCTATGGATTTTTTGAATACCTCTTGACTTATGGAGAGTTTTGAAAAGTCAAGTTTGAATACCACATGACTTTTTAAAACTCTACCAAAATCCATGTTGAATACCACTAAACATATATAGAGTATATAAAAGTTTAAATTGAATATCTCTAGATTTTAAAATTCCATAAAAGTCATTAAAAGTTTAGATTGAATACACCCCCCTAAATAAACCATGAATGTAAACACAAATTAATGAGATAAACATGTAATTAATGCATTAAAATAATTTAATAAAATACAAAAAAAATTTAATAACTTGCATGCATGTGGTTTACGCGAATCTTCAAATTTTCGGGACGTTAAAATAATATTTCTCTCGTTGTTTTTTCTTTATTTCTTCATTTAAATATAATTATCATGTTAATTTTATATTCAAAGTTTTACACTTTGAATAATGAGTAGCTAACTTCCCAAAGTTGAGATGAAAATGTGAAACACTTGGTATGATAATAAGGTTATTAAAAGGTAATAATCTATGTTTTATATTATTTAATCATTATTTATTTTTTATGTTATATTTATTTTTTAAGCATTATTATACCCTACTTATAAGTAGAAGTTTTGATTTATTGTTGCTATATGTTACACTAAATTCTTGGATTGATTTAAATGTTAGTTTGATATTACCAACAATTTAAAGTAGATGCTTTGATTTATTATATATGAATATATCATAATATTAATTTCTTGGTATATATTATATACTTATAATTAGCAATAATATATAACATAATATAAATATGATTATTTAATATATTGGAACCATTTTATCAAGTGGATTTCAATAATATTCATTAATGTTAACTTTATTAAAATACCAAGAGTGGATCCTCTAATCTCAATTACTTAAATTAAAATTTGAACAATTAAAAATTATCAATTAAAGATTTAAACAATTAAAAGAAAAAAAACAAAAGAAAAAGACATTGTATTGGACTTGTAACTACCTTAACTTCCTTGTGGATACGATATTCAGATTCACCGAATTATACTACTCTTGAGAGTGAAACAATCAAAGTCGCACCATTAAGTAAATGTGTGAGAGAAATTTTACAGTGCATGTATATATCAAATGTATACTCACACTTAGACTTGCTCTCATTCTATACAATTTCTTTATGTAGATTGTCCATGTTTTAATCATCTTCCAAAACTTGTATTTTATCTTCAATATATTGTATTTATGGCTCCGAAAATGATATAGACGTTAGATACAAGAATATGATCGTTTAGAAATGTTGTGTATGGATTCTGACATTGCAATGATCAAATTCGTATTTCTGACCATTTTGCAAAACTTGGTTGTTGATGGTCCGATCTGGTCCGATTTGCTTGGTTGATTTGGGATGAACCAAGTCAAGCTGATCAAGTCGAGCTGTTCCGTTATTTTGATTATTACTCTTGATATCAATTTATGGGCAAAGTGATAAACATAAAAGTTGTATCCATTTCTCTTAGCTTTCCATGGAATCAAGAATCAGTCAATTTTATGTTCGTATAAGAGATATATGCTCGACAAATCAGACAGTTAGTAATCTGGAACATGTTCTTCATTAAGTGCAAAACCAACAAAGGTATCATGGTTTATTAGCTTTTTCTTATCCGATTCAGACTTTGACTTGTGGAGATGATTTTTAG
Source organism: Primulina tabacum (assembly GCF_025594145.1). Lineage (NCBI taxonomy): Eukaryota > Viridiplantae > Streptophyta > Magnoliopsida > Lamiales > Gesneriaceae > Primulina > Primulina tabacum. Next base: position 23,218,260 of record NC_134552.1, read on the forward strand.
ATCATTCTCTTATCTTCGTAACGCATACTGAATTGTTCCATTTGAGTAACCAAGCTGAGATATATGACCAAAATACCTGAACTCGTCAGACTGCATTGATTGTTGTTTTTGTTTCAGTCAGCATGGTTTTGCGACTAATATTTCTCCTAGATAACTTTAAAACTAAATGTTTTGTTGTGATATATGAATTGTGTATAATTGAGTTTTCTATTCATTCGTTTTGACGGCTTGATATTTTCATCACCGGGCTGGGAGATATCATCAAAACATGCAGCTCTCTTGGTTGATTTCTAGTTGATAAATAATGTTTTGTTGTGATATATGACTTGTGTATAATTGAGTTTTCTATTCATTCGTTTTGACGGCTTGATATTTTCATCACCAGGCTGGGAGATATCATCAAAACATGCAGCTCTCTTGGTTGATTTCTAGTTGATATATAATGTTTTGTTGTGATATATGACTTGTGTATAATTGAGTTTTCTATTCATTCGTTTTGACGGCTTGATATTTTCATCACCGGGCTGGGAGATATCATCAAAACATGCAGCTCTCTTGGTTGATTTCTAGTTGATATATAATGTTTTGTTGTGATATATGACTTGTGTATAAAATTGAGTTTTCTATTCATTCGTTTTGACGGCTTGATATTTTCATCACCGGGCTAAGAGATATCATCAAAACATGCAGCTCTCTTGGTTGATTTCTAGTTATATATATATATATATATATTATTTTGTTGTATTGTCAATCAACCGTGCCAACTTCTATGATTGTGAAGTCCAGAAAATTTTAAGGTCCACGTGAACCACATGCATGCAAGTTATTAAATTTCTTATGTATTTTAATTAAATGGTTTTAATTACATTAATTAAATATAGTGTGCATGTTTACACATTTAAAATGAAATTTTCTACATGAATGCATAAAACTGTATTTGTAAAGGTTATTCGAAATGCGATCGAGCAACAGAGACCGAGGGCTGAAAATGGAAAATGTTTTTATCAAATAATTGTTTTTAATTATTTAAAATAAGGTTGATGTTTCATGTTATTTCTGAAAATAAGGAGTTTTGAGGTGATTTTATACGCCGAGACGTAATTTTTATCGGTATTTGATTTTCAACAAAAATATGAAATTTCTGATAACTCGGCTAATTTTTTCACGAACTTTTCTAAATAAAATATTTTAAATATTAATTAATAGGCTTAATGAGCATAATTTATTATTTAAAAAGCTAGGCTTAATTAAGCCCATTAATTAAATGATTAAAGAAGCATTTTATTATATACAAAAAAAGGAACATAATGAATAAATAAATAAGAGTCCTAGTATACCACACACACCCACACCTACACGCACACACGCATTCACGTAACCTTCCAAGAACAGCGGCCGAAACATCTACCTTTTGGGCAAGGAAAGATTTGATTTTTTATTCATTCGTTCTTCGAATTTAGTCATCGTTCTTCCTTCCAACAACGATCACCCGACTCCCGTGCATCTCAACGTGGGCTTTTGGTTGGGTTTTGACCAAAAAAAGGGTAGAAAAAAAATAGAAAACATCATCCGTTCGTTACCGACGTTCCACCGCTACAGTATTTGTATTTTGAGCGTTTTAAAACGCAAAGGCACACCATAAATCTCTTTTTTCTCATCTAACACACCATATTACATGTTTTAATTATGTTTGCATGAAAAGCATTTGGGTTTTGTATTTATTTTCGTATTTTTGCCAACCTATGCTTAGAACATGTGTTTTTGAAACCCAAAACTCTTCCTAATGATGCACAAAGGGGCTTCCATGGTAGGGGACCTTGAAGAGATGTTTTCCACATGTTTGATGACCCTTGGGAGCGTGTTTAAATGCTGGAAAATATAGGACACCATTATGAACGAAAATTGTATGTTCTAGAGTCCTAGGGTTTGGATAAGGTGTGTTGCTTTCCTAGACGCATGCAGCTGCTAGCTACTGTCAAGGACACATCCTGTGGTCTCAAAATACTAAACCAGGGTCCTTGATGGGCTGCACGATGGCTGGAGCAAGGGAGGACGGGAGCCGCGCCTAGGAGGGTGCGCAAAGAGTCCTAGGGTACGATTGAGGGGCTAGGCGTGGTTGGGCTGGTAGGTTTGGTCCAGTAGCGTGTCGTGGGTTGGTTCTAGGTCCTAGGATGGTTGGGTAGAGGCTGTACATGGTGGTTAAGGTTGAGTCAAAATTAGCCTAGGTTCGAATCATATTAGGATTAGGACTCTTGGTGCAGAAAAATTCAATAACTTCCTAGGCGAGTTCAAGGGACTTAAATGGGCTTGATTTGGGTAGAATTTTGTTTAATTAGGTGTGGTTAAGCTTTGGTTCCAAGTTTGGTAAAGTTTGATTAAGTTTCGAGTCCATACAAGTCAAAACGGGACGTACGTCTAAGTTTAAAAATGAATAGAGGAACCTATCAAAAAGCTAAGTTTTAAGCTTAAGGAATCTTTATGGGAGTGTTTTAAGGTTATATATTAACTTTGGAATGATTTGGGATGTCGTTTAGAGGTCTAAGTATAAATACGAAAAATTACGTTTATAGGGGTAAAACGGTCATTTTACACCTAGAAATTAGTAAACGTCATGACAGTGTCCTGAATACTGTTTATATGTTAATGTGATTATTTTAAATGTTTATGGAATTTTATGATGAAACGTTAACGTTAAAAGATATGTTGCATGCTTGGTTTAAAAGAAAAATGATATTTATATGCATGGATTTTATAAAGTGATGAGAATATGAAATGTTGAAGGATGTTAAGTAATTGTGACTTATACCAATACGATGATATGTTATTACGTAAGGCCAAGGCTCAGTTGACGGGTGAGAGTGTTGCTGATGTCCCCGTCGTCCAGTACTGTGGTTACATGTAGATGAATCCATCGAAATCCTAATACGAAAGTCACAATTAACGATCTGAATTCAACGAAAAAGGAATACGGATATGGATATGAATATATTTATGATGATATGAAGATGTTTAAGTTCATGCATGATTATGAAATGTTATTTTAATTAAAAGTATTTTCATTGTCGCATGTGATCTGTAAATATATACTGAATTTAATATATTTGTATGAGAATTGTATGATCTACACTATGCTTGCGTTTTTGCGAAAGTTTGACATGAAATTTCGGTTCCTTTGCATGTTGCTCACGTTTTGTTGTATGGTTGCAAAGGGGCTGCCGGTTTTTATGTTGTTAAGCGCTGTACACGTCGAGTAAGAGGGGAACATAAGGCTGGAGTCGAAGCTTTGTGGGTTTTAGGAGAGGACCGATCGATATTTTAAGTCTTCGGGTGAAATTTCTGTGTCACAAAACCCGTCAACCTCTGTTATTTCGATTCTGAGTCTTTTTTCTTGGTTTTCTGAAAATGTATCCAACATATGATTTGTAGAACTCTCTGTTATCTTCGATTCGATATTAAATTCGTAAATTTCTGATCAGAAACTAGGGAGATATGATTTTTCTCGTAAAGTTGCTCAAGCTGTGAAATTTCTGCATCTCAAAACCCGTCACCCTCTGCTATTTAATATTCTACGACCTATTGATTGGTTTTCTGGAAATGTGTTCAACATATGATTTGTAGCACTCTCTGTTATCTTTGATTCGATAGCAAATTCGTAATTTTCTGATAATAAATGTGAGAGATATGATTTTTATCGTAACATCGCTCAAGCTGGAAAATTTGTGCGCATACGCTGGAGATTTCCAGCAACCTTAGGGCTTGTTTATAGGTCATAAGTGGTCTGAAATAAGCGGGTTAGAGGCTGGTCATGGGGGTTTGAGTCATGGTTCCAGTTAGGAAAAATTTGGTTAAGTTTCGGGTTGATTCGGATTAAAACCGGGACCCCGGTCCAAGTGTTAAAACGAATCAATTAATTTTTGAAATGATCTCTAGTTTACGTCTAAGAAATGCTTATAATTATGTTATGGGATGTTTTAAGAGGTTCGGTAAGCTTCGGGTCAATTTAGAGGTCCAAGGGTAAAATGGTCATTTTGGGGTTTCGGGGGCAAAATGGTCATTTTGCACCCGGGGTGAGATTTTAGTCCTGGCAGCACCCCGATCACAAAATTATCATGCTTTTAAATGTTTATACGATCATGTATATGAATTTTTATGAAATTATGAAAAATACGTTGCATGCTTGGTTTGAAAGAAAATTTCGTATATGCATGATTTTTATAAGTGGTGAATATGATGATATGTTTTTGAAGGATGACAGTTGGTTGTGACTAATATGATGATACGATGATATGGTTGGAGATATTGTGAGGAAAAAGGCCTAGAGGGAGCACATTTACGGGAGAAGGCCATAGAGGGATCCCAACGATTATATTTCCATTGACATGATATAATGATATGTTAGGCCAAGGCTCAGTTGACGGGTGAGAGTGTCGCTGATGTCCCCGCCGCCCAGTACCTGGTTATACATAGATGGATCCATCGACTGACATGATGATACGAAAGTCACAGCTAATGAACGGAATTCAAATTAAGAAAATTAACACGTATATGTTGATACGATTATACATGCTATGATTATTATCATGATTTGACAGGTCACGTTTACGCATATGATTTTACTGCAGATATGAAATGTATGTTGATGATGCTATTTTTCGCTACTGTGTGCTACGTATATGTACTCGTTATTCCAGGTACAGGTGTGTTGAGTCTTTATAATCACTAGGCGTGTGTGATGAAAGTGAGCATTTTGATCAGGAGACAGGAGGTGCCGAAGACTAAGTAAGCAGGCGGGATGTGCGGTGACACGACCCGAGGACCGCTTGATTTTCCGCATATTGATTCATGAGTTTTTTAGAGGAGTTAAACATTTTTTATACGTTGGTGATATTACGATTTTCACTCGTTTATGTTTACGTTGATTTTGGATGATGTTGGTTATTTTAAACTGCGCTATTTTTATTGTCAAGTAAATACGATTATTTTAAATGTTATTTTGTAATTGCGAGCTTTTATAAAAAAATTATTTCCGCACTTTTAAAATGAGTAGACGTTACAATTTTGATATGATATAGTTTCGTCATCTCTAAGCTTGAAGCAAAAAGAGTTTGATGTGGCCTGGCTTACAATAATAATGGAAAATGAAACGTCGATTTCTTTGCTTTGGCCTTTGAGCAGAATCTTGCTTCTTAGTTGGTGAAACTTTGACCGAAGGAATGTCTCTTGGAGAGTTTGAAGTATCTTTACTTTCCTTCACAAAAACACTAGTTTGTGACCTAGAGTTGTTGGATTATCCATACTCAAACGTTGTTAATGTACCCAAGACCAGCTTTGCTGTCTTTCCCACCATCAACATTGAGTCGATTTTTGTTGAACTTGAGTTAAATTTGGCAAGAGTCTTTGTAGTCTTTTTGAGATCATCCTTGACTTTGCACAATTTAAGGTCCTTTTTTATTCAACATAATTTCAAGTTGTGGCACACAATCTTTCAAATCTCTATTCTCCTTTGAGAGCATCGAATTATCTTTTTTTTTTTTAATCTAGTCCTCGTACAATTCCTCATACATATTATGCACATTTTCCAAGGTGATTTCAATAACATCCTGGGTTTCCAGATTACTCGAATCACCGAGAGTTTTTGCATTGAAGCACACTGATTTTGACGTGATGTTGCGACCAGGTGTTGCAACACCAGAGCAACACCTACCAGCATTTTGTCTTCAAAACAACAGATAGAGAGGTGTGATTTTCTCCTTTACTAGATTTCTGCTCTTTTTCAGATTCTTCATCACTTAAGGAAACTGTCATACCTTTGTTCCTTTGAAGTCTATTGGTACATTCATTTACATAATGACCAAAGCCAGAACAATCTCTCCAGTAAACTGATTCTAATATTTTGACATCCGGTTGAATAATCAATTCATTTCTTGGTCTAATTGCCTTTGAGTAAGTGCAATCATTTTATTTTTCTCAGGAGCAACCAAAGTTGGCAGTTTAGATGGTTGAACAAATTTCTTCTTGTCTCTCATCTTTTTTAGATAATCACCAAATTTTTTTTTTAATCAAAGAGATAGAATCTTCACATAAATTAGACTCGTTGACTTCCTGAGATAGTTGAATTAAGTAATTAACGGAGGCATCAGAAACTTGTAGTGAAATGGTCTTCCTTTTGTCTTTTTTTGCAAGTCCAAATTCATCTCTAAAGTTCTGAGAGGGCATATCAAATCCTCCAAGCTAAGAGTGGAAGTGTCTTTAGACTCATCGATTGCACAGATATTGATGTCGAACCGTTCTCGAAGAGATCTTAAGACCTTGTTGACCAGTCTTTCATTTGGCATTGGATCTCCAAGACTGAAGGCTTCATTTGCAATATCATGCAACCTACGATCATATTCAATGATAGACTCATTTTATTCCATCCCCAGGCTCTCAAATTTAGAGGTTAGCATCCTTAGCTTGGTTCTATGCACACTCTCAGATCATTCACCGTGCTTTTGAAGAATTTCCCATGCATATTTGGCAGCGATGCAATTGGTTATCAAACTAAACATGTTGATATCGACCGAAGTAAAAATTGCATTGAGTGCTTTTGAGATCAAATTCGAAGTTTGGGTTTCATCGGTTGTCCATACATTCTCTAGTTTGACGTGACTGTCACCATCTGCATCCAGGATTTTTGGTAGAGTTCAACCATATAAAACACGTTGCCATGCTCTTTCTTCGATGGATTTGGTCTATAACCTCATCTTGACTTTCCACATAGCATAATTGGATCCATCCAAAACCGGAGTCGAAAAGCATTGTTGACCGACAACACGTCCATTGTACTTTTGCCTGTTTAAACAAAAATAACCAGAATCACACTTAATAATCAAGAGTTGGCTACGATACAAATGAGAGTGTTTGTTTAACATAGAAGTAAAAAAAATACTAAGATTGTGTATATCAGATTTTAGTTGTTGTGTGCATGTGTTATAACACATATCCATAACATGCAACATAATATATATTAATTAAACACATATGATAAACTTTAATGAATAAAATCAGACAAAGTAAATCATAAACAAGCATTTCGATGCCTGAGGACAAAACAATTAACTTGTTAGTTTACAAAAATCACATAGTGAACAAATAAAAACTAACTCTCTTAATACGTGAGTGAACAAAGTGCATCCAAGTTTATATATCAAATCATATAACCAAAATTGCGAATGCGACAAACGTGAAGCCAAAGTTCTTAAATAAACGACACACTAATCAAAACAGTGATGATGTGTTGTTATTAAATGTTCTCAACACTTCATGGCGATAGTTCAATACATTTTGGCTTGAGTTCTTTATTAATTCACCGTCGTAATTCCTTGTTCTTCTTGCGCCTTTTCACTTCTCTCCTTCAACTCCAAGAATCGCCACACACGCAACAGCAATGATATCTTATTTATAGGCTTGTTATACCCTAGAGTTTATTCCTTATATAGAGTCCTACACACATAGGAAAACAAGAATTTCATTAGGAAATAAATTTTTTTTAACAATAGTATAATATCTAGATATCTTATTATAAATATCAATAATATCACAATATTATTGAACAAGGAAAATATCAATATTATAAAAAAATATCATTAATCTAGAAAGAGAAAACTTAATATGTTAATATCGCAATATTATCAATAAGAAAAATTAATTAAAAAATAAAATATTATTTTCATAAAACATTTAATAATACATAAAATAATAAAATTTTAAATTAAAAATAAGTGAATGTTCATATTTTGTACTCGAAGTTTAAAGTATTTTGGCAAGCTATTCACTCCATAGCTCGAAGTTTAAAGTATTTTGGCAAGCTACTCACTCCATAGCCGGTCGCCCCACAAGCTAGTCCCTTGTTAGTCAAGTGGCGTGAACTTTTTTGGGGATAACGAAGGAAAGAGAAGGGTCTGAGCATTCGTGGTTTTATTTTCGACAAGGCTGAAGGGATTGGCTTTATATATATATTTTTTGGCCAAAATATTTTGATACTCAAGTATTTATTGTTTAAAATTTAAAAGATAATTAAAGTTTTATCTAAAAAAACTATCATTTTTTTGCACTTTTTCGTGGTTAATGAGGTAAACCTATACATTTTACCTCAAGTTTACACGATTTTTTTCATGCATAATGCGCTCTAGGATGACCGCTTTTGTATAAATAAAAGCTTTCATTCACGGTTCTTGTGTAATTCTCGCTTTTTCGTGTTTTTTAGAACAATTATTATAAATATTTATATAGATTAGGTCTCCTGTGATGGAGTCATGAATTTATATCAATAAGATGGATCGACAGTTAGAGTAGATGTCCTGCAAGCCAACGGTTGGCTAGGAAATTTATTGACTCAAGTGTAATAAACAATATTTATTTTAATATAATTTAATTTTTTATAGTCTTGTTTTACTTTATCTGTATACCCATGCAATCAGCATAGATAAAGTCCTTGATTATACTTTAATACAAATGAATCGTAATTCGATGTTGAAACTCATTTGTAAACACTGTATAATCTAAATTCGTTCCTAGTCGATTCAGCCACCTAAAACATGGATAAAGATCGCTTGAGCTCGAGACTAGCATCTGTGATGTGTACCGCGTTTCTTGATAAGGGCATAAAGATGTACAAACATGCAGATGGATAGTTATATGATGATTATACCAAACAACCCTCTCTCGGACTTTCCAAGTGGTTATCATTCATCGAGAGGATAAGTCCGTGGTTATGATTGTACACCATTAGTTCTTACGACCAAGGACAACACTGATGCTCTATATGCTAGAGCTGTGCTTTGACTCGTTTATCGACTCCAGGAGAGTCATCAGGTGGCGAGGTTGGGTACAGTTGCGACAAATATAGGAGCCAGTGCATTGTAGTCGGGGATTCACCACTCACCTGCGGGTGTGGATATCCTATGTGATCTGATGAAATAATAGTGCATGGAATCTCTGGCCAGAGTATGAGATGTACGTTAGAGAAGGAGTTCTCCAATAGTACATGCGATGCCACTATTTATATGTATCACATAGTTATCGAATTATTATGCAACCCTCGATGAACCAATGGTTGCAGATTCGATCGGAATATATGAGATGAAGGGATCGTACTTTACGTTAATCATAATCGACTGGTTCTTGCATGCATTATCAGTGATATCTAGGGAGTCATGGGGCGATGATACTAGACGCTCTTACCATGATTCGATGGGTTTAATCAGAAAATGGTTTCTGACATTCTCATGATCAATGGTTGATACATAGAATGAGGCAAATTTGGGTAAGTCCGAATAAAGAATTATGTCCTGAATCACAAAGAGTTGTGAACCTACGGCTAGCTGTATCCCTGAACCATTTAGGGTCACACAAGTACTGGTTTACTTGTTTCCGTTGAGATAATAAATTCAATGAGTTGAATTTATAAGAAATAAGTTTGATATGATCAATCGATAAGCTCATAAATAAAGTTTATAAAATCTTATAGAAATTTTGAGAGCAAGACTGTTAAGACAGTCAAAGGAGTACGCCTGCCTTATTTAGACATTGGTGATCTCGAAATTAAAGTGTGTATCATAATAACAAACAAGTTGAAATTGTCACATCGATGATATTGGATCGTCGATCGAGATTATGATGAGATTAATGTAATGGGTGCATGGATAATGGGCTTGTAAGAGTATAAGCCCATCATGCAAATTTATTAAAGTTCAAATGGACTTTAATAATTAATTATATTTTAATTGTGTTAAAATATAATACATTAAGTTTTTATTAAATATGATATTGATTTATGCAATATGGAATATTATGATACCATAATTTGAAAGTTGCACACAAAGAAAAATCAATGCATGATTAGTGGTGTGCCATTCTCGTGAGTCAAGGATTTATTGAAATTTATTAAATTAATTAATATAATTAATTAAGGAAATTACAATTAGTTGATTCAATTAACAATATATATATATATATTACTTTGAGAATGGACCACCGATGCTTTTCACATAAAAAGGAAAATCGAGATTGGCAAAAGGTTGGAATGATTTTAGAATCTTTAATTACCTTAATTAATTAGATTCATTAAGAAAATTAAGGATTAGAAATAATATATGAATTTTTTGATTCTTATTTACAAAATATTATCCGAAAGTTGATTGGCATGAAATCATGATTTTCGGCTATTCCCTTTTTCCCTTCACAGGGCATTCGAGAGATTTTAGTTGCAAGAACTCTTTCGGCTTATCCAATTTGGCAAAATGATTTTTGTGCTCTCAAAAGGGTTTTGAACCAAATTGTGTTTTATCTCTACACAAAACATCTTATAACTTTCTAGTGCAAGTTAGAAGAGGAACAAATAAACTGATCGTGGATCTGATTCGGAGATTTGAAGAAAGTTCGAAGAGATTTACAATAAGAGCTACATCCGCTAATACCGGAGTATTTGGTGCAAAGTGAATTTTCACTAAAGGTATATTTGTATACTCCCTATGGATGTTTAATCTTAAAACCATACGAGTGCTCATCCAAACAAATATCTTGAATGTAAAGATCTAAAATTTTTTAAAACTTTCGCTGCGTTTTGGGCATGAGAAAACCGAGATCCAACATCGTCTTGGTATTGATCTAGAGTGAAAAACAAAACTTTTGACATAAAAAATAATTTCTTTCAATGATTTGATCAAGCAGGAGACATATCTTACAAAACTGACTCGTAAGACAATCAAATTTTTACGAATTGTTTAAAGTTTTGAGTCGAAGCTGCATTATAGATGCATTTGTGCGTAGGTTGTTTGATTCTAAAAAAACATACAAGTCCTGCAAAATGTGACAAAAAATTTCAATAATTGCTGCAACATATGGAGACAAATTTCATTCATTCTGGACAAAGCGTCACCATTCACCATTATTAGCCGTTACAACACAGCACATGATTCCTACGAAATGGTTCATAAAATAGTTTTTTTTTTTTTTGGAAAACAATTTTAAACCTTTTTACAGTATGGTGACTAGAATTTCTTAATTAGTAAATAAGTTCTTCTTGAAGTCACATTACGTCCAAATTAATATTAAACCGAGTCGGGCCGAAAACATTTCGGAGAAACGCTTTCAGTACGTGTTCTTCATTCACCAGACTCCAACCCGAGATTCGAGTCGATGGGAATGGAACAGTTTATTGGAAGGGAAAATGTAAGACCTTAAAAATTGTATCCAGCACTTGCGGGTGAAATTTAATGAGAGAAAGAGTACATTGAATATCAATGCAAATATTCCCAAAGGACAAATCATGGCGAGTACTCTGTCATATTAAGAACAAAATCCATTAAAACACCAGGGAATAATTATTGATGGAGACTTGAAATGAAATCTCTTCCCCTCTCCTTTGCAATCTTATCTTATTGCCCATTCCACACAAACAAATGGGACAAAATAAATATATATATATATGTATATATATGTATACATATGCTTCTTAAAATTAAAATAAGAAAATCAAGAAGGGGCAGATCGTGTAACTTCATTACTTATCGAGTATGAAACATATGTAAAATTTCATGAAGAAATTACACGACCGTTTTATAAGATTAAAAAAACACTGTACATACACAAAGTTTGTTTAACGTCATAAATTTGTTATTTTAATTTTTTACTTAGGATATCTAGTTAATTAATTGTGCGATATCAAATATGGGTTGATGTTTTATAGCAAAATTTTAAATGGATAGAAGGTATATATCCTCAATTCTTGCTCAACCATTCTGATTTATGAAATATTACAACGTTGGACCTGGAACTTTCATGTGGGTCAACTCACAATGTGAGCCCTATAAATTTGTACCTTTTTTTTTTCGATTTAGTAATTTTCAACTAGAATGGTTACCTCGGAAATTGATAATGTGCTTAAAAAAAATAAAAATTTATATCAGACGGTCTCACTGATCGTATTTTGGGAGACAGATCTCTTATTTGAGTTATCCATTAAAAAATATTATTTTTTATGCTAAGAATATTACTTTTTATTATGAATATCGGTAGGGTTGACCCGTCTCACAGATAAAGATTCGTAAGATCGTCTTACAAGAGACCTACTCATAAAAAAATGATGACGAATTGTTGACGGTGGAAAAAACTAAAATTAATAATAATAATAATAATAAATTAGTTGACTAAGATGTTAATCAATAACATGATAAAAAAATGTCTAATGTTTAACTAAAGAATCTGCGTAAGAACTAACCTTGCATTAAAAATTTCTTTTTAACAGTGAAGAGATGCATCAAATTAGTACTTGAGGAAAGCTCTCACCGCACAAAGCAACCTATGTCTACCCAAATGCAGAAACCACCAGTAGCATTGCCAGAATCTATCACATTATCAGGCAAGCTATCACCACTGATGGCTGCCGAAATGTGGTTCGATGATGCTTGCATACTAGACGTGGATTACTTTGTGAAGACACTTTCAAGCATAAAAGGGAAGGGGGTTAGACCAGACTTAGTGGGTGACTGGGTTCAATCATCACACATTATGCTTCCAAATGGCTCCCAGATATGGCTGCAGATGAGTCGGAACGAACCATGGCCAGTTTCGAACACTCCCCCGAAAGTATCACAGCTTCATGTATGAAGAAAAGGTTATTCATTGAAACTTTGGTTGGGATTCTTCCACAAGAAAAAGATTCAATCCCTTGTAACTTCTTGTTACGGTTGCTGCGTGTGGCTAACATGGTGAACGTGGACGCCAGTTGTCTCGAGGAGCTGGAGAAACGAATTTCTTGGCAGCTCCATCAGGCTTCTTTGAAGGAGTTGATGATACCTTGTTTTAGTCACACTTGTACTACACTTCTTAATGTTGAGTTAATTCTTCGGCTGGTTAAGAAATTTTTGAGTTCGGATGAACTTTCGAGGACCGAATCTGCCCTTTCGAAGGTGGCCAAACTTGTTGACTGTTACCTCGCAGAAGCGGCTGTGGATTCACAATTGATGTTGACGGAATTCGTGATTCTTGCTGGAGTGCTTCCTAGCTACGCACGCTCAACTGACGATGGCTTGTATCGAGCCATTGATACGTACCTTAAAGTGAGCCAGCTTTTATGTCTCCGTGCTGTGATTTTTTTTATCGTTTGTTTAATCTGATCTTTATATTCAACATTTTCTTGATTCATGACATTACAATGCTTAGCCTATTACCACAAATGAATCCAAATCCGAAATGTCAGTTTATTATTGGTTCATGAAGTTTGATAAATGGTCTTTGTGAGAGTTTTGTATTGTCACCAGCACAAAATCTTCATTGCGTCGACGTCTTTTTAAAGGTTCTTATAGCATACATAATAATGCATACTTGGCAAGTTTTATCTAACAAAAATCATATCAATACACTAGCCACATCCCGGGGTTCCGAAGCAAGATAGAAAGAGACTCTGCAGCCTAATTGACAGCAGAAAGCTCTCATCCGAGGCGTCCCTTCACGCTGCTCAAAATGAGAGACTCAAGTTCTCCTCTCAGAGCAAAGCAAGGTTACAAAGCAGATAGAATGGAGCGGATCATTGAGCGGAGCACGAAGCCCGGGGATCCTCGGGCTCGAGCTCCCGGCACGGTGCCATTCGAAGCGTGAAATGAACGTGCAACAAATGGAGATCAAGAGTGAAAGAAGATGTCCTCAGGCTACAGAACCAATGCATTGTTATGCAGAGACAGATTGAGAAAATGTTGGAGAAAAAGAAGGGCTATTTTAGTTGGAAGAGGCTCGGGTTTCCGGTGTTCAGGGCCAACAAAGTCGGAGGGGTCGAGAGAGAGGGCGAACTCGTGGTCGGGGGGAAAACAGCCGGGGACACCAAGCCGAGACTTGTGAGAGGTAGAACGTCCACCAAGTGGCGGTACTCCGTATCCTGAAGACGTGGTCGACCAATCAGTTCAGTGGTAGCCAATCGTGCTTGCATAGACTTGTAATAATATATAGTATGCTTATTTAGTTATTTACATTTCATAATAATAAACCTTTTGCCTGTTTATCTTTCCACTTATCCGATCCTATCATTCGGTGATAGTGGCCCCAAGAGTGTTCCAAACGAAACAAATGCGTTACTCATGTATGTGTAGCCTAAACATAACAATCGTATCTTTGGGCAGCATAACTGTGAACATCATAACTTTACTATATATAACATGCATAACTTACACGAGCCAAAGATTTATATATTATTGTTGGAATGTCGTTTCTCGTACACAAGACGTAACGGAAATTAAAATTTTTTTTTGTTTTCAACGTTCAAATTGTTTCTTGGACGTCATATGAATTAAAACATACATATGACGTGTAGATCAGTTTACCTTTGTGTATTAACGCTGGTTCCAAAATATTCTAGATTTTATGCGGAGATAGTCCTTTTTGTAAATTCCTTTCAAACGGAACTCCTTCATTTGATCGTCTAATCAAGTCCACGATCAGAGACTGAATTCCTTGTTTGATTGCATTAGAGTTCTCAAACAATTTTGCGTTGAGACTGGATCACCAAAATTTCAGAAATCTGGCAGTGATGGGCGGCACACGGTTGAAGGGCTTCAAGAAAATTGTGGTGAGATTTTTAATCAATTCTAGACTCCTCTAGAATATTCAATGAGATTAATGTAAATATAGTAATCACAATTATTAACATTATTATTATTTAATTAGTAGATTCAAAATTTACTAAATAAATAATTTTGAACTCAATATAACCACGATCGACGATCAGACACCGTCGATATACATATGATACAATCTTGTTCATATAATGAAAATTGAGAATTTCGAAAATCAAAATTTTCACTGATGATACAGTTTTGTGAACTCTTATACTGAAAACATGCATTTCCAATCTCCTTATTTAATTAGCCCTTAAACAACTTACACAACTTTCAATGCATGAAATCCACTTATAAACTCCTTTATAAATAATTAGCTTGATATCCATCAAGTTACAGTCCTGTTAGGATCGGTTGGGTGTGATGAAGTGTTTAGAAGGGGGGTTGAACAAACACTTGACAATTTTCTCAATTTTTCGATGGATGAATAAGTTAAGTGATAAACTGAATTCAGGAATTTTGTTGTCAATGTCAATCAATTTAACTTAATAATAGTGCGGAAATAACTGAAAGATAGATAGAATAAAAAAAATAAAACAAGCAACACAAGATTTGTGGATGTTCGGAGATTTCAAACACTCCTACGTCACCCCTTATATCACGAGGATATGATATTCACTAAAAGGATTTGATCTATACAATGATTTGTACAAACTCACTTCAGTTTGGACTTAACAATGACAAAACTAAATTCTTAGTATCACTAAAATTTGTATCAATACTCTACTAATGTATTTTCTAAGCACAACTGGTCTTGCAAAGATCGAATAAAACAACAATGAATGTTTGTGCTTGAAGCTCAAAGTATAGCCTGAAAGCTTTGGATATGTATTATAAGTGTGAACTTTTGTAAAACTGAGCTTTGAAAGAATATGCGTAGAGTTCTGACTGAAAAGCTTGATAATCGGATGACTCAATTAACTACGTCTGTGTTGTGTTATTCTTTCGTATCTTTCTCAGCTGATCTTCTCGGATATTTTTAAGCTTTGATTCCAACGGTAACAATGAATGTATTTGAATCTTTATATCCACTTGTATAGTCATGTCAACATTATTCTAACAGTCGTATAATGTATCTTTTCTGAAATGCGGCGTTCCCACTGCTTCTGTACAAACTGTCGGTTGTTGGCTACGTCCTTAACTGATGACGTGTAAAGTTGATAAAATCAGTTGAGTTCTTTAGCGATATGATTAACTGATTTGTGTGTAACTGATCAGTCTCAACTGATTGTAGTGTAACTGATCACTCTCAGATTATCGTTAAGTTGATAACATAGTTCAGTTAGTTTCGTTCAGTTCAGTTGCCTAGAATTATATATGCATTAATATTCAGTTTAGGAAACTATTAGTTTACGAATCTTCAGTTCAGTTACCTTCAGTTTTCTTGATCAGTTGTTCAATTTTTTCACGCTTAATTTTTCAAACTCCGAAGTTTAGTTTCCAACAATTTCCTCCTTTTGGTGTTTGAAAAAACTTAGAATATATGAACTGATCAAACTAAATCTTGTAGATAAAATAATCTTTTATTGATAACTCTTTCAATGTATAGATTTGTACAAAGAATGAAAGAATTTCTGAATGAAAGAATCTTCTTTCATTGTACAAATTCATACAAAGAATAAAAGAATAACTGACTGAAAAATTTGCCAAAACTCTCAACTGAATAAAGATGATGTCTTCTAATTGATCTGGACTTCTTCATTTCTTTGCTCTTTTATCAGCTGGTTCTTGATCAGTTGGTTGACTGGATCTTTTCTTAGCAACCGATCTTTTCTTAGATAGAAATTGTGCAGACTGGACTGAATATCTTCTATCATAGTATCAATAGCCATGGTTAATTGAGGAGAAAAGGCTTCAGACGATTCTAGGTTCTTGCTCCATGTCTTCTTCATTGAAAATGACCAAGGCCCTATTTGGTGATTCAGTCACAACTGTAACCATTTTTAGAATAATTTCTTCAACTACCTTATGTTGAGGTTCTTGAGGTTGGGTGGTGGTCCGAGCAGCAGTAGAGCTGGTAGGCTCTTCAGTTGGTTTGTCAGCTGACATTTCAGTTAGCTCTTCAGTTGGCACTGCTTCAGTTGGTTCTAAGTGCAACAGAGCGATGTCAGCTTCAATTTGAACTCCTTGTTCAGTCGTGGCAGGCGACTGAACTGGTTCTACAACTTCTAGTATTACAACCTCTGAGGGTGATTGTTCAATATTGATTAGGTCTTAAACTGGTTCATTAGTTCTAGCATTCAGCTGGATGTCAGCGGCAACTGATTGCATTACTTCATCGACGTTTGCCAGTGACAACTCATCGTCAAAGAATAGTTGAAGACCTGCTGGAGGAGATTGAAGAGCAGAAGATGACGGCTGAGCATCCTTTGAAGAAAGGTCGGTTGCTTGCTCAGATTGTTCAGCAACTGCTTCCTTGGATGACTCTGGCTAATGAGTTGAGGGTTCAGCCCGTTCTTCTGATGATTGACTTTGGGAATTAGCTGGTATAATAAATTCTTGTCACATTTCCCAATCTTTGATCTTCATCTGAAATGATATAAGATCCATGTACAACTGATCAAAAACTGCTTTGTCATTGAAGGCAGTTGAATTGGTAGGATCATAGTTCTTGCGTAGCTGAGCTATGACTTGAGCTAGCTTTTTGACATGCATCAGATCAAAGAAGTAATTCCTCCTTTCTAGTGCTTGAGAAATTGAGGCAACTTTAACTACCTTGAGGACTACTGTTTCCAAAGCGATGAATTTTTCCAAAACCGATTTTTTCTGCAATCGGTTGGCAAAAATTTTAGTCTTGAATCTGACCCATTTATTTTATGCTCTCAACTTTGATTCAAGGAACTCATTTACTTTTTCCCATATCAGGTCAATATGAGTCTGAATCTAGTTTGTTGGTATGGGCTCTTCAATCATCTTGCCCTTATCTTTTGGGTCAGAAAGGGAATGCGTAATGCTCAACCCAGAAACTGTTGAATCTACCTTCTCACGTATCACCAAGCCCTTTGGTCGGGCAAAAAAGTAGTGTTATTGGACCGGTGATAGTGATCAGAGGTGATCTCAATCCAACTTGTTTTTGTTTATCACCAGATTCGATGATAATTTTCTTTGTGGGAGCAGTTGGAGGAGGATACGGAGGATCAGTTGAGGGAGCAACTGGAACTGTCGTGATCAATATTGCACGTATGGGCTATTCAGCTCCAGTTGGCTTCAGTCTCTCAACTGGGATGGCTGCAATAGGCTTGTTTTTCTGGGTCCTTGGCTTCTTCAAGATTTTTTGAAAGGGGTTTTCTCCGATTCAGTTTTACTGACAATCAGTTTCCTCTTGATTGCCTTCTTCGACTTTGCCAAGTCCTTGGCCTTCTTTACTGACTTGGGAGCTGCCTGCGTCTCAATCTCTTTTTTGAATTTTAAAAACTGCTCGGGAGAAATGTCCAGCTTTGTCTTCTGTGGCTGAACATTCTTAGTAGTGAAGACCTTGTATTCAGATGTGTAACGTCCCGAAAATTTTAAGGTCCACGTGAACCACATGCATGCAAGTTCTTAAATTTTTTATGTATTTTAATTAAATGGTTTAAATTGCATGAATTAAATATAGTATGCATGTATACACATTTAAAATGTACTTTTCTACATGAATGCATAAAATTGTATTTTTAAAAGTTATTCGAGATGCGATCAAGGAACGAGACCGAGGGCTGAAAAATGAAAAATATTTTTATTAAATAATTGTTTTTAATTATTTAAATTAATGTTGATGCTTTATGTTATTTCTGAAAATAAGGAGTTTTGTGTTGATTTTATACGTCGAGACGTAAATTTTATCGATATTCGATTTTCATCAAAAATATGAACTTTCTGATAACTCGGCTAATATTTTCACAACCTTTTCTAAATAAAATATTTTAAATATTTACTAAAGGGTTTAATGAGCCTATTATACCTTGATTAATGGGCCTAGGCTTGCACACGAGTTTTAATTGAAATAAAGGCCATCAAACCTCACAATTACACACACAACTCACGCACACCACACACACAAACACAAGAAATCCTCTTGGCAGCCACCAACAGCACATCACACGTATTTTTGAAGAAGAAAAGCCATGGAAATTGAAGGAAAAATCAGCAAGCTTTCACCCCTTGTCTCCTCGCCAACGTTCTTCGCATCACAAGCTATTTTTCATGCGTAATATACGCAAAGGCACACCTTAATCTCTTTTTTCTCATATTTCATACCATATTATGTGTTTGATACATGATTGCATGAAAAACATTATACGATTTATATATTTTCGTTTTTATGGCTATACATGCACAAAACTAGTGTTTTCATATTGTAAAACTCCTCCTAATGATGCACAAAGAGGCTGCCATGGTAGGGGAACTTGATGAGATGTTTTTCCACATATTTAAGGGTCCATAGATGCATGTTAAAGGGGATGGATAGTAGGGGTGCAAGGATGAACGAAAATAAGATTCCTAGTGGCTAAGGAGTCTTCGACTAGGAGTCCTTGTTGGTTATGGTTTCTAGATACTGTTAGAGCACAACTAAGAGACCTAAGAGGGCTGCATGAGGGTCCTAAGATGGCTGCACGAGGGTGGCTCGAAGGGCAAGGTTGATGTGCATGCGCTTGGACGGGCTTGGGGGAAACGAGTGCATGCGTTTGGAGGGGATTGGGGAGCTGTGGGTTTAGGCTTCTCAAACTCGGTCTAGTAGAGTCCATAAAGATCCAGTAGGGTCCTAGTCAAAAAGGGGCTGGTCGATTTTCTTTAGGCCTAGGAGCGAAGGGATGCATGGCAAGTTAGACTAGTGATTTCGAAAATAAAGGGTAGAAATTCAGTAGGTTTGCAGGGCAATTCCGATGGTGTTAGGTGGATTGATTTCGGTTGAATATGGTTTATTTAGGTGTCATTAAGCTTTGGTTCAAGTTTGGTAAAATTTGGTTAAGTTTCAAGTCAATACGAGTTAAAACTTGGATGTACGTCTAAACTTTAAAAACATTTTGGGAAATTAGTCGAGGGTCATAAGTTTACGTCTGAGGAACATTTATGGGAGTGTTTCAAGGTTATATGTTAAGTTTGGAATGATTTGAGACGTCATTTAGAGGTCTAAGGATAAATACGAAAATTTTTACGTCTAGGGGTAAAATAGTCAATTTACACCTAGAAAATAGTAAACGTCATGACAGTGCTCTGAATGCTGTTTTATATGTTAAAATGATTATTTTAAATGTTTATGGAATTTTATGATGAATCGTTAACATTAAAAGATATGTTGCATGCTTGGTTTAAAAGAAAAATGATATTTATACGCATGGATTTTTATAAAGTGATTGAAATATGAAATGTTGAAGGAAGTGAAGTAATTGTGACTAATACGAATACGATGATATATGAATACGTAAGTTCAAGGCTCAGTTGACGGGTGAGAGTGTCGCTGATGTCCCCGCCGCCTAGTACTGTGGTTACATATAGATGGATCCATCGACCCCTAATACGAATACGAAAGTCACAATTAATGATCCAAATTCAACGAAAAGGAATACATATACGTATATGATTGATATGAATATGTTTATGATGATATGAAAATGTTTAGTGCATGATTATGAAATGTTATTTTAAGTAAAAGTATTTTCACTGTTGCATGTGATTGTATACGTATTACTTGCTATCAAGATTATGGTTTGCCGAGTCATTAGAGTCACTAGGTGTAATCGATGCATGTGAATATGATAATAATGATAATGGAGGTCTTGATGGTTGATCTGACTAGACTGAAGGTTCACATAACCCGAGGATCAACTCTTGTTCTTCCACACTTATGTTTATGATTTAGGATTTTAAGTTTATGTTAAAGATATTTTTACGAATTTTATTATGCTTTTGAATGGTTTTTGAGAGGTTGTTAGTTTTAGCAATATTGCTAAGTTAGGATTTGAAAACATTTCCTTTAGTTTTCAAATATAGTTGGTTTTTTTTTTTTAAATGGTGCAAGGTATTTTAAAGTTTATATATATATATGTATATATATATATATATGTATTTATCATTCGGCCGAGAGTAATGAGTAAACAAAAAAAAAAATTCTAGTAATTTTTTAAGCAAAACGAGTAATAGACGTTTCAGGATGACTTCTCACCCGAGTCATCTATTTAACCTTTGCTCTTCAAGAGGGAGCTGATAGGCACAACATTGCCTTTGGACTGTTTTGTCGACTGAACCATATTTTTCAGAGTGATGAAAATAATGGCCGACCAGTTCAGTTTCCGTCCATTTAACACAGCAACCATAACTTGAAATTTCTCAAGGGTGAGGGCAGCACAAGAGCCTGCCTTAGCCAGAACACCCTTGGAAACTAGGTCTGCCAACAACTGATATTCATACTTGAGCTCCTTCTTGGGATCATAAACTTTTTCTTCTTTCCATCAGCAGATAAAAGTGTTAGCATCTCCTCAACATAAGAAACTTCACTTCAGAGAATTGAGAAAGACCATCCGAGGGCAGTTGGAAAAAGGTGCTGAATGATTCTTCATCTAAAACAAGCAACTTACTGCCGACAGTGGTTGTGATTTTCCATTCAGCAGTGATGTAGCCGTTATCATAGAAGTCTTGAACCTCTTTAGGATAGATTTCCTGAGTAGATGACCCAAGAAACTTCTTCAATCCAACTGCTTCCAGCTTTAGAAAGACACTTCAAATGGATTCATCCTTAACAGAGTGGACTGAATCAAAATCAATAGCCATAGCATTAAAAATGTAAGTGGGAATTTGGCTTGCCATTTCTAAGTTGTCGGAGGATCTGCGTAAAAGAAAAAGATTTGGTAGTTTGATATGCTCTGTAAGTTGAAATGCTCGTAAAGAAACCGAAATGATGCAGGTTCATTTCTTATGTTGGTGACCATTCGAATTTTTTTGGACACGTGTCAGTCCAAAATGAATTGATTTAAAAATGTGTGTACGTCGTGTGTAATCATGAATGAAAAACCTTTGGACTACGTGGGGCCACGTGATCGATTACTATTCAATGAAAAACACAATTAAATGCATAATTTTGTCAGTCCCATTATTTAATAGGAAATTCTTTTCGATTAATCAGTCAACTTATATGATAAGATCAGTTAGGTCAATAACTGAGTGATCAGTTGAGAGCTGAATCAGTTCAGTTGAAGACCAAATGACGAATGTCTTATCAGTTAACCAATTTAAAATAACATTCCCCCTAAACAAATGCGTATAAATAAAAAAGAGCAAGAGAATCTCATCCTCGATGAATTAATTGCATTCGTTTGACTGATGTCTCTTCATCTTATTTAGTTTCTCCAATCAGAGCATGTCTATAAATAATAACAAATTTATCAGATACAAAATATTTTTACAGATAATATGAATCAGTTGTAGATGGGCAAGGCAAGTTATCCGCATGGATTAACTCCTAGCTGATTGCAGTAGAAAAGGAAATAGACAATGTAATAGCTAATCGTTTTCATTAATAAAAATCTTATTTTAGTCAATGTTTGTATATTCTTTACTGTTTTAATTACTTCTGCATCCTAACTGATACTAACTGAGTGAAAATTAGTAAAAACTAAATAACCACTGAGTGACAGTTCTAGCAGACATAAAATAATGCAACTGAGATTAAGATAAATCAATTAAACCAAGAATATTATGAAATTAATAAAACTTAGTCTCGGGTAATGGTTTGGTGAAAATGTCAGCTGCTTGTTGTTCAGTTGATATATACTCCAGCCTGATTGAATTCTTTAGAGCATGGTCTCTAATGAAGTGATGTCTGACATCAATGTATTTGGTCCTGGAGTGAAGAACTGGATTGTATGTAATTGCAATTGTGATTATATTGTCACAGAAGATCGTTGATTCTTCTGCAATGAATCCATATTCTTTCAGTTGTTGCTGAATTCAGAGCGGTTGAGCACAGCAGCTTCCAGCAGCTAGATATTCTGCTTTAGTTGTGGAAGTTGCTATGGATGTTTGCTTCTTGCTGAACCATGAAATCATTCTGTCTCCTAGAAACTGGCATGATCACGGATGCTTTTACGATAAAGCTTACATCTTGCATAATATGCATATGAATAGCCAACAAAATTGAAAGATGAGTCTTTAGCATATCATAAGCCCATATTTTGGGAGCCTTTAAGATATTTCGATATGCGTTTTGGCAGCTGAAAAATGTTATTGCTTAGGATCTGCCTGAAATCTACCACACATGCAAACATAAATTACAATATCAGGACGAATAGCAGTTAGGTATAATAAATAACCTATTAAACCTCTGTAGAGTGCCGTCTCAACTGATATTCTCCCTTCATCTTTATCTAATTTAATCAATGAACTAATGGGAGTATTTACAGCTAAACATGACCCCATGCCAAATTGTTTAAGCAGTTCCTTCGTGTATTTTGTCTGACTGATAAAAGTACAAGTTTCCAGTTGCTTCACTTGTAGACCAAGAAAGAACGTATGTTCACCAATCATATTCATCTCAAATTTCTCATGCATTAACTTGCCAAATTTCTTACATAATTTGGGGTTAGTTGACCCAAAAATAATATCATCAACATATATTTGCACAAGTAAAATATGATTATTCTTTGAAAATTTAAACAGAGTCTTATCAACTGATCCAACTAGTAAAATCATGATCAGTTAGAAATTTTGGAAGTGTCTCATACCAAGAGCTCTTGGAGCTTGTTTAAGACCATATAAAGCTTTTTTCAAGTGATAAACATTATTAGGAAGAGAGTGATTAATAAAACCTGGGGGTTGTTCGACATAAACTTCTTCCTACAACTGACAGTTCATGAATGCATTTTTTACATCTATTTGGTAGACTTTGAAGTATTTGAATGAAGCATAAGCAAGGAACATTATAATTGCTTCCAATCTTGCGACTGTGCATATGTCTCGTCGTAATCAATTTCTTCTTGTCTATATCCGTGTGCTACAAGCCTCGCTTTATTGCGCACAACTGAACCTTCTTCTTTCAGTTTTTTCCTATAGACCCACTTTGTACCTATAATGGTTTTAAAAACTGGTTGGAACTGAAATTCCAGACATTGTTATGCGTAAACTGATTTAGCTCTTCTTACATAGCATTTATCCAGTTAGGATCATCAAGAGCTTCATCAAATTTCTTTCTTCCAGTTGGGAAACAAAAGCTGAATGAATAAATAAATTAATCATTTGATTCTGAGTTCTTACCGGATCCGATGAATTATCTATCACTAGTTCTGGTGGATGTGATTTCTTCCATCTATATTCAGCATTGATTGGATCGATTTCAGCAACTGTTTCAATTGGTAACTGAACGTTTTCTTCAGTTTTAGTTGTTGCCGCTTCAGTTGGTATTTGAATTTCATCATTTTGCTCTACCAACTGATTATCAGGAACAATTTCTTGTTCAACTGATTGATCCAATATCTCTGGTTATGGAGTTTGAAGGATATTTCAATTGATATGAACTTCTTCTCCACTATCATCCTCCAAACTTATATTTGTAAAGCGATCAACTAGCTCAACTGGATCACTTGGCTTATCAGTTAGTTCCGATTCATCAAATACGACATGAATCGATTCTTCTACATTTAAAGTACATTTATTAAAAACTCTATAAGCTTTACTAAATGATGAATAACCTTGAAATTTTCCTTTCAGCAGATTTTGCATCAAATGTTTTCAAATGATTTTTTCTATTATCGTGAATATAACATCTGTAGCCGAATATTTTGAAATAGGATACCACAATTTTATGTCCATGCCAGATCTCATATGAAGTTTTTAAAAGATTTTTGTTAATCATTGATCTGTTCTGAGTGTAACATGCAGTGTTTACTGCTTCTGCCCAAAATTTTTGAGAAATACCAGAATCAGCAAGCATTGTTCTGGTAGCTTCTTTAAGAGTTCGATTTCTTCTTTCAGCTACACCATTTTGCTGAGGTGTTCTAGCTGCTGAAAACTCATGCTTAATTCAAGTATTTTCTAAAAATTGAGAAATATTTTGATTGACAAATTCAGTCCCTCTATCAGGCCTTCTTATGTCAATTCCAACTGATTTTTCATTTAATAATCTTTTGAAAAGCTTAATCAGTTGTGCAGCAGTTTGGTCATTTGATTTAAGAAAGATAACCCAAGTAAATCTTGAAAAATCATCAATGATTACCAATGTGTATTTCATTCTCCCTAAACTCATGACTTGTATTGGACCAAAAAGATCCATATGCAGCAGTTCTAAGAATCTGGAGGAAAATTTACTACCCTTGTTTTTAAATGAAAATCTTACTTGTTTACCGAACTGACATGTTGAACAAATTTTGTCTTTTGAAAAATCTATTTTAGACAGACCAGTTACAAGATCATGGTTACTCAGATGAGCAATATAATTAAAGTTTAAGTGGTTCAAACTTTTATGCCATAACCAGTTTTTAGAAGATTTTGAAGCTACTTAACATACTGGTGCATTAGGTTGATCAGTCCAAATGACTTTGTAAGTATTGTCACTACGATTGCCAGTTATAATGAGTAATTATTGTTGCATAACTGACTGATGTTAATCAAGTTATACTTCAAATTATCAATCAATAAGACATCTTTAATAATAATGTTACCATTGATAAACTTACCCTTACCCACAATTCTACCTTTAGAGTTGTCTCCAAAACTAATGTTTGGACCAGTGTATTTGATCAGTTGGAATATCAATTCAGCATCCATTGTCATATGTCGCGAGCATCCGCTATCCAAGTACCAAATTGATTCATTTGTTGTATATATTACCTGCAATCACATATAATATATGATCTTGGTATCCACAGCTATTTGGGTCCTAAACTGATTAATCTTTTAGGAACCCAGACTTAAATCAGTCTAACTGACTTTTCATTTGCTGTGTTCCAAATTATTTTCCCTGACTTGTGTGTGTTAGGTGTGTGGTGTGTATATGAAATAGTATGATTGTTAACCCTTTTGAATTGTTTTTCACCCGATATCTCTTTTGAACTGACCTACAATTATCGTAATAGTAGTAGCCATCCTTAGAGTTATGATTTTTGTAGCTGAACCTTTTAGGTGACCAACTTTTCGAATCAATTGAACTCTTTGGGCTATATCCAATTCCAAACCGCTTAGCTTTGTCCTTATGTTCAATCGGTTGGACGGTAAGTTTACTTGGTTCAAAAATTTCTTGTACCACTTTTGATTTCACAGAGTTAATGTTTTTCCCTTTGTGTTCTTTCAACTTTGGCATAGTATCACTGGCAGAGGTTTCATCGATGCTATTGAAGTCTAAACCAGTTTTATCATCAACTGATTTTTGCAAACTCTGCATTTCAGTCAGAGTGATTGATGACTTTTTTCAAGCCTGAGTCAAGTCAGTTTGTTTTGAAATCTCATTTTTCAATTGATGAATCAATGATTGACTCTCGATCATTTCAGCTTTTTGCTTTGCTCCCTTTTTAGACTCAACAGTTCAACTGACTCAGTCAGTTTTCGTTTTATTGTCTTTGTGATCAGTTTATTCAGCTTTGGCTTTTTCAAATGATCGAGCAAGTTTGTGGTACTCATTCACCATGTCATGCAAAGTGGTAATGAGTTCTTCTCGTGTAAAATCAGTAGAGCTGAAGTCAAATACATGTTCACTTGTTGACTCCAGTTCTGCATCATTTGCCATTAAGCACTTAACCTCTTCTTCATCATCACTGGAGCTGCTCGAGCTCTCTGATTCTGACTTTTCACTGTCAGTCTCTGCCCATTTAGATTTGCTTTCCTCAGCAAGCAGGACTTCATGTTTCTTCTTGAATGATATTTTATAATTCATGTCTCTTCTTTTGTATTCAACTGTTTTCTTCCCTTTATCAGTTGAATGTTTACTGTCTTATTTGGTTTTGGACAGTCAGCAATGAAGTGACCTTGCTTTCCACAGTTGAAGTAAGAATTTGGTTCTTCCTTTGAGTTGTTCTTCTGATAACTTTGTTGGAATGAACATTTGTTTCTTATCATGAATTTACAAAACTTAAATAATGACATTGCGTCATTACTCAGCTGATCAGCAGTTTTCTCAACTGAACCGGTTGGTTCCAGTTTGCGAGCACTAAGAGCAGTTCAAACTTCTCTTGTTCGCAGTTCAAACTCATAGGCTTTGAGATCAACAAACAGATCATGTAGTTTAACCATATTCAGGTCCTTTGACTCTCTCATAGCCATGGTCTTGACATCCCATTCCATAGGAAGACCTTGGACCACCTTCAGTGCAACTTCTTTGTTTGAATACACTTTTACAAGTGCATTAAGTTCATTTATAATTCTGCTGACTCTTTCATCGTACTCGTTCATAGACTCTCCAGTCTTCATTTTAAAATTATCAAACTTTTGAACAACAACTGAGAGTCTATTTTCTTTGGTTTGCTCATTGCCTTCGCAGAGCTGAATCAACTTCTCCCAGATCTCTTTTGTAGTTTTTCACATCTTTATCTTGCTGAAAGTGATTTTATCCAGCGTCTTGTACAAAATCTTTAGCCATATTGTCCAAATTGGCTTTTCTTTTGTCTTCTGCTGTCCATTATTCTCTAGTTTTTTCAATGCGATGTGGTACACCATCAGTTATGGCAATAGCACTGTTTGCTTTCAATATTTTCATGAGTCCGTCAGTGATAACGTACCATATAACATCATCTTGTGTAGCTAGATGAGTGCATTCTAATCTTCCAGTCGTCAAATTCTTCTCTGGAAAACATTGTAATTTTGTTGAAAGAAGACATGGTAATCATATTTGTAGATAAGAAATATTCAGAAACAAGATTCAACTGCTCTGATACCACTTGTTAGGATCGGTTGGGTATGATAAAGTGTTTAGAAGGGGGGTTGAATAAACACTTGACAATTTTCTCAACTTTTCAATGGATGAATCAGTTTAGTGATAAACTTAATTCAGGAGTCTTGTTGTCAATTTCAATCCGTTTAACTTAATAAAAGCGCAGAAATAACTGAAAGACAGACAAAATAAAAACTAATAATAAGCAACACAAGATTTGTGGATGTTCGAAGATTTTAAACACTCCTACGTCATCCCTTCTATCACATCCCTTCTATCACGAGGAGATGATATTCACTAAAAGGCTTTGATCTATACAATGATTTGTACAAACCCACTCAGTTTGGAATTAACAATGCAAAAATTGAAACTCTTAGTATCACTACAATGTGTATCAGTACTCAACTGATGTAATTTCTAAGCACAACTGGTCTTGCAAAGATCGAATAAAACAACAATGAATGTTTGTGCTTGAAGCTCAAAGTATAACCTGAAAGTTATGGATATGTTTAATAAGTGTCAGCTTTTGTAAAATTGAGCTTTGAAAGAATATGCGTAGAGTTCTGACTGAAAAGCTTGATAATGGGATGACTCAGTTTACTTCGTATATGTTGTGTTATTCTTTCGTATCTTTCTCAGCCGATCTTCTCGGCTATTTATAGGCTTTGATTCCAACGGTAACAATGAATGCATTTGAATCTTTATATCCTTTGTATAGTCATGTCAACATTCTTCTGACAGTCGTACACTATATCTTTTCTGAAATGCGGCGTTCCCACTGCTTCTGTACAAACTTTCGGTTGTTGGCTATGTCCTTAACTGATGACGTGTAAAGCTGATAAAATCAGTTGACTTCTTTAGCCGATAGGATTAACTGATTAGCGTGTAACTGATCAGTCTCAACTGATTGTAGTGTAACTGATCAGTCTCAACTGATCGTTCAGCTGACACCACAGTTCAGTTAGTTTCGCTCAGTTCAGTTGCCTAGAATTATATACGCTTTAATCTTTAGTTTAGGTAACCATAAGTTTATGAATCTTCAGTTCAGTTACTTTCAGTTTTCTTGATCAGTTGTTCAATCTTTTCATGCTTAATTTGTCAAACTTTGAAATTTAGTTTCCAACAGTTCCCAAATTCAGCTCCTTGAACTTGACTATCTCAAAGGGAACACAAAATTTGATACATATGTGACCTCAATGGTTCAGTGATATAGCTAGCCGAGGTTTCGTGAATTCTTGTGATTCAAAATAACATTTATTTTTATTCGGGGTTACCCTAATTATCCCTATTATTTTCATCAACCCCTTGATTAAGAACGTCAGAACTCAAGTCTGATTTCACCCATTGGATCATGGTAAGACCGTCTAGTAGTATTACCTCATGATCTCCTAGGTATCATTGATAGTGCCTGCAAGAACCTTAAGTTATGGTTAGTGTACAGTACGGTCCCTTTAACTCATATATCCCGATCGAATCTGCAATCATTGGTATATCGAGAGTTGCATATGAATTCGCTACCTATGTGATGTATCTTTGAGTAATAACAGTGACATGTTATGTGCAACCGAAGAAACACTTTTCTAAAATATTCATGTCTTACTCTGGCCAGAGATTCTTTGCACTATTAATTCATCAGATCACATAGGATATTTACGCTCGCAAGAAAAAGGTGATTCCCTGACTACAATGTATTGGCTCCTACGTATTTTGAAACTACACTCAACATCGCCGCCTGATGACCTTAATAAAGTTGGTAAAAGGATCAAAGTACATGCTAGTACGTAGAGCCTCTACGTTGTATTGGGTCAAAAGACTAATGGTGCACAACCATAACCGGAGGATATTTTACTCGATAAGTGATAATCACTTGGACAGACCGAGGGAGCGTTGTTCAGTGCATGCTAGTAGGTAGTGTAACATACTAGTAATAAAATAACTAATACTACTTTAAAATTTGCGAAAAATAAATTTTTTCTTATCTAAATAGTAAACCCTCGCCTTCTGAATTTAAATAAAATGATCGATTAAATTCTTGAATATAATCCAAGCACAAAATATTTCCATGACATAAAAAAATATCATTTATCACTACTGTAAAAGCGTTATCCAAAACGTGCATTTGAAAATACTTGTTTGCCAACAAAATTTTGAATAATAAAAATTAGAGTAAAAAGATCAATCTGCATAAAATCCTTTCATAACAATAGCGATCCTCGGGTTTGCACTGTACACAGTCCGAGCAAGCTCACTGGTCAATACCTCATGTCTCCTCAAAAGCATCAACATCTGCATCGATCAAGTCTAGTGAGCCTAAAACTCAATAAGCATAAACCATGAATAGCAAATAGTACTTAATAAAATCACATGCATTTGAAAATAACATATACAAAATAACAGCTGAACATACATAAACATAGACATGCCATAACTGCATAAATATTTTTTTAGGATTGATTTGGGGGAAAATCGTTGAGCTACAATTGCTCAATTCTTGAAATATTGAACACCGATGAATTAAATCGAGTTTGGTGTTCAAACCAAGCGGAAGACGCTCAAAATAATCCTTCGTAGAGATAGATTAAATATTTTGTAAATCATTAAAATATATGCAAGTTGAATAAACAAAATATCTTAGTTGAATCATTTTATCAAACACTTTGTATGTAATATTTTGGCATTGGAAGAACACATAAAATGTTTCAACAATGCATTTTTAAAGCAATGAAAATGATTAATAAATTCAATAAATAAATAGACACGAATTTGTTTGTGGATGTTCGGAGACTTCAAATGCTCATATGTCACCCCTTCTTTCCCTTGAAAAGGATCCAGTAGAAGACTTTGATTAATACAACACCTTGTACAAACCCATTTCAACTTAGGACTTATCTCTTGTCTAATTGAAACTCCTAGCACTCAAGATTGCAGGTAGTACCTCACAATCGGCATATTGTTTAATGTCTCATATGCAAAAACTACATACACAAGTTTATTGTTTTTGTGCAAGACTCACTCAATTGATCTTTGAAGTTCAACTCTCTTGTATATGTGTGAGTGATTGTGTGTGATGAATTTATCCTTTACAGTGTAAATCTCAAATGTATCCTCACACAAGGGCTTGTGCTCTCAACTAGCTGACTTTCTTCATGCTAACTGCCCATGCTTTGAATCCTCTTCAAAAAATTTTATTTGATCTTCAAGATGTTGTATTTATAGGCCCCACCAATGATATATACGTTAGATACAAGAATATGACCGTTTGGAAAGTTTATGTACTGTTTCTGAAATTGCAACAGTCAAATTCGTCTTGCTGGACTTTTTCTGAGCTTAAACTGGTCAACTTTGGTCAACTGGTCAACTGTTCTGGTTCAGTTCAGCTGGTTCGGTTCAGTTTCAGCTGGTCTGGTTCAGTTCAACTGGTTTGGTTCAGTTATATTCAACTCAGTTCAACTAGTTTTGTTCAGTTTCAGTTGGTCTGGTTAAGTTTAGCTGGTTCAGTTCAGTTTCAGCTGGTCTGAGTGCAGAACCAGTAGCTTCATCGTCATTTATCAGCATCTTAGGCTTCGATTCAGATTTTGAGTTCCCAAGATGATTTGTAGATGATCATCTAATATTTTCAATGCATACTGAATCGCTCCATTCCAACAAACGAGCTGAGAGATATGACCAAAATACCGCAACTGCTCATAGTCAATTGATTGTTGTTTTCGTGCAATCAGTTCGGTAATTCAGCGATAAATTAGACCTCGATAACATCCAATTTTTCCCAACTGACGTGAAATACGACTTGTTCCAAATTGAGTTTTTAGAAATTCATTTTGTGCACAATTTAGTTTCAGTTTGCTTCTTGTTTTAATAACTTCACACTTGAGTAAATATGTTACAAATACAATAACAAGTTTTGTTAACATCAAAATCAAGATTGCGAGCGGTCCTCGGGTTTGCACTGCACACAGTCCGAGCAAGCTCACTGGTCAGTACCTCATGTCTCCTCAAAATCATCAACATCTGCATCGATCAGGTGTAGTGAGCCTAAATACTCAACAAGCACAAACCATGAACAACAAATAGTACTTAATAAAATCACATTCATTTGAAAGTAACATGTATGAAATAACAGCTGAACATACAGTAAATATAGACATGCCATAACTACATAAACATTTTCATAAAAGTCCTCCATCATAACATACATAATCATATTTAATTTTGCGTAGAAATATGTTCAAAGCAAGTGGCCCGTAACATAAATCGCCTGGTCAGACTAAACCACAGTACTGAGTTGGCAAAGTTCACCACAGCCTTTTGACCGGATGTCCACTCCCACATACATAAATCCCGGGTCTTACTTTACCGGTGGAGAGGTGGTGCGATGTGCCAAATTGACTCTCGAAAGAGCGTTTCTTGTTTTGGCCTCCATTTCACCTAGATTTTGACCCTCATCATTTTAGGAGCATTAGTTCATAATTTTAAGCGTATTTTAATCATGACTATACGTCGGTTCGGTGTCGGTTCGGGTTGGTTCGGAGTCATGATTAAATACGAAGTCGTTAGACGTAATTGTCGCATTTTCAAACTTAATTGCATAGTTTGGTCAAGTATAAGCTATTGCATATTTTTCATGGCATATTTAGGTTGCAGCGAGCCAGGGAGCGATCCAATCCAGTTGGTAAAATATACAGGATATTTTCATTATGCCATTTAATTATATTACGTGCATGAAAATAGAAAATGCTTATTTTTGAGATTTATGCGATATTGCTTGTGGTCAATTCACTATTATGGGAGCATTATTATATACGGTCGCCAGTGACCGATCAGTTCAGTTTGGTACCACCCGGTCGCCAGTGACCGGTCAGCTCAGTTCAGTTTGATACTCTCCGGTAGCCAGTTACCGTTCAGTTCAGTTCAGTTCAGTGCAGGGGCCACAGGCGTAGACCATAATCTCAACAGAAAATTTTTATCAGTTATTTCAGTACAGGGCTCCAAGGAGCAAACATTTTCACTATGATTTTCAGTTCAGTTATGCACGTTTTATAATTGCTCAGTACAAGTTATTTTAAGTATGCCTCATGACATGATATTTTATCAATGCAAAAATTACATTTTCTCGTTACCTACGATATTTGCATGCTGAGTCTTTAGGCTCACTAGACTTGATTGTTGTAGGTACTGATGAGGCCAGGGCCGAGGGTGGGGACCAGTGAGCCAGATTGGGTCGGCAGTAGTGGCACCTGAGGACCTCACTTTCAGCACTTGCCACTTTTTTATGCTCAGACATTTTATCAGCTGTTGAATATTTTTAAATTGTTATTTTCGGCAAACTTTATTTTCTTCCGCTGCTATATTTTAAACATTGAACTTGAGTTATCAGTTGATTTTATGAATGAGGCACTCCATTTATTTTTTAAAAAAGAAAATTTTAATTTTCCGCAAATTTTCAAAGTAAGAATTTTCGGGCCCTTTACATGCCCGGTCATGTTTCACCGCTTTCTAATCCCATAATCATATATCACCATCCATGTTTTACTGGGTGGCCACAAGACAAATCATATACCTCCAAAATAAAATAATTTTTTTGGATGTCAGTCATAGTTATAAATGTCGTGGGCTTCGTTGAAATGCTCTAGACATGCTGCCCCAACCACAACAGCAAAGATCCAGGAGATCCCACGAAGCCTGCAACCAAAAACTTCGAATTGAAGGTACAAAAAGTGCTACAAATCATATGTTGAAAACAGTTCCAAAAAACCAACCTATAAGTTGCAGAATTCGAAATAAAAGAGGGTGACAGGGTTTTAATGATACAGAAATTTCACAGCTTGTTCTATTTTACGATAAAAATCATATCTCCTTCTTTTACGAATTTGCTATCAAATCGAAGATAACACAGAGTGCTACAAATCATATATTGAACAAATTTCTAGAAAACCAACCTATAAGTCGTAGAATTCGAAATAACAGAGGGTGACAGGTTTTTGTGACACAAAAATTTCACGACTTGTGTGGTTTTACGATAAAAATCATATCACCCTCGTTTCTTATCAGAAAATTACAAATTTGATATCGAATCAATAACACATAGTTATACTAATCACATGTGGAACACGTTTCCAGAAAACAAACATATAAGTCGCATAATTCGAAATAACAGAGGGTGACGGGTTTTGTTACACAGAAATTTCACAGCTTGTTCGATTTCACGATAAACATCATATCTCTTTTTTTTTTATCAGAAAATTCTGAATTTGCTATAGATTCGAAGATAACACAGAGTGCTACAAATCATATTTTTAACACATTTCCAGAAAACGAACCTATAAGTCGCAAAATATGAAATAACAGAGTGTGATCGGTTTTGTGACACGTATATTTTCCAGAAAACGTTTAAACCATAATCCATTCGAAATTTGCATATAACGAACAAATTTTCATGCTAAATACATCAAAATACATAATATTACAAGATCGATGTGTAAAAGAAAACTTTATACATGTCTTTTAGTCTAAACGCTCGAATAAACGAATACCGGGGCGAGGGTACATGGAGGATTAATGGAGGACGATTCCTTGACGTTTTCCTTGACAAAAACACACCAAAATCTCTATAATATTGCTAAGATGAGTTCTTAAGAGGCTGCTGCTCAAGAGAGGCACAACCTTAGTTTTTTTCCTCCAAAAGTAACGTGTATGTGTGTGTGCGTTGGTGTGTGTGTTTAGATGTAGGTGTGTGTGATTAATATAAGTAATTAGGGTTAGGAAAAATCTAATAAAATAAATTAATAGGCTAAACTCATACTAATTTAATTATTTAGACTCACTCAAAAATTCAATAAAATATTCAAGTACCAAATTTTTAGATTAAAATCTCCAAATTTCGAAATAGCTAAATGGAATACTTAAAATCCTAAATTAACTTAAATACTAATTAAATAATTTAATGAAGGGATAAAATTCATTATAAATATATTTTGCACCCAATTTAAGGAATAAATCCTCAAATTTCAAAAAATACATTTAAAGCGCTTAAAATCTTATAAATCGTCTAATCATTTAAATTGAACTTTAAAATGAAAAAAATTCATTCATCATTTAAAATAACTAATTTTTTTGGCTTAAAATAAAAAAATAACATTTAATTTTATCGCCTTAATCGTCTCGGATCTCCTATCCCCGACCAAGTATCGAATATTCACCTGAAAAACTCAAACTCAATAAAATATTTACTTTTGCATAAACAAGAACATATAAACACATAAAAAAATAATTTACCTATCTTACATGCTTCATTTAAATCATTTTAAATTAATTAAATAAATTAAAAAATTTAGTCATGCATGAGGTTTACGTGTGCTGGTTTTTGGGCACTACACATAGAGCCTCTACGTTTTCCTTGGTCAAAAGATTAATGATGCACAACCATAACCTCATACTATTCCACTTGATAAGTGATAAACACTACGATAGTCCGAGGGAGAGTTTTTTAGTGCGTCATCAAATGATCACCTATTTGTATAAATGGACATCTACATGCTCTTGCCTATGAAACATGGTGTTTATATCACATATGCTAGTCTCAAACTCAAACGACTTTTATCCTTATTTTAGTCTGTTGAGAGGAAAACCTCATGGTATTTATCATATATTCATGAACTTTATCTATGCAGCTTGCATTGGTATACAGATAAATTAAATGTCATAACTGAATAAAATAATAAAATATTATTAAAATAAAGATTGCTTTTACATAAGATTCAATAAAGTCAAAGCCACAAGTTGGCTCGCTGAGTACCTAATCTAACAATAATCCACTTGCCCTATAGCCAACTACATATAGATTTTTGACTCATTTCATCACGATGGTTCTCAAACAATGGTCCTAGCGGGTGCTTCGTCAGTTGATCAACAATATTACCTGCAGAGGCGACTCTCTCCACTGATACTCTCATCTTCCCACAATATCCTCGATTATGTGAAACTTACTCAATATATGTTTGAATCGCTGATGAGACCTCGGTTCCTTTACTTGAACAATGACACCATTGTTGACGCATTAAGCTGGGACTAGATCAACTGTTTGAGGAATGATACCCATATCTTGGACAAAATTCTTCATCCAAACCCCCTTCTTTGCTGCAACCGATGCAGCTATGTATTCAGACTCAGTGGTCGAATCCGTTGTGGTATCTTACTTGGAACATATTCCAAGAGAAAACACCATCATTGAGCTTAAATAAAAATCCAGATGTTGATTTCGAATCATCCACATCTGATTAGAAGCTAGAATCAATATAGCATTTCAATTTTTATTCTCCACTCTCGTAAAACAAGAATAAATTCTTAGTTCTTCTCTAGTACTTAACAATGTCGTTCACGGTTTTTCGATACAATGGACCGGGGTTTGATTGATATCTGCTTGCGACACTCAATGTAAATACAATATCTGGTCGAGTACATATCATACCATACATTATACTGTCTAAAGCAGACACATATGAAATGTGGCTTATGGTTTCTACCTCATCATCAGTCTTAGGGCACATAGACTTGGATAGAGTCACACCATGACACATTGGGAGATATCCTCTCTTGGACTTCTCCATGGATAATCTCCTTAGTATGATATTGATATAAGTGGATTTGGTGAGCCCTAGCATCCTTTTCGATCAATCTTTATAGATCTGTATTCTTAATACATAGGATGTTTCACCTATATCTTTCATGGATAATATACTAGCTAGCGATACTTTAGTTGAATGGATCATCCCTACATCATTCCCAATGAGTATTATGTCATCAACATAAAGTACTAGGATTTTCACTGCACTCCCAATAACCTTCTTGTATAGATAAGGTTTCTCAGGATTCTTGACAAAATCAAACTCTTTTATAGTATTGTCAGATCTGAGGTTCCAACTCATTGATGTCTGTTCGAGTCCATAGATGGATATCTGAAGTTTGCATACTATATGCTCACTTGTTACTGATATGAATCCTTCAGGTTGAGACATGTTAATTTTTTCCTTAATGTCACAATTACGAACACTGTCTTCACACCCATCTACATTATTTCATAGTTATATCATACTGCTATGACTAGCAATATCCTAATTGACTTGAACATTGCGACTAGAAGAAATGTTCTCATAGTTAATACCTTGCATTTGAGTATATCATTTTCCTACTAATCTTGCTTTGAAGGTCATTACCTTCCCATCCGTCCCAAATTTCCATTTATAAATACATTTTTTTCCTATGCGAAAATTTATTTAGGTGGAACTACTAAGAACCAAGTATATGGGAACAATTCTCTAGGTGGAACTAGTAAGAACCATACTTGGTTCAAATACATGGAGTTTATTTTGGACTTTATAGCCTAAAGCAATTTAGATGAATTGGCATCATACAATGCTTCTTTGAAGTTTCTAGGATCACATCCAGGAATGGTGTAGCGCCCTTACCCGATCCACTACTAAACAGACTAATAAACATGCAAAATTTAAACTTAATAACAACAATTAAACAACAGAAACCAAATAACTTAATCATCTTACAACCCAAACAAAAACATAACAATCTAAGTCTAAAATGTTAATACAACCATATCAAAAACATGATACTGCACGAGAATACGATAAACCAAATATGTAAGGTTCAAAATACGATGACGTAATCCAACTGTATGCAAATCTAGAGAAAATGAAAAATGACTAATTAAATGGTTTTAATTGCTTGAATTAAATATGGTGTGCATGTTTACATGTTTAAAATGTAGTTTTATATTATATGCATAAAACTATGTTTTAAAATGTTATTGATATGTGATTGAGAAACGGAGACCAGAGACCATAGGAGATAAAATATTTTTTATTAAATAATTATTTTTAATTGTTTAATGTGTGGTATATTTTAAATAGAATTTTCGAAAATACGGTACTTTAAGGTGTTTTTATACGCCGAGTCGTATTTTAAATCGGCAATCAATTTTTGACAAAATTAGGGACGTTTTGAGAACCCGACTTATATTTTTGCAAACTTTCCTAAACAAAATATTTTAAATATTACCTAATGGGCCTAATGGGCCAGGTATGCTAGGTTAATGGGCCTAAAGCTCGCATATTATTATTTATTTAAAACAAGACACAAAAAACCTTGACCAAAACACACACACATCACCTAGGAATTACTATGACTCTTCATCAGCACGCAAGGTTCGAAGAAAATTCAGCAAGTTTCTTCCCCCGTGTCTCCGCCAACGTTCCTCGCATCGCAAGCCGTTTTTTGTGCTTAATATACGCAAAGGCACACATTAATCTTCTTTCAAAAATCTTTCACACCATATTATGTATATTTAATTATCCTTGCATGAAAAATTATGATGCACTACTTGTATTTTCGTTTTTAAGGCTATATATGCATAAAACTAGAGTTTTTCTTGTTTTAAAACTCTTGCTAAGGATGCACAAAGGGGCTGCCATGGTAGGGGTACTTGAAGGGATATTTTTCCACATGTTTAAGAGTCCATAGAAGCACGATTCAAGGCTGGAATGTGGGATGATAGGGGCTGCATGATTTTTGGATTAAGGATAGCTAGGGCTCGACTTTTGGGAGAATTAGGAAGGAGGCGGTGCGCAGTGCTTTCCAGGCAAGGGGATGGGCTCATGAGGTCCTGGCATCGAGCCATGGTGGTCCACGCAAGGCTGGAGGGGCAGGATAAGGAAGGCGCACGGCTAGGGCCCTTCCTAGCCGTGGTCGCACGATTTAGGATAAACCATGCACGTTCTCGTGCATGGGCCGTAGGGGCTGGGTTAAGGGGATTCTAAAGGGTTCGGTCTAGGTCCTAGGAGGTTTGGTCAGGGGCTGCTCCAATCGGTTAGGGTCTAGGTTCGGAAAGTTTTTAGGGTGGCATGAGTCAGGGTTCGATCCATATAGGGCACAAAATTAAGTACTAATCTAGGATTGATCGAGGGTCTTAATTGGATTGATTTGTGTTGTATATGGTATAGTTATGTGTTATTAAGCTATGATTCAATTTTAGGTTAATTTTCGAGTCAATACGAGTTAAAACCGGGATGTACGTCTAAGTTTAAATAAGAATTGGGAAATTAGTCGAGAAGCTTAATTTTACGTCTAAAAAATATTTATGGGTGTATTTTAAGTAGGGGTGTCAATCGGGTGGGTTGGATCGGGTTTCAAGACAACCCGCAAAATTTTTTTATTTTTTTTTCAACCCGAACCCAACCCGAACCTCGAAGCAACCCGTAAACCCCCAACCCGAACACGAACCTTTATAACCCGACTCAACCCGTCTAACCCGCCTAACCCGAATTTTATTAATTTTTTGAAATTTTTTTAAAAATATTAATGAAAAAAATTCAAAAAAATAAAAAATAATAATAATATTTTAATTTAAACAGATAATAACAAAATTTTCGATTTAAATTTGAAAGTTTAATCGTAGAAAATTAAAAGTATATTTACTAAATCAAATAAAAAATTATTAAAAAAATAAAAATATGCAAAATAAATATTAAATGATGAAAATTTATCATATAAATATACAATAATTTTTGTTCAAACATACAATATATAAAAATATAGGTAATATTTTCAAAAAAAAAAATTGTGGGTCAACCCATGACCCAACCCGACCCAACCCAAAACCGCCTAACATGGCATTAACCCGAATCCACCCAACCCGAACCCAACCCAAACCCGAAAAACCCCAACCCGAACATGATTTTTTTCGTGTTGGGTCGTGTCGGGTTGACGGATCGTGTCGCATTTTGACAGCCCTAATTTTAAGGTGTTATGTTAAGTTTGGATCGATTTGGGTCGACGTTTTAAGGTCTAAGAATAAAATGGGAATGTTAGGGTAAAGGGGTCATTTTATACCAGAAAATTGTTAGACATCCTGAAAGTGCCCTGAATGCTGTAATAAATATTAAAATGTTTATT
Source organism: Primulina tabacum (assembly GCF_025594145.1). Classification (NCBI taxonomy): domain Eukaryota; kingdom Viridiplantae; phylum Streptophyta; class Magnoliopsida; order Lamiales; family Gesneriaceae; genus Primulina; species Primulina tabacum. The sequence goes on from NC_134552.1 coordinate 23,257,695, forward strand.
TCAAATGTTTATGAAATTTTATGATGAAACTTTAATGCTAAAAGACATGTTGCATTCTTGGTTTTAAAAAAATTGATTTATATAAGCATGAATTTTTATAAGTGATGGAAATATGAAAGATTGAAGGAGGTGAATTAATTGTGACTAATACGATGATACGATGATATATAAGGCCGTGGTTATATGTAGATGGATCCATCGATCTACAGCTAATATGAAAGTCCCAATTGAGGATCTGAAATCATTAAAAAAGGGAAATTTATACATATATGATGAAAGGAAAAAGTATATGATAAAAGAAAAAATGTTTAAGTTTATGCATATTCATGAAAAGATATTTTATTAAAAGTATTTTCATTGTTGCATGTGGATGTATATGTATTACTTGCTATCTGGATAAAGTTTGTTGAGTCAATAGACTTACTAGGTGTAATTGATGCAGGTGAGCCTGATATTGATGGAGGACTTGATAGTTGAATTAGCTGGACTGAAGATGCACCCAAACCAAGGACCGTCGTTAGTTTTCCGCAAAAATTAAGTTTATGATTTAAGCTACTTTAAGGATTTTATGACGTTTATGACTTTTAATCTTTTGAGGGATTTTAAGTGATTATTAGCATGTTTTATGCTTGTTTTAAAAAATGCTAAATTTAGGTTTGGTTGACGATTTACTATTTCATGTTTTGAATGCTTTCTTTTGGATTTTGAAATAACTAATTGGTGAGCTTATTTTAAATGGCGTAAAAATATTTATATATATGTATATTGTTTTCGGCCAAATGGTATAAAAAAATTTCTAGTATATTTTAAAAAAAACGAGTAGTGGACGTTTCAGTTGGTATCAAAGCCAAGTTCCTGCAAAGGGTTGTGCCATCACAAGTTCCGGAAAACTTAGTCGTCAAGCCTCAAGTCTGTATGTTTAATTGCTTTACATGACTTTTATGATGGTACCTGCATGTTTACATGATTTATATGTTTAAGCTGCATGTTTAAAATCTTTTGGAGGTTAAATGATATATATGCTTAAAGTTGCTCGAAAAGGGATTATTATATGCTGCATGATTAGAAGCTTATATTTAAATGCATGTTTGTTACATTTAGAAATTGGAAAACTGTTCAAATATAATGCCTCCTAGACGCGCGCTTATTAGTGATAGGCAAGCTAAGACTAACGAGGATCGTCAACAGAATGCACCCCCACATCCTAACGGGAATGTCACTACTCGTGTTCTAGGGGCATGGCTCGTTTCTTTGAGCAGCAGGCTCAGCATGCTCTAAGGCCACAACAGGACAAGTATGATCAGTTCCGTAGGCTGGGTCTGAAAGAATTTTCTGTCACCACTGACCCGTTTGCAATTGAGGGTTGGATTCAATCTCTTGAGATGCATTTCCGTTATCTGAATATGGGATATTCTAACCAAGTTACGTGTGCTACATATATGATGCGAGACGGCGCTTCTCTTTGGTGGGAAGGAGCTGAACATGGAGTTGATATAGCCTCTCTCACTTGGGTGCAATTCAAGAATATTTTCTACGGGAAGTATTTTACTGCTGACGTCCGAGGACGCTTGAAGAGGGAATTTATGATTCTCCGTCAGGGAGACACGTCTGTGGCTGAGTTCGTTAGGAAGTTTCATAGGGTTTGTCACTTTGTGCCCTCTTATCGCTAGGGATGCTGTTGAGAAATTAAGGCCCTTCATGGATTGCCTTCGACCTACCATACGCCGTGATGTGATGATAGTGCGACCGACAGACTATGCATCTACCACTGCCTGTGCATTTCAAGCTGTGCAACCCCGAAATATATTGATTTTGAGATGCAGCAGAACCAGCAGATCTCTCAGCCAGTCAAGAGGCAATTCACGGGACCTCCGAAAGCTCAAGGGCTACAAAAGCCCCAAGGAAAATTGAAGAAGCCGGGGCAACAGAAGCCACCACAGCCTGGAGCACCAAAACCTAAAGAAAGGCCATTATGCAAAGAATGCAATCGTTTACACTATGGCAAGTGTATGTGGGGATCATATAGGTGCTTCATATGCAAGGAAGAGGGACATAAGGCCGCTGATTGCCCGAAGAAGAAAGGACCAACTGTGGGCATAGCTTATTTCATGCATGCTGAAGAAGCTGAGGAGGAGCCAGTCACGACTCTAATAACTGGTAACCTAGTTATTTAACGTTTTTATATTGCTTTTATTGCATGAAATGTTAAATTGGTTATGAGAATTGATTGGGATAATGAAGAACCTAGAAGAAATTAGGTTGCATGCTCTACTACAATTTAATTAAAGGGATGACATCTATAGAAATTGAGCATAAAATATAAGCCTTATTAATGTGAAGGAATGAATTGAACCAAAATATAAATTTTAAGGCTTACAATTGGAGAAAAAACTGGAGAAAATCAGATTAGGGGATGTTTTTGGCATAATTCGAAATCTTGGGGACCAAAGTGCAAAAACCAAAAATTTTATGGGCTAAAATCATAGGACCGAGATTTAAAGGGCGAAACCAAAATTTTCAAGAGTCCAAGGACTAAAACAGAAGGACAAAAATTCTAGGCGAAATATGGAATTTTAAAAAAAAATCAGGGATTAATTTGTAATTTTTGAAAACTTAGGGATTAAAATGAAGAAAATCCGAAACTTTAAAGGGTATGAATGTAATTTTCAAATATTACTTGGGTAAAATGTGCAATTTTTGAGAAAATAATGGGAAAATAATGATATAAATTCCTTAAGCTTCAACACGAATAGATTTGATGATATATTTGTCGCATGAAGGATATTAATTTTTGGTATAGCTATCTACGCATTGTTGGATTCGGGAGTTACACACTCATTCATATCCGAGACATTCGTCAAACGACTAAATATTATATACCCGAGTATATGAGATTGGGCTTCAAAGTTTCTATTCATTCTGGTGATCCAATGGTCACTTCGAGCATTGTGGGGAATCTGGAGCTTCGTTTGCAAAAGGATGTGGTTCGGGCATATCTTATCGTACTCCCAATGCCTGAATTCGACACCATTCTTGGCATGGATTGGCTATCATTGAATGGAGCTTCGATAGATTTTTGGCAGAGGTCAGTGTCTATTCGACCGCCCAGCGGGAAATTTTTTATCTTCGAGGCCGCGAGGAACAATCAAATGCCACAAATCATCTCCTGCATTTGTACGAGGAAACTTATTAAGCGAGGCTGCCAAGATTTTCTAGCATGTTACTTCAGCACCTGTTCCAGTCAGTCAGAAGCTAGAGGATGTTAAGGTTGTCAGAGACTTTCCTAGCATCTTTCCTGATGACGTATCTGGAATTCCACCGGACCGAGAGGTGGAATTTTCTATTGAGTTGATGTTAGGCACTGTGCCAATTTCTAAGGCACCCTATCTTCTAGAACCCACCAAAATGAAAGAGGTAAAGGATCAAATCCAAGAATTGCTGGACAAAGGCGCACCGGTATTATTCGTGAAGAAAAATAATGGAAGTATGCGACTCTACATTGATTATCGAGAGCTGAATAGAGTCACAATCAATAATAAGTATCCCTTGCCTAGAATCAAAGACTTATTTGATCAATTGCAATGAGCATCGATTTTCTCGAAGACAGATCTTCATTCGGGATACCATCAACTGAAGGTAAAGGAATCCGATGTTAATAAAACGGCTTTTAGGACTCGATATGGACACTAAAAGTTTATGGTCATGCCATTCGGGTTGACTAATGCGCCAACGATCTTCATGGATCTCATGAATGGCGTATTTCAGCCGTATCTAGATCAATTCATCATAGTCTTCATAGATGACATTCTGATTTACTCAAAGAGCTGAGAGGAGCATAGTCAGCACTTGAGAACGACGCTAAAAATATTGCAAGATAGGAAGTTATTCGCTAAGTTCAGCAAGTGCGAATTTTGGCTCGAGAGAGTGGCGTTCTTATGCCATATCATTTTTAGAGATGGAGTTGAGGTCGATCCGAGAAAAGTCGAGGCAGTAAGAGAGTGGCCAGTACCAAAGAGCGTAACAAAGATCCGTAGTTTCTTGGGTCTAGCTGGCTACTACCGAAAGTTGATTCAAGGTTTCTCTACTATCCATGTACCCTTGACCGCTTCGATGAAGAAGAATTAAAAAATTATTTGGGAAACCGAATGCCAAGAGAGTTTTGAGAGACTGAAGGGAGCATTGACTTCAGCTCCAGTATTGTCAATGCCATCGGGGCAAGGAGAGTATGTTCTTTATATGGACGCTTCGAAGCTTGGGTTAGGCGCAGTCTTGATGCAAAATGACCGAGTAATAGCTTATGCATCTAGACAGTTGAAGGTTCATGAGAGTAGTTACCTGACTCATGACCTCAAGCTTGCAGCGGTAGTATTTGCATTGAAGATTTGGAGACATTACTTATATGGAGAGAAGTGCAATTTTTTCACCGACCATAACAGCTTGAAGTAGTTCTTCACCCAAAAAGAGTTTAACATGAGGCAACGAAGATGACTAGATTGGTAAAGGACTACTTGGTGTGCTGTCGTTGTGCCACCAAACTTAAATTCCTAATCTTTAAATAAAAATAGTGTAATGGTGAGCAGGGTCGAATCCACAAGGAACGGGGGATAATTCCTTTCGAGTAAAATGCAAATAAAGGGGGGATTTTGGATATGAATTAAATAAAATATTAAAACTAAAATTAGAAAGCAATAAAAAATAAAAAATCTAAACGAGAATTAAATTACCAAACTGATTCAAGGGAATTTTCACTATTCAATTGTGTCACTGTTCATCGGCTAACATATTATTTATTTATGCATTTACAAGTAATTAACCTTAGAATTATAGGGATAACCGCTAAAATCCTTGTGTTTTCCTAATTTAATTGACCAAACCCAGCATCCAGTCGAAACTTATCAATAATTAACTGGGCACGATAGCGTTCCATATTAATTAAAAATAGCATTTTCGTTTTGTGAAAACAGTTAATCCTAAATCTAACAACCGAGATAGCTGCAATTGATAGATTGAGTTTCGTTGATTTATTTAGATTAAATATGCTATGATAGCACAACACACCTAATCTATTGCTACTCATGTACCAATCGTTCATGACAATTACGGATCACTTAATTCATGGATAGCAGTGGAAAATTATATATCGAATTAAATTGTCAGATTAATCAACACACAACTTTCATATAAATAAATCATAAATCAACAAATACTTGAACAAAACACGAATATTAAATTAAATCACAAAAGCCTCACAGTGATAAATTGAAATAGTAAAAATATCCCCTGAATAGAAATCTAACTTAGCCTTGCGCCCTTTTTTTTCTTCTCTTGTGCGTGAGTTGTAGAGGAAGAAATTGGAGAGAATTCTCTTTGTTGCCGCCTCCTCTTCTTGTGAGATTGGTGGAAGGAAATTGTGAGTTGAATAAAAAAAATCTGCAGCCTCCTTTCTTATTTGAATAGTGTAGGTCATAAAAAAAAAATAAAAGATTAATGGGCCCCAAAAAAATAAAAGACTAATAACCTAAAATAAAACATAATCCCTAAAAATTAAAAGATACTTAGAAAATATTCTCCAATAATATAGAGTTTTTTATGGAAAAAACTCTATATTGTATTTCTTCCTTGATATAATAATTCCTTATCTCACTAGGCAGCCAAGGAATCGTCACAAGGCGTGGTCACGCCTTATCCAAAAATCACTTCTGAATTTTTCTGTTTAAGTTTTCCACTAAGATCATATCGGAAACTTTAATTGTGATATAAAATCACCCTTTTTAGCCCAAATGTATCGCATGAACAGAAAATTTCATCCTACAATAAAATCACACAAAAATGTGTCAATTAAACACGTTGAAAGTGGTAACAATGAGAGATATGATAATAAAAATACAAACTATTAAGAGCCTATCAAATCTCTCACACCTAAACCATGCTTGTCCTCAAGCATAAAAGAGTTCAATTCATTATCTCCACTCATTATCCTCTTTCTGCTTCATTTACTTGTCCGTAAAATATTTTTTTATGCACCAAAGAAATTTAATTGTTGAGCATCTGACTACCAACATCATGAGCAATTGCTTCCATCCGAATGCGTAGAAATAAAAATGGATAGGGTCCAAACACTCTTCACATGATTCGCTCATTTCACTCGTAAGTGTCTAGGTATGTATCAAAGAGCTCTCATGTCAAAACACTGAAAATTTTTACCATAAGCTTGCAAATATATCACATCCTCCACCAAGTGAATGCATTAAAATTCACAAACAACGGCTACATAAATGGGTTGTATCGTGGCTAAAGGTCAGGTAGGAAAGAAGGCACAATGGTTTTATGGAATTGAAGAAATCATACACACTTTTCACAAAGACAATTGTATCAACTAACAATAACATCTTCAATCTCATTGTATCATTCAAGAGCATTTTTTTTCTTCTTCGTTTATCTTATTTTCCTTCTCATTCCACATTTTCATTTTCTCTTCTTTTTTTTTCATTTTTTTCCTTCCATTTTTCTTTTGCATAAAAAGTTTTTGAGACAACGACTTCGAGCCTTAATCACTCGATCACAACAATTTGCACTTTCTTGGCTCAAAATGATGCTAAATGCGAAAAGTTTTTATGATTCTCCAATTCAAGGTTCAAATAGAGAATAACCAACAAAAGGGATTTATCATGGCTTGTAATGTGGTTATTTTTCAACAAATAGGCTCAGGCTCGAACTTGGCTCTCTAGTGGTAAATGAATCAGAGTAAGCTCAAAAAGAACGGCACTGATGATGCGGAAAAAAAACGGTTTGAACCTAATGCCCTTTACTTTGTTTATGCACCTAATCCATCACAAAGTATCAACAAAGACATGCATAACAATGCAAGTTCTAGAAAAATCAACAATGTATGACTAACACACAATCAAGAAAAAGAATGGAGTATGATATGATGATTGCTCATAGGCCCAAAGCTCACAAAAAAAATGGTATGTGTGTTAGACCCCATACACTTATCATTTCAACACATCATCCAGAGCAAATACCCATATATGTAGCAGTAAGAATGCAAAATCAGTTGCACCCAAAGAAAACATCAGTTTTTTTTCATACACTCGCATCATAGGCATTCAAGATTCAAATGAGAGAGATAACGGATAAACACAAAATGGTTTATGGATAAAACAAATTCACTCTACCATACACATATTTTTTTCGTAATTTTTTTCGAATAAATATGCAAAAAAATAGAAAAAATAGAAATTGAAACTAGAAATAAGGATATGTACCCCCTCCCACACCTATATGTGGCAATGTCCTCAATGACACATAAATTAATTGCACAACGTAGACAGTGAAAACGCAAAAGAAGTTATAAAACTCCCCTGAAAATTGTTGGGAATCGTGGAGCAAAGCTTTCTATTGCTGTGGCGGTGTTGACGAACCCTGCGACAGAAGATGTGAAAGGGGGTGAGAATAAATAAGGTTAGATAAAACAAACCAAAAATTCTGTTTTTTTTTCTCAAAATCAGAAGATGTTTTCTCACAAGGCGTGATCACGCCTTGCTAGAAAACATCTACTGCGTGTAAGACATTTTTTTTTTCAGAAGATGTTTTCGGACAAGGCGTGATCGCGCCTTGTCAAAAGACATCTACTGTGTTGGGAATTTTTTTTTTTTTTTTTGTGCAGAAGTGATATTCTTGTAAGGCGTGGACACGCCTTGTTAGAAGACATCTTCTGGACAAAGGTAATAACAATTGTACTATGTGAAAAAAATAAAATAAATTAAAAATAAAATAAAAATTTTGGGTTGCCTCCTAAAAGCGCTTGATTTTTAGTCGTCGGCTTGACCCTCAAAAGCACTCATTCAAAGAGTGGCTGATGCCCAAAGTACGTGTCATATGACACCATATATGGGTATTGGTTCCATGTGTTCTCAAGTTTGGCTTGATGTATGCAATGTAAGCTCGTCTCCTCAACAAAACGTGACTTTAAATAATAGGCATGAGATGAGAGTATCATCGTTGGCTCTTGAAGAACAAAATCTGTTGAAATCGGCAATGGAGAAGACAAGGATCTCCTAAATGTATGTATGATAATATTATCGACGAGCTCATATCGATAGTCTCAGGAGCTTGTTCATCTCTCAACTTCATTGGTGCATCATCTTCGTGTGATATTTCTTCCAAAACTTCTTCGGACTGAGGTTCAACAGTTTCCTTATTCAATACCACGCGCTTGTTTACCATATCATTCAATCGACTTATGATTATTTCAAGACTATATCCCTCATCTTCTTGATGCTCGAAAGGTTGGTCTGTAAAATCAGATTGGCTAATTTCTTGAGTGTATTGGTGGCTCCAACTCTGCAGCGAAGGAATCCCAATACTGATGGTAGTCAAAGTCGGCCATATCATTTAGTAAATATATCACACCGTCTTCTTGTCGACAAAGTAGTGGACTACCAGTTGTCAGTGTCCCATTAAATACCCACCTTCGTGTACTGCATTCAAACCTTTAAGGAAAAGTCGAAGAAGAACATAGTTAGAAAAATCATGATTCCTGAATATTGTTACTAAATTATTGAATCTCTCCCATGCTGCATAGAATGGCTCTTCGGTTTGTTGAGCAAAACTTGTGAATATTTGTCGATGAAACATCTCGAAGTATTTCACAATAAAAAATTCTCAAATTCTTCTTTTTTTGATGAATCACCTGTACAAGAAGAATGAGACATAAAAAAAAATAATAAAACTCGAAAAATTATAACCTTGCACCGTTCCCCGGCAACGGCGCCAAAATTTGGTGTGCTGTCGTTGTGCCACCAAACTTAAATTCCTACTCTTAAATAAAACTAGTGTAATGGTGAGTAGGATCGAATCCACAAGGAACGGGGAATAATTTCTTTCGAGTAAAATGCAAATAAAGGGGGGATTTTGGATATGAATTAAATAAAATATTAAAACTAAAATTAGAAAGCAATAAAAAATAATAAATCTAAACGAGAATTAAATTACCAAACTGATTCAAGGGAATTTTCACCATTCAATTGTGTCATTGTTCATCGGCTAACAAATTATTTATTCATGAATTTACAAGTAATTAACCTTAGAATTATAGGGATAACCGCTAAAATCCTTGTGCTTTCCTAATTTAATTGACCAAACCCAGCATCCAGTCGAAACTTATCAATAATTAACTGGGCACGATAGTATTCCATATTAATTAAAAATAGCATTTTCGTTTTGTGAAAATAGTTAATCCTAAATCTAACAACCGAGATAGCTGCAATTGATAGATTGAGTTTCGTTGATTTATTTAGATTAAATATGCTATGATAGCACAACAAACCTAATCTATTGCTACTCATGTACCAATCGTTCATGACAATTACGGATCACTATATTCATGGACAGCAGTAGAAAATTATATATCGAATTAAATTGTCAGATTAATCAACACACAACTTTCATATAAATAAATCATACTTGAACAAAACACGAATATTAAATTAAATCACAAAAGCCTCACAGTGATAAATTGAAATAGTAAAAATATTCCCTGAATAGAAATAAAACTTAGCCTTGCGCCCTTTTTTTCTTCTCTTGTGCGTGAGTTGTGGAGGAAGAAATTGGAGAGAATTCTCTTTGTTGCCGCCTCCTCTTCTCGTGAGATTGGTGGAAGGAAATTGTGAGTTGAATAAAAAAAATCTGCAGCCTCCTTTCTTACGTGAATAGTGTAGGTCATCAAAAAAAATAAAAGATTAACGGCCCCCAAAAAAATAAAAGACTAATAACCTAAAATAAAACATAATCCCTAAAAATTAAAAGATACTTAGAAAATATACTCCAATAATATAGAGTTTTTTATGAAAAAACTCTATATTGTAATTCTTCCTTGATATAATAATTCCTTATCTCACTAGGCAGCCAAGGAATTGTCACAAGGCGTGGTCATGCCTTATCCAAAAATCACTTCTGAATTTTTCTATTTAAGTTTTCCACTAAGATCATATCGGAAACTTTAATTGTGATATAAAATCACCATTTTTAGCCCAAATTTATCGCATGAGAAGAAAAATTCATCCTACAATAAAATTGTAGAGCCCAAATTCGTATATGTAAAACCCATGCATTATTTATTTGTTAAATCATTTATTTAATTTTAAATTATTTTCTTAGCCATGCATAATTTATTTAAATGTATTATTTTAAATTAGTCATGTTTATTGTGATGCACGTTAAAATGTCTTTCGAGTTTCATGTTTCAGGCGATCATTCGAGGCGGGATTGAGGAAAAGACCGGCGACGATTTTGGCAATTTAAAATGTGGTATTTTATTTTTAAGTTGAGTTTGGGGCGTTTTAAATTAATTTATTATGTTTCAGCATTTTAAGCCTAAATCATTTAGTTAGTAATTTAAAAGTTTAAAACTTTTAAAATTAGCATTTTGGGTGTGTTACTTTAATTGAGGAGTTTATTTTAAGTTTAAGTAGTGAGGAATTTTAAGTTTCTAAAATGATTATTTTATTGAAAATTATTTGGAGTTAAAGTAAGGGGATTAGTATTATTTTTATACCTAATAATTTAATTAAACCACTCTTTAATCCTAAATTGATTGATTAAGCAAAAATCTATTTCCCTAAGTACTAAACTCACGCACACACACCTTTTTCACACACTAATTATCGGCCAACACACACACACACAAACAATTCATTCTAGCTTTTATTTTTTTAGAAGCAAAAACCTAGGGTTCTTCCTACTCTAGTGCAGCCGCCCCTCCTTTGATATTATTCCAGCAATTTTCGTGTGAATTCTTCAAGGATTTTAGCGCCACAGTCGTCCCGGATCAACCTCGCTTCCATCTCCGTTTCGGTATCGCCGGTTCGGTAACGTTTTAGATTCAAAAGGCATGTGTAATCTCTCCTTTGCTGCGTCGATCATGTCATATTATGCGTTGCGTTGTTTTTATGCGTAAAAATTCATGTATGATGTTCGTAATTTGAGCGGTTAATTTATTGGATCGACTTTGAAGGAAAATTTTTAGATCTAAATCCCGTTTTTACTGTTGTTGTTAAAACTGCAAATTTTCAGTCTAGATTTTAAGAAAACTTTCAACACAAAAAATGGAGATCTTTTTGATACCTTCGATTTGATATAAAATTCGAGTGATTTGGATAAAAATTGAGTGTGTTATGGTGTTTTTCGTGGGACTGCTCAAACTGCTGTTTTCAGTAAATTATGATATTGATGCGTTCTTGAAGTTTATTTGTTGCAGGCTTCGTTGGGGATCGACAGGGTGATCGTTGCTGCGTCTAAGTATGTTTAGTGTGGCGTTGGAATAATTTTTGGGTTGTCGTTTCGTGTTGGTAGGCACTTCTATGCATTAAAAGTTCTATTATGGGTTTGTTCATCAATTGTCGTGTTCACGGTTTGTTGCATCGTTTGGGATGCGTAGTCGTATTGGAGTATTTTTAAAGGTTTGATTCAGTTGCTATAGTGTCCTAGGAGGTGTCTCGGGGTGTCGATTCTTAGTTCATTTGGGTTGGTTGGAAGAAAGAAATGTCAGGTTAAGTTTTTCACGCAGGTTTCGTCATACAGTGGCTAGCCGGACCCCTAAACGGACCCTGACATGGGGTCCGTGCCTTTGTTTCCTCCATAGTGCCAAGAAACCGAGAGTACACGGACCTTGACACGGACCCGGACCCGGGGTCCGTGCCATTCCTTTTCTTCACGACACATTTTACAGTATGTATACGGACCAGTACACGGACCAGGCACGGGGTCCGTGCCTTCCCTTTTTCCTTCGCACACATTATACAAAACCTACCCGGACCCTTACACGTACCCAGGCACGGGGTCCGTGTACTGCTTATTTTGGGAAAAATATTGATGTATGCTTTGAGGTTTGATGTCTTGGTTTAGTGCACTGATTTACATGGTCGAGTCATGGGAATTTTAGCATGTCCTAAGTAAGCGATTGAGCTTAGGTATAGGCATGATGATTACGTCTAAGTCACGTAAGTTAAACTTTTGAGCTCATGTTAGCATGTTGTAGCAACGGCCCCAAACGAGATCCAACGAATCCCTCAACGCCAAGTAAGTATGATGACGTGCAAAAGAAAACATTTTAAAGTTTTGAGATATGCTAATTGCTTTGTGACCAAATGTATGAATGGGTTTGGAAGTCAGTGAACGTAGGCCGAGGACTTCTCCGCCCCGTTAAACTGATGAACGGGTTCAGATCGGGATTGGAAAGCGTTAAACTTATGAACAGGGACCAATCCACCCATTAAATTTATGAACGGGGATCTTATGTATGCGGCAGTGGATACGTCCCTGTCAGCTCAGTACTGTGGTGTGACTGATCAGGCCTTATTATGTTATGGGTCACTTACTTTGAAACATGCCTCTACGCAAAATTATGCTTTATACGCTCAAGTTTATGTTACGAGAATGTTTAAGAAAAGCTCATGTTGATGGCACGTCTAAGTTAAGCTCACGATGTTCAAGTTTCAAGCATGTTAAATTCAAGTTCAAGTATGTATGTTCTATTTTTAAAGTTGCATGCGGTTTTATTATGTAGTACTCGCTATTTCCCAGTTTATACGTGTTGAGTCTTTAGACTCACTAGACTTGATCGATGCAGGTGAGTATTTGATGAGGAGACAGGAGGTGACGACCAAGGGGCAGGCTTGGACTGAGCGGGAGGCTAACCCGAGGACCGCAATGTTTATGTTTTTATGCAAATGTTAATTTATTCTGATTTCATGTTTTGAGGGAAACACTTTGAGCAAACTTTTTGTGAGCAAATTTTATTGAAGTTATTTTGAGCAACCATGTCTTATGGGGGACTTGGTTGAGATATTTTATGGCAAACTTTGAAGGTTATGTTATGTTTGAGAAAATTTTAAATTTTTCCGCAAATTTTGAATGGTAAAAGTATGGTACGTTACAGTTGGTATCAGAGCGGTGTTCTTGTAAAGGGTTACGCCTACCGCCAGCCGCAAGAAGCTCACAAAGTCACACCTCAAGTCTGTAAGTTTTAAAGTTTCAAAAATTCATGCTATGTAGTAAGCATTAAGTTCTGATTTCAGCATGTGCATATTTTCAAGTTGTAGTACGTGCATCTTATGTCATTTATATCATGTTCATGCATATTGGGTTACGTGTTGATTAAATTATTGGAACATTATGCCTCCTAGACGTGTGGTTGATCGTGAAGCAAAAGACGAGGATAGAGAAGCTCGAGAGGAGAGGAGAGACGCTTCTCCACCTCCACCCCCACCTCCAGACATGCAGGCACAGATGCTTGCAGGTATGACGCAGTTCTTCGCGCAGTTTGCGGGGAATCAGGCTGTAGCGAATGTAGGGGCGAGGCCCCAACCGGAAGCAGTGTATGAGAGGTTTAGGAGGATGAGTCCAAAGGAGTTCTTGGGTACCACTGACCCGATGATAGCTGAGGGATGGATCAAATCCATTGAGGTAATATTCGACTTTATGGAACTGACTGATGCGGACAGGGTTAGATGTGCCACCTTCTTGTTGACTGGGGACGCTAGATTATGGTGGGAGAGCGCATCAGTGGCAGTGAACTTGCAGACTTTGTCTTGGACTGGATTCAAGGAAGTGTTCTTCGCCAAGTACTTCACTGAGGAAGTACGCTCCCGCCTGTCTTATGTCATTTATATCATGTTCATGCATATTGGGTTACGTGTTGGGTAAATTATTGGAACAATATGCCTCCTAGACGTGTGGTTGACCGTAAAGCAAGGGACGAGGATAGAGAAGCTCGAGAGGAGAGGAGAGACGCTCCTCCACCTCCACCCCCACCTCCAGACATGCAGGCACAGATGCTTGCAGGTATGACGCAGTTCTTCGCGCAGTTTGCGGGGAATCAGGCTGCAGCGAATGCAAGGGCGAGGCCCCAACCGGAAGCAGTGTATGAGAGGTTTAGGAGGATGAGTCCAAAGGAGTTCTAGGGTACCACTGACCCGATAATAGCTGAGGGATGGATCAAATCCATTGAGGTAATATTCGACTTTATGGAACTGACTGATGCGGACAGGGTTAGATGTGCCACCTTCTTGTTGACTGGGGACGCTAGATTATGGTGGGAGAGCGCATCAGTGGCAGGGAACTTGCAGAATTTGTCTTGGACTGGATTCAAGGAAGTGTTCTTCGCCAAGTACTTCACTGAGGAAGTACGCTCCCGCCTGACCAGGGAATTTATGACACTGAGGCGGGGGGGGGGGGGGGGGGGGGACAGCAGCGTGGCAGACTTTGTCAAAAAGTTTGAGAGGGGGTGTTACTTCGTACCCCTCATTTCGAATGATGTCCAGGCAAAGCTGAGACATTTCATGGATGGATTGCGGCCAATCTTGCGCCGTGATGTGAGGGTAGGTGGCCCCACTTCTTATGCAGTCGACGTATCTAGGGCTTTGGCGGCAGAACAAGACCAGCGGGACATTGAGGTCGATAGGCAGGGCAAGAGGCCCTATCAGGCACCTCGTCTTGAGGAATCTTCGTAAGTCATTAAGAAACTTAGGATTAAGTGGATATGAGTACTGGAATTAGGTTATCTAAGACTACTTTTTTTGTGTAAGCTTTAATTTCAAGTTTATGAAATAGGTGATTATACGGGGATATTTGATGAAATAAAAACAAAAGGGAATTAGTTGTATTCAATATAGGTTAGCAATGGTCGAATATTAAGATTTTATCGAGTAAGAAATTTAAAATCTTTATATGAGGATTCTAGAATTCTTTGGGTTATAAGCGAAGTTGATTTATTAGAATTAGTCCATCATTAACATGGGAAAACTTATTAAACTTTATACGTTAGAATGAATTAAGTACTGAGGATACGTCAAAGTGTGACATTCGTTCCAATGAGGAGGGTTTAAGTTTCTTAGGCCTCTATTATAATGTAATTGGGAAGGAAATAGTTTAAGCGTGTGTTTGATGCTAGGAAGGTTTTATTATCTAAGCAGAATATCGATAATGTATATTTTGGGGTTTTATAGATTAATGTTACTCGAAATTTAAGATTTGCAACAATCTTTATTTGGGGATGTACTTATAAATGGCTAAGTTACGTAAGTTTGGTGTCGTAAGGTAAAGATTCGATTCAAGGATCTTAGGTCAATGTTATTACTGGGTTAAGATAAGGTTTAACTTTTGAGTGTAGAACCAAGGATAGAAGTTGATCAGTAACTTTTGGTGCTAAGATTTCTTAGGTTGAACTGCATAAATGCTAAGGTAATAGATCGATGAACATTACGGGTATAGTATAAGAAAGTGAGATAAGATAAGTTTGAACCTCCATTTCTAACATTGGGAATTGTGAGAAAAGTCAGAATTCGAGGTCATAGTAAAGTAAAACTAAGACAACCTTCAGGACTAGATATGAACATTACGAGTTTTTAGCGACTAATGCTCCAGCTATTTTTTTAGGGACTTCATGAACCAAGTATTTTGCCCTACCTAGATCAGTTCGTCATAGTGCTCATTGACTACATTCTTATCTACTCGAAGAGCCATGAGGAGCACATTCAGCATTCGAGTACAATGTTGCAGGATTTTGAAGAGTCGCAAGTTATTTGCGAAGTTCAGTAAGTGCGAGTTTTGATTGCAGAAAGTAGCGTTTTTTGTTCATATAGTGTCTAGCAGTGGTATTGAAGTGGATCCAGCAAAAGTAGCAGCCGTTAAGGAATGGGTTGAGCCAAAGAATGCATCAGAGATTCGCAGTTTTCTGGGTTTAGCCGGTTACTACCGTAAGTTTATTCAGGGGTTTTCGTCCATAGCAGTGCCGCTCACTTCACTAACCAGGAAAAATGCCAAATTTGTGTGGAGTGATGAATGTCAGAAGAGCTTCGATACGTTGAAGCAAGCTCTTATTTCTGCAGCCGGTGCTAGCCATGCCATCAGGGCAAGGAGACTTTGTGTTATATACCGATGCATCTAAGCTCGGGTTAGGCGCAGTATTGATGCAGCATGGTTGGGTCATAGCTTATGCTTCCAGGCAGTTGAAAATGCACGAGAAGAACTACCCGACGCATGATCTTGAATTAGCCGCCGTTGTCTTCGCACTGAAAATTTGGAGACACTACCTATACGGCGAGAAATGTCAGATTTTCACCGATCATAAGAGTCTCAAATATTTCTTTACGCAGAAAGGGCTGAATATGAGACAGAGACGGTGGTTAGAGCTGGTGAAGGATTACGACTACGAAATTAGCTACCATCCGAGAAAGGCTAATGTTGTCGCAGACGCATTGAGCAGGAAGGTGGCAGTTGTAGCGCAGTTGTCAGTGCAGAGACCTCTTCAGTCTGAGATTCAGAAGTTTTGTCTAGAGATTTATCGTGAGGGCAGAGCTCCAAGGCTGTCTAATCTGACAGTCAAATCTGATTTGCTAGACCGTATCCGGGCAGGACAGTCTTCAGATGAACAGCTACAGAAATGGAGACTGAAAGATGAGGCCAAGGGCAGTGTTCTTTATACAGTGTCAGACGGAATTGTGAGATACAGAGGTAGAATGTGGGTGCCTAGTGGTGAATCGATCAGACAGGATATTTTGACAGAGGCACACGCATCTCCGTATTCTATCCACCCAGGAGGTACCAAGATGTATAAGGATCTCCAGATTTTGTATTGGTGGCCAGGGATGAAGAGAGACATCCGCCGATTTGTGTCAGAATGCCTCACTTGTCAGCAGGTGAAGGCAGAGCATCAGAGGCCAGCAGGAATGCTTAAGCCACTCCCGATCCCAGAGTGTAAATCGAGAGAATATTACTATGGATTTTGTGGTTGGGTTGCCTAGATCAGTCAGAGGTTTTAATGCTATTTGGGTTATAGTGGACCGACTCACCAAGTCAGCGCATTTCTTGCCAGTGAAGACGACTTTCTCCATGACGCAGTATGCGGAGCTTTATATCAGGGAGATAGTCCGTCTGCATGGATTCCCAGTTTCAATTGTGTCCGACAGAGACCCCATATTCACATCGTCCTTCTGGAAGAGCTTACATGCAGCCATGGCGACAAAGTTGCTTTTCAGTACAGCTTTTCACCCGCAGACAGATGGCCAGTCTGAGCGAGTGATTCAGATTTTAGAGGACTTGTTGCGAGCGTGTATGATTGATTTTCAGGGAACTTGGGAGTCTAAGATACCTCTAGTGGAATTTACTTACAACAACAGCTTCCAATCATCAATAGGTATGGCTCCTTACGTGGCCTTATATGGAAGAAAGTGCAGATCACCAGTTCATTGGGACGAGGTCAGAGAAAGAGCGGAACTTGGACCAGGAATAGTTCAGCAGACTGCAGACGTGGTGGTCAAGATTCGTGATAGAATAAAGACCGCCCAGAGTCGTCAGAAGAGTTATGCTGATAAGAGGAGGAGAGATCTCGAATTTGCCGTTGTTGATCACGTTTTCGTCAAGATAGCACCTATGCAGGCAGGGGATGAGATTCGGGAAAACAGGCAAGTTGAGTCCGAGGTTCATTGGACCATTTGAAATTTTGGACAGAATTGGGACACTAGCCTATCGTGTTGCCCTTCCGCCAAATCTGGCCGGGGTACACAATGTGTTCCATGTCTCGATGCAGAGGAAATATCTGGCTAATCCTTCGCACATTCTGAGTTATGAGCCATTGCAGCTGGCTCCAGACTTGTCTTATGAGGAAAAACCAGTCCAAATCCTAGACAGGCAAGAGCGTAGGCTCCGGAACAAAGTGACTAAGCTAGTCAAAGTTCGGTGGCTAAACCAATCAGCGGAAGAGGCCACTTGGGAGTCAGAGGCAGATATGAAAAAAACTCTATATTGTATTTCTTCCTTGATATAATAATTACTTATCTCACTAGGCAGCCAAGGAATCGTCACAAGGCGTGGTCACGCCTTATCCAAAAATCACTTCTGAATTTTTCTGTTTAAGTTTTCCACTAAGATCATATCGAAAACTTTAATTGTGATATAAAATCACCCTTTTTATCCCAAATTTATCGCATGAACAGAAAAATTCATCCTACAATAAAATTGTAGAGCCCAAATTCGTACACGTAAAACCCATGCATTATTTATTTGTTAAATCAGTTATTAATTTAAAATGATTTTCTTAGCCATGCATAATTTATTTAAATGTATTATTTTAAATTAGTCATGTTTATTGTGATGCACGTTAAAATGTCTTTCGAGTTTCATGTTTCAGGCGATCACTTCGAGGCGGAATTGAAGAAAAGACCGGCGACGATTTTGGCAATTTAAAATGTGGTATTTTATTTTAAGTTGAGTTTGGGGCGTTTTAAATTAATTTATTAAGTTTCAAGCATTTTAAGCCTAAATCATTTAGTTAGTAATTTTAAAAGTTTAAAACTTTTAAAATTAGCATTTTGGGTGTGTTACTTTAATTGAGGAGTTTATTTTAAGTTTAAGTAATGAGGAATTTTAAGTTTCTAAAATGATTATTTTATTGAAAATTATTTGGAGTTAAAGTAAGGGGATTAGTATTATTTTTATACCTAATAATTTAATTAAACCACTCTTTAATCCTAAATTGATTGATTAAGAAAAAATCTATTTCCCTAAGTACTAAACTCACGCACACACACCTTTTTCACACACTAATTATCGGCCAACACACACACACAAACAATTCGTTCTAGCTTTTATTTTTTTAGAAGAAAAAACCTAGGGTTCTTCCTACTCTAGTGCAGCCGATATTATTCCAGCAATTTTCGTGTGAATACTTCAAGGATTTTAGCGCCACGGTCGTCCCGGATCAACCTCGCTTCCATCTCCGCTTCGGTATCGCCGGTTCGGTAACGTTTAAGATTCAAAAGGCATGTATAATCTCTCCTTTGCTGCGTCGATCATGTCATATTATGCGTTGCGTTGTTTTTATGCATAAAAATTCATGTATGATGTTCGTAGTTTGAGCGGTTAATTGATTGGATCGACTTTGAAGGAAAATTTTTAGATCTAAATCCCGTTTTTACTGTTCTTGTTAAAACTGCGAATTTTCTGTCAAGATTTTGAAAAAACTTTCAACACAAAAAATGGAGAACTTTTTGATACCTTCGATTTCATATAAAATTCGAGTGATTTGGATAAAAATTGAGTGAGTTATAGTGTTTTTCGTGGGACTGCTCAAACTGCATTTTAAGTAAATTATGATATTGATGCGTTCTTGAAGTTTATTTGTTGCAGACTTCGTTGGGGATTGACGGGTGATCGTTGCTACGTCTAAGTATGTTTAGTGTGGCGTTGGAATGATTTTTGGGTTGTCGTTTCATGTTGGTAGGCACTTCTATGCATTAAAAGTTCTATGATGGGTTTGTTCATCAATTGTCGTGTTCACGGTTTGTTGCATCGTTTGGGATGCGTAGTCGTATTGGAGTATTTTTAAAGGTTTGATTCAGTGCTATAGTGTCCTAGGAGGTGTCTCGGGGTGTCTATTCTTAGTCCATTTGGGTTGGTTGGAAGAAAGAAAGGTCATGTTAAGTTTTTCACGCAGGTTTCGTCATACAGTGGCTAGCCGGACCCCTACACGGACCCTGACACACGGTCCGTGCCTTTGTTTCCTCCTTAGTGCCAAGAAACCGATAGTACACGGACCTTGACACGGACCCGGACCCGGGGTCCGTGCCATTCCTTTTCTTCACGACACATTTTATGGTATGTATACGGACCTGTACACGGACCATGCACAGGGTCCGTGCCTTTCCTTTTTCCTTCGCACACATTTTACCAAACCTACCCGGACCCTTACACGGACCCAGGCACGGGGTTCGTGTACTGCTTATTTTGGGAAAAATATTGATGTATGCTTTGAGGTTTGATGTCTTGGTTTAGTGCACTGATTTACATGGTCGAGTCATGGGAATTTTAGCATGTCCTAAGTAAGAGATTGAGCTTAGGTATAGGCATGATGATTACGTCTAAGTCACGCAAGTTAAACTTTTGAGCTCATGTTAGCATGTTGCAGCAACGGCCCCGAACGAGATCCAACGAATCCCTCAACGCCAAGTAAGTATGATGACGTGCAAAAGAAAACATTTTAAAGTTTTGAGGTATGCTAATTGCTTTGTGACCAAATGTATGAATGGGTTTGGAAGTCGGTGAACGTGGCCGAGGACCTCTCCACCCCGTTAAACTGATGAACGGATTCAGATCGGGATTGGAAAGCGTTAAACTTATGAACATGGACCAATCCACCCGTTAAACTTATGAACGGGGATCTTATGTATGCGGCAATGGATACGTCCCTGTCAGTCCCAGTACTGTGGTGTGTCTGATCAGGCCTTATTATGTTATGGGTCACTTACTTTGAAACATGCCTCTACGCAAAATTATGCTTTATACGCTCAAGTTTATGTTACGAGAATGTTTAAGAAAAGCTCATGTTGATGGCACGTCTAAGTTAAGCTCACGATGTTCAAGTTTCAAGCATGTTAAATTCAAGTTCAAGTATGTATGTCCTATTTTTAAAGTTGCATGCGGTTTTATTATGTAGTACTCGCTATTTCCCAGTTTATACGTGTTGAGTCTTTAGACTCACTCGACTTGATCGATGCAGGTGAGTATGTTGATGAGGAGACAGGAGGTGGTGACCAAGGGGCAGGCTTGGACTGAGCGGGAGGCTAACCCGAGGACCGCAATGTTTATGTTTTTATGCAAATGTTAATTTATTCTGATTTCATGTTTTGAGGGAAACACTTTGAGCAAACCTTTTGTAAGCAAATTTTATTAAAGTTATTTTGAGCAATCATGTCTTATGGGGGACTTGGTTGAGATATTTTATGGCAAAATTTGAAGGTTATGTTATGTTTAAGAAAATTTTAAATTTTTCCGCAAATTTTGAACGGTAAAAGTACGGTACGTTACAAAAATCACACAAAAATGTGTCAATTAAACACGTTGAAAGTGGTAACAATGAGAGATATGATAATAAAAATACAAACTATTAAGAGCCTATCAAATCTCCCACACCTAAACCATGCTTATCCTCAAGCATAAAAGAGTTCAATTCATTATCTCAACTCATTATCCTCTTTCTGCTTCATTTACTTGTCCGTAAAATATTTTTTTTATGCACCAAAGAAATTTAATTGTTGAGCATCTGACTACCAACATCATGAGCAATTGCTTCCATCCGAATGTGTAGAAATAAAAATGCATAGGGTCCAAACACTCTTCACATGATTCGCTCATTTCACTCGTAAGTGTCTAGGTATGTATCAAAGAGCTCTCATGTCAAAACACTGAAAATTTTTACCATAAGCTTGCAAATATATCACATCCTCCACCAAGTGAATGGATTAAAATTCACAAACAAGGGCTACATAAATGGGTTGTATCGTGGCCAAAGGTCAGGTAGGAAAGAAGGCACAATGGTTTTATGGAATTGAAGAAATCATACACACTTTTCACAAAGACAATTGTATCCAACTAATAATAACATCTTCAATCTCATTGTAACATTCAAGAGCATTTTTTTCTTCTTCGTTTCTCTTATTTTCCTTCTCATTCCACATTTTCATTTTCTCTTCCTTTTTTTTTTTCATTTTTTTCCTTCCTTTTTCTTTTGCATAAAAAGTTTTGAGACAACGACTTCGAGCCTTAATCACTCGATCACAACAATTTGCACTTTCTTGGCTCAAAATGATGCTAAATGCGAAAAGTTTTTATGATTCTCCAATTCAAGGTTCAAATAGAGGAATAACCAACAAAAAGGATTTATCATGGCTTGTAATGTGGTTATTTTTCAACAAATAGGCTCAGGCTCGAACTTGGCTCTCTAGTGGTAAATGAATCAGAGTAGGCTCAAAAAGAACGACACTGATGATGCGGAAAAAAAACGGTTTGAACCTAATGCCCTTTACTTTGTTTATGCACCTAATCCATCACAAGGTATCAACAAAGACATGTATAACAATGCAAGTTCTAGAAAAATCAATAATGTATGACTAACACACAATCAAGAAAAAGAATGGAGTATGATATGATGATTGCTCATAGGCCCAAAGCTCACAAAAAAAATGGTATGTGTGTTAGACCCCATACACTTATCATTTCAACACATCATCCAGAGCAACTGCCCATAAATGTAGCAGTAAGAATGCAAAATCAGTTGCACCCAAAGAAAACATCAGTTTTTTGTTTTTTCATAGACTTGCATCAGAGGCATTCAAGATTCAAATGAGAGAGATAACGGATAAACACTAAATGCTTTATGGATCAAACAAATTCACTCTACCATACACATTATTTTTTCATAATTTTTTTCGAATAAATATTCAAAAAAATAGAAAAAATAGAAATTGAAACTAGAAATAAGGATATGTACCCCCTCCCACACCTATATGTGGCAATGTCCTCAATGACACATAAATTAAATGTACAACGTAGACAGTAAAAACGCAAAAGAAGTTAGAAAACTCCCCTGAAAATTGTTGGGAATCGTGGAGCAAAGCTTTCTATTGCTGTGGCGGTGTTGACGAACCCTGCGACAGAAGATGTGAAAGGGGGTGAGAATAAATAGGGTTAGATAAAACAAACAAAAATTCTGTTTTTTTTTTTTCTCAAAATCAGAAGATATATTCTCACAATGAGTGATCACGCCTTGCTAGAAAACATCTACTGCGTGTAAGACATTTTTTTTTTCAGAAGATGTTTTCGCACAAGGCGTGATCACGCCTTGTAAAAAGACATCTAATGTGTTGGGAATTCTTTTTTTTTTTTTTTTTGTGCAGAAGTGATATTCTTGTAAGGCGTGGACACGCCTTGTTAGAAGACATCTTCTGGACAAAGGTAATAACAATTGTACTATGTGAAAAAAATAAAAATAAAAGAAATTAAAAATAAAAAAAAAATTTGGGTTGCCTCCCAAAAGCGCTTGATTTTTAGTAGTCGGCTTGACCCTCAAAAGCACTCATTCAAAGAGTGGCTGACGCCCAAAGTACTTGTCATATGACTCCATATATGGGTCTTGGTTCCATGTGCCCTCAAGTTTGGCTTGATGTATGCAATGTAAGCTCGTCTCCTCAACAAAACGTGACTTTAAATAATAGGCATGAGATGAGACTATCATCGTTGGCTCTTGAAGAACAAAATCTGTTGAAATCGGCAATGGAGAAAGACAAGGATCTCCTAGATGTATGTATGATAATATTATCGACGAGCTCATATCGATAGTCTCAGGAGCTTGTTCATTTCTCAACTTCATTGGTGCCTCATATTCGTGTGATATTTCTTCCAAAACTTCTTCAGACTGGGGTTCAACAATTTCCTCATTCAATACCACGCGTTTGTTTACCATATCATTCAATCGACTTATGATTATTTCAAGACTATATCCCTCATCTTCTTGATGCTCGAAAGGTTGGTCTGTAAAATCAGATTGACTAATTTCTTGAGTGTATTGGTGGCTCCAACTCTGCAGCGAAGGATCCCAATACCGATGGTAGTCAAAGTCGGCCATATCATTTAGTAAATATATCACACCGTTTTCTTGTCGACTAAGTAGTGGACTACCTGTTGTCAGTGCCCCATTAAATATCCACCTTCG
Source organism: Primulina tabacum (assembly GCF_025594145.1). NCBI lineage: Eukaryota > Viridiplantae > Streptophyta > Magnoliopsida > Lamiales > Gesneriaceae > Primulina > Primulina tabacum. Next base: position 23,281,243 of record NC_134552.1, read on the forward strand.
TGTAACTGTATTCAAACCTTTAAAGAAAAGTCGAAGAAGAACATAGTTAGAAAAATCATGATTCCTGAATATTGTTACTAATATATTGAATCTCTCCCATGCTGCATAGAATGGCTCTTCGGTTTGTTGGGCAAAACTTGTGTATATTTGTCGATGAAACATCTCGAAGTATTTCACAATAAAAAATTCTCAAATTCTTCTTTTCTTGATGAATCACCTGTACAAGAAGAATGAGACATAAAAAAAATAACAAAACTCGAAAAATAATAACCTTGCACCGTTCCCCGGCAACGGCGCCAAAATTTGGTGTGCTGTCGTTGTGCCACCAAACTTAAATTCCTACTCTTTAAATAAAACTAGTGTAATGGTGAGCAGGGTCGAATCCACAGGGAACGGGGGATAATTTCTTTCGAGTAAAATGCAAATAAAGGGGGGATTTTGGATATGAATTAAATAAAATATTAAAACTAAAATTAGAAAGCAATAAAAAATTATAAATCTAAACGAGAATTAAATTACCAAACTGATTCAAGGGAATTTTCACTATTCAATTGTGTCACTGTTCATCGGCTAACATATTATTTATTCATGCATTTACAAGTAATTAACCTTAGAATTATAGGGATAACCGCTAAAATCCTTGTGTTTTCCTAATTTAATTGACCAAACCCAGCATCCAGTCAAAACTTATCAATAATTAACTGGGCACGATAGCGTTCCATATTAATTAAAAATAGCATTTTCGTTTTGTGAAAACAATTAATCCTAAATCTAACAACCGAGATAGCTGCAATTGATAGATTAAGTTTCGTTGATTTATTTAGATTAAATATGCTATGATAGCACAACAAACCTAATCTATTGCTACTCATGTACCAATCGTTCATGAAAATTACGGATCACTGAATTCATGGATAGCAGTAGAAAATTATATATTGAATTAAATTGTCAGATTAATCAACACACAACTTTCATATAATTAAATCATAAATCAACAAATACTTGAACAAAACACGAATATTAAATTAAATCACAAAAGCCTCACAGTGATAAATTGAAATAATAAAAATATCCCCTGAATAGAAATAAAACTTAGCCTTGCGCCCTTTTTTTCTTCTATTGTGCGTGAGTTGTGGAGGAAGAAATTGGAGAGAATTCTCTTTGTTGCCGCCTCCTCTTCTCGTGAGATTGGTGGAAGGAAATTGTGAGTTGAACAAAAAAAATCTGCAGCCTCCTTTCTTACGTGAATAGTGTAGGTCATAAAAAAAAAATAAAAGATTAATGGGCCCCAAAAAAATAAAAGACTAATAACCTAAAATAAAACATAATCCCTAAAAATTAAAAGATACTTAGAAAATATCCTCCAATAATATAGAGTTTTTTATGGAAAAAACTCTATATTGTATTTCTTCCTTGATATAATAATTCATTATCTCACTAGACAGCCAAAGAATCGTCACAAGGCGTGGTCATGCCTTATCCAAAAACCAATTCTGAATTTTTTGTTTAAGTTTTCCACTAAGATCATATCGGCAACTTTAATTGTGATATAAAATCACCCTTTTTAGCCCAAATTTATCGCATGAACAGAAAACTTCATCCTACAATAAAATCACACAAAAATATGTCAATTAAACACGTTGAAAGTGGTAACAATGAGAGATATGATAATAAAAATACATACTATTAAGAGCCTATCACTACTACTACGATATTAGCTATCATCCGAGAAAAGCTAATGTAGTAGCGGAGACATTGAGTCGTAAGACAACAATCATTACTTAATTATCACTTCAAAGACCGCTGCAGTCCGAGATTCAGCGATTCGAGCTTGCTGTATATGCTAGGGGCGAGATCCCCAATCTTGCTACTATGACAGTTTAGTCAACTCTGAGGGATATAATTCGAGTATTCTGATGAGCAATTACGAAAATGGAGACTGAGAGATGAAGCTAAGAGACAGAAGTTGTATTCCGAGAAGGATGTCATAGTTTGATATCGAGATCGACTATGGGTTCCTAGTGGCGATTCACTGGGAGAGGTTATTATGAAGGAAGATAACAATACCTCGTACTCCATTCATCCTGGAAGTACGAAGATGCATAAGGACCTGCAGTTGTTGTATTGGTGGCCGGCCATGAAGCGAGACATCTTGCGTTTTGTGTCCAAGTGTTTGACATGCCAACAAGTCAAGGCTGAGCATCAGAGGCCAGCCAGAAAGCTTAAGCCACTTCCTATCCCCAAGTGAAAATGGGAAAATATTACTATGAATTTTGTAGTGGGATTGCCAAGGACTATCAAGGGGTTCAATGTCATTTGGGTGATAGTTGTCCGTCTTACAAAATCAGCGCATTTTCTACCTATTAAGACGATATTCACCATGATGCAGTGTATAGAGCTGTATATTCGAGAGATAGTCCGACTGCATGGGACTTCAGTGTCCATTGTTTCTGACCGAGACCCGAGGTTCACATCGTCTTTCTGGAAGAGTCTACATACAGCGATGAGGACGAAATTGTTATTCAGTACATCATTCCATCCTCAAACCGATGGTCAGTCTGAAAGGGTGATTCAAATTTGGAGGATCTACTCCGAGCTTGTGTGATTGATTTCCAAGGAAGTTGGGAACCGAAGTTACCTCTAGTGGAGTTCACCTATAACAATAGCTATCAATCAGTCTATAGGAATGGCTCCTTACGAGGCATTTCATGGAAGGAAGTGTAGATCACCTATACATTGGGACGAGGTTGGTGAAAAAGGAGAATTTGGTCCGGACTTGATCAAGCAAACAGTGGAGCTAGTAGTCAAAATCCGAGATAGGATGAAGACTGCACAAAGCCGACAAAAGAGCTACGTCGATAAACAAAAAGAGAACGAGAGTTTGCAGTAGGTGACCACATATTTGTGAAAGTAACATCCATGAAGGGTGTTATGAGATTTGGCAAGAAAGACAAACTCAGTCCAAGGTTCATAGGTCCGTTCGAGATTTTATAGAAAATTGGGACATTAGCCTATAGAGTGGTGCTGTAACTTATGCTAGCTGGAGTACACAATGTGTTTCATATCTCGATGTTGCGAAAGTACATGTCGAACCCCTCACACGTACTAAATTATGAGCCTCTGCAGTTCACTCCAAACATGTCATACGAGGAAAGAACTATACAAATTTTTGATAGGCAAGAAAGAAGACTCCGAAACAAAGTTATTCAAATGGTTAAGGTCAAGTGACTAAATCACTCGGAGGAAGAAGCTACTTGGGAAACTGAGAGGGACATGAAGAGTCGCTACCCGGAGTTATTCGGTAAGGATGAAATTTCATTTAAGGGATGGAGGAATCGTAATGTCCAAAATACGATGACGTAATCTAACTGCATGCAAATATAGGAAAAATAAAAAATGACTAATCAAATGGTTTTAATTGCATGAATTAAATATGGTGTGCATTTTTACATGTTTAAAATGTAGTTTTATATTAGAATGTATAAAACTGTGTTTTTAATGGTTATTGAGATGCGATCGAGGAACGGAGACTAGGGATCATATGAGGAAAATATTTTTTATTAAATAATAATTTTTAATTGTATAATGTGTGGTATATTTTAAATTGAATTTTCAAAAATAAGGTATTTTAAGGTGTTCTTATACTCCAAGTCATATTCTAAACCGGCAATCAATTTTCGATGAAAATATCGACTTTTTGAGAACTCGGCTACTATTTTTGCAAAATTTCCTAAACTAAATATTTTAAATATTACCTAATGGACCTAATGGGCCTAGTATGCTAGGTTAATGGGTCTAAATCTTGCATCATATTATTTATTTAAAACAAAGCAACATAAAACCTCACCATAACCCTCACAAACACGCGCACACATCACCTAGGAACCAGGAATCTTCATCCGCACACACCACACAAAATTTTGAGAGGAATTCATGCAAGGTTCGAAGAAAATTCAGCAAGCTTCTTCCCTCATCTCTCCGCCAACGTCCCTCGCATCGCAAGTCGTTTTTACGTGCGTAGTATACACAAAAACACGCCTTAATCTTCCTTCCAAAATATTTCACACTATCATTGCATGAAAATATGATGCACTACTTGTATTTTCGTTTTTATAGCTATATATGAATAAAACTAGAGTTTTCTTGTTTTAAAACTCTTGCTAAGGATGCACAAAGGGGCTGCCATGGTAGGGGTACTTGAAGGGATGTTTTTCAACATATTTAAGAGTCCATAGAAGCAGGATTCAAGGCTGGAACGTGGGAGGATAATGGCTGCACGATTTTTGGATTAAGGATAGCCAGGGCTCGACTTTTGGGAAAATTAGAAGGAAGCGGTGCACGGTTCTTTCCAAGCAAGGAGCTGGGCTCATGAGGGTCATAGCATCGAGCCATGGTGGTCCATGCAAGGCTAGAGGGCCATGATAAGAAAGGCGCACGGCTAGGGCCCTTCCTAGCTGTGGCCGCGTTATTTAGGATGAACCATGCATGTTCTTGTACTTGGGCCGCAGGGGCTGGGCTGGGCTAAGGGGATCCTAAAGGGTTCGGTCTAGGTCCTAGGAGGGTTGGTCTGGTGCTGTTCCAATCGGTTAGGGTCTAGGTTCGAAAAGTTTTGAGGGTGGCATGAGTTAGGGTTCGATCCATAGAGGGCAAAAAATTAAGTAGCTGATCTAGGCTTGATGGAGGGTCTTAATTGGCTTGATTTGGGTTGTATATTGTATATTTATGGGTTATTAAGCTATGATTCAAGTTTGGTTAAGTTTCGAGTCAATACGAGTTAAAACCGGGATATAAGTTTAAGTTTAAATACAAATTGGAAAATTTGTCGAGAAGTTTAAGTTTATGTCTAAAAAATATTTATGGGTGTATTATAAGGTGTTATGTTAAGTTTGAATGGATGTGGGTCGTGATTTTAAGGTCTAAGGATAAATTGATAAATTTAGGGTTTCAGGGGCAAAACGGTCATTTTACACCTGAAAAATGTTAGACGTCCTGAAAGTGTCCTAAATGTTTAATAAATGTTAAAATGTTTACAGAATTTTATGAAGAAACATTAATTCTAAAAGATATGTTGCATGCTTGGGTTAAAAGAAAAATGATTTATATATGCATGAAATTTTATAAGTGATGAAAATATGAAAGGTTGAAGAAGGTGAATTAATCATGACTAATACGATTATATGATGATATGTAAGGCCAAGGCTCCGTTGACGGGTGAGAGTGTCGCTGATGTCCGCGTCGTCCGGTACCGTAGTTATACATAAATGGATTCATCGACATACAACTAATACGAAAGTCTCAATTGAGGATCTGAAATCATTAAAAAAGGGAAACTTATACATATATGATGAAAGAAAAAAGTATATGATGAAAGAAAAAATTTTAAGTTTATGCATATTCATGACAATCTATTTTATTAAAAGTATTTTCACTGTTGTATGTGGATGTGTATGTATTACTTGTCATCATGGTTAAGGTTAGCTGAGTCAATAGATTCAGTAGGTGTGATTGATGCATGTTGAGCTTGATATTGATGGAGGACTTGATGGTTTAACTAGATGGACTGAAGGTGGACACAACCCGAGTACCGTCGCTAGTTTTCTGTAGAAATTAAGTTTATGATTTAAGCTGCTTTAAGAATTTTATGAGACGTTTATGACTTTTACGCTTTTGAGAGATTTTGAGAGATTATGATGTTTCCTGCTTATTTTGAAAAATGTTAAATTTATGTTTGGTTGACGATTTACTATTTCATTTTTTGAATGCTTTCTTTTAAATTTTCAAATAATTAGTTGGTGAGTTTATTTTAAATGATGTCAAAAATATAAATATATATATATATACATATATATATATGTATGTATGTATTGTGTTTTCAGCCGAATGGTATGAAAAAAAAAATTCTAGTATATTTTAAAGAAAAACGAGTAGTTGACGTTTCAAAATAAAACCTCCACTATCACCATCGAAAACCCAATTGCTCTAGCAACTGCCCTAGCCATCCGAACCATCCAACTTAAGACCTACTCCGTGGAATTGGGTGCCCAAGATGAAAACAAGTACAGTGAGCGATAAACTCCAATACGAGAATGTACGAGTATACAAACTAATATGATGCATGTGAAATGCAATATGCTCAAATATCAAGGATCATGTCAAGAATCTCATTCTCAGTCTAGAGGTGCTTGATTGTGTAGTATATGATATGCCCTAGGCATGTTTTTGCTCCCACACTCATCATCAAGACGTGAACCCACAATGTCCAGGATCATCAGAGCCTGCGGGTCTCGTCGAACATTGTAGCTCTCGATGCCCAACCGTCCAAAATACAGAACAAGACTAAGCGGCCCCAACAAACGAGGTATATCTCAAAAAAATATCAGGCCCAACATGATATGTTATGCATAATATGCAAAGCAGTAAAACATGTATCATGAAACAGATAAATATGCAGCATATAAGTGTGTATACTACACTTGGATATACCAGTTAGTATATCACGTACCTCACTAAAGTAATATGGCAGATAGCTTACTCATTTGAACTCTAGACAATACCAACATAATGAAATCACTATCAAACTAGATCCTGAATTACTAAACATGCGTCAAAGTTCTACCTAATGATCCTTAAATCACTATTTATGGCTTTAGGATTATATATGCGTCCGCTGTCAGCCCACTAATGATGTCTTGATCTGCGACCCAGTTCACCGACCTCTCCTCAAGTTGACACTAGCTCCAAAACTTTCCAACACAAAAATTCCCAAGAAACTGGCTAGAAAACCTAAGGTATATGGCTAGAACTCAAGAGAGAGTAGCTGAAGGAAGCGGTTTAGAAAAAAATATGAAATCAGCTTCCATTTATAGGCTGCATTCTGACTAGTTCTGAAGATCCGAAATCAATCTTATTTGTCACGTATTAAAATCTCATTCATCTAGTTGGATTTCTCGGGATAATGTAATCTGAAGTAGAATGAGTTGTCCATTTTAAATTAAGTGGATCCCAACATTTTGATATCGAATTATCAATTATTTAATAATTATTAATTAATAAACTTTTAATCATCTCTTAATTGGTATTTATTCAAAATAAGGATCTGAGTCATTACATCATCCCCTCCTTACAGATATTTCGTCGTTGAAATCAGAAATGAAGTAAAATACAACTTGCTATTACAAAGATACAACTCAAAACAAATGTGGATACTCTGGGTGCATACGACTCTCTAATTCTCAAATCGCCTCTGTAGTACCATGGTGTTGCCATTGCACTAGAACAAGTGGAATGATCTTGTTTCTGAGCTTCTTCTCTTTCCTACCCAGAATTAAAAGTGGCTGCTCGACATAAGTCAAATCTTCTTCAAGTTGCACATTTGTCGAACCAAGAACGTGCGATTCATCTGCTACATACCATCGTAGCAACGATACATGAAAGACATTATGAATCCGGGATACATACAGTGGTAAAGCCAATCGATATGCCAAATTTCTAACACATTCCAAGATCTCGAAAGGTCCGATGAATATTGGGGCTAATTTTACCTTGAATACAAATCTCATCACTCTACGGAATGATGAAACTTTAAAGAAAACTTTTTCCCCTGACTGAAATTGTAGAGGTCTATGCTTGATATTCGCGTAACTCGATTGACGATCTTTTGCAGTTTTAATTCTCATCTTGATTAATTCCACTTGTTCAATCGCTTGTTTCACTAATTCAGGTCCTTGCACTTGTCGTTCTCCTACTTCGTCCCAAAACAATGGAGTCCGACAACGTCTACCATACAATGCTTCGAACAGAGGCATACTGATGCTGCTGTGGTAACTATTGTTATATGCAAACTCCACAAGAGACAAATGATCAATCCATGCTGGTCCAAAATCCATAGCACAAGCACGTAACATTTCCTCGAATGTCTGAATAGTCCTCTTAGACTGATCATCGGTCTCTAGATGATAACAGTACTTAGACTCAATGTCGTTTCCAACACTTTTTGAAAATTTCCCCAGAACCTTGAGGTAAAGCGTGAGTCTCTCTCATTGACTATACTTGTTGGCACACCATGATATTTAAGACTATCTTGAATGTATTGTCTTGCCATGCGATCGAAAATATATTCCCGACTATATGGAATAAAATGTGTTGACTTAGTCAGTCGGTCTACAACTACCCAAATAGCATCACAATTCTAAGATGACAACGACAAGTGGGTGACAAAATCTATCGTCACATGCTCCCACTTCCATTCAAGGATATGAAAATTCAGAAATAATCCTCTTGGTCATCGATGTTCAGCTTTAACTTGCTGACAAACCAAATATTTGGCTACAAACTGGTAAATACTTTTCTTCATGTCTTTCCACCAAAACCTGGTCTTCAAATCTTTATACATTTTCATGCTTCCAGGGTGGATACTCAACTTATTCATATGGGATTGAGATAAAATCTTGTCTCTTAATTTAGAATCTCCTGGAACTACGATTCACCCCAACAGACACAAGGTTCCATATGTTTGAAACAAAAAGCCAGATGCGTTGTTGCCGTTAGCTAACCTTGCTAACTTTTTAACCTTTAGGTTAGAAAACTAGCTTCTCCGAGGATTGTTCTAGCTCAAAAAAAAAAAAAAAAAGCTTCCGCGCTTAATTTTTTAATATCTCTAGGCTCTTCTTTTGTTCAACCTTTTGGGATGTTTCAGTCCTTGTAACAATTCTTTTGACATGTACGTTTACTTCTCGATTCTTTAAGATTACCTCTTATTGATGTTTCAAGTTTTCTAAAGAATTGATTTTTTATTAATTAATAGTTTAGATATTAAACTCTTAAATTTAAATACTTAAACCCATGAAACATAATTATTATATCTAGGTTAGGCTTTGTTATGTATTATGTGTTTAAATTAAAATACCATTATGTGTTTTTTTTAATTTAAATATTTGATAAAAATTAAAAAATAATGTTTTAATGTTGTGTAGTAAAAATCAAATCCGATTGTTCGGGTTGGTTCGGGTTTGAGTTTATAGTTTTCGAGTCGGGGTTGAGATATTTTTTTTAATACTCTTACTTCAACCCGACCAAAACCTACTATGCCCTCTCGAATTGATAATTTAAGGAAAATCAAACTCCTGATTAGTGATTGATCGCTCACCTATTCTATCAAATCGGATATCTATTTGGAGCCAATTTATTTTTTAATTTAACTTTAAGCTATAAGACTGGTAAATTTTAATTTTAATTGAAATATGATTAATACTCGAGTCTATTAGTTTTCACCAATGTATTTCTTATCTACCAATTAAGCACATCTTTAATGTTTGGTTATTGTATATAACTATGAATTAGGCAGATTTTGTGCTTCAAAAGTAAAACAATTAATGAGCTAATTTATGCTCTTCCATAATGAAGTTTACCCATCCCTAGTGGAGGCTCTTTATATTACCTACTTTGTTTCAGCAGTCCTACAACCATAGAGTTTAATTAAAATTTAAAAAATAATATTTAAGAATTTTTTTAAAAAAAGTAAAATGGATGATTCTATGATAAATACAACCCTGAATTCTTCTTGAGAATATCGCTTGTTATTCCAAGTGACATGTACATCATTGGTTAATTTATTAGGGTTTTATTATAATCAGTGTCCAAGTGCACATGTTATGTGCTTTTCAATTGTTTTTTTTTTTAATTTATTTATCGGAATTCATGATATTTTGTTATAGGTTTAAATTATTATTTAGATAACAATGATGTTAGTATATTAAATATATATAATTTGTAGAGATAATGTGTGAATAATTTGATATGAATTATTATTGTTTCTACTATTAATTCTTAATATATAATTTATCGATTTTATGATTCTTTAATAATTTTGTAAAATATATATGATAGGTTTAATCTTGGGCAGCATATAACTTTGAATTTCCTGTTGCTTTCATGCTACTCAAGTTGCATAAGACTAATAAATATAATTTATAAAGAATAAGTTAATTGTACAATTTTAATCCCAAGCTTAATGAAATTGTACAATCTAAAATTGGAAGGGTTGGTTGAGTTGCCAACTTAGAAAACACAAGTAACAAATATCAATGAACAACGATAAAAACATTTTACAAACATATCATATAATTAATTGCATAATAATAAACAAATATATTTTCATAATTGATTTTGTATCCCATAATTTAAAAGTTTACATCGTATTTATAATTTACAGGCTATTACATATATTCGAAGTACACAGTTGAAAGTGACACCGGCTTTTCGTCAAAAAAATAAAAATAAAAATAAATAATTTGGCATGAAAATATTGAAAGTAGCCCTGAAAGTAACCGAATTCCATTTCACTACCAGTATTGGGAAAATTTGCGTGTATTTATTTTCACACAGACTAATAAAGCCATTGGAAAAACAAATTTTGCAAACAAATTCTGATTTTATCTTTATTTAATGAATTTTTTTATATTGAAAGTAGATAATGTATTTAGATATAAAAATAGATTGGTAAAATAAAAGAGAGAACATTATTAATATGAAAACTAGAATACACATTTGGCACAAATGAAAAAAGAAATATAATTCTTATATTTGAGTCGGATGGACATGACAGTATAATATGAATCATAAAATATTGTTAACAATCATATGATTTATAATTGTATCGAATTATCAAAAAGAACTGAAGCCAGAATAAACATAAACTCACGCCAGAACTTCAATCACACAATTCTTCTGAAAACTTACTTTCCTTTAATTTATTTGAACAAGTATCTAATATCTATTGCCTTGTTGCTTATTGTTTGAATTGAAATTTTTTTGCCGATGCAAAAATAGTGTGAAACCGCAGCAACAATGGTACATCCACGTGAAAGAATTTGCAAGAAACATTGAATGCGAGTTCCCTAGCTAGAGCATGTTGAGCTGCCCTCTTCACCGGCCAATGCCTTTCGAGCCCTCCAATCTATAAATCAAACTTAACGACGGTCGAAATGCACGTAAATCTCCTTTTTATCCCAACAAAAGAAAATGAAATAAAATCACATTCTCCATCTCAGAATTTGAACAAAAACTAAGACATTCTGCATCAACTAATCCATTTTCTTGATAAAATGGACATAGCTGACAACTTTTACAGAACAAGTTCCAGCTTCAGAGCAAGCAATGCTTCCAACCCCATCCGACAACAAGACGATGAAGAGGAACTGAAATGGGCTGCGCTCGAAAAGCTTCCCACGTATGACCGTTTGAGGAAAGGCCTCATTTTGGGATCAAAGGGTGGTTCGGTCGAAGTTGATGTGGCAAATCTTGGATTTCAAGAAAGAAAAGATTTGCTCGATAGGCTGCTAAATGCCGCTGAAGAAGAACATGAAAAGTTTTTGCTTAAGCTTAGGGATCGAATCGACAGGTGATCACTTCAAATCTTCTTGATGATCCATCGATGATTTAAAGAAATTATAAGTCATTGGAGGTTTCATTTCATGATTTAAAGATCCTTCACATTTTAAATATAGTTTTCTTTATAGGTTCAAATTTCTTCCTTAATATTCCATCGAGTTTGCATTGACATAGAACAGGTTTGTTTTATTTTATTTTATTTTATCTTTTTCAGAGTTGGAATTGAATTGCCAACAATAGAAGTCAGATTTGAGCATCTTAATATTGGTGCAGAAGTTTATACAGGAAGCAGAGCTTTGCCTACGTTTCTTAACTCCACCCTCAACATGTTGGAGGTAACTTCATGTTATTCCGAGGAGGATGAGTGAAAAAGTTTTGAAATATTATGTAATTTTTTTAAAAATAAATTTACGTTTTTTGCCACCTAATATATTATACGGCCCCTCTCCGAATTTTCTGGCCGCTCCTTATTGTGCACACCTGAAACAAATCATATTTGCAAAGAATTTTGATTCTGGAAATACCTTGCCCTTCGAAGAGGATCTTGAGCTATCTACATGTACTGCAAACCAAGAAGAAACATATTACTATCCTTGAGGATATTAGTGGAATTATCAGACCTTGCAGGTGGGATGACAAAAGATTACATTTTTCATTAACTCCCTTTTCTTGGGAAAAAAAGGTCATTTTGAACTGATTTAACGGCTTCTCTTTGAAGAATGACGTTGCTTCTTGGCCCCCCGAGTTCAGGAAAAACGACGCTGCTATTGGCTTTGGCCGGAAAGCTCAACTCTAATTTGAAGGTAACTAGATCACCATGTTATATATTTTGAGGCGTAGCAACAAATAGTATGTAACATTAAATGGTATCGAATTTTCCGATGACAGTTTTCCGGGAGTATGACATATAATGGGCATGGAATGGATGAATTTATACCCAAAAGACTGCTGCATACATAGGCCAACATGATGTCCATATTGGAGAAATGACTGTGAGAGAAACACTTGAATTCTCAGCAAGATGCCAAGGGATAGGATCTCGTTACGGTTAGTCATGAAAAATAAAAATATGTATTTCATAAGGAAAACAAGGACATAGGTAACATTTTTCCTCGCATTTGTAGAGATGCTATCTGAATTATCGAGAAGAGAAAAAACCGCGAATATTAAGCCGGATCCAGATATAGATATCTTCATGAAGGTAAGAGACTAGCACTTTTTCGTAAGTCTTTGAATCCATGTGATTTACATAGCAGCAGAGGACTTTGAAATGCAAAAATTCGGGGCTTTAGATGTAATTTTCTATTTATACCATCATGTAATGTGAGTTTTATTTTAAGAACAGAGCTTACTTCTGAAATTTAAACAAAAAAGTTAATTTGTTGCAATGACTGGCCTACTTATCCACATAATTTAGGCTGCTTCTATGAAAGGACAAGAGGCGAACATTATACCGGATTATGTTCTTAAGGTATTGAATTTGGACATTTATCCACTTTCACTCTATAAAAGTAGAGATAATCTGAGAAAAATTGTGATTCATCAATTTTTGTAGGTTTTAGGACTTGAAGTTTGTGCAGATATAATGGTTGGAGATGATCGTGTACGGGGAATATCAGGAGGCCAAAAAAAACGTGTTACAACAGGTAACCGGTCTCCAGTTGAAATATGGAAAGCTTTGACATCCAAATTTATGAAAACGGAGGCCAACGAGGGGTTTGGGATGGACCTAGACGGGCAAGCAGTCCAGCCACCGTCATTTTTCATCTCCAACTAGTTTTTCTAAAGGCTTTTTTTTCCTGAAAGTATGCAAAGCTATCTCGGAATAAACTTTGTATTGATATCCAAAATAATTTAATACACAGGTGAGATGCTGGTTGGACCAATGAATGCTCTTTTCATGGATGAGATTTCGAATGGTTTGGACAGTTCCACAACATTCCAGATCATAAATTCACTGAGACAATATATCCATATCCTCAAAGGAACTGCTCTTGTATCGCTGTTGCAGCCAGCCCCCGAAACATACGAACTGTTTGATGATATCATATTGTTGTCTGATGGCAAAATAGTTTATCAGGGTCCTCGTGAAAACGTGCTTGATTTTTTCGAATTCATGGGGTTTAGATGTCCAGAGAGGAAAGGAGTGGCAGATTTTCTTCAAGAAGTAGGTATTAATGACTATATATAACCATATTGTTAAATGTGATAGTCCTTTCTCAGTCCAACTGAAAACAAATTCCGTACAGGTAACATCACAGAAAGATCAACAGCAATATTGGATGCATGGAGAGAAACCTTACATATTTGTTACTGCAAATGAATTTGTAGAGGGGTTTCAATCTTTTCATGTTGGAAAAAAATTGAAGGATAATGTGGAGTCTCCATTTGATAAGAGCACAAGCCATCCCGCAGCGTTAACAACCAGAGAATATGGTGCAAGTACCAAAGAATTATTGAAAACGTTGTCTTCAAGAGAGCTTTTGCTAATGAAGAGAAACTCTTTTGTCTACATTTTCAAGATTTTCCAAGTTAGTACACCAACTGTTTTTCCTTTTCACGTTGTTCATTGCATTTTTCATACTTCTCTTGTTGTCTCTTCAGCTTACTACAGTAGCATTGATCGCCATGACTATCTTCTTTCGTACTAAGATGCCTCGAAGTACCTTAAATGATGGAAACATATTCATCGGCGCACTGTTCTTCGCTTGCACAATGATTATGTTCAATGGCATGGCCGAGGTTTCCATGACCATTTACAAGCTTCCGATTTTTTACAAACACAGAAACTCTTTATTTTATCCATCATGGCTCTATGCTCTTCCATTGTGGATGGTCAGGATCCCTTTATCGTTTATTGAAGTCGCAGTCTGGGTTTCCTTGACTTACTTTGTGATGGGATTTGATCCATATGTTGGGCGGTAATGTTTATTATCTCTAACACTTAAAGTCTTGTTTCGTTTTATCACCACTGCATGTATAGTGTAAAATGAATTGAATGATAAAAAGAGGATCTTTATTGCAGATTTTTCAGACAATATTTGATACTCTTGCTTCTAAACCAGATGGCATCTTCATTGTTCCGATGCTTAGGGACTGTGGGTAGAAATATGATTGTTGCAAACACGTTTGGATCATTTGCATTAGTCCTACTTTTTGCAATGGGTGGTGTTGTCTTGTCACGAGGTGTGAATGAAGTAATTAATAAATTTAAGGTTTTGTAATTTATTTTTCATATAATTCCCTTCTGGCTGTGCTGCAGTTGATGTGAAAAAATGGTGGATTTGGGCTTATTGGTCCTCTCCAATGATGTATGCTCAGAATGCAATTTCAGTAAATGAATTTAGAGGGAACAGCTGGAAAAATGTGAGTTCCATATTTCAGATTCTTTCCATGTTTCAATATATTTTTGCCCAAATAAGTGATGTAAGTTTCTTTCTTAAGGTTGTTCCATACACAAATGAATCATTAGGAGTCGTGGTTCTAAAAGCTCGAGGTTTTTTACCAGAAGAACGCATGTATTGGATAGGAGTAGGGGCGTTATTAGGTTTCACGATATTATTCAATGTTTGTACTATGGCAGCTCTCACTTTTCTAAATCGTGAGTGTCTATAGTTTCTCTTTAATAACCGATGTTATTCTGAAATGCGGGCACTGTAAATAATCTGGTAATATGCAGCTTTTGAAGAGTCTCATGTTGGTAAATCCAGAAGAAATTGGAAGTGCAGATAATGTTGATGATATCCAAGTGAATGGTCATATCGATCCCATCACTGAAGCCGCCGGGCAGGAAAGAAAACGAGGAATGGTTCTTCCATTTGAACCACATTCCATCACCTTTGATGAGATCGTCTACTCAGTAGACATGCCGCAGGTATTTTAGTTTGAGACTTTATGTTATTTCAATTTTATTGGGTTGTCTAGTCTTTTAGTCTGGAAGCATTTACCCTTTTCATGGCACACACACAAACCAGTGTGACACAAACTGAGTATGCTTATGCATCAGAAAAACATGGTTTTCAGGAAATGAAAGAGAGGGGTATTCTTGAGGATAGACTGGTACTTCTGAATAGCGTGAGTGGAGCATTTAGGCCCGGCATTCTTACAGCTTTGATGGGAGTTAGTGGTGCTGGTAAAACGACTCTTATGGATGTGTTGGCTGGTCGGAAAACAGGAGGTTATATTGAAGGGAATATTACAATTTCGGGATATCCCAAGAAGCAAGAAACATTTGCTCGAATTTCAGGATACTGCGAGCAGAATGATATTCATTCTCCCCATGTCAATGTATATGAATCTTTGATTTACTCCGCTTGGCTACGGTTACCTCCAGAAGTCAATGATGATACCAGAAAGGTCAGTTTCGTTTTACAGAAGAATATCCAAGGGCGGATCTATGATTTTTGGAGAGGTGGATGACTTGGGGCAACTTGATGGATCTCGGGGGACAAAACTAACATTAGAGAAAAGTTTACATAAGATTTCGTGTCAGCTCATTCACACCCCTGCAGATCCATGTTTGAGACAATCCATCCTTCCATTCAAAGTTGACCAAGTTACTATATATATTGAATGTGATTTTTTTTAACTATGCTAGATGTTCATTGACGAAGTCATGGAGCTCATGGAACTCACAAAGTTAAGAGATGCACAGGTTGGATTACCCGGGATCAATGGTCTGTCAACTGAGCAACGAAAGAGGCTGACAATTGCTGTGGAGCTGGTGGCAAACCCATCTATAATATTCATGGATGAACCAACTTCAGGGCTTGATGCAAGAGCTGCTGCAATTGTTATGAGAACAGTCAGGAACACTGTCGACACAGGAAGAACAGTCGTGTGCACTATCCACCAGCCCAGCATTGACATATTTGAAGCTTTTGATGAGGTGAAGCATTTTCTTTTAAAAAAAAAATATTCTCATATTTCTGTTTCTTTTCTTATCAGTCTTTAACTAGAAGTTACTTCACCAGCTATTTCTACTAAAACGAGGAGGAGAAGAGATATATGTAGGACCTTTGGGACATAATTCGACACATCTGATCCAATATTTTGAGGTGAGTTCGCTCAAGGGAGAACAAAAAAAAGATTGGAAAACAATAGTTTCATTTTCTTTTGGAATCTGTATCTCGAATCCTTTAGATCGTTATTTCATTTTCAATAAAGGGTATTCAAGGTGTGAGCAAAATCAAGGGCGGTTATAATCCAGCGACATGGATGCTAGAAATCACTGGTCCTGCGCAGGAGATGACCTTAGGCATCGATTTTGCTCAAGTGTATAAAAATTCAGAATTATACAGGTTACAAGTCTCTCCATTTAAACTCTGATTTGTCAGCGTTCGCTGGCTTGAAATATCATTTAAAATTTTTTGTTAGATGACATTCCCAAACGAATCTTTCAGGAGGACCAAATCTATGATCAACGGGCTAAGTTCACCACAACAAGGTACGAAAGAGCTATATTTCTCTACTCAATTCTCACAACGTTTCCATGTTCAATGCATGGCCTGCCTGTGGAAACAATACTACTCGTACTGGCGAAATCCAACTTATACTGCTGTGAGATTCTGGTTCACATTGTTCATCGGGCTGATCTTTGGAAGCATGTTCTGGGATCTTGGCTCTAAGAGGTAGTAAAATATGAAAGATAATTATATTACAGATAATAGATCAATTAAGCACCTCCCATTTTGTCCCAGGTACTAAAATTCTTTGTGAAATTTGTACGAGCAGGAGTAACGAACAAGACATATTCAATGCCATGGGTTCTTTGTACACATCAGTCCTATTCCTAGGAATCCAAAATGCGATTGCTGTGCAGCCAGTAGTCGCTACCGAAAGAACTGTCTTTTACAGAGAAAAAGCAGCAGGAATGTATTCAGCCATTCCATATGCGTTCGCACAAGTTATAACAATAAACTTTTGATAAGACACATTACATGCATATTCATTGAAAATCACAAGTTTTGATCATGTTTTCCTCATTTTTCCTAGGTTGCCATCGAATTTCCATACATATTCTTCCAAGTTATATTCTATGGCGTTATAGTCTATGCAATGATTGGATTCGAGTGGACAACAGCTAAATTCTTCTGGTTCATATTCTTCATGTACTTCACATTATTGTATTTCACATTCTATGGAATGATGGCCGTTGCAGTGTCGCCTAATCACCATATTGCGTTTATAATTGCTGCGGCCTTTTTATCCATATGGAACCTGTTCTCTGGGTTCATAATACCACGCCCTGTAAGTTC
Source organism: Primulina tabacum (assembly GCF_025594145.1). Lineage (NCBI taxonomy): Eukaryota > Viridiplantae > Streptophyta > Magnoliopsida > Lamiales > Gesneriaceae > Primulina > Primulina tabacum. The sequence goes on from NC_134552.1 coordinate 23,298,888, forward strand.
TACTCATAGATGTATTCATCTAACATATACAAAAATTTTCACTTAGGAGGAGTTAAGTCTCCTCAGGCGAGGCCACTGCATACAACATACAGAAACACAACAAACACATGGTTCTAACATTTGTTTTTATTCCTCGATACTATAGAGGATACCTATATGGTGGAGATGGTATGCTTGGGCATGCCCGGTTGCATGGACGTTGTACGGTTTAGTAACATCTCAGTTCGGAGATATCAAAGAGAGAATGGATTCAGAGATTACAGTTGAAGAATTTTTGAGAAGTTACTTTGGTTTCAGACATGATTTTCTAGGAGTTGTTGCTGTCATGATTGTCGGATTCACAGTTCTTTTCATCCTCACATTTGCATTCTCTATCAAGATATTCAATTTCCAAAGGAGATGATATTTTATATCAGAGTGTGGGCAGCACATTTGCAACTCCACCAACAAAACTCAGGAACCAAGTTTTGTTTTTGTTTTTTCCTTCTTTAATTTTAAATGAGCTAGCTGATCTGTTTAGCATGTGCACCAGTAAGTTCTAAAGAACAATATCTCAATTAAATCAATAAGACATGTGAAAGTATTCTGTTTAACATAATGGAAAAGATTGGGTGTATCACATGTTGTCTCGGATGTTGTAATACCTTGTAACAACATGCAGCGGAATAATATAACACAAAAATAATTAAAATAACACAGAGATATTTATGTACAAGTGAACATACTTGTGTGATGTCTAATGCACAAAATAATCACTAGAAAATAAATCGAGTTTACAATATCAATATTAGTGAAGGAACGAAAAGCTATCTTCCTTAACATTAAGCCAAGGAAGTAAAGTGTAACACCCGAAAAATCAGTCCACGTAAACCACATGCATGCAAATTATTTGAATTGCTTGATTGTTTTATTTTATTGATTTTAAATGTTTACATGATGCATATTATACAATTAAAGGTATGCATGATTAAATGATTATATGGCATGATTTAATGAGAATTGTAAATTTTATCCGAATATTCGATAATAGCTTGGGAAAGGAGACTGAGGACGACCAAGACAAGAATAAATATATTTTTCATTAAATATTTTCAAGGCTTCTTAATATGATTAAAAATGATTAAATTTTTCTAAAAATGGTAGAGTTCGAATTATTTTACGAGACGAGCTCGATTTTACCCAGGAAGCCGGTTTTGGGCAAACAAGGAATTTTTAAAATATCAAAAATATTATTGTTGGAAACTAATTTTTTATAAACTTTTATTTTACAATTAAATAAGTGTTATTGACCCCAATTTAACTAATTTTGAGTAGGCCCAATTGCTCCTATGCTTGAAGGCCCCAAACCAAAGCCCATTATCATGCAAATTAAATCTATAAAAATGCAAACCTAAGTCTTTTGACACCATTCAGCAGCCAAAATTACACACACAACACACACCAAAATTTGAAATCTTCAAGGAGGAAAAGCTAGGGTTCTTCGTCGTCCGTTCGTCCTTTCGCGTGCCCCTCACCGACGATCGTATATTCGAATATTTTAAACGCAAAAACACGTTTTTATACCCTTTGAAGCATCATTCAAACCATAATATCCATGTTTTGTTTATTGTTGCATGAAAAATATCGACGCTCGATAATTTTTACGATAGAACGATTATTTTCAAAGTTTTGACGATTTTATGCTTGTTTAATAAATGTTATGATTTCTAAGGGTTAGGCTGCCAACTTATGATGATTTATGGATAGAACATGAACAAATTAATGGGAAACGAGGGCTGGACATGAGTTGGAAGGGGCTGTGCACGTTGGACGGTTTTCTAGAAGGGGCCATGAACGCATGCAACTTCAAGGGGGCGGCAAGTGTGCATGCTGCACTAGGGCTCGGTCCGGGCTGGCTGGGCCCCGTGAGGGTTAGGATTTAGGGTCTGGTAGGGTCCTAGCCCTATCTCGTTGACAGGGAAGAGTCCATGATCGCATGGACTCTTCCCATGCGTGTTTAAGGCGCGGCCGAGGGCTGCTGGCATCGAGGGGCTAAGGGCTTGGCTAGGGGGTCTAGGCGGTGTCTCAGGGTGGTCCAGTGAGGGTTAGGAAGGCTTGGGCTCGGTGGTGGCTCGGGCAAAGAGTCCCATGTGAGAAGGAGAGTCCTATGCGCATAAGGAGACACGCGTGGCTCTTGTTGCTGATGCGGAAGTTCGCAGCGTGATTAGGAGGATCGGTATGGGCTAGAGCGAGTCTTAAGCTGGTCCAGACACTGTTAGGAGGTTGTAGAGTCGATGGCTAAGAAGTAACAGGAGTCCTAAACCGATTAGGAATCCTAGGGAATGAAGGAAGCTCACGCGCAACTCGGGTCATGTGTGCAGGGCTCGTGCGACGTGTAGGGGCTGGTTCCTTGGGTCAGGACTGGTCAATAGGGTCCATAAGGGGGCAAGTCAGGGTTTGGATCGAGGTGGCTCGGTCGTGGTTCGAGAATTTGAGAGATGGCTCGGTGGTTTTGAGCATGGGTTCGAAAATTGAGTTTAATAGAAAAGGGCTTGAATCGTGGGTCCACGGGGTTGGCTCGTGGCTCACAAGGGTAGTTTAGGTTATAAAAAATCTCTGTTTAAAATTTGGGAAGAAAAAATTAAAGTTTGAATTAATTCAGAAATTTAACACTTCACGAATTAGTAATTAAGGAATTAAATCGAAAGTCTCAAATTTAAGCTAAATAAAAATATCTAAAATTTAATTTAAGCTTAAATAATTAACTGGGTTGGTCTAGAGTCAATGAAAGTAAGAAAAAAGTCAAAATCAAGAAATAATACATCTAGGGACAAAACATGGTCATTTTACACCTATAAAACCCTTTTTTTCACCTATAAATATGGCATCACATGCTAAAGAAATCACACCCAAAAAGCCACAAGAAAATTCAGCCATCTTCCCTCCAGAGCACTCTCAGCTGCCTCTAGGAAAGGAAGAAGAAGAAAGAGTCGTGCCGGCGATCTAGTGCTGTAATCGTTATCAATACTGTTGTTGTGTCCTGCCCAAGTTCGGTCACCACCTGTCCAAGTTGCAGCAAGTTTCGCACGTCCAAGTTTCGGCAAATTTCGAACTACACCTTCGGATTTTAGTAAGTTGGTTTTTGCTATGTACTTTTCTTGTAAACTTAAACTTTGTAAAAATGTATCATGACATGCTTACATGTGTGTCCATTCATTTTCGAAAAATGCTATCTTCTTTTTAAAAATCTCGATCGATGTATGATATGTTCTTTCTGGTTTCGATGTTCTTTTATTCCGCTGATTCCTTTCAAAATTCTGATAAGTTTTGTTCGTTAAATCTGATTCTGTGATACACTGTTACAATTTGAGTTGGATATGGAATGACGATTGTAATTCTGTTTGGCCCCAATCAGTGGGTATAAAACTGTGTTCTGTCTGGCCCCCATCAGTGGGTATAAAACTGTGTTCTGACCTCACCCCTTAGAGGACTAACATATGGCGGACAATTTGATCATGGAAAATGAGATGAGTAACAATGATGTATTTGTTCTGATTTTTTCTGTATTTTCTGATAATCTCTGCCTTACATTTCGAATTTGATTCTGTTCAGTTATGTTAAGTCAATGTAATAACTTTCGAAAGTCTTTTAAAAGATGACTTTAAAATTATCTCTATATGTATTTTTGGAAATTGATCTGCCCCCAATTGCTGAGTGTTTCCCAAAGCACTCAGCCTTACATATCTTCCTAGATAAGACTGAGGAACAAGTGAAAGACGAAGAGCAAGAAGGATTCTGTGGCTGGTGAACGCATCAAGATATCTAGGGTCAAAACTTGTATTTCTTTTGTATTTCGCTTTCGCATTATTTATGTAAATTTTTATTTTGTTGTCATTGTAAAGACAATATTTTTTATGAAAAAGACTGGTTTTGGCTATTTACTACAAGGCTTAATTCTTTTCATGAAAATTAATAAACAATACCGGATGTCACTGGCGCTTCGGTTTCGGGGCATGAAATTTAAGTGGTATAAGAGCCGCTAGGTCATAATCCCGCTGCGATTTTGACAGACAAAATTTGACGAAGGCAAAAGCTTAGTGCATTCTGAAACAAACTCCCATCCTTCCCTAAATCTCTCGAGAAACTCAAATTCTATCTCTTTCAATCATTCTGTAAATTCTCAGTATCGAAAATTCCACGACAACTTTGTTTGCCATTCAAATTTTGTGCCTTTCTATCCTTTATTACTATTCTGAAATTTTACCTCGATTTATTTTAGGAAATGGCTGCTCCACAGACCCGTGCTCAAGCTGACCTTCGCATGCGACAGCTCACCATTGACAATCAAGCTAGAGAAATTGCGGACTCTGAAGGCTCAACTTGCAAGGGGAAAACAAGAAAAATGGGAAATTATAGAAATCAAGAACCTACTCCAGACTGATGTGCAGCGACTCACCCATCACCTAGACTTGGCCGAGAGCCAACTTCTTTTGGTACCTACTGATTCAGCCCGTATCCAGCGCCTAGATACCTTGAACCGGGAGTTACTAGCGAGAGTTGAGACTGAGAGAGGACCGTGCTACTCGTGCTCGTCATCGTACAAGAAGAAATATCTAAAAAACAAGAACGATACATCTCGAAGATTCATAGCGCCATGGATAGGCTCCAAGACTAGAATAATTATTTGCATCTCATGGTGGATAACATGGAAGAGGAGGAGGAAGAACCTATGGTTGTGGTCAACGATGATAGTGACGATGGAGACATAATAGAATAGGCTAGACTAGTATTATTATTGTAATAAAAGTATGCTTCGAAAAGCACTAAGTGTAATAACTTATTTCTAAATAAAAATTCTATTATCCTTAAATTATTGCATTTACATATTAAAATTGATGAGTATTTTATAACCTATCAATAAAATTAATTTCTTTATATGAAACAAACATTGACTCTCGAATCGTTATAACCGAACTCCAAAAACAACTCCAAGAAAAGGAAGCGGATATTGAAACATTGAACGTAAGAAATGACAAGCTCGAGAGAGATAACTACAAACTAGATGGAAATAATACATTCATGGATAATGACCTCTACGAGACACGAGAAGAAGTAAAAAGTTTACAAGAAAACATCAGACGCTATGCCGCCTACCATCGCGAATCAGAACAGCAACACGAGATCACCAAACGAAAGTTGGACGAAGCGCAAAATAAGATTTTAAAGCTCCAAATTCGGGATGAAAGTCGTCTCAAAACACAATGCCGCCTTGAAGAAAAAATCGAAGAACATGAAGTCAATGACAACGTAAATCAATCCACAATTCAGCAGGTGCAAAAGAAAGTGGAAACATTGACAAATCACAATTCTCTTCTGGAACACCACATCCATTCAGTTACAAAATGACATGATCAATATGGAAGACCTCATGGGGAAAATCAAAGAAAACCAAGGAAACCCTATGGAAGAAGAAATTGACGAAGCTATGGGGGATGAGGAAGTATTAGGCGAGTAGGATGATCCCTGGAATAAGCATTGATTGTATTCAGGCCAATTGGGCTAATCGCTTTTGTTAATGAAAGATTAAATGTATGTATTTTAAAAATTAATGAATTTTTTTTATTATGTCTATTTAAAACAACTTAATAAAATATATGCTTATAGGAAATGGCGGGAAGACCACCCAGAAATAATCGTAACCCGCGCGGCGTCAATCAAAACAAAAACGAGACTCCGCCACCACCACCAAGAGTAAATCTTAGCTAGGAGGATATGGTGGCAATAGCTACTATAGTAGCTGCAACCCTACAAAGAATTGTATACCCAAACGCTAACGCTATTCAACCACCACCAGAATCACAACCGCGTGGAATTAAGTATCACTACGAATCCCTCTGAATGAACCGGGTCCCAACCTTTGATGGAAATCCTGATCCAGAAGTCAGTCATAACTGGCTTAAGAATGCTGAAACCCAACTCCATTTGCTGGAAATACCTGAAGAGCTCAAGTTGAAGTAGTAATACAATTTCTTGAAGATTGGGCACGCAAGTGGTGGGAAACGGTATCACCATCCTTGACTGAGATAGAGCAGATCACATGGAAAATCTTCAGAAGGGAATTTTTGAAACAATACTACCCGAGAGAATGTCGTCTGCAAAAGCTGAGTGAGTTCGAAGGTTTTAAGCAAACCTCAGACATGACAGTGATGGAGTACATATCAAAATTCAATGATCTTGGAACCTATGTTCCAACCATCATATCAAACAAAACCCTGAAAATGCATCGCTTTAAGAAAGGGCTGAACAGCCGAATTGAGACTGCTTTAGCAATGTTCAGACCAAACAATTTTGCGGACTTAATGGGTGTGACAATGAGCGCAAAAACAAACATCAAGCAACAAGAAGAGGAGAGCAAAAACAAGAGGCCCTTCATCAGTCAGTATGCCCATAATGACCCCAAATTCAAGAGGCCAAACCATTCAAGAGGACCCTCAAAGGGAACCTTTAACAATGCTGTCAACAAGGAAGGAAAGTGGTGTTATACTTGTCGACAGAATCATCTTGGAGAATGTTATAGGAAGACGGGCACTTGTTTCAAATGTGGATAAGTAGGACATCAGTTTAAAGAGTGTCCTGAGAACAAAGATAAAGGGACTGGACCAAACAATCCAAATGAAAAAACAAGGCCAACGCTCGTGTGTACGCTATAACTCAGGATGAAGCAGATAACACCAATGATGTGGTGGCAGGTTCTATTTTACTCAATGAAATGCCTGCTTATGCCTTGTTTGATTGTGGTGCTACTCACTCATTCGTGTCTAGACGATTTGCTAAAAAGTTGAAACTTGAGCATGAAACTCTTAGTGAATCGTTAATTGTTGCAACACCTGCTTGCAAAACAATTGAAACCCATAAGATATATCGGAACTGTAAAATCTGCATCAGTAAACAGATCTTTGAGGTAGAATTGATTCAACTCAATATGACTGAGTTCGATATCATTCTCGGAATGGACTGGTTAGCAAATCACCATGCCATGGTAGACTGCCAAAAGAAAAATGTCGAACTACAGACTCCAAATCAAAAGAAAATCATATATCATGGAAAGTCCAAAGAACGAAAATCTCTTCTATCTGCCTCACAAACCTAGAAGCCATAAAAGGAGTTGAAGAAATTTACCTTGCAATGATCAACGAAGTCCAAGAAGAAGCTGCCCCAAAGTTGGAAGATATTCCAGTTGTCCAAGAATTTCCAAATGTTTTTCTTGAGGATTTACCGGGTGCGATACCCGATAGAAAAGTGAAATTTGAAATTAATTTGGTCTCTGGTGCCGCACCAATTTCAAAGGCAACATACCGAATGGCTCCAGTTGAATTAAAGGAGTTAAAGGAGCAACTTCAGGAGTTATTGGACAAGAAACAAATCCGACCTAGTGCATCCCCGTGGGGAGCCCCAATACTGTTTGTAAAGAAGAAGGACAGAAGCATGAGACTATGTATTGACTATAGGGAGTTGAATAAGATCACGATAAAGAATAAGTACCCGCTCCCAAGAATATATGATCTTTTCGATCAACTAAAAGGAGCTAAGGTCTTTTCAAAACTCAACCTAAGATCAGGCTATCATCAATTGAAATTCAAGGCTGGGGATATTCCTAAAACAGCTTTTAGGACAAGATATGGACATTATGAATTCATAGTGATGCCTTTGGTCTAACAAATGCTCCTGCAGCATTCATGGACCTCATGAACAGGGTATTCAAGCCATACCTCGATAAGTTTGTAGTAGTTTTCATAGATGATATCCTTGTGTACTCACCAAGTGAGGAAGACCTTCGAGAACATCTGTGTCTCACCTTGCAGACACTGCGTGAAAAGAAACTCTATGCCAAATTCAAGAAGTGTGAATTTTGCCTAAAAAGTATTGCGTTCTTAGGCTATATAATCTCTGAATTAGGGGTGTCATTAGACCCTAAAAAAAGTAGAGTCCATCAGGGACTGGCCTCAACCGAAAACAGTGGCCGAAGTAAGGAGTTTTCTGGGTTTAGCTGGCTACTAGAGAAAATTTGTGGAAGGATTTTCTTCGATAGCTCTCCCTCTCACCAAACTCACATAGAAGAATTCAAAATTTATTTGGAATGAAGCATGTGAGAAAAGTTTCGAAACCCTAAAAAACAACTTGCGTCCACACTAGTACTAGTTCTCCCCGAGGACGGCAAGAACTTCACAATATATAGTGACGCTTCAAAGGGAGGATTAGGGTGCGTGCTTATGCAGGAAGGTCAGGTAATTGGCTACGCATCAAGGCAATTAAAGCCTTATGAACAAAATTACCCAACTCATGATCTTCAGTTAGCTGCAATTGTATTTGCACTAAAAATCTGGAGGCATTACTTTTATGGGGTCAAATGTGAAGTATTTACTGATCACCAGAGCCTCAACCACATATTCACTCAAAAAGAACTAAACATGAGGCAAAGAAGGTGGATTGAACTTCTGAAAGATTACGATTTATCGATCAGTTACCATCCAGGTAAGGCAAATAAGGTAGCATATGCTTTGAGCCGAAGGAACATTGGGAAGGTGAGCTTATCCTCTCTATCAGCACAACCATGCTTTCGAGAAGCAATCAAATTGAAACAAAGTCGAGATTCCTCCATCACAAATATTAAAGATCAAATTCAAGGAGGAAAAATCCAAGAATTTCAGACTGATGAAAATGATGTTCTTTGGATGAAAGGACGTTTGTATGTACCAACTGAAGCTGAATATATTGCTGCATCTACTGCAGCCAAAAAGACAGTTTGGATTTTCAATTTCGTCCAAGAGTTGGGCGTTACTTCTAATGGAGTTGATCCAGCCCCGATGTATTGTGACAACACTGGTGCCGTTACACAAGAAAAGGAACCAAGATCTCATAAGCGATCCAAATATATACTGAGGAAATTCCACATCATTCGGGAGATCATGGAAAGAGGAGATATTTAATTTGAGAGAGTCACCTCTTCAGATAACATGGATGATCAACTTACAAAGCCCTTGTCAGGGCAATTGTTTGAGAAGCATCGTGAAATAATGGGAATAAAGTTTATGGTTAGTCGGCTCTAGGGAAAGTGAAAGAATGTTAGTATATTCTTTATAAGCCAACCGTTGGCTAAGAAATTTATTGACTCAGTTGTAATTGATAGTCTTTATTTTAATATAATTTAATTTCATGGTTGCGTTTTACTTTATCTGTACACCCATGCAATCAACATAGACAAAGACCTTGATTATACTTTGATACAAATGAATCGTAATTCGATCTTGAAACACATTTGTAAAAACTGTATAGTCTAAATTCGTTCTTAATCGATTCAGCCGCCTAAAAACAAGGATATATGTGATGTTGTGTACCGTTTTTCATGGCAAGGGCATAGAGATGTCCAATCATGCAGATGGGTAATCATATGATGATTATACCGAACAACCCTCCCTCAGACTTTCCAAGTGGTTATCATTAATCGAGAGAAAAAATCAGTGGTAAAAATTATACACCATTAGTCCTTACGAATAGGGACAATACCGAGGCTCTCCATACTAGGATTGTGTTTTGACTCGTTTACCGACTCCACGAGGCTCACAAGGTGAAGAAGTTGGGCGCAATTGCGACATGTATACGAGCCAGTACATTGTAGTCGGGAATTAATCGGTCACCTACGGATGTGGATATCTTATGTGATCTAACAAAATAATAGTGCAGTAAATCTCTTGCCAGAGTGTAAGATGTACTTTAGGGACAAGGACTCTCTAGTTCTGCATGCGATGACACTATGAATATTTCATGAATGTATCACATAGCTATAGAATTCAATATGCAAACCTCGATGAACCAATGGTTGTAGATTCGATCAGGATATATGAGATGAAGGATCATACTGTATATTAATCATAACCGACTAATTCTTACAGGCACTATTAGTGATAATTAGGGAATCATGAGGCGATGCTACTAGACCCTCTTACCATGATTCGATGGGTTTAATCAAAAAATAATTTCTGACATTCTCATGATCAAATGTTGGTACATAAAATGAGGCAAATAAGGGTAAGCCCGAGTTAAATACAATGTCATGAATCGCAAAGAGTTGTGAACCCACGGCTAGCTATATGTCTGAACCATTGAGGGTCACTCAAGTACATGATATTTTGTTGAGTGACAAGATATTTTGTTCCCGTTGAGACAATAAATTCAAAGAGTGGAATTTATGATAATTAAAATTTGGAGAGAATAAATTCAAGGAGTTGGATTTATGAAAAATTGAGAGTTTATAATATTAAACTCAAAGGTTGAGTTTATAAAAAAATAAATTAAAAGTAATGGAAAATATGTATAATAGGCTTGTAGGAATACAAGTCCAACATGCTAAATAATTAAAGTCATTATTGGACTTTTTTATATTAATTAATTAAATTAGTTGTACTAGTCAAATGAATTAACTAAGCCCATTAATGTATAATTAAGGAACCATAGCTAAACCTATAATTAAGGAAACTAGGTTAAGGGCTCATGATTTAAAAAAGGGGACACAAAATCCTAGCCTCCACATATTATATTTTTCGAAAATCCATCTCCAAATTTCTCCAAAAATTTCGGCCACCTTCAATAAATAATTTAGGGTTTGAGCCGTCTTTTTGTCTTCGATCTCAACGATAAATTTTGTTAAAATTTTATAGTACATTTCAGACGAGGAACACATTTTTGAACCTTACAATTGATTGGAGAATTGAAGAAAAGCTTCAAGAAGATCGTTCGTAGGGAAAACTACAAGATCTATCTCCACCAATCTCGAAATAGTTTGTGCCAAGTGATATATTCACTAAAGGTATATTCATAAACGTCCTATGAATGTTTATTTCTTTCAAACCATACGAGTATCAATAGAAGTTATTTGAACTTTGTTAGACTTAATTTGATTGTGATGATGAGAGTCAAAACCAGTAGGTCGCGGTAGCTAAAATCAGAAGACTACATAAAAGCAGAAGCTCTAGTATCGCGTTAACAAAAGCAGTACTCTTTGAGTACTTATCAGCGTAGAAAAACCAGAAGCAGAACGTAGCTTTATAAGCTGAACTTAGTTTAAGCAGAAGTAACTTAACGCCTTTTACTTGATCGTTGCTATCTTAAATGTTACCGTTACTTTACCTAGTACAAGTATTAATTGCACCATTAATAATGTACGAAGTTATTTAATACGCCATACCAATTTTGCTATAAAGCAAAGACTGATTATTCTGAAAGCTTTCTGCAGGAACCTTTTTAGGTAATAAAGCTGATTCTGTCAGAAGTCAAAAGAAGCCGTTTTGTTTACATTGGACTCAAGCTTTCTATATATAAGAAGATCAATTCTTTATAGAAAACAACGTTATTATCTTTATCATCACAATGATTATTTCAACGCAAGTTTGAGCTATCATCAACCACTACTTATCTTCAAAGCTCAACATATAGAAAAACAGCACACACTTTATTATTAAATCCGATCTTCTAATATCATTTTTTGCTGTTACTGTTTCATAACTCTCTTCAAGTTAAAAACACTTTACTATATCATTGAGAAAAGTTTGTAAACTGAAAAAGATTCTTTTCCAGAACTTTGTTGTATTTGTTCTTACAGAGTTGTGTAACTAAGAGTTTTAGTAGGCTAAGGGTAAGCCCTACTGAAGTGGGTGTGTACAAGTGTTGTACTGTAAAATTCAAAGTCTTTTAGTGATACCTTCTGGAAACAGAAGAAGGGGAGACGTAGAAGATTTTATCTTCGAACTTCCAGAAACAACTACTGTTCTACTGCCTACTAGTTTTATTATTTCTCATCGTACTCCATTGGATCGTTTCCGCACTTATTGTGATCTATTGGACTTACATTCGAACAAGACCAGCTATAATATCTAACGGGATTCTAACACCCTTTTCAAAATCGTTAATCAAAGGAAAGAGTTTTTTCACCACTATAAACTCCTTATCGATCCCCAACAAGTGGTATCAGAGCAGATTTTTCTTGTTCCAAATATCTAAAAAAGATATGACACACTTCAGCAAAGTTCCCATATTCTCAAAAGAAGACTTCGATGACTGGAAGATCCGCATTCAAGCTCACCTTGCAGCTCAAGACGATGACATGTGGTTTGTCATCACAGATGGTCCCCTGAAAATCTTAAAGCCAAATACAGCTATTGCTGTTACTGAGGGGGCGCCACAAATGGTTGAGAAGCACATAAGTGAATGGACTGGCGAGGACAAAAAGATAGCCAATCTTGACAATGTTGCGAAGGATATTCTCTACAAACAACTTGATAAGAACACCTTCAGTAAGATCAAGATGTGTTCTACTGCAAAAGAGATTTGGGAAAAACTCATCCAAATCTGTGATGGAAATGAACAGACAAAGGAGAATAAATTGTCTGTAGCAACGCAGAAGTTTGAGAATCTGAAGATGAAAGCTGGAGAAACTCTGAGTGAGTTTGATGAACGTTTCAGCAGCTTGGTAAATGAGTTAGCAGCTCTGGGAAAAGAATATGACAACAGAGAAATAGCACTCAAAGTTATGAGAGCTTTACCCAGAGAATGGGATGTAAAAACTATGGCTACTGAGAGTATCTAAAGATCTGAACATGTTATAACTACACGACTTGTTTGCAGACTTAAAAGCCTATGAGTTTGAACTGGAAGTGAGAAGTGGAGAAGAGCCCTCATCAAATCCACCTACCAAGGCTCTTACTGCTAATACATCTGCTACTGCTACTGCTGCAGTCGTGCCAAGTGCATCACCTGCTAATACCATTGAAAGAAAATCTGAAAAGACTACTGAACAGATCAGCGACGATGCAATGTCTTTATTCGGGAAGATATTTTTCAGGTTCATGAAGAAGAATCATCGAGCTTATCAGGGTCCTAACCGAAACTTTAAGAAAGATTCACCACCTGGTGACATGGCGTGTTTCAACTGTAGAAAAGTAGGGCATTTCATCGCTGATTGCCCTAAGCCAAAGAAGAATGATCAAAAGAAAAAGGAATACATGAGGAATGACAAGAAATCCAGAAGAGATTGCAAAGCGATGATTGCAGAAGAAAGCAAATCAAAATGAGCGGATTCTAGTTCTGAGTCTTCTGATTCAGAAATTCATTCCAGTGATAGCGACGCAGAAGAGATCAAATGTCTCATGGAATACACTGAATAAACCTCGACATCTGGAGAGGTATTTGACTTGGACTCTAAGAATTTTCACGAACCGATTTGGTTAAAGCACTGCATGACATGGTGCAAGAGTACTCGATACTTTCTCAGTCATTCGAGGAAGTTAAGATTGAAAATCAAAACTTAAAGGATCATGTCAGTAAGTTCACTTGCTTGCAAGAGAATAGCTGCAATGATTTAAAAGTTGGGATGAGTAAATTAAGAACTGAGAATGACAGGGTGAATGCAGATTACCAGACGATGAAGCCTGAGAATCAGAAGCTATCTATTCTGGTAAATGCATGGAATAAGTCTTCAGTTTCACTAGAGAAGATGCAAGAATTGCAGAAACAATCTATAGACAGGAGTGGTCTCGGATTCAGCAATAATGAAAGCACTTCTGAAACCAGTACTAAGCCAGAACTGGATACAAGCAAAGGGAAATATATTCGTTTTGTTAAATCCAGTGCAGTATATGAACCAGTAGTACCAACTGTTTGAGTTGAAAGGACTGTAGATCAGACGAACAGAAGGAAGCATTATGATCTGGGTTATGTTGAACCTAAGGGAAAGAGTCCACCAGAGTTCTGGATCCAGTAGAGGATTCAACTCAGGAGGACAACCCTCGATGAAGGTTAGAAACAATCAGTACTATAATTCTAGATCTGTTCAGAAGAGATACAGACCAGGCAACAAAAACAGAAGGGAAGAACAACATTTTAAGATGCATTCTGTTAGAGATAAAAGATCTTCTGTTGCACACACCTCTGTGGATACCCGAGGTATAAGGTCACCTAGAATTGTATAATGTGGGTTCCTAAAGGACTGATAAGGCTTGGACCCAAATAGATAGGGTATCATTTACTAAAACTTGTGTTTGCAGGAGCAGGAGAGGAAAGACAAGATCAGCAGCTCCACATGGTATTTGGACAGTGGATGTTCTAGACATATGACCGGCCCAAGGAGTCAACTATAAAAAATAATGAGTTGTACAGGACCAAAGATAACTTTTGGGGACAACTCAAAAGGTAAAACCGTGGGTAAGAGTAAGATTATCCATGGTAACATTACTATAAATGACGTACTCTTGGTTGAAAATCTTTGTATAATTTTATTAGCATTAGTCAACTGTGTGATAATGGTTACTCTATAGCTTTTCAGAAGCACACATGCACAGTTAAAAATGCTGATGAGCTTACTGTATTAACTGGAAAAAGAGAAGGCAACACTTACAAAGTTTCATGGAATAAAGATCATATTAATATTCCTCCATGTTTAGTTTCCTCCCTTAGTAATAAACATTGGCTATGACACAAGAGATTGAATCACCTGAACTTCATGTCTATCAATAATCTCAAGAAACATAACATAGTTGATGGTTTACCTGATATTAATTTCATTAAGAATCATGTATGTTCTACATGTCAACTTGGTAAACAAGTGAGATCTAGCTTCAAGAATAAAGGTAGTAAATCAACTTCAAGGTGTTTGGAATTATTGCATATGGACTTATTTGGTCCAATCCCTATCATGAGCTTAGGGGGAAATGAAGTATACACTTGTTGTTGTTGATGAATTTTCTAGATTTACTTGGGTAATATTTCTTGCTGGAAAAGATCAAACCAGTAGCCTCCTGATCAAGCTTCTGAAAAGGATTCAAAATGAAAAATCAATTTCTGTCATTAAAATCAGAAGTGATCGGGGCACTGAATTTACTTACAAGATTCTTGAGTTATATTTAGATGAATAGGGTATTCATCATGAATTTTCAGCTGCCAGAACGCATCAACAGAATGGAGTAGCTGAGAGGAGAAATAGAACTCTTAAAGAAGCTGCTAGAACAATGCTAGCAGATGCAGAGAATCTCTCAGCGCTTCTGGGCAGAAGTAATCAACACAGCATGCTATACGCAAAACAGAACAATGATCAACAAAAGGCAGAATCAGACTTCATATGAGATATGGAAAGGGAAGTAAGCCCAATGTATCATATTTTCATGTATTCGGTTCCAGATGTTTTGTGCACAATAATGGTAAAAATTATTTGTCTGCATTTGATTCAAAATCAGATGCTGGATTATTTCTTGAATATTCAGCAGTAAGCAAAGCATTAAGAATTTTCAATAATAGAACTCTTAATGTTGAAGAATCTATTCATGTTGTCTTTGATGAAGATAGCAGTGCTCCTGAATTTCTAACGTGTCAAATTTAAGTAACAGATTAGACAGGATTCATCTGGAACTGGATAGTAAAGATGATGCAGAACCAAGTGTCAAAGATGCTCAAAATCCAGAACCAGACATTCCTCTAGTAGAACCAGTTGTTCAGGCACAGGACATACCAGAACCAGAAGTTGACATTCCAGAACCTACTACTACTTTAGTTGAGCATGATCCGAATCCATCAAACCAGGGAGAAATTTCTTTAAACCCTTTTGTTTGGATAAAATCTCACCCTCCATCTTTAGTCATTGGTAATCCTGCAGCTCCATTAAGAACCAGAAGGAAAATGATTAATGAATATATACATGCTGCATTCATCTCTCAGGATGAACCAAAGAAGATTGAAGAAGCTCTTCTGAATCCCAGTTGGATTGAAGCTATGCAAGAAGAGCTGAATCAATTTAAAAGAAATGAAGTTTGGTTTCTTGTACCTAGACCATCTCATCAAGCTATTATTGGAACTCGGTGGGTATTTAAAAACAAGCTAAATGAAGAAGGTACTATTGTCAGAAATAAAGCAAGACTGGTGGCTCCAGGTTTCAGACAAGAAGAAGGAATAGACTATGATGAGACCTATGCATCAGTAGAAAGGCTTGAAGCTATCAGAATATTCTTAACCTTTGCTGCTTTAAAAAACTTTAAAGTTTATCAGATGGACGTGAAAAGTGCCTTCCTAAATGGTCTACCTGCAAGAATAGGTCTATGTTGAACAACCTCCAGGTTTTATTGATCATTTCTTACCACATCATGTATTTAAATTACAAAAGCCCTGTATGGTTTAAAACAGACACCTCGAGCTTGGTATGAAATGCTCTCACAATTTCTTGTCAATCATGAATTTACAATCGGCACAGTAGAGAAGACTTTGTTCACTTTAGTTAAGAATAAGCACATTCTGTTGGTATAGATTTATGTTAATGACATTATCATTGGGTCAACTAACCCCAAACTATGTGCAAAATTTTCTAAATTAATGCAGGAACAATTTGAAATGAGTATGATGAGAGAATTTACAATTCTTCCTAGGACTGCAAATTAAACAACTTGATACTGGAATCTTCATAAATCAGGCTAAATATACTAAGGAACTACTGAAAAAGTTTGGCATGGAAACATTCACTGCTGCTTCCACTCCTATGATCTCTTCTACTAAACTTGATGAGGAAGAAAATGGAATTTCAGTAGAGGTAACTCAATATCGTGGTCTAAATTGGTCATTATTATATCTTACTGCCAATAGACCTGATATTATGTTTGCTGTTTGTATTTGTGCAAGATTTCAATCTAACCCTAAACAATCACATAATATTGCTGCTAAACGTATTTTGAAATATTTGAAGGGTACTCAAAATGTCGGCTTATAGTATCCCTATGATTTTTCTTTCAATCTTATTGGATATTCAGATGCTGACTATGCAGGTTGCAAACTGGATAGAAAGAGCACAAGTGGTTTTTTTCAATTTCTTGGTGATAGGTTGATCTCCTGGTTTAGTAAAAAGCAGACTTCTATAGCTACGTCTACTGCAGAAGCAGAATACATTGCTTCTGGAAGCTGCTGTTCTCAAATACTGTGGATGCAACAACAACTAAAAGATTATAGAGTTAAAGCCTCTGAATCACCTATTTTCTGTGACAATAACAGTGCTATAGATATCACGCATAATCCAGTACTTCATTCTAGAACAAAGCACATTGATATCAGCATCATTTCATTAGAGATCATGTGCAGAAGAAGGAACAATCGTCTGGAATACGTACCTACTGATCAACAAGCAGCAGACATCTTTACAAAGCCTCTGCCTGAGAATAAGTTTTCTTATTTTCGTAATATACTTGGTTTAATTGATTTAACTTGAGTATATCGTTGTCTTTACTTTGTTAAATTATTATCAGTTATATGTTATTCAACTAACGTCAGTTTGTTTAGTAAAGAGACAACTTACTGCAAACTACTGATATTTCATTGCGAATAAAATCAAAACCATGTTACATGACACAATTCAGAGTCTACAGAATCTCGCCACTCAGTAATCCAATTATTCAATTCATGGATTCGAATCCTTGTGAAGGATTCTACATTGGAAATCTTTTCTAGCTGATGTCATTCCTTCCACAGCATCACATGTAGCAGTACTTGATCATAAGCAAGCTCAGTAATATTCTTGACGTCAAACCGCTGTTTGTACTTTCTTGATGTTGCTCTCTGTGCAGCAGTAGGAGTCAAACCATTTCGATGCATGTTCCGGAGATCTTGCACCTTAAACCATGAAGATATGACCTTCATCCAGACATACTTTTCAATAGTTTTCATCAGAGTTTCGAGATGAGGAAGTGTTCTTTCTGTAATTAAATTATGATTACTGCTGCAGGCATCCGAATTTCTTGAACTAGACATATTGAACTGTTGTTATCTAATATTTTTCTTATCTTATTTATAGAAATGTTGCATTTAATATTGAAGAAGATGAAGAGACTCAAGTCATTCGAAATAATCATATTTATATTATGTTATATATTATTATCTTATAAGTATATAATATATACCAAAACTTGTAAATGTTGTCAAGTATTTATTGTGCTATATATATATTTGTAAACACTAAATCAAGGTTCCCATTTTAAATGGTTAGTAAAACAAAACAAATATTTAAATGGTACCAAGAAATTAATATTATGATATTAATATATAATAAATCAAGGCATCCACTTTAAATGGTTGGTAAAACCAAACAAACATTTAAATGGTACCAAGAAATTAATATTATGAAATATTCATATATAATAAATCAAGGCATCCACTTTAAATGGTTGATAATACCAAACTAACATTAAATAGTTTCAAGAAATTAATATTATGATATAATCATATATAATAAATCTAGGCATCCACTTTAAATGGTTGGTAATACCAAACTAACATTTAAATGGTTCCAAGAAATTAATATTATGATATAATCATATATATTAAATGTAGGCATCCACTTTAAATGATTGGTAATAACAAACTAACATTTAAATGGTTCCAAGAATTTAGTGTAACATATAGCAAAAATAAATCAAAAGTCCCACTTATAAGTAGGGTATAATAATACTTAAAATAATAAAAATAACATAAACAATAAATAATGATTAAATAATATAAAACATAGATTCTTACCTTTTAATAACCTTATTATCATGCCAAGAGTTTCACCTTTTCATCTCAACTTTGGGAAGTTAGCTACTCATTATTCAAAGTGTAAAACTTTGAATATGAATTTAACATGCTAATTATATTTAAATGAAGAAATAAAGGAAAAACAAAGAGAGAAATATTATGAACTCAAAGGTTTGTTTATAAAATGAGGGATATCTCAATACATTACAATGCACCCCTATTTATAGCTAAATTTGGGGAGACAACCACAAATAAATATTATTTTTTACACATAAGTCTTCATTGGTGTTCCAAGAAATTAATATTTTAATACATATCACTTTTGAAAATCTTCCCATCCGAATTTTCTTCTCCACATAAAACAAAACATGTAGATATCTGAGTTGTTTGAATTGTGGTATTTTTTTTAACCATTTGACCAAGTAATTTGAGAGATATGGTAAAAATGCTAGAGCATGGTAAAACTGCCACTTCTTTGGTAACTTTATTTGTTTCTTAATTTGATCCCACTTGTGAGAAGATTTTTATCTCATGCTTGCCACCAATATTGTAGAAATTAACATCAAATTTCTACAGGTCCAAGAATCATCTTAATCACATTTGCAACGCCAAGGTTATTCTTGTTTTATCGAACCTGTAAAAAAGTAGTAAAAACTTATAATTACACAACAACTTATATTTTATACAATTTATTATAAAACAAATATAATATTTAAACATTTAATAAAACAAAAACTATATATTTATATTATAAAACATTTAATTAATATATAATTTTTTATCTTTATCACACTCCCCAACCAACTTATTGCTAGTCCCTATCAATTTAAGCGTTAATAGCAACACAAAACATATTGATTAATTTAAATATAAATGTAATCAGAACTATCCAAGTGTTTTTAAATTTGAAAACTATCAAAGTTATATCAAGATCATTATAATTATAATTTATGAAATAATCTGAACTGATCAATTCAAAGCTTATTTTCAGGTAGTTAAATGTACATGGCCTTCAGAAATTCTTAGTAAGAGTCTCAACTCCATATCCTCACAGGTTAATAAGTGTTTCAATTTATGGGAATGATTTCTCTCATGGAGTTGGAATACAGATAAATGCTCAAGAAAATGTAGACAGACAAACGAGCCAAACTAATCAAAAGATAGGAAATCCATTGATTCAAAATCCAGTTGTTCTTATTATATATTTTTTTCTGATCTTTTTTTTACATCATGGAATCAGACTAAGTTTATGTTTCTTGA
The DNA here is from genome assembly GCF_025594145.1 of Primulina tabacum. NCBI lineage: Eukaryota > Viridiplantae > Streptophyta > Magnoliopsida > Lamiales > Gesneriaceae > Primulina > Primulina tabacum. The sequence goes on from NC_134552.1 coordinate 23,318,718, forward strand.
CCATATATTTATTTAATTTGTACAATGTATTTCTCTCTTTCTTTCTTTTTTTTTCTTTTTTTATTTGTATTTTTATGAGAGATAAATGAGTCGCTGCATATAACTTAAAAATTACATAGATCTTCAACATCTTTCCTTTTTTTTTCTTTTTTTTTCAGGAAATATCAATTTTTTTTTTCAAAATAAGAACTCAAGATCTAAACAATAGATAGCCTCTCTGATGATCAATAAAGGCTCGCAAGCTGTTTTCTCAATCCTCTCCACTCACTCACAAAATATGTGTGAGTTTAAAAATTTTAGGCACTCTTATCAGGTATATCTTGGGCCATATACCTTAATAACTTATTTTATCACAATGGTTAATCATTCAAAAAGATTTCATAAATCATATTTTTATAGTGATCAAAATATTAAAATTGACTTTTTTTCAAATAAAAATTTAAACATCCTTAGGTAGATTATTACAATTTCTAATCTAAACTTTTCAAACATGTAATGTATGATATTTTTGAAAAAATTACTAAGATACAAACAATAAACATGTTTTTATTTTAAAATAATTTTTTAAATTTATAAGTTTGTTCTCCCCCTAATCAGAATATGACATTGTTCCTAATGTCAAAATAACTATTAATAAAGAGTACATAATGAAAGAGATATCACCTGAAATTTTATTGAAGATAACAAACTGAAACAAACGCAAACCAATCCATGATTTTTGAATCAATGATCCAACTTTCTTTTCTTACTACTTGATTGCGACCAATTGATATTTGTTATCATCGGATCAGGCTTATGAACAAAAGCTTCCAAATCATCAATTAATTGGTCGGCAGTCGAAGCACAGATGAGCATCCGTCGTGAATTTTCTGAAACGAAATTCTGTTCCACAGCTTTATCAAGAAATGTCAACAAACTGTCATAATAATTAATGATATTCAACAAGCCCATAGGTTTATTATGGATATTAAGTTGTGCCCAAGAAACAGTGTGAAAAATTTCTTCTAATGTACCAAAACCACCTGGTAGTGCGATAAAAGCATCAGAATTTTCCATCATTTTGCTGATTCTTTCATACATAGAAGAAACTTTTAATTCCTCCCCAATCGTAACACCTGTAATATTTCTTTCAGCTAAAGCTGTAGGAATAATACCCAAAACCCGACTACCTCCAAAATGAGCAGATGTTGAAACAGATTCCATTAACCCAATATTACCTCTCCCATATACCAAGTATATTTTTCTCTCAGCCAATATCTTTCCAAGATTATTCGCTGCTTCTACAAATACTTCATTTTTTCCAGGACTCGACCCAAAAAATACACAAATATTTTTCAATGTTTGTGCAGAGGATCCAACCATGTTTTTACTTTCTTTTTGGTCTACGAAATTAGAGAGAAAGATGAGAGATTTTATTGGAGTAATATGTTTTCATGACAAAACTATGGGTCATAGCTGTAAGCAGAATAAACAGTAAAAATAATAATGATACACATGCATAAAAACAGTAGTGTGATTGTGGCTCACAATTTTCCTCTGGTTTTACGTCCAGAAACGGCTTCAACGCCTTCTATGAGTCGAGGATATGCTTCCCATCCAATTTTCTTATAAATTGGCAAACAAGATCTTTTTTAGTCGGATTCCCAAGACTATGACGCTCATCTTGAAATTGTGCACATGTCCACTAGAATGCGTCTCAAGAGTCAATAAGATGTTATCTAAAGACTCCTTACTCAGCCCATTCTTAATGAAATCAATTTTATCTTCTCTGTTATTGGAAACACATCCCAAAGATCTGCATCGTTTGTCACAAGTCCATCTTGCACAATTATGACAAACTCCTAACCTTTTGGCCCTTCGTTTTTTCGTATAAGTGCTTTTTCCTAATCCAGGCAAATATCGAATGAGCAATGATTGTGGAACTTCTCCTCCTAATCGGACCTTAGCTTCTATTACAACACGAATATCTTCTGGAATTCCTTTTTTCATTAGCAATCTCAATCTTTCACACCTACCTGCATAAATTTTTCTTAGAACATTTTCAGAAATAGAGGGAAAATATATACAATTTTTTTAGAGATTTTCATTCATTTTGAAAAGAATAGAAATGATATTTTTTTTTATTTTTGTATCAGCAATTGTGGGAAACTAATTTAACCGACTATGAGAGTCACGGAAGTAACGTTATCCGCCATTTAACCGGAAAAATAAAAAGATTAAGGAAACCTGAAATAAAAACAAACAAAATTAATTGCAACATAAAATTTAGGGATCAGAAAGGGAAATAAACTCTTCTTGAAAGATTTCATTTTCTAAAAATGGTTTAAGCCTTTGTCCATTTACTTTAAAAACATCATCATTTTTAGGATTTTCAATATTCACAGCTCCATAAGGATACACATGCTTTACAACATATGGGCATGTCCATCTTGATCGTAATTTTCCTGAGAATATGTGAAGTCGAGAATTATAAAGCAAAACTTTTTTACCAATCTCTAAAGATTTTCTAAGAATTGTTTTATCATGAAATGATTTGATTTTTGCTTTATAAATCCTTGAATTCTCATACGCATTATTTCTGAGTTCATCAAGTTCATTAAGTTGCAATTTGCGCAATTTGTTGCAATCATCCATGCTTGAATTAAAAGTTTTGATCGCCCAATAAACTTTATGTTCCAATTCCACAGGCAAATGGCAATGTTTTCCATAAACCAACCTATAGGGAGACATATTCAATGATGTTTTAAAAGCTGTTCGATATGCCCAAAGTGCATCATTAAGTCGCAGAGACCAATCTTTTCTATTTGAATTAACAGTTTTTTCCAAAATTTTCTTTATCTCCCTATTAGCTAATTCAACTTGTCCATTTGTTTGAGGATGATAAGGAGTAGTTACTTTGTGAGTAATACCATATTTTTCCATTAATGAAGCAAATGGTTTATTAACAAAGTGACTTCCCCCATCACTTATCATGGCTCGAGGAATTCAAAATCTACTAAAAATATTTTCTTTCAAAAATTTTATGACGATTTTATGATCATTGTTCGACATGGAATTGCCTCTATCCATTTGGAAACATAATCAACTGCAACTAAAATATACAAGTATCCAAACGATGGTGGAAAAGGTCCCATAAAATCAATTCCCCAACAGTCAAAGATTTCAATTTCAATGATTGGATTCAAAGGCATCATGTTTCTTTTTGAAATCGCTCCCAATTTTTGACAATTTGCACAGATCTTGCAGATTTCGTGGGTGTCTTTAAACAAAGTGGGCCAATAAAATCCACACTACAAGATTTTTGCAGCCGTTTTCTTTGAAGAAAAATGTCCTCTGCATGCTTCTGAATGACAAAATTTAATGAGATTACTTACCTCATTGTCGGGTATGCAACGTCGAAAAATTTGATATGGACAATATTTGAACAGATACGGATCATCCCAATAAAAGTTTTTTTATCTCATTCAAAAATTTTCTTTTATCTTGGGAACTCTATTGCGGTGGCATTTTTCTTGTCACAAGAAAATTTACTATGTTAGCAAACCAAGGTGTAGTAGTAACTGAAAATAGATGTTAATCAGGAAAATTATCGTTAATTGGTATCATTTCACAAGATGATCATGTTACTTGTCTCGATAAATGATCGGCTACGACATTCTCGGTTCCTTTTTTTATCTTTGATCACAATGTCAAATTCTTGGAGCAGCAAAATTCATCGTATCAGTCGTGGCTTTGCATCCTGTTTGGTCAACAAATATCTAATAGCAAAATGATCAGTAAACACAACAGTCGTTGATCTAATCAAATAAGAACGAAATTTATCTAATGCAAATATTACAGCAAGTAGTTCTTTTTCAGTTGTGGAGTAATTCATTTGATCATTGTTTAAAGTTCTACTTGCATAATATATCACGTAAGGCTTATCGTTTCTTCTTTGGCCCAGTACTGCACCGACTACATAATCACTCGCATCGCACATCATTTCAAATGGTAAAGACCAATCAGGAGGTTGCATGATAGGAGCTGATGTTAAATGTCGAACGATTTTATCAAAAGCATTTTGACATTCTTGAGTCCACTCAAATGCAGTGTCTTTTGTTAAGAGGTTACAAATGGGTTTAGAGATTGAACTAAAGTCCTTTATAAACCTCCTATAAAATCCAGCATGTCCCAAAAATGAGCGAATTTCTTTAATGGTTTTTGGAGGGGGTAAATTGGCAATGACATCAACTTTGGCTTTATCAACTTCAATTCCATGAGATGACACGACATGTCCCAAAACAATCCAGAAGTAATCATGTAATGACATTTTTTCCCAATTTAAAATAAGACCTTTTTCCTCGCATATTTTTGAAACTTTTTCCAAATTTTCAAGACAATTATCAAATGTATTCCCAAAAACAGTTAAATCATCCATGAAAATCTCCAAACAATTTTCAACCATGTCGCTAAAAATGCTTAGCATGTATCTTTGAAATGTTGCTAGGGCATTGCATAATCCAAATGACATCCTTCTAAATGCAAATGTTCCAAAAGAACATGTGAATGTAGTTTTATCTTGATCTTCGAGTGCAATGGGAATTTGATAATAACCTGATTATCCATCAAGAAAACAGTAGTATGGATGACCTGCTACTCTTTCTAAAATTTGATCCAAAAATGGTAATGGAAAATGATCTTTTCTAGTGGCGTCATTTAATTTTCTATAATCAATACACATCCGCCAACTAGATGGGACTCGACTTGTAAACAATTCACCTTTTTCATTTTTTATCACTGTGATGCCAGATTTTTTTGGAACTATTTGTGTTGGGCTTACCCACTTACTATCAGAAATACGGTAGATTATCCCAACATCAAGTAGTTTGAGAACTTCAGTTTTCACAACATCTTTCATGTGTGGATTTAATCTCCTTTGTGGTTATTGAGATGTTTTTGCATTTTCTTCTAAGTGAATTTTGTGAGTGCAAATTAGTGGATTAATGCCCTTGAGATCTTTTAGTGTCCAACCAATTGCATTTTTATGTCTTTTAAGCATATAAACTAATTTACCTTCTTGATCACTTGCTAGTTTGGAAGAAATTACCACCGGATATGTTTAATCTTCTCCAAGAAATGCATACTTCAATTCTTCTGGCAATGGTTTTAACTCCAATATGGGTGGTTCGTCTTTGTTATCATATTTTGCCTCAAATTCTTTCTCTGATCCTGGTAACGAGTGATACCTGATAAAATCATCAAGATCAATTTCAATATTTTCTTTAACAGTTTCAATTGAACAAATATCTATTGATCACGAGTACTCCCTTCTTGAATGTTTTCTTCCACAAGAGTTTCAATAAAATTTTCATCTTCACTTTCATCTCCTTTGTCATGTGGTTGCTTACAAAGATTAAAAACATTAAGATCCAAGGTCATGTTACCAAATGACAAATTCATTATTCCATTCCTGCAATTTATAAGAGCATTAGAAGTTACTAAAAATGGACGACCCAGAATTACAAGAATTGCATTACAAGCTTCGATAGGTTGTGTATCTAAAACTATGAAATCGACAGGATATACAAAGTTATCAACTTGGACCAACACGTCTTCTACCATACCTCTTGGCACTTTAACAGATCTATCGGCAAGTAAAAGTGTTACCGAAGTAGATTTTAACTCTCCTAGATTGAGTTCTTGATAAACTGAATATGGAAGTAAATTCACACTAGCTCCAAGATCAAGAAAGGCTTTCTTAATCTTTCGTTCTCCAATAATACATGAAATAGTAGGACAACCAGGATCTTTGTATTGCAAAGTATTATTATTTTGAATGATTGCACTTACTTGTTCGGCTAAAAATGCTTTCTTTTTCACATTCAATTTTCTTTTCACTTAGCACAAGTCTTTCAAAATTTGGCATATGATGGTACCTGTTTTATTGCTTCTATTAAAGGAATATTAGCTTTTACTTGTTTAAAAATATCATATATATCAGAATTCAAATTTGATTTTTTTGTATTTTTCAATGCATGAGGGAATGGTGGTGACACTGTCTGTTGAACCTCCTCTTCGCAAGTTATGGGTTCCACTTTCTTATCCTTTGGAGTTGATTTATCATCATCTTCACAAGGTTCAGAATGGATTTTTCCACAACCTTACCACTTCAAAAGGTAATAACAGATTTTACCTAATCTATCGGTTGAATTCCAGAAGTTTCAGTTTGTGAATGATGATCCTTGAGATTAGGCTGTGGTTGTGAAGAAAATTTACCTTTTTCATCAACATTAAGTGCATATGCAAATTTAGCAAGAATATCTTTCAAATCTGTCATGGTTTGAACAGTTTGAGTATTGATAGACTCTTGCTTTGCGATGAAAGAATTCAATAGATCTTCAAAGTTCCTTTTAGGTAGAGGAACATAGTGTGCATAATTTTGAAAATTTTGTTGATTTTGGAAATGTGGTTGTGAAAATTGTGCAGCATTATCATTCCTGCAACTAAAATTTGGATGATTTCGCCAACCTGGATTGTAATTTTGAGAAAATGGTTCAAAATTTGGCCTTTTGAAATTGTTCAAAACATTGGCTTGTTCATGGAGACATTCTTTAAAAGAGGGCAAAGTGGGACAATCTTTTGTAGAATGATCACTTGTATCACAGATGTGACACGCAATTTCTTGAACAGATTTTAATTGACCATTTTTTTCAATTCAAGTGCCTCAACTTTTCTTGCCAAAGAGGTAAATCTATCTTGGAGATCATGTTCATCTTTGAGGGTGTACATACCTCCACTAGATGTGGGAGATTGAATCTTGTTTGATGGTTCGATTGTACCTATAGTGTCCCAATTTTTAGCATTTTCAGCTAATGAATCAAGATACTCAATTGCCTCGTTTGGATCTTTATCTTCAAATGTTCCATTACACATAAATTCAACAATTTGCCTATCTTTAGGTGTTAAGCCTTCATAAAATTGAGAAACAACTCTCCAAATTTCAAAACCATGATATGGACAAAGATTAAGAAATTATTTGTATCTATTCCAACATTGATAAAAAGTTTCTCCTTGTTTTTGAGCAAAAGTGATGATTTGCCTTTTGAAAGAATTTATTCTATGAGATGGAAAAAACTTTTTCAAAAATTGTTGTTTCAATTCATCCCAAATTCAAATGGATCCCGATCTAAGATTTTGTAGCCAAGTTTTAGCTTTATAGTTTAAAGAAAAAGGAAAAAGCTTAAGTCGAATGGTGCGAATGGTGTTCATGCTACAATTTAGATCATAATATGTGTTGCACACTTCTTCAAACTCTCGTAAATGCATGTATGGATTTTCAGAATCTAAGCCATGAAAATTTGGTAAGAGTTGGATAATACCAGGCTAAAATTGAAATGAGATGCATCAGGGGGAAAAACTGAAGGTGCACTAGTACGTGTAGGATTCATGTGATCTCTAAGTGTTATTCGTCTATCATGATCATGTTGAGATTGAATTTCATCTTCATTTTCTTGGATGGATTTTTCCGCCGTATTTTGTAAAAATAAAGGGCTATTTCGAATGAGTCGACCACTAAGTGTACGTGACCAAATGCTCGTTCAAATGCAAATGCAAAAGAATAAAAACACACAAAAGCAATAAAAATTCAAATAAAGAAAAATAAACTAAAAACAAAATTAAATAGACATGAAATTAAATTATACTTCCCCGGCAACGGTACCAAAAACTTGTTGCGACTTTGATTGTTGCACTCCCAAGAGCAGGTTGTCCACAAGTAGTATAATTCGATGAGTCCGAATAACGTATCCACAGGGAAGGCAGGTTGTCCACCAGTAGTATAATCTATAGGGAAGCTAAGGTAATTACAAGTCCACTACAATATCTTTTTTTTTTTTTCTTTTAATGGTTAGAATCTTTAATTGGTAATTTTTAATTGTTCAAATTTTAATTTAAGTAGTTGAGATTAAAGGATCCACTCTTGATATTTTAATAAAGTTATCATTAATGAACATTATTGAAATCCACTTAATAAAATGGTTCCAATATTGTAAGGCCCGAGAATTTGATTACCGTAATCGGAAATGATTTGGGTATATTTACCGTAATCTGAGATTAATCTGAAATGATTTGGCAATAATTAATACGAATTATGGGTAGGTGAGAGGTGAGTAAAGACGGAACAGATCAGACCGGGACAGACAAGAAAAGACACGAATTAGGTGCGAGGGAGGTTCCACTCATGCACATGCGCGATGTGATGCGCGAGCTGTGCGCGAGTTGGGCAGAAGATCCCGCGCATATGCGCGGAGTGATGGCGCGCATATGCGCGAGCTGTAGTATGCATTGTGCAGAGAACCTCGCGCAAATGTGCCGAGGTGAGGCGCGCATATGCGCGAGATGCCGTGTAGACACGCTCCAGGGCTTATCGCCTCGCGCATATGCGCGGAGGAGGGTCGCGCATATGCGCGAGACGTGTTGCATGTAGGATGAGCCATTTGCTTTACATGCGTGAATGTGTATATATATATATATATACAAAACGTACGTAATCCATCAGAATGAAGAAAAAAAGAAAGAAAGGAACGGAAGAAGCAACTTCTGATTTTGATCGAGATTTACGAAAAATCCGTCCAGTTAGATTTCTAATCCGAGGGCAGCACCGTGTTCCTAGCAACGACAGCTACAACTGGACGTAAGTTTTGTTACGTTTAGACATGTTCTGAATTATGATGTTTTTGGAATTGAATACACGTCCTATATGATGTTCTTGACATGTTAGACATCATAGAATTGAAGTCAGATTAAGAAACGGACTGGTTATGTAATTGTTATGATTTTCGAAAGATATTGATTGAGATTTGATATCAGAGTTGTGTTATTACTGATCTCAAGTGTACAAGATTTGTATTATTATACTGGTTTGTATAATAGATTGATTCCATTACCTTCCGTATTTTAAAGAAAAAAATTTTAGACCCTGTTTATCTTAATTGATAATTAAATCCCAAAGATGATTAGCGTCCGGGTCCTCACAACAGGTGGTATCAGAGCGATAGATCCTTTAGACTGAGATAGAAGAGAATGAGCAGGGTAGATTGAGTTTTCCTTCCTTGCATGTGATTGCTAGCATGAGAATTATTTTAATTTGATTGACATTGTGTATGCTAGCATGAGATTATGTTTTACTGCTTTGAAATACATGGTTACCTGATTATCTGATTTGAGTTGGTATTATGTACTATTGAGTATGCATCAGATCTGATTCATGATCAGCAGTAAGATGATATAGAGAGAGATCGGAACAGATTTGTAGTATTTGAGTACTAATGTTTTGATAAGCAGATATACATCCACGGAGAATTCCAGAAAGGGGTAGTACTTCGACTGAATAGATAGAACAGATAGAAATACAGTTGAAAGAATTTCAGTTATTTCAGCCGCCGATTCTGAGTGGTACTGAGACGTCTGAAGATTGTGAGAACTGGTTTGATGACATAGAAATACTGTTTGATTTACTTGATTATTCAGATGAGCAGAGAATTAAACTGATATTTCACCAGTTATGAGAGACTGCCAGGAGTTGGTGGATTACAAGTAAAAGAATGCTAGAACAGAGAGGTACAGTGATTTCGTGGGAAATATTCAGAACTGAATTTTATCGAAGATTTTTCTTAGTTTCGTACCGGGAGGACAAGAAAGCAGAGTTTGAGAATTTGAGACAAGGTCAACTGAATATTGAAGAATATGTTGCGAAATTCTCTACTCTACTGCGTTTTGCTCCTCATGTAATTGGGAATGATGAAGCTGTAGCGGATCAGTTCATCAGAGGATTGAACTCGGAGGTAGTTGCATTGAAGAATATGCAGCGACCTTATCATTTCGCTGATGCCTTGAGTAAAGCGAAGAGAGCGGAGGCGAGTCTGATTAGACAACTAAAAAGGGTGTGTGCGATGCAACCCCAGACACAGCAATCCCCTCTCCGATTTGATCGCGGCAGCACGAGTGGAAAGCAAGATTTGCTGAAAGCTCGAAAGAAGCCATTCAAGAAGTTAGGGAGCGGACTGAGCGGTTCAACTAGCTCCAGTGGTTCCAGCCCAAGTTATGCTGGAGTGTATTGCAGGATTTTCGGAGGAAAACATTCCACAGAGCAATGCCAGAGAGTGACTGGTAGTTGTCGTATCTGCCGACAGCCGGGACACTTCGCTAGAGTTTGTCCCCAGAGAGATTCCCGAAGATTTCAGGGATCAGGACCATCTGGTGGTAGTGACCGAGGAACAGACCCAAGAGGCACTTGATGATATGGTGGCAGGTACTATTCTTTTATGATTAGATTGCATATGTATTGATATATACTAATGCATTCTCTACGATTATTTTTGACTGAGTTGCATTGATATATATGGTATCTGTAGGGTCTGTATTGCTGTAGTATTAATTTTTGTACCTTCTGGGAAAGAAAAATTTATATCAGAAATTTCTGTGAAATATCGTATACTACAGTAAGATGAGAATAAGATTGAGTTAGATTATGATGTACTTGTATTTCTGATTTGACCGCATTATTGATATTAATATGCTGAACAAGTACAGAACTATTATAGATTCCTTTCAGGAGAGTATAAAATTCAAACCAGATATCGCTGATGAGTAAAGACTTCACGGTAAGGATTCTAGATTCAGAATTCCTTTGATATCTGTGTTGACTATGACTCGATCGATACAGAAAGGAACAGATGGTATCCTTATATATTCAGTAGATGTACTGAAGGCGAGTCTAGCATTGGCAGATTTGCCAATGATGTATGAGTTGGCTGATGTTTGCCCAGATAAGATTTCAGATTTGCTTTATATCAGAAAGATAGATTTCAAAATTGAATTGAGACCAGGTACTGTGTATTGTTTTAGAATTCAGTACAGAATGATATTAAATGTCCAGAATGACACTGAATGAATTGAAAGAATTGAAAGATCCGTAGAAGAGTACCGACCAAGAGTTACATATGATTTAGTATTTCTCTTTGGCATGTTTCAGTATGTTCAGAGATATTCTGATGATTTCATGCTCGTTGTATCTCTGATATTATGATATATTCGCAGCATCTGATTGATTGAATCGAGTAACTGAAGATTGAATGGGATATTCTGAGAATTGTGATTTTGTATACAGAAATTATTCAGATAAGAATCTTGCTTGAAACAGATTGTATTCAGAATATGCGATATCTGAAGTTAGTATACTGATTGATTTTGACACAGTTGAGATTATGATCAGTTACTGAGAACGATACCGATATCAGAAAGATCAAAAATTTCAGAAAAGTCAGAAATTTATTTTGTATGAATTGACAGATTATCGTATACGATTGTTGTTTTGTGTATGCTTGAGTATTGATATATTTCTACAGCCGTATTTGATACAGATCAATGTGAACCGTTGAGATTATATACAGTTCAATCCGAATCAAAGTTGAATTCGAGAATTTCAGTAGATCAGAAATATAATCAAAATGTTCAGAGCTTAATTTCAATAATCAGAACAGAGCATCGATCATAGTGACAGATATGTGATTTTACGGTATGAGAATGATTATCTTGTGATGTCAAATGTTTCAGAATTGTACAACAGAATTTGATATCGATAATCAGAACCGAATACCAGGTAGGTATTTTTCTTAATTTATATTATTAACTGATTGTTTATACCAAATAGTTCGAATCTAAAATTGACAGATAGTGTCAGAAACGCACAGAAATGGATTCAGTAGTCGTTCAGGTAACAGAAAGTATATGATAATTCGAACAGACAGTTTTGATATAGACAGATTAAATCAGTTATGATAGAATTTATACGGAAATGTTGGCAGAACTTGTACTGAAATGTCTGAATCGCCAATAAATGAAGACAGAAAGATAGAAATCAGAAGAGTTATTACAGAATTTGTATATTTCTGACTAGACATGGGAGTATATTTCGATGAATTTCGTAATGAGATCACTGTAATACTTTCCAGATTGTGATGTAATATGATTTTGATTGACAGATTGTTCAATCTAGATTTATTAGTTTGTACCAGATAACGTACAAACATGACCAAATGACACAGATCGATGTCAGAAAAATTGTCAGAATAACTAGAATGCCGAAGTAGAGTATATCAGATTGTGATTTTGCTTGATTTTGTGCTTTTGGCAGAATGTATAGCATGATTTTATCTATGGTTTATAGATTGACGGATAGTTGGAATGAACTATCTAGATATTGGAGGATATCCAGGAACTGTAGTGCTGGATTTTAGCACTAGTGACCTGATGTCTTGTCACTTTATGAATTACTGTATGATGATAGCTATCAAACGAGTATTGAGATAGCCACAGATAAGACATTGTACAGTGAGTACTGCAGATTTCCGCTGAATGGGAATGATATTACGGTGACATTTGAGATTGAATTTGATAACAACTGATGATATTGATTCGGTATGAGCTGCTGATGGGTATATACGGATGTTGTATAGCCAGTATTTGCAAGTAATTTTATCAGAATGGTTTGATAGAATGAATTTGCTGAAGTAACCTCTTATATACATTTCTTCCTTATCTAAATTGATTGCTTGGGATTTCGAGGACGAAATCATATCTTAGAGGTGGAGAAATGTAAGGCCCGAGAATTTGATTACCGTAATCGGAAATGATTTGGGTATATTTACCGTAATCTGAGATTAATCTGAAATGATTTGGCAATAATTAATACGAATTATGGGTAGGTGAGAGGTGAGTAAAGACGGAACAGATCAGACCGGGACAGACGAGAAAAGAAACGAATTAGGTGCGAGGGAGGTGCCACTCACGCACATGCGCGACGTGATGCGCGAGCTGTGCGCGAGTTGGGCAGAAGATCCCGCGCATATGCGCGGAGTGATGGCGCGCATATGCGCGAGCTGTAGTATGCTTTGTGCAGAGAACCTCACGCATATGCACCGAGGTGAGGCGCGCATATGCGCGAGATGCCGTGTAGACACGCGCCAGGGCTTATCGCCTCGCGCATATGCGCGGAGGAGGGTCGCGCATATGCGCGAGACGTGTTGCATGTAGGATGAGCCATTTGCTTTACATGCGTGAATGTGTGTATATATATATATATACAAAACGTACGAAATCCATCAGAATGAAGAAAAAAAGAAAGAAAGGAACGGAAGAAGCAACTTCTGATTTTGATCGAGATTTACGAAAAATCCGTCCGTTAGATTTCTAATCCGAGGGCAGCACCGTGTTCCTAGCAACGACAGCTACAACTGGACGTAAGTTTTGTTATGTTTAGACATGTTCTGAAATTATGATGTTGTTGGAATTGAATACACGTCATATATGATGTTCTTGACATGTTAGAAATCATAGAATTGAAGTCAGATTAAGAAACGGACTGATTATATAATTGTTATGATTTTCGAAAGATATTGATTGAGATTTGATATCAGAGTTGTGTTATTACTGATCTCAAGTGTACAAGATTTGTATTATTATACTGGTTTATATAATAGATTGATTCCATTATCTTCCGCATTTTAAAGAAAAAAATTTTAGACCCTGTTTATCTTAATTGATAATTAAATCCCAAAGATGATTAAGAAGATGATTAGCGTCCGGGTCCCCACAAATATATATTAAATAATCATATTTATATTATGTTATATATTATTATCTTATAAGTATATAATATATACCAAAACTTGTAAATGTTGTCAAGTATTTATTGTGCTATATATATATTTGTAAACACTAAATCAAGGTTCCCATTTTAAATGTTTGGTAAAACCAAACAAACATTTAAATGGTACCAAGAAATTAATATTATGATATTAATATATAATAAATCAAGGCATCCACTTTAAATGATTAGTAAAACCAAACAAACATTTAAATGGTACCAAGAAATTAATATTATGATATATTCATATATAATAAATCAAGGCATCCACTTTAAATGGTTGGTAATACCAAACTAACATGTAAATGGTTCCAAGAAATTAATATTATGATATAATCATATATAATAAATCAAGGCATTCACTTTAAATGGTTGGTAATATAACACTAACATTTAAAAGTTCCAAGAATTTAGTGTAACATATAGCAACAATAAATCAAAACTCCCACTTATAATTAGTGTATAATAATACTTAAAGAAATAAAAATAACATAAAAAATAAATAATGATTAAATAATATAAAACTTATATTCTTACCTTTTAATAACCTTATTATCATGCCAAGAGTTTCACCTTTTCATCTCAACTTTGGGAAGTTAGCTACTCATTATTCAAAGTGTAAAACTTTGAATATGAATTTAACATGCTAATTATATTTAAATGAAGAAATAAAAGAAAAAAAAGATAGAAATATTATGAACTCAAAGGTTTGTTCATAAAATGAGGGATATCTCAATACATTACAATGCACCCCTATTTATAGCTAAATTTGGGGAGACAACCACAAATAAATATTATTTTTTACACATAAGTCATTATTGGTGTTCCAAGAAATTAATATTTTAATACACATCACTTTTGAAAATCTTCTCATCCGAATTTTCTTCTCCACATAAAACAAAACATGTAGATATCTGAGTTGTTTGAATTTTGGTATTTTTTTTAATCATTTGACCAAATAATTTGAGAGATATGGTTAAAATGCTAGAGCATGGTAAAACTGCCACTTCTTTGGTAACTTTATTTGTTTCTTAATTTGATCCCACTTGTGAGAAGATTTTTATCTCATGCTTGCCACCAATATTGTAGATATTAACATCAACTTTCTACAGGTCCAAGAATAATCTTAATCCCATTTGCAACGCCAAGGTTATTCTTGTTTTATCGAACCTGTAAAAAAATAGTAAAAACTTATAATTACACAAAAACTTATATTTTATACAATTTATTATAAAACATATAATATTTAAACATTTAATAAAACAAAAACTATATAGTTATATTATAAAACATTTAATTAATATACAATTTTTTATCTTTATCACTAATCTATTACATTTGTTGATTTCAGTAGTACAAAGTACTTCAGCATGAATCTAACTAGGACCTGCTGGAATCATCCCCCTCTCTCTTTGCATGATCATGAATTGTGAAAGGGATGATTCCTCAGACTGTCAAGAAAATACTCGATCTATAGATCGATATATTTCTTCGAAGTGTTCATCTCTTGGAAAAGAATGTCTTCAGACATCATCTTACGAGAAGATGGAAGTTGTCTTTGCAACTCATCTTCTGAATCAGACTCTGGAGAAGACTCCGAGAGAATATTTGCATCATCCATTTGTTTTGATTTGTTATTTGTGTAAATGACTTAGTTTGTAAGCTTGCAGGTATTTTATAGAGCCTCGGGGAAGCTAAAGATACGGCTAAGCTGTTCACATACTGCACGAATATCAAGAGTCACCTGTCTTTCCATCAGATCTCGTATCTTTGCATTTATTAGTTGCATTAATTGAGAGGGAACTTTATTTTATTCTGAGTATTTATTTTCCGTGCTTTATCAGAAGCAGAAGGAGGTTTGTCTTTTCGATAAAACAATGTGTCTACTGGTTTTTATCAAGGTGCTGAAAATATTTCAGTACTTCATGACTTCCAGTAGATATTATAATAAGACGACAAACCCTCTTCTGATTTTCTTTAGTAACCTCTTGGACATCCCGCCTATTTTAGTATATTTTAAAATTTTGGCGTATCTAACACTCTCTGCTTAAATTTTCAAAAACTGAACCGCAAACATACTGACACGTGTATGTTTCACCGACGGCTGTACATTTTGAATATTAACCGCCTTTTCGATTCCATTTCACCTTTTACGATTTCAGACTTTTGCTTACTAGCTACTGCTTTCTCTCGCATTCATCTACTATAGAATCTACTCCGAATTCTTTTTGCTTGCAGAAATGGCTGGAGCTTACACTCTAAATGCTTATCAAGTCAACTTTGCATCGGTTCTGACCTTCAAAAATGAGAATCTTGTTAAAATGTTCAAAGCAATTGAAAAATGTGGTCTCCGAATGTTTTTGGAAGCACCTGCTGTTATTTACAAGACTAATCTCTTGGATTTCTACGCCATAGCAACCGTCGAGGAAGGGAAAATCATCTACTCCCAGGGAGGTGCATCTATCTCCATTGATGCTGCCCTATTGGGATTGACCTTCTTTCTCCCATGCTCAAGTATCTTTGACTTTCCTGATATTTCTAAGGAGGAGATGTCGGCTGCCCTCGTCACTTTCTTAGCTTCTGGAGAGGAACTCGCTCCCTCTTGCTTAAAGAAGCTTCTGAAAATGGAATTTCAAGTGCTTGCCGATATTGTGGCAAAGACACTACTGGTCGAAGCTGGTACTTTTGACAGGCTGACTAAGGAGAAGGTACAAGTGTTGATGGCCATCACTTCTGAATTTAAGGTGGATTGGAGTGGATTATTGTTTAGAATCTTGAAGGATATGGTTGTGAGGAAAGCTACCGGTTTTGCTGTTCAGATCAGCGCGATGCTAAAGGACGCTGGTTTTCCTCACACTTCTGAACATGATGCTTCATTTGTAACAATGGCCGATGCTACCAATGTACTTTCTTTGAGGCCAAAGCCAACTGTGGCCGAGTTTGTTGTTCTAAAAAAAGAGGTTGGCGATGCTCAGACTGAGGCTCAAGTGCCTCAGAAGAAAATCAAAAGAAAGAGAGTGGTTGTCTCCATTAATTCGGATAAAACAGTATCAGAGGAGTCTGCTGCTCCAATCAAAGCATCACTACCTGCCACCCCTAGCAAGAAAAAGGTTCACACAGTTCTCCATCTCAAGAAATCAGCAGCCATTACTGATTTAGACATTGTCCCTTTGAGACAGGTGTTTCCAGAAGCCACCGAGTCCCAACAAGAATCTGTCCCAGTTTCAAAACCAGCAGTCACATCTGCTGCCACCACCTCTACTTCTGTCCCGACTTTCAGAACCTTGTCTGGAGTCGTTATTCGAGAATCAACTGCAGGGTCTTCTGCTTTTAGACCCGTGCTGACTGTTCCCTCTTCAGACAAAGGGAAAGGAAAACTTGTTGCAGAACCACAATCACTTGGCGCCAAATCATCTGTTCATACTGCTGTTGATCTTCACTTGGAGGAAATTGAGAAATCTGCCAGTGAAGACATATCTTTCTTTGATGATAGGCATAAGGTTCGAGTTTTCCATCCCATCACATTTTTCAGAACACCAGGTGCATATGGTAAAATGGTAAAGAATGAAAAGAATGTGTTTGATCTTGCCAAAACTGAAAATGTGATTGAATCAATGAGACGAAGAAGTTTCATTCTTGAGCAGCTGAAACGACAGGAGCTGGAATCAGTTTTAAAGACTCTTCAGTCTAATTTTGACGCTATGATTCCCACTGCTGCTCAGGATCAGAATGTGATCCATATTTTGAATGACCGACTGAGAAGTGATAAATGAGAAACTTCTTGCTCAAGAACAGACATTTGAAGAGCCTGTACAGTATTCAGTAGGCTACATTCAAGACTTTACTCAGCCTAAGCCAGTTGAGGAAATGACTATAGCTCTCTCAGAAGCTAAGGTTTCCAGTACTCCTGCATCTCCGAAGCAGCCTACTCAATCATCATCACTTCTTTTTGTTCGAGAATTGGCTTCGGTGGATGAAGTTATTAAATCTATCTCTCTTATAGTCTCTACTACACCAGAAGTAGTTCAAGATGATGATGTGGTCCAACCATAAGATTGAGCAGCAGACCAACCCTTGGCAGAATCAGAAGCTGTCCAATCTCTACCGAATTTGGAGGTTTTCTCTGCTGAACATCAAGCGAAAATGGAAGCTATTCTAAATGTTCAATCTGAATCTAATCCAATCAGTGAGCGACTGGAAGCCACGGAAGCTGCACAACCAGATGAAAGTGCAGCTATTGAACAAACTACTGCTGGAAGCACTTCTGCAGAACAGACTATTGCTCCTTCTACTGCCTTGATTCTCCCTCCCTCAAGATCTCCTGCTCGTAATAATCAAATTGAAGCAATCAAACATCGTATGCTCGAAGGAACACCTTCCCCATGCAGAAGCACCGTTTGATCTTGAATTCGAGATAGATATTCTGAGGAGAAATCTTGACAGTCTGTCCGAGGTTGTTAAACAATTGTCTTTTGAATGTGCTGGTGAGGTTAGTGCCACCAGATTCTTTCGTGACCGCATCTAAAAGGAAGTCACTCGAATGGCAGAATCTTTGGCCAAATTGCATGTCGAAACCAGCCTGTTCAGACAAAATGTTGTCTCAAGTCACTCCAGCATTTTGATTGGTCATTCAGACCTCATTAAAACTGTGTCTGGACATGACTCGGCTATTCAATCAGTCTCCACAACGTGCAAGCATTGGATTCGAAACTTGTATCTATTAACGTCAAGATTGAGTCTCAATTTCAATCTATTTTTGATCTAAATGAACTGAGTTTCGAGTCAGACACCATTTCTGGAGATACTGAATAATGGCATCCTTAGTTTTACTGGCCGAGTGGACGACTTGCTCACTCGTATTCAAGCCAATGAAGCCAAAAAAAGGGAAGCAGAAGGCAGAGAAGAAGGCAGATCTGGAGGTCATCATGCAGAATCCTCCTTCAGAAACCAAGATCCTGAGGATGAGGATACAATGTTTAGAGACATTGGAACCGATGATTAATTCTTTTAAACTCTGTTTTACTATTTGCTTGTTTATCGATTATCTTATTTGCTATCTGCTTTTATATTCATCGTTACTAACATCTAGGTTTTGGCATCATCGCAAAGGGGGAAATTGTTAGGCTTAATTTGATTGTGGTGATGAGAGTCAAAACCAGTAGGTCGCGGTAGCTAAAACCAAAGCAGTACTCTTTGAGTACTTATCAGCTTAAAAAAACCAGAAGAAGAACGTAGCTTTATAAGAAGAACTTAGTTTAAGCAGAAGTAACTTAACGCCTTTTACTTGATCGTTGCTATCTTAAATGTTACCGTTACTTTACATAGTACAAATATTAATTGCACCATTAATGATGTATGAAGTTATTTAATACGCCTTATCAATTTTGGTATAAAGCAAAGACTGTTTATTCTGAAAGCTTTTGTGGGGACCCGAACCTAATTCGTCTTCTTAATCTTTATCAGGATAAGTTAATTAATCTAGGGTCTAAATTTTTTTTGAAAAATACACAAGTGCGGAAAGATAAGATAATCAGTCTGATATAAACATCAAAATAAAGTACAAGTCTTGTACAACATATGTTTATCTCAAACTAAAGTTCAGTCACTACATCAAGTACTGAAAATCAATCTACTCTAAGTCCGGATCTCCACGCTAATCCTGCATCTCTCATCCTCTTTGTGACCTTGATCCTGTCCCACCTGTTGTCATGCACACATACAAACACAACAACAGCCGGATAACTCCGGTGAGAAATACATCCCAGTATAAATAACGTATACATGCAATCATATAAACAGATATAAATAACATGTATCAAATCTGAAAGACATGAATCGATATAAAGCAATAAATAAACTCTGGACTCGTCATCTCAGACTAGACTCATCTCTAATCTAGGGATCCCGGTTACTGAACATTGGCACAATATTACGAATCTCAGCGATAGAAACTGATCCGCTCCAAAGCAAACATCGATATAAACCAACATCCAGTGTCTTGGCATCTCCGCCAAAGACTTGGCACCTCCGCCAATGACTAGGCACATCCGCCCATGACTCAACACATGCTTTGCTGTACATCAATAGGCTAAGCATAAAAATCTCATGAATTGCAAATATCAATGCAATAAAGTAAAATATGTGGTTTTTGGGAAACTCAAGTCCGATCTAACTCGAGTTGTATCGTCCTGGTTCAACATTGATTTATACCTTTCTCTTGTCGATCTGACGAAGTCGAAGTCTCGAATTCGAATTCGAATCTGTCAATACTCAATCTGGAAATGACAATATCGAGGAGTACAATATCAATATACCATTCAAATCAATACTGGATATAATCAGAACTCAATCAAATTCTGTTTCAACGGCATAACGGCACAATCTCAATATACCCAGCAATACAATATCAATCAGATATCAATCTCAACAACTCATAATCGATAACAACACAAATCTGATATCAATTCTGTATAATCTCAATCAAATCAACTCTGAAAATCATAATAAATTCATACGGTATCCGTTCTTCGATCCGGTTTCGATTATACGATGTCTAATATCGCAAGAACACCATATATGAATCATATCTGATTCCTTCAATATCATATTTTCAAATCATAACAAAACGTAGTAAAACTTACAGTCCGTGTGAAGCCGTTGACACGAGGATCACGGAACTATGCTCGGATCGAAATTTAGACGGGTGGATCTTGCGTGAATCAAATTCTAAGAAGTGCAAAGGCGTAAGGATTTCCAACACTTCCTCGGTTCTTCTTTCTACTGATTTATGAAGGAACAAATCGAATTGATACATATATATATATACCATGCATGCTCAAGAAAACGTGGCACAACTCTTTGCACTGCACGTCTCGCGCATATGCGCGACCCTCCTCGTCTCATATGCGCGAGACATTCTGCCTCGGCGCGTGTCTTCTCGGTAGCTCGCGCATATGCGCGCCCTCTCCCGTTGCATATGCGCGAGGTTCTCTGCCATACTCTCGCATATGCGCGGGTCCTGGTTGCGCATATGCGCGGGTCCTGGTTGCGCATATGCGCGAGGTTCTCTGCCTACTCCACGCATATGCGCCCGGCTTGGTCGCGCATATGCACGTGGCTCATTCCTCACACATAACTTCAATTCTTCTTTCATCTTTCCCAGTCTGATCCATTCCGTCTATAATCACATCAATTTATCAACAAATCATTTCAGATTACAATAACAAAATTCTCGGGCATTACATTTCTCCCCCCTAAGATTTGATTTCGTCCACGAAATCACAAGCAATCAAATTAGATACAATAAGGAATGGAGAATAAAAATTAAATAGGAAGACTCACATAAGTGAAATAACTCTGGGAATTTCTGTCTCATATCTGATTCAGTCTC
Source organism: Primulina tabacum (assembly GCF_025594145.1). Lineage (NCBI taxonomy): Eukaryota > Viridiplantae > Streptophyta > Magnoliopsida > Lamiales > Gesneriaceae > Primulina > Primulina tabacum. The sequence goes on from NC_134552.1 coordinate 23,339,792, forward strand.
CACGTGGCTTCTTCAATGCCATGATGACTCCACTGAACTTTCACAAGCGAAATAGTCTTCGTTCTGAGTTGCTTTTCTTTATGATCGAGAATCTGAATTGGCTTCCCAAAATAACTCAGAGTCGCATCTAGTTCTGCCTCGTCTAACTGAATAATATGAGATGCATCAAGAAGATATTTCCGCAATAAAGATACATGAAAGACATCATGTATTCCAGATAAAGAAGGTGGTAAGGCGAGTCGATATGAACGATCTCCTATCTTCTCGAGAATCTCATAAGGCCCTATATAACGTGGAGACAACTTCCCTTTCTTGCCAAATCTGACAACATCTTTGAAAGGAGAAATCTTCAAAAATACTCGGTCTCTAGCCTCAAATACCAATGGTCTACGACGAACATTGGCATATTTGGCTTGTTTGTCTTGAGCTGTTCTCATTCTCTTCTGAATCAGCTTCACTTTCTCAGTCATATCTCTAATCATGTCAGGCCCAATCTCAGGTACCTCAGGGATATCATCCCAATAAAGAGGGGATCTGCACTTCTTGCCGTACAACGCTTCAAATGGAGCCATCTCTATACTCGTCTGATAGTTTTTGTTGTACGAAAACTCACAAAGTGGAAAAGAATCTTGCCAACCAGTGCCAAAATCCAACATTACAGCTCTCAGCATATCTTCCAATGTCTGGATAGTCCGCTCTGACTATCCGTCGGTCTGTGGATGATATGCCGTACTCAGATGTAACTTCGTACCTAGAGCTTGCTGCAACTGTGCCAAAAGTGCGAAGTAAACCGAGGATCACGGTCCGATACAATCGACTTAGGCACTCCGTGCAATCTGACCATTACTATGACATAAATCTCTGCCATCTGGTCATGTCTGTACGTCATCTTGTACGGAATAAAACATGCGGATTTGGTCAATCTGTCAATCACGACCCAAATCGCATCACAACCTCAGGAGGAACGTGGTAGCTTCGGCACAAAATCCATAGAAATATGATCCAGAAATACAACCTATCTCAGCCAAAACTCACATTTCGTCAAGCTTAGCATACAATCTCTCTTTTCTCAGAATTCTCAACACTGTTCTCAAATGCTCAGCATGATCAATCATATTCTTCGAATAAATCAAGATATCATCAATGAAAATAATCACAAAATCATCAAGATACTTCTGAAATACACGGTTCATCAAATCCATAAATACGGCTGGAGCATTTGTTAAAACAAACGGCATGACAATAAACTCATAATGGCTATACCTGGTTCTGAAAAGCTGTCTTTGAGATATCAGAATCCCTGACTCTCAACTGATGATATCCAGATCTCAGATCGATCTTGGAATACACAGAATATTAATGACATTGTTTAGGGCCTATCAAGTGGTTTTTAAAATATGGTAAAAGTTGGGAAAGATTTGGATAAATGTTGAATCGAATCGAGTTAAAAACGGAACCTCAGTCTAAGTTTTAAAACAATTCGGTTAAGTTATGATATGAGCTCGAGTTTACGTCTAGGAATGATTATAAATATGTTTTGGAATGTTTTAAGGAGTTTGATAAGTTTCGGATCAAAATAATGAGTTTTAGATTTATCCGAGATTTTAATCGCCAGTACGAAACATTAATTAAAGAATTAAATTGAAACGCTTAGATTTAAGCTTAATAAAATTATGGAATATTTTATTTAAGTTCAAATAATTATTAGAAGTCTAAGTTTTTAATTTGGGAATTTTATGATAAGGTTTGGTTTAATTCGGGATTAAAACGTATTAATATGTTATAGTTAAAGATTAATTTTTAAGTTATCGATTTAAGCCAAATAAAAATATGGGAAAGTTCATGAGGCTTAAATAATTATTTGGGACATGTTAGAGTCAATGGAATTAAGAAAATGTCAAAGACGTGAAATTTTACGTTTAGGGAGAAAACGGTAATTTTTGGGTTTACAGGGGCGAAATGGTCATTTTGCACCCGGGGTGAGATGTTGGTCCTGGCAGCGCCCTGAGCACATTTTATCATGTTTTAAATGTTTATGCATCATGTTTACGATTTTTACGCAATTATAATAAATACGGTGCATGCTTGGTTTAAAGGAAAAATTACGTATATGCATTATTTTATTAAGTGATGAATATGATGATACGTTTTGAAGGAAGTGATTTAGTTGTGACTAATACGATGACATGATGATATGATTGGAGATATCGTGAGGGAAAAGGCCCCAGAGGGAGCCAGTTTACGGGAGAAGGCCCCAGAGGGAGCCCGACGATCGTATTTCCATTGACATGATATGAGATATGATGAGCTGAGGCCCGGGCTCAGTGGACGGGTAATACTGTCGCTGATGTCCCTTGCCGTCGGGTACCACGGTTACATGTAGATGGATCCATCGATAGAGCTGATACGAAAGTCACAGCTAATGAACTGAATTCAATTAAAAAGAAAATGTATACGTATATGATGACATGAGATGACATGTTTTAATACGATATGATTTTACACGACACGTTTACGTACATGATAACAAGAGATGACATGTTTTGACACGTATATGATGATATGAGATGACATGATTTGACACGACATGATTTTACAAGAGACTTTGATGTTCATGCTTTTAAAGTTCATGAAAGATATGTTTACGTATATGATGATATGAGATGACATGCTTTGACATGACATGATTTTACACAACACGTTTACATTATGCTTTTAAGTTCATGAAAGATATGTTGAGTATGATATTTTTCACTGCTGTGTGCTAGGTATATGTACTTGTTATTAACGGTGCAGGTGTGTTGAGTCTTTAGACTCACTAGGCGTGTGTGATGCAGGTGAGCTTAATGATGAGGAGACTGGAGGTGTCGAACTATGAGTAGGCAGACCTGGTAAGGTGACACGACCCGAGGACCACATGTTTTTCCGCATTACGATTTATGAGATTGAGAGGAGATGAATATTTTCATACGTTGATGATTTTAAGAATTTTACACGTTTATGTTTACGTATAATTTTAGACGAGTTGGGTTATTTTAAACTGCGCTATTTTTACTGACAAATATTTAAGATCATTTTTGTACATGTTATATTTTTCTATTACGATTTTTACTCCTTTACGTTTACGTTTGATGTTGGTCATTTTAAACTGTGATATTTTTATTGTAAAATAAAGACAATTATTTTAAATGTTATTTCGAAAATGCGAGCTTTTATTTAAAAAAAATGTCCAGTAGAATTTACAAAATGAGCGAGACGTTTCAGTTGGTATCAGAGCCGACCGCTCTTAGTACGGTGTGGTTCGGGGACGAACCAAGCGGAAGCTGGTGGGCATGTGAGGCCCGGGGCTGAAGAGGGCGGGGGGTGATCATCGGTACCATGAGGTTGCACGGACAATGAGCGGCTCTTGGCAGGCTTCTAGGTGGAGGGAACATCAATGAACCGATCCCACACCGGAATGAGATGGATTCCGAGACTGTTCAATGTAATGGACTGTACAGTTGAAGAGGGGTTAAAAGATTTGATTTGTACTACTCATATCACGAAGGTGCATCTCTTTTTCGGTAGCTCATCACATAAGAACTCCAAAGTTAAGCGTGCTTGACTTGGTGCAATTTTGGGATGGGTGACCTCCTGGGAAGTTTCTCAGGGTGCGTGTGAGTGAGGACATAAGCACGCTGGAAAGACTCGTCTTGATACAGTAAGGACAGTCGTCGAATCTGGGACGTTACATATGCGCCATGTCCGGTCGCGCATATGTGCGCGAGGTGTTCAGTCCTCGCACATAATTCGGTCTTCTTTCTGTCTATCCCGGTCTGATCCGTTCTGTCTATAATCACATCACAATTATCAACAAATCATATCAGATTACAATGAACAAATTCTCGGACATTACATTTCTCCCCCACCTAAGATCCGATTTTGACCCCGAAATCACAGGTAATCAAATCAGATATCAAATCAGGTACAATAAGGAATGGAGAATAGAAGCTAAATAAGAATACTCACATCAGTGAAATAACTTAGGACATCTCTGTCTCATGTCTGACTCAGCTTCCCAAGTAGCTTCTTCGATGCCATGACGACTCCACTGAACTTTCACAAGCAGAATAGTCTTCGTTCTGACTTGCTTTTCCTTTCGATCGAGAATTTGGATCGGTTTCTCAAAATAACTCAACGTCTCGTCCAGTTCGGCCTCGTCTGGCTGAATAATATGTGAAGCATCAGAAAGATATTTTTTCAATAACGATACATGAAAGACATCATGTATCTCAGATAGAGAAGGCGGTAGGGCGAGTCGATAGGCACGATCTCCTATCTTCTCGAGAATCTCGTATGGCCCAATATATCGTGGAGACAACTTTCCTTTCTTGCCAAATCTGACAACTCCTCGGAAAGGTGAAATCTTCAAGAATACTCGGTCTCCTGCCTCAAATACCAATGGTCTACGTCGAACATTGGCATATTTGGCCTGTTTGTCTTGTGCTGCCTTCATTCTCTTCTGAATCAGCTTCACTTTTTCTGTCATATCTATGATCATATCAGGTCCAATCTCAGGAACCTCAGAGATATCGTCCCAATACAGAGGGGTTCTGCATTTCTTTCCATACAACGCTTCAAATGGTGCCATCTCAATACTCGTTTGATAGCTGTTGTTGTACAAAAACTCACAAAGTGGCAATGAATCCTGCCAACCAGTGCTAAAATCAAGAACTACAGCTCTAAGCATATCCTCTAGTGTCTGGATAGTCCGCTCTGACTGTCCGTCAGTCTGAGGATGATATGCGGTACTCAGATGTAATTTCGTACCTAGAGCCTGCTGCAAACTCTGCTAGAAGTGCGAAGTAAACCGAGGATCACGGTCTGGAACAATCGACTTCGGCACTCCGTGCAATCTGACCACCTCTCTGACATAAATCTCAGCCATCTGGAAATGTCGGTACGTCATCTTGTACGGAATAAAACATGCTGATTTGGTCAATCTGTCAATCACGACCCAAATCGCATCACAACCTCGGGATGATCTCGGTAACTTCGTCACAAAATCCATGGAAGTGTGATCCCATTTCCATTCAGGAATAGACAAACTCTGTAATAGTCCTCCTGATTTCTTTCTTTCGGCTTTCACCTGCTGGCAATTCAGACATTTGGATACAAATTCAACAATGTCAGCTTTCATCTGTTTCCACCAAAACTGTCTTTTCAAATCATTATACATTTTTCTGCCACCAGGATGAATACTGAATCGACTGCTATGCGCTTCTGACAATATCTGTCGTTTCAAATCCGAAACATCTGGCACAACAATACGATTATTCACATACAGTACCTGATCACGTACCTGATACTCTGATCGATGCCCTGCTCTAACCATCGATATAGAATTTTGAACCTTCTGATCAACTTTCTGAGCCGCTTTAATTCTCAAAATCAGCTCTGGTTCGACTTGAACATCATATAATCTCAGCGGTCTATAATCTGTCTCAAATACCAATCTAGACAAACAGCAATCTTCTATCAAATTCGAAACACCAATCGTCGATAAAGATATAGAATATACCTTTCGACTTAGTGCATCTGCTGCTGCATTGGATTTCCCCTGGATAGTACTTGATTTCACAATCAAAGTTTTTAAGCAAATCAAGCCATCTTCGCTGTCTCATATTCAACTCTGACTAGTGAAAACATGATATTTCAAGCTTTTATGATCAGAATAAATCTCAAACTTCTCACCGTAGAGGTAATGTCGTCATATCTTCAATGCAAAGACGATGGCTGCCAATTCAAGATCATGAATTGGGTAGCGAGTCTCATGCAGCTTCAACTGTCTCGAGGCATAAGCGATAACATGTCCTCGCTGCATCAGAATACATCCCAACCCTCTGTGAGAAGCATCGCAATAAACAATAAAGTCACCAGTACCTGATGGAATAGTCAAGATCGGTGCACTGGTCAATCTCTTCTTCAACTCAAGAAAACTGGACTCACAGTCTTCAGACCATATAGATGGAGCATTCTTCTGAGTCAACTGCAGTAATAGGTTTAGCAATACTCGAGAAGTCTTTAATAAATCGACGATAATATCCTGCCAAACCCATAAAGCTGCGTATATCTGGTACAGAAGTCGGTCTCGGCCAACTGATCACAGCCTCAACCTTGCTAGGATCAACAGAAATCCTATCTCCAGATATAATGTGACCCAGAAATACAACATGTCCCAACCAAAATTCACATTTCGACAGTTTGGCATACAGTTTGTCAGCCCTCAGAGTTCTCAAAACAATTCTCAGATGCTCAGCATGATCAATCATATTCTTCGAATATATCAAAATGTCATCAATGAAAATAATCACTGAAATCATCGAGATATCTCTGAAATATGCGGTTCATCAGACCCATAAACACAGCTGGAGCATTAGTCAAACCTGAACGGCATGACAATAAACTCATAATGTCCATACCTGGTTCTAAATGCTGTCTTTGAGATATCAGAATCTCTGACTCTCAGCTGATGATATCTAGATCTCAGATCGATCTTGGAATATACAGAAGAACCCTGCAACTGATCAAATAAATCATCAATACGAGGCAAAGGGTATTTGTTCTTTACCGTAGCCTTGTTCAGTTGACGGTAGTCAATACAGAGTCTCATAGAATCGTCTTTCTTCCTCACAAACAGTACTGGAGCACCTCAAGGCGAAACACTCGGTCTAATGTATCCCTTGGCCAGTAAATCTTCCAACTCATCTTTCAGTTCTTTCAACTCAATCGGTGCCATTCTTTACGGAGCTCTAGAAATCGGAACTATACCTGGCGTCAATCAATTCAATACTGAAGTCTATCTCTCGAATCAGAGGCAAACCCGGAATCTCATCTGGAAAGACATCAGCAAACTCGCAAACCACTGGCAAATCAGCCAATGATGGACTCGATTTCAGTAAATCAACTGAATAGACAAGAAATCCCTCTTCTCCTTTCTGTAACAATCGAGTCATAGACAATACGGATATCAAAGGAATTCTAGATCGAGAACCCTTACCGTAGAATTTCCACTCATCAGCCATATCCGGTCTGAATCTAACAATCTTGTGGAAACAATCAGCAGTAGCTCTGTACTTGGTTAGCATATCGATACCGATAATACAGTCAAAATCAGACAACCCAAGCACAATACAGTCTAACTCAATCTCATGCCCGTCATACTGTAGCATACAATGTTTCACAGAATTCAATGAAATCAAACCTGTCCCCAAAGGAGAAGAGACAGACACTACAGCAGATAATGACTCAACAGGCAATGCATGACTCAATGCAAATCTCTCAGAAATAAATGTATGTGAAGCACCGGTATCAATCAATACATAAATAGAGTAACCACATAAAGAAAAGTTACCTGCAACAACATCATCTGGTGCTTCCTGGGCCTGCTCCTCTATCAAAGCAAATACTCTAGCCTGCTGTCTCGGAGGCTGGCTCACTGTCTGGCTTCCTCCTGGCCTCGGCTGTGGCTGAGGAGTCGTCGGTGGTGGCTGAAAGGAATGAACAGCTGATGATCGTCCACCTGTCTGAGCCACTGATCCCGATGACTCCGCTCCCAGGGATCTCTGGGAACCTCTCTGTGGACACACCCTAAGCAAAGTGTCCCGACTATCTGCAGATGTGGCAACTACCAAATATTCCTTGGCATTGATCTGTGGGATGTCTCCCTCCGCAAGTCTTGCAATAGACCCCGGTATAGCTCTGGCTCTGTCGGGAACCCCCAGATGCTAGAGGAACTGCTTCCTGACTTCTTGAACTGCTTTCCTCGAGCTTCAAGAAATCTTTCTTTCCACCACTGCTGCTGCCACCCTCGAATCTGGGAGGAGGTTGCTGTGGTCTCGGTGCTGGAGGAACATACGAAGCTCCTTTCTGTCTCATCAAACCAGCTTCAGCTCCTTTGGCTCTATTCAGTGCGTCAGCAAAGTTATTCGGTCGCCCGGTATTCACCAATGTATAGATCTCGGGGTCCAACCATTGATGAACTGATCAGTAATAGCTTCCTCATTCTTGGCCACATGTGGAGCAAATCGCAACAATGTAGAGAACTTGGTCTCATACTCCTCAATGTTCAACTGACCCTGTCTCAGATGGCAAACTCTGCCCCCTTGTCTTTCCTGTACGACACTGGGAAAAATCTCTGATAAAACTCAGCTTTAAAAACATTCCAGGTAATAGTCGTACCTCGATGCTCCAATGCTCTCTTTGTCGTATTCCACCAGTTCTTTGCAACATCATGCAACTGGTGCCCAATCAGTCGAACTCGTCGCTCATCTGTATAATCCAAAGAATCAAACAGCAGTCTCTATGTCATCTAACCAGTTCTCACAGTCAACAGAAGTCTCTGTTCCTTTCAGGGTTGGCGGTTTGAATGACTGAAAACCTTTTCAACAGTGTTTCCATCGGTGTTGCTGTCACATCCATCGGATTTGCAGATGTACTACCCTGTTCAGGTACTCTTCGAGGAGGCATATCTGATTACCAAAAGGGTTAGTAACCAATTACAACAAACCTATTTCAGTCCTCCTCTGATCATCTTACTGCTGATCAAGAATCGGTTTCTGATTCGTTCTCAATAACACATGTTTACGATAAAATCAAATAAACAAGTAAACATGCATTTCAAATCAGTAAGGCATGCTAGCAATCAAAAGCAAGGAAAGAGAACTAATTCTACCCCGCTCACTAGCTCCTGACTCAGTCTAAGGTACCTACTGCTCTGATACCACCTGCTGTGGGGACCCGAACCTAATCCATCTTCTTAATCATTATTAGGATCATTTAATTAATCTGGGTCTAAATTTTTTTTTTAAAAATACAAATGCGGAAACGTAAAGTAATCAATCTGATATAAATATCAACATAAAGTACAAATCATCTACAACATATGTTTATCAATACTCGAGTTCAGCCACTACATCAAGTACTGAAAATCAATCTACTCTAAGTCCGGATCTCCACGCTAATCTTGAATCTCTCATTCTCTTCGTGACCCTGATCCTGTCCCACCTGTTGTCATGCACACATACAAACAAGATAACAGCCGGATAACTCCGGTGAGAAATACGTCCCAGTATAAACCATGTAAACATGCAGTCATATAAAAGCATATATAAAATCATGAAACACATATCCATATCATGTATCAAATCAGAAGACATGTATCGATATAAAGCTGTAAATAAAACTCTGGACTCGTGATCTCAGACTCGAATCATCTCTAATCTAGGGATCCCGGTTCTGGACATTGTATCGTATATCGAATTTCAGCGATAGGAATGAATCAACTCCTAAGCGACATCGATATAAATCAAACATCCAGTGTCTTGGCGAATCAGCCGAAGACTTGGCACATCAGCCAATGACTAGGCACATCAGCCCACAACTCAATACATGCTCTACTATAAATCAATAGACTAAGCATACTAATCTCAAGAATTGCAAATATCAATGCAATAATCATTCGGTATGTGATTTTGGGAAACTCAAGTTAAATCTAACTCGAGTTGTGCAATCCCGAATCAACATTGATTTATACCTTTCTTTCTTTCAATCTGACTCTGTCGAAGTCTCGGATTCAATGCCTGTCAATACTCAATCTGGCAATGACAATATCGAGGGTATCGTATCGATATACAACTCAGGTCAATACTGGATATAATCAGAACAAAATCAAATTCTGTTTCAACAGCATAACTGTACAATCTCAATATACCCAGCAATACAAATCAACAGATATCGATTCCCACAACTCATAATCAATAACGATACAATTATGATATCACATCTCAATCAAACTAGCTTTGAAAATCATAACAATTTCATACGGTATCCGTTCTTCAATCCGGTTTCAATTATACGATGTCTACTATATCAGGAACACCATATATGAATCATATCTGATTCCTTCAATATCATAATTTCAAAACATAACAAAACGTAATAAAACTTACGTCCTGTCAAAGCTCTCGTCGATAGAAACTCGGTATCGAAGTCGGATTGAAAATCTAACGGACGGATATTTCGCAACCTTCAAATTTCTAACATAAAAGGCGTAAGGATATTTTTTGCACTTCCTCCGTTTCCTTTCTCTTTTCCCACAATGAAATGAAAGCTTGTATATATATATATGTACACACGTTGCATGAGAAGGCTAGGTGGCTTACTATTTTAAGCAACACGTCTCGCGCATATGCGCTTCCTCAACCGGCACATATGCGCTTGACCTACTAGGTCTACGCATTTCCTTTCTTGGCAGCTCGCGCATATGCGCGAGGTCCTCTGCAACTCTCTGCCACCTTCGCGAATATACGTGAGTTTGGGTCGCGCATATGCGCGAGGTCCTCTGCCTGCCTCGCGCATATGCGCCCTTGTCCGGTCGCCCATATGCGCGAGGTTCTCAGTCCTCGCACATAATTCGGTCTTCTTTCTGTCTATCCTGGTCTGATCCGTTCTGTCTATAATCACATCACAATTATCAAGAAATCATATCAGATTACAATGACCAAATTCTCGGGCATTACAAAGAGTCTCATAGAACCGTCTTTCTTTCTCACAAACAGTACTGGAGCACCCCAAGGAGAGACACTCGGTCTGATGTAAACCTTGGCCAGTAAATCTTCTAAATGATCTTTGAATTCTTTCAATTCAATCGGTACCATTCTATACGGAGCTCTAGAAATCGGAACTGCACCTGGTACCAATTCAATGCTGAAGTCTATCTCTCTGACTGGAGGCAAACCCATAATCTCATTTGGGAAGACATCAGCAAACTCACAGACCACTGGCAAATCAGCCTAATGATTGGCTCGATTTCAGTACATCAACTGAATACATAAGGAATCCCTCTGCTCCTTTATGTAATAATCGAATCATAGATAACGCAGATATCAAAGGAATTCTAGATCTAGAACCCTTACCGTAAAATTTCCATTCTTCAGCCATCTCAGGTCTGAATCTCACAATCTTATGGAAACAATCAACGGTATCTCTGTACTTGGTTAGCATATCAATACCAATAATACAATCAAAATCAGATAACCCAAGTACGATACAGTCTAACTCAATCTCATGTCCGTCATACTGTAGTATACAATGTCTAACATACGTCACTGATACAAGACATCACCCCAAAGGTGAAGAGACAGATACTACAGATGATAAAGACTCAACAGGCAATGCATGACTCAATGCAAATCGCTCAGAAATAAATGTATGGGATGCACCCGTATCAATCAATACATAAGCAGGATAACCACATAAAGAACAGTTACCTACCACAACATCATCTGGTGCTTCCTGAGCTTGTTCTTCAGTCAAAACAAATACTCTAGCCTGCTGTCTAGGAGGCTGGTTAACAGTCTGACTTCCTCCTGGCCTCTGTTGTGACTGAGGTGTCGGAGGTGGCTGGAAAGAGTGAACAGCTGATGGTCGTCTATCAGTTTGAGCCACTGATCCAGATGATTCTGCTCCCTGGGATCCCCTGGGAACCTCTTTGTGGACAAACTCTAGCAAAATGTCCCTGCTGTGTGCAAATGCGGCAAATACCAAGTACTCCTTGGCATTGCTCTGTGGGATGTCTCCCTCCACAAGTCCTGCAAAAGACCCCTGTACTACTCTGGCTCTGTCAGGAACCACCGGAGCTAGATGAACTGCTCCCTGACTTCTTTAATTGTTCCCTGACTTCTTGAATTGTTTTCCTTGGGCTTTCAAGAAATCTTTCTTCCCACCACTGCTACTGCCACTCTCAATCTGGGAGGGGGTTGTTGGAATTGAGTAGAAGATGGTTGTTGTGGTCTCGATGTTGGAGGAACAAACTGAAGCTCCTTTCTGCCTAATCAGGCCAGTTTCAGCTCCTTTTGCTCTGTTCAGGGCATCAGCAAAATTGTTCGGTCTTCTAGTGTTTACCAATGTAAAAATTTCATGATTCAGCCCATTGTTGAACTCATCAGCAACAGCTTCATCATTCTCGGCAACATGTGGAGCAAATTGCAGCAATGTAGAGAACTTGGTCACATACTCTTCAATGTTCAACTGACCCTGTCTTAAATTAGCAAACTCTGCCCCTTTGTCTTTCCTGTACGATACTGGGAAAAATCTTTGATAAAACTTAGTCTTAAAAATTTTCCAAGTAATGACTGTACCTCAGTTGTTCCAAAGCCCACTTACTCGTGATCCACCAATTCTTTGCAACATCATGCAACTGATGCCCAATCATGTCTAACTCGGCGCTCATCTGTATAGTCCAGTGAAGCAAACAGCATTTCTATGTCATCGAGCCAAATCTCACACTCAACAGAATTTTCTGTACCCTTCGAAAGTCGGTGGTTTAAAAGACTGAAATCTCTTCAGTAACGTTTCCATCGGTGTTGCTGTAACATCCATCGGATTGGCTGAGGTACTACCCTATTCTGAGATTCTTTGAGGAGGCATATCTGATTATCAAAAGGATTAGTAACCAAATACAACAAACCTGTTTCAGTCCTCCTCTGATCATTTTACTGCTGATCAAGAATCGGTTCTGATTCATTCTCAATAACACATGTTTCCAATCAAATCAGATAATCAGGTAAACATGCATTTTAAAGCAGTAAAACATGTAAGCATAGCAAAAGCAGGAAAGAAAACTCAATCTACCCCGCTCACTAGCTTCTATCTCAGTCTAAGGAACCTACTGCTCTGATACCACCAGCTGTAGGGACCCGAACCTAATTCGTCTTCTTAATCATTATTAGGATCAGTTAATTAATCTGGGTCTAAATTTTATTTTTAAATACACAAGTGCGGAAGATAAAATAATCAGTCTGATATAAACATCAAAATAAAGTACAAGTATTGTACAACATATGTTTATCTCAAACTAAAGTTCAGTCACTACATCAAGTACTGAAAATAAATCTACTCTAAGTTCGGATCTCCAAGCTAATCCTACATCTCTCATCGTCTTTGTGACCGTGATCCTGTCCCACCTGTTGTCATGCACACATACAAACACAACAATAGCCGGATAACTCTGGTGAGAAATACATCCAGTATAAATAATGTATACATGCAATCATATAAACAGATATTAAAGCATGAAACAAATATCAATAACATGTATCAAATCTGAAAGACATGAATCGATATAAAGCTGTAAATAAACTCTGGACTCGTCATCTCAGACTCGACTCATCTCTAACCTAGGGATCCCGGTTCCTGAACATTGGCATAATATTACGAATCTCAGTGATAGAAGCTGATCCGCTCCTAAGCAAACATCGATATAAACCAATATCCAGTGTCTTGGCATCTCCGCCAAAGACTTGGCACCTCAGCCAATGACTAGGCACATCCGCCCATGACTCAACACATGCTTTGCTATAAATCAATAGGCTAAGCATAAAAATCTCAAAAATTGCAAATATTAATGCAATAAAGTAAAGTATGTGGTTTTTGGAAAACTCAAGTCCGATCTAACTCAAGTTGTATCGTCCTGGTTCAACATTGACAATATCGAGGAGTACAAAATCAAATACCGCTCAAATCAATACTGGATATAATATCGAGGAGTACAATATCAATATACCGCTCAAATCAATACTGGATATAATAAGAACTCAATCAAATTCTGTTTCAACGGCATAACGGCACAATCTCAATATACCCAACAATACAATATCAATCAGATATCAATCTCAACAACTCATAATCGATAACAACACAAATCTGATATTAATTCTGTATAATCTCAATCAAATCAACTCTGAAAATCATAATAAATTCATACGGTATCCGTTCTTCGATCCGATTTTGATTATACGATGTCTAATATTGCAAGAACACCATATATGAATCATATCTTATTCCTTCAATATCATATTTTCAAATCATAACAAAACGTAGTAAAACTTACGTCCGTGTGAAGCCGTTGACACGAGGATCACGGAACTATGCTCGGATCGAAATTTAGACGGGTGGATCTTGCGTGAATCAAATTCTAAGAAGTGCAAAGGCGTAAGGATTTCCAACACTTCCTCGGTTCTTCTTTTTACTGATTTATGAAGGAACAAATCGAATTGATACATATATATATATATATACCATGCATGCTCAAGAAAACGTGGCACAACTCTTTGCACTGCACGTCTCGCTCATATGCACGACCCTCCTCGGCGCATATGCGCGAGACATTCTGCCTCGGCGCATGTCTTCTCGGCAGCACGCGCATATGCGCGCCCTCTCCCGGCGCATATGCGCGAGGTTCTCTGCCATACTCGCGCATATGCGCGGGTCCTAGTCACGCATATGCGCGAGGTTCTCTGCCTACTCCGTATATGCGCGGGTCCTAGTCGCGCATATGCGGCCGGCTTGGTCGCGCATATGCGCGAGGTTCTCTGCCTACTCCGTATATGCGCGGGTCCTAGTCGCGCATATGCGGCCGGCTTGGTCGCGCATATGCGCGAGGCTCATTCCTCGTACATAACTTCAATTCTTCTTTCATCTTTTCCGGTCTGATCCATTCCGTCTATAATCACATCAATTTATCAACAAATAATTTCAGATTACAATAACAAAATTCTCGGGCATTACAGCTTTCTGCAGGAACATTTTTAGGTAATAAAGCTGATTCTATCAGAAGTCAAAAGAAGCCGTTTTGTTTACGTTGGACTCAAGCTTTCTATATATATGAAGATCAATTATTTATAGAAAACAAAGTTATTATCTTTATCATCACAACGATTATTCCAACGCAAGTTTGAGCTATCATAAACCACTACTTATCTTCAAAGCTCAACATATACAGAAAAACAGCACACGCTTTATCATCAAATCCGATCTTCTAAGATCATTTTGTGCTGTTACTATTTCATAACTCTCTTCAAGTTAAAAACAATTTACTATATCATTGAGAAGAGTTTGTAAATTGGAAAAGAGTCTTTTCCAAAACTTTGTTGTATTTGTTCTTACAGAGTTGTGTAACTAAGAGTTTTAGTAGGCTAAGGGTAAGCCCTACTGAAGTGGTGGGAAACTGTGTCACCATCGTTGGCTGAGGCAGAACAGATCAATGGCGGACTTTCAAACGAGAATTTTTGAAGCAATATTACCCAGCAGAGTTTCGTCTGGAAAAGTTGGGAGAGTTTGAAAACTTCAAACAAACACCAGACATGACAATGATGGAATACACCTCAAGGTTCAACGATCTGGGAACCTATGTTACAACGATCATGTCTGATGAAATGTTGAAAATGCATTGTTGTAAGAAGGGACTGAATAGCATGATTCAATCGGCTTTGGTAGTATTCAAGCCAAACAATTTTGCGAATTTGATGGGCGCGGCAATGAGCGCGGAGACGGATATCAAACGCCGCAAAGAAGAGAACAAGAACAAAAGACCAATGGCCAGTCAATCTACTCAGAATGGTCCCAAATTCAAAAGGGCCAAACTATTCAAGTGGCCCTCCAAGAGGAACCTTTATCAGTGCTGGCAATACAAAAGGAAAGTGGTGCGATACTTGTCGACAGAAGCACATTGGAGAATGTTATCAGAAAACAGGTGCTTGTTTCAAATGTGGTAAAGTGGGTCACCGGATTAAGGATTGCGTAGACTACAAAGACAAAGGGACGGGACCCAACAAACCAAATGAAAACAAGTACTAATGCTAGAGTGTATGAAATAACCCAGGAGGAAGCTGATAATACGAACGAAGTTGTGGCAGGTACTATTTTACTCAATGAAATACCTGCATATACTTTGTTAGATTGTGGTGCTACGCACTCATTCGTGTCTAGAAGATTTGCTAAGAAGCTTAAACTTGAGCATGAAATTCTTAGTGAACCATTAAGAGTGGCAACACCTGCGAGCAAAACAAATGAAACCCACAAGGTGTATCGAAATTGTAAAATTTGTATCAGTAAACAAATTTTTGAAGTAGAATTGATTCAACTCAACATGATTGAGTTTGATATCATTCTTGGAATGGATTGGTTAGCTAAAAACCATGCCATAGTAGACTGCCAAGAGAAAAATGTTAAACTCCAGACTTCGACTAAAGAAGAGATCATATATCACGAAAAATCCAAAGAACGAAAATCTTTTCTATCTGCCTCACGAGCCTGTAAGGCCATAAAAGAAGGTGGAGAAATTTATCTGGCAGTGATCAATGAGGTCAAAGAAGAAGAAGTCCCAAAGTTGGAAGATATTCCAATTGTTCAAGAATTTTCAGATGTTTTTCCCGAGTAGTTACCGGGTGAGATATCCGATAGAGAAGTGGAATTTGAAATCAATTTGGTCCCTATTGCTGCACCAATTTCAAAGGCACCATATCGAATGGCTCTAGCTGAACTAAAGGAGTTAAAGGAGCAACTGCAGGAATTACTGGACAAAAAGCAGATCCGCCCTAGTGCATCTCCGTGGGGAGCCCCAGTGCTGTTCGTAAAGAAAAAGGACGGAAGCATGAGGCTATGCATTGAATATAGGGAGTTGAACAAGATCACCATAAAGAATAAGTACCCACGCCCGAGAATAGATGATCTTTTCGATCAGCTAAAAGGAGCCAAAGTTTTCTCAAAGCTCGATCTAAGATCAGGTTATCATCAGCTGAAGGTCAAAGTAGATGATATCCCTAAGACTGCTTTTAGGACAAGATATGGACATTACGAATTCCCGGTAATGCCTTTTGGTCTAACAAATGCTCCTGCAGCATTCATGGACCTTATGAATCGGGTATTCAAACCATATCTCGACAAGTTTGTGGTCGTTTTTATAGATGATATCTTGGTATACTCACCAAGTGAGGAAGAACATAGAGAAAATCTGCGTCTCAGTTTACAAACTCTGTTAGAAAAGGAAATCTGTGCCAAATTCAAGAAGTGTGAATTCTGGCTGAAAAGTGTGGCGTTCTTTGAACATGTTATCTCTGAATTAGGGGTGTCAGTAGACCATAAGAAAGTAGAGGCAATTAAGGATTGGCCACAACCAAAAACAGTGACTGAAGTAAGAAGTTTTCTAGGTTTAGCAGGCTACTATGGAAAATTTTTGGAAGGATTTTCTTTGATAGCCATTCTTCTCACCAAACTTACACAGAAAAATTCGAAGTTTATTTGGAATGATGCATGTGAGAGAAGTTTTGAAACCCTTAAAACCAAGCTCGCATCTACATCAGTACTAATTCTTCTCGAGGATGGTAAGAATTTCACTATATATAGTGACGCTTCAAAGGAAGGATTAGGGTGTGTGCTTATGCAAGAAGGTCAGGTAATTGCTTATGCCTCATGGCAACTAAAACCTGTATGAGCAGAATTACCCCACTCATGACCTTGAGTTAGCCGCAGTAGTATTTGTGCTCAAAATCTGGAGGCACTACCTTTGTGGAGTAAAATGCGAAGTGTTTACTGATCACCAGAGCCTCGAGTACATTTTCACCCAAAAGGAATTAAACATGAGGCAAAGGAGGTGGGTGGAACTGCTAAAGGATTATGATTTATCAATCAATTACCATCTGGGTAAGGCAAATAAGGTGGCAGATGCGTTGAGCCGAAGGAACATTGGGAAAGTGAGCTTATCTTCACTATCAGCGCAACCGGGCCTCCAAGAGACCATCAAATTGAAGCAAAGTCAAGATTATTCTATCCTCAAAATTAAAGAGCAAATTCAAGAAGGAAAGATTCCAGAATTTTATATTGATGAAAATTGTATACTTTTGTAATGCCCGAAATTTTTTCCTATTAATCTGATATTATTGATTATGAATTGATGTGATTATAGAAGGACCACTCCGAGACCAGATTTGGTTAAACATGTGATATGACTTATGTGCGAGGACATAACACCTCGCGCATATGCGCGAGCAGGGCAGAGAACCTCGGGCAAATGCGCGAGACAGGACGCACATATGCGCGAGCATGTGAAGAAGACAAGTTCCGAGACAGTAGGTCTCACGCATATGCGCGGGGACAGGGCGCGCATATGCGCGAGCAGTTGAAATGAAAAATGCCGAGATAGAGAGTCTCGCGCATATGTGCCGGTGATGGTCGCGCATATGCGCGAGACGTGCTGGACAAGGAAGAAGCCACATGTCTTTAGCATGCATGGTATATATATCAAATCTTTCATTTTCCTTCAGAATTCCAACAAGAAGAACCAAGAAACCTCAGGGAAAGCTTCAAGTTCCTTCATGTACTAGAATTTGATTTACGCAAGATCCGGCCGTCTGATTTTCAATCCGAGTATAGTAATGTGTTTTTATCGACAAGAGCTTCAAAAGGACGTAAGTTTTCTTATGTTTCGCTATGATTTGAAAATATGATATTGAAGGAATCATGATATGACTGATATTATGTGTTCCTGAGAATGTTGTAATTGTATAATCAAAACCGGATCGTAGAACGGATACCGTATGAAATTGTTATCATTTTCAGATTTGATTTGATTGAGAATATACAGATTTATTATCAGATTATGTTTGTTGATTGATTATGAGTTGAGATTTGTATCTGCTGATATTGTATTGCTGGGTATATCAGGATTGTGCTGTTATGCCGTCGAAACAAAATTAGATTGATTTCTGATTATATCCAGTATTGGCTGAGTTGTATATTGATATTGTACTTCTCGAATATGTCATTCCAGAGTTGGTACTGAAGACTTCGAAGAACGATCAGAACCAAAGTGATATTTGATTTCATTGATCAGATTGATCTACGAAAAGAAAGGTATAAATCAATGTTAAACCGGGAAGATACGACTCGAGTTAGATTTGACTTGAGTTTTCCAAAACCACATACTTTATTATATTGCATTGATGTTTGCAATTCATGAGATTGATATGCTTAGTCTATTGATTTATAGCAAAGCATGAGTTAGAGTCTTGGGCATATGTGCCTTGTCATTGGCAGAGGTGCCAAGTCACAGGACATTTGGTGATATCGATGTGCTTAGGAGTAGATCGACTCCTATTGTAGAGATTCGATATAGAATGCCAAAGTCTGGGAATAAGAACGTACCACCATATAGCTGGGAGAGTAGGTGGGAGAATGTTGCGTTCTTATTCGACCGGGATCTCTAGATTAGGGAAGAGTCGAAGTCAGAGATTATGAGTCAAGAGTTTGATTTACAGTTTTATATCGATTCGTGTCTTTCAGATTATGATACATGTTATTAATAACTGTTCCATGCTTTTATATCTATTTATATGATTGCATGTATACATTGTTTATACTGGGAATATATTTCTCACCGGAGTTATCCGGCTGTTGTTGTGTTTGTATGTGTGCATGACAACATGTGGGACATGATCAGGGTCGAGAAAAGGATGAGAGATTGAGATTAGCGTGGAGATTCGGACCCAGAAGTAGAGTTGATTTCCATCACTTGATATGTAGTGAATGAACAGTAGTTTGTTATGAATTACTTTTGTACAAGACTTGTACTTTGGATCTTGATGTTGATCTTGTAAATGAAATAAGATATATTTCATATGTTGCGCATTCATGTATTTGAAAAAAAAATTTATGACCCAGTTTACTTAATTGTTACATTTGATCCTAATAATGATTAAGAAGATGAATTAGCGTCCGGGTCCCCACAACTTTGGATGAAAGGACGGTTGTATGTGCCAGAAATCGATGGGATTCGTGAAGAAGTAATGGTGGAGGCACATAAATCGAGATTTTCAGTACATCCGGGAAGCACCAAAATGTACCGAGATCTGAAAAATAATTACGGGTGGAATGGAATGAAGAAAGACGTGGCTGTCTATGTTTCCAAGTGCCTAACCTATCAACAAGTAAAGGCAAAAGATCAACGGCCTGGAGGACTCCTACAGCCATTGGAAATACCGGAGTGGAAGTGGGATAAAATCTCCATGGACTTTGTAGTAGGACTACTAAAATCAAGGCAAGGTCACGATGGGATCTGGGTAATAGTTGACAGATTGATCAAGTGTGCACATTTCTTGCTGGTATGAATGAATTACAACCTGAATAAACTAGCTACCTTGTATATGGACAACATAGTGAGACTACACAGGGGTTCTGGCAAGTATTTTATCTGACAGAGATCCAAGGTTTGTATCTCGATTTTGGAAGAGTTTTCAAAAAGCCATGGGAACCAAAGTAACTCTTAGCACGGCCTATCATCCACAAACTGATGGCCAAACTGAGAGAACAATTCAAACCCTTGAGGACATGCTGAAGGTATGTGCTCTGGATTTTCCTGGGAACTGGAGTGAACAGTTACCCCTGATAGAATTCGCATATATAACAACAGCTATCACACCAATATTGCAATGGCTCCGTATGAGGCATTATATGGCAGAAAGTGTAGATCGCCTCTATACTGGGATGAAGTCGGATAAAAGACTATTACTGGACCAGAGCTTGTTCAAATGACCATCGACAAAGTCACCGTAATCAATGAAAAACTCAAGACAGCTCAAGATAGACAAAAAAGTTGGGCAGATTTGAAGAGAAGATCGATGGGATTGGAGGTTGGTAAAAAAACCTATGTCAAGGTCTCTCCTATGAAAGGAGTGGTTCGGTTCAGTAAATCCGGAAATTTAAATCCAAGGTATGTGGGACCGTTCGAGATACTGGAGAAAGTGGGAACCTTAACCTACCGGCTGGCTTTGCCACCTCATATGTCCCGGATACATACCGTTTTCCACATATCACAACTGACGAAATATGTCCCGGACCCGAGTCATGTACTCAAAGTTGCACCACTGATGATTGAAGGACAACTCAATGAAGAACTCAAATATGAAGAAGTCCCTATTCGAGTAGTGGACACAAAAGATCAAGTGTTGAGACAGCAGACAATACCTTATGTCAATGTACAGTGGTCCAATCATACTGAAAGGGAAGCCACTTGGGAACTCGAAGAGAAAAGGCGCTCACAATACTCTCATCTATTCAAAAGATCGAGTCGATCCAAGTTTCGATGACGAAACTTTCAATAAGGAGGGAGGGATGTGAGAACCCGGGATTTTCCGATCCGAAGTGAATCATGTAAGAAATACAAACGTGAAATTTAGCTTAAACTAAGCTCAACAACTTTCATTCTAACTATAAAACTCGAATATTAACTTAGATTTTCAGTAAACTTAACTCGAAGAAGTAGCTTCAAAGCTCAGAGATTAGCTCAACGGGAAGCTATGCTATACGAAACCGCATTAATCGAAGAATCATCATTGGAGAAGTAAACCCCCAGCTCAAGGACTCAAACTTTCAGCTCAATAAAGCTCAACCATGATTGTCCTAAAAAGACCAAAAGGAGAGCTAAAGGATGAGCTAAGGGTTTGGACAAATTAATTATGCAAGAAATGACCCTTAGAAAATCTAGGTGACTCTTGATGCTTGGATAGATTGTTGACTACATTTATTCACTTTCTTGGGGCTCAAGGGGACGACAATGGCAAGGTGAAAAGCCATATGTTTTCCTATAAATTCCACATCAATATGTTGAATAAACCACACTCAAAAAGCTATAAAAAAATCGGCCATCTCCTCCTCCAAGTCCAACCTTTCGGCCAAGGCTAGCAAGAAAAAAAAGGGAGAAGGCGTCGTGAAGTCCAAGTGCTCAGAAGATACGTCGAAGTGCTGTCGAATTTTCGAAAGGAAACCTCTTTCAAGAATTGGCATATTTCGAACCGTACCTTCAAATACTGTAAGTGGGCTTTTGTTATGTATCTTCTTGTATTTTGAACTTTGAATATAAATATCATGACATGCATGTGTGTGTCCTTATTTTTCGAAAAATTCAGTCTATTCTTTTAAAATTTTCGATCGATGATATGCTTTTCTGTTCTTCGAAATTCTTTGATTACGCTGTATCCGTCTGAATTTCTGATAAGTTCTGTCTGTTAAATCTGAATTCTGTGTTGAACTGTTACAAATTGATTTGAAATAGGACGAGAATTGTAATTCTGTCTGGCCCTCATTGGTGGGTGTAAAACCATGTTCTGTCTGGCCCCCATGGGTGGGTATAAAACCATGTTCTGTCTGGTCCTCATCGGTGGGTATAAACCGTGTTCTGGCCTCACCCCTTAGAGGACTACATATTAGGGACAATTTGACCATGGAAATTAGATTGTAACAGTGTTGTGTCTGTTTTTGAATTGTTATGAAATGATCTGATTTGCTTCTGAACTGCTTCTAAATCATCTGATTACTTCTGTCTTATATTCAATTCGTTTCTGTTATGATAAGTTAAGAATAATACGATTTGAAAGTTTCTTAAATATATGCTTTAAAGATTAAGTTCTATATGTATCATTGGAAATCGATCGACACTCACTTGTTGAGTGTTTTCCCAAAACACTCACCCCTTACAAACTTCAGATAAGAATGAAGAGCAACTAAACGAGGAGGAACAGGAAGTGTTCTTGGGATGATGATCGAACGACAAGTCCAAGAATTGAGATTTTTATTCTTTTCTTTTGTTTCTTTTCCGCAAACTCTGATGTAATTTTCATTCTATTGTCAATGTAAAGACAATGTTTTATTTATGAAAAAGACTGGTTTTTGGCATTTCGATACGAGGCTTAATTGTTTTCAAGTAATTGTTAAACAATGCCGGATGTCACCGACGCTTCGGACACGGGGCGTGGCAGATTCAATATTAGGTTTTCATGGATTTTGGAATTTATGAGGCCTTGATCCGAAAATTTTATGGAGCCATTTTTTCACAAGTTTCGAAAAGTTTGAAGGACCAAAGTGTAATTTTTGAAACTATACGGGGGATAATTGGCAATTTTTCGATTTTCTGAGGGCTAATTTCGAAATTTTGGAGCAATGTTTGGGTTAATTTCGATTAGATTTGATAGTATCTTTTGTCGCAGGGAGATATATATTTCATGTGTAGCCACGCATACATTGCTAGATTCAGAGGCTATACATTCGTTTATATCCGAATCATTCGTCAAGTGACTAGGAATCATACAAGTGGCGATGGATTCCGGGTTCAGAGTATCGATCCCATCCGAAGATCAGATGTTCACTTCTCAGATAGTGAAGAGATTGGAGCTTCAGTTACAGAAACATACTGATGCAGGCAGATCTGATAGTTCTATCATTGCCGGAGTTTGACATTATTCTGGGTGTGGATTGGCTTTCGTTGAACGGAGCTGTCATAGAATTTTGACATAGGTCAGTGTCTGTCCGACCGCCCAGTAGTAAGCCGTTTGTTTTCGATGGCAGCCAGACACCAGCAGTTGCCGCATATCATTTCCTGTATGTGTGAGAGGATGTTTATGAAGAGAGGCTACCAGACATTTTTGGCCAGCATTGTATCAGGGTCAGAGCCAGTCAGTCAGAGGCTCGAGGACGTGGATGTGGTCAGTGAGTTTTTCAGTGTTTTCCATGACAATGTTTCAGGCATTCAACCAGACAGAGAGGTGGACTTCTCTATTGAGACCTGCAGAGATGAAAGAACTGAAGGACCATATATAGGATTTGCTAGAGAAGGGTTTCATTTGCCCTAGATTTTCTCCATGAGGCGCACCAGTACTGTTTGTCAAGAAGAAGGATGGCAGTATGTGGCTTTGCATTGACTACGAAGAGCTGAACAGAGTCACAATCAAGAACAAGTATCCGTTGCCGTGGATCGATGATTTGTTTGATCAACTTCAGGGATCATCAATGTTCTCGAAGATAGACCTCTGATCCGGATACCATCAGCTAAAGGTGAGGGAGTCTGACGTGCATAAGACAGCTTTCCGGACGCAGTATGGGTACTATGAGTTTATGGTGATGCACTTTGGTTTGACGAATGCGTCAGCGATCTTCATGGATCTCATGAATCGCGTGTTGCAGTAATACGTGGATCAGTTCGTCATAGTTTTCATTGACGATATCCTGATCTATTCAAGGAGCAGAGAGGAGCAAATTCAGCATCTTTGTGCCGTACTGTAGACATTACAGGATAGACAGTTGTATGACAAGTTCAGTAAGTGGGAGTTCTGGTTTGACAGAGTGGCATTCTTGGGACACATTGCATCTCGAGATTGTATTGAGGTCAACCCCAGTAAGGTCGAAGCAGTCCGAGATTGGCCAGTGCCTAAGAGCGTGATAGAGATCCGTAGATTCTTCGGATTGGCGGGGTACTATAGGAAGTTCATTCAGGGCTTCTCTTCTATAGCGATGCCTATGACCGCCTTGACCAAGAAGAATGTCAAGTTTATCTGGGGATCTGAGTGCCAGGATAGCTTTGACAGACTGAAGCTATCATTGACCTCAACACCATTTCTAGCTATGTCATCAGGACAAGGAGAGTTCGTGGTTTATACAAAGGCATCAAAGCTCGATTTGGGCGCGGTTCTAATGCAGCATGATGGAGTTATAGCATACAGGTCCAGACAGCTGAAGTTCTATGAGAAGAACTATCCGACTCATGACCTCGAGCTAGCGGCAGTGGTATTTTCCCTGAAGATTTGGAGACACTATCTGTATGGAGGCAAGACTTTCACTGATCACAAGAGCCTGAAGTACTTCTTGACACAGAAAGAGCTGAACATGAGACATAGGAGATGACTAGAGCTAGTGAAGGATTATGACTGTGACATTAAATACCATCCGGGTAAGGCTAATGTGTTTGCAGACTCTCTGAGCAGGAAGCATGCAGTGCTTGCCCATTTGTCAGTACAGAGACCGCTACAGGCGGAGATTTAGAGATTTGATCTTGCAGTTTATGCCATGGGGCGATGGCCCAAATCTTGCTACTCTGAAAGTAATGCCGACACTGAGAGACAGAATTCGAGCAAGGCAGACTTCTGAAGAGCAGTTGTAGAAGTAGAGATAGAGGGACGAGGCTAAGGGCCAGAGATTGTATTCAGTTGTGGACGGCATAATCATATATAGGGACCCTCTATGGGTTCCTGACAGTGATTCCATGTGAGCAGATATCTTGAACGAGGCCCACAGCACCCCGTACTCCATCCATCCAGGGAGTACAAAGATGTATAAAGACCTTCAGCATGAAGCGAGATATTCTGCAATTCGTTTCCGAGTGTTTGACTTGTCAGCAGGTCAAGGCAGAGCATCAGAGACCTGCAAAGAAGTTGAGACCACTCCTTATTCCCAAGTAGAAATGGGAGAACATCACCATGGACTTTGTGACAGGGCTTCCGAGAACTATTGGAGGATGTAATGCCATCTGGGTGATTGTTGATCGGCTCACTAAATCAGCTCATTTCATACCGATCAGGAAGACTTTCACCATGACTCAGTGCGCAGAGCAATACATCAGAGAGATAGTCAGATTGGATGGGATTCCAGTGTCCATCGTATTAGACAGGGATCCGAGGTTCACGTCTAAGTTCTGGAAGAGTCTACAGCAGGCATTGGGTACTGAGATACTGTTCAGTACTTCCTTCTACCCTCAGATAGACGGGCAGTCAGAGAGGGTGATTCAGATTCTAGAGGACCTACTCCGAGTTTGCATGATCGACTTCCAGGGCAGCTTGGGAGCCGAAGTTACCTCTTGTGGAGTTCACATACAACAACAGTTATCAGGCATCGATCGGTATGGATCCTTACGAGGCACTGTATGGGAATAAGTGTAGGTCTCCAGTGTATTGGGATGAGGTAGGAGAGAGAGCAGACTTGGGTCCGGATATTGTCATGCAGACAGTAGAGTTAGTGGTCAGGATTCGAGACAGGATGAGGACCGCTCAAAGCCGTCAGAAAAGTTATGCAGATCAGAGGCATAGAGATCTCGAGTTCGCAGTAGGGGATCATGTGTTTGTGAAGGTCGCATCGATGAAGGGTGTGATGAGGTTCGGGAAGAAGGGCAAGCTTAGCCCTAGATTCATCGGACCATTCCAGATCCTAGAGAGAGTTGGTACACTCGCATACAGCAGTTGCATTATTTCCGAATCTGGCGGGAGTTCATAATGTATTCCACATCTCTATGCTGCGGAAGTACATGTCAAATCCTTTGCATTTTCTGAACTATTAGCCAGTACAACTGACACCGCACCTGTCATTTGAGGAGAAACCCACACAGATACTGGACAGACAAAAGAAGAGGCTCCGGAACAAGGTGATCCACATGGTCAAAGTCAAGTGGCTGAATCATTCTGAGGAGGAAGCTACTTGGGATAAGGAGACCGAGATGAGGAGTCGCTACCCGGAATTATTCGGTATATTTTAGTTTCGAGGACGAAATTTTATTTAAGGGGGGAGAGTTGTAAGGTCCAGAAATTTAATTTACGTAACCCGAATGTATGCAATCTAGGTTTTATTTAAAAGATGTGTTGATTTATTTTTATGCATTTCATGCATAAATATTGCATTGTAGGATTCATTTCATGATTATTTTAAAAGTTCACGCATTAGGGTTTCTAGATGCATTTCGCGCTCGATCAAGGAATGTAGATCGGAGAATTATCTGGAAAATTATTTTAATTACATGATTAAATTTTATTAATTAATATAAGGTTTTTTAACTCTATTTTTCAAGAAATGGGCTTTGTTGGGTATTTTTACCGCCAAAGCATATTTTTAATCGGTACGCAAAATTTAACGATTCAGAGGACTTTTGAGGGCTCGGGCAATATTTTAAAAAACGTCCTAAAACGAAATATTTTTCGGGAGCATTTTTGGACGTGTTGGGCTTGTTTTATTGCTAATTGGACTCAAAGATCATTTTAATCCCTTCTAAATTATAATTAATGGCCCAATTGTGATTTGTTTTCTTTTTAACTACCACATAAGCCTACCCTGAACCTAAAATTATTTCAGCAGCCGTCCACACCCTCCTTTCAGCAGCACCTCCCCTCGGTTTCAGCAACACTTTGCTGGAAGAAGCTTTGGTCCTCCTTTAGCCTTCAAGAAAACCTTCTCCCCGTCTCTCCGGTGCCTCCCTGACTGCGATATTCTTCAAAGTTTTCGAGCACAGTTCATCAAGGCACACCATATATCTTTATTTTTCGCATCATCCACGCTATATAGCTGCTGCATGTGTGTCATGGTCGAATTTTTATATTCCTTGCATGTACAACGCTTATGGCTTCGTTTTTCTTAATTCACGGATGCACCTTCTTGTCACCTCAAGTTTTTTATGATTTGCTGCAAGGGGCTGCTGTATTACGCCTTGTTAAGGGCTGAACATGTTAAGATCGAAGGTGTTTAGGTGCTGGATTTGCGTGTGGAACGTGTCATGGTAGGGGCCTGATTGTAGTTCTTGGATATGGAGTCGTTATGGCTAGATTGGTTTTCAAGAAGGGGATCGGTTATAGGGGAGTTAAACCAAGCCACGGTGCAGACCATAAGGGGTATCAGACGTGGTCCAGAATGGCTCAAACTAGGCTGGTTATGATCTAGGGGCTGACCGAGGTGCTAGAGTCGAGTAGGGTTGGGTTTGTGGTTTGTTCTCGGGTGATGCACGTATTGCTGAAAGTTTGGGCATTAACCATGGGTTGCATGGTCTAGTAGGGAGTCCCTAGGCTCGGTCTTGGTCTTAAAGTGCACTGATTCGAGGCCGGACCAGCTTAGAGTAGGCTAGAGTCGAAGGTTAGTAGCTCGGCGTGCTAGGGTTTGTAAGTGTCAATGCGCTTGAATTTTCCAGCAGCTCCCAGGCACGATCCAGAAGTCCTAAGGGTCTGAAATAGTGGTTTAGGGTCTGGGGATGTGAGTTTGAGTCATATTTGATGTTGGGAGAAATTTGGTTAAGTTTCGGTTCGATTCGGGTTAAAACCGGGACCTTAATCCAAGTTTTAAAACGAATCGGTTAAGTTTCAAAACAAGCTCAAGTTTACGTCTATGAAACACTTTTTAATTTGTTTTGGGATGTTTTAAGAAGTTTGGTAAGCTTCGGGTCGAAATTTCGAGGCCCAGGGGTAAAACGGTCATTTTGGGTTTCCAGGGGCAAAATAGTAATTTTGCACGGTCATTTTGGGTTTCCAGGGGCAAAATAGTAATTTTGCACCCGAGGTGAGATTTTTAGTCCTGTCAGTGCCCCGAGCACAAATTTATCATGCTTTTAAATGTTTATGCATCATGATCATGATTTTTATGAAATTTTGAAAATACGTTGCATGCTTGATTTTAAGAAAAATTTACACACGTTCATGATTTTGATAAGTGATGAAAATGATGAGGTTTTGAAGGATGAGAACTAGTAGTGACTATCAATGTATATGTTAATGCTTAATACGTATATGTAAAT
This sequence comes from Primulina tabacum, assembly GCF_025594145.1. NCBI lineage: Eukaryota > Viridiplantae > Streptophyta > Magnoliopsida > Lamiales > Gesneriaceae > Primulina > Primulina tabacum. Next base: position 23,367,975 of record NC_134552.1, read on the forward strand.
GTTGATGATGAGGCTTAGGCACAGTGGATGGGTAATACTGTCACTGATGTCCGACAGCCGCCGGGTACCACGATTTTAAGTAGATGGATCCATCGTATAATGATGAATGACTGATACAAAAGTCACAACTAATTAACTGAATTCATTAAAGGAAATGATGTATAAGTATATGATGATACGATGAGTTGTTTTGAAATGTAATGATTTCATAGGACACGTTTACATTTACGCTTTTTAAGTTCATGAAAGGTATGTTGAGTCCAATATATTTTCATTGTTGTGTGCTATGTATATGTACTTGTTATTAACGGTACAGATGTGTTGAGTCTTTAGACTCACTAGGCGTGTGTGATGCAGGTCAGCATGTTTACGTGGGGACTGGAGGTGTCGAGCTCTGAGTAGGCAGGACTGGTTGTGCGTGCATGACCCGAGGACCACATTTCTTCCGCGCATTATGATTTTTGAGATTTGAGAGAACACGAGCATTTTTTTATACATTGGTTTTGATACGATGTTGATTTTTAGGATTTTTACTCGTTACATTTACGCATTTTTCTGTTGGCCGAGTTGGCCATTTTAACTGCACTATTTTAAACTGTTAAATGTTTACGCTTATTTTTACTTGATGTATTTTTCAGTAGGGTTGCATGCATGCAAAATATTTAAATGATATTCACAAAAATGTGAGTTTTTACAAAAATAAAAAAAAATTCCACATTTTAAATTATTAGACGTTTCATGCGCTTTAACTGATGACATGTCAAACTGATTGTCAGTTGACTATATAGCCGATCAGTTGAACTGACGGTAAGACCGATCAGTTCCAATTGATAGTTCAGTTATCTTTATAGATTCAGTTAGCTTCGATCAGTTGGATTGCCTTCGATTATTTAACTCATTAATTATCAGTTGGGGCAACTTCAGTTTGAGTAGTTTTAATTCGAATTAATTCAGTTGAACCGATCGGTTCTGCAATCTTCAAAAGCTTTAATGATCAAACTTCGAAATTCTGATTCTAACAATTTTCCCCTTTCGGTGTTTGACAAACATATAATTCAAGAATTGATAAACCTCATTGTAGATAAATTAATCTTCAAATGTACAGATTCGTACAAATACAATAAAACCTAACTGAACTGACTGCTCTTCACTTAGTTCTTTTGTCAGCAGGTCCTAGATCAGTTGATTGACTAGGTCTTTTGTTTGCTTATCTGATTTCTCTTCTTCCTTTTTTTTGTCAACACCAGCAAGGTTAGAATAAGGCGGACTTCTAAACTGACTTGAGATGTAACAATCAGCATCTGTTCCTACATCAAATCCATCCGCTTTGGCATACCTGTGTGCACGAAGTAAATTCGATTGATAAACATGTCTTGAGTCTAGAAGAGAGTTGGAACTTTCACTCGATCCTTCTTCAGCTGATCTACAAGGAGTAATAATGAGGTGATATCCTTGGTAACCTGCTTGAGGTTCTTCATGGCATTTTCCTTCTTAGAATCAATTTTAAGCGTATGCATCAGCTGATTTGACTTCATGTCAGAGACAGTTGAGATTAGGTTGTGAAAACTGTACTGAATTTCTTCAATTATTATATCAGTAGCTATAGGTATTTCAGGAGACAAGATTTCAGATGTGGCAGGTGCTTTGCCCTTGTTCTTTTCACTGAAAATTACCATGGCTAGATGTTGTGATTCAGTCTCAGTTTGTTGTTCTAATTCTGTAACAATTTTTTCAACTGTTTCCTGCTGAGTGTCTAGAACTAAAGTAGTAGGATGAGCAGCAGTTTAGCTAGATGGCACATCAGTTGGCACTTGCGAATCAGCTATTTATTTGGAGTAAAACTGAGCCACATCAGTTTGTTGTTGCATGTCTAGTCATAGCAATTGACTGAACCATATCTTCAACTTCTTTCACCATAGCCTTCAAGGCTAGTTGTTCTGTTAAGCTTTGACATACATCTTTTTCAGGTGCCTTCGAAGTTCAGTTGGATGTCAAGTGGCAACTGATTGGATGACTTCATCAATGTTAGCAAATGACAACTCAGCATCCATGTATAGAGGTTGTTTAGCTAGTGGAGATGATGAGGTTTCAGAGAATGAAGAATGGTTGAATCAGCTTAGGAATAGATTCGGTTGCTTTCTTAGAAACTTCTTCAGTAACTGGCTTAGCTCTTTGGATGGTTTTTACTGAACATTAGTTAGCAGAGCTTGCTCTGCTGATGTTGGACTTTGGGAATCAACTGGTATGTATAATTGTTGATCCATTTCCCAAACTTTGATCCTCATCTGCAAAGATATTAGATCTGAGTCCATCTGCTGAAAGATAGCTCTATCATTATAAGCAGTCAGATTTAACCACAATTGAACCATCTTGGTTCAGTTTGTTTCTGTAAACCCATTTTATACCTATAATAGCTTTCGAAAGTGGTCTTGAGACTAAAGTCCAGTCATTCTTATGGGTAAACTGATTCAGCTCCTCTTGCATAGCATTTATCCAGTTAGGATCAGTTAGAGTTTCATCAGTTTTCTTTGGTTCAAATTGAGAAACAAATGCTGAGTATACAAATAAATTGAACATTTGATTTCTATTTCTTACCGGATCAGATTAATTACCTTTCACCAAATCTTGTGGATGTAATTTATTCCATCTCTAGTTGGATCAATTTCAGCAACTTGTTTCAGTTTGTAACTGAACATTTCTTTTAGTCTCACTTGAAGCAGCTTTCCGTTGGTATTTGAATATCATCGCGTTGTTCCCCCAACTGATTGTTAGGAACATCTTCCTATTCAACTGTTTGATCCATTACTTCAAGTTCTGGTGTTTGAAGGATGTTTCGATTTATGTGAACTTCTTCTTCACTATCATCCTCCAAGCTGATTTCTGTTAAGCGATTAGTTAGCTCAACTGGATCAGCTGGCTTATCAGTTAGTGCAGATTCAACAAATACAACATGAATCGATTCTTCAATATTTAGAGTATGCTTATTAAACACTCTGTAAGCTTTGCTAACTGAAGAGGAACCAAGAAATATTCCTTCATCATATTTAGCATCAAATGTTTTCAGATAATTTTTGCCATTATTGTGAATAAAACATATGCTACCAAATATTCTGAAGTAAGACATCACACTTCTCTGTCCATGCCAGGTCTCATACGGTGTTTTCAAATGATTTTTATTAATTATTGATCTAATCTGAGTATAACACACAGTGTTACTGCTTCTGCCCAAAATCTCTGAGATATACCGAAATCAGCCAGCATTGTTCTAGCTGCGTCTTTGAGAGTCCGATTCCTTCTTTCAGCTACACAGTTTTGCTGAGGTGTTCTAGCTGCTGAGAACTCATGCTTAATTCCAGTATTTTCTAGAAATTGAGAAAGATTTTGATTGACAAATTTAGTCCCTCGATCAGACCTTATTCAGTCAATTCCAACTGATTTTTGATTTAAAAGTCTTTTGAAAAGCTTAATCAGTTGTGCAGCAGTTTGGTCTTTTGATTTGAGAAAAATAACCCGAGTAAATCTTGAAAATCAATCAACACTTACCAAGGTGTATTTCATTCCCCCTAAACTCATGACTGGTATATGACCAAAAAATCCAAGTGCAACAGTTCTAAGAATCTAGAGGAAGATTTACTACCATTGCTTTTGAAAGAAGATCTTACTTTTTTATCATACTGACACGCTGAACCAATTTTATCTTTTGAGAAATCAATATTAGGCATACCAATTACAAGATCATCATTACTCAGATGAGCGATGGATTTGAAATTTAAGTGATTCAACCTTTTATACTATAACCAGTTCTTAGACAAATTGGGAAACTACAAAACAAACTAGTGCATTATGTTGATTAGTCCAACTTACCTTGTAAGTATTACCACATCGATTACCAGTTATGATGATGTCATCCATTGAGTTCTTAACTGTTTAGGTGTGCTTGTTGAACTGAACTGAAAAATTATTATCACATAACTGACTAATGCTAATCAAGTTATATTTCAGATTGTCAACAAGTAGGACATCATTAATAACAATATTACCATGAATAAGCTTTACCCTTACCCATGGTTCTACCTTTTGCGTTGTCTCCAAAACTGAAGTTAGGACCAGAATACTTAATCGTAGAGATAGCAAATTAGCATCCACTGTCATATGTCTTGAGCATCCACTGTCCAGATTTCGATTGAATATTTTGTTGATGTACCTGTTACCTGCAATCACACACAATTAATAATTTTGGTACACACATCTATTTGGATCCTAAACTGATTAATCCTTTAGCAACCCAAACTTGGACCAGTCTAACTGGCTTTCCAGTTGCTATATTCCAGAGATTTTTTCCCGGCTTGTGTGTGCTTGATGTGTTGTGTGTAGATGGAACAATATGATTTTTAACCTTGTTCAATTGGTTGTTCATCCGATATCTTTTCTGAACAGGCTTACTATTATAATAATTGGAATAGCCACTATTAGAGTTCTGGTTTTTATAGCTGAACCATTTAGGTGACCATGATCCATAGCGATGCATGATCTATTTAATTTGTATTATTTTAAACTATTTATGTTTATGTGATGCATGTTAAATGTTTTCTTGAGTTTCATGTTTCAGGCGATTATTCGATGTGGGATCGAGGAAAAGAGACCGACGACGATTTTGGCAATTTTAAATTGTGGTATTCTATTTTAAATTTAAGATGGGGTATTTTAAATGATTTATTAAGTTTTAGCATTTTTAACCTAAGTTATTTAATTAGTGATTTTAAGATTTTAAAACTTTTGAAGTTTAGCAAGTGTGCATTTTATTTTAAATTAAGGGATTTTATTAAGTTAAAAGTGAGTTAACATTTTTAATGGTTGCTAATTATTAATTAAGCAATATTTAGTCCCTAATTAACACTAAACTCACACACACATACACGTTTTTAACACACAACACACACACAAAATCGAAATTCATATTTTTATTTTCTTTGAGAGCAAGAAAAAGCTAGGGTTCTTATCTCTAGAGCAGCCGCCCCTTCCTCTGATTTCTTCCAGCAAGCTTTCGTTGATTTCGTTGCAAGAAAATCGTTCCATGGTCGTCCTGGATCAACCCTCGCTTCCTTCCCGCTTCGGTATCGTCGTTTCGGTATTTCAAATCATCAAAAGGCATGTATATTCTGTTTTTTCCTGCGTCGATCTCGTCATATTATGTGTTGTAATATTTATTATGTATAAAAATCCAAGTATGATATGCAATGTTTGAGCAAAAACTTGTTGGATTGATTTCTGAAACGTTTTTCGATCTAAAACTCGAAATTTACTGTTCTTTATAATACTGCGATTTTTCGGTCGCTTTTCTGGAAACACTTTCAACATATAAATCGTAGAACTTTTTGATACCTTCGATTTGATATAAAATTCGAATTATTTGGATAATAATTTAGTGAGTTATGATTGTTTTCGTGGGACTGCTCAAACTGCATTTTCTGAAAATTACGTTCTTGACATGTTCTTGAAGTTTTATTGTTGCAGACTTTGTTTGGGATCGACGGGTGATCACTGCTGCATTTAGATATATTGAGAATGATGTTGGGATGATTGTTGGTGTTTTGTTACGTGTCATTAGGCACCGGGTGGAATTAGAAGTCGTAGGAATGCTTTTGGTGTCAATTGTTGTGTTCACGGATTTATTGCATTGTTTGTGATGCGTATTTGTTTTGGGGCTTTTTTTTGAGCTTGAATAAGTGTCATAGCGTCCTAGGATTGGTCACGAGGCATTGGTTCATGCTCCGTATGATCGAGTTAGGAGGGATAAGCCTTAAGTGTAGTGTTTCTTCGTTGGTTCGCGATTCCAGCACCTACATGAACCTGTAGACGGACCCTGGCACGGGGTCCGTGCACTTTTTCCTTCAAAATTCGATTTTCCAGCACCTACACTGACCCCGACATGGACCATTACCCGGGGTCTGTGTCCTTTATAAAAAAATATTTCTTTCTTTTTTCTTAGTGACTGTTTTGGGGTTTGATGTTATGATTTAGTACGACGATTAAACGAGGTCAAGTCCCGAGAGATTTAGAACGTTTTGTCACTTTTGGGTGTGAGCATGACTATACGTCTAAGTTATGCAAGATAAGTGTTTGAATTCATGTTATTATGTGCAGCAGTGGCTCCAAGTGAGATCCAACGAATCCCTCAACGCCAAATAAGTATATTCGACGTTCAAAAGAAAATATTTTCATGTTTTTGAGGTATGCTAAATGTCTTGTGACCAAATTATGTATGGGATTGGAAAGTGGTAATGCATGACCAGGGACCAGTCCACCCCCGTAAAGCATAACTGGGTTTAGATCAGGATTGGAAAGCGGTAAAGCATGACCAGGGACCAATCCACCCGTTAAATCATGAACGGGGATCTCATGTATGTGGCAGTGGATCTTCCCTGTCAGCCCAGTACTGTGGTTTAGTCTGATCAGGTGTTTATGTATGGGTCACTTGCTTTGAAACATATCTCTACAGAAAATGATGAAGTTCATGTATGTTCAAGTATGTATGTTGCAAGCATGTTTCAGAAAAGTTTCACGTTATGGCACGTCTATGTTATGTATGTAAGTTCAAGCTTTTAAATGATGCACGTTCAAGTTTCAAGTATGTACGCCATATTTTAAAGATTGTTTGTGGTTTTACTACGTAATACTTGGTATGCCCAGTTTATGCATGTTGAGTCTTTAGACTCACTAGACTTGACCGATGCAGGTGAGGATGAATTTGAGGAGACGAGGGGTGCGGACCAGTGAGCTGGCTTGGACTGAGCGGGAGGCTAAACCCAAGGACCGCCCATGTTTTAAGATTTTATGCAATGATTCAAAGACTCTGATTTCACGTTATTGTTTACGATGTTTAAACAATTGTTTTTTTAGCAAAATTTTATATGTGATCTATCTTATTGCAAATACTTTTGGTTGGACAGTTTATTTATGATCACAATTTGAAATTTTATTTTATATTTAAGAAAATTTTTATTTTTTCGCAAATTTCAAGTAGTTCAAAATACGGTATGTTACAGTTGGTATCAGAGCGGTGTTCTTGTAAAGGGTTATGCCTACTGCCAATTGCGAGAAGCTCACGAAGTCACACCTCAAGTCTGTAAGTTTTAAGGTTTTGAATTATTCCATGTATTAAGCATTAAGTCATGATTTCAACATGTCATGTTACAAGTTCAAATTACGTGCATCTTATGCTATTGATATTATGTTCATGCATGTTGGGTTTACGTGTTGGATAAATTGTTGGAACAGTATGCCTCCTAGACGCATGGTTAACCGGGAAGCAAGGGATGAGGACAGAGGGGCTCGAGAGGAGGGGAGAGACGCTATTCCTCCTCCACCGCCAGATATGCAGGCACAGATGCTTGCAGGTATGATTCAGTTCTTCGCAGAGTTTGCGGGGAACCAAGCGGAAGTGGACACGGGGGCGAGGCCCTAACCAGAGACTGTGTACGAAAGGTTTAGGATGATGAATCCTAAGGAGTTCTCGGGGACTACTGACCCGATGATAGCTGAAGGATGGATTAAGTCCATCGAGGTGATATTCTCTTTTATGGAGCTGCATGATGCAGATAGAGTCAGGTGTGCCACATTTCTTCTGGCAGGGGACGCCCGACTGTGGTGGGATAGTGCGTCGGTGTCAGTAAACTTGCAAACACTGACGTGTAATGGGTTTAAAGAGGTATTCTACTCCAAGTACTTCGCTGAAGAAGTACGATCCAGATTGACTAGGGAGTTCATGACGCTGCGACAAAGGAGACAGCAGCGTTGCAGACTTTGTCAGAAAGTTTGAAAGGGGGTCTCACTTTGTGCCCCTGATAGCTAATGATGCCCAGGGGAAGCTAAGGCATTTTATGGATGGTTTGCGGCCGATCTTGCACCAGTGATGTGAGGGTTGCTGGTCCGACTACTTATGCCGTTGCAGTATCTAGAGCCTTGGCGGCATAGCAAGACCAAAAGGACATTGAGATCGACAGGCAGGGCAAGAGGCCCTATCAGGCATCGCCGCAACAGCATCAGCAGCGACCTCAGTTCAAGAGGCCATTTCAGGGGTAGCCAGGGAAGAAGCCATTTCTGGGACCACCGTAGGGAAAAAGTCCTGTTCCACATCAGAAGGCTCCCCAGAGGCCGGGTGGGTTGTGCCCGAAATGCCACCGCTAGCATCCAGGACAGTGTTTATATGGATCGAGCAAATGCTTTAAGTGCGGAGCAAGAGATCACATGTTAAAAGAGTGCCCACAATGGAAGCAGCCGACCTAGGGAAGGGTATTCGCCATGCATGCTCAGGAGGCGAACCCAGACACGACATTATTGACCGGTAAACTCATTTAGTTAAGCACCGTATTATTTTGCCATGCATGTTTTGAATTTGATGTTGGGATTTTTAGTGTGCTAGTTAATATTTTTGTGACTTGAGATGTAATTTCTACTGTGCTTGAGGTTAAGATAAGAATTTTTGGGATATAAGTTTTGCGTTGTGCTATCGTCTCTCATGAAATATTTTCATAAAAAGAGTCGCCACGAAGGTCTTGATAGATTCAAGGGCCACCCACTCTTTTATCTCAGAGACGTTCGCTAATTATCTGGACGTCAAGTCTATTGCACTCAACGTGAGTTATTCAGTGACAGTCCCATCAGGGGAAGAATTATCAGCTACTAGCATCGTCAGAGACATCGACCTCGAACTGCAAGGCCACTTGGTGTATGCCGATCTAATCGTGTTGCCAATGCCAGAATTTGATATAATTTTGGGAATGGACTGGCGACAATGAACAGAGTTCTTATCGATTTCCAGAAAATGTCAGTGTTGGTAAGACCTTTGGGCATGGAGCAGTTTCTCTTTGAGCCAGCGAGATGGAGGAGTTTCCCTCGCATGATCTCTAGCATGCAGGCGCGGAGACTTATGCACAAGGGTTGTCAGGCTTTTTTGGCTAGCATTGTGTCTGCACCTGACGTACCCACTCCATCAATAGCTGATGTGCCAGTAGTCAGAGATTTTCCTGACGTCTTTTCGGATGACATCACAGGCCTTCTACCAGAGAGAGAGGTGGAGTTTTCAATTGATCTTTTACCAGACACCATGCCAATCTCTAAGGCACCGTACCATCTAGCTCCAGCTAAGATGTTAGAGCTCAAGCAGCAGATTCAGGAGCTCCTAGACAAAGAATTCTTCCGCCCTAGTTTCTCACCATGGAGCGCACCAGTGCTCTTCGTGAAGAAGAAAGACATGAGCATGAGGTTGTGCATCGATTACCGAGAACTGAACAAGGTAACGATCAAGAATAAATACCCACTTCCAAGGATCGAGGACTTGTTCGATCAGTTGCAGGGAGCCACAGTGTTTTCTAAGATAGATCTACAATCTGGGTATCATCAGCTGAAGGTTAAAGATGCAGATGTTCATAAGACAGCCTTCAGAACCAGGTATGGGCATTACGAGTTCTTAGTGATGCCATTCGGACTGACGAATGCTCCAGCGAATTTTATGGACTTGATGGATCGAGTATTCCAGCCCTACCTATATCAGTTCGCCATAGTGTTCATTGACGACATTCTCATTTTCTCGAAGAGTCATGAGGAGCATGTTCTACATTTGAGTACAGTGTTGCAGGTTTTGCAGAGACACAAGTTGTTTGCCAAATTCAGTAAGTGTGAATTTTGGTTGGAGAAGGTAGCATTTTTGGGTCATGTAATTTCTAGCAGTGGCATTGAGGTGGATCCAGCTAAGGTAGCAGCAGTTAAGGATTGGGTTGAACCGAAGAATGCGTCAGAGATTCGCAGTTTCCTAGGCCTAGCAGGCTACTACAGGAAATTTATTCAGGGATTTTCTTCGATAGAAGTGCCACTCACTTCATTAACTAAGAATAATGCTAAATTTATTTGGAATGATGAGTGCCAGAAGAGCTTTGATACTTTGAAGCAAGCTCTTATCACAGCGCCAGTGTTAGCCATGCCAGCAGGTCAAGGCAATTTTGTACTATACACCGATGCATCTAAGCTCGATCTAGGCGTAGTTTTGATGCAGCATGTTCGGGTGATAACTTATGCTTCCAGGCAGTTGAAAGTGCATGAAAAGAACTACCCAACTCATGATCTTGAGTTAGATGCAGTTGTCTTTGCGTTGAAGATATGGAGACACTATCTGTATGGCGAGAAATGCCAAATATTTACTGATCACAAGAGTCTCAAGTATTTCTTCATGCAGAAAGAGCTGAGTATGAGACATAGACGGTGATTAGAGTTAGTGAAAGACTACGATTGTGAAATTAGCTACCATCCGAGGAAAGCTAATGTTGTGGCAGATGCCTTGAGCCGTAAGGTTGCAGTAGTAGCACAACTGTCAGTACATAGAACTCTTCAGTCAGAGATGCAGAGATTTGGGTTAGAGGTTTATCCTAAGGGCAGAACCCCTAAGCTGTCTAATCTGATAGTTCGGTCTTCGTTGCTTGACCGAATCCGTGCAGATCAGCCTTCAGATGAGCAGTTGCAGAAATGGAGGCTGAAGGATGAAGCCAAGGGCAGTGTACTCTACACAGTGTCCGATGGTATTGTGAGGTGTAGAGGAAGAATGTGGGTGCCTATTGTTGATTCGATTAGAGAGGATATTCTGAGAGAGGCACATGCATCTTCGTATTCCATCCACCCAGGAGGTACTATGTTATACAAGGATTTGCAGGTTTTGTATTGGTGGCCAGGAATGAAGAGAGACATCCGTCGATTTCTGTCTGAATGCCTCACTTGTCAACAGGTCAAAGCAGAGCATCAGAGGCCAGCAGGGATGCTTAAGCCACTCCCTATCCCCGAGTGGAAATGGGAGAATATCACCATGGACTTCGTCATTGGTCTGCCGAGGTCAGTCAGAGGATCCAATGACATTTGGGTTATAGTGGATCGACTCACTAAGTCAGCGCACTTCTTGCCAATGAAGATGACTTTCTCCATGATGCAGTATGTGGAGCTCTATATCAGGGAGATAGTTCAATTGCACGGGATCCCAGTTTCTATTGTGTCCGACAGGGACCCGAGGTTTACATCGTCCTTTTGGAAGAGTTTGTATGCAGCCATGGGGACGAAGTTGTTATTCAGTACAGCTTTCCATTCTCAGACAGATGGCCAGTCTAAGCGAGTGATTCATATTTTAGAGGATTTATTGCGAGCCTGTATAATCGATTTCCATGGGACTTGGGAATCTAAGCTACCTCTAGTGGAGTTTACCTACGACAACAGTTTCCAATCATCTATTGGTATGGCTCCCTACGAGGCATTGTTTGGGAGTAAGTGCAGGTCGCCGATTCATTGGGATGAAGTCGATGAGCGATCAAAACTTGGTCCAGAGATTGTTCAGCAGACTGCAAACGTGGTGGTCAAGATCCGAGATAGGATGAAGATCGCCCAGAGTCGTCAAAAGAGTTATGCTGACAAGAGGAGAAGGGATCCAGAGTTTGCCGTAGCTGATCACGTTTTTGTAAAGATAGCACCCATGAAGGGTGTTATGAGATTTGGGAAGAGAGGCAAACTTAGTCCGAGGTTTATTGGACCGTTTGAAATTCTTGACAGAGTTGGGACACTGGCTTATCGTGTTGCCCTCCCACCGAATCTGGCCGGGGTACACAATGTGTTCCATGTCTCGATGCTGAGGAAGTACCTAGCTAATCCTTCACATGTTTTGAGATATGAGCCATTGCAGCTTGCTCCAGATCGTCGTATGAGGAAAGACCTGTCCAAATCCTAGACAGACAGAAGCGGAGACTTAGGAACAAGGTGACCAAGTTGGTCAAAGTCCGGTGGCTGAATCAATCAGTGAAAGAGGTCACTTGGGAGACAGAAGCAGACATGAGGAGTCGCTATCTAGAATTGTTTGGTAAGATTTAATTTCAAGGACGAAATTTATATAAGTGGGGGAGGAACTGTAGTGCCCAAAATTCAGTACACGTAAAAACCCATGCATTTATTAAATTTTCAAATTGTTTATTTAAGTTAAAATGATTTATAGCGATGCATGATCTATTTAATTTGCATTATTTTAAATTGTTTATGTTTATGTGATGCACATTAAATGTTTTCTTGAGTTTCATGTTTCAGGCGATTATTCGATGTGGGATCGAGGAAAAGAGACCGGCAACGATTTTGGCAATTTTAAAATGTGGTATTCTATTTTAAAGTTAAGATGGGGTATTTTAAATTATTTATTAAGTTTTTAGCATTTTTAACCTAAGTTATTTAATTAGTGATTTTAAGATTTTAAGTTTTGAAGTTTAGCAAGTGTGCATTTTATTTTAAATTAAGGGATTTTATTAAGTTAAAAGTAAGTTAACATTTTTAATTGGTTGCTAATTATTAATTAAGCAATATTTAGTGCCTAATTAACACTAAACTCACACACACATACATGTTTTTAACACACAATCACAATTCAGATTTTTTATTTTCTTTGAGAGCAAGAAAAAGCTAGGGTTCTTGTCTCTAGAGCAGCCGCCCCTTCCTCTGATTTCTTCCAGCAAGCTTTCGTTGATTTCTTTGCAAGAAAATCGTTCCACGGTCGTCCCGGATCAACCCTCGTTTCCTTCCCGCTTCGATATCGTCGTTTCGGTATTTCAAATAATCAAAAGGCAAGTAGATTCTGTTTTTCCTACATCGATCACGTCATATTATGTGTTGTATGGTTTATTATGCATAAAAATCTATGTATGATATGCAAAGTTTGAGCAGAAACTTGTTGGATTGATTTTTGAAACGTTTTTGGATCTAAAACTCAAAATTTACTGTTCTTTTAAATACTGAGATTTTTCGGTCACTTTTTTTGAATATCTTTCAACATATAAATCATAGAACTTTTTGATACCTTCGATTTCATATAAAATTCGAATTATTTGGATAAGAATTGGGTGAGTTATGATTGTTTTTGTGGGACTGCTCAAACCATGTTTTCTGAAAAATACGTTCTTGATATGTTCTTGAAGTTTTATTGTTGCAGGCTTCATTGGGGATCGACGGGTGATTGCTGCTGCATTTAGATATGTTGAGAATGATGTTGGGATGATTTTTGGTGGTTTTTTTTGTGTCATTAGGCACCGGGTGGAATTAGAAGTCGTAGGAATGATTTTGGGGTCAATTGTTGTGTTCACGGATTTGTTGCATTGTTTGTGATGCGTAGTTTTTTTGGGGCGTTTGTTTGAGTTTGAATAAGTGTCATAGCATCCTAGGATGGGTCTCGAGGCATTCGTTCATGGTCCGTATGATCGAGTTAGGAGGGATAAGCCTTAAGTGTAGTGTTTCTTCGTTGGTTCGCGATTCCAGCACCTACACGGACCTGTAGACGGACCCTGGCACGGGGTCCGTGCACTTTTTCCTTGAAAATTCGATTTTCTAGCACCTAAACGGACCCTGACACGGACCCTTACACGGGGTCCGTGTCCTTTAAAAAAAATTCTTTCTTTTTTTTAGGGATTGTTTTGGGATTTGATGTTATGATTTAGTATGACGATTAAACGAGGTCAAGTCCCGAGAGGTTTAGAACGTTTTGTCACTTTTGAGTGTGAGCATGACTATACGTCTAAGTTATGCAAGATAAGTGTTTGAATTCATGTTATTATGTGCAGCAGTGGCCCCAAGTGAGATCCAACGAATCCCTCAACGCCAAATAAGTATATTCGACGTTCAAAAGAAAATATTTTCATGTTTTTGAGGTATGCTAAATGTCTTGTGACCAAATTATGTATGGGATTGGAAAGTGGTAAAGCATGACCAGGGACCAGTCCACCCCGGTAAAGCATGACTGGGTTTAGATCAGGATTGGAAAGCGGTAAAGCATGACCAGGGACCAATCCACCTGCTAAAGCATGAATGGTGATCTCATGTATGTGGCAGTGGATCTTCCCTATCAGCCCAGTACTATGGTTTAGTCTTATCAGGCGTTTTATGTATGGGTCACATGCTTTGAAACATATCTCTACGCAAAATGATGAAGTTCATATATGTTCAAGTATGTATGTTGCAAGCATGTTTCAGAAAAGTTTCACGTTATGGCACGTCTATGTTATGTATGTAATTTCAAGCTTTTACATGATGCACGTTCAAGTTTCAAGTATGTACCCCCTATTTTAATGATTGTATGTGGTTTTACTACGTAATACTTGGTATGCCCAGTTTATGCATGCTGAGTCTTTAGACTCACTAGACTTGATCGATGCAGGTGAGGATGACTTTGAGGAGACGAGGGGTGCGGACCAGTGAGTTGGCTTGAACTGAGCAGGAGGCTAAACCCGAGGACCGCCCATGTTTTAAGATTTTATGCAATGATTCAATGACTCTGATTTCACGTTATTGTTTACGATGTTTAAACAATTGTTTTTTTTAGCAAAACTTTATTTGTGATCTTTAGTTGCAAATATTTTGAATGATCAGTTTATTACTATCTCAATTTGAAGGTTTCTATTTAATTCAGAAAATTTTTAATTTTTCGCAATTTTTAAAAGTAGTTAAAAGTACGGTACATTACACAATTGGTTTACTTGGTTCTGAAAGTTCATGTACCATAACTGATTTTACAAAGTGAATATACTTCTCTTTGCACATATTCAGCTTTGGCATAGTATCACTAGTAGAAGATTCATCTTGGCTTTTAAAGCCTAAACCAGATTTATCAGTAACTGATTTCTGTAAACCTTGCATTTCAGTCAACATGACTAATGACTTATTCCAAGCTTGAATCAGATCAGTTTGTCTTGAATTTTCAAGTTTCAACTGCTGAAATAGATTGTTCTCACTCATTTCAGCTTTACGCTTAGCAATATCCTTTTTTAGACTCAACAGTTCAACTGATTCATCAATTTAAGTTTTACTGTCTTGGAGATCAGTTTGCTTTGCTTTGGCCTTCTCAAATGAGAGAGCAAGCTTGTGATATTCATTGACCATGTCGTGTAGTGTGGAAATAAGTTCTTCCCGTGTAAAGTCAATTGACTGAAATCAAATATCTGCTCAATGTTTGATTCTATTTCTATGTCATCAGCCATCAAACACTTTGCTTCTTCTTCATCACCAGAGCTGCTCAAGCTCTCAGATTCTGATTCATCACTATCAGTTTCTGAAACGTCTACTCGTTTCAAAGTGCGGAAATATTTTTTTTAATAAAAGCTCGTATTTTCGAAATAACATTTAAACGTTTCGCATGCTAGCGCTCTACAGAAAAATATAACATTTATAAATTATCTTAAATATTTGACAGTAAAAATAGTGCAGTTTAAAATAACGAAACTCATCCAAAATCATACGTAATCATAAACGTATAAAAATCTTAAAATAATCAACGTATGAAAATAGTCATATGCTCTCAGAACTCGAAACTCATAATGTGGAAAACATGCGGTCCTTGGGTCGTGTCACTGCACCAGGTCTACCTACTCAGAGTTCGGCACCTCCAGTCCCCTCATCATCGAGCTCACCTGCATCACACACGCCTAGTGAGTCTAAAGACTCAACACACATGTACCAGGAATAACAAGTACATATACATGGCACACAGCAGTTAAAAATACCATACTCAACATATATTTCGTGAACTTAAAAGCATGAACATAAACGTGTCGTGTAAAATCATATCGTGTCAAAACATGTCATCTCATGTCATCATATACGTATACATTTTCATTTAATTGAATTCAGTTCATTAGTTGTGATTTTCGTATCATCTCTATCGATGGATCCATCTACGTATAACCACGGTACCTGGCGGCGGGGACATCAGCGACAGCATTACCCGTCCACTGAGCCTTGGCATCAGCTCATCATATCTCATGTCATCCTAAACATATACATCGTCAGTCACTACCAATTCCCATCCTTCAAAATCATCATCATACTCACCACTTAATAAAAACTTGCATATACGTAACTTTTTTCATTCAAACCAAGCATGCAACGTATTTAACATAATTTCATAAAAATCGTAAACATGATGCATAAAATTTAAAACATGATAAAATGTACTCAGGGCGCTGCCAGGACCAAAATCTCATCCTGGATGCAAAATGACCATTTTGCCCCTGGAAACCCAAAATGACCATTTTGCCCCTCGAAACTATAACCATTTTGCCCCTGGACCTCTAAAATTTGACCCGAAGCTTACCAAACTCCTTAAAATGCCGCAAAAAATTTTTATAAGCATTCCTAGACGTAAACTTGGGCCAAATTCGGAACTTAGCCGATTCGTTTTAAAAGTTGGACCGGGATCTCAAATTTCCCCCAACTTTTTATCATACCTAAAAAAACTATACTGCTCCTAAAAAAATTTCATTAGGCCCCTAAAATTACGGCTGATAATTCCAGGAAATATCAAAACTCTCGGCCCTTTCCTAATTCACCACCTCGTGCACTCCATTTCTCAAAATTCACGCCATCAGCTTAACCCCGACACACCAGCCCTGAACCAGCCTACCATGGACCTAGACTAGACCCTAAAGCACCTATCAGAACCAAGCCACCAGCCCCATGCACGTTACTAACAGCTAGGAACCGAGAATCAACAACAAGACCCTACCGAGACCAACTCGTCTCTCCCTAGTTTGATCGTTCGTTCCCTCCTTTCCAGCATAGTTCGAGCCATTCGAGACCCTGACTCAGACCCACCAGGGTCTGGTCCAGGGCTGGAGAAGACCCTCGCACAACCCAGGTATGAGGAAAGCAGATCGAACCCCTGCACAAACATCACACCCGATAGGTCCTCACGATTTCACACAAACCTGACCAAACTTCATACTCCAGCGCCTACACCTCAACATTCCCGATCTGCACAGGCCCTTGATAACTTTATGCAGCAGCCCCTTGCACCACATATCAGCAAAATTATGAGCAACAACCGAAAAATGCAAGCACACAAAGAAAAACTGAAAATCGTGCATGTACAAGGCTGGATCGAAATATTTCATGCAAATACACGTTCATCAGCATTTATGACATGTGTGATGCGTGAAAAGGTTGATACAATGCACAAAACCGAAATGGAAGAGTCCTTGCTTGAAGTGGAAAATGATGACACCGAAAATCTTTGCAGCAACAATGCACGAGAAAGTTTGTGAATGGAGGGGGTGGGCGGCTGATGAAGAGTGATTAGGTTTAGTTGAGAGCTTAGGGAATAATTATTTGCTAATTATATAGTTTAAGGTTAAACAAATGGGCCCTAATTGATATTTAATAATTTTTTAATCTCCCGATTCGATAAAATTTATTTACCGTTAAAAATAAAATCTTGCATGTAAAAATACTCAATAAAATCCTTTTTTTGAAAAATACCTTATTTTAATTAATAAAAATTAATCATGTAATAAAATAATTTTCCTGAAAATTCTTCGCTCTCCGTTCCTCGTTCGAGCGTGAAATGCACCTAGAAACCCTAATGCAAGAATTGATAAAATTCATAAAATAAATCCCTATCATGAAATAATTATGCATAAAATGCATGAAAAAAATTAAACACAAATTAATAAAATAAAAATGCATTTTATGCTTTAAAAGAATTTAATAAAATACAAAATAAATTTAATAACTTGCATGCATGTGGTTCACATGGACTTTCAAATTTTCAGGACGTTACAATCTACCCCCCTTAAATTTAATTTCGTCCCCGAAATTCGCTTATCCTTGATAATCAAAAAGTGAAGAATCTTAATTCTAGTACCCCAATAATCCATGCTTCCGCTGTGCTACTCTGATAACATAAGCGTTAAGTTGTCCTTAAGTCTCCTCAATCCTAATTAAATTGCCTACTGAATCTTTGATTGCGAATCGCAACTTAAAACGACTTAGTTCTATCCCACTGAGATTTCGAATTTGGCTTATCTTGCAATTCCTCATATTAGATGTGGATGCCCAACCTTATCGCACTTCACTTTTCTTATACAATACCCATAATGTTCATCAACCTATTACATTAGAATTTATGAAGTTCGACTTAAGAAACATTAGTACCAAAATTTACTGATCGACTTTTATCCTTGGTACGACACCTAAAAGTCAAATCTTATCTCAACCTATAATAATATTAGCCTAAGATCTTTGAATCGAACCTGAAATGTCTGCTCTTTTTATTGCTTTAAAAGTACTAGAAATTTTTTTTTTTTAAATATTTCGGCCAACTCACTTGATACATGAAAATATTTTTATAAAATATTTTGCCCTTTTTAAAATAAAACCTCAATCAACTAGTATATAAAAATTCAAGTGAAATAGTCGTAAAGTAAAATCGTCTACTGTTTTACCAAACCTAAAAAGCAATAATTTGAAAAGTAAAGCCCATACTAAACCTCTCAAAATCTCTCAAAGCATAAATAAATAATCTTAAAAATCTTTAACTTAAATCATAAAGCATAATGCGGAAAATGTAGCGCTGGTCCTCGGGTTATGTGCGCCTTCAGTCCAGTCAAATCACTCATCAAGTCCTCCCTCAATACCACCTGCATCCATCACACCTAGTGAGTCTAAAGACTCAACACACCATAATCTTTATAACGAGTAATACGTAATACAGTCAACATATAACGGTGAAAAATACTTGTACTTAAAATATCGTTTTCATGAAGATGCATAAACATAAACATTTTCGTAAACATTCTAATGATGCATAAAACTTTAAACATAAACATTTTCATGACATGCAAACATGAATTTCCTTTTCCTCAACATGACATGACATAAAACCTTAAACATAATCATGAACATTTCTTTTTTTTTTCTTTTGTTGAATTAAGATCGTTAATTGTGACTTTCCTGATCATGCTCATGAGGGTCGATGGATCCATCTACATAAAACCACAGTACTGGGCGGCGGGGGACACCAGTAACACTCTCACCGGTCAACTGGGCCCTGGCCTATCATGATTCGAATAGAAATACGATCGTCGGGGCTCCCTCTGGGGCCTTTCCCCATAAATGGGCTCCCTATGGGGCCTTTTTCCCTCACGATATTCCCATTCTTCCATTACCACAAAACCGTTACCACATATCCGTTATCACATATTCGCAATGATGGAAACACGATCGTCGGGCTCCCACTGGGACCATAACCCTCACGACGTCGCCAACATTAACGAATTAGTCACAATTATTTCACATCCTTCAACATTTTTCATTCACATCACTTTAGAAAAATCATGAATATCATTACGTTTTCCATTTTTGAAACCAAGCATGCAACATGTATTTTAAATGTCTTCTTAAATCATAAAAATCCCTTAGACATTTAAAAATCATCATTTAATCATGACCAATTCATAAACATTTAAAAATAATCATATTTTCATAAAAATAGCATTTAGGGCACTGCCATGACCTTTACTAATTTCTAGGTTTTAAAAGACCGTTTTACCCCTGGACTCGACATTTTACGTTTTCGACTTTTTTTCTTGATTTCATGACTCTAACATGTCCCAAATAATTGTTTAAGCTTACGTGAATTTTTTCATAATTTTATTTGGCTTAAATGTTAGACTTTTTCGATTATCTTTTCTTAATTATTTTGACGGTGTTTTAATCCCGAAAAATCCCAAACTTTAATATAAAATTCCTAAATTCTAAATTTAGTCTTTTTATATTATTTTAGCCCTTATAGACACCGACTCGACCCCCGTGAGCCGTTTTCCAATTTTTTCTTCTTTTAAATACCCTATTTGACACCTAAACTTCGACCCCGAGCCAACTTTCGATTTTCACGAGTTACCCCGAAACCATGTCGAGCCAAAAGGTGCCCAACATGTTAAATTAACCCACTGGACTCTATTTTACCAAGAAACCACCCCAAAACCCAAAAACAAAGCCCTCCCATGAGACCCATAGCTGGCCGAGAGTCCTTAACATACTAGGACTCTAGTTTCATGCACCTAAGGCCCCAGCCGTCTGCCCAGCACCCGAGCCAACCCCTAGTGGTTCTTCCTAGGACCCTAATGAGTCACCCTAGCCCAGTCCACGAGCCTTGGACCGAGCCCCTATCCTATACTGATTGCACGAAGTCTGCACCTCAAGGTGCAGCTTCTCGGGTGGGAGTCCTCGTTAGCATGGCAAGGACTCTCCCCTTGACACCATCAAACCCTAGGCTAGACATGATGTAATGCCCTAGATTGTATGTGGATAAAATGAAAAGATGAAGTGTTGCTTGAAGAAAGGGACCGCACCCGCGCCTAGAGAAGCACCGCACCCGCGGTGCATGGACAGAAAGATGGCCATTTTACAGTAGGGTCACCGCACCCGCGGTCCAAGAAAGAGTGCACCCGCAGTTGATGGACAGAGAGTTGGAAATTATTTACAGAAATGACACCGCACCCGCGGTTCAAACGTAACCGCACCTGCGTTAATGTTACCGCACCCGCGGTCTTATATGTAGCGCACCCGCGGTCGTCGATTTTGGAAAATGAATGGATTGCCGAAGCTTAAGCGCACCCGCGGTCTAGACGGAGCGCACCCGCAGGTGCTTGGTGCGAGAAATCCACCTTTGAATTTTATGTTGACACATGGACCTGAGGTATATATAAGTTGAGCATGACTCACTTCTTCTTCATTCCAGCAGACCAGCAACGATAGAGAGAGTTTCTTTAAGCCTTTCCCTCCATCTTTATCATTTGGTTGTGTAAGAATTACTCATCCAAAAGTTAATCCAAGCTTAGATTCTTGTTCCTCACTTCAAAAGCTACAAGAGGATGTAAGTTGGGTTATGTTTCAGCATGATTTAGATTCCATGTGTTGAAAAATTATGATATGATGGTTATTATGTATTCTTGACATGTTGGACATAGTATATTTGCAACCGGATCGAAGAACGGACACTGTATGCTATTGTTATGAAATTCCATCTTGTATGAGTTGAGATAAAGCAGATTTTGGGAGATTATGATTGTTGTTATTGATGTTATGGCTTGTGGATAATATGTTGATTGTTATTGGATGACCGGTATCGAAAAACTATGCCGTTATACCGTCGAATTGTATTAAGATTTGATATTGAACCGTACTAGTATTAGTTTGAGTTGTGATTTGATATTGTGCATCTCAATATTGTCATTTCAGATTTGGTATTGACAGATTCGTCTTTGAGACTTTGACTACGACACAGATTGTGCGACGAAAGGTATAGTTCATGTGAATTCGGGAGATACGACTCGAATCAGACTTGGTTGGAGTTTCCCTAAATCACATACTAGATTTGATATTTATATTTGATTATGATTATGTCTTGTTTATAGATTTATATTCAAGCATTGAGATAGGAGAGTCATTGGCAGACTTGCTAAACTAGACGTTCGGTGGTATCGACGCTTCGGATCAGATTCAATCCGATTGTAGACATTCGATACAGACGGGGCCGAAGTTTAGGAATAAGACGTACAGTTACCCCGATTGGGAGGGTAGGTGACAGACAGTGACGTCTTATTCACACCGGGATCCCTAGAGTTAGAGTTGAGTCGAGTCAAGACATGATTTGATTTGAATTGCATGTTTACATAGATTGGTTTCATAGACTATGGAATCCATTGCTATTGCTTGCATTCATGATTTATGATTATGTATCAGCATGTATACATGTTTTATACTGGGATTTGTTCTCACCGGAGTTTCCGGCTGTTGTTATGTCTGTATGTGTGCATAACAACAGGTGGGGCAGGATCAGGGTCGCGACAGAGATGAGAGATGGACATAGCGTGGTGATCACGGGCGTAGCAGATGAACTAGTAGTTGTACTTTTGATATGTACTGTATTTAGTTACTGGTTTGTAGAATATGAATAAAACGAGGCATGTATATTATGTTTGTTGTAATATAATGAATATAGAATTAGCTTGTGCTTGAGTTATAAACATTTGATTTAATGTTAAAAGAAAAATTTTGACCCGTATTTTTGAACAAGGATCCAATTATTTCTGAAAAGAATTGAGTTAGAGCCCGGGTCCCTACACATGAGCCCCAGCCCAGGCCAGCCCTCCCATTAAAACAAGAACACCGAACCCCTCTAGCTTCTTGACAGCAAAAACCGATTTTCTGTGTACAGCTTGTGTGTGCAGCAATTAACGTGGGTCTAGGACCTTCTAAATTCATGTAAAAACATCTCTTGATCATGTCATAACATCATGGCAGCCCCCTACATGCATTAAACAATTTGTGGGATTCAAAGTCATGAGTTCAACATACAATAGTGCATAAATCCGAAAATTTCAGAAACTTTCTATATAATTTTCATGCATCCAATATTTAAAGAGTTATATGATATGATGGATGAGAAAAGGAGATTAAGGTGTGCCTTTGCGTAGTTTACGCTCGAATATACGTTGAGGACGAAGAACGGGACGCGACGATGGCTTGATCTTGCTTGCCTTTTCGAAATCCTCTCCAAATTGAGTGAAGTGCCGTGAGGTTGTGTGTGTGTGGTGGAGAGTTTCAGATTATTGAGAGTTGGTGCCGATTATGATCATGAAGTAGAATATGGTTTTGATTTAATTAACACTTTAAATACTAATTCATTAACTAAGTAGGCTTTAGGGCCTATTAAGCCACAAAATTCAAGCCCATTAGCTTTAATTAGGATTAATAAAATTTTAACCAAAGTTTTGATTAATTAAACATGTGAATTTATTAGCCGGGTTGCCAAAAAGTTCGTATTTTAGTTGAAGAACCAACACCGATAAAATTTACGTCCCGGCGTATAAAATCACCTCAAAACCCTTTATTTTCAAAAATACTAAAAAGCATCAACCTTATTTTCAAATAATTAAAATAATTATTTAATAAAAATATTTTACATTTTCTTCAGCCCTCGATCCCCGTTCCTGGATCGTCGCTTGAATATTCCTAAAATACAATTTTATGCATGATGACAATAAAGATCTCCTTTAGCATATAAACAAATAGGTCACACAATTAATTAGCAATTAAAATTAATTAATTACTCATTTTTCTTATTTCCAAGATTCGCATGCAGTCGGATTACGTCGTCTTAATTTTGGACCTTACAATTCATCCCCTCCTTAAATAAAATTTCATCCTCGAAATTAGAACTTACCGAATAGATCCGGATAGCGACTCTTCAAGTCCCTCTCGGTTTCCCAAGTAGCTTCCTCTTCGAGTGATTCAGCCACTTGACCTTGACCATTGGAATGACTTTGTTACGCAATCGTCTTTCTTGTCTAGCCAGAATCTGGATAGGTCTTTCTTCATACGACATATTGGAGTTAGTTGAAGAGGTTCATAATTAAGCACATGTGATGGGTTAGACATGTACTTCCGCAGCATCGAAATGTTGAACACATTGTGAACTCCTGCAAGTGCTGGTGGCAATGCCACTCTATAAGCTAGTGTCCCAATCCTCTCCAAAATCTCGAACGGACCTATAAATCTTGGACTAAGCTTGCCCTTCTTGCCAAAGCGCATAACACCCTTCATGGTACTATTTTCACAATACATGATCGCCAACTGCAAACTCTAAGTCCCTTCGCCTTTTATCCGCATAACTCTTTTGTCGGCTTTGCGCAGTCTTCATTCTGTCACGAATTTTGACTACCAGCTCAGCTGTCTCTTCAATCACATCTGGACCAATATCTCTTCTTTCACCAATCTCGTTCCCAATGAATAGGAGATCTACACCTCCTTCCATAGAGTGCCTCATAAGGAGCCATTTCTATTGATGATTGCTAGCTGTTATTGTAAGTGAACTCCACTAGAGGGTAATTTTTGTTCCCAACTGCCTTGGAAATCAATACACATGCTCGCAGTAGATCTTCCAAAGTCTGTATAACTCTTTCTGACTGACCATCGGTTTGAGTGTGAAAACGCTGTACTGAACAATAACTTGGTCCCCATCGCTGCGTGCAGACTTTTCCGAAAAGCGACGTGAACCTCGGATCCCTGTCAGAAACAATGGATACAAGAATCCCATGCAGCCGAACGATCTCCCGAATATACAAGTCGGCATACTGAACCATGGTGAATGTCGTCTTAATAGGTAGAAAATGCGTTGATTTCGTAAGACGATCCACTATCACCCAAATGGCATTGAATCCTTTAACTGTCTTTAGGCAATCCCACAACAAAGTCCATAGTGATGTTTCTCCCATTTCCACTTGGGGATAGAGAGGTGGTTTTAATTTTCCCGCTGGTCTTTGATGCTCTGCTTTGACTTGCTGACAAGTCAAACACTCAGATACATGTCTCAGAATGTCCCTCTTCATGCCTTGGCCACCAATATAACAACTGCAATCTCTATACATCTTTGTACTGCCCGGTATGAATGGAATATGGTGTGTCGTGGCTTCTTTTCATAATAAGATCTCTCAAGAATCGTCACTAGGAACCCATAGACGGTCTCGATAACGGACTAACCATCCACCACTGAATATAAATTCCGGCCCTTGGCTTCATCTCTTGCTCTCCACTTTTGCATCTGCTCATCATTAGGACTGCCCATCACGAATTCTGTCTCTCAAAGTCGACCTGTACTGATAATGTGGCAAGATTAGGGGCCTTGCCCCTAGCATACACTGTAAGCTCAAACCGCATGTATCTCGGACTGCAACGGTGCTTTGGAGTGATAAATGAGTGATAACTGCTGCTTTTTCTACTCATGGCGTCTGCAACTACATTAGCTTTCCCCGGATGGTAGCTAATGTCACAATCATAGTCCTTTACCAATTCAAGCCATCTGCGCTGTCCTCCATATCTCAAACTCCTTTTGGGTGAAGAAGTATTTCAAACTTTATGATCGGTGAATATCTTGCACTTCTCCCCATAAAGGTAGTGTCTCCAAATTTTTAGTGCAAAGACTACTGCTGCAAGCTCAAGATCATGAGTAGGGTAGTTCTTTTCATGGAATTTTCAGCTGTCTTGACGGCATAGATGGTAACTCGGTCGTTTTGCATCAGAACTGCACCCAAACCAAGCTTAAAAGCGTCGGTATAAAGAACATACTCCCCTGCCCGATGGCATAGATAACACTGGTGCGGATATCAAGGTTGCTTCAACTTGCAAAATGTCTTGACACTCGGATCCCCAAATAAACTTAGCATTTTTCTTCGTCAAGATGTCAAGGCACTGCAATAGATGAGAAACCCTTGATGAATTTGCGATAATAGCCAGCTAGTCCCAGAAACTAGCGGAATTCTCGGTGACACTCTTCGGTACTGGCCACTCTTTTTACTGCCTCAACTTACTCGATCAACTTCCACGCCATCACTAGAAATGATGTGGCCTAAGCACGCCACTCTGTCAAGACCAAAACTCGCACTTGCTGAACTTTGCATATAGCTTTCTGCTTTTCTGTCTTGTAATACCTGCAGTGCGATCCTCAAATGACGGCTATGCTCCTCTCTGTTCTTGGAATAGATCAATATGTCATCAATGAAGACAATAATAAACTGATCCAGATATGGCTGAAATACGCGATCATGAGATCATGAAGATTGCTGGCGCATTGGTCAACCCGAATGGCCATGACATAAACTCATATTGCCCATATCTCGTGCGATACGCTGTCTTGTGAACGTCAGACTCTTTGACTTTCAACTGGTGGTATCAAGATCGCAGATCAATCTTAGAAAATATCGATGCTCCTTGAACTGATTCAAATAAATCTTAAATTCTTGGCATGGATACTTATTTTTGATAGTGACCCTATTGAGCTCTCGATAATCGATGCAAAGACGCATACTACCATCTTTATTTTTCACGAACAAAACCGGTGCGCCCCACGGGAGAGTAACTAGGGCGAATAAAACCTTTGTCTAGCAATTCTTGAATTTTGATCTTTCAATTCTTTCATTTCAGCGGGTGCTAGACGATAAGGTGCTTTAGATATAGGAACAGTGCCCGGCATAAGGTCAATAGAGAACTCCACCTCACGATCGGGCGGAATGCCAGAAACGTCGTCGTGGAAGACGCTAGGAAATCTCTCACAATATCAACATTTCTATCTTCTGACTGATGGATTACTGGGTAGTATGTGACACATGCTAGATAAACTGACATCCACGCTTAATAAGCTTCCTCGCATATAGATAAGAGATAATGTGCGACATTTGCTTGTTTCTGCCGCCTCAAGGACAAAAGGTTACCACTAGGTCGCCTAATAGATACTGATCGCTGAAGAAAATCAATCGTATGCTCTATTCCGCTGATAGCCAATCCCATCCCAAGTATAATATCGAATTCGGGCATAGGAAGCACAATAAGATCTGCCCGAACAACTCTTTGAATAACCGAAGCTCCAGATTCTTAACAATCTTAGACGTGAGCATCTGATCGCCGGATGGAATAGAAACTTTGAAACCCAAACCCATATCTTGAGAGTAATTTTCAGTCTTTTTATGGAAGTTTTCAGATATGAAAGAGTGTGTAGCTCCTGAATCTAGCAATGCATAGGTAGCTACACCTAAAATGATGATCCCTCCCTGCGATGAAAATTGTCTTATATATCTTTTCGCGTTGAATCTTAAGGCTTTACTATCATTAATTCCCAAAGTTATAAGAAGATTGCGCGTTGAACTTAAACATTTCTTTGAAAAAAATTTCACCTGTCCCTCAATTTTTTTGAAATTTGTAAAATTGACCCCAAAATTTTCGAATTATTGCAATTAAGCCCTTATATTATTCGGAATTCTGATTTGCCCTTCATGTTTCGAAAATTGCCAATAACCCCCAAAATTTTGAAATATCCCTAAATTATGATTTTCTTTAATTTTGGCCCTAGAATTTTTATTTGGAATCATTCCATCCTTCAACATAAAACAAGGCACAAATTCAATCATTTTCTATGGTTTCTAAAATCATCGCTTAAGTCCAACTAAGTAGAACATGCAACCTAATTTATTCTAGGTTGAAACTTAATCCCAATTCAATTCTAATAACCAATTTAACTTTCATGCAGAAATAAGCAATATAAAAATTTTTAAATGACTAGGGTTACCCGTGATGAGTGTGTGTCTGCCTCTTCCTCAGCTTCCTCGGCATTCATAACATAAGCTCGGGCCGTAGTAGCTGCTTTCCTCTTTGGGAAATCAATAGCTTTGTGACCGGCCTCCTTGCAGTAGAAACATTTATCTGATCCCAACTCGCATTTGCCAAGATGTAGACGGTTGCACTCCTTGCATGGTTGCCTCTCAGCAGGCTTTGGTGCTCCCGATTCTGTGGCTTTGGTGGCGCTGGCTTCTTGACTTGGACCTTGGGGCTTTTGAGGGCCCCTTGAGGTCTCGGAGGACCCGTATTTGGCTTCTTGTTGGGTTGATTGTTATTCTGATAGTGCTGCCTTCTTGCGCTGAATCTCAAAGTCAATGTCCTTTAAGGACTGCTCAGCCTGATATGCATAAGTAACTGCCATAGCATAATTCTCCGGACGCATCATCATAACTTTATCCCGAATGGTAGGTCGTAGGCCATCCTTGAAATGCCTAAGTTTTTCTTCTGCGTCCCCGGCAATAAGGGGTACAAAGTGGCAACCCCTATCAAAATTCTTCACAAAATCAGCAACATGTAGGTCTCCCTGACGGAGATTCATAAATTCCCCTTCTTTATCCGTCTTCTGACGTCAGCAGTAAAGTATTTCTCATAGAATTTCGTCTTGAACTGTGCCCAAGTGAGTGTAGCAAGGTCAACACCATGCTCGGCTCCTTCCCACCATAAAAAAGCATCGTCCCTAAGCAGATAAGTAGTGCACCTCACACGGTCGGCGTCTCCCATGTTCAGATAGCGAAAATGTACCTCGAGTGATCGGATCCAACTCTCAGCAGCAAATGGATCGGTGGTGCCAGAAAATTCCTTCGGCCCTAGCCTCCGGAACGCTCATAAATATACCTGCGGTGGCCTAGGGGCTGCTGCAGCATCTGCTGTAAATGCAGCTGTAATTGCTGCTGCTGTAACTGCTGCTCGAAGAGGCGAGCCATGCCCTCTAAGCACGAGTAGCAGGATCCCCAGGTGGAGGAGTTGGTGGTGGTGGTGCATTTCTTTGACTATTCCCCTCGGCGATTTAACATTGTCTCTGCCTGATTCTCGATAACGGGTACGCGTCTAGGAGGCATTTTATCTGAATGTTTTCCAAATTCTAACGTAACCAACATGCATTTAAATCTAAGTCTCTAATCATGTAACACATCCTGATTAATTAGCATTTTAAGCATGCAAGGGCAATACTACTCAAAAAGCTATTAAACATGTATCATAAACATAATATCCATAACGTCTGCACGGTAAAATCATATAGAATCACATAAAGCAAGTAAAACTTACAACTGAGGCTTGGCGAATGATCTTCCCGGCGCTGATGGTGGCACAACCATTTACAGGACCTTTGCCCTGATACCAACTGAAACGTCTGCCTTTTTATGCTTTAAAAGTACTAGAAATTTTTTTTTTAATATTTCGGCCAACTCCTTAATACATGAAAATAGTATTATAAAATATTTAGCCCTTTTTAAAATAAAACCTCAATCACTAGTATATAAAAATTCGAGTGAAATAATCGTAAAGTAAAATCGTCTACTGTTTTACCAAACCTAAAAAAGCAATAATTTGAAAAGTAAAGCCCATACTAAACCTCTCAAAATCTCTCAAAGCATAAATAAATAATCTTAAAAATCTTTAACTTAAATCATAAGCCTAATGCGGAAAATGTAGCGCTGGTCCTCGGGTTATGTGCGCCTTCAGTCCAGTCAAATCACTCATCAAGTCCTCCCTCCATACCAACCTGCATCCATCACACCTAGTGAGTCTAAAGACTCAACACACCATAATCTTTATAACGAGTAATACGTAATACAGTCAACATATAACGGTGAAAAATACTTGTACTTAAAATATCGTTTTCATGAAGATGCATAAACATAAACATTTTCGTAAACATTCTAATGATGCATAAACTTTAAACATAAACATTTTCATGACATGCAAACATGAATTTCCTTTTCCTCAACATGACATGACATAAAACCTTAAACATAATCATGAACATTTCCTTTTTTTTCCTTTGTTGAATTCAGGATCGTTAATTGTGACTTTCCTGATCATGCATGAGGGATCGATGGATCCATCTACATAAAACCACAGTACTGGGCGGCGGGGGACACCAGCAACACTCTCACCGGTCAACTAGGGCCCTGGCCTATCATGATTCGAATAGAAATACGATCGTCGGGCTCCCTCTGGGGCCTTTTCCCATAAATGGGCTCCCTCTGGGGCCTTTTCCCCTCACGATATTCCCATTCTTCCGTTACCACAAAACCGTTACACATATCCGTTATCACATATTCGCAATGATGGAAACACGATCGTCGGGCTCCCACTGGACCATTAACCCTCACGACGTCGCAACATTAACGAATTAGTCACAATTATTTTCACATCCTTCAACATTTTTCATTCACATCACTTTAGAAAATCATGAATATCATTACGTTTTTCATTTTTGAAACCAAGCATGCACATGTATTTTAAATGTCTTCTTAAATCATAAAAATCCCTTAGACATTTAAAAATCATCATTTAATCATGAACATTCATAAACATTTAAAAATAATCATATTTTCATAAAAATAGCATTTAGGGCACTGCCATGACCTTACTAATTTCGTAGGTGTAAAAAGATCGTTTTACCCCTAGACTCGACATTTTACAGTTTTCGACTTTTTTTCTTTATTTCATGACTCTAACATGTCCCAAATAATTATTTAAGCTTACTTGAATTTTTTCATAATTTTATTTTAGCTTAAATGTTAGACTTTTTCAATTATCTTTCTTAATTATTTGACGGTGTTTTAATCCCGAAAAATCCCAAACTTTAATATAAATTCCTAAATTCTAAATTTAGTCTTTTTATATTATTTTAGCCCTTATGGACCTCGACTCGACCCCCGTGAGCCGTTTTCCAATTTTTTCTTCTTTTAAATACCCTATTTGACACCTAAATTTCGACCCCGAGCCAACTTTCGATTTTCACGAGTTACCCCCGAACCATGTCGAAGCCAAAAGGTGCCCAACATGTTAAATTAACCCACTGAACTCTAACTTTACCAAGAAACCACCCCAAAACCTAAAAACGAAGCCCTCCCATGAGACCCATAGCTGGCCGAGAGTTCCTTAACATGCTAGGACTCTAGTTTCATGCACCTAAGGCCCCAGCCGTCTACCCAGCACCCGAGCCAACCCCTAGTGGTTCTTCCTAGGGCCCTAATGAGTCACCCTAGCCCAGTCCACGAGCCCTGGACCGAGCCCCTATCCCTATATGATCGCTACGAAGTCTACACCTCAAGGTGCAGCTTCCCGGGTGGGAGTCCTTGCTTGCAAGGACTCCTCCCCTGCCCTTCCAGACCGAGTCCTAGCATGGCTAAGGACTCTCCCCTTGACACCATCAGACCCTAGCTAGCCATGAGCCCCAGCCCAGGCCAGCCCTCCCATTAAAACAAGAACACCGAACCCCTCAAGCTTCTTGACAGCAAAAACCGATTTTCTGTGTACAGCTTGTGTGTGCAGCAATTAACGTGGGTCTAGGACCTTCTAAATTCATGTAAAAACATCTCTTGACCATGTCATAACTTTCTATATAATTTTCATGCATCCAATATTTAAAGAGTTATATGATATGATGGATGAGAAAAGGAGATTAAGGTGTGCCTTTGCGTAGTGTATGCTCGAATATACGTTGAGGACGAAGAACGAGACGCGCGATGGCTTGATCTTGCTTGCCTTTTCGAAATCCTCTCCAAATTGAGTGAAGTGCCGTGAGGTTGTGTGTGTGGTGGAGAGTTTCAGATTATTGAGAGTTGGTGGCCGATTATGATCATGAAGTAGAATAGGGTTTTGATTTAATTAACACTTTAAATACTAATTCATTAACTAGTAGGCTTTAGGCCTATTAAGCCACAAAATTCAAGCCCATTAGCTTTAATTAGGAATAATAAAATTTTAACCAAAGTTTTGATTAATTAAACATGTGAATTTATTAGCCGGGTTGCCAAAAAGTTCGTATTTTAGTTGAAGAACCAACACCGATAAAATTTACGTCCCGGCGTATAAAATCACCTCAAAACCCGTTATTTTCAAAATACTAAAAAGCATCAACCTTGTTTTCAAATAATTAAAAATAATTATTTAATAAAAATATTTTACATTTTCTTCAGCCCTCGGTCCCCGTTCCTCGATCGCCGCTTGAATATTCCTAAAATACCATTTTATGCATGATGACAATAAAGATCTCCTTTAGCATATAAACAAATATGTCACACAATTAATTATCAATTAAAATCAATTAATTACTCATTTTTTCTTATTCCCTAGATTCGCATGCAGTCGGATTACGTCGTCTTAACTTTGGAACTTACAGAACCCTTACCTTACGGCACCTAACTTACGTAACTTAACTATTTACAAGTACATTCCAAATACAAAATTGTTGCAAATCTTTAAATTCGAGTAGCGTTAATCCATAAAACCCAAATATACACTATCGATCTTCTACCTAATTAACGATACCCTTCTAGCATCAATCACATGCTTAAACTATTTCCTTTCTAATTATATAGTTGAGGCCTAAGACCCTCTGACGTTCCTCCTTGAAACAAATGTTTGCAATCCTTACGTATCATTAATACTTAATTAGTACTGGCGTATAAATTTAATAAGTTATCCACGGTAGCCTTAGACTAACTCTAATAAATTAACTTCACTTATAACCATAGAGTTCTAGAATCCCTATATCAAGATTTAGATTTCTTATTGATACAATCTTAACATTCGCCATTGGCAACCTATTTGAACACAATCAATTCCCTTTGTTTTTATTTCACCCAAAATTTCCATATGAACACATATCCCCTAAATTGAAATTCAATCTTACACAACCCAAATGGTTTTGGATAACATAATGCCAACACCATATTACTTATGTCTCAAGTTTCTCATGACTTTTAAATAAAAATTTCCTCAAGACAAGGAGTCTACCGCAATTCTTACATGCGTTCTATCAAGTAACCTAACCATCCATCATACCCAACATTCTAGAAAAATTTAACCCCAACACAGGTATAATTTTAACTCTTAGAATTATGAGTAAAACTTATTCTACATCAAACTGTAAGTTCAGCCAAAATTCGCTAACCTAATGTCTACTCTTATATATAACTAACTGATATCAACTTTACCTTAAATTGTCATCACTTAAATTCTTAATTGCCCCTACACATTTCACCAACGCTTAAATTTTCGTGCCGAAGATTGATTCAATTCTACAATGTCCTGTTTACCGGTTCCTTATAACATTATAACCGAATCGTTTCAAGGTTTCTAGATATCCTTCAAACCTAAATCATCAAGAATTCTTGTCATTTAAAACATTCGATTCTCACTTACTGCTAAACGAGTCCCCAAGTTTCTTATCGATTGCAATATTAATTCTTTATTTCCTCAAATATTACCCAATTTTTCCTTAATTTAGAAAATTCCACAACTACCCCTAAGTTCTTGGCGTTCCTAATTCCATTCTATAGTTCCTCGTCAACATAAGGTTCAATATTTTAAGCTTGTTAAACCCAAAATCAATTCCCATAACCTCAAAAATTACTGATTAACCCAAGTATTCCTCAAAAGTTCGAATTTAATCCTCAAAAATTTCGAAATATGCAATTGGCGCTTAAAGTTCTCGAAATTACATTTTTTGGCCATACGAGTCTTCCAAATTTGCATTATTGTCCCCATAGAATATTCGACTTAGCCTCATTAAACCTTAAAATTCCTCGAAACTCAGAATTTAATCCCAAAATTTGGTAAATTCGAAAATAGTCCCTTAGAATTTTATTTTGTACTTAGTCCTCAAATTATTGGTTATTACAATTAGATCCTTAAAATTCTCAATTTATGCAATTCAATCCTTAAATCTAACTAGGTAGAGCATGCATCCTAAATAATTCAATGTTTATATACTGCCAAAGATCGTGGTAGTCTTCGAATCATTAATCCTTACATAGAATTCCTCAAAATTCAACTCAACTAGCAACCACGAACCATAAGTAATTTCTTAGAAAATCTAAAAGTCCCAAAAGCATTCATAATTGTCAAGTTTAACTTATGACCCACAAGTAATATATCAGTACTACTACCAAAAATTAATATAGTCAAATCATTTTCAATCATTTCTTATATGCCCATTAGCAAAATTCTTATTCACGTCCAATTCCGCCCCAAGCCGGCATGCATGAAATCATATAATTTTTCGTTTCATGTCGTAACATGTATAAAATTTTTAAACATTAAATTTCAAAACATAGCGATCGATAACATGTATGTAAGCATATATCATGTAAACATGCAAGTGATAGCATAAAAAAAACATTTAAATCATCAAAGCTTACGGGTTTGAAGCTTAAAGACTGAGCGGCAGAAGCTGGCTGTGGCACAACCCTATACAGGATCCTTGCTCTGATACCAACTGAAACGTCTACTCGTTTCAAAGTGCGGGAAATATTTTTTTTTAATAAAAGCTCGCATTTTCGAAATAACATTTAAACGTTTGGCATGCAAGCCCTCTACAGAAAAATATAACATTTATATATGATATAGATATTTTACAGTAAAAATAGTGCAGTTTAAAATAACCAAACTCATCCAAAATCATACGTAAACATAACGTATAAAAATCTTAAAATAGTCAACATATGACAATATTCATATGCTCTCAAAACTCGTAATTCATAATGCGAAAAACATGCGGTCCTCTGGTCGTGTCACCGCACCAGGGTCTGCCTACTCATAGTTCGTCACCTCCAGTCCCCTTATCATCGAGCTCACATGCATCACACATGAGTCTAAAGACTCAACACAGATGTACCATTAATAACAAGTACATATACATGACACACAGCAGTAAAAAATATCATACTCAACATATATTTCGTGAACTTAAAAGCATGAACATAAACGTGTCGTGTAAAATCATATCATGTCAAAACATGTCATCTCATATCATCATATACGTATACATTTTCATTTAATTGAATTCAGTTCATTAGTTGTGACTTTCGTATCAGCTCTATCGATGGATCCATCTATGTATAACCACGGTATCGGGCGGCAGGGACATCAGCCACAGGATTACCCGTCCACTGAGCCTTGGCCTTAGCTCATCATATCTCATGTCATCGTATGCATATACATCGTGAGTCACAACAAATTCCCATCCTTCAAAATCATCATCCTCTTCACCACTTAATAAGAACATGCATATACGTAACTTTTTCATTCAAACCAAGCACGCACCGTATTTAACATAATTTCATAAAAACCATAAACATGATGAATAAACATTTAAAACATGATAAAATGTGCTCAGGGCGCTGCCAGGACCAAAATCTGACCCCGGGTGCAAAATGATCATTTTGCCCCTGGAAACCCAAAATGATCATTTTACCCCAGGACCTCTAAAATTTGACCCAGAGTTTATCAAACTCCTTAAAATGCCCCAAAACATTTTATAAGCATTCCTAGACGTAAACGCAAGACAAATTTGGAACTTAGCCGATTCTTTTTAAAACTTGGACCAGGGTCCTGGTTTTAACCCGAATCAAACCGAAACTCAACCAAATTTCTCCCAACTTTTTATCATACCTAAAAACACTATAATGCTCCTAAAACAATTTCATAAGGCCCCTAAACTTACGGCTGATAATTCCAAGAAATATCAAAACTCTCGGCCCTTTCCAAATTCACCACCTCGTGCACTCCATTTCTCAAAACTCACGCCATCAGCTTAACCCCGACACACCAGCCCTGAAGCAGCCTACCATGGACCCAGACTAGACCCTAAAGCACCTATCAAAACCAAGCCACCAGCCCCATGCATGTTACTAACATCTAGGAAAAGAGAATCAACAACAAGACCCTACCGAGACCAACTAGTCTCTCCCTAGTTCGATAGTTCGTTCTCTCGTTTACAGCATGGTTCGAGCCATTCGAGACCCTGCCTCAGACCAACCAAGGTCTGGTCCACGGCTGGAGAAGACCCTCGCATAGCCCAGGTATGAGGAAAGCCATCGAACCCCTGCACAACCCTCACACCCGATCGGTCCTCAAGATTTCATCCAAACCCCACCAAATTTCACACTCCAGCGCCTACTCCTCAACACTCCCGATCTGCACAGGCCTTTAACAACCTTTTACAGCAGCCCCTTGCACCACATATCAGCAAATTATGAGCAACAACTGAAAAATGCAAGCACACAAAGAAAAACCGAAAATCGTGCATGTACAAGGCTGGATCGAAATATTTCATGCAAGTACATGTTCATCAGCATATATGACATGTGTGATGCGTGAAAAGGTTGATACAATGCGTGCCTTGGTGGTTATTATTGTACAACGATCGAGGAACACAAAGCCGAAAGTGAAGAGTCCTTGCTTGAAGTGGAAAATGAAGACACCAAAAATCTTTGCAGCAACAACGGACGAGAAGGTTTGTGAGTGGAGGGGATGGGCGGCTGATGAAGAGTGATTAGGTTTAGTGGAGAGCTTAGGGGAATAATTAGGTGCTAATTATATAGTTTAAGATTAAACAAATGGGCCATAATTGATATTTAAAAGTTTTTTTAAAAAATAATTAAGCCTAATAAGCTTAAAAGTAGGCCCATTAAATCCAAACACACTCCCGAAAAATATTTCATGTGGGAAAGATTTTGAAAATATTAGCCGAACCCTCGAAAAGTCCCCCGATTTGATAAAATTTACGTACCGTTAAAAATAAAATCCTGCAGTTAAAAATACCCAATAAAATCCTACTTTTGAAAAATACTCTTAAAACACCTTATTTTAATTAATAAAAATTAATTATGTAATAAAATAATTTTACTGATAATTCTCTGGTCTTCGTTCCTCGTCAAGCATGAAATGCACCTAGAACGCTAATGCATGAACTGATAAAATTCATGAAATAAATCCCTATCATGCAATAATTCAGCATAAAATTCATGAAAATAATTAAACACAAATTAATAAATAAACATGCATTTTATGCTTTAAAAGAATTTTATAAAATACCAAAGAAATTTAATAACTTGCATGCATGTGGTTCACGTGGACCTTCAAATTTTTGGGACGTTACATTTTCTGCCCACTTGGACTTACTTTCTTCGGCTAACAGGACTTCATGTTTCTTTTTGATTGATTTTTTGTCATCTTTATCTCTTCTCCTTTGATCAAATGATTTCTTTCCTTTTTCAGCTGAACGTCGACTATCCTTCTTTGGCTTAGAACAATCAGCAATGAAGTGTCCAATTTTGCCACAATGGTGGAAAGAATTTAGTCCTTCCTTAGAGATGTTCTTGTGATAGTCTTTGAAATGAACCTTGATTTCTTCTCATGAATCTCTCAAACTTCTTGACGAACGATGACATGGCATCATTGCTCATCTGTTCTATAGACTTTTCAGCTGAACCAGTTGGTTCAAGTTTCATTATGCTGAGGGCAGTTATGACTTGTGGAGTTGATGGTTCTCCCTCTCTAGTCTGTAGTTCAAACTCATAGGCTTTGAGATCAGCAAATAAATCATGTAGTTCCACCTTCTTTAGATCTTTGGACTATCTCATGGCCATTGTCTTAACATCCCATTCTTTGGGTAAACCACGAATAACCTTCAATGCAATTTTCTTATTTGAATACACTCTTCCAAGTGTGTTAAGTTCATTGATTATACTTCTAACTTGTTCATCGAACTCATTCATTGACTCTCCAGTCTTCATTTTGATATTATCAAACCTTTGTACAACAACTGAGAGTTTTTTTTTCTTTGTTTGCTCATTGCCTTCACACAATTGAATCAACTTTTCCCAAATCTCTTTGGCTGTTTTGCACATCTTGATTTTGTTGAATTTGATTTATTCAATGTTTTGTATAGAATATCCTTTGGTACATTGTCAAAATTTGCTTTCCTCTTGTCTTCAGCAGTCCACTCTTCTCTTGGTTTTTCAATACGATGAAGTGCTCCATCAGTTATGGCAATAGTTGTATTTGTTTTCTTATCTTCATTGGTCCATCAGTTATAACGTACCACATATCGTCATCTTGTTAAGCTAAATGAGCCTACATTCTGATTTTCCCATCATCAAATTCTTCTCTTGAGAACATAGGAATTTTATTGAAAGAAGACATGATGATCAGAAGTATAAATAGAGAGTATTTAGGAACAAGATTGAAAACCGCTCTGATCCAACTTGTTAGGATCGGTTTGAAGGGTCAAAGTATTTAGAAGGGAGTTGAATAAACACTTTAATATTTTTGACTCTTTTTTGATAATGGTGGTGACAAACTGATTCCAATGATCTTATTGTCGATATCAGTCAGTTAACTAATATAAGTGCGGAAATAAACCAAGTGATAGATTGAATACTTAACGAATAATTGAAACAAAGAACACAAAGATTTTATGGATGTTCGGACGCTTAAAATGCTCTTATGTCACCCCTTCTATCACAAGGATATGTTTTTCACTAAAAGACTTTGATTAATTACAAAAACTGTAATAACCTACTTCAGTTTGGACTTAGACACTGCCAAACTGAAACTCTTAGTTCCCTTTACAATTTAAAAGTATACAATTGATTTTCTTTTCTTAGTACAACTGATCATAGAAGATCGAATATAACAATGTAATGTGTTAGTCTTTAGCTCAGATAATAGCCTTAAAGCTATGAAATATCTCTGTAAAATGTGAGCTTTTTTGTATTAATATTGTAACTGAACTTGTATGCTTGAATTCAAAAATCACTCAGAATAATTGTGCGAAAAGTTCTCGTCTCAGCTAAACTCCTCGACTATTTATAGGCTTTGATTCAAATGGTAACATTGAATGCATTAATTAATACTATCCATTAATTTGTCCTTTCTGAATATGTCAACATTTTTCTTCCGACAATAATACACTGTTGGAACATTTCATGTTCATTGTAACGTCCTGAAAATTTGAAGGTCCACGTAAACCACATGCATGTAAGTTAATAATTTTTTTAATAATTTATTAAATTATTTTAATGCATTAAATGCATGTTTATTGCATGAATATGTGTTTTAAAGGGTTTATTAAAGTTCATCCATAATGGCTTTTAAATTGCATTTCACCCTCGAACGAGTAACAGAGACCGGGGATAGTCAGGAAAATTGTTTTTATTAAATAATTATTTAATATTTGTTGTATTTAAGGTGGGCTAGCAAGTTGGTAGGGCCTAAGATCGAATATTTGCGAGCTTGGTGTGTTAGGGTTCGATTATGGATGCACCGGAAATTTCCAGCAACCTTTTGGGCATGGTTTCTAGGTCCTAAGTGGTCTTAAATAAGTGGGTTAGATTCTGGTCATGTAGGTTTGAGTCATGTTTTGAGTTGGAAAAAAAATAGTTAAGTTTCGGGTTGATTCGGGTTAAAAACGGGACCTCGGTTCAAGTTTTAAAACGAAACGACTAAGTTTTGAAACGGGCTCGAATTTACGTCTAAAAAATTTTTTTAAATAGGTTTTGAGGAGTTTGGTAAGATTCGTGTCGAAATTTTGAAGTCCAGGGGAAAAATGGTCATTTATGGTTTTCAGGGGCAAAATAGTCATTTTGCACCTGGGTCTAGTTTTTAGTCATGGGAGCGCCATAAACACGATTTTACATGTTTTTAAACGTTTATGTTATCATGAACATGACTTTTGATGTAAATATGAAAAATACGTTGCATGCTTGGTTTCAAAGAAAATTTACGTGTATGTATGATTTTATTAAGTGATGAATATGACTACATGCTTCAACGGATGGTAGTTTGTTGTGACTAATACGATGACATGTAAGGCCAATGATCAATGGATGAGTATTGTTGTCGTCGATGTCCCCGCTGTCGTGTACCGCGGTTACACGTACATGATCCATCGACTGACACGATTATACGAAAGTCATAGCTGATGAACATAATTCAAATTAAAAAAGCGAATACGTAGATGTTAAATGATGTTATATGTTATGAAAATTTTTATGCTTTAAACAGGTTGTGATTTTGCATATGATTTTGTAAGTTCATGAAACGTATCTTTATTACAGTATTTTTCACTGTTGTTTGTTATGTATATGTATTTGCCATAACGTTACAGGTGTGTTGAGTATTTAGACTCACTAGGTGTGAATGGTGCAGATGAGCATGGTGTTATGGAGACTGGAGGCGTGGAAGACTGAGTAGACGGAGCTGGGTGTTGCACTGGATAAAACGAGGACCTTGCATTTCTTCCGCATAATATGTTTATGAGACATGGGTTTAAAATATATGTATATGGGTCATGGATGATTTGCAGTTAATTTTATTTAGAGTTTGGATGATTTTTTTAACGCCTGTTTAACTTATTTAAATATTTTTAAGTGTGTGTATTTTCCGCCATTTCTTTTTAAAAAAAAAAAATTCAGTGGAACTTTAGAATCAGAAGACGTTTCAGTTTGTATCAGAGCAAGGGTCCTGTATAGGGTTGTGTCACCGCCAAATTCTGCAGCTCAATCTTCAAGCCTCAAGTCTGTAAGTTTTAAATGTTTTAAAAACTAGACTAGATTGCATGTTGATTACGTTTGGAGTTGGACAAGTCTAAGAATTTGGCTATTTTACGTTAAGAAATGATGAAAATGATTTGACTATATTGATTTTTGGTTAGTAGCACTGATGATCTACTTTTTGGATCATAAGTTAGTCGTGAAGATTATGAATGATTATGGGACATGTAGATTTTCTAAGAAAATATTGATGGTTCGTGGTTACTATTTGAGTTAATTTTTTAAGAATTTCATATAAGCATTAATAACTCGAAGATTACAACAAACTTTAGAAGTATAAAAATGCATAATTTTGGATTTTAAGTATTTATGAAAATGTAAGATTGGTTATGAGAATTGATTTTGGGATTGATAAGCTTAAAATTACTGAATTTTATGTTACGAAAAACCTAAAAAATTGAATTGGGAACGCCAAGAACATATGGGTAATTGTGGAATTTTGAAATTTAGGACCAAGTGGATAGTTTTTGAGGAAATTAGGAATTTATTTTTCAATTGTTAAGGAATTTGAGGACTAGTTCAGCAATAAGTGAGAATTTAATGGTTTAATGATAGGATTTAGGCTTGAAGGGATATTTAGAACATTGAAATATCTAGGTTATAATGTTATAAGGAATAGTAATCAAGGGCATTGTAGGATGAATCAATATTGGACTTGAAAATTTAAGCATTAGTAGAATAATGTTGAAGCAAATTAAGAATTTAAATTAATGACAATTTAAGGTAAAATTGATCAATTAGTTAAGTTATAAAAGTAGACATTGGATTAACAAATTTTTGGGAACTTAAGTTTGATGTGGCATAAGTTTGTCATGAACTTAACAATTAGGACTATACCTTTGTTGGAATTTAAATTTTCTAGATAGTTGGGTATGATTGATGGTTAGGTTACTTGATAGATGCATGTAAGAATTGAGGTAGATACCTTGTTTTGAGGGATTTTTAAAAGTTATTGTTGGAAACTAAATTTCGCAAATTTGACAAACTGATTGCTTATAGATTGAACCAACTGATCAACAAGAGTGATAGAAACTGATCTAACATACGCAAACTATTGATTGCCCATAACTGAAGATTAGTAAGCAGATTCTCAAAGGCAACTGAACTAGCAAACCGAACTACTCAGACAACTGATTGATCAGTTGTAACTGATCAGTTATTACAAACAATTGTGAGCTTATCAGCTGCATTCTATCAGCTGATCTTTCATCAGTACTCGTCATCAGTTAAGGAAAAGGACGTTCAACCGACAACTGTACAAAAGCTGACTCCAACGAGTAGTGGGATCGCCGCATTTCAGAAAAGCTGCAGTGTACGACTGTCAGAAGAATGTTGACGTGGAAAACAACGGATAGAAAGTTTCAAATTGCATTCAATATTACCATTGGAGTCAAAGCCTATAAATAGCAGAGAAGAGCAGCTGAGAAATAATCTGATCTCAAGGATTCTGAATCAATCCGATCATTTTACTACTCTTTCAATTGAAATATTACTCTACTGAAATCTTAGCTCACGCCTATTGTATACATTCATAGCATTCAAGGCTATACTTCGAGCTCACAAGCACAAACCGTTATTGCTTTAATACTTGATCTTGAAGAGATCAGTTGTGCTAAATTATTTCAGTCCATTCGAGTACTGTAAACTTGTTTGTAACTAAGAGTTTCAGTTTGGCATTGTTAAGTCCATAACTGAAGTGGGTCTGTACAATTCTTTGTATCGATCAAAGTCTTTTAGTGAATATCCTATCTTTGTGATAGAAGGGGTGACGTAGGAGTGTTTGATCTCCGAACATCCATAAAATCTTGTGTCTTCTTATTTCAGTTTTATTCTATCTATCAGTTAGTTTATTTCCGCACTTTTATTGTTAAGTAATTGATATCGACTTACAAGATTCCCGAGTATCAGTTTATAACTATATTGACTCCACAAACCAGAGAACAGGTTGTGAAAATTGTTAGTGTTTATTCAACCCCCCCCCCCCCTTCTAAACAATATTTCACCTTTACCCGATCCTATTAGTGGTATCAGAGTGGTTGAATCTTTGTTCCTGAATATTCCAATATACAAACTGATTACAATGTCTTCATTCAACAAAATTCCAGTGTTATTCAGAGAGGATTTTGATGATTGGAAAATCAGAATGCATACTCATCTAAATGCAAAAGACGATGAGATGTGGTACGTTTTACATACGGACCCATGAAAATATTAAAGGCAAACACTGTTGTTGCCATAACTAATGGGGCAACACACCGCATTGAAAAACCCCGAGATGAATGTACAGCTGAAGACAAGAGAAAAGCCAACTTGGACAACGTGGCTAAAGACATCTTGTACAAACGCTGGATAAATTCACTTTCAGCAAATAAAAATGTGCAAAATTGCTAAGAAAATCTGGGAAAAACAGATTCAGCTCTGCGAAGGCAATGAGCAAACCAAAGAGAATAAACTATCTGTTGTTGTTCAAAAATTTGACAATATCAAGATGAAAATTGGAGAATCCAAGCACGAATATGATGAAAGAATCAGTAGCATAGTAAACGAACTGAATAAACTCGGAAATGTGTATTCAAATAAAGATGTAGCACTGAAATAGTTAGAGGTCTTCCCAAGGAATGGGATGTTAAGACCATGGCAATGCGAGAATCAAAGGACCTGAACAAGGTAGAACTTCATTATTGTTGATTTAAAAGCCTACGAGTTTGAGTTGCAAACCAAAGAAGGGGAACCTTCTACACCTGCTGCTACAACTGCCCTAACTGCACTCAAACTAGAACCAACTGCTTCAATTGAAAAATCTGTTGATCAGTTAAGCAATGACGCCATGTCATTATGTAAAAAATTGGAAGATTTATGAGAAGAAATCAAGGAAACTTTCAAAGACAATATCGGAGAAATAACTCCAAGGAAGAATCTAATGCCTGCTACAACTGTGGCATAGATGGTCACTTTATTGCTGACTGTCCTAAGCCAAAGAAGGACAGTCAAGGCTCAACTGAAAAGGGAAAGAAATCTTACGAGCACAAGAGAAGAACTAAGGATGATAAAAAGTTATACAGAAAGAAACATGAGGTGCTTCTAGCACAGGAAAGCAAGTCCAAATGGGCAGAATCTAATAGTGATGATTCAGAACCTGAGAGCATGAGCTGCTCCAGTGATGATGATGAAGAGGTCAAGTGTCTGATGGGTGATGACACAGAACTAGAGTCAACCAGTCAACAGGTATTTGACTTTAGTTCAACTGACTTTACACGAGATGAATTTATTTCTACACTTCATGACATGG
The DNA here is from genome assembly GCF_025594145.1 of Primulina tabacum. NCBI lineage: Eukaryota > Viridiplantae > Streptophyta > Magnoliopsida > Lamiales > Gesneriaceae > Primulina > Primulina tabacum. The sequence continues at coordinate 23,410,845 of NC_134552.1, forward strand.
TCAACGAGTATCACAAGATTGACATATCTTTTTAGAAGTCCAGAGCAAAGCAAACAGATCCCAAAGACGATAAATTTGAAACTAATGAATTAGTTGATCTGTTGAGTCTTAAACGGGAGATTGTTGAGTTGAATTTGAAAGAAGCAAGAATCAATCTATGATTCCACCAGTTGTTGCTTGAAAATTCAAAGCAAACTGAGCTTATTAATGCATGGAATAAATCATCTATTGTACTAGATGAAATACAAGATAAGCAAAAATCAGTTACTGATAAAACTTGTTTAGGGTTTAGCAACTAAGATGAAACTTCCACCAGTGATACTCAGCCAAAACTGAACATGGGCAAAAGGAAATATATTGACTTTGTAAAATTAGTTGTGGTACAAGAACAACCTGAGCCAAGTAAACCAGTTATATAGCCTATTGAAATTAAGAACAAGGCTAGAAGTTATGGTATTGATTATAGCCTAAAAATTTCAACTGATCCACAAAGTCAGTCACAAAAAAAGTTCAACAATAAATACCTGAACTATTCAAATGGCTACTCAAATTACTATAACAGGAAGCTAGTTCAGAAATGATATCGGCTGAACAACCAGTTGAACAAGGCTAAAGCTCATATTGCTTCATCTGCACACTACACATCAAGCACACACAAGCCGAGAAAAAATATTTGGAACACAGAAACATGAAAGTCAGTTAGACTGGTCTAAGTCTGGGTTTCTAAAGGACTAATCAGTTTAGGACCCAAATAGATGTGGGTACCAAGATTATATATTGTGTGATTGCAGGTGACAGGTACAAACAAAGAATAAACTTGGTATCTGGACAGTGGATGCTCGCGACATATGACAGGGGATGCAAATTTACTATCCCAACTGATCAAATACACTGGTCCAAACATCAATTTTGGAGACACCTCCAAAGGTAAAACTATGGGTAAGGGTAAGCTTATCCATGATAATTTTACTATCAAAGATGTTTTATTAGTTGAGAATTTGAAGTATAACTTTATTAGCATCAGTCAGTTATGCGACAATAAATTCTCAGTTCAATTCGACAGACACACTTGCTCAGTTAGAGACTCAACTGATGAGGTCATCCTAACTAGCAATCGTTGTGGGAACACCTACAAAGTCAGTTGGACTGATCAATCTTATGTACCAGTTTGTTTTATAGCTTCCAGATCTTCTAAAAACTAGTTGTGACGTAATAGGTTGAACCATCTAAACTTTAAATCCATTGCTTATCTGAGTAACCATGAGCTCTAAACTGGTTTTCCAAAAATTGAATTTACAAAAGATAAAATTTGTTCAGCATGTCAGTTTGGTAAGCAAGTAAGATCTTCATTTAAAAACAAGGGTTGTAAATCATCTTCCCGATGCTTAGAACTGCTACATATGGACTTTTTTGGTCTTATACCAGTCATGAGCTTAGGGAGAATAAAATACACCTTAGTAGTCGTGGATGATTTTTCAAGATTTACTTAGGTTATTTTTCTTAAATCCAAAGATCAAACTGTTGCACAACTGATTAAGCTTTTCAAAAGACTATTTAATGAAAATCAGTTGGGATTGATCGAATAAGGTCTGATCGAGGGACTGAATTCATCAATCAAAATCTTTCCCAATTTTTAGAAAATAATTGGATCAAGCATGAGCTCTCAGTAGCAAGAACTTCTCAGCAAAATGGTGTAGCTGAGAGAAGAAATCAGACCCTTAAATAAGCTACTAGAACAATGCTTGCTGATTCTTGTATTTCTCAGAGGTTTTGGGCAGAAGCAGTAAACAATGCATGTTACACTCAGAACAGCTCAATGATTAATAAGAATCATTTGAAAACAACGTATGAGATCTGGCATGGAGGCTGTTGGACTGAAGACATTTTTGGGACTGTCTTCCCAAGAAATTTATCGAAAAGAGATTCAGGATCTCTATGCCAATGGATTTATCTCTGCTTACGGCAACATCACTACCGCCGTCAACAATCAGTTGCTGATAATCGAAGAAGACTCCTTCAGCAACATCTTTCAGCTGCCTAATGATGGACTGGCTAATATCTATGAGTGAAAACATCTGATGTCGCAGAGATGCAGACTCTCCTATCTGCTGATGGATGGAAATCAAGGTTTTCAATCCCAAGAAAGAATTGAAGCCAGAAATCCAGTTACTGGCTGATATCGTGGCCAAAGGGCTATTCGCCAAAGCAAGATCTTTTGTTGCTCTAACACTAGAAAAAATTCAATTCATGACTGATATCATGGCTGGAAAAAGACTGCAATGGAAAGGTATTATCTTCAACCTTCTCAAAAACTATTTCAGTCATCGAAACAATCGAAGGGATTTGTAGTGCCGCTCAGTTATTTGCTGAAAAGCAAGGGCTTGGTGGATGACTCCTCTAAGAGGTCATCCAAGTTCAATATTTTATTGTGAAGAATGTTCAGCTGCCGAAGCTCAAGCTTGAAATCTCTCCTGAACAGTTCATTAAGGTGAAAAAGGAGATTGGGACGTAGGAGGCTCCCAAATCAGTTAAAAAGGCTTTTGAGGTTGAACTGATTGTTCAGCTTCCTCTTCTGATGAAAGATTTCGGGAATCCGCTGGAATAGTCAGTTCTTGATCCAATTCTCAATGTTTAATCTCCATCTGTAGTGAGAAAAGATCCTAGTCCAGTTGATCATGAACTGATTTGTCATTAAAGGCAGTTGGACTGGTGAGATAATAAATTTGGCGTAGCTGAACAATCATTTGTCTTAAATTCTTTGCACGTACTTGATCAAAGAAGTACTTCTTCCTCTACAAAGCTTGAACAACTGAAGCCGCTTTGGCCATCTTCAGGACTATAGTTTCCAGGGCAATAAATTTCTTCAAAACCGATTTCTTCTGTAGTTGCCTGACAAACACTTCAGTCCTAAATCTGACCCATTCATCATAAGACTCTAGCTTTGTCTCAGAAAACTCATTGACCTCTTTCCAGATTAGGTCAGTATGAGTTTGAATTGTGTTTGTAGGTCTGAGCTCTTCTGTTATCTTGGCCTTTCCCTTTGAGTTAGTCAGAACATGAGGAATACTCAGTCCTGATCTAGTTGCATCAACCATTTCTCTAATCACTATCCCTTTGGGTCTGGGAAATGGCAAGGTAGTTGGGCCAGAGATAGTGATCAGTGGAGCTTTAACTCCAGTAAGTTTCTTCTTATCACCGGATTCGGTGATAGTCTTCTTGTGTTGAGCAGCAGGAGGAGGTAACTGATCTTCAGTTGAAGATTAAATTGGTATTGCTCTCAAAGGAGTAGCCTTGATCGGCTGTTGAATTGTTGGTTTCGTCTTGGGAGTTATGGGCTTCTTGACGATTTTAGGAGAGGGATTCTTCTCAAAATCAGTTTCACTGACTATCATTTTATCGACCACCCAAATGCAGTTTTAAATTTCCTCAACACTCTCAACAATTTCTCTTTTTCATCTAAAGTAAGATAGGAAGAGATAATTACAGGATATGTCGACTTCTCACCCAAGAAAGCATAGCAAAGATGGCTTGGCAATTCCTTCAAAACAGGGGATGAAGGTATTATCTCTGAACATTTTTCTTCTTCCAACTTCTCCTGTGCGGCTTTCTTCACCTTTGGCAACTCTTCAAGAGCTAAAAGTTTCTCTCTCAATTCCCAATCATCATCATCAACTCTACTGACAGTACTAAAAAGGCATCTTTCTAATGGATCTTCTACTGTATGACCTATAACAATCTCAGCAACACAAGAGTCAATTATATCAATACTTTTACAAGTACTCACCTCGTCGTTACCTTTAATAGCCTTATAGATGTTGAATATCACAGCTTCCGCACCAACTCTCAAGGTGAGTTCTCCTTTGTGTACATCTATCAATGCTTTTCCAGTGGCTAAGAAGGGTCGCCCAAAAATCAATGGAGCATCTTGATCTTCCTCCATATCAAGTATTACAAAATCAGCATGGAAGATAAACTTGTCAACTTTTAACAAAACATCTTCAAAAATTCCACGAGGATAGGTGAGTGACCTATCTGCAAGTTGCAAAGTTATAGTGGTTGGTTTTACCTCCCAAGCTCCAAGTCCCTATAACAGAAAATGGCATAAGATTAATACTCGCTCCAAGATCACATAAAGCTTTATTAACATGAGTACTACCAATAATACAAGGAATACTAAAACTCCCTGGATCTTTTAGTTTTTGTGGTAACTTCTTTTGGAGAATGGCGCTGCACTCTTCGGTCAACTTCACTGTCTCGAACTCTTGCAACTTCCTCTTCTTTGACATCACATCTTTGATGAACTTTGTATAGTTTGTCATTTGCTCTAAAGCATCAGCAAATGGAATGTTGATGTGAATCTTCTTGAAAATCTCCAAAATTTTGCAAATTGATCATCAATAATCTTCTTCCTAAATCTCTGTGGGTATTGAAGAGTCGGTTTCAGTATAGGAATCCGTTCATCTTCAGTTTCAATCTGAGACTTCTCAACCTTGTTCTCCTTTCCATTTTCAGATTCATCTTCTTCAACTCTCTTCTCATTTTCCTCATTCTCTTTGGATTTTTTAACCTCAAGTTCTCTTCCACTTCTCAAAATTACAGCTTTGCATTGCTCCTTTGGATTCACTTCATTATTACTTGGGAATTGACCTCTATTTTGATCTCAGTGCATTATCCAACTGTCCAATCTGTGTCTCCAATGATTTCATTGTGGCACCCATATTTCCCATGTGCGTTTCCATGCCATCAAGACGAGATTCAGTCCTAGCCATCCTTTTACTAGATTCAGCAACAAATGTCGCAACTAGATCTTAAAGTGAAGGTTTTCCTTCCCCCTTCGATGTATTGAACCCCGATGGAGGATTCAAAACATTCTTATTATTAGCATATGAAAAATTCTCATGATTTCTCAAACCAGGATGATAAGTGTTAGGGGGAGGGTTACCTTGATATCCTCTGTATCCACAAAAGTTCCTATTGTTGATATAATGAGCCTCATCAAGAATATGTGGTTCTTCAATAACAATCGATGCATTTTCAACCTCTGGTGTACTAACTTTATTCATAGCTGCAATTTGAGTTGTTAAAGCTGAAACTTGTGCGGTCAGTGATGTAATAGGATCTACGGCATAAATTCCAGCTGGTTTCTTTACTCCTGACCTCTCAGACGTCCACTGATAATTGTTAATGGTCATCTGTTCAAGCAAATCATATGCTTGATCAGGTGATTTGGCAAATATCGTGCCACCAGCTGCTGCATCCACAGTGCCTCTTGTTTTTCCATTCAAACCATTGTAAAACAATTCAATCTGTACCCAATCTTCAAAACCATGGTTTGGACACCTCCTCAACAACTCCTTATACCGTTCCCATTCCTCATATAATTGCTCAAAGTCAGTCTGCCTAAAATTACTTATCTCAATCTTCAATTGTGCAAACTTCGCGGGTGGAAAATATTTAGCAAGGAACTTGGTTGCTAACTCCTGCCATGTAGTGATACTCCCCAAAAAAAGCGATTGGAGCCATCCTCTTGCTTGGTCCCTAAGAGAAAAAGGAAACAAGCGCAATCGAATTATATCATCAAGAACACCATTTATCTTTACCGTGTCAGTGATTTCAAGGAATGTTCTGAGATGTAGGTGGGGATCTGCGGTAGCGGCTCCCCCAAATTGGTTCTGTTGAACCATGTTTATCAATGCGGGCTTGAGCTCAAAGTTGTTTGCATTAATAGTCCCTCATGCTATGCCCGAATAATGAGCATTTAGTACCGGCCTAAAATGATCTCTGATGGGTATTGCAGGGGGTGGATTTTCGTTATCTCTGTTGTCAGCCATTGTTTGAATCGCTTCTCTTCTTGCCTTTCTTAATCTTCTTGTGGTTCTTTCGATCTCGGGATCAAAGATAAGCAAGTCAAGATTTTGCGATCTTCGCATGCACTGTCAAACAAAGATAAGAAACAAATCAATGTTTAATGTAATACAATAAACGCAGCTCTAAATTAAAATCTAGACTAATTGGTAACAATACAAATATAAATTTAAAATAAACATCCCCGGCAACGGAGCCAAAAACTTGTTGCGTGTTTTCTTAATTGCTCGCAAGCGCACGAAGTCAAGTTATATTAAAATGTAATTTTGAGTACAAGTGCCGATCATACGAGGAATGTGTATATAAATGTATATTAGTACTTGTGATTAAAATAGTCTCGACTTTATTTATAATAATAAATTAAAAGATTTGTTTGCAATAATAACTAAATTGAAAATGGATTTAAATGTAACTCTAATTTAATAATTGACAATGGAATAAAAGATCTAGAGGTCCGATTTCACGCAACTGTCCACCTTGTGTAATTTCTTGTAGCTATGTTATAAAAATCCTTCTTATTCATTAGCCAAGAATCCTATAATTATTTACTCCCTCTCCCGAGTGTTAAGTAGACTGTAATTATCTAAAAATGGATTGCAACGTTGCCATCAACAATCTACAAATAATAACACATCAAGCACTAGATTCTCTATGGGCTTCGATAGCATTAAAGGCCCTCCCGAACTCTATAAATATCATTGATGTATTTTTCTCATTTCTTGTTTATAATTTCCTCTTCCAAGTGATAAATTCTAAACATATAAATCATTCAAATTATGGCCAATAATTTGAAAGCATTAAGATTAGAACAATACAAATGAACAATATGAAGAACTTAAATAGCTTAGTTCATAGATTCTAGCACATGGTTTCTAGTTTTGTTCCATCTTTCCTCTAGAAATAAAAATTAGTTCATAATAACACAAGCAAAACAACAAAACATGGTTTTAAAACAAGACATATCAACTGAAAAATAAAAGAAAGAAGAACTTAGAACAAGAGTTTGAAGTGCTGATTTCGTCCCCGGAGTTGTGCAAAAGGTTTCCCAAGAACTTGATGAACTTGGATCTTCAATACTCTAGCAGCAGCCTCTACTCCTTCCTTAGCTCCCAATACTCTAGATGGTAAGTAAATGATGTCTTTTTATAGTACCAGACAAGCCTCAATTCGCAGCACACCAAAATCTTGGACTTCCATGCGCAGCACACCAAAATACAGATTTTCCTGATTCTGTCTTGCAAGGAGCGCGGTGCGGTCAAGAAGTCATCGCGGGTGCGGTGTTAGTTCTGGTGTGCGCGCGCTGGTGCGGTATGGATTTTAACGTGGGTGCGGTGTTACACCGCGGGTGCGGTGTCAATATGAGCGCGGGTGCGATATAGCCTCTGTATTTTTTTTTATCTTTTGCACTTTCCAGTTCAACACTTTAATACTCCAAACTCTCATTCTAAGCTTCCAAACTACAACAACAAAAATAACAACAAATCACATAAAACCTGCTCAAGAATCACAAAATTCTAGGTTAAAAACAAGTAATAAAAGTGCAATAAATTGCACTTATCATTCCTTCAATTGGTATCAGAGCAGGTTGTTCTAAGAAGAACATTTGAAGAAAACTGTGTTTTTAAAATTTTGTTAGGATCGGTTGATTGGTTGAGATGTGTTTAGAAGGGAGGGTTGAATAAACACTCACGATTTTAGAATCTTTTCAAATGAAGTGTCAGTTCTGTGACAAACTTAAACTAGGAATCTTTTCAGTCAATGACAATCAGTTTAACTGATAACAGTTGCGGAAATAAACTGACTGAAAGATAGAATAAATAACTGAAGTAGTAACACACAAAGATTTATGGATGTTCATAGATTGAAATAACTCCTACGTCACTTCTTCTATCACAAGGATAGGATATGCCCGAAAATACTTTGATCGATACAAAATTTGTACAGACCCACTTCAGTTTGGAATTAACACTGCCAAAACTGAAACTCTTAGTTTACTAAATATCTCACAGTTCTTCGACTGAACTTAGCACAACTGATCTAGTTAAGATCAAATAAACAATAAAACGGTTTGTGCTTGTAAGCTCAAAAGGTAGCCTCAAATGCTACAAATAAATCAGATAAGTGTGAGCTTTTTGATTATTGAGTAAGAGCAATAAATTCAGTAGGGTAACAGCAAGTTTGAGAGAATAAATAGATCGATTTTTTGCTCAACTGCTCTTCTCACCTATTTATAGGCTTCTCTTCAACGGTAACATTAAATATAATTTGAATCATTATATCTGTTGATTGCCACGTCAATATTCCTCTGACATTTGTACACTGTAAGCTCTGAAATGCCGCATTCCACTATGAGTTGCAGTATGCTTTGTACTGTTGTCGGTTGAATGTCCTTTTCAACAACTGATGACATGTAAAGCTGAATGATCAGCTGATAAGCTTACAACCAAATATATCAACTGATCAGTTTCCAACTGATCAGTCATTTGTTTTCTTAAGTTCAGCTCAGCTGGTTTCAGTTGCCTTCGATAAACTGCGCATTAATCTTCAGTTAGAAAACTTTCAGTTGATTTATGTAGTTCAGTTACTTCAAGCTACATGATCAGTTAGTCCAATAAATTAATCACTTAGTTTGTCAAACAACCAAAATTAAGTTTCCAACAATTTATCCTTTTTGGTGTTTGACAAAACTTATAAAGTATGAACTGATTAACTGAACTCAAAAATATTCTTCAAAATCATTGTATATAAAATAATTCTTCTAATATAAAGATTCGTACAAAGAATAAAAGAATTTGGATTCCTGTTATAGTCTTCAACCAATAACTGATGTCAGTTGATCTTCATTTCTTCTTCTTTCCTTTGTCTTCTCCTTTCTGATCTCCTATTTCTCCTATTTCTCCTTTTTTGTCAAGCACATCAACTTTCTTGGATAGAATATGAACATCTGCTGCGATATCTGATAAAGAATTCATCACAATGTTTTGCAGCATATCAGTCTTTTTGGTGACTGTACTCTCCAAAAAATCAAAGCGTCTGCCGACTATTGCTTGAGTTTGAAAATGATATTCAGTCGACAGTCTATCTTTCTTGATTTCTTCCATCTGGAAAAAGAGAGAGGTCACATTCTGATTGATTTGTTGTAGTCTGTTCGTGGTAAACTCATTGTTAGAGTTAAACTTTAATTAGTGTGCAAGTTGAGTTGATAGAAGAAGTGATGTAGGAGTTATTTCAATCTCCGAACAGCCTGAATTTCTTCAAACAGGGCTTCAGTATCTGAAATACCAGGAGACATGGCTCCGGAAGTTTCTGGAATCTGCACCCTTTCCTGTTGAGTAAAGACAAACAAAGTGCCGTCAGTTGCTTCAGTTTCATGCATCACCATTCCTGAAATATTTTAAGTTGTATGTTCCTGTTGATGCTGGGGAGGAGAAGAGACATTAGGAAGAACAAAAGTAGTAGAAGGTTATTCAGCTGGTTGAATAACTGGCTCTTCAGCTGGCACTTCTTCACTTGTAACTGAGTGCAGCTGAGCCTCTTCAGTTTGTTCAAAAACTGCCTGTTCAGTCATAATAACTGACTAAACTGGCTATTCAGTTTCTCCAAAAATAGTCTTCTCAGCTGGTTTTTCAGAAATAATAGGTTGATCTGCTTGTTCCTCAGTCAAGACAACATCTTCAACTGATTTGGATGTTCCCAGCTGAATATCTGAAGTGACTGATTTGATGACCTCATCAAGATTGGCCAATGATAATTCAGCTTCTGAATAAAGCTTCGGATCAGCAATTGAAGAGGAAGGTGCTGAATATGATGATGGTTGAGCAACTGAAGTGGAAGGAGCAGTTGCTTGTTGAGAAGATTCAGCAGCTGTTTCCTTGGAAGGCTCTTGAACTGATTGTTCAGCTAGCTCTTCTGATGAAAACTCTTGGGAGTCTTCTGGAATGATCAGTTCTTGATCCATTTCCCAATTTTTTATCTCCATCTGCAACGTGAGAAGATCCAAGTCTAGTTGGTCATGCACATCTATGTCGTTGTATGCAGTTGGACTGGTAGGATCATAGTTCAGTCGCAGTTGAGAAACTATCTTCTGTAGCTTCTTTGCTCTCAGTTGATTGAAGAAATAATTCTTTCGCTCCAGAGCTTAAAAAATGGTAGATGCCTTGACTACCTTCATAACAATATTTTCCAAGTCAACAAAGTTCTTCAGTTTTGACTTCTTCTGAAGCTGTTTGGCAAAGGCTTCAGTTTTGAATTTGACCCATTCATTATAAGCCTTGAGCTTGTTTTTTGAAAATTCATTGATCTCTTGCCAAATTAGATCAATGTGCGTTTGGATTGCATTGGTTGGTCTGGGCTCTTCTTGCATTTTGCCCTTGCATTTTGAGTCAGTCAGGGCATGAGAAAGGCTCAACCCTAAAGCAGTCGCATCAACTTGTTCTCTGATAACTAGCCCCTTTGGTCTGGCAAGAGGTAGAGGGGTGTATCTAGAGATAGTGATCAATGGAGCCTTAACTCCAGCAAGCTTCTTTTTTTCACCAGATTCGGTGACCTTCTTTGGTAGAACAGCAGACAGAGGTAACTGATCCTCAGTTGAGGATTCAGTTGGAATAGCTTTCATAGGGATAGCCTTGATAGGTTGTTGAGCCCTCGACTGCATCAATCTTTCAGTTGGGATGGTTTCAACTGCAACAGCAGGTTTTGTCTTCAAGGTTCTTGGCTTCTTGATGACCTTGAGAGATGAAGTTTTCTCAGAGTCATTTTTACTTACAATCAACTTGCGCTTGATTGTCTTCTTCTGAAGAGTCTTATTTTTCTGAACTGAATTGAGAGCCTCCTGTGTCCCATTCTCCTTCTTTACCTTCAAGAACTACTCAGGAGACATGTCCAGTTTCTTCTTGGGTGGCTGGACATTCTTAGCATTGAAGATTTTCAGTTTTGATGATTTTTCAGAGTCATCAGTCACTAGTCCTTTAACTTTCAGCAAATAGCTAAGCTGCACCGCATAACCCTTTGATTGCTTGGAAGATTAAAACATATTCCTCGGGATGTTGAAAATTATATTCTTCCAGTTCAATCTCCGACAAGCCATGATAACAGTCATAGCTTAAAATTTCTCAAGAGTAAGTGCAGCAAAGGATCCAGCCTTTGCTAAAAGCCCTTTGGCAACTATATCTGCCAGCAGTTGCACCTCTGGCTTCAGCTCCTTCTTGGGATTGGAAACTTTGATTTTCCGACCATCAGCAGACAGAAGAGTTTTCATCTCTTCAACATCAGATGCCTTTACTTCAGAGAGGTAAACTAGCCCATCATTAGGCAGTTGAAATAGGTTGTAGAAGAAGTCCTCGTCAATGATTAGCAGCTGATCATTTACCTTAGTTGCGATACTGCCGGTTGTAGTTACATAGCCGTTGGCATAGAGATCCTGGATCTCTTTAGGATAGATTACTTGGGAAGATAATCCCAAGAATTGTTTCAGTCCTGCTGCTTCCAGTTTGATAAAGAGGTTCCTCACAGCTTCATTTGATACAGTCATAACTGAGTCAAATTCGATTGCCATTGCGTTCATGACATGAGCTGGGATCTGATTTGCCATTTGAATCAATGTTTTTTTGCGAGATAGAAAACTCGAATTTGTTTTGCTCTGTAAATTTGAAGTAAATGTAAGGAGAGAAAAACTGAATTGGAGCGGGTATAGTATTGATGTAAGTGACTGGTCAAATTATTGGACACGTGTCAGTCCAAGAAAATTTGAATTAAAAACGTGTGTACGTGTGGTAAAAACGTGTGTAAAGTATTCATGGATTATGTGGGTCAACGTTTCAAAATACTATTCATTGAAAAACTGCAATTAATGCTTCGACAAACAATCACATCATTTAAAATAAAATATTATTCGATTTATTAGTTAACTTATCGGAGAAGATCAGTTAGATCAGCAACTGAATGACCAGTTGAGAACTTAGTCAGTTCAGTTGAAGACCAACTGACTATTGTTTTCTCGTTAACTTTTCAAATCAATATTCTCCCTCAATAAATGCATATAATTAAAAGTAAGGGTAAGAAAACTCAGTCTGAATAAGTCAAAAGACGTTTCAATTGACTTGAGTCTCTTCATCTTCTTCAATATTAAGCGTAACCTGTCTATAAATAAGATAAGAAAAATAATGTCAGATAACAACAATTTAGTATGTCTAATTCAACCATTTCGAATGCCTGCAGCAGTACTCATCACTTAGTGACACAAAGGACACTTCCTCAACTGGAAGTTGCGAATAAAAACATGGAAGAATACGTCTGGATGATGGTCATGTCTTCTTGGGTTAAAGTTCAAGATCTCCAGTCTATTCGACGACACGGTTCAGTTCACACTACCAAACAGAGAGCTGTAGCAAGAAAGTACTTCAGGCGTTTTAATGTCTGTCACGTTTCACAGCTTGTCACTGATGTAGTTCTGTTGCATGTGCTACTGTGGAAAGAGTGGCATCAGCTTGAGAAGATCTCCACTTCAGAGTCTTTCCGAGAACTGCATTGCCATGAAATTATTAATTGGTTAAATGTTTGGCAAGATGCTGTAGGAAGAGAACTGAATGATGTTGTATGGTTTCGATTTTATTCTTAATGAAATTTTGATTTGTATCATTGCTGGTGTCTCTTTGTCTTTCTGCAAAACTTAACTTTCATCAGTTGATAAATAGTTAACGAACTAAATACAATAACTGATAAATTACTAACTGACATCAGTTGACAAAAAGTTAAAGAACTGAATATAATAACTGATAAATAACTAACTGACATCAGTTGATAAGCATTTAATTAATAAATGACAAACTGAATGAACAGCTACTGGCAAAGCAGCAATAAAATTGATATAATTAAGATAAATCAATTAAACCAAGTATATTGCGAAAGTGAGAAAACTTAGTCTCTAGCAATGGTTTGGTGAATATGTCAGCAGCTTGTTGTTCAGTTGACACATAATCCAGTCCGATAGCTTTCTTCAGAGCATGATCTCTGATGAAGTGATGCATGACATCAATGTGTTTGGTCGTTGAGTGAAGAACTGGATTGTAATTTATTGTAATCGTGCTTGTATTATCACAAAATATGGGAGATTCTTTAGCATCAACTCCATAATATTTCAGTTGTTGCTAATTCCAGAGCAGTTGGGTACATCAGCTTCCAGCAGCAAGGTATTCTGCTTCAGTTGTGGAAGTAGCTATGGATGTTTGCTTCTTGCTGAACCATGAGATCATTCTGTCTCGTAGAAACTGAGAAGATCCACTAGTTCTTTTACGATCAAGCTTACATCCTACATAATCTGAATCTGAATATCTAACTAAATTGAAAGAAGAGTCTTTAGCGTACCATAATCCCACATTTTGAGTGTCTTTTAGATATTTTAAAATTCTTTTGGCAACTGTAAAATGCGATTGATTAGGATTTGCTTGAATCTAGCACACATGCAAACAGAAAATACAATATCAGGACGACTAGCTGTTAGGTACAATAATGAACATATTAAACCTCTGTAGAGTGTCGTCTCAACTGATATTCCCCCTTGATCATTGTCCAGTTTGACTGATGAACTCATGGGAGTGCTTGCAGCTGAACATGTTTCCATGCCAAATTTCTTGAGCAATTCCTTCGTGTATTTTGTCAGATTGATAAAAATACTAGTGTCTAGTTGCTTCACTTGTAGTCCGAGAAAGAATGTCAGTTCACCCATCATACTCATCTCAAATTTGTCCTGCATTAACTTGGCAAATTTCTCACATAATTTGGGGTTAGTTGACCCAAATATAATATCATCAACATATATTTGCACAAGTAAAATGTGATCATTCTTAGAAAATTTGAACAAAGTCTTTTTAACTGATCCAACAGTAAAATCATGATCAGTTAAGAATTTTGAAAGTGTCTCATACCAAGCTCTTGGAGTTTGTTTAAGACCATATAAAGCTTTGTTCAAATGATAGACATGATCAAGAAAAGAGTGATTGATAAAACCTGGAGGTTGTTCAACATAAACTTCTTCTTGCAACTGACCATTCAGAAATGCACTTTTTACATCCATTTGATAGACTTTGAAGTTCTTGAATGATGCATAGGCAATTAACATTCTGATTGCTTCCAGTCTTGCGACCGGTGCATACTTTTCATCATAGTCAATTCTTTCTTACTGCCTATATCCTTGTGCGACAAGTCTTGCTTTGTTGCGTGCAACTGAACCATCTTCGTTCGGTTTATTTCTGAATACCCATTTTGTACCTATAATTGTTTTTCAAACTGGTCTTGGAACTAAGTTCCATACATTGTTATGGGTAACTGATTTAGCTACTCTTACATTGCATTTATCCAGTTAGGATTAGCAAGAGCTTCGTCAGTTTTCTTTGACTCCAGTTGTGAGACAAAAGCAGAATGAATTAACAAATTAAGCATTTGATTTCTTGTTCTTACCGGGTGGGATGGATTACCTATCACCAATTCTGGAGGATGTGATTTCTTCCATCTGAGCTCAGTATTTGTTGCTTCCATATCCGCAATTGCTTCTGCTGGCAACTAAATATTTTCAGTTTCAGTTGGAGCTGTATCAGTTGGTAACTGAATATCATCTGTTTGCTCCACCAACTGATTATCAGGAGCATGTTCATGTTCAACTGATTGATCTAGTATTACTGATTCAGGTGTTTGAATGATTTTTCTATTGATATGATTTTCTTCTTCATTTTCATCCTCAAAACTGATCTCTGTAAATCGATCAACTAGCTCAACGGGATCAGTTGGCTTATCAGTTAGTACAGTTTCATCGAAAACAACATGAATAGATTCTTCAACATTTAAAGAACTTTTTTTAAAAACTCTATATGCTTTGCTAACTGAAGAATATCCAAGAAATATTCCCTCTGCAGATTTAACATCAAATGCTTTTAAATTATTTTTACCATTATCAAGAATAAAACATCTGCAGCCGAATATCTTGAAATAGGAAACCACACTTTTTCTTCCATGCCAGATCTCAAATGGTGTTTTCACATGATTCTTATTAATCATTGATCTGCTTTGAGTATAACACGCAGTGTTTACTGCTTCAGCCCAAAACCTTTAACAAATACCAGAATCAGCAAGCATTGTTTTAGCAGCTTCTTTGAGGGTCCGATTTCTTCTCTCAGCTATACCATTTTGCTGAGGTGTTCTAGCTGCTGAGAGCTCATGCTTGATTCCAATATTTTTTAGAAAAGTTGAAAGATTTTGATTGATGAATTCAGTCCCTCTGTCAAACCTTATTCTATCAATCCCAACTGATTTTTCATTTAAAAGTCTTTTGAAGAGCTTAATCAGTTGTGCAGCAGTTTGGTCTTTTGATTTTAGAAAAATTACCCAAGTAAATCTTGAAAAGTTATCCACAACTACTAGGGTGTATTTCATTCCCCCTAAACTCATGACTGGTATTGGACCAAAAAGATCCATGTGCAACAGTTCTAAGCATCGGGAAGATGATTTAAAACCTCGGTTTTTGAATGAAGATCTTACTTGTTTTCCAAATTGACATGCTGAACAAATTTTATCTTTTGAAAAATCTATTTTGGGCAATCCAGTTACAAGATCGCTCTTACTCAGATAGGAAATAGATTTAAATTTTAAGTGGTTTAATCTCTTATACCACAATCATTTTTTAGAAGATTTGGACGCAATAAAACAAACTGGTGCATAATGTTGTTCAGTCAAACTGAATTTATAAGTATTACCACAACGATTTCCAGTTAGTATGACCTCATCAGTTGAGTCTCTAACTGAACATGTGTGTCTGTCAAACTGAACTGAGAAATTATTGTCGCATAACTGACTAATGCTAATCAAGTTATACTTCAAATTCTCAACAAGCAAAACATCTTTAATTGTAAAGTTACCATGGATAAGCTTACCCTTACCCACATTTTTTCCTTTGGAGTTGTCTCCAAAACTGATGTTTGGTCCATTATACTTGATTAGTTGAGATGACGAATTTGCATCTCCTGTCATATGTCGCGAACACCCACTGTCTAGATACCAAGTTGATTCTTTTGTTGTACCTATTACTTGTAATCACACACAATATATAACTTTGGTACACATATTCATTTTGGTCCTAAACTGATTACTCCTTTAGGAACCCAAACTTGGATCAGTCTAACTGACTTCCCAGTTTCTGTGTTCCAAATGGTTTTTCTCGAATTTTTAGCATTATGTGTGTGGTGTGAGGATGAAACAGTATGGGTTATTCCCTTTTTCAACTGATTGTTCTTTTGACACCTTTTTTGAACTGGCTTACAGTTGTGATAATTGTAATAGCCATTTTTTGTGTACTGATATTTGTAACTGAACCTTTTAGGAGACCGGTTTTTTGTATCAGTTGAACTCTCTGAGCTATATTCAATACCATATCGTTTGCCTTTGTTCTTACTTTCAATAGATTGAACAGTTGGTTTACTTGGTTCAGAATGTTCATTTACCATGGTTGATTTTACGAAGGTAATGTATTTTTCTTTGTTATTATTTAACCTTGGCTGAGTATCACTTGCAAAGTTTTCAACATGACTGTTAAAAACTAAACTAGTTTTATCAGCAACTGATTTTTGAGCATTCTGCACTTCAGTTAATGTAACTGAAGACTTGTTCCAAGTTTGAATCAGTTCAGAATTTTTCGAAATCTCAGTTTTTAACTGACATATCAAAGCTTGGTTCTCGATCAGTTCAGCATTTTTCTTTGCAATCTTCCCTTTTAAATTTAACACTTCAACTGACTTATCAGTTTCAGTTTTGTTATCATTGGGATCTTCTTGCTCAGCTTTGACCTTTTCAAATGATCGAGCCAGTTTATTATACTCATTTATCATGTCATGCAATGTGGTAATGAGTTCCACACAAATGAAATTAGTGGAGCTAAAATCAAATACATGTTCACTTGCTGAATCCAGTTCAGCATCATCTACCATCAAGCACTTGAATTCCTGGATTCAGCATCATCTGCCATCAAGCACTTGAATTCCTCTTCATCATCACTTGAGCTGCTTGGGCTTTCTGTTTCTGACTCATCACTATCAGTTTCAGCCCACTTTGATCTGCTCTCCTCAGCCAGGAGCACTTCATGCTTCTTTTTGGATGATCTCTTGTCGTCCTTAGTCCTTCTCCTGTGCTCATAAGACTTCTTTGCTTTTTCAATTGATCCTCAACTGTCCTTCTTTGGCTTAGGACAGTCTTCTATGAAATGACCTGATTTGCCACAGTTGTAGCAAACATAGGATTCTTCTTTGGATTGGTTCTTCTGGTATTGCTTTTGGAAGTTTCTTTGATTCTTCCACATAAACCTTCCAAATTTTTTGACAAACAATGACATGGCATCATTGCTAAGTTGATCAGCAGATCTGTCAGCTGAACCAGTTGGTTCTTGTCTGACAGCAGTTAAAGCCGTTGTGGCAGCTGGTGTAGAAGGTTCCCCTTCTCTGATCTGTAGTTCAAATTCATATGCCTTTAGATCAGCAAATAGATCATGTAGTTCAACTTTGTTAAGATCTTTTGATTCATGCATAGCCATGGTCTTGACATCCCACTCTTTGGGAAAACCTCTTACCACCTTCAGTGCCACTTCTTTATTTGAGTACACTTTTCCAAGTGCATTCAGTTCATTGATGATGCAGCTAACTCTTTCGTCATACTCGTGCATAGACTCTATTGCTTTCATCTTGATATTATCAAATTTTTGAACAGCAACTGACAGCTTGTTTCTCCTTGGTTTCTTCATTTCCTTAACACAGCTGAATAAGTTTTTCCTATATCTCTTTGGCCGTTTCGCACATTTTGATTTTGCTGAACGTGAATTTGTCCAGTGTTTTGTATAAGATGTCCTTGGCCACATTATCCAAGTTTTCTTTTCTTTTGTCTTCAGTTGTCCTCAACTCTGGGCTTTTTTATTCGATGAGGTGCCCCGTCAGTGATGGAAACTTTAATGTTTGCTTTTAAAATCTTCATTGGACCATCAGTGATGACATACCACATGTCATCATCTTGTGCAGCTAAGTGAGCCTGTATTCTTATTTTCCCGTCATCAAAGTCTTCTCTGGAAAATATAAGTATTTTGTGGAATGATGACATATTGAACAGTTGTAAGTAAGAATATTCTGAGACAAGATTCAAC
This sequence comes from Primulina tabacum, assembly GCF_025594145.1. Lineage (NCBI taxonomy): Eukaryota > Viridiplantae > Streptophyta > Magnoliopsida > Lamiales > Gesneriaceae > Primulina > Primulina tabacum. The sequence continues at coordinate 23,428,879 of NC_134552.1, forward strand.
TGCTCTGATACTACTTTATAGGATCGGTTAATAAGTAGAAAAATGTTTAGAAGAGGGGGTAGAATAAACACTCACGATTTTTATAACCATTTCGAATGAAGTATAAGTATTGTGATAAACTGAAACTTAGGAATCTTGTCAGTCAATGACAATCAGTTTAACAGAATATAGTTGCGAAAATAAGATGGCTGAAAGATAGAATAAATGACTGAAATAATAATGCGAAGATTTATGGATGTTCGGAGATTGAATAACTCCTACGTCACCCATTCTATCACAAGAATAGGATATGCACTAAAAGACTTTGATCAATACAAAGCTTGTACAGACCCACTTCAGTTTGGACTTAACATTGCCAAAATTGAAACTCTTAGTTAACAACAATTTTCACAGTTCTTCGACCTGATTTAGCATGATTGATATAAGTAATACAATAGTTTGTGCTAGTAAGCTCGAAACGAAGCCTCAAATGCTACGAAAAATTCTAATAAGTGTGAGCTTCTTGAATCTCAAATGAGAGTAATAAATCTAGCAGAGTAACAGAAAGCTTGAGATAATAGGTGAATCGAATTCATAAGCGGCGTATCTCAACTGCTCTTCTCGCCTATTTATAGGCTTCCTTCCAACGGTAACATTAAATATAATTTGAATCTTTATATCCATTGATTGCCACGTCAATATACTTCTGACATTCGTACACTGTAGTCTCTGAAATGCGGCGTTCCACTACGAGTCACAGTCTGCTTTGTACTATTGTCGGTTGAATGTCCTTTTCAACTGATGACGTGTACAGCTGAAGGATCAGTTGATAGGCACTCGCTGGTAAGCTTATAACTGAATATATCAACTGATTAGTTTCCAACTGATCATTCAGTTGTCCTCGAAATTTCAGTTATGCTCAACTGATCAGTTTCCAACTGATCAGTCAGTTGTAAATTCAGTTCAGCTGGCTTCAGTTGTCATTGATAATCTGCACATTAATCTTCAGTTAGGAAACTGTCAATACGTGATCAGTTAGTTCAATAGATTTAATCTTTTAGTTTGTCAAACCACCGAAATTTAGTTTCCAACATAGCTAGAACCTCAGATTTGACAAGACTATCAAAGAGTTTGATTTTGCCAAAAATCCTATGGAACATTGTGTATACAAGAAGGCTAGTGGGAGTGCAGTGACATTCCTAGTGCTTTATGTTGATAACATATTACTCATTGGGAATGATGTAGGGATGTTGCAGTCAACTAAAGTATGGTTAGCTAGTAAGTTCTCCATGAAAGATATGGGTGAAGCATCATATGTATTAAGAATACAGACCTATAGGGATAAATCAAAGAGGATGCTAGGGCTCACTCAATCTACATATATCGATACCATAATGAGGAGATTCTCTATGGAGGAGTACAAGAGAGGATATCTCCCAATGTCTCATTGTATGAATTTATCCAAGTCTATGTGCCCTAAGACTGATGAAGAGATAGAAACCATGAGCCGCATTCCATATGCATCTATCATAAGCATTATTATGTATGGTATGATATCTACTCGACCTGATATTGCATATGCACATATTGTTGCAAGCAGATATCAGTCGAATCTCGGTCCACTGCATTGGAAAGTAGTGAAGGACATTCTTAAGTACTTGAGAAGAACTAAGAATTTGTTCTTGATATACGAGAGCGGGGAACTAAAATTGGAAGGCTACTCCGATTCTAGCTTCCAATCAGATGTAGATGATTTGAAATCGACCTCTAGATTTGTATTCAAGCTCAATGGTGGTGCTGTCTCTTGGAAGAGTTCAAGCAAGAAACCACAGAGGATTCAACCACTGAGACCGAATACATAGCCACATCGGCTGCAGCAAAATAGGGTGTTTGGATAAGGAATTTCATCCAAGATTTGGCTGTCATTCTCAAAGAGTTGATCCAGTCTCGGTATACTGTGACAACACCGGTGTCGTTCCGCAAGCAAAGGAACCGAGGTCTCATCAGCGATCCAAACATATACTGAGGAAGTTCCACATAATCCAAGAGATTGTGGAAAGAGGAGACATTTCAATATAGAGAGTCGCCTCCACAGATAACTTTGTTGATCCACTGATGAAGCCCCTGTCAGGACCATTGTTTGAGAAGCATCGCGAAACAATGGGTCTGAGATCTATGGGTAGTTGGCTATAGGGCAAGTGGGAGATTGTTAGAGTCGGTGCCCAGCAAGCCAACTTGTGGCTCGGACTTTATTGACTCTAATGTAAAACGATCTTATTTTAATAATATTTTACGATTTTATTCGATTATGGCATTATACTTTATCTATATACCCATGCAAGCTGCATAGATAAAGTCTTTGAATATACAATAGGTACCATGAAGTCTGCATCGCAACGTAAGATCATGAAACTCATTAGGAAGTGTACCGTATATTCTAAACAGGTTCCTAGTCGAATCAGCCGCCTAAAACAAGGATAAAGGTCGCTTGAGCTTGAGACTAGCATCTGTGGTGTAAACGCTATGTTTCATTGGAAAGGGCATGGAGATGTCCATTCACACAGATGGGTGATCATACGATGATGCACTAAACAACCCTCCCTCGGACTATTCAAGTGGTTCCCACTTATCGAGTGGAATAGTCCGCAGTTATGGTTGTACACCATTAGTCCTTTGACCTGGGACAATGTAGGGGCTATACGTACTAGCATGCACTTTGGTCCATTTACCAACTTCATCGAGGGTCATCGGGTGGCGATGTTGGGTGTAGTTTCGAAATACGTAGGAGAAAATGTATTGTTGTCTGAGATTCACCGTTCGCCTACGAGTGAAGATATCCTATGTGATATGATGAGTTAATAGTGCAAGGAGTCTCTGGCCAGAGCAATAAATGTGCTTTAGGAAAAGGTTTTTTCCTAGTTGCACATGCCATGCCACTATTAGTACTCAAAGATAAATCGCATCGTTATCGAATTCATATGCAACTCTCGATATACCAATGGCTGCAGACTCGATCGGGATATATGTGTTGAAGGGACCGTACTGTATGCTAACCATGACTAAAGGTTCTTGCAGGAACTATCTGTGATACTTAGGGGATCATGAGGCGATGCTACTAGACGCTCTTACCATGATCTTACTGGTGCAATCAGAAATGAGTTCTGACATTTTTTATCAAAGAGTTGATGAAAAGAATGGGATTAACTAGGGTAAACCGGAATAAAAATAAATGTTATTCTGAATCACATGGAGATGTGAACCACGGCTAGCTGTATCCCTGAACCACTGAGGGTCACACAAGTATCGGATTCTGTGTTCCTGTTGAGATAGTCAAATTTCAAGGAGTTGGAATTTGGCGACTATAGTTTGATAAAGATCAAACAAGAAGCTTATAAATGAGTTTATGAGCTGATTCCATAGGATGGAAGAAATGAAAGTTGGCATGATTGCTAAATAAGGAAGGAGATTGGAACTGTATGTTTTGCGAAAGAGTTCACTAAAACTGATAGCTGCCAAATATGGTAACTGCCATATATGGTTTGTTCTAAATTTAGTAAATGTAAATTTAGATCTTCGAAATTTTCAATTTACATTATATGAACAAGATTTGTATCCGTGATACATCGGCGCTTTCGGATCGTCGATCGGGTTATAATGAGTTCGAAATAATTTTTTTTGTGAATTTGAAATTTACTAATTAAATGATTGTGCTAGTAGTTGTGACTACTAACATGCACAAATTCTCATATATGTTCTAGAGGAGTCTAGAATCAAATTAACTAAGGAGTTAATTTATAAATTAAATAATGGTATTATTTAATGTACATATATATTTTATATGGTGATATAAAATATGTTTATATGGTATTATTATATCATGTATTATTAAAAGTTAATAAATACATTAATATTAATTATATGTGAGTTTTAATATAATGAAGTTATTAGAGTCCTTGTGGGAGAGGGGGTCCTAATTGGATTAAGAGTCTCACTCTATATATACACCACTATGAATCATGATTAAAAACCTAATTTTTGCACACAAAACAAAAATTTCTCTCCATTCCTTCAAGTGAAACTCACGGCCAAAGATGAGTTGCAAGAAAAATTAAGTCATGTGATATATTTTTAATTAATGACTTAATTAGCTTGGTTAATTATTGATTATGAATCAATAAGTGCAAATAATCATGATTGAGAATCATGACACGGCAATCACAAAAATTTTGGTGAAAAGAAATTCGGCCATCATGCTTCCTTCCACTATCATGACGCTGTCGCTGCACCGTCTCCGGATTTTAGAAATTCGGAGACTACACTCTCAACTCACAAATCGTTTGTGATTTCTAGTGCAATCCAAGAAAGAAAAAAAGTTTTCGATCGTGGACCTAAGTAGGCGATCAAAGTTGAAGAGCCGTTCGTAGGGATTTACAAGAAGGACTATCTCCGTGAAAAATCGGCATAGTTTGGAGTCCAAGTGTTGAGAACGCAAATGTATAATTCTAAACACCTTATGAATTTTTTAAACACACGATGCCCAAGAACAATATTTTTAAACTTCTGTTGCGTCTTGGGTGTGAGAATACGATGTCCCAACAATATGTGCACTGAGCTTTCAGGCCAAATTTCTAGATTTAAAGAACATGTTGATCAGCGCATGGATGCCCTAGGAACACAACTTGCTAAAATCATAAAATTCCCGATGCATGGTGATGTAAAAAAGGGGAAAAGAGAGAGGCAGAAGAAACTTAATAAATCAAAAAAAGCGGTTAGGAAAAGGTTGTAGAGCGTGTCAAAGCAGATGAAACTAAACAGCTTGAAGAACAATAGAAAGGTTAATATATTTATTTGTTTAGTTTTTTTTATTGTTGTTTTACTATTTGGAGTTTGTAATTTCATTCACTCCATGAAATAAAATTTTTGTTTTATTTCACTGTTTTAAAGTTTCTACAAATTTTTGTATAGTTTTGCAGCTGGGTTTTGTCTTCACTAGAAAAGGGGAAATTGTTAAGGAATTATTATTACCCTAAAGTTTTGGTGATTGACAAAATTAACACAATACCTAACTGTTCAGGAATTAGCTGCAATCTTCCTTGTATAACATGAACCATTTCAACTGTGTAGATTTAAACCGCTTAGTCTTCAACTGATTGAACTTTCAACTGGCTGTCCGCCTACAACTTGTTGAAGTTTCAACCATTAGAAGACTTTCAACTGCTTGTTCAAAGTCTTCAAACCGTTTCATTTAGGATCCATTCATTGCTCACTTAATGAAAGACATTCTCTGACTGGCTCGGAACATTCAATGATTTTTCACCGCTACAAGTCAACAATGTTCTGCACCAGTCTCGATAGAGATCTGCATTTATGTCACTATCCCAGAATAGAAAGATTGCTTAAATATCCTAGAAGCTCTGAGGGAACTAACGGTTACTATAAAAGGATGCTCAATAGCAAATCTTCAAAGGAACGAGATTCAAAGATACACAAGCAAAGAGAACATTAAATTTTTGCTGAAGAACATTAAATGTAGTTGCAGCTGATAGTGACACATCATTCCAGCGATACAAGTTTACATTATTCATCTTCCGACCTTTGGGATGATATATTATAAAAGAAGAGTTGAAGAATGAAGAATACAGTTCGATCATTTTACGCTTTTCAACCACGCGATTGACACACTTCTAAATCTTGCATACTCAAAGATCTGAGCCCACTTAAAGTTCATATACTACATCACTCATCAAGCACACACTCAGCAGAAAGATATCTGATCATTAATGGATCAATTTCGTGGTACTCGAAACATAAGTTTTCTTTTATCAGTAACCTTTTGGTGATTTGATTGATTGTGTTGTCTGGTGAACCGACGGTTCATAAAATCCAGAAGTGTAAAGTGATCACTAAGAGTTCCAAAAGAGGAAGTGTAATAAGTCTTGATAGGAGTGGGCTATTGCAATAAGTTTGTAAAGCCAAAGTCTTAGTGGAATCTTTCCTACATAGGAAGAAGGGATGACGTGGGAGTTTTATCTCCAAACATCCATAAAAATCCCGTGTCTTTACTTTACACGAGCACTTACATTTCGAACCGCTTCTTGTTAACAAGCAAGCCAACCCGTTGAAGCTTTCATTAGAAATTGTGAAATATTTTTTGCACTTTTCAAGTGATTCATATTTCTAATCGCTCAAAAATAACTTTCAACCGCCTAAAAATGATTGAAAACAAATTTTGAAAGCAAATATTTTTAAAGAGTTTATTAACCCCCACCCAAAATAAAAACGCTTTCACGATCCTAACAATCATGACCGAATACCATTTACTGTATATTCTATCTGTTTGCACAATATTTAGAGTTGTAAGTATGTCAGATGTTAAAGCCCCATTTTGTATGAAATACAATAAATATCTAACTTCTAATGTGAATCCCTAATTTGATCGCTAGTTCTAATCTCAATATAGAACAAAACAAAAGAAATTGATAGAAAAACATTGAAAATCTCTAACATGATCTGCTTGCCCCGTAATTTTTTTCAGTTCATAAACAACTTGGGCGAATTTTTTCTAGTTAATAAACAACTTGGGCGAAATAGGTTTTCGTGCATTGGGAAAGCATTCTCGATCGTCTTTTTCTTTTAGTCCGCGATGCCGCAAAGAGTATTATCAGATGAGAGATATTTTATGAATACATTTCATCCTCTGGAATAAAAAATTGAAGAACCTTGAGAATGTATATAACCTTATTCCGGCCTGAATTCATCAAATATAATAATTTATAATAAAGATGATGGACATGTGCACAGTGAAAATGAAAACGACAGTCAAGAGAGGTGAATACTTGTGATTTAATATTAAGATCTTTTGTAAGATCACGTTTTCTATCAAATTATTCATTTAATTTCTTAATTTTGTGGTTTAACGAAAGAGTTAACTAACAACCGAATCAATATTAATGTCACATGAGAGAAGAAATCAGAGTATTTAAAAGTTTGGCACGATTCTGTGTCTGACACTCCCACAAATTTTGGTGATAAACAAATATACTTTAAAGAATTGTAAATCATAACTTTAATAGTGTGTATATGTCCATATCGATCCATCTTTGTATTTTTAGTTAAAAAATGTTTAATTTAATCATGAATAATGATTGATTTTAGATACATTCAATTTTATTTAAAATTCATTAATCTCTTATAGAATGGTGAGGATACAACAGATTATATTGTAAAATTTTTTTCGAATGTTTTCGAATCTTACTATTTCCATAGCAAAATATTGATGATCTTGTTTATACTATGAACTTGTATCTTACTTCTAATTTTAATTGCTATGTATTATTTTGTTTTTTCGTTCAAAAATATCTAGTTCGAGTAGATTCACTAGAATTGTGCAGCCTTTGCGTTCTATGCAATCTAGATAGCAGTCACTAAAATTAATAGGTGTACCTCTACCATTAATTTCAATAGCACTTGCAGTTGCCGCCATGAATACGAGAAGCACCATAGCAATTGATACAAACTCAAGCTTCAACCCATTTCTCTCCATTTTCCTTTTTACTAGTAATAATGATAGCTTGAAATTTGAATGGTGTAGAGTGAATTTCCAAGGCAATATGTATGTATATAATAACGGACTTTAATTTACTGTGAAGTAAAAATAAATGCATGTAATCTGACGTAGATTTGGTTTGTTGACTTTGTTACATTAGATGATATTATTTAATAAATTTATTTTAAATTTTTTATTAAATTAAATTTTAGAGTTTAAAATGTATTTTTAAATTTATTAGCTTTTTCAGTTATTGTTTTGAAATTGATTTCTTACAACGTTAGGATAAATTTTATTTATAAACCAAGAGAGAGGAAAAATTAAGGCAAGAAACTAGGTCTAATATTTAGAATCTGGGAAAAAAAAAATTAACGAGATCAAAAATAGAGAGTAGAAAATATATTTCGGATGAATATAAAAATATTTAGGTGATTTTGAATCAAATTCAAACAATAAAATATTTGCAGTGGATATTAAAGTTATTGTGATATTGCCTTTTAGAAAATATTTTATGAAATTTTGTCACCTTTTTTCATTATTACACGAAAAATTTTATGAGATCATCTCATATATCAATTTGTGAGACAGATTTTCAACCTAGCCCAACTTATGAAAAAAATTATCTTTATAAAAAAATTATTATCTTTCATGGTAAATATTTGTCGGGTAAATCTGTTCAATGGATATAGACTTGTGAGACGGTGATGGATCAGTTCGGACACTTTTAACAGTGCTTCAAACACAATATTTTCAATCAGTTGTAAAAGCTCGTGTTCTAAAAATGTAAACAATGATGAATTAGATCGAATCAAATATTATAAATTATAATTAAGATGAAGAGCAGGTGAAAGTGAAGATGAAAACGAATGTCAAGAGAGGTGAATAATCGTGATTTAACATTAATGTCTTTTGTAAGATCACGTTTTCTGTCAAATTCCCTAGTTAATTTCTTAGTTTTGTGGCTTACTGGCAGAGTTATAACTAACAATCGAATCGCGATCAACGTGACATGAGCGTAAAAGTCAGAGTCTTTAAAACTTTGGCACGATTCCATATCTAACATTCCCTCAAATTTTGGTGAGAAACAACTACACTTTAAAAAATTGAAAATCACTACTTTAATAGTATATGTATGTCCACGTGGATCCATTTTTGTATTTTTTTTAAAAAAATGTTTAATCTAATCATTAATAATGATTGATTTTAGATATATTCATTTTTAGTTAAAATTCATTAATTTCAATCCCTGATGGTAAATATAAAAGATTATATTGTCAAAGTTTTATTCGAAAGTTTTCGAATCTTATGATTTCCATAGCAAGATATTGATGATCTTGTTTATACAATGAACTTGTATATTACTTCTAATTTTAATTGCTATGTATTATTATTTTTTTCGTTCAAAAAAATATAGTTCGAGTAGATTCAAACTGCTGGCTCCGGCCATTGGAAACGCTGCGGTTCCGGTGCCGACGGCTTGATTGGCGGTGTCTGAGCACATTTCTTCACACAAGTTGTGAAACAAGTGAGCGGTTTATACAAGGTGCAGCCTTTGCGTACGATGCAATCTAGATAGCAGGCACTAGAATTAATAGGTCCACCTCTGCCATTAATTTCAGTAGCACTTGCAGCAGTGGCCATGAATACGAGAAGAACCATAGCAATTGATGCAAACTCAAGCTTCATCCCATTTCTCTCCATTTTCCGTTTTACTAGTAATACTGATAGCTTGAATTTGTAGAGTGAATTTCCATGGCAATATATATGTATATAATGACGAACTTTAATTTACTGTAAAGTAAAAATAAAAGCATTTAATTTGTAGAGTGAATTTCCAAGGCAATATATATGTTAGGATTATTTTGTCCGACAGATACATAAATTAATGAGAATATCAGAATGGGATGTAAAATAGTAAATTCGTGTTTTATCAGAATTAAATGTTGTAACACAAATTCATTTTAAATAAACAGATGGACGAGATTAAATATGCACAAGTATAAATACTTGTGCGGTGCCTCATGGCAAAAATTAATCACTAGAAAACCAAACCGATTACAAAAACCTAACACTAGTGATTATGACAAAAATCAATTTTCTCAACAAGTTGAGAAAATAAAGCTTTCTAAAAACAACCAACAATATTAAAACATGAATAAGAAAGCAAAAAAACGAGATCCCTAAAAACACGAGCAGCTAAACACGATCTTCAGCCAACATCGTTACGGATGTTGTCTGTAGATGTTGGCATCATTCAAGGCAACACGTAAACCAGCACTCTTCAAAACAGCAACGTCTTTGTAGAATTATTTGTCTCTGAAATCTCGAAGTGCAAAAGTGCATGAGTTATGCATTCATGAAAACCTTCGAGCGAAGAGTGGAAAACAAAACGGACGACTCCTCTTCAAAACAACAACGCCTTTGTAGGATGTTTTTCTATGAGAATCATGATGTGCAAAGTGCGTGTATATTGATTAAGAAGAGAAAAAAGACCACCACGAAAATCTCCCACGAAGAACTCCCACGAAAATCACCTCCACGAAAAACTATCTTCACGAAAATCTCTTCCACTAAACTCTCTGAATTTTTCTTCGTCTCTCTCTCCCTCCCTCTCTCTCAATTCTTTTTAATCTTCATCTCTGTTATTTATAATTTACTTCATCTCATAAGGAAATCTACAAAATAAAGAAATCAAGAGTTAAATCAATAATATCATATCTTCAAGATCTTTATCATAAATATAATATCTATAAAAGGCAAACCCAATATTCCACATAATCTTATCAAGAATGAAATTAGATTTAAGGAAGATATTATATCAAAATAAAATCTTAACATAATTATCTAGAAAGAAAAAATCATAATTAAATATTATACACAATCAAATCAACAAGGAAATATAATATTAGGGAAATTATTTAAGATAAGAAATTATATCAATTAAATAAAGAAAATATATTTCCCTTCAATCTCCCCCTTTTTGCCTTTCTGGACAAAATCAAATCAAAATCAATTTCTCAGTTGAACTCCATTTAACTCCCCCTTAATATGAGAATTTTTCTCCTCCTGAATAAAATCAAGTTGGTACGGGTGTTGTTCGTTGTGTTGGCAACACCTGAGACAACACCTGCAAAAATCATTAACAGTTCATTAAAACAAAAACACATCAGGGAAGCAGAACCTTAACAAAGCAGAACATTAAAAACGAAATCAAGCAAAGGTATCAGATAGATGGTATCATTTGATCCTTTCAATTCACACTCCCTTGAGTTTGAGTCACGTCTTCTCCCCCTTTTTGTCCAGAATGGACATCTACCTTCATAGCCAGACGATAGTCAGAAACTAAGTTCTCGTAGGAGACCAGATCAGCTTTGGCCCGTACTCACTTACCAAAATTACTGAGATAATTGCGTCCAAAATATTTTCAAAATAATTTCCAGAATTGGAACCCACATTGATTTTAAGACCACTGAACCATCAAAAATCACAAATATTGGATTTATAGCAAAATCCGGATTTTCATCGAATTTTCTCTGTTAAAATACGCATACCCTCTTGACCAACAATATTCTCAATGTTATGTTTATGCATGACCTATTTATGCCTAATAATAGAATGTAACAGAAATAGAAACATGAAAACAAATATGAGATATGTTCACAAATGAAATGTTGTCACAAATATTGGCAACATCTTCTGACAACACGTCCAATTTCAAAATATATTTCGATTTTTTTGCACACTTAGAGACTTATCAACTTTCTGATTATAGAAGTGGTAGCTCCCACACTAGAAGAACAGTCTTCTTTTGGACTCCTCTAGGTAGCTTTTTCCATTTTCTTCTATTTTCTTTTCTGTATTGAATTCAGAAGAGGTATCTCCCACACTAAAAGCACAGTCTTCATTGGACTCTTTTAGTTAGCTTTTTCCATCTTTTCTTCTGATACAGAGCATATTCATAATTGATTTTTCTTTGTAAATCTTTTCAAGTCACTTTTCATATGAGACAATGTCATGGAGTACATGATCATCCTTCAACTATTTTGTGATTTAATCAGATTGTTAAGCATATCCAAGTGTGTTAAGTTTAGATAGAACAAGAAATTGTAAGTGCACCAGAAGATTTATGCAACATAGTGATAACACATCATATAACAGTATGCATGCAGATGCAGTATGTCTAAGTCCTAGAAATGCACATGCATGTTAGGTGTTGTACGAGATGTTGTAACATCTGAGACAACATCTGTGTATGATTAGGCAAAACACATGCTGAGAGATTTCCTAAGGTTGGAGAATCTCTCAAAAACTAATGCTTTTGTGAATATGTCAGTCATTTGGTTATTTGTACCAACAAATTCAATTCGAATCAATCTTTTTTCTACTAAATCTCGAATTAAGTGATGTCTAATGTCAATGTGTTTTGTTCGAGAGTGTTTTACTGGATTTTTTTTTTTGAAATATCAATTGTACTAGAATTATCACAGTATCCGATTTCTCTCTAATGAAACTAACCCATGAAAATCGTGAGAAATCATCAACACAAAAAAAGGAATACTTCTTACCTCCAAAACTTCCCACTTCCACAAGACCCATAAGATCCATGTGTAGCAATTCGAGGCAACGTGTTGTCCCAAAGTAGGGCAACATGTGATATGACACGCTAGTTTGCTTACCCTTTTGACAGTCTCCACAAACATATGATGTACTAGATGATAGGTTAGGCATACCTCGTATAGCATCGTACTTACTCAAATTATTCAAGGTTTTGAAACTAGCATGTCCAAGTTTTTGATGCCATATGTCGAGTTCACTAACTTCTGCATGTTTGCATGAAAGTCCTTCACCTATTTGGTAGTAATTGTCCGAAGACCTTGTACCTGTCATAATGCACAAGTTAGTTTCATCAAAAACTTCACAAGTATGTTTATCAAACTTGACATGCAAATTATCATCACACAATTGGCTTATGCTTATCAAATTTGAATTTAATCCTTCGACATGAAGCACATTGTGGAGCTTTGGCAGTCCTTCAACACTCAAAGTACCCTTTCCAACAATTTTTCCTTTAGCTCCCCCTCCATATGTCACTCTACCACATTTTTGCTCAACATAATCGGTGAGATATTCTCGTGATTCCGTCATGTGGCGTGAGCTTCCACTATCAAAGTACCAATGACCTGCAGTATTAGTTTTCAACGAAGTATAGACAACTTTACAGTGAGTTTTTACCTTTGGGACCCAAATTTGTCTTACTGTAGGTCGATGGTGAGAGGTGTTGCGGAAAATGTTGGACAACATTCGGGGAAATATCCTGCTCGACTTTCGATTCATGCAGTCATCCCTGAGTTTAAAACAGTATGGCCTGATATGTCAAGGCTTAAAACAGTAATGACATACATACATGCGTTTTCTTTTCCTAGGAACGGGTGCAGCATGTTGTTTTCTTGGTGGAGAACTTTTGATTGATGGCTCGGGTTGTGAATGTGTGGATATATCAGTTTTTCCTTTCACAAAGACTGTTGATTTGGAACATTCACCAATTTCAAACACACCGTCTTTGAAATCTAAGCCCTTCTTGTCATCTCTTCCCATCGAGAGTATGGATTCAATCTTTGATGTGCTCGAATTAAACTTGGACAATGTTTCTGTAATGCCCTAGAGTGTACGTGGATAAAATGAAAAGATGAAGTGTTGCTTGAAGAAAAAGACCGCACCCGCGCCTAGAGAAGCACTGCACCCGCGGTCCAAGAACGAGTGCACCCGCGGTTGATGGACAGAGAGTTGGAAATTATTTACAGAAATGACACCGCACCCGCAGTAATGTCACCGCTCCCTCGGTCTTATATGTACCGCACCCGCGGTCGTCGAATTTTAGAAAATGAAACGCATGCCGTGGGCATAGCGCACCCGCGGTAAAGAGTGACCGCACCCGCGGTGCTGCATGCGAGAAATCCACCTTTGAATTCCATGAAGACACATGGCAAATATATATATCTGATTGTGCTGAGTCTTCACTTTCACCATTTCCATCAGCTGAAAACGTGAGAGAGTGGGGAGAAGCTTCAACTCCTTATGCTTTAAGGTTGTGATTTTGAAAGAATTACATATTCAAATTTTAATCCAAGTTGAGATTCTTGTTCCTCTTGACAAGGGCTCCAAAAGGGTATACTTTCTATATCTTTTTAGCATGTTTTGAAGTTAACATGTGGAGGAAATTCATATATGTTTGTGATTATATGTTCTTGAGATTATAGATGTCGTAGAATCGTAAACGGATCGGTTATTGGATGTCGTATGCAATTTGTATGGAATTCCAGCTTTCATGTGCATGAGCTTATGCAGATTTTGAGATATGACACATAGATTGTGCAGATTATGAGTTGAGGATTATGATTGTTGAGATATGTTGAGATTTGAATGGACCGGTAGCGAGAAACTATGCCGTTATACAGTCGAATTGTATCAAGACTTGATATTGAGCTATACTAGTATTAGTTTGAGTTGTGATTTGATATTGTGCATCTCAGCATTGTCATTTCAGATTTGGATTGACATGTTCAATATCCCTACTGCGAGACTTCGATTTAGTCGACGACAAGAAGGTATAATTCATGTTTTGTTTGGGGAAGACACAACTCAAATGAGATTTAGTTTGAGTTTCCCAACAAAATCACATACTAGAATTATTGTTTATCTTTTGATATGATTGTGATTTGTTTATAGATTTATATTCAAATCTCTTGATATGATGATGCCTTGTTTATAGATTTATATTCAAGCCTTTGAGATAGGAGAGTTATTGGAAGACTTGCCAAACTAGATGTTCGGTGGTATCGACGCTTCGGATCAGATTTACTCCGATTGCAGACATTCGCTACAGACTTGACCGAAGTCTAGGAATAAGACGTACAGTTACCCCGATTTAGAGGGTAGGTGATAGACAGTGACGTCTTATTCACACCGGGATCCCTAGAGTAGAGTCGATTCGAGTCAAGACATGATTTGATTTGAGTTGCATGTTTAGATAGATCGGTTTCATAGACTATGGAGCCATTGTTATTGCTTTCATGCATGATTTATGATTTCGTATCAGCATGTATACATGTTTTATACTGGGATTTGTTCTCACTGGAGTTTCCGGCTGTTGTTATGTCTGTATGTGTGCATAACAACAGGTGGGGCAGGATCAGGGTCGTGACAAAGATGAGAGATCAAGATAGCGTGGTGACTTCGTTCACAGAAGATCACTAGTGATATTGTACTAGATTTGTACTACTCGTAGTTTATGGTTTGTATTAAACCCTAGTGATGTGTTGGTAGTAAGACATGACATGTATATTATATGTGTTGTAATTCAATAAAGAAAGATATTATGTTTAGTGTTTACATTTGAATTAATGTTAAAAAGCGAAAATTTGACCCACAGTTTGAAAAAAGATCCAGTTAATCCCAAAAAAAATTGAATTAGAGCCCGGGTCCCCACAACAGGTGGTATCAGAGCAGTAGGTTCTGTAGATTGAGATAGAATAGAATGAGTGGGGTAGATCGAGTCTTCTTCCTTGCTTTTGATGTGCTAGCATGATTTAATGCTTTCCCTATTATATGTTGTATTGTATCTGAGTTGATTTACAGCATATACTTGTAAAGACTGAATCAGAACCGATTCTGGATCAGAGGTATATGATCAGAGGAGGGCTGAGACAGATTGTATCCTAATCTGTTTGATAATCAGATATGCCGCCTAGAAGGATACCGCCACGAGCTGCAAGACAAGTGCCAGAACATGGGAGTACGTCAGGTACTCAGATGGATGTTACTGCGACACCGATGGAGACTTTGTTGAAGAGATTTCAATCATTCCATCCACCTACCTTGAAGGGCACAGAAAATGCAGTGGATTGCGAAAGCTGGTTGGATGATATAGAGATGTTATTTGAATCACTTGCCTATACAGATGAACGTAGAGTGAAGCTGGTTGGGCAACAATTGCAAGAAGTGGCCAAGAGTTGGTGGCTAACGGCGAAACGAGCCTTAGAACATCGAGGTATTGATATTACTTGGAAAGTCTTTAAAGATGAATTTTATCAACGTTTCTTTCCAGTGTCGTATCGAAAAGACAAAGGGGCCGAGTTCGCCAACTTGAGACAAGGCCAGTGGAACATAGAGGAGTATGTTGCCAAATTCTCGTCCTTACTTCGATTTGCACCTCACGTAGCAGGGAATGATGAGGCAGTGGCCGATCAGTTCATAAATGGTTTGAATCCGGATATCTTCACTTTAGTGAACACGGGGCGACCCAGCACTTTTTCTGAGGCGCTGAATCGAGCGAAGGGAGCAGAGGCTGGCTTGATTAGGCAGCGAGGAGCTTGCTATAGTGTTCAGGGTCAGAGACCGCCACCGTTCGCCACACAGTTTCCACCACCTCCTCCTCGATTTGATAGTGGAATCAGTAGTAGTGGGAAGAAAGATTCTTTGAAAGCTAAGGGTAAGCAGTTCAAGAGAGCAGGGAGCAGTTCATCGAGCTCCAGTGGGTCAAGACAGAGAGGTCCTGGCCAGAGTACAGATGTGACAGGTGTATATTGTACTACTTGTGGAGGCCGACATGCCACAGAGCAGTGTCAGAGAGTGATGGGCAGATGTAACATATGTAAGCAACATGGACATTTTGCCAGAGTCTGTCCCCAGAGAGGTGCACAGAGATTTCAGAGTGCAGGGTCATCAGCATCAGTGACTCAGCCTGAGAGGCAAGCTTCGTCTATCCATTTCTTCCAGCCCACACCTACACAGTCTCAACTTAGAGCCAGAGGTGGCCAGACAGCGAGCCAACCTCCCAGACAACAAGCTCAGGTGTTTGCACTGACCGAGGAGCAAGCCCAAGATGCACCAGACGATGTGATTGCAGGTAACTGTTTTCTTTGCGGTTATCCTACATACGTATTGATAGATACAGGTGCATCACATACATTCATATCAGAACGTTTTGCATTGACACATGCATTGCCTGTAGAGTCATTGTCTACTGTAGTGTCTATTTCTTCTCCGTTGAGAAGTGGTCTGATATCTGTGACTTCAGTTAGACATTGTGTACTACAGTTTGAAGGGCATGAGATCGATTTAGAATGTGTTGTACTTGGTTTATCTGATTTTGATTGTATTGTCGGGATTGACATGTTGACTAAGTACAGAGCCACCGTAGAGTGTTTTCACAAGATTGTCAGATTCAGACCTGAAATGACAGAGGAGTGGAAATTTTATGGTAAGGGTTCCAGATCTAGGATTCCCTTAGTATCTGCTCTGACTATGAGTAGATTATTGCAGCAAGGAGCAGAAGGGTTTCTTATTTATTCAGTAGATTTATTGAAATCGAGCCCGGCATTGGTAGATTTGCCAGTAGTACGGGAGTTTGCAGATGTATTTCCTGACGAGATTCCAGGGTTACCTCCAGCCCGAGAGGTAGATTTTTGTATTGATCTTATTCCAGGTACCGCTCCTATATCTCGAGCTCCGTATAGGATGGCGCCTATAGAGTTGAAGGAATTGAAAGCACAACTAGAAGATCTTCTAGCCAAGGGATAAATCAGACCCAGTGTATCTCCTTGGGGTGCACCAGTGTTATTTGTGCGCAAGAAAGACGGTTCTATGAGATTGTGTATAGATTACAGGCAGCTGAACAAGGCAACGATAAAGAACAAATATCATTTGCCTCGTATCGACGACTTATTTGATCAGTTGCAGGGATCATCTATCTATTCCAAGATCGATCTGAGATATGGATATCACCAGCTGCGAGTACGAGATATTGATATCCCAAAGAAAGCATTCCGAACCACGTATGGACATTACGAATTTATTGTCATGCCTTTTGGTTTAACGAATGCTCCAGCGGTGTTCATGGGGTTGATGAACCGTGTCTTTCAGAGATATTTAGATGAATTCGTGATTGTTTTTATTGATGATATTTTGGTGTACTCTAAGAATCTGAATGAGCATGCCAATCATTTGAGAATTGTGTTGCAAACATTGAGAAATGAAAAATTATATGCGAAACTGTCACAGTGTGAGTTTTGGCTGAGACAGGTTGTCTTCTTGGGTCATATCATATCTGGAGACGGTATTTCTGTAGATCCGAGTGAAGTTGAAGCTGTGATCAGTTGGCCGAGACCGACTTCTGTGCCAGAGATACGCAATTTCATGGGTTTAGCAGGGTACTATAGACGATTCATCAAAGATTTCTCCAGTATTGCGAAGCCGATTACCCAGTTAACGCAAAAGAATACACCATTTGTGTGGTCTGCGGATTGTGAGTCTAGCTTCCTAGAGTTGAAGAAGAGGCTGACCAGTGCACCTGTCTTGATGATTCCTTCAGGTAGTGGTGATTTTGAGGTATATTGTGATGCATCTCACAGAGGGCTGGGATGTGTTCTTATGCAGCGAGGCCATGTGATCGCATATGCCTCTAGACAGCTAAAGCCACACGAGATTCGATACCCCATTCATGATCTTGAATTGGCGGCTATCGTATTTGCCTTGAAGATCTGGCGTTATTATCTTTATGGTGAGAAATTTGAAATTTATTCTGACCATAAAAGCCTGAAGTATCTGTTTTCTCAGTCAGAGTTGAACATGAGACAGCGTAGATGGCTTGATCTACTGAAAGATTTTGATTGCGAGATCAAGTACTATCCAGGGAAGTCAAATGCAGCAGCAGATGCATTGAGCCGAAAGGTTTGTGCCCTATCCTTATCAACGATAGGTGTTTCAAATTTAGTTGAAGATTGTTGTTTGTCTGGTTTAGCATTTGACACAGATAGTAGACCGCTGAGACTTGCTTCGATTCAAGTTGAGCCAGATTTGATGATGAAAATCAAAGAAGCCCAAAGAACATATCAGAATATACAGCAGTCAATTCAGATGGTCAGATCAGGACATCAGTCTGAATATCAGGTACGTGATTTTGTCCTGTATGTGAATAACCGTATTGTAGTGCCAGATGTTTCAGAGTTGAAACAACAGATATTGTCAGCAGCGCACTGTAGTCGGTTCAGCATTCACCCTGGTGGCAGAAAGATGTATAACGATCTAAAGACACAGTTCTGGTGGAAACAGATGAAGTCAGACATTGCCGAATTTGTGTCTAAGTGTTTAAATTGCCAACAGGTGAAGGCCGAAAGAAAGAAGCCCGGAGGTTTACTTCAGAGTTTTTCTATTCCTGAATGGAAATGGGATCACATTTCCATGGATTTCGTGACTAAGTTACCTCGATCATCCCGGGGCTGTGATGCGATTTGGGTCATTATTGACAGATTGACCAAATCAGCGTGTTTTATTCCATACAGAATGACATATCGACACGATCAGATGGCAGAATTGTATGTCAGAGAGGTAGTTAGATTACATGGTGTGCCGAAGTCTATCGTATCAGATCGTGATCCATGATTCACTTCTCACTTTTGGCACAGTCTGCAGCAGGCCTTAGGTACGACATTACACCTGAGTACTGTTTATCATCCTCAGACCGATGGACAGTCAGAGCGGACTATCCAGACTTTAGAGGACATGTTGAGAGCTGTAGTGCTAGATTTCGGCACTAGTTGGCAAGATTCACTACCGTTATGTGAATTCTCGTACAACAACAGCTATCAAACGAGCATAGAGATGGCACCGTTTGAGGCATTGTATGGCAAGAAGTGCAGATCTCCGTTGTACTGGGATGATATATCTGAAGTACCAGAACTTGGGCCTGATATGATTCGGGAAATGACTGAGAAGGTGAAGATCATTCAGAAAAGAATGAAGACGGCACAGGATAGACAGGCCAAGTATGCCAATATTAGACGTAGACCGTTAGTATTTGAACAGGGAGACAGAGTATTCTTGAAGATTTCTCCTTTCAGAGGCGTCGTCAAATTTGGCAAACGCGGGAAATTGTCTCCTAGATACATCGGTCCATATGAGATTCTGGAAAAGATTTGCGATCGAGCATATCGATTGGCTCTTCCTCCTTCTCTATCCGGGATACATGATGTTTTTCATGTATCGATGCTGCGTAGATACATGCCAGATTATTCTCATGTCATTCAGCCTGACAAAGCTGAGCTAGATCAGACATTGAGTTATGTTGAACAACCGATACAGATTCTTGATCGGAAAGAAAAACAGCTCAGAACGAAGACTATTCCACTATTGAAAGTCCAGTGGAGTCATCATGGCACCGAGGAAGCGACTTGGGAGACAGAAGCAGATATGAAACAAAAATATCCCGAGTTATTCTTATGATGTGAGTATTTATTCAGCTTTTGACTTTACTGCTGTTCGTACATACTTTGATTAATTGATTTCACGTTCGAGGACGAACTAATATCTAAGAGGGGGAGAAATGTAATGCCCTAAAGTGTATGTGGATAAAATGAAAAGATGAAGTGTTGCTTGAAGAAAAAGACCGCACCCGCCCCTAGAGAAGCACCGCACCCCCAGTGCATGGACAAAAAATTAGTCATGTTACAGTAGGGTCACCGCACCCGCGGTCCAAGAATGAGTGCACCCGCGGTTGATGGACAGAGAGTTGGAAATTATTTACAGAAATGACACCGCACCCGCGGTGCAAACGTAACCGCACCCGCGGTAATGTCATTGCTCCCGCGGTCTTATATGTACCGCACCCGCGGTCGTCGAATTTCAGAAAATGAAAGGCATGCCGTGGGCATAGTGCACCCGCGGTAAAGAGTGACAGCACCCGCGGTGCTGCATGCGAGAAATCCACCTTTGAATTCCATGAAGACACATGGCATATATATATATCTGATTGTGCTGAGTCTTCACTTTCACCATTTCCATCAGCTGAAAACGTGAGAGAGTGGGGAGAAGCTTCAACTCCTTATGCTTTAAGGTTGTGATTTTGAAAGAATTACATATTCAAATTTTAATCCAAGTTGAGATTCTTGTTCCTCTTGACAAGGGCTCCAAAAGGGTATACTTTCTATATCTTTTTAGCATGTTTTGAAGTTAACATGTGGAGAAAATTCAGATATGTTTGTGATTATATGTTCTTGAGATTATAGATGTCGTAGAATCGTAAACGGATCGGTTATTGGATGTCGTATGCAATTTTTATGGAATTCCAGCTTTCATGTGCATGAGCTTATGCAGATTTTGAGATATGACACATAGATTGTGCTGATTATGAGTTGAGGATTATGATTGTTGAGATATGTTGAGATTTGAATGGACCGGTAGCGAGAAACTATGCCGTTATACAGTCGAATTGTATCAAGACTTGATATTGAGCTATACTAGTATTAGTTTGAGTTGTGATTTGATATTGTGCATCTCAACATTGTCATTTCAGATTTGGATTGACAGGTTCAATATCCCTACTGCGAGACTTCGATTTATTCGACGACAAGAAGGTATAATTCATGTTTTGTTTGGGGAAGACACAACTCAAATGAGATTTAGTTTTAGTTTCCCAACAAAATCACATACTAGAATTATTGTTTATCTTTTGATATGATTGTGATTTGTTTATAGATTTATATTCAAATCTCTTGATATGATGATTCCTTGTTTATAGATTTATATTCAAGCCTTTGAGATAGGAGAGTCATTGGAAGACTTGCCAAACTAGATGTTCGGTGGTATCGACGCTTCGGATCAGATTCACTCCGATTGCAGACATTCGATACAGACTTGACCGAAGTCTAGGAATAAGACGTACAGTTACCCCGATTGGGAGGGTAGGTGACAGACAGTGACGTCTTATTCACACCGGGATCCCTAGAGTAGAGTCGATTCGAGTCAAGACATGATTTGATTTGAGTTGCATGTTTAGATAGATCGGTTTCATAGACTATGGAGCCATTGTTATTGCTTTCATGCATGATTTATGATTTCGTATAAGCATGTATACATGTTTTGTACTGGGATTTGTTCTCACCGGAGTTTCCGGCTGTTGTTATGTCTGTATGTGTGCATAACAACAGGTGGGACAGAATCAGGGTCGCGACAGAGATGAGAGATCAAGATAGCGTGGTGACTTCGGGCACAGAAGATCACTAGTGATATTGTACTAGATTTGTACTACTCGTAGTTTATGGTTTGTATTAAACCCTATTGATGTGTTGGTAGTAAGACATGACATGTATATTATATGTGTTGTAATTCAATAAAGAAAGATATTATGTTTAGTGTTTACATTTGAATTAATGTTAAAAAGCGAAAATTTGACCCACAGTTTGAATAAAGATCCAGTTAATCCCAAAAAGAATTGAGTTACAGCCCGGGTCCCCACAGTTTCAGTTGCCTTTTGAAGTTCTTCTTTGGTCTTTCCCAGTTCTAAGTCCTTTTTGCACAGAATTACTTCAAGTTTGGCAACCACGGCTCTTAGATCAGTGTTTTCCTTTACAAGAGTGGAGTTGAGCTTGTTTCTTTTGGTCCAATCCTCAAACAATTCTTCATAAAGCTTTTGAACACTCTCAAGAGTCATCTTTTCATCATCAGCTTCTGATTCATCATCTCCACTCGAATTTTCAGAAGTTGTGGATTTCAAACACATTGAATTTTTGGAGATGTTGCGGCCAGGTGTGGCAACACCTAAAGGATTCACTTGCAACCAGCGTTTTTCTTCATTCCTTGGTCGAAACTGTTGTTGGACAGGAGGTTTAGGAGCTGGTGGTCGAAGTGCTCCGTTTGCAAGTGACGTGTCCATTAAATATTTCTGTCAAAACAAAATAAAAACCAGAATCAGCACTTAGTATATCAAGAGTAGGCTCTGATACCAGTTGTTAGAATTATTTTATTCGACAGATACATAAATTAATGAGAATATCAGAATGGGATGTAAAATAGTAAATTCGTGTTTTATCAGAATTAAATGTTGTGCCAGATGTTACAACATCTCGGACAACATGCAGCGGAATATTATATTTTGTAACACAAATTCACTTTAAATAAACAGATGGACGAGATTAAATATGCACAAGTATAAATACTTGTGCGGTGCCTCATGGCAAAAATTAATCACTAGAAAACCAAACCGATTACAAAAACCTAACACTAGTGATTATGACAAAAATCAATTTTCTCAACAAGTTGAGAAAATAAAGCTTTCTAAAAACAACCAACAATATTAAAACATGAATAAGAAAGCAAAAAACGAGATCCCTAAAAACACGAGCAGCTAAACACGATCTTCAGCCAACATCGTTACGGATGTTGTCTATAGATGTTGGCAACATTCAGGGCAACACGTAAACCAGCACTCTTCAAAACAGCAACGTCTTTGTAGAATTATTTGTCTCTGAAATCTCGACGTGCAAAAGTGCATGAGTTATGCATTCATGAAAACCTCCGAGCGAAGAGTGGAAAACAAAACGGACGACTCCTCTTCAAAACAACAACGCCTTTGTAGGATGTTTTTCTATGAGAATCATGACGTGCACAGTGCGTGTATATTGATTGAGAAGAGAGAAAAGACGACCACGAAAATCTCCCATGAAGAACTCCCACGAAAATCACCTCCACGAAAATCTCTTCCACTAAAACTCTCTGAATTTTTCTTCGTCTCTCTCTCTCTCCCTCTCTCTCAATTCTTTTTAATCTTCATCTCTGTTATTTATAATTTACTTCATCTCACAAGAAAATCTACAAAATAAAGAAATCAAGAGTTAAATCAATAATATCATATCTTCAAGATCTTTAGCATAAATATAATATCTATAAAAGGCAAACCCAATATTCCACATAATCTTATCAAGAATGAAATTAGATTTAAGGAAGATATTATATCACAATAAAATCTTAACATAATTATCTAGAAAGGCAAAACCATAATTAAATATTAGACACAATCAAATCAACAAGGAAATATAATATTAGGGAAATTATTTAAGATAAGAAATTATATCAATTAAATAAAGAAAATATATTTCCCTTCAATATATATATTTAATGACGGACTTTAATTTACAGTAAAGTAAAAGTAAATGCATGTAATCTGATGTATATTTGATTTGTTGACTTTGTTACACTAGATGATATTATTTAATAAATTTATTATAAATTTTTTATTAAATTAAATTTGAGAGTTTAAAATGTATTTTTAAATTAATTAGCTTTAAAGTTTATTTTGGGCAAACCAGTTACAAGATCATGGTTACTCAAATAGGCAATAGATTTAAAGTTTAAGTGGTTCAACCTCTTATGCCATAACCATTTTTTAGAAGACTTGGAAGCAATGAACAAACTGGTGCATAAGGTTGTTCAGCCCAACTGACTTTGTAAGTATTTCCACAACGATTTCCAGTTATGATGACCTCATCAGTTGAGTCTCTAACTGAACAACTGTGTCTGTCAAACTGAACTGAGAAATTATTGTCGCATAACTGACTGATGCTAATCAAGTTATACTTCAAATTCTCAACTATCAAAACATCTTTAATTGTAAAGTTACCATGGATAAGCTTACCCTTATCCACAGTTTTACCTTTGGAGTTGTCTCCAAAATTGATGTTTGGTCCAGTATATTTGATCAGTTGAGATAGCAAATTTGCATCTCCTGTCATATGCCGCGAACAGCCACTGTCTAGATATCAAGTTGATTCTTTGTTTGTACCTGTTACCTGCTATCACACAGTATATATAATTTTGGTACCCAAATTCATTTGGGTCCTAAACTGATTAGTCCTTTAGGAACCCAGACTTGGACCAGTCTAAACGACTTCCCAGTTGCTGTGTTCCAAATGTTTTTTCTTGAATTCTTGGCATTATGTGTGTGATGTGAGGATGAAACAGTATGATTTGTATCTTTTTTCAACTGACTATTCTTTTGATATCGTTTCTGAACTGGCTTATAGTTGTAGTAATTGTAATAGCCATTCATTGAGTACTATTTTTGTAACTGAATCATTTAGGTGACCAGTTTCTTGTATCAGTTGAACTCTTAGAGCTATATCCAATTCCATACCATTTGCCTTTGTTCTTACTTTCAGTCAATTGAACAGCTGGTTTACTAGGTTCTGAGAATTCATTTACCATAGTTGATTTTACAAAGGTAATGTAATTTCCTTTGTTTTCATTCAACCTTGGTTGTGTATCACTTGCAGAATTTTCATCATGATTGTTAAAGCCTAAACAAGTTTTATCATCAACTGATTTTTGTGAATTCTATATTTCAGTCAGTGCAATTGAAGACTTGTTCCAAGCTTGAATCAGTTCAATATGTTTTGAAATTTCTGTTTTTAACTGACATATCAAAGCTTGATTTTCAATCATTTCAGCTTTTTGTTGTGCAATCTCCCTTCTCAGACTCAACAGTTCAACTGAATCATCAGTTTCTGTTTTGTTGTCATTGAGATCAGTTTGCTCAGTTCTAACCTTCTCAAATGATCGAGCAAGTTTGTGATAATCATTCACCATGTCATGCAATGTGGTAATGAGTTCCTCACGAGTGAAATCAGTAGACCTGAAGTCAAATACATGTTCACCTGCTGACTTCAGTTCAGCATCATCTGTCATTAAGCACTTGACTTCCTCTTCATCTTCACTTGAACTGATTGGGCTTTCTGGTTCTGACTCGTCACTGTCAGTTTCTGCCCACTTAGATTTGCTCTCTTCATCCAAAAGCACTTCATGTTTCTTTTTGAATGATTTTTTTTCATCTTTGGCCCTTCTTCTATGCTCATAGGGCTTCTTTCCCTTTACAGTTGATCCTCGACTGTCCTTCTTTGGCTTAGGACAGTCTGCTATGAAATGACCAGATTTGCCACAGTTGTAGCAAGCATAGGATTCTTCTTTGGACTGATTTTTTTGATATTGCTTCTGGAAGTTTCCTTGATTCCTCCTCATAAGCCTTCCAAATTTCTTGACAAATAATGACATAGCATCATTGCTCAGTTGATCAGCAGATTTGTCAACTGAACTAGTTGGTTCCAATCTGACAGCAGTTAAAGCAGTTGTGGCGGTAGGTGTAGAAGGTTCTCCTTCTCTGGTTTGTAGTTGAAACTCGTAAGCCTTTAGATCAGCAAACAAGTCATGAAGTTCGACCTTGTTAAGGTCCTTTGACTCTCTCATTGCCATGGTCTTGACATCCCATTCTTTGGGAAGACCTATGACCACATTCAGTGCCACTTCTTTGTTCGAATACACTTTTCCAAATGCATTCAGTTCATTGATAATACCACTAATCCTTTAATCATACTCGTTCATGGATTCTCCAGCCTTTATCTTGATGTTGTCAAATTTCTGAACAGCAACTGATAGCTTGTTCTCATTTGTTTGCTCGTTTCCTTCACACAGCTGGATCAATTTCTCCCATATCTCTTTGCCAGTTTTGCACATCTTGATTTCGCTGAAAGTGACTTTATCCAGCGTTTTATATAAGATATCCTTAGCAACATTATCTAGGTTGACTTTCCTTTTATCCTCAGTTTTCCATTCCTCTCTGGACTTTTCTATGCGATGAGGTGCCCCATCGGTAATGGCAACTGATGTATTTGCTTTTAAGATCTTCATGGGACCATTAGTAATGACATACAAATGTCTTCATCTTGTACAGCTAAATGAGCCTGCATTTTGATTTTCCAGTCGTCAAAATCTTCTCTGGAAAACATCGGTATTTTATTGAATGAATACATGTTGATCAGTTTTGTGAATAAGAGTATTCTAAGACAAGATTCAACTGCTCTGATACCACTTGTTAGGATCGGTTGATTGGTTGAGATGTGTTTAGAAATGGGGGTTTAATAAACACTCACGATTTAGAATCTTTTCGAAGGAAGTGTCGGTTCTGTGACAAACTTAAACTAGGAATCTTTTCAGTCAATGACAATCAGTTTAATTGATAACAGTTGCAGAAATAAACTGACTAAAAGATAGAATAAATAACTGAAGTAGTAACACACAAAGATTTATGGATGTTCAGAGATTGAAATAACTCCTACGTCACTTCTTCTATCACAAGGATAGGATATGCACGAAAAGACTTTGATCGATACAAAATTTGTACAAACCCACTTCACTTTAGAATTAACACTGCCAAAACTGAAACTCTTAGTTTACTAAATATCTCACAGTTCTTCGAATGAATTTAGCACAACTGATCTAGTTAAGATCAAATAAACAATAAAACAGTTTGTGCTTGTAAGCTCAAAAGGTAGCCTCAAATGCTACAAATAAATCAGATAAGTGTGAGCTTTTTGATTCTTGAGTAAGAGCAATAAATTCAGTAGGGTAACAACAATCTTGAGAGAATAGATAGATCGATTTTTTGCTCAACTGCTCTTCTCACCTATTTATAGGCTTCTCTTCAACGGTAACATTAAATATAATTTGAATCATTATATCTATTGATTGCCACGTCAATATTCCTCTGACATTTGTACACTGTAAGCTCTGAAATGCCACGTTCCACTACGAGTTGCAGTCTGCTTTGTATTGTTGTCGGTTGAATGTCCTTTTCAACAACTGATGACGTGTAAAGCTGAATGATCAGCTGATAAGCTCACAACGAAATATATCAACTGATCAGTTTCCAACTGATCAGTTAGTTGTCTTCATAAGTTCAGTTCAGCTGGTTTCAGATGCCTTCGATAAACTGCGCATTAATCTTCAGTTAGACAACTGTCAGTTGATTTATGTAATTCAGTTACTTCAAGCTAGTTGATCTGTTAGTGCAATAAATTAATCACTTAGTTTGTCAAACAATCGAAATTAAGTTTCCAACAAATTTACTACTTTAAAATAGTGTTAAAAGTTATTTAAAAGTTTTTCATACTATTTTCAAAACTATTTGAAAATATTTATATGTCGCTCTTTAGCAAAGAGTTGAGAGGATTGGTTCCGCAACTAACGTTGTAGCCACTTCTCTAGATTATTAGCTTTGGGATTTAATCAGCCTGCAGGGGACTGAGAATCATCTACGAAGATGCGCAGCTAAAATGCCCGTTGAACAAGTTTTCAGTTGCAAGCCTACCAGGTCAGCTGTTCTTCAGACGAAACTCATCCATGCTGGGACGTTGGTTGATTAAATCACCGGCCGTATTTCAGTTGAGCCTAGTCAGAGTCTGCTCGACCAGTTAGTCTACAAAGAAATCAAGTTCAAGCAGTTTAACTCGTTTATCTTGCAAACTGAACTCACCAATTCAGCATTTCAAGCAGTCAAGCAACTAGTTGATGGTATATCCAGTTCTAGCGCATAAACCAACTGATATCTGATTTTTTTAAAAAATATGCTACTGTTGTAGCAATTTTTCTTGTTCAGCTGATGTATGTACTCAGATGTAAATACAAGAAAATTTATTTAAATATACATAATATTTGTTTAGCTGTGTTTCGTTGTGACTGAATTGATATTTTCAGATTTCTTGTCTACATTGCTTGAATGATTATAACCTCTGAATGAATGATTAAATAAGTATTTTTCAAATACGAGTTTTTATTCAATCTCAAAGGGAGATTTTTTCTTTTATCCTCAAACTGAAAAATAAAATCATTTTTTAATCAGTGTTTAAAATTCAGTTGTTAAGAAGAATTTCTTTCTTTTCGACAACTGAAAAGTGTTTTCTTTAATTTTGTTAAAATTCAATTTTAGATGGGGAGTTTTTTTTTTATTATCTCTAAATGGTTTTCAAAACTTCTTTAATTCAGTTCTTGAGGGGGAGCTTTTAACAATGTTTAAATGTACTAACCGTTGAACTGAATATATTGTGCTTAATTGCTCAAGTTTTGTGATCATCGAAAAGGGGGAGATTGTTGGAACTTTTCAAGTTCGCAATCTTGATTTTGATGTTAACAAAAGTTGTTATTTTGTGTTACTAATAATCTACCTTAGTGTGCAGAAGCTAGGATCAGTCACGAGCTGTTTACATCGCTAACTGAAGACTCAACTGATTGCACAAACTTAATCAGTCTAACTGTTACGACAATTGAGCAGTCCAGCTGATTGTCCAGTTGATAGGTGGTTCAGCAAGAAAACCTCAAAAGCCTGGCCAGCCGAAGGAGTGTTCAACTGATGAAGAAACCCAGCTGATCAGTTCAATTGAACGAGAGTGACATCAGTTGAACTGACGAGTCAACTGATTTCACCAGCCCAACTGAAGATCAGTTCAGCTGACCAGTTCGGAGCATCAATCAAAATCTTTCAGTTGTAGATGAAGACAAACTCTTTCAGTGGATTCCAGCTATACGTGAAGGTACAAAGCCACTGTCCAGTCAAAGGACAATAATGGACGTTGCATCAGAGCATTAAAGACAAAACGTTTCAGAAGGGCAGTCGAAAAGTCGATATACAAAGTCCAAGAAACGAATTCAAGATGCAACATATACGATAAATGATTCTCACTGTACGTTCAGTTTTTTCGCCTATATAAAGAGAAGATCGGTGAAGATTCAACAACAACAATATAAAAAGAAGAAAGATGAAACGTCCTGTCCTTTTTCTTGCTTTAAAAGTACTAGAAATTTTTTTTTTAACACTCAATTTTCGGCCATGTACCCTTCTCACATGAAATATTTTCCCCTTTAAAATTAAACATTAACCAACTAGCATTTTAAAAACCAAGTGCAATAGTGATAAAATGAAATCATCGCATATTTTACCAAACCTAAAAAGCAATAATTTGAAAAGAATAGCCCATACTAAACCTCTCAAAAATCTCTCAAATGCATAAATAAATAATCTTAAAAATCTTTAATCATAAAGCATGAATCAAAAGTCATAATGCGGAAAAAGTAGAAGCGCTGGTCCTCGGGTTGTGTGCGCCTTCAGTCCAGTCAAATCACCCGTCAAGTCCTCCCTCAAACTCACCTGCATCCATTACACCTAGTGAGTCTAAAGACTCAACACACGATCATCTTTATAGCAAGTAATACGTAATACAGTCAACATATAACAGTGAAAAATATTTGTACTTAAAATATCGTTTTCATGAAGATGCATAAACTTCAAACATGAACATTTTCGTGAACCTTTTATGATGCATGAACTTTAAATAGGAACATTTTCATAATGATGCGTCAACTTTAAGTATAAACATTTTCATGACATGCATAACATAAACCTTAACATTTCCTTTTTCCTCAACATGGCATAACATAAACATTTTTCATGATCATAAACATTTTTCTTTTCCTTTTCCTTTGTTGAATTCAGATCGTTAATTGTGACTTTCCTCAAACCTCAAAAGTCGATGGATCCATCTACATGTAACCACAGTATTGGGCGGCGGGGGACACCAGCAACACTCTCACCGGTCAACTGGGCCCTAGCCTATCATGATCGAATAGAAATACGATCGTCGGGGCTCCCTCTGGGGCCTTCTCCCATAAATGGGCTCCCTCTGGGGCCTTCTCCCCTCACGATATTCCCATTCTTACCTCAAACCCCAAATCCTCATAACCTCATATTCGCAATAATGGAAACACGATCGTCGGGCTCCCACTAGGACAATCACCCTCACGACATCGCCATCATTAACGAATTAGTCACAATCACTTCATTTCCTTCAACATTTACATTCTCATCACTTTATAAAATCGTGCATAACATATATTTTGTTTTTGAAACCAAGCATGCAACACGTCTTTTAAATGTCTTCCTTAATTCATAAAAATCCCATGGACATTAAAGAAATCATAATTTAATCATGAACATTTCATAAACATTTAAAATGACATTTTACCCTCAAAACATGTAAAATAACATTTTTACATATTAAATCATAACCATCTAAAATTCCTTAATCATTTAAAATATCATTTTACATATAAAATCTCATAAACATTTAAAATATCATTTTAACATAAAAAATTCCATAAACATCCATAACTATAGAAAATAATAATATTAGCACATAAAACAGCATTCAGGGCACTGCCATGACGTTTACTAATTTTTAGGTGTAAAAAGACCGTTTAACCCCTAGGCTTGACATTTTACGATTTTGACTTTTTTCTTGATTTCTTGACTCTAACATGTCCCAAATAATTATTTAAGCTTATATGAATTTTTCCATAATTTTATTTAGCATAAATATTATACTTTTTCATTTATCTTTAATTAACTGTTTTGACGGTGTTTTAATCCCGAAAAATCCCAAACTTTAATATAAAATTCCTAAATTCTAAATTCAGTCTTTTAATATTTTTTTAGCACTTATGGACCATGACTCGAACCCCGTGAGCCGTTTTCCAATTTTTCTTTACTTAAAACACCCTATTTGACACCTAAACTTCGACCCCGAGCCAACTTCCGATTTTCACGAGTTACCCCCAAACCATGTTGATCCAAAACCTAGCCAACCCATCTAGGGACCCTACTGTGCAAGCCCAGCCCGTAAAACAAGCCCTAGCCCGATCAAAACCTTCCTGAATCTCGACCATGTTCTGTACGTGTGTGTGTTTGTGAGTTCCTTTGAACACGAGGACTCCTAACTAGTCTAGGACTTCTCCCAACCCTTAACCACCGAACCCACCTAACCCTGACCATCCTCGGACCATGCCCAGACTCGACCCAACCAGCACCGAGCCCCTGAACCCACGCAGCAGCCAGGCGCACATCACTAGCGCGCGAGACCCAATGTGTGCGCGAGAGTCCACCTAGCGTGGGACTCCTTGCAGCAGCCAGCACCGAGCCCTAGACTTCCTGCCCCACTCTGAACCACCTCAAGTCATCACCCAAACCACCTAGCCCAGCCATCAACCGAGCCATTCCTCTGAAACTCTCGACCGACCACCATCATCTTACGGAAAGAGTCCTATGCAGCGTGGACTCTTCCCTAGCTTGGTACACGAGTCCTAGCCGTGCTAGGCCTCTTACTAGGACCTAGTCACGTCCCAATCTAGCCCTCCTCAAGACTTAGTCGAGCCCCTAAGCCCCATGCATCACAACTGAACCCATGAAGACAAACCAACCTCTCGCTATTCTTTCCTTTTCCCAATTTCGGTTCCAGCTTTCTGTTGTGTACATGTGCAGCCTGTGTGGGTGACTTAGGACCCTTTAAAACATGTATAAACCACCCTTAAACTTTACCTAATCATGGCAGCCCCTTAACCAAACAATAAACACATTATTGGGTTCGAAAATCATGTTTCTTCATGTATACATGCAATATACCGAAAATTATGACAGATATTTCATGTTCTTCATGCATACAATAATTCAAACAATAATATGATATGATGGATGAGAAAAGGAGATGTATGTCGTGCCTTTGCGTTATGCACGCACGAAAAACCGTTGACGTCGAAGAACGGATCGAAACCTTTGGCTTGTTTCCCTTAGAACCCTTCGAAAACCCTACTGAATTTTTCCTTCAATATGGTGTGCCGTGTGTGATGTGGGTTGTGAGGAGAGTTTTCAGAAAAAAAAAAATTGAGTGGCCGTGAGGTTTGATTGCAAAGTGAAGGGTTTTGTGTGCATTAGTATATTAAATACACTAATTAAATAGTTAATTAGGCTTTAGGCCTATTAAGGGGTTTAATTAGGCCCAATAGTCTTAATTAAAATATTAAAAATAATTTTGGTAAAATAAGGTTGTGAATTTAATAGCCGGGTTGCCGAGAAGTTGTATTTTTGTTGAAAAACCAACACCGATAAAATTTATGTCCCGGCGTTTAAAATCACCTCAAAACCCCTTATTTTCAAAAATATGAAAAGCATCGACCATATTTTAAATAATTAAAAATAATCATTTAATAAAAACATTTGACATTTTTCAGCCCTCGGTCCCCGTTCATCGATCGTCACTTTGAATATTCCTAAAAATACAATTTTATGCATGATAACAATAAAAATCTCGTTTAACATATGAACAAGTATGTCACATAATTAATTAGTAATTAAAATCAATTATTACTTATTTTTCATTATTTCCTAGATTCGCATGCAGTTGGATTACGTCGTCTTAATTTTGGACCTTACAAAAGATATACAGAAAAAAAAGAACTTCAACGCAGACAAGATAGAAAAGAAAGGGCACGTACATTGCACATCAGCTTTCAGAAGCATTCAGTCCAGAGAGACACTTTAACGTATTATCTGCTTAGTTTAGAAGCCTATTTCCCTCAATATGTGAGAACATCCTTCAGTTCTCACACACAAACACTCTCAACCACTCAAATTGTAACGCCCCGAAAATTTAAAGGGGCCACGCGAACCACATGCATATAAATTATTAAATTCTTTGTATTTTGATTAAAATGTTTTATTTGCATTAATTAATTATGTGGTGCATATTTGCGTGTTTAAAATATATTTTTCTACATGGTTGCATTAAAATGTATTTTTTAAAGGTTATTCGAGTTGCGATCGAGGAACGGAGACCGAGGGCTGAAAATTAGAAAATGTTTTTATTAAATAATTATTTTTAATTATTTAAAATATGGTTGTTGCTTTTTAGTATTTTTGAAAATAAAGGGTTTTGAGGTGATTTTATACACCGGGACGTAAATTTTATCGGTGTTGGTTTTTCAACAAAAAATACGAACTTCTTGGCAACCCGACTATTAAATTCACAAACTTATTTTACCTAAATTATTTTTAATTTACTAATTAAGCACTAATTGGCCTAATTATATGCTTAATGGGCCTAAGCCTAATTAGTAAATAATTAGCTATAAAATATATTAAAAACCCTCCCCAAACCTAATACTTTGCACGCCCCACTTCCCTAAAATTTACAAATTCTTTCTCCCTAGCAAAACATCACACGGCACACACAAAATAATTTGGAGAAATTCAAAAGCTTCAAGGGAGTTCAAGCCATGATCGTTCGTCGCCGTTCTTCGATTCGTCAACGTATATTCTTGCGTAAATTACGCAAAGGCACGCCATACATCTTCTTTTCTCGTTCATCACATCATATTATTGTTTAAATTATATTTGAATGAAAAGCATGAGGTTTTTATGAATATTTTTGAAATATTGCATCTACATGAGGTAAACTTGTGAATTGTTGTTCCAAAAACATGAATATTATGTTGATTAGGGGCTGCCATGATTAGGATAGGTTGAGGGATGTTTTTACATGTTATATTGAGTCCTTAATCACCCTAAAACGCTGCAAATATGAGAAAAATAAAGCTGGAACCGTGGGCAAAGATTTTACGAGAGGGCCGTGAGGTTGTGTGTTGGGTACTAGATGTATGTGGCTTGGTTCCTATGCATGGGGTCATGGGGCTTGGCCAGGGCTGGCTGCGGCTCGAGTTGGGTCAGTTTTGAGGGCTGGTAGAGTCCTAGCATGGCTAGGACTCAAGGGGCAGCAAGCTAGGAAGAGTCCGATGGTGCAAGGACTCTTCCAAAACACGCAGGGGAAGAAGGATGCTAGGGGGCGGCTCACGGCTGGCTTGGGTGAGCCAGGCTGGTATTTAGGGTCTAGAGAGGATGGTCCGGGGTTGGGTCAGTGGCTGATGTAGTTTGGTTCAAGGAGGGCACGAGCGAAACCTGTAACGTGGAGAAGCATGGAGTCGCGGCGCTGCTATCTTCTGATTCAGTGGCTCGTGCGCAGGGTACAGGGTCTGGGCTTGGTCTGGGCGTGGTCCAGGGGTGGTCAGGGTTGGCTAGGCTCGGGGTGGCTCGGCTGGAGGTGACCTAAGAGGAGTAGGAGTCTTCTAGCGTGAGTTCAAGGGGAGTGCAGAATTGGGTCAAGTTCAGTAGGCTTTTTGAACAGGTTAGTTTCATGATTTTGGGCTGGGCTTGGTCAGTAGGGTCCCTAGGTGGGTTGGCTAGGTTTTGGCTCAAGATGGCTTGGGTGTGGCTCGAGTAAAATTTGAGATGGCTCGGGTGGTTCGATAAGGTGTCTAAAATGAAAATTTAAGAAGTAAAATTGAATCCAAAGGTCCACGGGAGTGGCTCATGACTTGGAAGGGTAAAATAAATCTTAAAAATGTTATGTGTAAAATTTGGGATCAAAATAACGAGTTTTTGATTTATTCGGGATTTAACCGCCGCACGAAACGCTAATTAACGAGTTAATTGAAACGCCTAGTTTTAAGCCTTATAAAATTATGAAAAATTAGTGTTAAGCTTAAATAATTGTTAGAAGTCTAAGTTTTTAATTTGGGAATTTTATATTCAGGTTTGGTTTAATTCGGGATTAAAACGCGTTAATACGTCTTATTTAAAGATTAAATTAAAAGTCCTCGATTTAGGCAAAATAAAAATATGGAAAAATTAATGAAGGCTTAAATAATTATTTGAGACATGTTAGAGGCATGAAATCAAGAAAACGTCAAGAAACGTAAAATGTCAAGTCCAGGGGTAAAACGGTCTTTTTACACTTAGAAATTAGTAAACGTCATGGCAGTGCCCTAAATGCTATTTTTATGATATTATGATTATTTTTAAATGTTTATGAAATGTTCATGATTAAATTATGATTTATAAATGTCTAAGGGATTTTATGATTTAAGGAAGACATTTAAAAGACATGTTGCATGCTTGGTTTCAAAAACAAAATGTTATGTTATGCATGATTTTTATAAAGTGATGAGAATGTAAATGTTGCAGGAAGTGAAGCGATTGTGACTAATTCATTAATGTTGGCGACGTCGTGAGGGTTATGGTCCCAGTGGGAGCCCGACGATCGTGTTTCCATCATTACGAATATGTGGTAACGGTTATGTGGTAACGGTTTTGTGGTAACGGAAGAATGGAAATATCGTGAGGGGAAAAGGCCCCAGAGGGAGCCCATTTATGGGAAAAGGCCCCAGAGGGAGCCCCGACGATCGTATTTCTATTCGAATAATGATAGGCCAGGGCCTAGTTGACCGGTGAGAGTGTTGCTGGTGCCCCCCGCCGCCCAGTACTGTGGTTATATACAGATGGATCCATCGACCTTCATGTCATGATCAGGAAAGTCACAATTAACGATCTGAATTCAACAAAGGAAAAAGAAAAGGAAAAAGAAAAATGTTTATGATCATGAAAAATGTTTTATGTCATGTCATGTTGAGGAAAAAGGAAAAAGGTTGAGGTTTGTGAAATGCATGTCATGAAAATGTTTATGCTTAATTTTATGCATCATGAAAATATTTATGAAAATGGTCATGTTTGAAGTTCATGCATCTTCTTGAAAACGATATTTTAAGTACAAGTATTTTTCACTGTTAGATGTTGATTATATTACGTATTATTCGTTATCAAGATTATGGTGTGTTGAGTCTTCAGACTCACTAGGTGTGATGGATGCAGGTGAGTTTGAGGGAGGACTTGACGGGTGATTTGACTGGACTGAAGGCGTACACAACCCGAGGACCAGCGCTTCTACTTTTCCGCATTTACGATTATGACTTATGATTTATGTTAAGATTTTTAAGACTGTTTATTTATGCTTTGAGAGATTTTGGAGAGGTTTAGTATGGGCTATACTTTTCAAATTATTGCTTTTCTAGGTTTGGTAAAACAGTAGACGATTTCATTTTATGACTAGTGCACTTGATTTTAAAAATGTTAGATGGATGATGTTTTATTTTTTAAAGGGGTAAAATATTTTATAAAAATATTTTCATGAGGTAAAGGTACGTGACAGAAAAATCGAGTGTTTAAAAAAAATTCTAGCACTTTTAAAGCAATAAAAAGAGCAGACGTTTCACAAATATAGTTTCTCACAAAGACGTTAAGCTTGTGTATGTATTCTTTGACACATAGATGTTAAAGAAGTGTTGGCTGGAAGGTGCTGCCTTCAGTCGTAGCTAGGAGTTCAGTTTAGGCTGTAGTGTAAGTCCTAGCTGAGTGGGTTTGTATTAAGTACTGTATAAATCAAAGTCTTGTAGTGGATCCTACCCGAGGCGATAGAAAGGGTGACGTAGGAGCAGTTGAAGTCTCCGAACATCCATAAACATATCTTGTATATTTAACTGAATAACTAATGTTTTCAAACTGTTTGGATCAATTAGAGTATCCGATAAGTTCAGTTGTCACCATAACTGAACTGACAACTGAACTGATGAATGCAAAAACTAATCTACCCTTTTTCGGTTATTCAGTTTACATGAGATAAAATGTTTTCTAATATAACAGTCTTCTTCACGAAGAATTACTTCGAGTTTCTTCCGCTTGGTTTTAAACCAAACTCGATTTAATCCATCGGTGTTACCATTCTTAGAACACGAGCTATTGCAGCTGATTGGAGAATATAGTGTTTGAAATGCCTTCAAAGGCACTAGCACACTCGTTCCTTCAGCTCAAAATATTCTTAAAATTCTAAATCATCAAAAATTCTTACCATTTAACTCATTCAATCCGCACTTATTGTTAAACTAGTCCCCAAATTCTTTCAAAATTGCAAAATAAATTCTTAATTTTCTCAAAATTATCCAATTGCTCCTTAATTTCGAAATTTCCACTATTAACCCATAATTTTTCGGCATTCTTAATTTCCTTCTACGGGTTTCCCATAAAATAAATTTCGATAATTTTAAACTTATTTACCCAAAAAACAATTCTCATAACAATCTTACTTTTCATCAAAACTTAAAATCCCAATTTATACATTTTCTTACTTCCAACGATAATCGTTGTCTTCGAATCATTATTACTCATGAGTAATTCCCAAAAATTAATTGCACTAGTAACCATGAATCATAAATATTTTCTTAGCAAATCTATGTGTCCCAAAGACATTCATAATATTCACGATTAACTTATGGCCCAAAAAGTAGAATGTCAATACTAACACAAAAAATTCAACATAGTCCAATCCCATCACAAAGCCAACATGCGTTGGAATCAAATAATTCCTTATTTCATATCTTATCACATATAACAACTCTAAAGCATATAAAACATATATCATCATAAACCTATTAAACATGTGACGTGAACATATAATTCATGTACTTATGCAGGTATCATCATAAAATCATATAAAGTATATAAACTTAAAAATTTGAGGCTTGACGACTGAGCTTCCCGGCACTGATGGTAGCACAACCCTTTGCAAAAACCATTGTTCTGATACCAACTGCAACTTCTGCTATTCGTTTTACTTAAAAAGTACTAGAAATTTTTTTATCTTTTTTTTAAAAAACCCATACTAGCATCGGCCGAACACTTGCATAAAATAATTAAATTATTTTTGACGTCATTTTAAAATAACCCAACCAACTGACATTTAAAAATCCAAAGGAAATAGTTGAAAGCATAAAATCGTCAAACTTTTACCAAGCCTAAAAACATTATTTGAAAAGTATAGCACATACTATAAACTCTCAAAAACCACTCGCAACCATAAATAGATTGTCGTAAAAATATCTTTAACATAAATCATAATCATAAACTAGTGCAGAAAACTAGCGTCGGTCCTCAGGTTATGTGCACCTTCAGTCCAGTAAAGTCAACCATCAAGACCTCCATTAACATTACTATCATAATCACCTGCATCAATCACACCTAGTGAGTCTAAAGACTCAACACACCATAATCTTGATAACAAGTACTATATATACAGATCACATGTACCGTAAAAATACTTGTACTTAAAAAATCGTTTTCATGAAGATGCATAAACTTTAAACAATAATATTTTCGTAAACATTTTCATGATGCATAAACTTTAAATAATAACACTTTCGTAAACATTTTCATGATGCATAAACTTTAAACAATAACATTTTCATAATGATTCTTAAACATTTTCATATAAACATAAACATATTCATATTTGTATACATATTCATATCAGCATATTCATATAATCATATTCATATTCATATTCGTGTTTGTTGAATTCAGATCGCGATTGTGACTTGTATTCGTATTCGTATTGGGCGATTGATCCATATATAAAAACCACAGTACTTGGAAGCGGGGACATCAGCGACACTCTCACCCGTCTACTGATTCTTGGCCAATGTATTAACATATTAACGTATTCGTATCATGGAAACACGATCGTCGGGCTCCCACTGGGACCATAACCCACATCTCTAACATATCATCGTATTGGTCACAATCCCTTCATGTCCTTCAACATTTCGTATTTTCATCACTTAACAAAAACATGCACATAATATCGTTTTTCTTTTAAACCAAGCATGCAACATATCTTTTAAATGTCAATATTAAATCATAAAAATCCATAAACATTTAAAAATCATAATTTAACATATTAAAAATTCGTAAACATTTAAAATAAATATTTTAACATATAAAAAGCCATAAACGTTTTTAAATCAACATTTTAACATATTAAATCATAAATATTTAAAATAAACATTTTTACATCATAAAATCATAAGATCCATAAACACTTAAAATAAACCTTTTACCATCATAAAAATCTATAAACATTTAAAATTGACATTTTAACATATAAAATTCATAAACATTTAAAATAATCAAATTAGCATATAAAATAGAATTCAAGATACTGCCATGACGTTTACTAATTTTTAGGTGTAAAATTACTATTTTCCCCCTAGACGTAAAATTTCAAGTATTTGACTTTTTCTTAATTCCGTTAACTCTAGACCATCCCAAATAATTAATTAAGCTTACAAGAATTTTTTCAGATTTTTATTTGGCATAAATCGAGAACTTTTAAATTAATCTTTAAATGTAACGTATTAATTCGTTTTAATCCCGAATTAAACCAAATCTTAATATAAAATTCACAAATTAAAAACTTAGACTTTTAATAATTAATTGAGCTTGAATATAATTTTCCATAATTTTATTCCACTTAAAACTAGGCGTTTCAATTAATTCTTTAATGAATGTTTCGTGCGACGATTAAATCCCGGATAAATCCAAAAGTCATTATTATGATCCCAAATTTTACACATAGCATTTTTATTATTTATTCTACTCTTGTGAGCCATGAACAACACCCGTGGACCCATGGCTCCAATTTTAGTCTTTTAATTTTCGTTTTTGACACCTAGACGAACACTCCGAGCCATCTCCCAATTTACTCGAGCCACGCCCAAGCCACCTTGAGCCAAACCTGAGCCAACCCATCAAGGAACCGTCCTGACCAAGCCCAAGCCCCTAAACCTAGCCCTGGATCGCTCAAACTCACCTGGAACTGAGACCATGTACTGCATGTGTGTGTGCGTGAGTTTCCCTTGAACAATAGGACTCCCACCTAGTCTAGGACCCTTCCAGCCCTTAACAACTTGACCCCTAATGACCCTAACCTTCCCTAGACCACGCCCAGACCCAGTTCAGACCAGACCAGTCCCTTGAACTCGCGCACGAAGCATTGCACCAGATACATGCTTGGCCGAGAATCTCCCTTGATATGCACTCTTTGTTTCTGTTGCTAGCCACCCAACCAACAAGCCAGCCCTTGAACCAGACCCTCAGGCACCCTCCTAGGATCCTAATGACTCAACCTAGCCCATCCCAAAGCCCCAGGGCACGTCATCTCTCCCTGTCCAGCTGCTGAACCATGCGCCACTTCCTTGAAGCTCACGGGCTAGGACTCCTTCTCAGCCCTGGTGTTTGAGTCCTAGCGTGGCTAAGACTCTTCCCTTGACCCCCCACGAACCCTAGCCAAGCCCTGGTCCCAGACGAACCCAAGCCCAGCAACATACCCGTAAAACCGAGCTCCTTTGATCACATGACCGAATTATGACACCAACCTGTTCTATTCTTATGTGCAGCCTTTTTGTGTGTTTTCTAGTACTTATAACTTGTGTAAAACCATCCCTTTTCAATTCCTAATCATGACAGCCCTTTATATACATGTAAATCATGATTTTTGGAACAAAACTAAGCTTTAAAAATCCACCAATGATGCATGTAAGAAAATATATCAAGGTGCTCTTGTTTTTCATGCAATTTCAAACATAAATACATAATATGATGTGATGATGAGTAAAGAAAAAATATGGCGTGCCTTTGCATATTTTACGCATGAATAAACGTTGGCGAATCAAAGAACGACGACTTGAAGAACCCTTGAAAACCTTGAAGAAGTTTGATGCTTTTGCCCTTCAATATTTGCTGTGTTCCGTGCCTTGTAAATTGAGAATTGTGTTTGTAAATTGATGGGGTTTGGGGCGTGGGGTTTATGGTAGGTTTTTAGTTTTTAAATATTGTTTAAAATCCTAATCAAACTCTAATTACTAGCTCAGGCCCATTAACCATGTTAATTAGGACCAATTAGTTCATTAGTTTTTAATTAAAATATTAAAATTATTTTGAATAGAAAAGTTTGTGAATTTATTAGATGGGTTGCCGAAATGTTTGTATTTTTATTGAAAACCCAATACGGATAAAATTTACGTCCCGGCGTATAAAATCACCTCAAAACTCCTTATTTTCAAAAATATGAAAAAACATCACCCATATTTAAATAATTAAAAACAACTATTTAATGAAAATATTTTCTATTTTTCAACCTTCGGTCTCCGTTCCTCGATCGCAACTCGAATAATATTTAAAAAATATATTTTAATGCAACCATGTAGAAAAATATATTTTAAACATGTAAATATTCACATCATAATTAATTAATGTAATTAAGACAATTAATTGTAATACACAAGGAATTTAATAACTTGTATGCATGTGGTTCACGTGGACCTTCAAATTTTCGGGGCGTTACAAAAGCCTTCATGACCTAATTAGCCTCTTAATTA
The DNA here is from genome assembly GCF_025594145.1 of Primulina tabacum. Lineage (NCBI taxonomy): Eukaryota > Viridiplantae > Streptophyta > Magnoliopsida > Lamiales > Gesneriaceae > Primulina > Primulina tabacum. The sequence goes on from NC_134552.1 coordinate 23,469,986, forward strand.
ACATTAATGGGCTTGATTAATTAATTGGACTAGTCCAACTAGTTTAACTAGTTAATCAAAATCCATTAAAAACTTAAATTATTTAGTATGTTGCACTTGTAGTTCTATAAGCCCATTAAACATACTACTCACTATATTTAATTTAATATTTAATAAACTCAACTTTTGAGTTTTATAAATAATTTAAATTTCCAAATCTTATAAATTCAACTCCTTGAATTTATTCTCTCCAAATTTGATAAATTCAATTTCTTAAATTTATTATCTCATAATTCAACTCCTTGAATTTATTTTTTCTCAAAATTTAATTATCATAAATTCAACTCCTTGAATTTATTATATCATAATTTTATATAAATTTAACTAATTGAATTGATTCTCTCAACAAGAACAAAATGATCAAGTGCTTGTGTGACCCTCAATGGTTCAGGGATACTGTTAACCGTGGGTTCACAACTCATTGTAATTCAGGACATAATCATTTATTCGGGCTTACCCTAATTTGCCACATTCTTTGTATCAACAATTGATCATTAGAATGTCAGAAATCATATTTCTGATTAGACCCATCGAATCATGGTAAGAGCGTCTAGTAGCATCGTCCCATGATTCCCTAGGTATCACTGATAGTGCTTGCAAGAACCAGTCGGCTATGATAAACGTACAATAAGGTCCCTTCATCTCATATATCCCGATCGAATCTGCAACCATTGGTTAATCGAGGGTTGCATAAGAATTCAATAACTATGTGACACATATTTGAGAATAAAAAGTGGCATCGCATGTACAATTGGAGAAATCCTTCTCTAACGTACATCTCATACTCTGGGTAGAGATTTTATGCACTATTATTTCATTAGATCACACAGGATATCCACACTAGTAGGTGAGCGATGAATTCCCGACTACAATGCATTGGCTCCTACATGCGTCGGAACTGTACCCAATCTCACCATCTGATGATCCTCCTGGAGTCGGTAAACTTCGAAGCACAGCCCTAGCATATAGAGCCTCGGTGTTGTCCCGGCTCGTAAGGACTAATGGTGTATAATCATATCCACGAACTTATCCTCTCGATGAAGGATAACCACTTAGAAAGTCATTGGGAGGGCAGTTCGGTATAATCATCATATGACTACCCATCTGCAATGAAACGTCTGCTATTCGTTTTCTTAAAACGTGCTAGAATTTTTTTTTTAAAAAACCTCACTTACCATCGGCCGAACCATAAAATATTTTTGACATCATTTTAAAAATAAACATCCAACTGCCATTTAAAAATCCAAAAGAAAATATTTTAAAGCATAAAATCGTCAAACATTTTACCAACCTAAAAACATTATTCGAAAAGTATAGCTCATACTATAACCTCTCAAAAACCTCTCATAACATAAATAAAAGACGCAAAAATATCTTTAACATTACTTAAAATCATAAATCATAACTAGTGCGGAAAACTAGCGTCGGTCCTCGGGTTATGTGCACCTTCAGTCCAGCAAAGTCAACCATCAAGACCTCCATTATCATATTCATAATCAATATCACCTGCATCAATCACACCTAGTGAGTCTAAAGACTCAACACGTCATATTCTTGATAACGAGTAATACGTAATACAGTTAACATATAACAGTGAATAATACTTGTACTAAAAATATCGTTTTCATGAAGATGCATAAACTTTAAACAAATCCATTTTCATAAACATTTTCATGATGCATAAACTTTAAATAAAAACATTTTCATAATGATACATCAACTTTAAGCATAAATATTTTCATGACATGCATCACATAAACCTTAACATTTTCCTTTCTTTTTCATCAACATGACATAACATAAAACCTTTTAACATGATCATAAACATTTTTTCTTTTCCTTTTCCTTTGTTGAATTCAGATCGTTAATTGTGACTTTCCTCATCGTGACATAAACCTCAAAGTCGATGGATCCATCTACATGTAACCATAGTACTGGGCGGCGGGGGACACCATCAACAATCTCAACGGTCAACTGGGCCTTGGCCTATCCCCTTTCGAATAGAAATACGATCGTCGGGGCTCCCTCTGGGCCTTCTTTCATAAATGGGCTCCCTCTGGGGCCTTCTCCCCTCATGATATTCCCATTCTTACCTCAAAGCTCATATCCTCATATTCGTAATAATGAAAACATGATCGTCGGGCTCCCACTGAGACCGTCGCCCTCACGATATCTCCAATATTAGCGAATTAGTCACAATCACTTCACTTCCTTCAACGTTTTACATTCTCATTACTTTATAAAAATCATGCATTACATATAATTTTGTTTTTGAAACCAAGCATGCAACATGTCTTTTAAATGTCCAATTTAAATCCTAAAAATCATAGACATTTAAAAATCATAATTTAACATATTAAAAATCATAAACATCCATGAAAATTTTAAAATAAACATTTTAACATCATAAATATTTAAAATAAACATTTAAATCATAAACATTTACAATAACGTTTTAGCATATTAAATCATAAAACATTAAACATATTAACGTCTTAAAAATCCATAAATATTTAAAATTGACATATTAATATATAAACATCCATAATCATTGAAAATAATCATATTAGCATATAAAACAACATATAGGGTACTGCCATGACGTTTACTAATTTTTAGGTGTAAAATGACCGCTTTACCCCTAAACTTAAAATTTCACGTTTTTGACTTTTTCTTAATTCCATTGATTCTAACATGTCCCAAATAATTATTTAAGCCTACATGAATTTTCCTATTTTTTTATTTAGCATAAAACGAGGACTTTTAAATAAATCTTTAAATGTGACGTATTAATGCATTTTAATCTCGAATTAAACCAAACCTTAATATAAAATTCCCAAATTAAAAACATAGACTTATAATAATTATTTAATCTTAAATATAATTTTTCATAATTTTATAAAGCCTAAAACTAGGCGTTTGAATTAACTCGTTAATTAGCGTTTCGTGCGCCGATTAAATCCCGAATAAATCCAAAACTTGTTATTTTGATCCCAAATTTTTAACATAACCTTTTTATGATTTATTCTACCCTTCCAAGTCATGAGCCACACCCGTGGACCCATGGATTCAATTTTTGTTCTTTAATTTTTGTTCTTTAATTTTTGTTTTTGACACATAACCGAACCACACGAGCCAACTCCTAATTTACTCGAGCCACGCCCAAGCCACCTTGAGCCAAAACCTAGCCAATCAATCTAGGGACCCTCTTGACCAAGCCCAGCCCGTAAAACAAGCCCTGGCCCGACCAAAACTTGATGGAAACTCAACCCAATATTTTGCGGTGTTGTGTGTGTGCTTCCTTGTATGTCTAGGACTCCTAACCCAACTAGGACTCTCCCAGCCGAGCTACCATGGAGCCCACACGACCCTAACCTTCCCTAGGACACGCCCAGACCAAAGCCCCTGGACCCCGCGCACGAGCCACCTGAACAGCACAGCAGCCTCGCGCGTTTGATGCCTCCCTCACGATTTCCACTTCCAGCTGAGCCAGCATCAAACCCAGCCGCACCACGCCCTGGCCCGACCCCTACCCATCACACTAGGACCCTGACGGACCACCTAGCTTGCCCCAGACCGAGCCGCGAGCCCCTCTTCTCTCCTGAACAAATCATGCGCGTGAATATGGGAGGAGTCCCACTTCGGGTGGACTCCTTCCCCAAGCCTAAAACTCGAACCCTAGCCACCCTAGGACCCAAACCAGCCCTAAACCGAGACCAACCCTGACCCTAGACGAGCCCTGGTCGAGCCCCCTGGCCCCATGCATAGGAACCGAACCCTTGCACCTTGACACACAAAAACAAACTCACGGTTCCCTCCATACTTAGGCCCACGGTCCCCGCTTCTGTCATTGTTTTGTGCAACATTATTGGTGGATTTCGGTGACTCTAAAACATGTGTAAATCATCCTTAATTATATCCTAGCCATGACAGCCCCTTTAGCAACCATATAAACATGTTTTTGGTACAAAAATCAAGCTTTAAAAATCACCTTTGATGCATGAACGAAAATAAAACAAAGTTTCCCTTATATTTCATGAAATTTCAAATATAAATGCATAATATGATGTGATGATGAGTAAAAGGAGAATATGGCGTGCCTTTGCGTTATATACGCACGAAAAACCGTTGACGACGAAGAACGGGACGCAACCTTTGGCTTGTTTTCCTAAGCACCCTTCGAAAAAAACCCTTGAATGTGATATGTAGGTGTGCCGTGTGTGTAGAGTGGTTGGGAGAGAATTTCAGAATTTTGGGAGTGTGTGGCCGAGAGATCTTGATGCAAGAGCGAAGGGTTTTGGTGGTTTAACACTTTAAATACCAATTAAATACCAACAAGGCTTTTAGGCCTATTAAGCCTCTAAATTAAGCCCATTAGTTTTAATTAGGATTTAATAAAATTTCAACAAGGTTTTTATTTAAATAAATTTGTGAATTTAATAGCCTGCCAAGAAGCTCGTATTTTAGTTGAAAAACCAACACCGATAAAATTTACGTCCCGGCGTATAAAATCACCTCAAAATCCCCTTATTTTCAAAAATATGAAAAATCATCAACCATATTTTAAATAATTAAAAATAATTATTTAATAAAAACATTTTACGTTTTTCACCCCTCAGTCTCCGTTCCTCGATCGCAACTCGAATAACCTTTAAAAATACATTTTAATGCAATCATGTAGAAAAATATATTTTAAACATGTAAATATGCACAACATAATTAATCATGCAATTAAAACATTTAATCAAAATACAGGAGAATTTAATAATTCAAATACATGTGGTTCGCGTGGACCTTTAAATTTTCGGGGCGTTACATGCATGTTTGGACATCTCTATGCCCTTACCAAGAAACGCGGTACACAACATCACAGATGTTAGTCTCCAGCTCAAGAAACCTTTATCTATTTTTTAGGCGGCTGAATCGACTAGGAACAGATTTAGATTATACAGTAATTACAAATGAGTTTCAAACTCAAATTACGATTCATTTGTATTAAAGTATAATCAAAATCTTTATCTATGTTGTTTACATGGGTATACGGATAAAGAATTAACAAATCATGAAATATATTAAAATAAAAATTGTTTATTACAACTGAGTCAATAAATTCTTTAACCAACAGTTAGCTTATATAGCATCTACTCTAACGTTTATAACTCTCAAAGAATCTATAATTTAATAGATAATAATAGATGATTCGAGTTTCTATTCTATCTTATAATGGAAGTGTGACTGATAATAATAATTTTTATTGTAATGTTAGATGTACATTTAAATTGACATACGATGATGACATTTTCTGTTTTTAAATGTAATTGAGAATAAAAAAATAAAGTAATCTAATTGAATTTAGATGTATTTTTGTAATTTATGATGCAAAATATAATCCAACAATTTTCCTAACTTCTAATATAAAAAATAGATTTACAGTATTATTTCTCATCGTAAAGAGAACTCTATGATTGAAACACGTTTTTTGGTGATTATACAAATTTATTTAACGAGAGGATAAAATATTTCAATTATTCTATAATTATATATCATATTACTCAATCTGTCTCATATGTTTAAATAAGTTCTTTATTACATTTTGTCGAATATCTATATATACAAAATATTTCAAAACTTCACGTGTAATTCATGTAAGGCACGTTATATTACTTAGCGACCTGCTGCATACGTGTTGATATATAATATAAGATATAATCATTAAGTGTTTGTTTTATGTATAACATATTTTTTATTTTCGAATAATTTTTTGGTTATGATTTGTTTTCATGAAATCAAGTTCTTTGTTTGGTTAATAAGAAACGTCTTGAAAAATGATTTGCAATGTAAAGTGCGTAGTGAAATAACACAAGTATTTTTATGAATATTTGGAGATAAAACTCTTATATCACTCATTCTTCCATTTAGGTGGGTTTCCACTCAAAGACTTTTATTTTACAACATTTCGTAAATACCCACTTCAGCTAGGACGTATTGCCTAAGTTGAAATTCTTAGCTACCACTTTACAAATCTTGATGTTTGAGAACCTTCGGTTCACCATAAAACAATGCAATATCCCAACGGTCAATCTTAGAATGATCATCTGTACTATCGTCCGACAGACATGTCACTTTCAGTTGTTCTACGTATCATTGAATGTCAATCTAATGTTCCATGTGTTTTGTGACTTTAAGCTCTTGTTTTCATAAAACTGACACACCATGTCCGGAATAAATAACTTTCTATCATTGTAGAGTTAATAGGATATTATGAAATCATTCTTAATAGGGAAGACATTGAACGATATGTCTTACTATATATGTTTTTTTAAAAATAACTCATTTCTGATTGATGGAAGTGCAGTTGTACATTCAACGGTTTGAACGTGTATAATGTCCGTCATTTTGACAAATGATATCTTGCAGTTAGAGTTCAGATATTTTGTGGCTTGACTTCTTGCCGAAAAGGCTTGATCTTCTGATTCTCTTGTTTGAACGGCTTGAACTGATCCAGGGATATAAAAACTTGAAAATATAATTGAAAAGAAGCTGGATCTGAAAAAATTCAATGTTTTTATTTTGTCAATGACCAAAACTTAGAATAATAGAAATATTCTAACAATTTTCCCTTTTTTGATGATGAAAAAACCAAGTTGTAAATATATACAAAAATTTACAATAACACAATATAACCGATGATGGAAAAAGAATGAATTTCATTGAGTGAATGAAATGTCATTTGTACAGGTATAGTAAAATATAAGTCCTTATAAAATCTTCTCTGGCTAGTACCTCCACCACTGTCACTGCCTATTCTTCTTCTCTCATTCCCTTATTTTCTCCTCTTACAACCAATCACTTTGACTCTTTATATTTGGCTCTCTTAGCTTGAAGTTTTTGTTCTTCAATATTTTTGTGATCTACCAAATCCTTTTTTTTCCATTACCATGTTGCATATAACTAAGAATTTCTTGAAACTGGCTACCTCTAGTGTCAACTCGATCATTCATAAGTTGTATGACTTGAGCAACTTGAGCTTTTAGTTCAGTTTTCATAAGATTTTGACGTCGTGAAATCTAAGCTGAAAGTTCTGTGTTCATGATGATGGCTCGATTCTTTATTATGGTTTGATCGGTCATGGCCAAATGAAATTGGGATTCAATGGCACGTGTTCTCGATCATTTGAGACCTGAAACTGGTGAACTTTACTCGAGGAACATAGTTTTTTTACTTATATGTTATTCAAGAATTGAGAGATTGTGAGCAGCTAAACATGAGATGATCGAATGGAGACTTGGCTGGAGAGTGCTCTTTCGGTTAGAAAGTCATCTGGAAGAGGGGATGAGGGACCGGCATGGCGTTCAATAGAACCATTGGTGGGACTTGGAGTGATGGAACTGGCGGCTGTAAGTTGGACTTGTTATGGCTACTGATCAGCCACTTTTTAATAAAAACCTGCAAGAAATGGTTCGAAAAGTAGGTGCACGTAAAAAGTAAAGACGCATGATTTTTATAGATGTTTGGAGATAAAAACTCCTACATCATCCCTTTTTCTTCTTTATGAAGGATTTCACTAAAAAACTTTGGCTTAACAAACTTTTTGCAACAGTCCACTCCAATCAAGACTTATCACACTGCCTATTTTCGAACTCTTAGTGATCGCTTTACACTTCTGGATTTTAAGAACCCTCGTTTCACCAGACAACACAATCAATCAAATAACCAAAAGGTTACTGATAAAAGAAACATTGTATGTTTTGGGTAGTACGAAATTTTGAATGATCAGATATATTTCTACTTAATGCGTGCTTGATGAGCAATGAAGTATATGAACTTTAAGAGTGATCAAATATTTGAGTATGCTAGCTTCAGTAGTATGTCAATCACATGGTTGAAAAACTTAAAATTGATCGAACTTGTATCTGCATTCTTCAGCTCTTCTTTTATAGGCTATCATCCAAATGGTCGGAAAAGATACATAACGTAAACCTGTAGCGTTGGAATGATGTATCACTATCCACTGTAATTTCAATAAATGTTCTTCAAAGAAGTATTTAATGTTCTCTTTGCTTGCACAAATTTGAATATCGTTCCTTGAAGAGTTGTTGTTGAGCATCCTTTTACGACAATTTTTATTAGCATAAGAACTTGTAGTATGTATAAGAAATCTTTCTATTAATAGGAATAATGACATTAATGCAGATCAATATCGGGACTGGTGCAGGACATGGTTGACTTGTATTGGTGCAAAACCATTGAATGCCCCGAGCTGGTCAGAGAATGTCTTTCATTAAGTGGGCAATAAATAATTCTTTAATGAAGCGGTTTGAAGACTTTGATCAACCGATTGAAAGTCTTCTAATGGTTGAAACTTTTTCAAGCGGTCGAAGACCAAGCGGTTGAGATCTAGACGGTTGAAATGGTTCCTGTTATACAAAAAAGATTGCAGCTGCTTCCTGAAACAATTAGGTGCTGTTTTGATTTTGTCAATCACAAAAACTTTAGGATAATAATAATTTCTTAACAATTTTCCCCTTTTTGATAATGACGAAACCCAGCTACAGAACTATACAATAGTTTACAAAATATTTTTGTATTTCATTGAGTTAATGAAAATACAAACTACGGGCAGCAAAACAGTAATCAAACAGTAATAGAAACAGATAAACAATTGCAATAGTTAATGTAACGTCCAAAAAACGAAACGTATGTAAACCACATGCATGAAAATTATTTTAATTGCTTAATTGTTTTAATTAATTTATTTTAAATGCTAGCATGATATTTATTATATGATTAAATGTATGATTGCATGATTAAATGATAATATGACATGATTACATGAAATTGAAAAATTTTACCCGAATATTCGATAATAGGAAGGGGGAAAGAGACCAGGGACGACAAAAAAAAAATATTTATTTTTCATTAAATAATTGCAAGGCTTCCTAATATGATTAAAAATGATTTAATTTTCTTAAAAATGCTGGAGTTCTAATTGTTTTACGAGTCGAGCTCGATTATTCTCGGAAAGCCGGTTTTGGGAAAACAAAGAGTTTTAAAAGATCGAAAATATTATTTTTGGGAAATTAATTTTATAAATTTTTATGATTTAATTAAATAAGTGTTATTGGGCTCAATTTAATTATTTAAAGTAAGAACAATTGCCCTTAAACTTGTTAGCCCAAAATCAAAGCTCATTAGCATGTTGTTTAAATCTATAAATAAGCTACCTAGGTCTTTTAAACACCATATTTTTTTTACCTAGTAGCAGCAAAAACACACCACGCACACACTTCATAATTTCGAGATTTTGGAGGAAAGAAAAGGCTTGTGTTCTTCGTCGTCCGGTCATCCAACGTCACACCCCGCCAACAATCGTTTATTCAAGCGTTATAAGGGCAAAGACATGTTTTCTAAACCCTTTAAAACATCATACAAATTATAATATGCGTGTTTTAATTGATTATGCATGAAAAAATATGTTTGTTAGATTATTTTATGGTATGATACGTATTTTCAATGTTTTTATGATTTTATGCTTGTTGATGTAACGTTATGATTCCCGAGGGTTAAGCTGCCAATACATGATAAAATTTGAAAAAAAAATGATAAATATTGAAGAGAAAACAAGCTGGAACCGTGGGATGAATCAAGGAGTAGGAACAAGGGTTTGTGTGCATGTTGTAGGTCCAAGGGTGTGGTTGCTTTGCATGGGGCTTGGGGGTTCAGCCAGGGCTAGCTGGGGCTCCAAGAGGGTCAGTGGGTGAGGGCTTGGTAGAGTCCTAGTGGGCTAGGACTCGTGAAGCAGGGCTAGTGAAGAGTCCTCGCTGCATAGGACTCTTCCCGAGGGTGTTTTCTTGTATGGCTGAGAAGAGGGGCTCGCGGCTGGCTTAGCTAGGTGGTTCAGATGAAGGCTTAGGATGGTTCAGTGGGGGTTAGGAGGACTTGGGCTCGGTGGTGGCTCGAGTAGGAACTCTCACGTAAGAAGGAGTCTATACGCTTAAGGAAGGGGTGTGCACTGCTATTGTTTTTGTGCAGGGTTGCAGCACGGTTCAGGGGCTCGGGCTGGGTTCGGTTGGCTCTGGGCAGGGTCCAAGGAAGGCTGCTTGGGGGTGGAGCTTGGGTTGGAGCAGCGGTGGCTCGTGAGGAAGGCGGTCGTACCTGTTGAAGGAGAATCATGAGCACAGGTTCGCGGCTGGCGTGGGGGCTGGTTGTGCGGCCTTGTGCATGGGTTAGGGGCTCGGTGATGGTCTGGTCTAGGTTGGATCATGGTCCAGTGACAGTTAGCGGGGTGTGTGACCAGGTGTAAATAAGCTAAAAGAGTCCTAGATTGATAAGGACCCCCAAAAATACAAGGAGATGGCCGTGGGTTCTGGTGCATACGGGCTGGAGGTTTTTCAAGTGGTTAAGGGCTGGTCCTTTTGGATAGGGCTGGTCAGTATGGTCCCTAGGTGGGATAGCTAGGGTTTGGCTCAAGGTGGCTCGGGCGCGGCTCGAGTAAATTGGGAGATGGCTCGGTGGTTTCGAATAGGTGTCAAAAGTCTAAAATAAATATGAAAAGTTAGAACCATGGGTCCACGGGGGTGGCTCACGATTTGACTTGGTATTTTAGGTAATAAAAATGTTATAAATAAAATTTGTTAAGAATATAATGAGTTTTGAATTTATTCGGGATTTAATCGCATCACAAAACGCTAATTAAAGAATTTATTGAAACACCTAGATTTAAGTTTAATAAAATTATGAAAAATTATATTTAAACTTAAATAATTATTTTGGATAATCCCATGTCATTAAAAGTGAGAAAAAGATAAAATTGAGAATTTTTACGTCTATGGGCAAAACGGTAATTTTACACTAAGAAAATACTTAAAAGCTAAGCAGCATCCCGAAGGATCATAATGCATTTTAAATGATATTTTATGATATAAAATGACGATTTTAATGAAAATATGATATTTTATGATTTATGGATATTTTAGGATTTATGATAAAGTTGTGTAATCTATACTGTTTAAAATGCTATTTTTGGAAGTTATGATATTTTATGATTTTTAAAGAAAAGGAAAAATATTTTGAGGGATATGAATTGACTGTGACAAATTATATATGATGTGTAGGGGATCCCTTTTTTTGAGGGAACGGTGAACTTATATGATTTTGTGGAGATATCGTGAAGGCCAAGGCAACAGATGGAGCCCATATACAGACCAAGGCCCCAGAGGAACTTGTTTACGGGCCAAGGCCCCAGAGGGACCCCGTGTATGGGAAAAGGCTCCAGGGAACCCCCATGATCGTATTTCCATGGTGGAGCCTAGTGCCCACCCCCATGGGCTATGTGGAGCTGAAGACTGATCAGTCGATCGAAAGATAAAAGCTAGTCACTTTCAACGATCAAAATTCACTCAAAATGATAAATGATTGAAAGACTTACGATTAAAATGATTTATGATATATGATCTATGCTTAAAGCTATTTTTAACTAATTTATTTATGCTTAAATGATTTTAAATGATTTATTATTGTTCGAAAGCTATTTTAAATAAAAGTATGATTTTTAAATGCATGTGATTGTATATGTATTATTTGCTATTTATGTTTAGAACGTGTTGAGTCATTAGACTCACTAGGTTTGTATGATGTAGGATTTGATGATTTTATGGAGGCACTGACGATTGAGTGGATCGAGTGCAGCAGTACACTCCGAGGGACCTTTATGTTTCCGCACTAGATTGTTAGATATAAGATTTAAAAGTTTTAAGTTAATGATTTTATTAGATATTTTTATGCTTTAATTTTATGTTAGTTGATCTTTTTAAAAATCGACGTAGAATTTTTGGTTAGTTGACGATTTATAGATTTATTTTATGCATTTGAGATTTTAAATGTTAATTTATTATGGTTATGAAAATGTTAAGTATTTTAAATTAGTATTTTCAAGTTATGTTAAAAAAAAAATGTCGAGGTCGTTTCAGTTAAACCTTTCCCTTGTTCTTCAAGCTGTTTAGCTTCATCCGTTTTGGCACTCTGCAACCCTTTTCCTAGTTGCTTCTTCTGCTTTCTTTAGTTCTTTCTACCTCTCACTTTCCCCTGTTTTGACATCACCTTGCATCATAAATTGCATGATATCAGTAAGTTGATCTCCTTGGGAAGACATGCGCCGATCAACATGTGCTCTTAGGCTAGTCATTTGACTCGAAAGCTCAGTGCACATATTGAGATGCGAGGAATTATGCATTTCCTTTCGGAGGGTAATTCTTGTATTCATGACAAGAAATTCCTTGGAGAGGCCAGATTTCATGGATTGAAAGGCTTCATTAAGATCAAATTGCTTTCGGTTAAGAGCAAGAATTGATTGATCCATAGTCTTCAGACGATCCAAAATTTCCTTCTGGCTATCCTCTTCCGCAAGTTCTTCTTCGGGTTCAAATAAATCTGATGAAGAAATTATTCGAGCCTTGAAATGAAGCCAGTTGAAAGGATGATGCTTTTCCGGTTGCATGACCGCGTTTTGATCAGGATTGGGAAGCGGTAAAGCATGACCGGGGACCAATCCACCGACTAAAGCATGACCAGGGACCAATCCACCCACTAAAGCATGACCGGGGATCTTATATATGTGGGAGTGGACGTTCGGTCGAGAGCCTGTGATGATCCCTGCCAGCCAGTACTATGCTTTAGTCTGATCAGGCGTATTATGTTATGGGTCACTTGCTTGGAAACATATCTCTATGCAAAATGATGATGTTTATGCATGTTTAAGTATGTATGATGCAGCACGTTTATGAAAATATTTATGAAATGATGGCACATCTATGTTTATGTAAGTATGTATGTGCCACTTTTAAATGCATGTGGTTTTATTATGTAATACTTGCTACTCTCAATTTATACATGTTGAGTCTTTAGACTCACTAGACTTGATCGATACAGGTGAAGACGGGTATGGGGAGGCGAAAGGCGGGGACCAGAGAGTTGGCTCGGACGGTGTGGAGGCCTAACCCGAGGACCGCTTGAGTTTTCAAGAATTTTATGCATGTTAAATTCCTTTACTCTGATTTTCATGAAATTATTTCATGTTGTTTAAACAAGTACTTGTTGCAAGCTCTTTTACATTTCAAATATTTAGACAAATATTTTATTTGTATTTCATTTTATGATATTATTACTTATTTAAGAAAAAATTTAATTTTCCGCAAATTTTAATTAGTTTAAAATACGGTACATTACAACTGATATGACCATTTCTGAGATTATATGACCTAAGAATGTGACTCTTTTTTATCCAAAATTCACACTTCTTGAATTTATCGCATAATTATTTTTCTCCGAGTGATTGTAGAGTGAGGCGAAGATGTTCCTTGTGGTCTTTTCACTTGGTGAATACGCAAAAATATCGTCAATAAATTCTACCTCAAACTTGTCGAGGAATGTCTTGAACACTTTATTCATCTATGAATGTTGTTGGTGTATTGGTTCGACCAAAAGGCATTATCGTCAAATCATAGTGTCCATACTTTGTTTTGATGGCTGTTTTAGGAATTTCCTCTACCTTGACCTTTGGTTAGTGGTAGCCTGAATTTAGATCGAGCTTTGAAATATCTTAACTCTTTATAACTGATCAAAAAGGCCATCTATTCTTGGAAGATAACATTTATTCTTGATTATGATCTTATTTACTTCTTTGTAGGTTAATACACAACCTTTTACTTTCACCATTCTTCTTTACAAATAAAACTGGAGTTCCCCAAGAAGAGGCACTTGGTCTGATTTGTTTCTTGTCTAACGGATCTTGGAGTTCTTCTTTCAGCCCTTGAGTTCAGCTGGAGCCGATCAATAGGTGCCTTAGTTATTATCGTAGCACCAGCTATCAATTAATTTCGAATTCTACTTCGATGTCCGATATAATTCCAGGTAACGCTTTCGGAAACTCTTGCACCACTGGAATATTTATTAGCTTGAGCTCGATTCCTTATTTTACTTCTCTCGTTATTGTTGGATAGAAGTTTTCACCATACTTCAAGGCTTTTTAGGTCTGGGAAGAAAAAATTAGGGATTTATGTTCCTTGTCCTTGCCATAAAATATGATTTATTCTTGGTTTGGGATTTGACATTCTTACCCCGACAAGCTACTATTGAATGATTCTTGTCTAACCAATCCATTCCCAGAATGCCGTCGAAATGCATATTCATATTGATTTTATTCTATATATCATGATTACTATTTCAAAACATAAAACCAATATAGAATCTTGGAACATAACTCCTTATCAGTCTATTAACTTAAGTCCCAAGAATTATAACTAGTCATTAATAAAATTTATTCAAACTTGTACGAAATAAACTAATCCTCAAATAATTCTTCTTTTACTAAATCTTTCTTTAATCAAGACTATGAGCCTAGCATACTCTAACAGAAATGAGTTTCGTTGGATGAATTTCTCCTTAAATCATACCTCTTTTTTTTACTGTAAAAGAGCTAGAAGTTATTATGTATGTTACACTTCCCTCGATGTCCATCAATATCTCATAACTTACTTTATCTACATAAGGTAATTATCTTTTTTCCCTAAAATATTATAAATTTCTTAACTTGAGATATTGTTTTTACGCTCATAAGCTATTACAAAATATTACGTATTTAAATTTATCTATTAGCATCTCAAATTTAATGTTCATGCCGTTAATTATTGATACAAAAATTAGCTTCTATATCGAAATATCAAACTTATGTAATTCTTATATGTGATTTTAATATATATAATTTATTATCCCCAAATCAAATATTTTATCTTAAGTTGGTATCTTCAATCGATTTATCTTATATAGGTATGAGTCAACTTATCTCCGATAGGTATATTTCAAAAAATATAACTCAAATTATCTCTTATAGGTATATTCCCAAAAATATAATTCAACTTATCTATGATATATAAAGTCCCAAAAATATAATTTAATAAAATTGTTTTCCTCTTATGTAATTCCATAAAATTCGACAACTAATAAAATTTACGTGTTGAATCGGGTTTTTTTAAAGATATTTTTTAAAAATGGAAAATCTAAAGATTTTGAGATAGATGGAAAGCCTACATCGTTTGGTTTACGGAACGATCGGCGAAATCGAACTTCGAGATTCCTACGTGAAGCTATTGTAGATCCAAAAAATGGTTAACAAACACGATTTGGAAAGTGATATCAAAATGAAGGGTACTTTCAAAGAGAGTTTTACTCGTTGGACCGATTCGGGTTAGATTTCACTAGGCTTTTTGTGACGAACCATATCTTAAATTACTAGTACTTTAATATTTGTGGAAAATTTTGAATTTTCTTATTAAATAATTTATTATAAATATTACTTGTAAAACAATTTAACGGTTATCACGCATACTAAATTAAAATTAATATTAAAACTCCACCATTTTAAATACCACAACCACGAAATCCAAGTTAAAACATCCACCATAGTTTGAAAAATCCAACATAATATAAAAAGTTCAGCATACTAGTCAACAAAACCAGTGCAATAAAATCAGAGTAAAAAGTTTCTAAAACGTGTATAAATAAATCTCGTAAGCTACAAGGTGCTCGGGTTTACACTGCCGCTAGTCCGAGCCTGCTCACTGGTCACCGCCTCCCGTATCCTCAACTACATCATCTGCATCGATAAAGTCTAGTGAGTCTAATGCATCAGCATCCATAAACATTGAATAACAAGTAATATGCAATATAATTTATGCAATTTTAACATAGCTCGTACATAGCATAATATAAGCTTAAATATGTATAACGCGACTTTCCTGCATAAACATTTCCATAAAATCATATTTTCTTGCGTAGAGTTCTGTTCAATGCAGGTGGGTCATAACATAAATCGTTTGATCAAACTAAACCACAATACTGGGCATGGCAGGGATCACCACAGTCCTCGGACTGGTTTTCCACTCCCTAACATAATATAATTCCTCCGAAGAGGTTGGAGAGGTCTCCGGACACGTTCTCCGGCTTCCAAACCTGTAACATAATTTGTCCACAAGACAAATCGCATACCTCAAAAATAGTTATTTTGCACGTCATACATACTTACAAAAATCGTGAACCTTGTGGGATCGTCCTTGGAAATATTGTCTTTACATATTAAAAATTATACCAAAAACAACTCATAAAGTGCATTCCGACACGTACAACTCCTTAATTAAATAGAACCACTTAGGACGTACCAGTCAAATCTGGACTTTATCTATACTTGAAATACATCCTAACCTACTGCCCAAGTCCCTTAACCAGCCCCGAACCATAACCAATCCCGTACCATGCTTAACGAACAATATAAACACAAGTTGCCCAAAGAGTGACTCTATGACACCTATAGGTTCCGTACGACTTCCTATCGATTCTATATCGAACCAAGCCCTTGACTCCACACTTAGACATAAATTAAGCCTCTGGTCTATCCCATTCCAGCTCCTAACATTCCAAAACCCATTAAATCACAAAAAACATGAACCCTAGTCGCGCCTAAGCCCTATGCACGCAAGCTGATGTTCACGACTCCAGCAGCTATTTCCACCCAACTGGACCCTAACCAACCCATACCAGACCTACCTCGGGACCCTAAGACCCTGCCTAGACCCTAGCCATGAGCCCTGGTCCAGCCTAGGAAGCAAACACGAACACAAACCCCCGATCGCCCTTTAATCACGTGTGAAACTTCCTTCACCTCCTACTGCACCAGCAGCGTAATTGTAACGGCCCCAGATTCGACGAGTGTCCTCACTGTACCAAGACGAGTCTTTCCAGCGTGCTTATGTCCTCACTCACACGCACCCTAGAAAACTTCCCAGGAGGTCACCCATCCCAGAATTTCCCCAAGTCAAACACGCTTAACTTTGGAGTTCTTATGTGATGAGCTACCGAAAAGAAGATGCACCTTCTTGATATGAGTAATACATATCAAATCTTTTAAGCCCTCTTCAACTGCACAGTCCCATACCTGAACAGTTTCGAAAAACCCTCTCCTTCCGATGTAAGATCGGTTCATCCATGTTCCTTCCGCCTAGAAGCCTACTAGGATCCGCTCATTGTCCGTGCAACTTCATGGCACCGGCGATCACCCCCCGCCCTCTTCGGCCCTGGCCTCACATGCCCACAAGCTTCCGCTTGGTTCGTCTCCGAACCACACCGTACTCGGAGAGATCGGCTCTGATACCAAATCTAACGCCCCAGATTCGATGATTGTCCTCACTGTACCAATACGAGTCTTTCCAGCGTGCTTATGTCCTCAATCACACGCACCCTAAGAAACTTCTCAGGAGGTCACCCATCCCAGAATTACCCCAAGTCAAGCTGTTAAGAAAATATTATTCCCAAGAATTTTGGTGTATGACGAAAACAAGACAGCACGAAAACAGTTGCGGTTTATATATGAGATATGCATCGGTTCAACCATCTGGCTCATCAGCTGTAATAACTTTCTAACAGGATAAATCTCAAAGAAGTCTCAACCGCTTATTTCAGACCGCTAGCAGATTCAGCTTGGACTTAAATGATCCTCAAAACCAAATCATTAAAGAGAACCATTTATTGCTCAAAGACATTCTCTGACCGACCTAATACATTCAAAGTATTACACCGCCTTGAAGTCAACGTATAAATTCATCAGTTCCAAAAATGATCTGCATATATATCTTTATCCCAGAAAAGATAGACCAAGTATAGACTTCAAGTTCTGATGAAAGAAGACAGTTACCACAAAAAGAACTCCTCAGGAAAAGCGCTTCAGAACTACGCTGAGCAAAAGGAAGATTAAATGCTTTTACGAAAGATCATTTAATGCTCATAAAAACGACAACAACACATCTATTCAGTGGATCAGGTTAACGTTGCTCCATCCTTTCCGACCGTTAAGAAGATCGCATATATTAACGGAGGATTGAGCTAGCTAAGACCACCTCTTGATCTACAGCTAAAACTCTTGTTGCTAGCATACACAAAGATCTCAGAGCGCTATCAAAAGCATACATACTTCATCGCTCTTTCAGCATGCTTTAAACATCATCACATTCGATCTTCTAAGGATCAATTTCGTGCTACTCAAAACAAACTGATTGTTCATATAAGTAACCTTTTGGTTATTGGATTTAGACTCGGTATCTGGTGAACTAAGTGTTCTTAAAACCCAGAAGTGTAAAGTGATCACTAAGAATTCCAAGACAGGCAGTGTGTTAAGTCCTGATTGGAGTGGGCTGCTGCAAAAATGTGTACAGCCAAAGTCTTTTAGTGGAAACCTTCCTAAGAAGGAAGAAGGGGTGACGTAGGAGTATTCATTCTCCGAAGATCCATAAAAAATCTTGTGTCACTTTACTTATCGTAAGCATTTTCTTTGTTTCTAATTGTTGAATAAGCTTGTTAACGTGTTCAAGTTTCTATTGGAAATTGTTAACCGTCTTCCGCACTAAATAGTGGTTCACGTTTCCAACCGTTTGAGAAAAATTGTTCCAACCTCCTAAAAACGGTCGAAACCAACACTTTACACGAAAAAAATTTGAAAGAGTTTATTCACCCCCCCTCTAAACTCTTTCCCGATCCTAACAAGTGGTATCAGAGCGGGGTTTTCTCAAACACTGACATCTTTTTGA
The DNA here is from genome assembly GCF_025594145.1 of Primulina tabacum. Lineage (NCBI taxonomy): Eukaryota > Viridiplantae > Streptophyta > Magnoliopsida > Lamiales > Gesneriaceae > Primulina > Primulina tabacum. Next base: position 23,488,654 of record NC_134552.1, read on the forward strand.
ACACTTATGGCTTCTTTCAATAAAATTCCGATGATCTCTAAAGAAGATTATGATGATTGGAAAATTCGTATGCAGGCACATCTAACATCCCAAGATGATGATGTGTGTTATATTATCACTGATGGGCCGATGAAATTCTTGAAAGTTAATACTGCTGCCACTACAATCGAAGGTGCTCCTCAGATGGTAGAAAAGCACAGATCCGAATGGACAGCTGAAGACAAAAAGAAGGAAAATCTAGACAAAGTTGCAAAATATATCCTCTACAAGACTCTGGACAAAAATATGTTTGCCAAAATCAAAACTTTCACTACTGCTAAGGAAATATGGAAAAACTCTCTCAATTATGTGAAGGCAACGATCAGACAAAAGAAAACAAGTTAACTGTCGCCATCCAGAAGTTTGATAATGCGAAAATGAAGCCAGGAGAAACTCTGGCAGAATTTGATGAACGGTTCAGCGGTATTATCATCGAACTCATTTCATTAGGAAAAGATTATTCTAATCGTGAAATTTGCCTTAAAGGTTTTGCGAGCTCTTCCCAGAGAATGGGACGTAAAGGCTATAGCAATGCGAGAATCCAAAGATCTAAACAAGTTGGAACTTCATGACCTCTTCGCCCACCTTAAAGCGTATGAGTTCGAGCATAGGATACGAACTCAAGAAGAACCATCCACCTCTCAACAAACGAAGGCATTGGCAGCTACCACAGTGACTCTTCCGGTCGAAGAGTCCACAAGTAAGAAATCGGCCGAGCAATTAAGCAATGAATCCATGTCTTTATTTGTTAAAAAATTTAGTAAATACATGCGTAAGAATAAATCACTGATGAATAAAACTCACTTCAACAAGGACCATACTGATGATGGTCAAGCTTGTTTTAACTGTGGAAAGAAAGGACACTTTATTACAGAATGCAACAGGCCAAGAAAAAATGAAAAGAAATCAAGTGACAGAAGACGAGTTAAAAACAAAAGATTCATGAAAAAGAAGAGTCAGCGAGTCTTAGTTGCAGAAGAAGATAAAGTCAAATGGGCTGAATCAGAATCTGAAAAGTCCATCTCTGAAGAATCTTCAAGTGAAAGCGAAGATGAGAAAGTAGAATGTCTCATGGCCAAAGAAGATCAAGAATCTACCGATGAAATGGTATTTGACTTTAACTCTGATGAATTCACACGAGAAGATCTTGTCACCGCACTTCACGACATGGTAAATGAGTTTAAGAAGCTATCACAGCAGTTCAATGAAGCCAAAACAGAAAAACAAAACTTGGAAAACAAGTTAACTCTCTCTAGCTGTTCGCAGCAGAAAGAGGTTGATAGTTTGAGAGTAAAGTTAAGTCTGTTAACGGCTGAGAACGATGACCTGCGAAGATTGTTCCATGCTACGTTAAAAGAAAATAAACGGTTGATAAATACAATCAACAATTGGAACAAGTTCTCTGTTTCTCTTAATAGGATGCATGAAATGCAGAAACCGGTCGGAGACAGAACCAGACTAGTTTATGGCATTAATGAATGCAGCACCTCTGGAGGATCAACTCAACCGTTACTAGAGAAAGGCAGTTTAAAACCAATTAAAATTTTCAGATCTAGTACGGTATATGAACATGGTAAGACTGAATATCAAGGTACTCAGAATGTAAATCTTGAAAACAATAGAAGGAGATGTGGTTTAGGATACGTCGAAATTGAGAATGCTAAAACCAACCGATCATGGCTCAGAGCAGGCCAAATACAACCATTCACAACGGTTCGGGTTGGGCCAGCAGAAAGTCAGGGTCAATCAAAAATCATTCAAAAACTAGACCTAACCATTACCACAATAGCCGACCTGTTCAAAAGAGGTACCGATTGAGTGACAATGACAGACGGTCGAAACAACCTACACCACTTGATTATGCTCACAACAGCACTTACTTTAGGACACATCATGAAAAATCCTTCAGTATAATTCAAGTGTTGATTCCTAAAGGACTAATAAATTCAGGACCCAAATAGAAAAGGGTTCCAATCTCTTATTTCAATAATGACAGGCAACAAAGGAAAAGGAGCTGGAAGAATCCATCTGGTTCCTGGATAGTGGTTGCTCTAGACACATGACTGGAAACAAAGATCTTCTATCAGAAATAGTCAACTACAAAGCTCCAACCATCACCTTTGGTGATAATTCTAAAGGTAGAGCTGTGGGTAAAGGTAAGATTATCCACGGCAAAGTTATCATTAAAGATGTGCTTCTTGTAGAAAATCTATGTTATAACTTGATAAGCATAAGCCAACTATGTGACAAGGGTTACACCGTTGAGTTTCAAAAACTCTTATGCACTGTTAAAACCACAGCTGGTAATATCATGTTAAATGGTCATAGAGAGTAAAAAACATATAAAGTCAAATGGAATGATGGTTATCTTAATGCACCTACCTGCTTTATTGCCTCGAATGGAAATAAAAATTGTCTTAGGCATAAACGACTCAACCATCTCAACTTTAAATCCATTGCTACTATTAGCAGACTAAAACATGTATATAGTTTGCCTAACATTGACTTTGCCAAATATAGAATTTGTAATGGCTGTCAATTAGGAAAACAAGTTCGCTCCACATTCAAAAGCAGAGGAAGAAACTCAACAGCAAGATGTCTGGAACTTCTTCATATGGATTTATTTGGACTGATACCCTTAACGAGCTTAGGGGGAAACAAATACACTCTCGTAGTAATTGATGATTTCTTCAGATTTACATGGGTAACATTTCTAAACTCTAAAGTTCAAACCGTCGATCAACTAATCAAGCTGCTCAAAAGACTTCAGAATGAGAAAAGCGAAGCCATTGACAGAATCAGAAGTGACAGAGGAACTGAATTTCTAAAATAATTCCTGTCATTCTATCTTGAAGATCATAGCATAAAGCATGAACTATCAGCGGCTAGATCACCTCAACAGAACGGAGTTGCTGAAAGAAGAAACCACACATTAAAGGAAGCAGCTAGAACTATGCTAGCCGAATCTAGTATTTCACAAAGGTTTTGGGCAAAAGCTATTAATACATCCTGTTATACTCAAAACTGGTCCATGATCAACAAAAATCATGAAAAGACTCCATATGAAATTTGGACCGGCAAGCAACCAGAAGTTGGATAATTTTGCATTTTTGGTTATAAGTGTTTCATTCATTTAAATGGCAAAACACATCTCACCGCATTTGATGTAAAAGCTGACAATGGTATCTTTTTAGGATATTCAGCAGTGAGCAAAGCATACAGAGCTTATTACCAAAGAAATCTCACTGTTGAAGAATCCATACATATTGTATTTGATGAATCTTCTATATGTCATGACAATAGTAGTAACAGTATACATGATTTAATAAATAATCTTGATGCTACTATCCTTGAAGCAAGCAGTGATGATGAGGTAGATCTGAGAAAAATAGGGAGACATATCAAAAAAAAATCCAACCGCACAAGAACAAACTCAACAGGTGCACGAATAAGAGGAAAACCAGCAGACACAAAATACACAAATAGAAGAAGCACTGGAGCAAGAAGAGGAAATCATTCAACCAACTGAGCTAAATCCATATGGACCATGTCTCCAGTGGAGAAAAGATCATCCACTCGAACTGGTCATCGGTAACTCGACTGCTCCTCTTAGAACTAGAAATCAAATGATAAATGAATTTATGCATGCTGAGTTTGTATCTCAGATAGAACCTAAGAAAATCTATGATGCACTACTTGACACAAATTGGATAGAGGCCATGCAAGAGGAACTTAATCAGTTTGAAAGAAGTAAGGTTCGACATCTAGTCCCTCGGCCTAATAATAATCATGTGATTGGAAAAAGATGGGTGTTTACGAATAAAATGGATGAAAATGGTTTAATTATAAGAAACAAGGCTAGACTAGTAGCTCAAGGCTATAGACAGGAGGAATGTATAGACTTTGATGAATCATTTGCCCCAGTAGCCAGGTTAGAAGCCATTAGAATATTTTTGGCATTTGAAGCATTTAAATATTTCAAAGTATATCAAATGGATGTTAAATTTGCATTCTTGAATGGACTGTTAAATGAGGAAGTTCATATAGAACAACCACCCGGCTTTGTTAATCACACTTTCCCTGAGTATGTTTACAAACTTGACAAAGCTCTATATGGACTAAAACAGGTCTCGAGAGCATGGTATGACACTTTAACCAAATTTTTTCTTGAGCATGGTTTCACAATCGGAACAGTAGATAAAACGCTGTTTAGATTCTCAAAAAATGATCATTCACTGTTTGTACAAATATATATGGATGATATTATTTTCGGATCAACTAACCCTAAGCTATGTGAGAGATTTTCTAAGATGATGCAGGAGCAATTTGAGATGAGCATGATGGGCGAATTAAATTAGTTTTTAGGACTGCAAGTCAAGCAGTCCGAAAATGATATATTTATCAATCAAGCCAAATATACTCGAGTTATGCTAAAGAAAGAAATTCGGCATGAAAAGTTGCTCTCAAGCTTCCACTCCAATGAGTTCATCAATTAAACTGGATAAAGACGAAGGGGTAATCTCTGTGGACACAAAAATGTATCGAGGGTTAATTGGTTCTTTGCTATATTTGACTGAATGTCAACCAGATATTATGTTTGCGGTTTGTTTATGCGCACGGTTTCAAGCTAAACCTATGCAATCTCATATTATTGCTTCTAAACTTATCTTTAAATATTTTAAGGTACTACTAATGTGGGTCTTTGTTATCCCAAAGATTCAAGTCTCAATCTTTTAGGGTACTCAGACGCAGATTATGCTGGTTGCAAAGTCGACAGAAAAAGTACGAGCGGTTCATGTCAGTTCTTGGGCGAAAGACTAATAACATGGCTTAGTAAGAAACAGACGTCAATTGCTACATCAACCGCTGAAGCAGAATACCTTGCGGCTAGAAGTTGCTGTGCTAAGATGCTATGAATACAACAACAATTAAAATATTATGGCATCCAAGCTACTGAGTCACCCATTTTTTGCAACAATACCAGCACAATAGCCATAACATACAACCCTGTTATGCACTCTCGGACAAAACATATTGACATCAGACACCATTTCATCCGAGAACACGTCATGAAGAAAGAAATACGGCTTGAATATGTTCATATGGATCAACAAATGGCCGATATTTTTTCACAAAACCATTATCAGAGGCTAATTTTTCACATTTCCAAAAATTGCTTGGATTAGTCGATTTATTTTGATATAATTATTTCTTGCGTATGTTCAGTTTGTAATGCAGGAAATAAACGGAAAATAAAAAGACAGTCAGTAATACAAAATAGAAAATTTTTATTAGAACAACCGGGAACGTACAATCATAATTTCATTATCAACGCCCTCGACCAGCTATCCAACCTGGCGGTCAGCCCACCGATGGAGGTACGTAAAAAATCATCTGAGGAGGCAATCCTTCTCAGAGTCCTCTGTTCTTTTAGGAGCATGAGGAGGTAGACGCCATCATCTGAAAAGACGTCTGCATTATCAGTGACGTAAAGACGTCGCTGATATTTCTTCAGAGTTGCCACCTCCTTAGAGGTAACAACTTGTCCTCCCTCAAGGGAGGACTGAAGCTCCTGGACCTCTGTCCAGGTTACCACCGAAGAGCAGTCTTGTGGGAAGTCACCACCGATTCCATGAACGCTTTCGCAAGGTCTGGCTCACTTCAACTGCCTGCCTTTGCCATTCTGATATCTGTTTTTTATCTCTAATATTTGTAAAACTAACCCCTCTACCTGTATTTATAGATGAGTACCATATGAAGGGTCTCTCTCTCTCATGATGACAGATACTAGGGTTTGAAGAGGCTTTCTATCAAAGCCATCGCAGGTTCATCTTCCAGGATTAGCTTTAATCCACATGCTTAGGGGGAACAATGGTTAAGTCATTAATTAAATAGAATTCTCAACTGTTTCCTCCTAACTACATTACTTATACAGTTCATTTTCCTTGGGCACGATACTTCCATGTCATTTCGTAAAAATTAGTCGAACTTTTCGATTGCCTCTGACTGACATGACGGTTTTTATTTTTGAAATTTGAATTTAATGATTTTACCGCCGCCCAATTTTTTTTCAAAACTTACAAAATTCTCTCCACTAACAGTCCTCCACGTGGACTGACTGGTGCTTATATGAACCGCACATACATAATCTACATTTGCGAACTTGTTGATCTTACCTTGCTATTACACTCGATCACGTTTAAACTTAATTTGCAGGTGCTAAATTCAAACCTTCTTGGTAAATCAAGGAAATGGCTGCCTCCATTGCCCAAAACACAGTCACTGTTAACTTTACGTCAGTATTTGCCATGTCCAACAAGTCTATGCAAGCCATGTTTCGTACGATAGAACATTCTGGGCTTCGCTCTTTTCTGGGTTGCCGCTACAATTACTCCGACACAATATTGAAGGAATTTTTTGATTCAGCGTACATGAAAAACAGAGAAATTGTTTGTGCTGTTCAAAACAAAAATCTCATGTTCACACAGAAGATGTTTGCTGATTTGTTCAGCTTACCCACGGAAAGAATTACTAATTTCTCCACACTGCCGATCGGAAATATTGACATTTGACGTAGTGCCTTCTCAAACACAAATTTTCCAATTTCTCATCCAACATGTCAAAAACGCAACTTAAAGATTGAATTCAGACGGTTGGCAGATATCGTGGCAAAAGGAATACTTGCCAAGGCTGGTGTCTATGATAAAATAACCTTGTAAAAATTTCTTTTTATGGCCACCATCTCATCCAAATTGCGGTTAAATTGGTCTAACGTTCTCTTCAAGATATTGGTGGCCATGATCAATAAAGAAAACCAATCGCAAGGTTTTGCGATTCAAATCTGCCATATGCTGACTGATGCCGGGGTTCAACTGGTTGATATGGTAGAAGTTGGAAAAACCAAGCTTTTCAACTGGGTATCGATTGATAAATTTATCAAGAAGAATCGGCCGACAGATGAGGAGATAGTCTCCATGAAAACCAAAACCGGGGAAGAATTCGTGAAACAGAAGAAAACATCCTAGACCGCTTCAACAGCCAAAGAAACCAAAAGCAAGGTGGTTCTAAAATCTAGTTCCGATGATGAGTCCAAGGATGACGTTCCAGTCTCTCAAGTTTTTAAGAAGAAGAGAACTGCACACTCAAAACTAGCAAAGATCAGACAGGTCAAACATCTTTCTGCACCACTCGTTCCTGCCCCACTCCCTGCAATCTCAGCCACAAAGTTAAAAGGGACTCAAATTACTGAACCAGAGATTGAGTCCTCTTACTCAGATAAGGGCAAATAGGTAATGATTGAAAATCCGCCACAAAGCAATTTGGTTCATATGGCCATAGTACTCACCAGCGAGCGTGTCAATGAGGGCGTCCGTAAGAAAAAGAAGATGTTTGATAAATGGGTTCAATATCGGACTGCTGTAACTTTTGACTCTTTATTTCAAACCGGCAAAATAAAAGCAGCCGCTAAGCTTGAACGGTCCATTTTGAAATGGACAGAGACATCTGATATCCAAACCGCTCTACATCGACGAGACTTTCTGGAACTTCAGATGAAAGAAAGCACTCTCCGAGTCATCATACAATTAAAAAGGAAAAACTTTGATCCCTTTTGTCTTACGGCCAAGGATGATTCAGCTGTCATCTTTCAACTTGAGATGGACGCATTGTCGCTTGCTATGAAGGTCGCTCTAATGCGACAGGATCTCAATATTACAGCATTTACAGAACAGGGAAAGTTCGATTCTCTGATGGAAATACATGAAGATCTATGCTCTGAATAGTTTCAAGCCATCCCTACAAATAAGGATTCCTCATCTACTTCACCCGGTACAAGCACTAAGCTTTCATCACCAGTACTTACCGTGACATCTCAACCGGTTGATGAAGAGAACACTATGCCTCCTTCTGAAAAAATCACGCCAGAAGACTTTCCAAGTGCTGAAAAACAATGCCATCATATTGCTTCCGACATCCCATCTGTGTCTCCCACAATCTCTAACATTGATACGTCTGCAAAACTGCCTCCACTTCATCTTTCAGCTGCTCAAACTATTTCTGTTGATGAGAAAGTGAAGTTTTTATCTGATTTTGATAAAGCTATCACATTTCAAGAAAAATCGGGTTCTCCAACAGGCTCTCCCACCAAGGATGATCCAACAGCTATTTCAGAACAGCTTTTGACCTCTCCCAAGGAATTGCATGAAATCGAGCTGATCAATCCTTCGATGTATGCAAATTCTCCTCTACCGAGTTCTCCGCCAGCAAAACCAGAGGAAACAGATGTCACCGGATCTAAACCGCCTGCTTCCACTGAAGACATTAATCAAAATATTCAGAGCATTACGGATGAACTCCATGAGCATGAACCATCAGAATATGCTGGTAAGCTATCCTCCTCTCAACTGGTCTCTTTCAAGAACAGGTTATTATCTGAAGACGACGTACCTGAAGAACAAGAAGTTCTAGAAGAGAGTTGCCAACAGCAGATTCTGACCAGACTAATCACCATGGATAAATCCATTCTGGCACTCAATCGCAAACAATTTGATCTAAAGAAGGAATTTCGATCAATCAAGACTGCTTTCCGCAACGATCTTTCCACCATGGAAACAAGTCTTTCTCTCACGCAAGCTAAACATAACTCTGCTCATCTTAACATCTGCCTTGGCCTATCGGAGCAAATGACTCGTCTTCAGACAAATCTCGAACAACGCCTCGATGCCCAAGGTGCTCAGCTTGCAGAAATCATGGAGTTCCTTGTTCATAGTGATGTCAAAAAGGGGGAAAGAGAACGTCAAAGGGCAATTCAAGAAGCAGAAATATCTGTTATGAAGGAATTGCATGAGTTGAAAGAAAAGGAAGACAAGGCCAAAAACAGTGGAACAAAGTAAAAGGTCCAACGAAACACTAGTTGCCTATTTTCTTACAACAGTTGGTTATTTTGAATATTGTAATTTCATTTACTTAATGAAATACAATACTTTCGCTCTTATATATCTCCTTCAAAATTATTATGTTACATAGCCTTACAGCTATGTTTTGTTATCACCAAAAAGGGGAAAATTGTTAAGAAAATATTATTCCCAAGAATTTTGGTGTATGACAAAAACAAGACAGCACGAAAACAGTTGCGGTTTATATATGAGATATGCATCCGTTCAACCGTCCGGCTCATCAGCTGTAATAACTTTCTAAGCGGATAAAGCTCAAAGAAGTCTCAACCGCTTATTTCAGACCGCTAGCAGATTCAGCTTGGACTTAAATGATTCTCAGAACCAAATCATTAAAGAGAACCATTTATTGCTCAAAGACATTATCTGACCGGCCTAATACATTCAAAGTATTACACCACCTTGAATTCAACGTATACATTCATCAGTTCCAAAGATGATCTGCATTTATATTTTTATCCCAAAAAAAGTAGACCAAGTATAGACTTCAAGTTCTGATGAAAGAAGACAGTTACCACAAAAGGAACTCCTCAGGAAAAGTGCTTCAGAACTACGCTGAGCAAAAGGAACTTTAAATGCTTTTACGAAAGATCATTTAATGCTCATAAAGACGACAACAACACATATGTTCAGTGGATCGGGTTAACGCAGCTGCATCCTTTCCGACCGTTAAGAAGATCGCGTATATTAACGGAGGAGTGTGCTAGCTAAGACAACCTCTTGATCCACAGCTAAAACTCTCGTTGCTAGCATACACAAAGTTCTCAGAGCGCTATCAAAAGCATACATACTTCATCGCTCTTTCAGCACGCTTTAAACATCATCACATTCGATCTTCTAAGGATCAATTTTGTGCTACTCAAAACAAACTGATTGTTCATATCAGTAACCTTTTGGTTATTGGATTTAGTATCGATATCTGGTGAACTAAGTGTTCTTAAAACCCAGAAGTGTAAAGTGATAACTAAGAGTTCCAAGACAGGCAGTGTGATAAGTCCTGATTGGAGTGGGCTGTTGCAAAAATTTTTTAGAGCCAAAGTCTTTTAGTGAAAACCTTCCTATGAAGAAAGAAGGGGTGACGTAGGAGTATTCATTCTCCGAACATCCATAAAACATCTTGTGTCACTTTACTTATCGGAAGCATTTTCTTTGTTTCTAATTGTTGAATAAGCTTATTAACGTGTTCAAGTTTCTATTGGAAATTGTGAACCGTCTTCCGCACTAAATAGTGGTTCACGTTTACAACCATTTGAGAAGAATTGTTCCAAACGCCTAAAAACGGTCGAAACCAACACTTTACACGAAAAAATTTTGAAAGAGTTCATTCATCCGCCCCCCAAACTCTTTCCCGATCCTAACACAAGCACGCTTAACTTTGGAATTCTTATGTGATGAGCTACCGAAATGAAGATGCACCTTCTTGATATGAGTAGTACATATCAAATCTTTTAAGCCCTCTTCAACTGCACAGTCTCATACCTGAACAGTTTCGAAAATCCCTCTCCTTCCAATGTATGATCGGTTCATCCATGTTCCTTGCGCCTAGAAGCCTGCCTGGAGCCGCTCATTGTCCATGCAACCTCATGGCATCGGCGATCACCCCCCGCCCTCTTCAGCCCCGGGCCTCACAATAACGGCCCATTGCGGACCACCTAATGACACCTAGACACGTCCCTTAAAATGACCATACATAGAATCAAGCCATAGGATTAGTTCAGCGAAGACGGCGATTAAAAACTCTAAGAAACATAGAATTTTGTGCATATTTTGTATCCAAAAATAGTTTTTGTACCGTTCTAGCGTGCATATTATCAAACTAACACGTTTTCATGCATAATTTGTATCAAAATATGTTATTTAAAAAGATTGATGCATAGAAGAAAGGTTTAGACATGCCTTTGCATTGAAACGCACAAAATAACGAAAAAAAACTCGGGGACGAACGGAGGCCGAACAGAGACGAATTGCTGCATTTAATGGCTTGAAAAGTGGCTAAATATATCAAAGATTGTAGTGTGAGTGTTCGGCTGAGCTTGCTAATGGGAGAAGGTTGAAACAAATCGAGCCCTTGTGTGAGGAAACTCTCATCCAAAGTGTGTGTAAATAGTGTGCTCTTGGTGCTTTGGTTTGTGTTGTGTGTGTGTGCGCGAGAGTTGTGTAGGGAATTAAGGTGGGACTCCTTCTAATATTCAAATAGTATCATGACTATGTGTTTAGTTTAATTAAATGACAATCTGAAATTACCAATTAAGCCCTCCAAGTTTTAAAATTTGTATATTTAAGAGTCCTAAAAATCTTAAATTCTACCAATAATTAAATACTACTTAATTTAATTAATTAAGTCATAAAACTCATTATTAAAAAAACTGTACTTCGAATGGAATTATTTAAATCTCTTATTTTTTAATGTTGCTAAATAAAATGTTTTACGTACTTTTATTTCACTCGATAAATGAAATTTAGTACTTAAATGCTAACATTCATAAATCCTTTAAAATAACTAATTTCTCGACTTAAATAAAAAAATAACTTTAAATTTTTAACACTTTCATTGTCTCCGGTCTCCTTTCTCGGATCGACATCGAATATTCATCAGAAAGATAAAACTTGAGATAACACTTTAAATTGGATAAATGAATAAATAAATATATATATATAAATAAAATAATTTTGTAGGACCGAGCGCTTGCCGCTTTACCAAAAGCTATAGCTGGTGGTAATGGTGCAACTCAAATCTTTTAAACCGCACAACAGCTCAAGCACAACGGTTCGATCGCTCTACCAAGCAGGGAAAATTATTGCATCCAACAATCTCTCTCCCAATAATTGCACTCCTTGCAATCATGGGAATCGAATCCGTGATCTTGGTTCTGATACCAATTATAGGACCGAGCGCTTGCCGCTTTACAAAAGCAATAGCTGGTGGTAATGGTGCAACTCAAATCTTTTAAACCGCACAACAGCTCAAGTACCACGGTTCGATCGCTCTACTAAGCAGGGACAATTATTGGACCCAACAAATTTAACACATAGCATGCATTACTTAAATTATTAATTGAAGAAATTAATTAATTTAATCATGAATGGGGTTTACGTTTACTAGTTTTTGGGCACTACACTTTTGCCAAAATTTGACTTCTTCAAATTGTCAAATTTTTTCTACCAAAACCCAGCGTCAACATAAACTTAGCGGCTCTCATATCACTTAAATGTCACTCTCCAAGACCGAGTGTAGATGACATCCAACATTATTTAACAATTTAATTGAAAAAAATAAGCCTCGTAGCAAATAGCAAACCAGTCTAATTAATAACAGAACATCATTTTTTATATGTGAAATATGAATAATGCTGAAGCTGTACTTACAAAGAATGTGGACAAATGAGGAAGCAAATAAACTATAATCATGAAATCAAGGACTTGGTCTTCATAAATTTAGATTTTCATCAGCCCCAAAATTGATCTTGTTCCATCTCTTCCACATGTTGTTCATTATTATCTGGGGAGGGACGTAAGGGGGTGGTGAGTGTTTTAGGAAATACTCAGTAAGTGGAGGTCGATGAAATAATAGAATAATAAGTTATACATATACATATCTTTAAAGTGATCATTTTCATAGTTGAAGTCGAAAGCGGAACAGACAGAGGACAGAACTTATATGATATCAGACGATCAAATCATATCAAATAGAACATAATCTTAACAGAGAAAATCTTATCAAATCTGAATCACATACTGAACACAAATCTTATAATAATGACCATGAGTTATCCTTGATCTTGGGCTCCCTCTGGGGCCTTCTCCAGTAAATAGGCTCTTTGGGCCCTTTTCTCTTACAGGATTTCCCGATGCGCCAATATCGAATCATAACAAATAAACTTACACTTGATCCAAGGAAGCGGATCGAAAGGATCAAATCGGAACTACATGGAAGGAACGAGTCAGAACTTTGCAAAAGATGCATAACAAAACATATAATAATGCAAACAAAATAAAAAATTTAGTAATCAATCGAATTTTAAATCATATATCAACTTTAAAAGAACACATAAGCCTTTAAAACAGTACATAAGTCATTTAGAGTAATTCAAAGGTGTGATTTCAAACTTGATCGATACTTGAACGTGACCTTGGCCGAACCTAGGCAGAGCTTGACTATGACTTGGACAACATACGTGATACACAAGCAAAATTGTAAAACATAGATTCAACTACTGTCCCTTTTGTTCTAAGACGAGTCTTTTCTGCGTGTTTATGTCCTCATTCACACGCACCCTAGGAAACTTCCCAGTGGGTCACCCAATCCAGAATTTCTTCACGTCAAGGATGCTTAACCTTGAAGTTCATATGTGATGAGCTAACGAAAAGAAGATACGCCTTATTGATATAAGTAGTACATATCATATTTTTTAAGCCCTCTTCAACTGCACAGTCTCATACCTGAACAGTTTTGGAATCACTCTCCTTCCTGTGTAAGAACGATTTATTCATGTTCCTTTAGCCTAGAAGCCTGCCAAGAGCCTCTCATTGTCCGTGCAACATCATGGCACTGGAGATCCCCCCACGCCCTCTTCGTTCCCGGGCCTCACATGTCTACCAGCTTCCACTTGGTTCGTCCTCGAACCACACCGTACTAGGAGAGGTGGGCTCTGATACCAACTGTAACGCCCCAAATTCGACTACTCTTCTTACTGCACCAAGACGATTCTTTCCAGCGTTTTTATGTCCTTACTCACACGCACCCTAGGAAACTTTCGAGGAGGTCACTCATTCAAGAATTGTCCCAAGTCAAGCACGTTTAACCATGAAGTTCATATGTGATGATCTACCAAAAAGAAAATGCACCTTCTTGATATGAGTAGAACATATCAAATCTTTTAAGTTTTCCTCAACTGCACAGTCTCATACTTAAACAGTTTTGGAATCTCTCTCCTTCCGGTGTAAGTTCGGTTCATTCATGTTCCCTTCGTCTAGAAGCTTGCCAGGAACCGCTCATTGTAACGCCCGAAAATCAGCCCACGAAAACCGCATGCATGAAAATTATTGAAATTGCTTATTTATTTTCAAATAATTTTAAATATTTAAATGATATATTTTATATGATTAAATGTTTAAATTGCATGATTTGGCATGATTTCGTGATATTAAGGATTTTGTTTCGGATATTCGATAATAGGATGGGGAAAAGAGACCGGGGACGACCAAGATGAAAATATTTTTCGATAAATGTTTTTAAGGCTCGATAATATAATTAAATAGGATAAAAATTTTCTAATGTCCGAGAAATCGATTTTAGTCAAACGAAAAACTTTTAAGGGCCCGAAAGTTTTTATTTTAAAAGTTTTTTTAATAAATGTTTTACTTAACAATTAAATGGGACTTAATGAGCCTAATTAACCTAGAATTAATGGGCCTAATTATTCTTAAATCAAAAACCTTAAAACCCTAACTCTTAAACTAATTTTCGAAAAAATAAAAAGCATAAACCAGGGTTCTATGATTCTTAGTGCTGCTGAAATACACACACCACACACACACTCAAATTTTCGAAAGTCTGAAAGCAAAAATCAAAGTCTATTCGCTTCTCGTTCGCAACCCACGCCCAAGATTGATTATTCGAGCATTTTTAACACAAATGCACGCTTCTAAACTTTCTTTTTGCACCATTAAAATCATAATATATGTGGTTTATGTTTTGAAGCATGAAAAAAATATGTTTATCAAATTATTTTAATGTCTTGATGTTTATTTTTCAAAGTTTGACGTTTTTATGCTTGATTGAGACATACCAAGATTGCTAAGGGACACGTTGCCATTGGGGGAAATAAAGGGATGTAAAGGGTCTAGAAGGGAATCGTTTAAGCACGAGAAGAAAGCTAGACAGAGGCTTAGGAGCCACGTATGTCTAGGGCTCGACTAGGGTTTGTTTAATGACCCGACACCACTCACCCGCGATCATTACTCATAGGACTTCTCCAGCCCAAGGCTGGAGAAGGCTGGAGAGGTCCTATGAGTAATGATTGTGGGTGAGTGGTGTCGGGTCATTACAATAAAAGACGCTTTTTATTGTAATGATCATGGGCTATCCCGATCTTAGGCTCCCTCGGGGGCCTTTTCCCTTCTTGGGTTCCCACTGAAGCCTTTTCCCTCACGGGCTTTCCCTTTCGTCATTACTAATAGGACTCTCCACACCAGGTTGGTGGGGTGGTACCTCCCCAAATCTCGAACCCATGACATCCTAGCATAAGTACATAGTTCAAAGATACTTGATACCAATTGAGTAATGATCGCGGGAGAGTGGTGTCGGGTCATTACAGTTTGTTTCAGTTCTAAGGTTTTCATAGGACTATAGCCGCACCAGGAGCTTGAACAAGCTTGGTCATGGCCCGGTGTTGGCTACGTCCAAAGGCTAGAAGGAGTCATAGGGTGGTTGGATGGGAGGTACGATGGTAGGAGGCATCCACGAGGCTTGAAGAGGAAGCTAGGGTGCATGCGGCTCGGTTGCAGGCGGAGGAGCTGCACGGTGTTTCTAGGGCTGGTCAAGACTATCTGGTAGGGTCCTATGAGGTTGGCTAGGGGTCTGATGCAGGCTTGGCTAGGGCCTAGACGAGAGTGGCTTGATGGATGAGTGAGCCGCGACCTTGGAGAATAAAAGAGAGGGGCGCGTGGCTTAGGGCAGAAGTTAGGGCTTGATCGTGGGCTCTTGTGGGCAGGGTCATGATTCACGGGGGGTAGTTTAGGGATGAAATTTTATGTTTAAAATTAGGGATGAAAATATTAAGTGTTGAAATTATTCGGGTTTGAAACGCTTTACGGTATAATTATTAAGTCATAAAATCGAAAGGCACGGATTTACATCTTAGAAAAATATTAGAAGTCAAATTTAAGCTTATATGATTGTTCGGGATAGGGTCGAGTTAAGAGAAGTAAGAAAAAGTAAAAAACGGGAAGTTCGAGGTCCATGGGTAAAATGGTCATTTTACGTCTCTAGTAGTTCGAGATGTCTAGCAGTGTCCCGAAGAATCATAATGCTTGCTAAATGATATTTTAAAATGTTCATTATTAAAATATGATATTTTTATGATATATGCAAATGCTGTACGATTTTCTCGAAAAAAAATTCTATTATACGATTTTTGGAAGAAAACGATATTTTATAAATAAAAGGAGAGGAAAAATATTTTAAAGGATTTGAATTGACTGTGACACAGTGGATATGTGGGAGATCTATTTTAAGAAAGAACAGTAAACTTACAATTGGGAATATCGTGAGGGAAAAGGTCTTAGAAGGAGACCGTTTACGGGAGAAGGCCCCGGAGGGAGCCCAACGGTCGAATTTCTAGTCACTTTCAAGGATCAAACTTCACCCAAAATGATATATGATGATGAAAGGCTTTATGATTTACTTGCGTTTACAAATTTTACGCCAGCTTATTTTAAATAAAAGTATGATTTGAATGGTTAGATCATGTTGAGTCATTAAACTCACTAGGTTTGAATGGTTGCAGGTGAGGATGAATTGAGGAAGGCTCTGACGCTTGAGTGGATCTGGTCCGACAGCACACTCTTGAGGGACATTGTTTTCCGCAATAGCTTATGATTTAAAGATTTAAACTAAAGTTTTGGAGGATTGTGTTGGTAAAGATTTTATGCTTTGAATTGAAGTCAGACGTTGAACTTTCTTTTAAATTGACGTATGATTTTATGATTGATTATTTATGGATTTTTATTCATTTAGGATTTTTAAATATTAGTTTATTTATGTTGGATGATTTTGAAGTTAGAGGAAAAATGTTTATAAAAAAAACATTTCTAGTAATTATTTAAATTTAAAAGTAAGGGACTGTTGGGGATCGATAAGGAGTTTAGAGGGGGGTGAATAAACATTTTCATTTGTTGGATGATTTTGGATATTACAGTCCAATACTTGTACACACCCATTTCAGCAGGGCTTACCTTTAGCCTACTGAAACTCTTTGTTACACAACTCAGTAAACGAGTACAACAAAGTTCTAAAAAAGACTCTTTTTCAGTTTACAAACTCTTCTCAATGATATAGTAAAGTGTTTAGCTTGAAGAGTTTTCGAAACAGCAACAGCACAAAGTGATCTCAGAAGATCGGATATGGTTAATAAATCGTGTGCTGCTTTTCTGTATGTTGAGCTAGAATATAAGTAGTTTGATGGAAGCTCAAAACTCACGTTGGAATAATCGTTGCGTTGATAATGATAATAACATTGTTTTCTATAAAGGATTGACCTTTATATATATAGAAAAATTTGAGTCCAACTTCTATAATCAAAAACAGCTTCTGATGCTCCTGAGTAGAGCCAGCTTTAATACCTAAAAAAGGTCCTATAGAAAGCTTCAGTGTAATCAGTCTTGTTTCATACCAAAATTGGTAAGGATCGTTAAATGTCTTTGTACAACATTAATGGTGCAATTAATGCTAGTACTAGGTAAAGTAACGGTAATATTTAAGATTGTAACGATCAATTAAAAACGTTAAGTTACTTATGCTTAAGCTAAGTTTTGCTTTTAAAGCTAAGTGCTGCTTCTTATTTTCTAAGCAGTTTAAGTACTTGAAGAGTACTGCTTTTATACTGTATTCTGATTATAGCTATCGCGACCTACTGATTTTGACTCTTATCGCAACAATTAAATTAAGTCTAACAATTTCCCCCTTTGTAGTTATGCCAAAACCTAGAAGTTGGAAAACACAAATTTTAACAATAAGCAGATAGCAATTGATAGCAAAATAATCAATAATAAAATAAGCAGTAAAACAAAGTGAAAAAGAGTTTAATGAATTTAATCATCAGTGCCGATATCTCTGAACATTGTTTCCTCATCTTGAGGATCTTGATTCATGTACGAAGATTTTGATTGATGACCTCTAGATCTGCCTTCTTCTAACCTGGCTTCTGCTTCCCCCTTTTTGGCATGATTGGCTAGAACTCGAGTGAGTAAGTCATCCACTCGGCCAGTAAGAGTAAGAATGCCATTATTCAGCATCTCCAAAAATGGTGCTTGATTCGAAACTCGTTCATTTAGATCAAGAATAGATTGAGATTGAGACTCAATCTTGGCATCAATAGTTACAAGTTTCGAGTCCAAGGCTTCTACTTTGGTGGAGACTGATTGAGTAGCCGAATTATGATCAGAGACAGTTTTAATGATGTCAGATTGACCAACCAAGATGCTGGCGTGACTTGAGACAACATTTTGTCTAAAAAGGCTGGTTTTGACATGTAGTTTGGCCAAAGATTCTGCCGAGCGAATGACTTCTTTTGAGATGCGGTCACGGAAGAATCTGGTGGCATAACCTCACCAGTATGTTCAAAAGACAACTGTTTAACAATTTCTAACAGATTATCAAGATTTCTTGTCAGAATATCTACCTCGAATTCAAGATCAAACGTTGCTTCTGCTGGGGACGGTGTCCTTTCGCGCATACGCTTTCTGATCTCTGCGAGATGATCGTTGTGAGCTGGAGAATCAGCAGGAGGGATAATCAAAGCAGTAGAAGGTGCATCTTCTGGTTGAGCAGTAGAAAGAGCAGTAGCCTGTTCTGCAGAGGTTCTT
This sequence comes from Primulina tabacum, assembly GCF_025594145.1. NCBI lineage: Eukaryota > Viridiplantae > Streptophyta > Magnoliopsida > Lamiales > Gesneriaceae > Primulina > Primulina tabacum. The sequence continues at coordinate 23,507,229 of NC_134552.1, forward strand.
CAAATATCAATAGTTAGTTCTTGAGCTGCACTCTCATCTGGTTGGGCAGCTTCAGTGGTTTCCAGTTGCTCAGCTGCTGGAATGGATTCAGATGGGATATTCAAAATAGCTTCCATTTTCGCTTGATATTCAGCAGAGAATACCTCCAGATTTGGCAGTGATTGAGATGGAGCAATATCTGGTTCTGCCATTGGTTGGTCTGCTGGTTGAGCTTCCGGTTGAACCAAATCATCAACCTAAACTGTTTCTGGTGCAGTAGAGGCAGCAAAAACAATAGATTACTGAAGCTACGTCACAGACAGAAATCAAAGAGGAGGATTGAGTAGGCATCGTTAGGGATGCAGGAGTACAGGAGACCTTAGCTTCTAATATAGCTGTGGTGCTTTCCTCAACTGGCTTATTCTGAAGAAAGTCTGGAATGAAGCCTACTTGGTACTGTACAGGCTCTCCAAAGGCCTGTTCTTGAGCAAGAAGTTGCTCATTCATCAATCGCACTCGGTCGATCAAAAGATGAATCACATTCTGATCCTGAGTAGCAGTGGGAATCATAGAGTCAAAATTAGACTGAAGAGTCTTTAAAACAGATTCCAGCTTCTGGCATTTCAGCTGCTCTAGAATCTTCTTCTGTTCATTGCCGCAATCACAGTTTCGGTCTTGGCAGATTCAAAGACCTTCTTTTCATTTTTCACCATTTTCGCATAAACACCTGGTGTTTTCAAATAAGTGATTGGGTGGAGAATTCTTATTTTCAGCTAGAAAGTCATGTCTTCACTGGCAGATTTTTCAATCTCCTCCAAGTGAAGATCAATAGCAGTGAGAGCAGATGACTTGGCACCAAGAGATTGTGGTTCTGCAACAAGTTTACCCTTGTCTTTATCTGAAGAGGAGGCAAGCAGCACGGGTTTAAAGGCAGAAGACCCTGCAGTAAATTCTATAATAATGACTCCAGACGTTGGTCTGAAAGTCGGAACAGAAGTAGAGGTGGTTGCAGCAGAGATGGCTGCTAGTTTGGAGATGGGGAGAGATTCTGGTTTGGATGAGGTGGCTATTGGAAACACTTGTCTCAAAGGGACAATGTTTAAATCAGCAAGAGCTGCTGTTTTCTTGAGGCGGAGGGTTGTGCGGGCTTTCTTCTTGCTTGGGGTGGCTGGGAGTGAGGCTTTGATTGGAGCAGCAGATTCCTCAGATACTGTTTTATCTGAATCAGTAGAAACAACCACTCTTTTCCTCTTGATTTTCTTTTGAGGTCCTTGAGCCTTAGTCTGAGTGTCGCCAATCTCCTTCTTCAAGGCAACAAATTCAGCCACAGTTGGCTTAGGCCTTAGAGCAAGTATATTATCAGCATCGGCCATAGTAACAGATAAACCATCATGTTCAGAAGTAAGAGGAAAATCCAGCATCCTTCAACATCATGCCGATCTGAACATCAAAACCAGTACCCTTCCACACAATCAGGTCCTTCATGATTCTGAACAAAAAAACGACTCCAGTCCACTTTAATATTACAAGTGATAGCTACCATTACTTGAACCTTTTCTTGGGTCAGCTTATCAAACGTACCAGCTTTGACCAGAAGTGCCTTTGCCACAATATCGGCAAGCACTTGATATTCCCTCTTCAGAAGCTTCTTGAAGCAAAAAGGAGAGAGTTCCTCTCCAGAACCTGAGAAGGAGGTAAGGGCAGTGGACATCTCCTCCTTAGAAATATTAGAAAAATCAGAGATACCTGAGCATGGGAGAAAGAAAGTCGATCCCAATAGTGCAGCATCGATAGAGATGGATGCACCTCCCTGGGAGTAAATTATTTTACCATCCTCGACAGTTGCTTTCGCATAGAAGTCCAGAAGGGCAGTCTTGTATATGATAGCAGGTGCTTCCAGAAATCTTCTTAGACCAGATTTTTCAATGGCCTTGAACATATTGACAAGATTGTCATCCTTGATTTTCAAAACTGATGCGAAGTAAACTTGGTAAGAATTTAGTGTGTATAAGCTCCAGTCATTTCTGCAAATAAAATGAATTCGAAGTAGATTCTGTAGTAGAGATGAATGCTAGAGAAAGCAGTAGCTAGTATGCAATAGTCTGAGATCGTAAAAGATGAAATGAGATGGAAGAAACGGTTAATATTCAAAATTGTACAGCCGTCAGTGAAAACATAAGGACACGTGTCAGTATGTTTGCGGCTGAGTTTTTGAAAAGTTAAAAATTGAGTGTCGGATACGCCAAAATAAAAAAAAATGAAAGAGGCGGGATGTCCAAGTGGTTATTAAGGAAGAAAATCAAAAGTAGATTTGTCCAACTTCTCGTAAGATGATGTTTGAAGACATCCTTTTTCAAGAGATCAAGACTTGGAAGAAATTCCTTGACCTGTAATCTTAATAATCAGTTAGGTTACTCTAAATTATGTTAGAATAAGCTGTGGAATAATCCCTTTCACAAACACCGATTGACCGACGATTTCGGTTGGGAATAAATCTAGCAAGCGGACTAGGTCAAGTAATAGTATTTGGAGATGAGTTCAGGTATCGTACCCACAGATATCGATGTTTAATTACTAGAATATGAATTATTCTTCGCTAATAAAGTTCAAATTATGGGAGATAGATTAATCAAAACTAAATTAAACAATTTAAATAAATAAACTAAAGCAAAAAAAATCCAAATTATTAAACTAGACGAAGATTCAAATTATTTAAAAACGACTAAGGCGCACAACGGTACCGAGACAATTTATAATCTACGTGTCAAATTCATATTCAATAAATTAATTATTTAATTCACGACGGAATTTCAAAAATTATTTATTAAACGATTCTTCGAATTAATAAATCTAATTAAATCTAACAGTCCAATTATTCCTAACTGAATTTAATTAGATTCAACCGCATTAGATCGCTGTGAAATTCCAGTTTTTCAACCTAAAGTCGCACACTGAAATCGAATACTATTTCTAGTCAATTTAACCATGTGTTGATTAATGTGTGAAACAAATATTAATCTATCGCCTTCCGGTTTTAGATTAACCAACAAATATTCTATTTAATTGGCCAGATTAAAAGAACACGTGATAAACGACATCAATCAATGAATAAAATAAATAATCTAATTGAATTAAACTCAAAACATCAAAAAATAATATGTCTCGGCCCTATCATGACCTTAGTCTATAAAAATCTACTCCATAAACTTAAAATAAAATTCAAAATCAGTGTTTAAATTCAATGCAGAAAACATGATTAAGAAGGAAGGAAAAAGATTCTCTGTGATTTGTAGCATGTGTGAGGAATTCCTCCAACAAAAGTCTTCTGTCTTCCTCTCTTCTTTTCCTTCTTCCGCGCTGTTCTGCTATTCCGTCTGCTGCTCATGTGCTTCTGTTATCGGATGCTCCCTTTTTTTCTTCTGTACGCTTCTGCCCTTTTATTCTTCTTAATGGGCCTCCTCCTTCCTTTCCTTTTTAAGCCCATCTCTATAAAAGAAAGTGTAGATAAGATATTTATACAGATTTACATAGATTTTTCCAAGATTTCAATATCACCAAGGAATAGAATATAAGAGTATTTAATTTCCTTTCTTCTGATATTTTGTTCCCTTTGAAATCTAGTAAATTTATATTATCTCTCAATTTAAACACTTTTCACATTTTATTCAAATCTACAATTATTATTCAATTAAGCACATAATTAGGGATAAAAATTATTAGATAAGGGCAAATATTATCAAATCAAATCCCTAAAATCTTTTCAAGATTTGGCCTTATCACCGATCATACAAAGAGAGGGGATTATTCCATAGTTTTAGAATGACTAAGCTGCAGAATCATCCCTTTTACAAACCATGACCACGCGAAGAAGGGGATGATTCCAGTAACTCCTAGTTAGATTCCTACTGAGGGACTTCAATACTGCTGATATCAACAATTGTAATAGCTTAAATAATGTAACGCATCTGGTTTTATGAATGAAATATTTCATTTTGTCATATCTCTTGTTTATCTACTACTTTTACTTACTGCATAAGAGAAAACTGAAGACAGAAAACAGTAATTAAGATAAATCAATTAAACCGAGAACATTACGAAAATAAGAGAACTTATTCTCAGGCAAATGTTTAGTAAATATATCTGCTATTTGTTGATCAGTAGAGACATATTCCAGACTAATGTCATTCTTCTGCACATGATCTCTAATAAAATGATGTCTGATGTCAATGTGCTTCATTCTGTAATGAAGTACTGGATTGTGCGTAATTGCTATAGCACTGGTATTGTCACATAATATAGGTGATTCAAAACCTTAAACTCCGTAGTCTTTAAATTGTAGCTGTATCCACAGTATTTGAGAGCAGCAACTTCCAGTAGCAAGGTATTCTGCTTCTGCAATAGACGTAGCTATGGAAGTCTGCTTTTTACTGAACCAGGAGATCAACCTATCACCAAGAAGTTGACAAAAACCACTTGTTCTTTTTCTATCTAGTTTGCAACCTGCATAGTCAGCATCTGAATATCCAATAAGATTGAAAGAAGAATCATTGGGATACTATAGGCCGACATTTTGAGTACCCTTTAAGTATTTCATAATACGTTTAGCAGCAATATAATGTGATTGCTTAGCGTTAGATTGAAATTTTGCACAAATACAAACAGCAAACATAATATCAGGTCTACTGGCAGTAAGATATAACAATGAACCAATTAAAACACGATACTGAGTTACCTCTACTGAAATTCCATTTTCATCCTTATCAAGTTTAGTAGATGAGCTCATTGGAGTGGAAGTAGCAGAGCATGTTTCCCTACCAAACTTTTTCAGTAGTTCCTTAGTATACTTTGCTTAATTTATGAAGATTCCAGTATCAAGTTGCTTAATCTGGAGTCTTAGGAAGAATGTCAATTCTCCCATCATGCTCATTTCAAATTGTTCATGTATTGATTTAGAGAACTTTGCACATAATTTGGGGTTAGTTGACCCAAAGATAATGTAATCAACATAAATCTGTACTAACAAAATGTGTTTATTCTTAACTAAAGTGAAAAAAGTCTTGTATACTGCGTCGATAGTAAAATCATGATTGACAAAAAATTGTGAGAGCGTTTCATACCAAGCTCGAGGTGCCTGTTTTAAACCATGCAGGGCTTTATGTAATTTAAACACATGATGTGGTAAGAAATGATCAATAAAACCTGGAGGTTGTTTAACGTAGACCTCTGCTTGCAGTAGACCATTTAGGAAGACACTTTTCACGTCCATCTGATAAACTTTGAAACTTTTGAAAGCAGCAAAGACTAAGAATATTCTGATTGGTTCAAGCCTTGCTACTGGTGCATAGGTCTCATTATAGTCTATTCTTTCTTCTTGTCTGAAACCTCGAGCCACCAGTCTTGCTTTATTTCTGACAATAATACCTTCTTCATTTAGCTAGTTTCTAAAAATCCATCGGGTTCCAATAACAGCTTGATGAGATAATCTAGGTACAAAAAACCAAACTTCATTTTTTTTAAATTGATTCAGCTCTTCTTGCATAGCTTCAATCCAACTGGGATCCAGAAAAGCTTCTTCAATTTTCTTTGGTTCATCCTGAGAGATAAAAGCAGCATGCATATATCCATTAATCATTTGCCTTCTGGTTCTTAATGGAGCCGCTGGATTACCAATGACCAAAGATCGAGGGTGAGATTTTCTCCAGACAAAAGGGTTTAAAGAAATTTCTCCCTGGTTTGATGGATTCAGATCATGCTCAGCTAAAGCAGCAGCAGGTTCTGGAATGTCAACTTCTAGTTATGGTATGTCCTATGTCTGAACAACTGGTTCTACCAGAGGAATGTCTGGTTCTGGATTTTAGGCATCTTTGACACTTGGTTCTGCATCATCGTCACTATCTAGTTCCAGATGAATCTTGTCTAATCTGTTACTTAGATTTGACACGTTAGAAATTTCAGGAGCATTGCTATCTTAATAAAAAAACAATATGAATAGATTCTTCAACATTAAGAGTTCTATTATTGAAAATTCTGAATGCTTTGCTTACTGCTGAATATCCAAGAAATAATCCAGCATCTGAATTTGAATCAAATGCAGACAAATTATTTTTACAATTATTGTCCACAAATCATTTACAACCAAACACATGAAAATATGATACATTAGGCTTACTCCCTTTCCATATCTCATATGGGGTCTGATTGTGTCTCTTGTTGATCATGGTTCTGTTTTGTGTGAAACACGCTGTATTGAATGCTTCTGCCCAGAAGCGCTGAGAGATATTTGTATTTGCTAGCATTGTTCTAGCATCTTCTTTAAGAGTTTTGTTTCTCCTCTCAGCTACTCCATTTTGTTGAGGCGTTCTGGCAGCTGAATATTCATGATGAATGCCCTGTTCATCTAAATATAACTCAAGAATCTTGTTCGAAAATTCAGTGCCCCGATCACTTCTGATTTTAATGACAGAAACTAATTTTTCATTTTGAATCCTTTTCAGAAGCTTGATAAGGAGGCTACTAGTTTGATCTTTTCCAGTAAGAAATATCACCCAAGTAAATCTAGAAAAGTCATCAACAATGACAAGTGTATACTTCATTCTTCCTAAGATCATGATAGGGATTGGACCAAATAAGTGCATATGCGATAATTCTAAACACCTTGAAATTGATTTACTACCTTTATTCTTGAAGCTAGATCTTACTTGTTTGCCAAGTTGACATGCAGAACATACATGATTCTTAACGAAATTAATATCAGGTAAACCATCAACTATGTTCTGCTTCTTGAGATAATTAATTGACTTGAAGTTTAGGTGATTCAATCTCTTATGCCATAGCCAATGTTTATCACTAAGGGAGGCAACTAAACATGTAGGAACATTAACATGATCTATGTTCCATGATACTTTGTAAGTGTTGCCTTCTCTTTTTCCTGTTAATACAGTAAACTCAACAACATCTTTAACTGTGCATGTGTACTTCTAAAAAGCTACTGAATAACCATTATCACACAGTTGACCAATTCTGATTAAATTATAACAAAGATTTTCAACCAAGAGCACGTCATTTATAGTGATGTTACCATGGATAATCTTACCCTTAACCACGGTTTTACCTTTTGAGTTGTCCCCAAAAGTTATTTTTGGTCCAGTACAACTCATTATTTCTGAGAGTAGACTCTTTTGTCCGGTCATATGTCTGGAACATCTACTGTCCAGATACCATGTGGAGCTGCTGATCTTAGCTTTCCTCTCCTGTTCCTGCAAGAACAAGTTTTAGTAACTGGTACCCAATCTATTTGGGTCCGAGCCTTATCAGTCCTTTAGGAACCCACATTTATTCAATTCTAGGTGACCTTGTACTTCGGGTATCCACTGAGGTGTGTGCTACAGATCATCTGTTATTTCTAACAGAATGCATCTTAGAATATTGTTCTTCCCGTCTGTTTTTGTTGTCTGGCATGTATCTCTTCTGAACAGGTCTAGAATTATAGTACCGGTTGTTTTTAACCTTCATAGAGGGTTGTCCTCCTGAGTTGAATCCTCTAATGGATCCAGAACTCCGGTGGACTCTTCCCTGAGGTTCAACATAACCCAGACCATAATGCTTCCTTCTGTTCGTCTGATCTACAAATCTTTCAACTCGAACAGTTGGTACTACTGATTCATATACCACACTGGATTTAACAAAATGAATGCATTTCCCTTTGTTTGTATCCAGTTCTGGCTTAGTACTTGTTTCAGAAGTGCTTTCATTATTACTGAATCCGAGACCACTCTTGTCTCCAGATTGCTTCTGTAATTCTTGCATCTTCTCTAATGAAACAGAAGACTTGTTCCATGCATTTACCAGAACCGATAGCTTCTGATTCTCAGACCTCATTGTCTGGTAATCTGCATTTACTCTGTCATTCTCAGTCTTCAACTTACTTATCTCAACTTTTAGATCACCACTGTTTTCTTGCAAGCAAGTAAACTTACTGATTTGATCATTTAAATTTCGATTTTCAGTTTTAACTTCCTCGAATAATTGAGAAAGTCTTGAGTACTCTTCTACCATGTCATGCAGTGCATTAACCAAATCAGTTCGTGTAAATTCATTAGAGTCAAAGTTAAATACCTCTCCAGATGTCGAGGTTGATTCAGTATCTGTTATGAGACATTTGATCTCTTCTGCATCGCTATAACTGGAATGACTTTCTGAGTCATAAGACTCATAACTAGAACCCGCCCATTTAGATTTGCTTTCTTCTGCGATCATCGCTTTGCAGTCTCTTCTGAATTTCTTGTCATTCCTCTTGTATTCCTTTTCTTTTGATCATCCTTCTTTGGCTTAGGGCAATCAGCAATGAAACGCCCGAATTTTCCACAGTTGAAACACGCCATGTCACCAGGTGGTGAATCCTTCTTAAAGTTTCGGTTAGGACCCTGGTAAGCTCGATGATTCTTCTTCATGAATCTGGAAAATTTTTTCACATATAAAGACATTGCACCGTTGCTGATTTGTTCAGCAGTCTTTCCAGATGTGCTTTCATTGGCAGTAGCAGGTGCAGCAGTAGCAGTAAGAGCTTTGGTAGGTGGATTTGACGAGGGCTCTTCTCCACTTCTCACTTCGAGTTCAAACTCATAGGCTTTTAAGTCTGCAAACAAGTCGTGTAGTTCTAACTTGTTCAGATCTTTAGATACTCTCATAGCCATAGTTTTTAGATCCCATTCTCTGGGTAAAGCTCTCATAACTTTGAGTGTTATTTCTCTGTTGCCATATTCTTTCCCCAGAGCTGCTAGCTCATTGACTAAGCTGCTGAAACGTTCATCAAATTTATTCAGAGTTTCTCCAACTTTCATTTTGAGATTTTCAAATTTCTGCATTGCTACACACAACTTATTCTCCTTTGTCTGTTCATTTCCTTCACAGATTTGGATGAGTTTTTCCCAAATCTCTTTTGTAGTTAAAAACATCTTGATCTTGCTGAAGGTGTTCTTATCAAGTTTTTTGTAGAGAATGTCCTTCGCAACATTATCTAGATTGGCTTTCTTTTTATCCTCGCCAGTCCATTCACTTCTGTTCTTCTCAACCATCTGAGTGCTCCCTCAGTAACAGCAATAGCATTGTTAGGCTTTAAAATCTTCAGTGGACCATCTGTGATGACAAACCACGTGTCATCGTCTTGACCTGCAAGATGAGCTTGCATACGGATCTTCCAGTCATCGAAATCTTCTTTTGAAAACATGGGTACTTTGCTGAAATGTGCCATATCTATTGTAAATATATAGAACAAGAAAAATCTGCTCTGATACCACTTGTTGGGGGTCGATAAGGAGTTTAGAGAAGGGTGAATAAACTCTCTCCTTTGTTGGATGATTTTGCAAAGTGTATTAGAATCCTGTTAAAGATTGTAGCTGATCTTGTTCGAGTGTAAGTCCAGTAGATCACAATAATAAGTGCGGAAACGATCCAATGGAGTACAATGAGAAATAATAAAACAGTAGGCAGTTGAACATTGGTTGTTTCTGGAAGTTTGAAAATAAAATCGAAGGTATCACTAAAAGACTTTGGATATTACAGTACAACACTTGTACACAACCACTTCAGCAGGGCTTACCCTTAACCTACTGAAACTCTTAGTTACACAACTCAGTAAAACGAATACAACAAAGTTTTGGAAAAGACTCTTTTCCAGTTTACAAACTCTTCTCAATGATATAGTAAAGTGTTTAGCTTGAAGAGGTTTTCGAAACAGCAACAGCACAAAGTGATCTCAGAAGATCGGATATGGATAATAAAGTGTGTGCTACTTTTCTGTATGTTGAGCTAGAAGATAAGTAGTTTGATGAAAGCTCAAAACTCATGTTGGAATAATCGTTGCGTTGATAATGATAATAACATTGTTTTCTATAAAAGATTGACCTCGATATATATAGAAAACTTTGAGTCCAACGTCTATAATAAAAAACAGCTTCGGATACTCCTGAGTAGAGTCAGCTTTAATACCTAAAAAAGTTCCTGCAGAAAGCTTCAGAGTAATCAGTCTTGTTTAATACCAAAATTGGTAAGGAGCGTTAAATGTCTTTGTACAGCATTAATGGTGCAATTAATGCTAGTACTAGGTAAAGTAACGGTAACATTTAAGATTGTAACGATCAAGTAAAAACGTTAAGTTACTTCTGCTTAAGCTAAGTTCAACTTTTAAAGCTAAGTGTTGCTCCTTATTTTCTAAGCCGTTTAAGTACTTAAAGAGTACAGCTTTTATATTGTCTTCTGATTATAGCTATCGCGACCTACTGGTTTTGAATCTTATCACCACAATTAAATTAAGTCTAACAGGGACATTTAAAAAATAATACCTTAAAATGTTTGTTAGATTCTGTAGAACTTGACTGGAAGCACACGATCTCGACGTCTACTTGCTTGAGGATGCCGAACTATGACGATTCGAATGAGGCTCGATTTCAATTTTATTGTTGCTTAACTCCTTAGGGAACTTCTTGACTTGAATATGATTATTTGGACAGATTAACACCTTAAAACAATGCCTACTTGCTGCCCAAAATTTAAGGGCACAACAACAACTTTCTCGCTTGAAGGGGTCGAATTTTTGGTGAGTTTGTGGAGGTTTTTTGAAGTATGAATTGTGTAGGCCATGAGTAGTATTTATAGGATGAAAACGGTATATCAAGGGCCATATATGGCGGAAAACATGGAGCCCAAACAACCTCCATGATGGTCAATGTATTCAACCACTTCAAAGGTCACTTTGGTTTATTAAGTGCCATCATTTACGCCATAAAGATGTCCAACTCCTAGCTTATCACTTGGCTGCATTTTTTTTTTCCCATTTTAAGACAATAAGGATGTGCTTATTTGAGCTAGATATTAAAATCAATGAGCTGGGGTTTACACCCTCGAGTAGCCTCACTTTGATTCTTGCGAGCTTGTATCACATCAGGCTCTAATAAGCTGAATTGAGTACCTTTGAGCTGGGAAATCGAGCTTTATCACTTAGATTTTTGATTGATAAGCTTTGAACTAATAGTTTTAAGTTTATTTTTTTTTTACATGTTTTGTGCTTTAAAATTCCGAGTCCTCGTATTTAACTTTAGGCTATTGGTCATTTCCAAACTTTAACAACTTATTTGACCAAAACTCTAAATTGGACAAGTTAATGAATTAAAATAATTTTTCCTATGTTTTACGTTAAAATTTACTGCGTATAATATGCATCGAGTGCTATAAATAGAATAATCAGATATTTTTTGTTTGAATTATTTTGATTACCAAGTTATATGCCTAGAATTCGTTCACATGAACAATTTTATTCAACGAGAGGACGGATTACGATGAGTACTTTTGCTCTGAGTTAGAGAGATTCGATTACCAACCTCATCTTATTTCACGTTTTCATTTGCGCATGATTTTTGTCACGCCTTGGATCTAGGCTCTGCAAGCACAATTGTATAAAAAACATCTATATCAACTATTTTGTATTCGTCATTGATTTACAGATATGATAAATCAAGTTGTTAAAGATTCTATTACAAACATTTATAAACCAATTCAAACATATTTTTCTAATCAAAATGAGATAGGGTATCAAAATCCCCTCATTTCAGAAAAACAATATAACTTTCATGACTTGATCTCTCAATCCACTAGTATTGAGAATCTAGAGGTGGACCATATGTTCAAGGGGAGGCTCCATGACTTTAGGTTGCACTCAACACAACATAAATAAGATTTTGTTCTCTTGTACTTTAACCTGCATATTGTTATCATCTCTGATCCTATTGTAGGTGACGGTCTCTAATACAAATTTTATCATGCTCAAGGCCCATGACCACGCAAATGCGCTGTACAATAAGCCAGTGTACCAACTATTTCGTATTTATTCCCTTAGTTTTTTAGAACTTTTAATTTCACATTGAGGATTTTATTTCAATGCTACTATGGTAAACCGAATCTAACTTCTTTCATTAGAACGATTTTACGAGATAATTTTATTCACGGCCTATGCAATAATTTTGCTTATAAAATCAAAGCTCGTAAGTGTCAATTAAATAATAATTGAAGGACATCAATTTTAAAAATCAGCGGGCGGCCGCTACCAGTATTTGCCCACGGCTCGATTACCCGTAGCACATATAAACGCACCCCATGTTTTACACCTTACCTTCCATTCTAAGCTTCCCTCGGTCACATTAGCTACCTCCTCCGCCGCCATATTACCAGCTATCTTCTGTTGGAATCAACCTATTTCCATGGAGAGTCCACGTAGAGAAGGATGAAACCCCAGGTGAGCTGTAAAGTTGGTTTCGTGATGATTTCAATGCAATCTTCTGATTTTCGTTGCTTCGTCTGTTGGGTTTCTGGATTTTTGATTTTGATTTTTGATTATTTTGCGCTCTAACTCTGTTTACCCTATTATCAGCAATTCTGGAGCTTGAAATTGAACGACCTTTGTTCGATTTGAGCTTGATATAGAAGAGTTGTAGAGCTATTCCATGATTCGGGAAACGTTTGAACGGATATTATTTGAGCAAAACTAAAAACGATCGATTTTGGGATTTTTCCTTTCAGCAGAACGATGTAAATGTGTGCTAATCGAAGCTTATGATAGAAGGAATTGCTCGATATTTAGTCCTCATAAAACTTCCCAAGAAACGAATAGTTGCATCTGAATTATATTTTGTTATGTCGGTGACCATAATCTTAACTTATTGAGAACGATAGCAGCACAAATCGCTGAAAGAAATGAACTTTAGATCTGTTCGATACATAACAGAGTCAATCTTGTATAAATTTATTGAAAAATTAACAAGAGTTATGAAAATTGAAAATCTTGATATTTAGGAACATAGATTAAAAAATCGACGATTTTGAGATTTTGAGAGTGATAGAGTTTGGTTGAATTTGTGATAGCTCGCTAGCTGTCAAAGAAAAATTTGTGCTAGCGTTTCTAGCAAATAATGGGGAATGGATTTTCGGTAAAATATGTTGACCTTGAATGTAAACGATGATCAAGTGGCTGAATTCATTCCTCTTTGTTGTTTTTGACAATCTTTTTATTTCAACATCGGCTATGGTTCTTATGAAATGTTAATGTTTCATCATCTTCATTTGTCCTCCCCGAATAAGTCATTATCCTGAATATAGGGACATGGGTTGAAGAATCTAAGATTTTGTAAACTTATTCGTGGCTTCATGTGGTAAAAGTTGTGATAGCTAACAATGGGACATGGACCCGGGCTAAAAAATGTCGACTTCGAATCTGAACAATGTTTGAGAGCCATTTGATTTGATTTTTTGAATTGTTTGGCAATCTTCTTTATAATCATCCATGGTTCGCCAAAGGTTTTTATGTTTCATTGTCTCCTCCCAGAATAAATCTTTATCTTGATGTATTGACCCTTTTTCGCTGGGACAGCAGGTATTTGGGAATGTGGGGTTAGTCCAAGCAGATATTTCCCAGTGGACAATTTTTATATATTGAGAATGTCTATGCTCTCAAAGCTACGCTGTATCACGGTAGATGTTACTGGCACGCTAATGGCTTACAAGGGAGAACTTGGTGATTACTATTGTATGGCAGCTAAATCAATTGGACTTCCATGTCCTGACTATAAACGAGTACATGAAGGCTTTAAACTTGCGTATACAGAGATGGCAAGGAAGCATCCATGTTTTGGATTTTCTGAAAAGATGCCCAATATTGTTTGGTGGAAGACATGTGTGCGTAATTCTTTTGTCCAGGTAAAATTTAACGCGCTCAATAGAATTATAGTTGACTCGAGATTTAATAACTTCTGTTTCTAGCACTTTATTGTGTTTCCTGGCAGGCTGGATATGAATATGATGAAGAGACATTCGAGAAGATTTTCAGGCGGATATATTCGACCTTTGGTTCTTCTGCGCCTTATGCAATCTTCCCAGATTCACAACCTTTCCTGAGATGGGTTCGAGGGAAGGGTATAACTGTTGGAATTGTTAGCAATGCAGAGTATCGGTATCAGGATGTTATACTTCCTGCGTTGGGTTTACATCAGGTAAAGATGCAGGAATAATATAATTTGAATTTTGTCCGAAATGCTTCATGGAATATAAAATATCTCTTTTGCTTTCTATGTTTAATTCGTTATACCTTTGATTTCAGGGATCCGAGTGGGACTTTGGCGTGTTCTCGGGTCTCGAAGGTGTTGAGAAACCAGATCCTAGAATGTATCAGATAGCACTGGAGAGGGCTGGAAATATAGCTCCTGAAGAAGCTCTTCACGTTGGAGACAGTATGCGCAAGGACTATTTGCCTGCGAAGAGCGTAGGAATGCACGCCCTATTGCTAGATCGTTTTAAGATACCAGATGCAGAAATTTGGAGGAAATCTGGTGCTGTAGTTCTACCTGACTTGATGGCGGTGCAAAAATGGCTTTCTTCTGTGGAATAGGTTTGTAAGTGACATGGTAGAAACTCAGACCTATCCCTCTGTTTTTAACTTAAGGGGTCGACCACAGGTCCCCAACTCTCTTTGGTGGCCATTGTTTTTGTTGGTTTGACAGACACCAAATGGTCCAATTGATGCAGCGATTATATGCATACAAGGAAACACAATTGAGATCGTGATGTCCCAAGTTCTATTTCCATACAGCGAATTGTTAGCATTGTGATGTAATAATGTACTTCTTTTCAGTGAAAATTTAGATTTGTAATTGAAATTATTGCTAATTCCTTCGTTTGTTATATGTCCCATGTTCGGGTTTTCCCACCTAGAAGACTGATTTTATGGGTCGGTTTTCCTATTGGACATATGGCCTAATATCGATGCTCTCTTTCAAGAGTTAACTAGTTGAAGAGATGACCATTATCGATTGAATTAAGGCGGGTATCGACTTCTCTAGAGGTGCTGATGTTAGATGTCGTTACGTGTAAGCTCAAGAACGCAAGCCAAACAAGAAAAGATTAGCCTTTTAAGTGGCAGAGCTGTTGCCGTGCATGCAATATGTCCCAGAGAGTTCAATTTGAAGTCTTGATATCTTCCGTTTTCTGGATTGAATTTAATACCTTCTTGTATATGTTGTACTTTATATTCTCACTTCATTAATCAGATGTAAGAAATGTACCTTTTCTAAAAAAAGTACTCATTCTCCACACAAAAATCTACTATATGAACCCCGCCCATTTGTGATAAAAATTGCTTACAATGAATAGCACGAGGATTGAAGTCGTGATTACCATTTTGATGGTGCTCGTGGTATCAGCCTACGCAAGCTGTTGCACGGATTGCTTGTAGCAATGTCTTGATGACAAATCCATTTTCATCATTTTGTGTGTCTCTGTTCGAGACAGGTCGTCTTGCCGCCCTAACGCTGCCACCTTCTACCACCAGATTCTTCGCTGGAGATAAATATGTTACAAATCATCTCGCAGATAATCCAAGTGAAAGGAATAGGGAAAAGTTTTTGTTTGTGCTTATTCGAAGAATGCAAGTAAAACTATATGTTATGTATGTTGGAGTTTAAAATTTTAGTGATGATTTTCAAAACGTTATTTGGACGTCGTATGATTTAAATCATTTATATGATGTTTAGATCTGATTTATCTTGGTGTAAATAACATCGGATCAAATTATTCCGGGTTTAAGCTGATATAGATCTTCTTGTAAATTTATACAAACAAATCTTCCTCCTTCTTTGATAGTCAAATCAAATCCACGATTAGAAACTTTGTTACTCGTATAGATCGTATTAGAGATCTATATGAAGTTTGTGTCGAGATTGGATTGCCAGAATTTCAGAAATTTGGCAGTGTTGCAGCATCGGGGCGGTGGAAGAGTGTAGGCCGATATTTTGTTCTCCAAAATATTGGGTGGCCAAATTTTCTTGTGAGGAGATAGATGAGAGAAAAAGACAAAATTTTCTGTGCAAAAGTTATGTTATTTCATATAACCGTTCATGAAATATTTATAAGTTTAATTCGTGATCTAATCAAGAATCCTACTTGAATAAAGATATAGTAACTTCATTATTCAAAAGTTCTGATTTATGTATTTTTTACTTTTGAAAATATTATGCATAATTAAATAATTTTCAAATTTTGATAAAATACATACATACATATATATATATATATATATTAAATAAAATTTAATTACTTAATTAATTATTTAATATAATATGATGCATTTTTGAGTAATAATAGTAACATGAAATATGCAATTAAGAAACATCTTTCCAAAATGTCTCTTACTTTTGCAAAATATTCCTTGCACTATTAACTCATTAGATCATATATGATTTCTTTACCAGTAGAGCGAGCGCTGAATCCTCGAATACGATGCATTGGCTCCTGCATATTTTGAAACTACACCCAACTTTGCCACATTATGACCTTTAATATAGTCAGTAAACCGATCAAAGGCATGCTAGTACATAGAGTCTCTACGTCGTCTCGGTTCAAAGGGCTAATAGTGTACAACCATAACCGAAGACTATTCAACTCGATAAGAGATACCCACTTGGACAGTCTGACAAAGAGTTGTTAAGTACATCATCAAATGATCACCCATATATATGAATGAGCTACTGTAAAGCACAACTAATTCTCATCATTCAAAACATCATCATTTTCATCAATTGTAAAATCATTCACTTATGCAATTTTCTTTAAATCCAAGCATGCAACATATATTTTCATAAAATCTTAGAAATCATGATTGTGATGTATAAACATTTAAAATATAGTAAATTTGTTCTCAGGGCGCTGCCAGTACAAAAATCTCAAGCCGGGCGTAAAATGACAGTTTTGCCCCTTGAAATTCAAAAATTATCGTTTCTTCCATGGACCTCTAAAATTGACCCGAAGCTTACCAAACTCCTTAAAATATCCAAAACATATTTAAAAGCACTCATAACATAAACTTGAGCCTATTTTACAACTTAACCGATTCGTTTTAAAACTTGGACAGGGGTCCCGATTTTTAACCCAAGTCAACTCGAAACCCAACCTAATTACTCCCAACTTTTTACCATACCTAATACACATCTAAAATGTCTTAAAAACCTCAAAACCAGATCCTTAAACCATTGAATCAAGGTTCAGCGAGCTGCTGGAAATCTCAGCACCCACGTTTCAAGAACCTACTCCCCTAGTCCCGGCTCTAACGTGCTAACCACTCCAACTAGCCTCGAACCCAACCACTAGAGACCAAGACCAGACCTTACTGGACCCCCTTGAGCCGAGCCTACAACCCCATGCATGCTACAACTTGCTAAAGACCGAGGAAAAACCCAAGCCGTCACCCGCGACCGACCCCGATACCCCCGACCCCAGGCGGTTCTAAGGACTAAACCAGCAGGTGGTGGACCTCCCCTAGCCTCGGTTGGACCCTCTTAGATCGAGCCTCGGAGTGACGCAGCCTCTGCCCAACAGAACTCAAACCAACCATAGCCACAAACCCTCGACTCCCTCACCCCAAGTGCAGATCGCGACCCTAGCTTAAACAACATCAGCTTACCCTTTCGCACAGCCCCTTAACAGCAAGAACATGGCATCCCCTCGCACAAATCAAAATACACGTGAGATGGAAGCAACTTTGCAACGTTTTTTTTCGTAAAAAGAATGAACGAAAATGAGAGCATGCATTAGATCATGACATTCACGTTCAAACACATACATTTCAGTATACCAACGGCATATGTGATGAGAAAAAGAATACAAGCGTGCCTGATGATTTTTTTTTTGGTGAACAAATGCTTGAAGGAACCTGAGACGTGGGAAGAGCTTGAGTTTGAATGAAAAGAAGAAACCGAAATTCTTTGTTGTTGCACTCAATAAGAGGATGAGTGATTGGAGGGGGTGGGCGGTTGAGTGGAGAGTGAATTAGGTTTATTGGGGGTGCTTAAGGAATAATTAGATATTATTTAAATGCTTAACAAGTAAATTAGTTCACAAACTGAGCGTTTAATAGATTGAACTAGCAGATCAAGAAGACTGATAGAAACTGATCTAAAATATGCAAACTATCTGTTGTCCATAACCGAAGATTAGTACGCAGATTTTCCAAGGCAACTGGACTAGCAAACTGAACTACGCACGCAACTAACTGATCAGTTACTACAATCAGTTGTGAGCTTATCAGCGACATGTTATCACCTGATCTTTCAGCATTACATGTCATCAGTTAAGGAAAAGGACGTTCAACCGACAACTATACAAAAACTGACTGCAACAAGTAGTGGGATCGCAAAAGCTGCAGTGTACAAGTGTCAGAAGAATGTTGACATGAAAAACAACGGATATAAAGTTTCAAATCATATTCAATATTACCGTTGGAGGCAAAACCTATAAATAGCAGAGAAGAGAATCTCTCCGAATTAACCCGATCGATATACTATTCTATCAACTGAGCTGTTACTCTGCTTAAATCCTTGCAAATTTCAAAGCTCACGCTTATTGAATACATTTATAGCATTCAAGGCTATACTTCGAGCTTACAAGCACAAACTATTATTATTTTAATACTTGATCTTGATGAGATCAGTGGTGCTAAATTATTCCAGTCCAATTTAGTACTGTAAATTGGTTCGTAACTAAGAGTTTCAATTTGGCATTGTTAATTCCAAAACTGAAGTGGGTCTGTACAAATCTTTGTATCAATCAAAGTCTTTTAGTGAATATCCTATCTTATTGATAGAAGGGGTGACGTATGAGTATTTGAAATCTCCGAACATCCATAAAATCTTGTGTCTTCTTCTATCTATCAGTCTGTTTATTTCCACATTTTTATTGTTATTGATTGATATCGACTTACAATATTCCCGAGTATCAGTTTATCACTAAAATGACTCATAAAAAGCGAAAAGGTTGTGAAAATTGTCAGTGTTTATTCAAACCACCTTCTAAACGCTCTTTCACCTTTATCCGACCCTATCATATGTTATGAACATGTTTATGCTTCGACTGGTCTTGATTATGCATACAACTTTCTAAGATCATGAAATCTATTTTTATTACGGTACTTTTCAATGTTGCCTGTTATGTATATGTACCTGCTATGACGATACACGTGTGTTGAGTCTTTAGACTCACTTGGTGTGAATGATGCAGGTGAGCATATCGATCGGCAGACTGGAGGTGTCGAAAACTGAGTAGGCGGAGTTGGCTGTGCGTACGCAAACCCGAGTACTATATTTTCCACACATTATGTTTTGAACTAAGAGTGAGTGGATATTTTTTACTCATTCATTTTATTATGTTGATGGTTATCAAGATCATTAAATGTTTCATATTTGTTTTTTTTTTTTAAAAAAACGTAAGTGTAGGGTTGACGATTTGTCCTAATTTTTTACTGCAGTAATTTTTACTTGTTAGTTAATTTATATTATTTTAAAATGTGTAATTTGCAGTGGTATTGCATGCATGCGTAAATATATAATTTCGGAAATGAGCTTAAAAAAATAGTAGTATTTTAAGTAGTAGACGTTACATACTGTATCACTACTCATTCAAAAATTGCTATAAAACATTCTACACATTTACAAACATATTAAATGTTTAATTAGAACACGACTTTCCCAATTTTCAAAAAATATATAATTCACATTATATTCAATGTATTTTTTAATATCTGAAATTTTTTATCCCATATTTCTGGAATAGAAAATAAATTTGGGATTAAACAAAATGAAAGTGGCACTCTTCAAATGTGGTTCAGCCATATGGATTTAATTTCACAATATTTTTTTCCAAACCAATTATCATAAAAAATAACATTAATGCCGACATATTTCCAATATTTATCAAGTTGACTACTTGGATTCCCATACAAAAAATATGAAAGAAAAACCAAATCTTATTTCAAAATATGGAACACATGATTACACATATATCGTGTGCATTGCATAAACAAGAGAATATTCTTGAAATGAAAATATTATAAATTGCTACATCTTATGCAGTGCATAAACAAAAGAATATTATTCAAAAAAATTCAAGAAAGGAATAATCTCAACATATTGTGTGAATATAATTTTAACATGGAGGACAAACGTTTTAAAAAATATATATATATTAAATACCACCAAGAATTGGGTCAAGGTTCACACATATATAGTACAACAACAAAGCATTACAACTTATTAAACAGTAATAGTTGAGTGAAATGCAGCACAAAATTTTTGGCTTTTTGGTTATTGTAGTGATGGTGATGGCACTCATTGCGAATGTCTCGAGTGTAGAAGATAGCGACTTTGGTATTTGCCAGAATTCGTGTTTCAAGCTCTGTGGTTACGGAAAGATTTGTTCGAGTCAGTGTCAAGGTCTCTGCTCCGAGTCTGTTCAGGAAATTACGACTTTCACCGACAACAATAGCTAAACATATATAATATTACTGAAAATTAAATGTGATAATTTATGATATATGAAATTATTGATTTAGAATAATCAGTTTGATTAGTTTTGAATTGTTTCTTTTGTATTAAAGAATTTAAAAAATCAATTCTTGATAATTTGAATGGTCCAATACAGAGCTGGTAAACGACATGACCCTCAAAAAACCCACCTAGCTCTTGGTGGGTTTAGAATTTCTCAATCCAACCCAAGGTGGGTTGCAGGTTACGCAAGCCACCAGCGGACCACTCATACAAAAAATATATATATATATATATATATATATATATATATATATATAATTAAATGAATTTAATCATTTCATAATAAAATTCTATATCGTTGATTTTACAATTATACACGTTAGTTAAAGTAATGATCACAAACATTTCACAACTTTCACTACAAAAAAATATAAAGATATATTATTATTTTAAAAAAATTCCCAATTTCGGGCCAACCAAGCACTCCTGCAAATGACTCGTGCTAGCTAGTAATTGGAGGCCAGCCTTAAATCCCAACACAAACCACTTAATTTGGTTGGTTAGTTAGGAATACTGACGGATCCAACTCGTATTGACGACTTTAATCCGATACAATGAATCTAGCCCAAATATATTAGCAATATATTCATTGATGATGAATAAGATATAAATATGTTAGACTTAAATTTGTTGTGGAGATGCTAATAAAAGTGGCGATGCTAGTAAAAACCAGTCGATGCTGGCTTAGTACAAAACCAGTAGATGTAAAATAGCAGAAAAACAAAAGCATAGCAGAAAAACAGAAGCACTTGTATCGAGCTAAAGACCAGTAGCAGCACTTGTCAAGTACTGTTTCTTAGCTAAAACCAGAACTAGAAGGATACAAAATTCGAAATATACACTAACAGAATCTTGCGTATCTCAAAGTGTCTAAATATTACTGTTGATCTATTAACGTGATACCAGCATTTATTGCTTCATTAAATGCCATTAAATGCTATACAAGATCATTTAAGACGGTATACCATTTTTGGTATGAACTGCGACTGATCACTTTTAATGTATTCTGCAGGGTCCATTTTCGGCAATAAAGCTGAACCACTGAAAAGTCAAAAGAGCCGTTCAGATTTTAATGTTGGATAAAAAAGTCTATATATATGGAGACGAAGCACTTTTCAAAAAAAGAAGGGAAACGAATCTAAATCAAAGAATATCATTTGAGCATCGCTAGAACTTTCAGTCATCCCAAAAAGCTCAACACTGAAAAAGCAGCACACGCTTCATTGCATACTCTTGATCATTGAGATCATATTGTGCTAGCTATTTTCGTTATATCTTCTCAAGCTATTCACTTCACTATTTCATTGATAGAAGAATTTGTAACTGGAAAAGAGTCTTTTCCAGAACTTAAGATCATTCAAGAAGTTGAGTTGTAAAACTAAGAGTTTCGATAGGCAAAGGGTAAGTCCTGTTGAAGTGGGTGTGTACAACTGTTGTATTGTATTCATCAAAGTCTTTTAGTGATATCTTCTGGAAACAGAAGAAGGGGAGACGTAGAAGATTCATCTTCGAACTTCCAGAAACAAACCTTGTGTCATCTACTGTTTTTCTGTTTCACTATTTTTCACCTACTAACCAACAGATCGTTTTCGCACATTATCTTGTGATCTGCTGGTCTTTAAACTTGAATAAGAATCTTATCTTTAACAGGACTCTAGCACATCATTCCGAAAAATCGGTTAAGTTTGCCGTTGAGTTTATTCAACCCCCCCTTCTAAACTCAACCCGATCCTGAACAAGTGGTATCAGAGCAGAGTTATTCTTGTTCTGAAAAATATTTAATAGACATGGCTCATTTCAGCAAAGTTCCAATGTTCTCAAAAGAAGATTTCGATGATTGGAAAATCAGAATGCACGCTCATCTTGCGGGTCAAGATGATGACATGTGTTATGTCATCACTGATGGTCCATTAAAGATCTTAAAGCCAAATCCAGCTATTGCTATCACCGAAGGTGCACCTCAGATGCTTGAAAAACCAAGATATGAATGGACAAGTGAGGACAAGAAGAAAGCCAATCTTGACAACTTTGCGAAGGACATTCTGTACAAGACACTCGACAAAAATACCTTCAGCAAAATCAAGATGTGTCCTACTGCAAAGGAAATCTGGGAAAAATTGATTCAGATCTGTGAAGGAAATGAAGAAACTAAGGAAACCAAACTTTTTGTAGCCATGCAGAAGTTTGAGAATATGAAGATGAAGGCTGGAGAAACTATGAATGAGTTTGATGAATGCTTCAGCAGCCTCGTCAATGAACTCTCAGCTCTTGGGAAAGACTTTGGCAATAGAGAAATTGCATTAAAGGTAATGAGAGGCCTACCCAGAGAATGGGACGTCAAAACAATGGCAATGAGAGCTTCCAAGGATCTCAACAAGTTAGAACTACACGACTTATTCTCGGATTTAAAGGCATATGAGTTTGAACTTGAAGTTCGAAGTGGAGAAGAGCCCCTTAGCAAATCCACCAACCAAAGCTCTCGCAGCTACTGTTAACTCTACTACTACAGTTGCTCCAAGCTCATCTTTTGCTACTGCTTTAGAGAACACTTCTGAGAGAAGTGCTGAACAGATAAGCAATGACGCAATGTCATTATTTGTTAAGAAGTTTTCCAGATTCATGAGAAAGAATCATAGAACATTTCAAAGTCCCAACCGCAATTTCAAAAAGGAATCATCACCTAGTGATATGGCATGCTTTAACTGTGGAAAAGTTGGACATTTTATTGCTGATTGTCCAAAACCAAAGAAGGATGACCAGAAGAAGAAGGGCGTCAAACGCAATGATAAAAAGACCAGAAGAGACTGAAAGGCAATGATTGCAGAAGAAAGTAAGTCCAAATGGGCAGACTCAAGTTCTGAATCTTCTGATTCTGAAAGCCATTCAAGTGAAAGTGATGAAGACGAGATCAAATGTCTGATGGCAAATACTGAGTCAACCTCGACATCCAGAGAGGTATTTGACTTTGACTCTGATGAATTTACACGCACTGATTTAGTCAATGCATTACACGACATGGTAGAAGAGTATTCTAGACTTTCTCAATCATTCGAGGAAGTTAAAATTGAAAATCAGAACTTAAGAGATCAGAATAGTAAGTTAACTTGCTTGCAAGTAAACAGCTGTAATGATTTACAATTTGAGATGAGTAAATTAAAAACTGAGAATGAAAGAGTAATAGCAGATTACCAGACGATGCTTTCGGAAAATCAGAAGCTATCGCTACTGGTGAATGCTTGGAACAAGTCCTCTATTTCACTCGAAAAGATGCAAGAGTTACAAAAACAATCTGGAGACAGGAGTGGTCTCGGATTTTGTAATAATGAAGGCACTTCTGAAACGAATACTAAGCCAAAACTGGATATGTGCAAAGGGAAGTACATTCACTTTGTGAAATCCAGTGTGGTACAGAAACCAGAATAACCTACTGCTTCAATTGAGAGGAATGTAAATCAGATGAACAACAGGATGCATTATGGTTTGGGTTATGTTAAACCTAAGGAAAGAGTTGACCAGAGTTCTGGATCCAGTAGAGGATTCAACTCAGGAAGACAATTTTCTATGAAGGTTAATAGCTACCAGTACTACAATTCTAGACCTGTTCAAAAGAGATACATGAAAAACAAGAGAAACAGAAGGGAAGAAAAACTTTTTAAGATGCATAATATGAGAAATAACAGACCCTTTGTTGCACACACCTCCATGGATACCCGAAGTACAAAGATTGTACAAATGTGGGTTCCAAAGGGACTAATAAGGCTTGGAACCAAGTAGATTGGGTACCAGATACTAAAATTTATGTTTGCAGGTACAGGTGAAGAAAGCCAAGATCAGTAGCTCAACATGGTATTTGGACAGTGGATGTTCCAGACACATGTCTGGACAGAAGAGTCTACTACCAGAAATAGTGAGTTGTACTGGACCAGAGATAACCTTTGGGGACAACTAAAAAGGTAAAACCGTGGGTAAGGGTAAGATTATCCATGGTAACATCACTATTAAGGATGTGCTCCTAGTTGAAAATCTTTGTTATAACTTGATCAGTATTAGTCAATTATGTGATAGTGGTTTTTCAGTAGCATTCCAGAAGCACACTTGCACAGTCAAAAATGCTGATGACTTTACTGTTCTAACCGGAGTTAGAAAAGGCAACACCTATAAAATTTCTTGGAACATAGATCATATCATTGCTCCTACATGTTTAGTTGCATCTCTAAGTGATAAAAACTGGCTGTGGCACAAGAGATTGAATCATCTGAATTTCAAGTCTATCAACAATCTCAAAAAGCAGAACTTAGTCGACGGATTGCCAGACATAAAATTTGTTAAGAATCATGTATGTTCTGCATGTCAACTTGGTAAGCAAGTAAGATCTAGTTTCAAAAATAAAGGCAGCAAATCATCCTCAAGATGTTTAGAATTATTGCATATGGACTTATTTGGTCCAATTTCTATCATGAGCTTAGGGGGAATGAGATACACCCTTGTTGTTGTTGATGATTTCTCTAGATTTACTTGGGTAATCTTTCTTGCTGGAAAAGATCAAACCAGTAACCTCCTGATCAAACTTCTGAAAAAGATTCAAAATGAAAAATCAGTTTCTGTCATTAGAATCAGAAGTGATCGAGGTACTGAATTTACTAACAAGATTCTTGAGATATATCTAGATGAACAGGGCATTCATCATGAATATTCAGCTGCCAGGACGCCTCAACAAAATGGAGTAGCTGAGAGGAGAAATAGAACACTTAAAGAAGCTGCTAGAACAATGCTAGCAGATGCAGACATCTCTCAGCGCTTCTGAGCAGAAGCTATTAATACAGCTTGCTATACACAAAACAGAACGATGATCAATAAGAGAAACAATCAGACTCCGTATGAAATATGGAAAGGAAGTAAACCGAACGTATCTTACTTTCATGTTTTCGGTTGTAGATGCTTTGTGCACAATAATGGCAAAAATCATTTAGCTGCTTTTGATTCTAAATCTGACACTGGTTTATTTCTTGGATATTCAGCAGTTAGTAAGGCTTTTAGAATTTTCAATAATAAAACTCTTAATATTGAAGAATCTATTCATGTTGTCTTTGATGAAGACAGCAGTGTTCCCGAGATTACTAACATATCTAATTTAAGTAAAAGATTAGACATGATTTATCTGGAATTAGACAGTGAAGATGATGCAGAAGCAAGTGTCAAGGATATTGAAAATCCAGAACCAGACATTCACATTCCAGAACCAGCAGCTGATACTCCAGAACCAGCAGCTGACATTCCAGAACCAGCAGTCGATACTCCAAAACAATCTACTGCCTTATATGAAGACAATCTAAATCCTTTTATTTGGAGAAAATCTCATCCTCCATCTTTGGTAATTGGAAATCCAGCAGCTCCACTAAGGACTAGAAGACAGATGATAAATGAATACATGCATGCTGCTTTTATTTCACAAGATGAACCAAAGAAGATTGAAGAAGCTCTTCTGGATCCCAGTTGGATAGAAGCTATGCAAGAAGAGCTGAATCAATTTGAGAGGAATAAAGTTTGGTTTCTAGTACCTAGACCTTCTCACCAAGCTGTCATTGGAACTCGGTGGGTATTCAGAAACAAGCTAAATGAGGAAGGAACAGTTGTAAGAAACAAAGCAAGACTGGTTGCACAAGGATTCAGACAAGAAGAAGGAATAGACTATGATGAAACCTTTGCACCAGTAGCTAGGCTCGAAGCTATCAGAATATTCTTAGCCTTTGCTGCTTTCAAAAACTTCAAAGTCTATCAAATGAATGTAAAGAGTACGTTTCTTAATGGTCTACTACAAGAGGAAGTCTATGTTGAACAACCTCCAGGTTTTTCTACTCATTTGTTACCAAATCATGTTTTTAAATTATATAAAGCATTGTATGGTCTGAAACAAGCACCTAGGGCTTGGTACGACACACTTTCACAATTTCTCATTAATCATGGTTTCACCGTTGTTACTGTAGATAAGACTTTTTTTACCTTAGCCAAAAACAAACACATATTGTTAGTTCAGATTTATGTTGATGATATCATATTTGGGTCAACTAACCCCAAATTATGTGCAAAGTTTGCTAAGTTAATGCAGGACCAGTTCGAGATGAGCATGATGGGAGAATTAACATTTTTCTTAGGACTTCAAATCAAGCAACTTGATACTGGAATCTTCATAAACCAAACTAAGTATACAAAGGAACTACTGAAAAAGTTTGGGATGGAAACATGTTCTGCTGCTTCCACTCCTATGAGTTCATCTACTAAACTTGATAAAGATGAAGGGGGAATTTCAGTAGAGGTAACTCAGTATCGTGGTTTGATTGGTTCATTGTTATACCTTACTGCCAGTAGACCAGATATCATGTTTGCTGTTTGCATTTGTGCTAGATTTCAATCAAACCCTAAACAATCACATTACATTGCTGGTAAAAGAATTTTAAAATATCTTAAGGGTACTCAAAATGTAGGCCTCTGGTATCCCAAGGACTCGTCGTTTAATCTTATTGGATACTCAGATGCTGATTATGCAGGATGTAAACTGGATAGAAAAAGCACAAGTGGTTTTTGTCAATTTCTTGGTGATAGGTTGATCTCCTGGTTTAGCAAAAAGCAGACTTCCATAGCCACGTCTACTGCAGAAGCTGAATATCTTGCTGCTGGAAGCTGTTGTTCTCAAATACTTTGGATACAGCAACAACTCAAAGACTATGTAGTTCAAGCCTCTGAATCACCAATATTTTGTGATAATACCAGTGCAATTGCTATATCACATAATCCAGTACTCCATTCCAGAACTAAGCACATGGATATCAGACATCATTTTATCAGAGATCATGTGCAAAAGAAGAATATTCGTCTGGAATACATTCCTACTGATCAGCAAGCAGCAGACATTTTTACAAAACCTCTGCCTGAGAATAAGTTTTCTTACTTTCGAAATACACTTGGATTAATAGATTTAACTTGATTATTTATCATCATCTGATATTATGGCTTAACTTTTCCTCTGTTATTATTCAGTTTTAATTTTGCAGAAGGTAAAAGCTGAACGATAGAGATAATCAGTAGACATAAAATTTCATTAAAAATAATAGAAGCGGGGGCGTACATTTCTCACTTCTTTTTTAACGTACTCCCTCCAGAATACCAACCAAGTGGTCAGCTCTCCGGTGGAGGTACGTAGAAACTCCTCTGAAAAATAATCTTTTTCAGAGTCCTCTGCTCCTTTAAGAGCATGAGGAGGTAGACGCCATCATCAGAGAAGACGTCTTCGCTGTCAGCACTATGGAGACGTCGATAATATTTCTTCATCATTAACAACTCCTTGGTGGAAGATGCTCGCCCACTCTCGAAGGAGGACTTAAGCTCCTGGATTTTAGTCCAGGTAGCAAGTGTCTTCTTCAGCACTTTAGTCTTCTATTGCTTTCTTTCTTGCAGCGGTCACCTCCCTCATTAACTCATCAGCCAAATCAGGACTATTATCTCTTGCCATTTCTCTTATAGAATGATTATCTGGTTTACCCCATGTTAATATTTATAGATGAAAATCAGGCACCAAAGCTCGAGAAAGTCTTGACTACAGTAGATATATATATGAAACATCCCATATCAAGCTATCATCGGTTCAGTTACCAAGTATTTTCATTTAATAATTGCACTAATTTAGGTAGAACTTTATTCTGATCTTCTGTGATTTTGTGTCAGATGCAGAATGTATTTTGTCTCATTAACAAAACAAGGCTTTCTTCAGTTTCCAGTAGAAGCTATCATAAGACGACTTACTTTCTTCTGAACTTAATCATTTATTCATTTTATTCTTCTAACATTGAGTTGTTTGCAGAAAGGAATAAAGGAACATCAAGTACTTCAACTGAAATTTTATTAGAAATTTTCCAGTACATTAAACAAAGCGAAAGTTACAGAAATCTCAAGACAATCGAAACGTCTTCTGAAATTCTAAACTAATCAAGCTTATGTCTTCAGTAATATTAGCAGCTTGTAGTATTTTTGCAAAGTACTTCAGCAGAAGAAGGAGAGTCTTTTTCAAAAGAATCTAGCAAGCTTAGGTCTTGCAAAGAATCTAGCAAGATTGGGTCTTGTCAGCACTATGTATAATCAGATACTTTACAGGACATTATAGATGATATTAGCATTATCGATCCACCAGCACTCTCTTATTGCATTAGCATGCTTCTGGAAGGGATCGATGCTACATATCAATCTCAATGAAAGCAAACAATCTTTTTGATAGTTAATATTACAACTCCAGGAGTATGATCCAAGGATCATTATGTGCAGAACGACTTTTTCCAACATCTTCTTAGAAATCGCAGCAAGCTGTCTTCTGAACATTCTTGCTTCTGCTTCCGGATCAGTTGTTACCTCTTCTTTCATTTGATTTTTATGTTTACTTAACCTTGTTTAACCCTTGCAGGTATTTATAGTGATATTCAAAGGAGATAAGGATTCTTGCGACTGTTAAAATTCAACGGTTTAAATTGAAAGATTGCCAAGAGTCGTTTAGTATTTAATATCCATTACTACTGCATTAATTGAGGGGGAACATCTTTATGGCATTTATATTAGAAACTGATTTGTCTTTTCGATAAAACAGTATACCTACCAGAAGTTGTTGAAGTGCTGCATTTGTTTCAGCATCTTATCCACTTCTAGTAGATATTATCATAAAATGACAAATCATCTTCTGTTTATTTAGCAACCGCCTCGGACAGCCCGCCAATTTTTAAAATATTTTAAAATGAGTAGAGTAACTTACACTTTTGCCTCTCTCTCTTCTAACACATCGACATGTGTCCCTATGTTCACTGACGGCTGTATATTTTGCTTTAACCGTTCATTTTTTTTACTACGCTTTACGAACTACAGATTATTTCCTTGTCTCTACTGCTTTTTCGCATCTACTGCTAACATACTTCTATTCTCTTTCAAATTTAGAAATGGCCGCTAGCATATACGTTGAATGCTTATCAGGTGAATTTTGCTTCTGTGCTCACTATTAAGGATGAGAATCTTGTCAAGATGTTCAAATCATTGGAAAAGTCTGGGCTTCGAATATTCTTGGAATTGCCTGCTGTTATCTACAATTCTGTTCTTCTGGATTTCTATGCCAAAGCAGAAGTTGTGGAAGGCAAGATTACCTATACACAGGGAGATGCATTGATCTCTATTGATGCTGCACTTCTGGGTTACCACTTTCTTCCTACCGAATTTCTGGCCTTTCCGAGCTTTCGGATATCACAAAGGAAGAAATGTCTACTCCTTTAACCATCTTTTCAGCTACTGGTGAAGAGCTCTCACCTTCCTGCTTCAAGAAGCTACTGAAAATTGAGTACCAGGTACTCGCTGATATAGTAGCAAAAGCCTTGTTAGTTAAGGCTGGAACCTTTGACAAACTAACAAAAGAAAATGTTCAAGTGATGGTAGCCATCACATCAGAAAAGAAAGTGGATTGGGGACGTTTTCTGTTTCGCATTATGAAGGATATGATTCTCAGGAAAAGTACTGGATTTGCTGTGCAAATCAGTAAGATGTTGAAAGATGCTGGCTTTCCTGGCACAACAGAAGAGGATGGCTCTTCAGTCACCATGACTTATGCTGATAATGTGCTTGCCTTAAGGCCAAAGCCAACAGTTGGTGAATTTGTGGCCATTTAGAAGGAGATTGGAGAATCACAAATTGAGGGGTAGAAGAAAATTAAACGAAAAGGAGTTGTGGTCTTGTCTGATTCTGACAAAGCAGAATCTGGAGAATCAGCAGCACCCACTCAGCAAGCTTCACTGCCTCCCACCCCAGCTAAGAAGAAGCCTCGCACAACAATCCGCATCAAGAAAACAGCAGCTCTTGCTGAATTAGAGAATGTTCCTCTTCGACAAGTTTTTCCACCAGTTGTCCCATCCACCAAAGCTAAAGACGTTGAATCAGGGCCTTCAACTGCTCCAAGTTTCAGACCAATTTCTGGTATGGTCATTAAAGAATCTGCTACTGGTTCTTCTGCTTTTAAACCAGTAGTCTCCGCCTCTTCTAGAAAAGGGAAAGGTAAGATTACTGAGTTGTCTGAATCACCGGTGGCTCCCTCCTCAATCCAAACAGCAATAAATCTACATCTGGAAGAAGTTGAGATCTCAACCAGAGAAGATATGAAATTTTTTGACGATTGGCTTAAGGTACGAGTCTACCACCCAATCACATTTTTGAAAACTACTGGTGTTTATGCTCAAACAGTAGAAAATGAGAAAAAGGTTTTTGATGCTGTCGGGACACGAAATGTGATAGAAGCTATAAATCGTCGCAATTACATTCTGGAAAAATTCAAAATGCAGAAGATGGACACTGTTCTGAAAACCTTAAAGTCAAATTTTGACTCTGCAAGTCCTACTGCTTTTCATGGCCAGAATGTCATTCAAATTTTGTCGGAGCAGCTGACAATTCTTTCTGAACAAATTGCTGATAAGGAAAAGGCTTTTTCTCAGCCTCCAAAATTCAGTGTCACCACTGTCCCCACCATTTTGAAGACTCAGTCAGTTGAGGAACCGGCCAAAGCTTCTTCTGAAGCCAAGGTCTCTAGTACTCCTGCACCTCAAGAAGTTCCTACTCAATCATCCTCTCTGATTTCTGTTCATGATTTGGCATCGGTTGATGAGGTGATCGAATCGATTGTGCAGACTCAAGCAGCACAGGATGACACAATGCCCGTTACTTCTACCTCTGCTGATCATCCTCCAGTCCAATCCATTCCAGAATCATGCAACTGCTACTGCCACTGCTACTGTTACGGCTACTGCTTCTTCATCTCTTCCAGAGTTTGAGCATTTTTCAGAAGCTCATCAAGCTGAAATGGCAACTTTGTTGCATACTTCACCATCTACTGTTGAGCCACAAGCCATACCTGAACCTGCTGCTGATTTGCAGCAACCAGAAGAAAGGCCAACAGATCAATCTACTGCTTCAGAAGGACCTTCTGCTGAACCAGAACCAGCTGTTATCACTCAAGCAGAAGTTGCACAATCTACTGCTCTTATTATTCCTTCTCTGCAGTCTCCTGAGCGCATCGCCAGAATGGAAGACATTAAGCAATGATTGCTTGCAAGAACCCCTTCACCAGTTGTGGAACCATTTGATTTAGAGTTTCAGATTGATAATCTACAAAAGGAGCTACAGAATCTTTCTGATATAGTCAAGCGGCTATCTCGTGAGAATGCCGTAGAAATCAGTGGTGCTCAGTTTTTCCGAGACCGTATGTCCAAGGAAATACATAAAATGGCGGAATCTGTGCATAAAATGAATGCTGAAACCATTGTTTTTCGACAAGTTATATCCAGAAGTTCCAGTCAGCTCATGATTGCTCAATCTGACATACTTACCCGGCTCACCGAGCATGATGGCCTTTTTCGCTCAATCTACACCACCATGGACCTAATGGATGCCAAGATCGATTCTCAATCTCAATCTCTCACCGCTCTAAATGATCGAGTTTCTAATCAGGCTCCATATCTGGAGATGTTGACTAATGGCATTCAAAACTTATTTGGGCGAATGGATGACTTAATTGCTAGGGTCATTGCCGATGATGCCAAAAAGGGGGGAGAAGATAGAACTGGAGATAGAACTGGAGCGAGTAGCAGCAGACCTCATTCTTCTGGAAGGGATAAAAATCCAGATGAAGCTACTTTCAGAGATATTGGAACAAATTAGTTTTATTTTCTTGTCTTAACTAATTTGTGCTTTACGTGATTTTTCTGGATAATAACTGTTTTTATCTGCTTCGTAATCTGTTTTATCTATTCATCTTAACGTCTAAGGAACATCTAGGTTTGGGCATCACCACAAAGGGGGAAATTGTTAGACTTAAATTTGTTGTGGAGATGCTAGTAAAAGTGGAGATGCTAGTAAAAACCAGTAGATGCTGGCTTAGTACAAAACCAGTAGATGTAAAATAGCAGAAAAACAGAAGCATAGCAGAAAAACAGAAGCACTTGTATTGAGCTAAAGACCAGTAGCAGCACTTGTCAAGTACTGTTTCTTAGCTAAAACCAGAACTAGAAGGATACAAAATTCGAAATATACACTAACAGAATCTTGCGTATCTCAAAGTCTCTAAATATTACCGTTGATCTATTAACGTGATACCAGCATTTATTGCTTCATTAAATGCCATTAAATGCTATACAAGAACATTTAAGACGGTATACCATTTTTGGTATGAACTGCGACTGATTACTTTTAATGTATTCTGCAGGGTCCATTTTCGGCAATAAAGCTGAACCACTGAAAAGTCAAAAGACCCGTTCAGATTTTAACGTTGGATAAAGTCTATATATATGGAGACGAAGAACTTTTCAAAAAAAGAAGGGAAACGAATCTAAATCAAAGAATATCATTTGAGCATCGCTAGAACTTTCAGTCATCCCAAAAAGTTCAACACTGAAAAAGCAGCACACGCTTCATTGCATACTCTTGATCATTGAGATCATATTGTGCTAGCTATTTTCGTTATATCTTCTCAAGCTATTCACTTCACTATTTCATTGATAGAAGAATTTGTAACTGGAAAAGAGTCTTTTCCAGAACTTAAGATCTTTCAAGAAGTTGAGTTGTAAAACTAAGAGTTTCGATAGGCGAAGGGTAAGTCCTGTTGAAGTGGGTGTGTACAACTGTTGTATTGTATTCACCAAAGGCTTTTAGTGATACCTTTTGGAAACAGAAGAAGGGGAGACATAGAAGATTTATCTTCGAACTTCCAGAAATAAACCTTGTGCCATCTACTGTTTTTTTGTTTCCCTATTTTTCACCTGTTGTGGGGACCCGGACGCTAATCATCTTCTTAATCATCTTTGGGATTTAATTATCAATTAATATAAGCAGGGTCTAAAATTTTTTTTTTCAAAATACAAGTGCGGAACGTAATGGAATGAAACTAATATATATCTCAGTATACAAGTACAATAATATACAATAATCATTCAAACTAGTCTAAGGTTCAACTACTAGATTCCAAGTGTTAAAACCATATCTTCAATAAGTCCGGAATCACCACTCTAATCTGTCTCCTCTCATCGTTTCTTGACCCCGATCCTGTCCCACCTGTTGTCATGCGCACATACAAACAAGACAACAGCCGGATAACTCCGGTGAGAATAAATCCCAGTATAAATAATGTATACATGCAGTTAACTGAATTAACATAAAAGCATGAATTATATCTTATCACATGTAGCATAATCAAACAACATGTATCAATACCAATCTGTAAACAATATCTGAATCGTAATCTACGAAACATAAATCAATACAACTCTGTAATCAAGTTCTAGTCTCGATATCTAAAACTCGACTCATCTCTCATTCTATTCTAGGGATCCCGGTGAATAAGAATGTAACAAGTCTCCCACCTACTACTACCAGTCGCAGTGGCGGTACGTTCTTATTTCTGGACTTTGGTCTAGCTGTATCGAATAATCTACAATAAGAACAATGTCTGTATCTTAAGCATATCGATACACCAAACGTCCAGTGCCTTGGCGTATCTACCAAGACTAAGCCTAGTCTGACAATGTGCAATGGGTCAGTGACTATACTGTCAAAATCTAACCCCTCTGTCAGTGACTCTCACTCAATAGCTCTCTGCTTTCTACTTCTAATTCAATAGAATAAACATAATCATTAAGACACAAAGGTATAAAAACAATAGCATACAAGTATGTGGTTTAGGGAAACTCGAGTTAACTCTAACTCAAGTCGATCTCCCAATTAACATCAATTTATACCTTTCTCTTCTCGGTCTGATGAAGACGAAGTCTCATGTTCAAATCTTTCCATACCCAGTCTGGCAATGACAATCGCATAAATACAATATCAGTATATAAATCAATTCAAGACTTGTTCTGATCAATACTCAAATCAATACATAATCTGATCCATATCTGAACAAGGCACAATCTAATTCATATCAACGATATCACGATGCAATCGAAATCATTACTGAATTTGACCAATCTAAATCAACGGATGTTTCGACGGCATAACGATACTGTCTCGATAACCCCGTCAATCTCAACATCACAGAGATACTACCAGAATTCATAATCAGTACAATACAATTCCTAATCTCAATATCGGTACACTTAAGATCAGTATTCCTAATCTCAATATCGGTACACTTAAGATCAGTAATAACTCAATTCTGATATCAAATCTCAATCAATTCAACTCTGAAAATCATAACAATTGTATAACCAGTCTATTCTTTAATCTAACTTCAATTTTACAATGCCTACTGTAGCAGAAACATCATATCTGATTCATATTCAATTCTGACAATATCATACTTTCAAATCATGTCTAAACGTAACAAAACTTACGTCCAATTGGAGCCTGCATTGATAGGAACACAATACTGAAGTAGGATTGAAAATCAGACGGGCGGATCTTTCGCAAATCATAAATCTATAAGGTAAAAGGCGTAAGGATTATTTCATAATCCTCCTCAACCCTTTTCTCAGAATCCTGAAGAGGAATGACGTGCACTTCCTATATATATATCACTTTGCATGAAATTGAAACGTGGCTGATTTTCCACAAAACTTCAGCGGCGCTCGAGCGGTTAAAATGTACCGCCTGGGTGCGGAACACTCTGCCCGAATACTTAGCTATTGTCCATTGGCGCTCGGGCGGTGACTCTTTATCGCTCGGGCGTAACAGGTTCTGTCCAAACCCTATTGTTGTGCGACACTGGCGCTCGGGCGGTTATTTGCTACCGCTCGGGCGCCAGAAATAACCGCCCGAGCGCCAGAGATTCTGTCCAAAATCTTGGCTCACAATGCAACGATGCCCGGCTTCTCCATTAAAGTTCGTATAACCTCAATCATGTCAATTAATCAACGTCTGATTACAGTAATTACATCTCGGGCCTTACAACTACTAACCAACAGATCGTTTCCGCACATTATCTTGTGATCTGCTGGTCTTTAAACTTGAACAAGAATCTGCTAGTATCTTTAACAGTACTCTAGCACATCATTCCAAAAAATCGATTAAGTTTGCCGTTGAGTTTATTCAACCCCCCTTCTAAACTCAACTCGATCATCAACAATATATATATACAACTTTTATTGATATATAATAATATTTTGTTATGATCGGGATGTGCTTTAGAGTGTGAATAAAGCATAGAGTTATTTTTTTCTTTTCAATGAACCGATGACCTCCACTGGTGTTAGAAGTAGAAATCTAATCTTGATCTTCAAAGATCAGTAGTCAATGTGGAATGTGGAATGATACTATCGAACCTTGTGAAAAATAATGGCAGTAATAATAAAAAAATAATTATTGTTTCAGAAAGTTCTAAGTATAAAATCCTTTTACGTCTCCCCTTCTTCTGTTTTCAGATAGCATCCACTAAAAGACTTTGATATTTATATTTTATGTAAACACCCTTTCACTAGTACTTAATATTGCATGCTGAAACTCTTATTAACAATTCTTTTCACAATGAGAACAAGCTACTGAACATAAAAACTCTTTCTATTAATTACAACTAGTTTTTCACCCGTACGATGCACGGACAATTATTTTATCTAATTGATTATTAAAATTAGTATGTATGATAATTTGTTTACTTTCTCTATAACGTAACTTTTTATTAAAGTGAAATGTTTATTGTTTTCATATACATATAGATCTTAACAATGAAACACTGAATAAAAGAGTCCTTTTTGTATTTCGACTGAAAATTAATATCACGCTTGTATTAGACAATGAATGACATAATGTGTTTATCAATTATATTGTATTCACATATAAATTTATGTACTATGTAGAAAACAATAAATGTAACAAAATAAAATGATACAAAATTTTAATGTGGTTTTAATTTCAATAAATAATTTAAATTAAAATACAAATAAACTAAATGGATTATAGATCATACAATTAGAAAACAAAAACAAATTACAAATTTTGAAAAACTTCCTTAAATACAACATTTGTCGTTGAATTTTTCGGGTTGCTATCACTATCACCTATCAAAATTTTTAGACTCTTAGGATTCGTAACTCTGGATACAGCAACGTACAACCGACCATGACTAAAAACAGGATTCTTAAAAAAAGTCCTACGTGAGACAATGATTGCCCCTGACTTTTGTTGATTATCATTGCATATGATACAATCAAAGAATACTGAACTGTGTTCGTTGTAATTTAAAAAGAAGCCTTAGATCAGAAGATATCAATGACATTCTTGAAATAAGCACTTTATGACCTGCATTACTTCCAGTAAGAATTTTCCTTCCCAAACATGGTTTTCGAGCCTTGTCACGATCAATCTAGTGTCATTGTATAATCTAAGAGAATGATCTATGTTGGACATAAAGTACTTTATTTAATTAAAAGAAATCATATCATTTGTAATATCACTTAACGTATATATTGATGTTGGAATCAGCATCTTGACTGCATCATGAAAACTAAATTGTTGAGATACTCTAGCTCTCAAATCCATATTTTCTGTTTAAATATTTACAACAATAAATATTAAAATAAATGGAACTAATTTTAAAAGAAATATTTAGAATGATAACTCACAAGATAAATGTATTAAAGTATAAAAAAATAGTAATTGATATTTAATATAAATTTATTTAACAGAGATTATTAACAATAGCTTACTATACAACTCCATAATCAATTTTGTCCTTGAAGTAATTTATATTATTTTGCATGAATAAAAAATAATAAAATAGTAGTTTATATTAAATCGACATACGATTATTTTTTAATCATCTATAATGATTCGAGAATTGTTGGTCTAAGATTAAAGTTAATATATTGAAGAGAAAAATGATTTTATATTATTGAAATAAATATATTAGATTTCAAAATAAAATCAAATTAAAAATTAGTTCATCTAAAATATAGATGAATTTTTTTAATTATAATAATCTTACATCGATATAGATGTGTCATTAATTTTAAATTAATAAAATGATTTCAAAGGAGCACAATTTTTGAAACATGTTCCAAATTTTCATAAAATTCATATTTAAATTTTGAATAACAATTTGAATTTGGTTTATAATTCCCATAATGGAATTTAATTTCTAGATTTGAAATTTGAAATGTAATTTAATTTGGTTTGTAATTCCTAGGAGAGATTCAATTTTCAAGCAAGTTATACAGACAAACATTAATATACAGTTTTAATAATGAATTAAATATATTTAGGAATTTATTATAATATATATTACAA
The DNA here is from genome assembly GCF_025594145.1 of Primulina tabacum. Taxonomy (NCBI): domain Eukaryota; kingdom Viridiplantae; phylum Streptophyta; class Magnoliopsida; order Lamiales; family Gesneriaceae; genus Primulina; species Primulina tabacum. Next base: position 23,544,902 of record NC_134552.1, read on the forward strand.
CATTTTTCGTTTAGTTCTTTTTTTAGAATGTCATTTAGGCGGAAATTTACTAAATTTAGCAACAACTCATCTTTATATATATATATATATATAAATATATTGATAGACATAAATTAGTTGTGGCGATGAAAATAAAAACCAGCAGTATTCTTTAAGAAAATAGTAGACAATAAGAAAAGCAGAAGCTACTATGTTAGTAAAACAAAAGCAGTAGAAAGGATAGAAAAACAGAAACAGAAGAAGATGTTTCCTAACGGAACTAATCTTGAATGTTACCGTTAAGGTTACCTAGTACTAGTATTAATTGCAGCATTAAATACTGTACGAAGTCATTTAATTTGCTTTACCGATTTTAGTATGAAACAGGACTGATTGTTTTATAGCTTTTCTGCAGGAACCTTTTTAGGTAATAAAGCTGATTCAATCAGAAGTCAGAAGACATCTTCTGATCTTAGACGTTGAACTCAGTCACCTATATATATGGAACAAACCCATATAGGAGACAGGGTAGTACGAAAAATATCTTTCAAGGATAAACTCAATTTCACTCAACGAAAAAACCTCAAAATTCCTTGAGTTCAACATAAAGAAAAGTAGCACACGCTTCATAGCAAATATCTGATCTTTTGAGATCATCTTGTGCTACTGTTTCTTACACTCTTCATAATTATTCACAGCACTCATATTTTATCAAGAAGAGTTTGTAATCTGAAAAGAGTCTTTTCAGAACTTTGTGTATCACATTTTCACTGTGTTGAGTAACTAAGAGTTTTAGTAGGCAAAGTGTAAGCCCTGCTGAAGTGGGTATGTACAAGAGTTGTCCTGTAAAAACCAAAGTCTTTTAGTGATACCTTCTGGAAACAGAAGAAGGGGAGACGTAGAAGATTTCATCTTCGAACTTCCATAAACAACTACTGCCTAGTGTTATTACTGTTTTTCACTTACTCCATCAGATAGTTTCCGCACCTATTATTGTAATCTGGTGAAAGTATACGCAACAAGATAAACTACTATCTCTAACAGGATTTTAGTACCCCCTTGTAGAAAAACGAGTAGAGTTTATTCATCCCCCCTCTAAACTCAACTTCGATCCACAACAATTAGTATCAGAGCAGGTTATTCTTGTTCGAGAAAAACTACAACAGACATGGCTCACTTCAGCAAAATTCCAATGTTCTCAAAAGAAAACTTCGATGACTGGAAAATCAGAATGCAAGCCCATCTTGCAGCTCAAGATGATGACATGTGGTATGTCATCACAGATGGTCCATTAAAGATCTTAAAGCCAAATCCAGCTATTGCTATCACCGAAGGTGCACCTCAGATGCTGGAAAAACCAAGATATGAATGGACAAGTGAGGACAAGAAGAAAGCCAATCTTGACAACGTTGCGAAGGACATTCTGTACAAGACACTCGACAAAAATACCTTCAGCAAAATCAAGATGTGTCCTACTGCAAAGGAAATCTGGGAAAAATTGATTCAGATCTGTGAAGGAAACGAAGAAACTAAGGAAAACAAACTTTCTGTAGCCATGCAGAAGTTTGAGAATATAAAGATGAAGGCTGGAGAAACTATGAATGAGTTTGATGAACGCTTCAGCAGCCTTGTCAATGAACTCACAGCTCTTGGGAAAGATTTTGGCAACAGGGAAGTTGCATTAAAGGTAATGAGAGCCCTACCCAGAAAATGGGACGTCAAAACGTTGGCAATGAGAGCTTCCAGGGATCTAAACAAGTTGGAACTACATGACTTATTCTCAGATCTGAAGGCATATGAGTTTGAACTTGAAGTTCGAAGTGGAGAAGAGCCCTTAGCAATTCCACCAACCAAAGCTCTCGCAGCTACGGTTAACTCTACTGCTACAGTTGCCCCAAGTTCATCTTCTGCTGCTGCTATAGAGAATACTTCTGAGAGAAGCGCTGAACAGATAAGCAATGACGAAATGTCATTATTTGTTAAGAAGTTTTCCATATTCAAGAAAAAGAATCACAGAACATTTCAAAGTCCCAACCGCAATTTTAAAAAGGAATCACCCTCTGGTGATATGGCATACTTTAACTGCGGAAAAGTTGGACATTTCATTGCTGACTGTCCAAATCCAAAGAAGGATGACCAGAAGAAGAAGGGTGTCAAATGCTATGATAAAAAGACCAGAAGAGACAGAAAGACAATGATTGCAGAAGAAAGTAAGTCCAAATGGGCAGACTCAAGTTCCGAATCTTCTGGTTCTGAAAGCCATTCAAGTGACAGTGATAAGATGAGATCAAATGTCTGATGGCAAATACGGAATCAACCTCGACATCCGAAGAGGTATTTGACTTTGACTCTGATGAATTTACACGCACTGAGTTAGTCAAAGCATTACACGACATGGTAGAAGAGTATTCGAGACTTTCTCAATCATTCGAGGAAGTTAAGATTAAAATCAGAACTTAAGAGATCAGAACAGTAAGTTAACTTGCTTGCAAGTAAACAGCTGTAATGATTTACAAGTTGAGATGAGTAATTTAAAAACTGAGAATGAAAGAGTAAAAGCAGATTACCAGACGATGCTTTCTGAAAACCAGAGGTTATCACTACTGGTGAATGCTTGGAACAAGTCCTCTATTTCACTTGAAAAGATGCAAGAGTTACAAAAACAATCTGGAGACAGAAGTGGTCTCGGATTTTGTAATGATGAAGGCATTTCTGAAACTGAATACTAAGCCAAAACTGGATATGTGCAAAGGAAAGTACTTCATTTTGTGAAATCCAGTGTGGTACAGAAACCAGAAGTACCTACTGCTTCAGTTGAAAGGAATGTAAATCAGATGAACAAAAGGATGCATTATGGTCTGGGTTATGTTGAATCTAAGGAAAGAGTCCACCAGAGTTCTGGATCTAGTAGAGGATTTAACTCAGGAGGACAAATCCCTATGAAGGTTAAAAACTGCCAACACTATAATTCTAGACCTGTTCAAAAGAGATACAGACCAGACAACAAAAACAGAAGAAAAGAGCAACATTTTAATATGCATACTGTTAGAAATAACAGACCTTCTGTTGCACACACATCTTTGGATACCCGAAGTACGAGGTCACCAAAAATTGTACAAATGTGGGTCCCCAAAGGACTGATAAGGCTTGGACCCAAATAGATTTGGGTACCAGATACTAAAATTTGTGTCTGCAGGAACAGGAGAAGAAAACAGAAATCAGTAACTCTACATGGTATCTAGACAGTGGATGTTCCAGACACATGGCTGGACAGAAAAACCTACTTTCCGAGATAATGAGTTGTACTGGACCAAAGATAACCTTTAGAGACAACTCAAAAGGTAAAACCGTGGGTAAGGGTAAGATTATCCACGGCAACATAACCATTAATGATGTGCTACTAGTTGAGAACATTTGCTACAATTTGATTAGCATTAGTCAATTATGTGATAATGGTTATTCTGTAGCTTTTCAGAAGCACTCGTGTATAGTTAAAGATTCTGCTGAGTCTACTGTATTAACTGGAAAAAGAGAAGGCAATACCTACAGAGTCTCTTGGAACTCAAATCATGTCAATGTTTCTATATGCTTAGTTACCTCTCTTAGTGATAAACACTGGCTCTGGCACAATAAATTGAATCATCTGAATTTCAAGTCAATCAACAATCTCAAAAAGTATAATATAATTAATGGTTTGCCTGATATTAATTTTGTTAAGAATCATATTTGTTCTGCATGTCAGCTTGGGAAGCAGATAAGATCCAGCTTCAAGAACAAAGATAGCAAATCAACTTCAAGATGTTTGGAATTGCTGCATATGGACTTATTTGGTCCAATCCCTATTATGAGCTTAGGGGGAATGATATATACCCTTGTTGTTATTGACGATTTTTCTAGATTTACTTGGGTAATATTTCTTCCAGGAAAAGATCAAACCAGTAGCCTCCTGATCAAGCTTCTGAAGAAGATTCAAAATGAAAAATCCTCTTCTATTATTAAAATCAGAAGTGATCGGGGTACTGAGTTCACTAACAAAATTCTTGAGTTATACTTAGATGAACAAGGAATTCATCGTGAATACTCAGCTGCCAGAACGCCTCAACAAAATGGAGTAGCTGAGAGGAGAAACAGAACACTTAAAGAAGCTGCTAGAACAATGCTAGCAGATGCAGACATTTCTCAGCGCTTCTGGGCAGAAGTAATTAACACTGCAAGTTATACGCAAAACAGATCAATGATCAACAAAAGGCATAATCAGACTCCTTATGAGATGAGCAAAGCTTTCAGAATCTTCAACAATAGAACTCTTAATGTTGAAGAATCTTTTCATGTTGTCTTTGATGAAGACAGCAGTGCTCCCGAGATTACTAACATATCTAATCTAAGTAACAGGTTAGACAGGGTTCATCTGGAACTAGACAGTGAAGATGATGCAGAAGCAAGTGTTAAGGATATTCAAAATCCAGAACCAGACATTCATATAGCAGAACCAGCATGCTGGCACTCCAGAACCAGCAGCTGACACTCCAGAACCAGCAGCTGACATTCCAGAACCAGCAACTAACCTTTCAGAACCAGTAGCTAATATTCCAAAACAATCTACTGCTTTGTATGAAGATAATCTAAATCCTTTTATTTGGAGAAAATCTCATCCTCCATCTCTGGTGATTGGAAATCCAGCAGCTCCGCTAAGGACCAGAAGACAGATGATGAATGAATACATGCATGCTGCTTTTATTTCTCAAGATGAACCAAAGAAGATTGAAGAAGCTCTTCTGGATCCCAACTGGATAGAAGCTATGCAAGAAGAGCTAAATTAATTTGAGAGGAATAAAGTGTGGTTTCTAGTACCTAGACCATCTCACCAAGCTGTCATTGGAACTCGGTGGGTATTCGAAACAAACTAAATTAAGAAGGCACAGTGATCAGAAATAAAGCAAGACTGGTGGCTCAAAGTTTTAGACAAGAAGAAGGTATAGACTATGATGAGACCTACGCACCAGTAGCAAGGCTCGAAGCTATTAGAATATTTTTGGCCTTTGCTGCTTTTAAGAACTTCAAAGTCTATCAATGGATGTGAAGAGTGCTTTCTTAAATGGTCTACTACAAGAAGAGGTCTACGTCGAACAACCTCCAGGTTTTATCGATCATTTCTCACCTCATCATGTATTCAAATTACACAAAGCTTTGTATGGTCTAAAACAGGCACCTAGAGCGTGGTATGACACTCTATCAGCAATTTCTTATCAATCATGATTTTACAATTGGGACAGTAGATAAAACTCTGTTTACTTTAGTCAAGAAGTAAACATATACTATTAGTACAAATCTATGTTGATGATATTATTTTTGGGTCAACTAACCCCAAATTATGTGCAAAGTTTGGTAAGTTGATGCAGGATCAATTCGAAATGAGCATGATGGGAGAATTAACATTCTTCTTAGGATTACAGATCAAACAACTTGATACTGGAATTTTCATAAATCAAGCCAAGTATACCAAGGAGCTTCTGAAAAAGTTTGGTATGGAAGCATGCTCTGCTGCTTCTACTCCAATGAGCTCATCTATCAAGCTTGATAAAGATGAAAGTGGAATTCCAGTAGAGGTAACTCAGTATCGTGGTCTTATTGGTTCTTTGTTATATCTTACTGCCAGTAGACCAGATATCATGTTTGTTGTTTGTATTAGTGCGAGATTTCAATCTAACCTAAACAATCTCATTATATTGCTGCTAAACGTATTTTGAAGTACTTGAAAGGAACTCAAAATGTCGGCTTATGGTATCCGAATGATTCATCGTTCAATCTTATTGGATATTCAGATGCTGATTATGCAGGTTGCAATCTAGACAGGAAAAGCACAAGCGGTTTTTGTCAATTCCTTGGTGATAGGTTGATCTCCTGGTTTAGTAAAAAGCATACTTCCATAGCCACATCTACTGCAGAAGCAGAATATCTGGCTGCTGGAAGCTGCTGTTCTCAAATACTATGGATGCAACAACAATTAAAAGACTATGGAATTCAAGCCTCTGAATCACCTATCTTCTGTGACAATACCAGTGCCATTGCAATCACACAAAATCCAGTACTTCATTCCAGAACGAAGAACATAGATATCAGACATCATTTCATCAGAGATCATGTGCAGAAGAAGGACATTCGTCTGGAATATGTTTCTACTGATCAACAAACAGCAGATATCTTTACAAAACCTCTGCCTGAGAATAAGTTTTCTTATTTTCGAAACTCACTTGGATTAATAGACTTAAATTAATTATCTGTTATCTTCACTAATGTGTTGTGACATCTTATGTTTGTTCAGATTTGATTTGCAGAAAATAAAAGACAAGCGAAAGAGACAATTAGCAAACAAAATATAATAATATAAGCGGGGGCGTACAACTTTCACTTCTTTTTTAACGTACGCTCTCCAGGTAGCCAACCAAGTGGTCAGCTCTCCGGTAGAGGTACGTAGAAACTTCTCTGAAAAAGCAATCTTTTTCAGAGTCCTCTGCTCCTTTAAGAGTATGAGGAGGTAGACGCCATCATCAGAGAAGACGTCTGCACTATCAGCACTATGGAGACGTCGATAATACTTCTCCATCGATGACAGCTCCTTGGAGGAAGACACCTGCCCACCCTCAAAGGAGGACTTAAGCTCCTGGATTTTAGTCCAGATAGCAAGTGTCTTCTCCAGTACTTTGTCTTCAATTGCTTTCTTCCTCGCTGCTATCACCTCATTCATGAACTCCTCAGCCAAATCAGGACTATTCTCTCTTGCCATTTTGTTTAAAGGGTGACTGTATGGCTAACCTCTATGCCTGTATTTATAGATGATAAACCAGGTTCCAGAGATCGAGGTAATCATAACTTCAGCGTGAAATGTGAAGCGTTCTGAATCAAGCTATCGACGGTTCACTTACCAAGATGTGACATTTAATAATTACATCGATTTAAGGGAATTTTATTCTGACTGTATTTGATTTTGTGTCAGAAGCAGAAGCTAACATTACGATATTTGCAGAAGACTTCGTGATATTTGGAGACAGAGTGAATTGCTGTTATTTCATTATTCATTGTTATCTTACCTATAAGACATGATACAATCAATAATGAAGAAGTTGAAAAGTCTCAAGTGTACAGAACCGTCTTCTGATTTAAACAGACTGAGTTTTTCTTATCCTTTATTATTCTCATTATTATTGTCTAACATTCACTAAAAGCAGTAGATAAACAAAATATGTCAAAAATAAGAACATTCTTTCATAAAACCCGAAGCATTACATTGAATTTATCTACTACATTCGTGGATATCAGCAGCTTGAAGTACTTTTCTTATTGCAAAGTACTTCAGCAGAAACCTATCTAATGACTATAAGGAATTCTAAACTGAGGATTTTCTTCCTAATCCTCATAACTTGGAAAAGGATGATCTTCTTCGAAAAGAATCCAGCAAGCTTGGGTCTTGCCAGCACCAATATATTGGAAAAGGATGTCTTCAAACATCTGCTTTCTTCAAACATCTGCTTACAAAAACTTCAAGTTGTCTTTGGAATTCCTCTGCTGATTCTGACTCTGGAGAAGACTCCGAGAGATCATCTACACCTATCATTTGAATTAATTTAGTAAATGAATGACTTAGTTTGTGAATGTGCATGCATTTATATAGAGTTTCGAGGAAACTAAAGAGACGGCGATCTGACTACACGTATTCCAAGATTCATCCATCCTGTTCTCAGATATCATATCCCTGCATTTATTAGTTGCATTTATCGAGGGGGAACAGTATCTGAGTCAGACTAAGATCTTCTTATCTTTTTCAGAAAACATATAGAATGTCTGTCTTTTTGATAAAACAACAAGTCTACTGGTTTTAGTAGTAGACGTTATCATAAAACGACAAACTCTCTTCTGATTTTTTAGTAACCGCTTGGACAGCCCGCTCTTTTCACCAAGATTCAAATTTCCAAAATCATTAGTCTAGTCTGACACGATCTGGATATTTTTTCAAATACTCAACCGTAAACATACTGACACGCGTCCTTGTGTTTACTTGACGGCTGTACATTTGTTTTAAAATATCAAGTTTCTTACTCTTCACTGTTACCATTCCAAAAATCTTTACTACGCAGCTACTGCTTTCTCTTAAACATTTCCTCTCTACTTCAAAATCTATCTGATTCATTTCTACTTACAAAAAAGGCCGGAGCATATACTCTTAATGCCTATCAAGTCAACTTTGCTTCAGTTCTCAATATCAAAGATGAGAACCTTGTTAAAATGTTCCAAGCCCTTGAAAAATCAGGACTTCGAAAATTCTTGGAAACACCCGCTGTGATATACAAAATTGCCCTTTTAGACTTTTATGCTAAGGCAACCGTTCATGAAGGAAAGATCATTCATTCTCAAGGAGACGCATCCATCGCTATTGATGCCGCACTATTGGGATCAACCTTTTTCCTTCCATACTCAGGTATGTCTGAACTCTCTGATATTTTTAAACTAGAAATGTCTACTGCTCTCAGAATTTTCTCAGCTTCTGAAGAAGAACTGTCTCCCTCTTGCTACAAAAAGTTTCTCAAAATGGATTATCAAGTTCTTGCTGATATTGTGGCGAAGGCTTTGTTGGTCAAAGCTGGCACGTTCGATAAACTAACCAAGGAGAAAGTTCAAGTGATGGCTGCCATCACTTCAGGAACTGAAGTGGATTGGAGTCGTTTTCTGTTTCGAATGATGAAAGAAATGGTTACAAGGAAAAGCTCTGGATTTGCTGTTCAGATCAGCACAATGTTAAAGAATGCTAGTTTTGCTCTTACAAATGAACATGATGCTGCTTCTGTAACAATGATTGACGCTGACAATGTACTCGCTTTAAGGCCCAAGCCAACTGTGGCTGAATTTGTTGCTTTAAAAAGGGAGATTGGAGAAACTCCTTCTGACGATCAAAGACCTCGAAGAAAGATTAAAAGGAAGAGAGTGATTATCTCTACTGGTTCTGACAAAACAGTATCCGAGGAGTCTGCTGCTCCTATTCAACCATCTCTGCCTTCAACTCCCAGCAAAAAAAAGCTCGTACTGTTCTTAAGATCCAGAAGACAGCAGCAATTTCTGAAATGGAGAGTGTTCCGATCAGACAAGTGTTTCCAGAAGTTGTTTCTTCTGCAAGACCCACTGCTCCTGTTTCACTACCAGCTGCTGCCGCTGCTCCAACAACATCTACTGCTTCAATCTTCAGACCTGTGTCTGGAATTGTAATTCAAGAACCAACTACGGGGTTTTCTGCTTTTCGACCCGTCTTGCCTATCTCATCGTCTGATAAAGGCAAAGGAAAACAGAATGAAGAACCACAAATTCTTGGACCCAAGACATTTGTGACCACTGGTGTTGATCTTCACTTAGCAGAAATAGAAAACTCTGCCAATGACGACATAAATTTCTTTGACGAATGGCACAAAGTTCGAGTCCTTCATTCCTTCGCATACTTCAAGAAGAAAGGCTCCTATGGAAAAATGATGAACACTGAGAAGAAGGTTTTTCAGCTTGCCAAAACTGAAAATGTAATTGAGGCCATGCGTAGACGAAGCTACATCCTCGAACAGCTGAAATGTCAGAAGTTAGAATCTGTTCTGAAAACTCTCGAATCAAATTTTGATCCTACGATTCCTACTGCTGTTCAGGATCAAAACGTCATTCATATTCTAACTGACAGATTGAAACAGATGAGTGAGCAACTTCTTGCTCAAGAACAGGCTTTTGAAGAGCCAATTCAATATCATGTCGGCTTTGTTCCAGACTTTACACAGATTCAGACAGTTGAGGAACGGACTTCAGCTTCATCAAAAGCTCCTGCTCTCAGTACTCCTGCATCACCAAAGAGGCCTCTTCAGTCATCATCCCTCCTGTCTGTGCGTGAACTGGCTTCGGTGGAAGAAGCCATTGAATCAATTGTTCCTACGCCCTCTACTGCTCAGGAAACTGATCTAGCTACTTCGTTAGTCCCATAATCTTCTCCAACAGCAGACCAACCCATGTCAGAATCAGATGCTGCACCATTATTGCCAAATCTAGAGAACTTTTCTGCTGAACATCAAGCTGAAATGGAAGTTCTCTTGAATCAGCAATCTGAACCTATGTCTAAAGAACAATCAATTGTACCTGCTGAAATTGCTCCATCAGAAGAGAACTTGGTGTCTGCATCTGTTGCTCCTGATGAAGAGATTGTTCCTACGAACACTGCTGCAGAACCAACTGTCACTACTGTTCCAGATGAAAGCTCTGCTGACCCTGGCCCCTCTACTTATTTGACGGATGCCATTTCTCCTACCAAAATTCAAGTATCCACTGCTTTGATTGTCACTAATCCTGTACAAACTAACACGGATATTAGCCTTGCTGGAATAAGGCAACGCTTTCTTGAGCAAACTCCATCACCAGAATCAGAACCATTTAATTTAGAGTTTTAGATTGATACTCTACAAAAGGAGCTCAATAATCTCTCTGATTTAGTCAAGCGGATGTCTCGTGAAAGTGTCGCAGAATTCAGTGGTGCTCAATTCTTCAGAGACCGAATGTCCACGGAAATACATAAAACGGCGGAATCTATGCATAAAATGTATGTTGAAATCATTGTTTTCAGACAAGCTAAATCCAGAACTCATAGTCAAATTGTGATTGCTCAATCTGATGATCGACTCACCGAGCATGATAACCTTATTCGGTCAATTTCCACCACCATGGAATTAATGGATGCCAAAATTGACTCTCAAACTCAATCTCTCTCCACTCAGGCTCCATATCTGGAAATGTTAACCAATGGCATTCAAAACTTGTCTGGAAGAATGGATGATTTCATGACCCGTATTATTGCTGCTGATGCCAAAAAGGGGGAAGAACAACAAAGAGGAGGAAGAGATCAAGCTGAACAAAGAAGAACAGAAGACCAGGCCAAACCTTCAGTCAGAAGAGATCAGGATCCTCTGAATGAAGAGATCATATACAGGGACATTGGAACTAATGATTGAATTTTTAAAAATTCATGACCCGTATCCTTTTGCTAACTGTTATATGTTTTTAACACTTTCGTATTGTTTAGGTTTTGGCATCAACACAAAGGGGGAAATTGATAGACATAAATTAGTTGTGGCGATGAAAATAAAAACCAGCAGCATTCTTTAAGAAAACAGTAGACAATAAGAAAAGCAGAAGCTACTGTGTTAGTAAAACAAAATCAGTAGAAAGGATAGAAAAACAGAAACAGAAGAAGATGTTTCCCAACGGAACTAATCTTGAATGTTACCGTTAAGGTTACCTAGTACTAGTATTAATTGCAGCATTAAATACTGTACGAATTCATTTAATTCGCTTTACCGATTTTAGTATGAAACAAGACTGATTGTTTTATAGCTTTTCTGCAGGAACCTTTTTAGGTAATAAAGCTGATTCAATCAGAAGTCAGAAGACATCTTCTGATCTTAGACGTTGAACTCAATCACCTATATATATGGAACAAACCCATATAGGAGACAGGGTAGTACAAAAAATATCTTTCAAGGATCAACTCAATTTCACTCAACGAAAAAACCTCAAAATTCCTTCAGTTCAACATAAAGAAAAGTAGCACACGCTTCATAGCAAATATCTGATCTTTTGAGATCATCTTGTGCTACTGTTTCTTACACTCTTCATAATTATTCACAGCACTCATATTTTATCAAGAAGAGTTTGTAATCTGAAAAGAGTCTTTTCAGACTTTGTGTATCATATTTTCACTCTGTTGAGTAACTAAGAGTTTCAGTAGGCAAAGTGTAAGCCCTGCTGAAGTGGGTATGTACAAGAGTTGTACTGTAAAAACCAAAGTCTTTTAGTGATATTTTCTGGAACAGAAGAAGGGGAGACGTAGAAGATTTCATCTTCGAACTTCCATAAATAACTACTGCCTACTGTTATTACTGTTTTTCACTTACTCCATCAGATAGTTTCCGCACCTATTATTGTAATCTGGTGAAAATATACGCAACAAGATAAACTACTATCTCTAACAGGATTTTAGTACCCCCTTGTAGAAAAACGAGTAGAGTTTATTCACCCCCCTCTAAACTCAACTTCGATCCACAACATATATATATATATATATATATATAGATTTTTAGAAAATTAAATAAACTAATTATATATTGTATTTATTTTTTAGTAAGTAATTTGGACATGAAATTACTTAAAATATCAAAATGTATTTTTGAATGATTTACCTCACGAGTGATACTGAAAATTACAATCATTTGTAATTTAAATTTATTTATAAAGTTTTTGTTTAAATTGCTTGATATAATCAATGCAAAAATTTTAATATAATTTACGTTTTCAATAGAGTGTAGTTTCAATTTGAGTTAAAAAATTAAAAACATATAATACATAAATTATATTCGAATTAATATAAAAATTAATTAATTCAAAATTGAATTAAATGAATTGATATAATCAATGCAAACAATAATTGAAGTGATCATTTATTACAGTACACATATTTCAATATTAATGATATCTTTCCTTTTTTAGAATGACATTTTGGCGGGAAATTACTATTTTTGGCAAAAACTCTGCTTTTATTTATATATAGATGACTTACTCAAATTATAAAGTACAAGTAAAATTATAATAAGTAGCACAAGATGATCTCTGAAAAGATCTGGTATGAACTTGATAGTGTTGTAAGAGAATGATCGCGTAATTGTATCTTTATGAGAAAAATATAGTCTTATATTTTAAGTCTTGTTAATATTATTAAAAATTATTAAATTTTTCTAAAAATGGTAGGGTCCAAATTATTTTACGAGACGAGTTCGATTTTATCCAGGAAGCTGATTTTGCGCAAATGAGAGATATTTAAATAACCAAAAATATTATTTTTGTAACCCCCGAAAATTCGAAGGTCCACGCGAACCACATGCCTATAAGTTATAAAATTCCTTGTGTATTTCAATTAATTATTATTATTGCATAAATTAATTATGTTGTGCATTTTGACATGTTTAAAATATACTTTTTTGCATGGTTGCATTAAAATATTGTATTTTTAAAGGTTATTCGGGTTGCGATCGAGGAACGGAGACCGATGGCTGAAAAATGGAAAATAATTTTTTTTATTATTTAAATTATGATTGATGTTTTTTTTTATTTTTAAAATAAGGGGTTTTTGAGGTGATTTTATACGCTGTGATGTAATTTTTATCGGTGTTGGATTTTAAACAAAAATACGAACGTTTTGGCAAACCGGCTAATAAATTCACAAACTTTATTAAACAAAATATGTTAATTAAACACTAATGAGCTTATTGGGCCTAATTAATCTTGTTAATGAGCCTAAGATTTTGTTAGTGTGTTAATTCATATTTAAAAGTGCAAACTACCCCATAATTAAATCTTAAACTCACGCCTCCCCTACCCCAAAACACCACAATCCTTTTCCCTCAATCAAGTCACGGCACACACCATGATTTTAAGGAGAAAAGTTCGAAAGTTTGCAAGGGTTCAAGCCGTCGTCGTTCTTCTATTTGTCAACGTAAAATCATCCGTTTAAAACGCAAAGGCACGCCATATTCTTTCCTTCAAACATCTATCACACCATAGTATTTGTTTAAGCATGTTTTGAATGAAAACAACCCACACATCTTATTATTTTCGTACATGCATCTTATGTGGTTTTTAAAACATGAAATTTGATCCACAAATCATGAAATTCATGTACCTAAGGGGATTCCATGATCAAGAAGTAATATGAGATTGTTTTACACAAGTTTAAGGGCCTAGAATCATGCACAATATGTTGCACACGCACAAGAACAGAAGCTGGAACCGAAACATGATTATTGTGTCCAAGGGCAAACGGGTTCAAGGGTTTGATGCATGGCTTGGCTTTGGATTGGGACCAGGGCTTAGATAGGGTCTGTGAGGGGCCAGGAAAGGAGTCCTAGCCATGCTAGGCTTCGATTCAAGGGGGCTGGGGAGGAGTCCTAGCAAGCTAGGACTCCACCCCCGCACATCAGCACATGCTGCGCTCTTGTGTGTAGCAGCGCGCAGAGGGTTATGGGGCTCGGCCAAGGGCTTTAAGGCTCGGCTAGGTTAGGTCCTTAGGGTCCTAAGAAGGTGTCAAGGAGCTGGTTGGGGTTTTGGGATGGTTGGCTAGGTCCTAGCAACATAAACGTAGAGCCCATGTCAAGTAGGATTCTCGGCCACTTCATGCACTTGTGTTGTGACTTCGGTTTTTGGGGCTGGGGTCGAGTCCTTAGGTTCTAAGGGTCCAGTAGGGTCCATAGGGGGTTTGGGTTGAGGTTGAATCAAGAGGGTTCGAGCTTGGCTCATGGAAAAACGATCATGGCTCAAGGGTGCCTCGATGGGTTTCTCGGCTGTTTCTGCAGCTTATGTTGTGGCTTCGATTTTGGAGCTTGGGGTTTAGTCGTTTGTTTCTAAGGGTCCATGAGGTTCCTAGGGGGGCTAGGGTTTGGCTTGAGATGGCTCTTGCGTGGATCGAATAAATTGAGCTATGGCCTGGGTTGTTCGATAATGGGTCAATATTTCGAATTTAAGAACAAAAATTGGAACCATGGGTCCACGGGTGTGGTTCATGTCTCACAAGGGTAGAATAAATAATAAAAATGTTATGTTTAAAATTTGGGATCAAAATAATGATTTTTTGATTTATTCGGGATTTAATCACCTCACGAAACGTTAATTAAAGAATTAATTGAAACACCTAGATTTAAGCTCAATAAAATTATAAAAAATTATGTTTGAGCTCAAATAATTATTGAAAGCCTAAGTTTTTAATTTGGGAAGTTTATATTAAAGTTTAAGTTAATTCGGGATTAAAACGCATTAATACGTTATATTTAAAGATTAATTTAAAATTCCTCGATTTAAGCTAAATAAAAATATGAGAAAATTCATGTAAGCTTAAATAATTATTTGGGACATGTTAGAGTCAATGAAATTAAGAAATGTCCAAAACGTGAAATTTTACGTATAGGGGTAAAACGGTAATTTTACACTCGAAAATTAGTAAACGTTATGACAGTGTCCTGAATGTTGTTTTATATTCTAATATGATTATTTGAAATGTTTATGAATTTTATATGTTAAAATGTTTGTTTTAAAATGAATATGGAATTGTTGCGATTTAATATGTTAAAATGTGTATTTTTAATGTTTATGGATTTTCATGTCAAAACATTTATTTTAATTGTTTATGGATTTTTATGATTAAACGATAACATTAAAAGATATGTTGCATGCTTGGTTTAAAAGAAAAACGATATTATATGTATGTTTTATTAAGTGATGGAAATACGAAATGTTGAAGGACGTAAAGAGATCGTAACTAATACGATGATATGTTGGAGATATCGTGAGGGTTATGGTCCAAGTGGGAGCTCGACAATCGTGTTTTCATGGATACAAATACGTTAATATGTTAATACGTTGGCCAAGGCTCAGTTGACAGGTGAGATTGTCGCTGATGTCCCCGCCACCCAGTACTGTGGTTTTTATAGATGGATCCATCACCCAATACGAATATGAATACGAGGCACAATCACGATCTGAATTCAACAAAAACTAATATGAATATGAATATGAATATGTTGATATGGATATGGATATGAATATGAATACGAATACGAATACAATGAATATGAATATGTTTATGTCGATATGAAAATGTTTTGAAAACGTTTATGAAAAATGTTTATGAAAATTTTATGAAAATGTTTATGTTTAAAGATGATGCATCATTATGAAAATATTTTTATTTAAAGTTAATGCATATTCATGAAAATGATATTTTAAGTACAAGTATTTTCACTGTTGTATGTGATCTGTATACGTATTATGTTGTTATCAAAATTATGGTGAGTTGAGTCCTTAGACTCACTAGATGTGATTGATGCAAGTCATTATGATAATAATGTTAATGGAGGTCTTGATGGTTGATCTGACTGGACTGAAAGTGAAATGTCTGCTATTCGTTTTCTTAAAACGTGCTAGAATTTTTTTTCCCTTTTTTATCCTTAATCTAATTAAAAATATACATATATATAAATACCTTAAAATATCTTTTCACCATTTTAAAAATAAACATCCAACTGCCATTTAAAAATCCAAAGGAAGATATTTTAAAGTATAAAATCGTCAAATGTTTTACTAACCTAAAAACATTATTTTAAAAGTATAGCTCATACTATAACCTCTCAAAAATCTCTCATAACATAAATAAAAGTCATAAAATATCTTTAACATTACTTAAAATCATAAATCATAAACTGGTGCGGAAACTAGCGTCGATCCTCGGGTTATGTGCACCTTCAGTCCAGCAAAGTCAACCATCAAGACCTCCATAACATTAACATCATAATCACCTGCATCAATCACACCTAGTGAGTCTAAAGACTCAACACACCATAATCTTGATAACAAGTATTACATATACAAATCGCATGCAACAGTGAAAAATACTTGTACTTAAAATAACATTTTCATGAAGATGCTTAACTTTAAACATAACCATTTTCGTAAACATTTTCATGATGCATGAACATTAAACAAAAACATTTTCATAATGATGCATCATCTTTAAACATAAACATTTTCATAAAATTTCATAAACATTTTCGTAACCCTTTTCATATTATCCTCAGCATATTCATATGAACATGCATAACATAAACCTAAACATTTTTCTTTTCCTCTTTTCATAACATAAATCCTTTCATCATGAGCATTTGCATATTTCCTTTTTATTGAATTCAGATCGTTAATTGTGACTTTCCTCAATCCTTAAAAGTCGAGGTCCATCCACATAAAACTACAGTACTGGGCGGCGGGGACATCAGTGACATAAGATCGTCAACTGAGCCTTGGCCTATCCTCAATCATATCCTCATATCCTCATTAGTCGATGGATCCATCTACATGAAACCACACTACTGGGCGGCGGGGACATCAACGACATAAGATCATCAACTGAGCCTTGGCCTATCCTCAATCCTCATATCCTCAATAGTCACAATTACTTCACTTCCTTCAACGTTTTTCATTTTCATCACTTTATAAAAATAATTCATTTAATATCATTTTCCTCTTAAAAACAAGCATGCAACATTTTTTTTAACGTTATCCTTCCCTCATAAAAATCCATAAACATTTTAAAAAAAACCTTTCAACATATAAAAGTCCATAAATCTTTTAAATATACATTTCAACATCATAAACATTTAAAATATGCATTTAAATCATAAAAATTTAAAATAAACATTTTAATATATTAAATCATAACCTTATAAAATAAAATTTTGACATAATAAATCGTAAACATTTAAAATGTCAATTTTACATAATAAATCATAAACATTTAAAATCCATGTCATAAAAATTCGTAAACATTTGAAATAATCATATTAGCATGTAAAACAACATTCAGGGCATTGCCATGACGTTTACTAATTTTTAGGTGTAAAAAGATGGTTTTACCCCTGGACATAAAATTCTCAGTTTTTGACTTTTTCTTAATTTCATTGACTCTAACATGTCTCAAATAATTATTTAAGCTCACATGAATTTTCCCATATTTTTATTTAGCATAAATCGAGAACTTCTAAATTAATCTTTAAATGTAACATATTAATGCGTTTTAATATCAAATTAAACCAAACCGTAATATAAAATTTCCAAATTAAAACTTAGACTTTTAATTATTATTTGAGCTTAAATATAATTTTCCATAATTTTATAAACCTTAAAACTAGGCGTTTCCCAATTCGTTTTTTAAACTTAGACGTACTTCTCGATTTTGACTCGTATGTACTCGAAACTTAACCAAACTTGAACCAAAGCTTCCTCACACATAACTAAACCTTCAACCCAAAATAAGCTAATTAGAACCTTCGAGCACACCCCTATCAGCTACTGAAATTTTCTGCACAAAGAGTCCTAGTTCTAGTGTGATTCAAACCTAGCCTAGCTTCGACCCCAGCCCCTTAGCCGCACAACCAGACCCTTGGCCACCCTCTTAGGACCCTCAGCGAACCCTAGGTAATCTCCTGGACAGACGCTAACACACTGACAGCAGCCGTCCCTTTACCCATACCCGAACAAGCCATGTGCGGCTCCCATGGAGCAACTCATGCACAGCATTCGTTCAAGCCCTCTTGTGGTCAACCTAGGATCATGGCTAGCCTCTCTTAGGTCCCTTGAATGTCCCCCAACAGTAGACAAGAGCCGTGTTCCCCTAGTAAGAAAATTCGAAACCCTAAGCCCATGCATCTCCAATTTGCGTTCATCATACTTCACCCTAATTTCCAGCCCTTAAACCTTCATCTATGGACCCTCAAACATGTGAAAAAACATCCATTCAAGTTTCCTTACCATGGCAGCCCCTTTGTGCATCAATAGGAGGAGTTTTAAAAAAGAAAAACTCTGGTTTTGTGCATGTGTAGCCATAAAAACGAAAATATAAAAGTTGTATCATGTTTTTCATGCAATCATGTATCAAACACGTAATATGGTGTGAAAGATGAGAAAAAAATATTAAGACGTGCCTTTGCACATGATTTAACGTTAGCGATTGAAGAACGATGACGAGAAGGGCCTTTGCTTGATTTTTCCTTTGAGAGCTTCGAAAATCCTCTGCAATATGATGTGTGTGTCGTGTAGAATAAGTTGGGAGAATTTGTAATTGTATGGGATTGGGGGCCGTGAGTTATAGAGTTTAATGGGGTGAGTTTTGTAAATTTTATAGTTAATTAATCCTTAATTAACCTTAGGCACATTAAGCATATAAATTAGGCCCATTAGTGTTTAATTAGAATTTAATTAAAATATTAAAATAGTTTTGTTTAAATAAGTTTGTGAATTTATTAGTCGGGTTACCAAAACATTCGAGTTTTTGTTGAAAAAGCAACACCGATAAAATTTACGTCCCGGCGTATAAAATCACCTCAAAACCCCTTATTTTAAAAAATAAGAAAAAAGCATCACTCATATTTTAAATAATTAAAAACAATTATTTTATAAAAATATTTTCTATTTTTCAGCCCACGGTCTCCGTTCCTCGATCGTAACTCGAATAACCTTTAAAAATACATTTTTAATGCAACAATGTAGAAAAGTATATTTTAAACATGTAAGTATGCACAACATAATTAATTCATACAATTAAAATATTTAATTAAAATATACAAAGAATTTAATAATTTGCGTGCATGTGCTTCGTATAGACTCTTAAATTTTCAGGGCGTTACAATCTTCCCCCTCTTAAATTGAATTTCATCCTCGAAATTCGCTTATCGTTGCTAATCAAAGGTTTAGACTTAGTTCTAGTATCCCGAAAATCCACGCTTCCGCTGCTCTACTCTGATAAAACCTAAGTTCTAGAATGTCCTTACGTCTCCTTGATCCCAATTAATTTTTCCTTCTAAATCCTTATTTTCAAATCGCAACTAAAATAGACCCATAATGACTTAGTGTTATTACTATTATAACCTCGAATTTCAATTTTTCTTACAATTCCCAATATTAAAATATGGATGACCATACTCATCGTATATTACTTTCCTTATTTTATAACAAAAATGTTAATCAACCTATCAAATTTCAATCTTAAAATCCCAAACACACCTACAAAGTCTTAAATTTTCAAGATTAATATTGATTCATTCTTAAAAACCCTTGATTAACATTCCTTATAACATTGTAACCAAAATATCCCAAGGTTCCAAATATTCTTAAAAGTCTAAACAATCGAAAATTCTTATCATTTAACCAATTCAATTCTCACTTATTGTTAAACTATTTCTCAAATTCCTTAATAATTGCAAAATAAATTCTTAATTTTCCCAAAAATTATCTAATTGATCCTTAATTTTGAAAATCCTATGATTAACTCATAAGTTTTTGGAATTCTTATCTCCTTCTACAGGTTTCCCATAACAAAATTTCGATACTTTTTAAACTTATTTACCCAAAAATCAATTTGCATAACCAATCTTCACCTTTCATCAAACTTAAAATCCCAATTTATACATTTCTATACTCTCAAGTCATTGCAAATCATCGAATCATTATTTCTTAAGTGAAATTCTCAAAAATTAATTCAACTAGTAACCATGAATCATAAATATTTTCTTAAAAAATCTACGTGTCCCTAAAGCATTCATAATATTCATGATTAACTTATGGCCCAAAAAGTAGAACGTCAATACTAAAACCCAAAAATTAACATAGTCAAATTCCACCACAAACCGACATGCGTTGAATCAAATAATTTCTTATTTAATATCGTATTACGTATAAAAAAATTCTGAAGCATATAAAACATACATCCTCATAATGCTTTTAAACATGTGACGTAAACACATAATCCATATAAATATGCAGGTAACATCATAAAATCACATAAAGCAAAAAAACTTACAATTTGAGGCTTGATTACTGATCTTTTCGGCGCTGATGATGGCACAACCCTTTACAGGACCTTTGCTCTGATATCAACTGAAATGTCTGCTATTCGTTTTCTTAAAACATGCTAGAATTTTTTTCCTTTTTTCTCCTTAATCTCCATAATTAAAACTATACATATATATAAATACCTTAAAATATCTTGTCACCATTTTAAAAATAAACATCCAACTGCCATTTAAAAATCCAAAGGAAGATATTTTAAAGTATAAAATCGTCAAACGTTTTACTAACCTAAAAAAATTATTTTAAAAGTATAGTCCATACTATAACCTCTCAAAAATCTCTCATAACATAAATAAAAGTCATAAAATATCTTTAACATAAATTAAAATCATAAATCATAAACTTGTGCGGAAACTAGCGTCGGTCCTCGGGTTATGTGCACCTTCAGTCCAGCAAAGTCAAACATCAAGACCACCATAACATTAACATCATAATCACCTGCAACAACCACACCTAGTGAGTCTAAAGACTCAACACACCATAATCTTGATAACAAGTATTACATATACAAATCGCAGGCAACTTTGAAAAAAACTTGTACTTAAAATAACCTTTTCATGAAGATGCTTAACTTTAAACATAACCATTTTCGTAAACATTTTCATGATGCATGAACTTTAAACAAAAAACATTTTCATAATGATGCATCAACTTTAAACATAAACATTTTCGTAACTCTTTTCATATTATTCTCAACGTATTCATATGAACATGCATAACATAAACCTCAACATTTTCCTTTTCCTCATTTCATAACATAAATCATTTAATCATGAGCATATGCACATTTTTTTTATTGAATTCAGATCGTTAATTGTGACTTTCCTCAATCCTCAAAAGTCGATGGATCCATCTACATGAAACCACAGTACTGGGCGGCGGGGACATCAGCGACATAAGATCGTCAACTGAGGATTGGCCTATCCTCAATCATATCCTCATATCCTCATTAGTCGATGGATCCATCTACATGAAACCACAGTACTGGGCGGCGGGGACATCAGCGACATAAGATCGTCAACTGAGCCTTGGCCTATCCTCAATCCTCATATCCTCAATAGTCACAATTACTTCACTTCCTTCAATGTTTTTCATTTTCATCACTTTATAAAAATCATTCATTTAATATCATTTTCCTCTTAAAAACAAGCATGCAACATTTCTTTTAACGTTATCGTTCCCTCATAAAAATCCATAAATATTTTAAAAGAAACCTTTCAACATATAAAAGTCCATAAATCTTTTAAATATACATTTCAACATCATAAACATTTAAAATATGCATTTAAATCATAAATATTTAAAATAAATATTTTAACATATTAAATCATAACCTTATAAAATAACATTTTGACATAATAAATCGTAAACATTTAAAATGTCAATTTGACATAATAAATCATAAAATTTAAAATCCATGTCATAAAAATTCATAAACATTTGAAATAATCATATTAGCATGTAAAACAACATTCAGGACACTGCCATGACGTTTATTAATTTTTAGGTGTAAAAAAATCGTTTTACCCCGGGATGTAAAATTCTCCGTTATTGACTTTTTCTTAATTTCATTGACTCTAACATGTCTCAAATAATTATTTAATCTCACATATATTTTCTCATATTTTTATTTAGCTTAAATCGACAACTTTTAAATCAATCTTTAAATATAACATATTAATGCGTTTTAATCTCGAATTAAACCAAACCCTAATATAAAATTCCCAAATTAAAAACTTAAACTTTTAATAATTATTTGAGCTTAAGTATAATTTTACATAATTTTATAAAGCTTAAAACTAGGCGTTTCCCAATTCGTTTTTTAAATTTAGACGTACTTCCCGATTTTGACTCGTATGGACTCGAAACTTAACCAAACTTGAACCAAAGCTTCCTCACACATAACTAAACCTTCAACCCGAAATAAGCTAATTAGAACCTTCGAGCACACCCCTATCAGCTACTGAAATTTCTGCACAAAGAGTCCTAGTTCTAGTGTGATTCAAACCTAGCCTAGCTTCGACCCCAGCCCCTTAGCCGCACAACCAGACCCTTGGCCACCCTCTTAGGACCCTCAGCGAACCCTAGGTAATCTCCTGGACAGACGCTAACACACCGACAGCTGCCGTCCCTTCACCCATACCCGAACAAGCCATGTGCGGCTCCCATGGAGCAACTCGTGCACAGCATTCGTTCAAGCCCTCTTGTGGTCGACCTAGGATCATGGCTAGCCTCTCTTAGGTCCCTTGAATGTCCCCCAACAGTAGACAAGAGCCATGTTCCCCTAGTAAGAAAATTCGAAACCCTAAGCCCGTGCATCTCCAATTTTCGTTCATCATACTTCACCGTAATTTCCAGCCCTTAAACCTTCATCTATGGACCCTCAAACATGTGAAAAAATATCCCTTCAAGTTTCCCTACCATGGCAGCCCTTTTGTGCATCAATAGGAGGAGTTTTAAAAAATAAAAACTCTTGTTTTGTGCATGTGTAGCCATAAAAACGAAAATATAAAAGTTGTATCATGTTTTTCATGCAATCATGTATCAAACACGTAATATGGTGTGAAAGATGAGAAAAAAATATTAAGACGTGCCATTGCGTATTAAACGCATGATTTAACGTTGGCGATTGAAGAACGATGACGAGAAGGACCTTTGCTTGATTTTTCCTTTGAGAGCTTCGAAAATTCTCTGCAATATGATGTGTGTGTCGTGTAGAATAAGTTGGGAGAATTTGTAGTTGTATGGGATTGGGGGCCGTGAGTTATAGGGTTTAATGGGGTGAGTTTTGTATATTTTATAGTTAATTAATCCTTGATTAAACTTAGGCACATTAAGCATATAAATTAGGCCCATTAGTGTTTAATTAGAATTTAATTAAAATATTAAAATAGTTTTGTTTAAATAAGTTTGTGAATTTATTAGTCGGATTGCCAAAACTTCGAGTTTTTGTTGAAAAAGCAACACCGATAAAAATTTACGTCCCGACGTATAAAATCACCTCAAAACCACTTATTTTCAAAAATATGAAAAAGCATCACCCATATTTTAAATAATTAAAAACAATTATTTAATAAAATCATTTTCTATTTTCAGCCCTCGGTTTCCGTTCCTCGATCGTAACTCGAATAACCTTTAAAAATACATTTTTAATGTAACAATGTAGAAAAGTATATTTTAAACATGTAAGTATGCACAACATAATTAATTCATACAATTAAAATATTTAATTAAAATATACAAAGAATTTAATAACTTGCGTGCATGTGGTTCGTGTGGACTCTTAAATTTTTGGGGCGTTACAAAAAGTGTACATATCCCGAGGATCGGCGCTTCTATTTTCCGCACTTGATGATTTTACGTTTATGATTTACGGTAAAGACTTTTAAGATTATTTATGTATGCTTTTGAGTGGTTTTTGAGAGGTTTAGTATGAGCTATACTTTTAAAATTTATTGTGTTGGAAACTTAATTTCAGCCGTATGACAAACTAAGTGATTAACTAATTGGACTGACTTATCAAGTTAAATGTAGTTACTGAACTATACAAATCAACTGACAGTTGCATAACTGAAGATTAATGCGCAGTTTATCGAAGGCAACTGAAACCAGCTGAACTGAACTATCGAAGACAACTGATTGATCTGTTGGAAACTGATCAGTTGACATATTCAGTTGTGAGCTTATCAGCTGATCATTCAGTTGTACGCATCATCAGTTGAAAATGACATTCAACCGACAGCAGTACAAAGCAAACTGCAACTTGTAGTGGAACGCCGCATTTCAGAGCTTACAGTGTACGAATGTCAGAAGAATTTTGATGTGGCAATCAACGGATATATTGCTTCAAATTACATTTAAAGTTACCGTTGAAGAGAAGGCTATAAATTGGTGAGAAGAGCAGTTGAGCAAGCACCTAATCGAACTATCTATTCTCAAGCTTGCTGTTACCCTGCTGAATTCATAGCTCTCACTCAAAGATTAAAAGCTCACATTTATCGGATTTATTTGTAGCATTTGAGGCTACCTTTTGAGCTTATAAGCACAAATCGTTGTATTGTTTATTTGATCTTATCTAGATAAGTTGTGCTTAGTTCAGTCAAAGTATCGTGAGATATAGAGTTAACTAAGAGTTTCAGTTTTGGCAGTGTTAAGTCCAAATTGAAGTGGGTCTATACAATCTTTATATCGATCAAAGTTTTTAGTGCATATCCTATCCTTATGATAGAATGGGTGACGTAAGAGTTATTTTATTTTCCGAACATCCATAAATCTTCGTGTTGTTACTTCAGTTATTTATTCTATCTTTCAGTCAGTTTATTTCCGCAATTGTTATCAGTTAAACTGATTGTCATCGACTGATAAGATTCCTAGTTTCAGTTTGTCACAGAACTGACACTTCATTCGAAAAGATTCAAAAATCTTGAGTGTTTATTCAACCCCCCTTCTAAACACACCTCAACCTATCAACTGATCCTATCAAATGGTATCAGAGCAGTTGAATCTTGTCTCAAAATACTCTTATTCAAAATTGATCAACATGTCTTCATTCAATAAAATACCTATGTTTTCCAGATAAGATTTTGACGACTGGAAAATCAGAATGCAAGCTCATTTAGCTGCACAATATTATGACATGTGATATGTTATTACTGATGGTCCCATGAAGATTCTAAAAGCAAATACAGCAGTTGCCATATCTGGTGGGGCACCTCATCGCATAGAAAAGCCTAGAGATGAATGGACAATTGAGGATAAAAGGAAAGCCAACCTAGACAATGTGGCTAAGGATATCTTATATAAAACGCTGGATAAAGTCACTTTCAGCAAAATCAAGATGTGCAAAACTGGCAAAGAAATATGGGAGAAACTGATCCAGGTGTGTGAAGGAAACGAGCAAACAAAAGAGAAAAAGCTATCAGTTGCTTTTCAGAAGTTTGAGAACATCAAGATTAAAGCTGGAGAATCCTTGCATGGATATGATGAGAGGATCAATGGTATTTTCAATGAGCTGAATACACTTGAAAAAGTGTATTCGAACAAAGAAGTGGCATTGAAGGTGGTCAGAGGTCTTCCCAAAGAATGGGATGTCAAGACCATGGCAATGAGAAAAAATCTAAGGACCGGAACAAGGTCGAACTTCATGACTTGTTTTCTGATCTAAAGGCTTACGAGTTTGAACTACAAACCAGAGAATGAGAACCTTCTACATCTGGTGCCACAACTGCTTTAACTACTGTCAGACTGGAACCAACTGGTTCAGTTGACAAATCTGCTGATCAACTGAGCAATGACGTAATGTCATTGTTTGTGAAGAAATTTGGAAGGTTTATGAGAAGGAATCAAGAAAACTTCCAGAAGAAATATCAGAAAAATCAGTTCAAAGAAGAATCCTATGCTTGCTACAACTGTGGCAAATCTAGTTATTTTATAGCAGACTGTCCTAAGCCAAAGAAGGACAGTCGAATATCAACTGAAAAGGGAAAGAAGCCCTATGAGCACAGGAGAAGGGCCAAGGATGACAAGAAATCTTTTAAAAAGAAACATGAAGTTCTTTGGGCTAAAGAGAGCAAATCTAAGTGGGCTGAAAATGACAGTGATGAGTCAGAACCAAAAAGCCCAATCACTTCAAGTGAAGATGAAGAGGAAGTCAAGTGCTTAATGGCAGATGATGCTGAACATGAGTCAGCAAGTGAACATGTATTTTACTTCAGCTCTTTTGATTTCACTCGTGAGGAACTCATTACGACATTGCATGACATGGTAGATGAGTATCACAAACTTGCTCAATCGCTTCAGGAGGTTAGAACTGAGCAAACTGATCCCAATGACAACAAAACAGAAACTTATAAGTCCGTTGAACTGTTGAGTCTACAAAGGGAGATTGCTCAACAAAAAGCTGAAATGATTGAAAATCAAGCTTTGTTATGTCAGTTAAAAACAGAAATTTCAAAACATAATGAACTGATTCAAGCTTGGAACAAATCTTCAGTTGCACTGACTGAAATGCAGAATTCACAAAAATCAGTTGATGATAAAACTGGTTTAGGCTTTAACAATCATGTTGAAAATTCTTCAAGTGATACACAATTTAGGTTGAATGAAAACAATGGAAAGTACATTACCTTTGTAAAATCAACCATGGAAAATGAATTCTTAGAACCTAGTAAACCAGCTATTCAATTGACTGAAAGTAATAACAAAGGCAAACGATATGGAATTAGATATAGCTCTGAGAGTTCAACTGATACAAGAAACGAGTCACTTAAACGATTCAGTTACAAAAATAAGTACTCAAGGAATGGCTATTAGAATTACTACAACTGTAAGCAAATTCAGAAATGATATCAAAAGAATAGCCATTTGAAAAAAGGATACAAATCATACTGTTTTATCCTCACATCACACACATATTGCCAAGCATTCGAGAAAAACCATTTGGAACACAGTGACTGGGAAGTTAGTTAGAATGATTCAAGTCTGGGTTCCTAAAGGACTTAACAGTTTAGGACCCAAATGAATATGGGTACCAAAATTATATATGCTGCGTGATTGCAGGTAACAGGTACAATCAAAGAATCAACTTGGCATCTAGACAGTGGATGTTCGCGACATATGATAGGAGATGCAAATTTGCTATCTCAATTGATCAAATATACTGGACCAAACATCAGTTTAGGAGACAACTCCAAAGATAAAACTGTGGGTAAGGATAAGCTTATCCATGGTAACTTTACAATTAAAGATGTTTTGCTAGTTAAGAATTTGAAGTATAACTTGATAAGCATCAGTCAGTTATGCGACGATAATTTCTCAGTTCAGTTTGACAGACACACTTGTTCAGTTAGAGACTCAACTGATGAGGTCATTCTAACTGGAAATCGCTGTGAAAATACTTACAAAGTCAGTTGGACTAAACAACCTTATGCACCAATTTGTCTTATTGCTTCCAAATCTTCTAAAAATTGGTTTTGGCATAAGATGTTGAACCACTTAAAGCTCTAAATCTATTGCATATATGAGTAACCATGATCTTGTAACTGGTTTGCCCAAAATAAATTTTTCAAAAGACAAAGTTTGTTCAGCATGTCAGGTTGGGAAACAAGTAAGATCTTCATTCAAAAAGAAAGGTTTTAAATCATCTTCCTGATGCTTAGAACTTTTGCATATTGATCTTTTTGGCCCAATACCAGTCATGAGTTTAGGGGGAATGAAATATACCATAGTTGTTTTTGATGACTTTTCAAGATTTACCTGGGTTATTTTTCTCAAATCAAAAGACCAAACTGCTGCACAACTGATTAAGCTCTTGAAAAGAATTTTAAATTAAAAATCAGTTGGGATTGATCGAGTAAGGTCTGACAGAGGGACTGAATTCATCAATCAAAATCTTTCAATCTCTTTAGAAAATACTGGAATCAAGCATGAGCTCTCAGCAGCTAGAACACCTTAGCAAAATGGTGTAGCTGAGAGAAGAAATCGAACCCTTAAAGAAGCTGCTAGAACAATGCTTGCTGATTTGGTATTTCTCAAAGATTTTGGGCTGAAGCAGTAAAAACTGCATGTTATACTCAGAACAGATCAATGATTAATAAGAATCATGTGAAAACACCATATAGATCTGGCATGGAAGAAAAAGTGTGGTTTCCTTTTTCAAGATATTTGGCTGCAGATAGTTTATTCTTGATAATGGTAAAAATCATTTAAAAGCCTTTGATGCTAAATCTGCAGAGGAAATACTTCTTGGATATTTTTCAGTTAGCAAAGCATATAGAGTTTTTAATAAAAAAAATTTTAATGTTGAAGAATCCATTCATGATGTTTTTGATGAAACTGTACTAACTGATAAGACAACTGATCCAGTTGAGATAGTTGATCGATTTACAGAGATCAGTTTGGAGGATGAAAGTGAAGAAGAAAATCATATCATTAGAAATATCCTTTAAATACCTGAACCAGAAATACAAGATCAATCAGATGAACAGGAACCTGCTCCTGATAATAAGTTGGTGGAGCAAACAGATGATATTCAGTTACCAATTGATACAGCTCCAACTGAAACTGAAAACATTCAGTTGCCAATAGAAGTA
This sequence comes from Primulina tabacum, assembly GCF_025594145.1. Lineage (NCBI taxonomy): Eukaryota > Viridiplantae > Streptophyta > Magnoliopsida > Lamiales > Gesneriaceae > Primulina > Primulina tabacum. The sequence goes on from NC_134552.1 coordinate 23,573,482, forward strand.
GTTGCTGATTTGGAAACAACAAATGCTGAACTCAGATGGAAGAAATCTCATCCACCAGAATTGGTGATAGGTAATCCATCTGACCCGGTAAGAACTAGAAATCAAATGCTTAATTTGTTCATTCATTCTGCTTTTGTCTCACAACTAGAACCATAGAAAACTGAAGAAGCTCTTCCTGATCATAACAGGATAAATGCAATGTAAGAGGAGCTAAATCAGTTTACCCATAACAATGTCTGGAACTTAGTTCCAAGACCAGTTTGCAAAACTATTATAGGTACAAAATGGGTATTCAGAAATAAACTGAATGAAGATGGTTCAGTTGCACACAATAAAGCAAGACTTGTTGCACAAGGATATAGGCAGCAAGAAGGAATTTACTATGATGTAACGTATGCACCAGTTGCAAGACTGGGAACAATCAGAATGTTCATTGCCTATGCATCATTCAAGAACTTCAAAGTCTATCAAATGGATGTAAAAAGTGCATTTCTGAATGGTCAGTTGCAAGAAGAAGTTTATGTTGAATAACCTCCAGGTTTTATCAATCACTCTTTTCCTGATCATGTCTATCATTTGAACAAAACTTTATATGGTCTTAAACAAGCTCCAAGAGCTTGGTATGAGACACTTTCAAAATTCTTAACTGATCATGATTTTACTGTTGGATCAATTGACAAGACTTTGTTCAAATTTTCTAAGAATGATCACATTTAATTTTGCAAATATATGTTGATGATATTATCTTTGGGTCTACTAACCCTTAATTATGTGAGAAGTTTGCCAAGTAAATGCAGAACAAATTTGAGATGAGTATGATGGGTGAACTGACGTTCTTTCTCGGACTACAAGTGAAGCAACTGGAAACTAATATATTTATCAGTCAGACCAAATACACGAAGGAACTGCTCAAGAAATTTGGCATGGAAACATGTTCAGCTGCAAGCACTCCCATGAGTTCATCAATCAAACTGGACAATGGTCAAGGGGGAATATCAGTTGAGACGACACTCTACAGAGGTTTAATAGATTTATTATTGTACCTAACTGCTAGTCGTCCTGATATTGTATTTGCTGTTTGCATGTGTGCTAGATTTCAAGAAAATACTAAGAAATAGAATTTTATAGTTGCCAAAATAATTTTAAAATATTTAAAAGGCACACAAAATGTGAGATTATGGTACGCTAAAGACTCTTCTTTCAATTTAGTTGGATATTCAGATGCAGATTATGCAGGATCTAACCTAGATCGTAAAAGCACCAGTGGATCTTGCCAGTTTCTAGGAGACAGACTGATCTCATTGTTCAGCAAGAAGAAAACATCCATAGCTACTTCCACAACTGAAGCATAATACCTTGCTGCTGGAAGTTGCTGTGCCCAACTGCTCTGGATTCATCCACAACTAAAAGATTATGGAGTTGATGCCAAAGAATCTCCCATACTTTGTGATAATACAAGCACGATTGCAATAACTTATAATCCAGTTCTTCACTCAAGGACCAAGCACATTGATATCAGGCATCACTTCATCAGAGATCATGCTCTGAAGAAAGCTATCAGACTAGAATATGTGTCAACTGAACAACAAGCTGCTGATATCTTCACCAAATCATTACTAGAGACTAAGTTTTCTCACTTTTGCAATATACTTGGTTTAATTGATTTATCTTAATTATATCAATTTTATTGTTGCTTTGTCAATAAATGTTCATTCAGTTTGTCATTTAAATGCTTGTCAACTGATTTCAGTTAGTTATTTATCAGTTATTGAATTCAGTTCGTTAACTGTTTGTCAACTGATGTCAGTAAGTCATTTATCAGTTCTTGTATTCAATTTTTAAATATTTATCAACTGATGAAAGCTAAGTTTTGCAGAAAGGCAAAGAGACAACAGAAATGGTACAAATCAAGATTTTATTACGAATAAAATCGATACCATACAACATCACTTAGCCCTCTACCTACGGCATCTTGCCATAACATCAACCAGCTATTCAAGCCATGACTCCTAATATTCTTGAAGATTTCGGCATTTTCAATTCTTTGAAGCAAGTGGCAATTTAAAGCTTCCTTGCTAGTGATCTCTGTTGAGCAGAAGCAGGAAACTCTCCATCATTGATTGATTGGATGTAGTGAGCAGCAGTCCAAACGGACATAACCTTTATAAAGACGTATTCCTCAGCATCTTTTTTAAGCATATGAATACGTTCAGGCGTCCATAAAGGAGGAGGGACATGAGTGCTGCTCTCACAATCCATTGAAGTTCAGATGTCACTACCAAATGACACTGATCTTAATTTGTAGACAAGAGATATGAGGAAGACAAAGAGTCATCAGGCCCTAACTGATTCAGACTAAGTTTCTCTTACCCTTATTTATTTGCATTTATTAAGGGAGAATATCGAGCAAAAAGTTAACTGAGAAGACAATAGTCAGTTGGTCTTCAACTGAACTGACTAAGTTTTTAATTGGTCACTCAGTTGCTGACCCAACTAATCTTCTCAAATATGTTAACTGATAAATCAAATAATATTCTATATTAAAGGTTTTCCATAAAGTTGACCAAAAATTCACAGTAATCAAAAAGACAGAAGACTAGGTTTTAAGATCTAAAATTTTGATCCAAAATCGTTTTAAACATTTTTGCTCAAACTTTTGCATAAAATACATATATTTTTCATACAATATACATCAAAATACTTACTACAACAATATCGATGCAAAAATAAAAGAATATACATGCCTTTACGTCTAAACACTATAAGATGAAGAATACCGACGCGGTGGGTTACGGGAGATGATCGGGGAACGCCCGCTACATGATTCTTGCTCGAAAAACCAACATAAATATTCAGAAATTTGCAAGGGGAAGGGGTGGCTGCTGCTGAATATTAAGAACCCTAGTTTTTTCTCAAAAATAAAGAAATAAAACAAGGTGTGTGTGTGAAAAACATTTAGGTGTGTGTGTATTATTGATTATGGAGATCATTAAGAGAAAAATATGCTTAGTCAAATAATTAGTGATAACATAATACTAATATAATTATTTAATCCCAATCAAAGACTTAGGAAAATAATAAAATACTAATTTTTCAAGATTAAAATTCCCAAATTCCAAATTAGTATGTTTGAAAAGTTTAAAATCTTAAAATCACCTAATAAATTAAATTATTATTTAAAATGGATTAAAATTTCATAAATCATTTAAAATATCAATTTCTTAGACTTGAAATAAAATACCACTTAAATCAAAAATCGCCTAAATCGTCACCGTTCTCTTTTCCCGATCCCGTATCGAATATTCTTTTGAAACACAAGACTCAAGAAAAAATTTTAACGTGCATCAAATAAACATTTAATAATTTAAAATAATGCAAAATCATAAATCATACATCGTTAAAAATCATTTTAAAATTAAATAAATAATTTAGCAATTAAATAAATGCATGGGTTAACGTGTACTGATTTGGGCTCTACAATAACATCTGCAGCCAAATATTCTGAAATAAGATACCACACTTTTATGCCAATACCAGATCTCATATGGAGTTTTCAAATGATTTTTGTTAATCATTGATCTGTTCTGAGTGTAACATGCCGTGTTTACTTCCTCTGCCCAAAATCTTTGAGATATACTAGAATCAGCAAGCATTGTTCTAGCAGCTTCATTAAGAGTTCGATTTCTTCTTTCTGCTACACCATTTTGTTGAGGTGTTCTAGTTGCTGAGAACCCATGCTTAATTCCAGTATTTTCTAAAAATTTAGAAAGATTTTGATTGACAAATTTAATCCCTCGATCGGACCTTATTTTGTCAATTACAACTGATTTATCATTTAATAATCTTTTGAAAATCTTAATCAGTTGTGTAGCAGTTTGGTCTTTTGATTTAAGAAAGATAACCCAAGTAAATCTTGAAAAATTATCAACGATTACCAAGGTGTATTTCATTCTCCCTAAACTCATGACTGATATAAGACCAAAAAGATCCATATGTAGCAGTTATAAGCATCTGGATGAAGATTTACTACCCTTGTTTTTAAATGAAGGTCTTACTTGTTTACCACATTGACATGTTGAAACTATCAACAATTCCAGCTCGTCTGACAACAGTTGTCCGCCCCACAGTTATATCTCTAGCATGCTCAAAAGGCATAACCATCAGAGAAGCGCTGGACACAATTGGTTCAGCACTGGACTTTCCTCATGCCATAACTGATCCGAAGGGCAAGGAAAAGATGATTGAGGAACCGAGACCGAGCTGTGCCATTCAAACGCAAATTGATCTTATTATTCAAGATATAATTCAGCATGTTGAACTGAAGCTGGAACATTACGATGAATGGGTGAATTTCAGAACAGTCACTCTTGCATTGAAGCTAAAGAAGAAAAAAGTTCTGAAAAGTTTTATTTCTCTGGAATCAGCTGTCTTGAAAGCTGTAAAAGCCACCACAGTTGCCAAAGCCACGGAGAGAAGATCATACTTTTTTGATCTTATGCAAATAAAGAGGTTGGCTGTGGTGACAGCTGAACTGAAATCAAACTATGATCCATCTTGTCCTACTGCCTATGAAAATAGAGTAGTGTTTAAACAACTGGACTCTGATCTCATCTCTCTTCAGATGAAAGTGAAGAATTGGGAGATGGGACAACAATTACATGTTCCAGTACAGACCAGCAGTTCAAGATCAGTTGAGGATGAAATCCCATCTTATTCAGTTGTTGAGGACAACCCAACTGAAACAGCAGAGGAGAAACTGATAGCTCCAGCTGAAACAGAGTCAGTTGTGGTTCAGCTAGTTGAACTAGTTTCAAAAGTCCCTCATCCACTCTCCACTGATAAACAACCCTTCTCTTATGCAGTATTGATTATCCTCCCAGTCTCTAAACCTACATCGCAGACGTGTACATATAATGAAGAAGATCTGACATTGGTAAATGTAGATGATCTGCTGCAATCAGATGCTGAGGATATTAAAATGGAATACAAAGATGAATCAGCTGCCGATGAAGTTGTTTAACCTACTGAAGATCAAGCCATGATATCAACAACAGAGGTGGAAGTTCAAACTGAAGTTGTTCAGTTACTAACTGAACAATTTAATACTCCCTCGGTCCAGGAACCTTCAGTAGCACTTGAATTGCCATCAATCAACCTACTGCTTCCTGAGACTTTCTTTATGTCAGAATCCACTCTTTAGATGTTTGCTGCTCAGACAATTGCTAAAACATCTAGTTCTTCAAATGATCAACCAAATCACCCTCCCAATCAATTAGTTCAAGAAGTAATATTATAAGAACTTTCAGTAGATATTAACCAAGATGTTCCCTCGGGTCAGCTTGCTGTTGTGGAATTCTCTTAAAATGGAAAAGGGAAAGAAAAAGTACCTACTGAAGCATTATGCTTTGAATTTTCCATTAGGAGCTGATATAATGCTGGACACCATCATTTTTAGAATTGAACAATCTTGGTTCACATATCAGCCAGATCAAATCTACTCAGCTGTTGCATTCTTTAAGTCTGGATACCTTAAAACAAAATACAATGAAGGACTTGAAGAAGCTAATCAAAGATGGAGTTGCTCTTTTCGAATCGGTTGAAAAGATTAAAAGAGAATCAGTTACACTTCCTACTCTACTCTCATCCCTAGAACAACGTAGCATTCAGATTGATTTTTTTCATAGAAGTCTGCCTAAGAAGATTGACATAATGCATAATCAGCTAACCGTGGTATCTACTCAAGTCAGTTCAGTATTCCTTCTTTTTACCAGAGTAGCGGGTGTTGCAAAAAAGGAGATGAACAGAAGACAGAGGAAGCAGGAGCAAGCAGCATGAAGAGAACTGAACCAGACAAGCCAACTGATAAAGGATAAGTTGAGAAAAAAGTCCAAGAGATATACTATTTGTCCTAAGTCAGTTGATTAGTATGAAGAGGTCTTATCTTATTTTCTGTTTTTGAAATGTTTGTACAAATCTGTACTTATCTCTTTCAAAATCTATAAAATTGTTGTTGCTGAATATGTATGTATGAATCTGTACATTACTTTAACTACAATACGTTTTGTTCTCTTCAATCAATTCATGAAATCTAAGTGTTGTCAAACACCGAAAGGGGAAAAATTGTTTGAATATGATAAGTTTCAGAGTTTGACAAATTAATCAAGAAGAGAACTGAAAAATCTAACTGATCGAACAATCATGTAATCGTAACTGAAGACCTCGTTCTAGGTGAACTAGAAAAACCTTATCAACTGAAGATTTCGTAATTGATAGAACATCATTCAGAACAGATAATGTCCAACTGAACTAATCGGCTGTGTGAGGATCCGCATTTTTCAAGCAAATCACCTCCATAAGCTTGAAAAGTAGCTCAAAAAGAAGCGAGGCAATGCAAAACCATAAGAATCAAAGGGACGCCGCTTGGAAGAGGAAACCCTTAGTTCAAAAGCTAAAACCCTCGGCTCAAGGAAGCTCATTGATTGTTGGAAAAAAACCCTAACTCATAAGCTAAAACCCTCAGCTCAAGGAAGCTCATTGATTCTTTGGAAGAAAACCCCTAGCTCATGACATGTTTGTATGTGTGTCTAATTATTTTCTAAAAATGCTAAAATATATTTTAAAATCTCGATCGATGTACAATTTGTTTCTTTAGTTTTCGATTTCCTTTGATTCTGCTAAGTCCATTCACAATTCTGATAAGTGTCGTTTGATAAATCTGATTTTGTAATACGCTGCTATGATTCGAGTTGAATATAGAACGAGGATTGTAAATTCTTTCTGGCCCCCATCAGTGGGTATAAAAATATGTTTTGCCCCCATCAATGGGTATAAAATTGTGAATAGTCTGGCCCCCATCAGTGGGTATAAAACTGTGTTCTGACCTCACCCCTTAGAGGACTAACATATGAGAGGACAATTTGACCATGGATAACGAGATGAATAACAGTGTTCTGTTTGTTCTGATTTGTTCTGATAAGCTTTGTTTCACATTGAATTCTGATTCTGTTAATGTTCTAATATGATAAAGTCGATATAATAAGTATTGAAAATCTTTCTGCAATATGGATTTTAAATCTATCTATATATGTATTTGTGGTAATAGATCGGTGCCCACTTGCTGAGTGTTTCCGAAAACACTCAACCCTTACATCTTTCCCAGATAAGAATGAAGATCAATTGAATGAAGAAGAACAGAAGATGTTTTGGGGATGGTGACAAAAGTAAAGGACCAAAGATCATTCGTTTACTTTCAATATTTCAATTTTATATTTCGCTTCCGCAAAACTATTGATGTAATTTATATTCCTTTGTCATTGTAAAAGACAATATTTATTTATGAAAAAGACTGGTTTTTGGTTATTTGCTATGAGGCTTATTATTGGTTTCATAAAATTGTTAAACAATGCCGGATGACATCGACGACTCGATCTCGGGGCGTGACATTTAAGTGATATCAGAGCTGCTAGGTTCATAATCCGGCTGAGAGTTTAATAGACAAAATTTTGCGAAGTCAAATTTTGGCAAAAGCCTATGCCTTCTTATCCAAATCATTCTGATACATCACACTCATCTCTTTTTGTTTAAATCTTCAAATTCATGCTATTGCCATAATTGGATAGCTTATACTTTTGCATAGAATCTCGAAACTCAATTCATCAAACTCTTTCAATCTATGAAAAATTGTTAAACTTTACTCTTTTTGAAGTTCCTACTCTGTTCGATCCAAATCCTTGCTTATCTTATAATGTAACTTTGATCTCTTTTTCATTCGATATGTATTGGAAATGGCTACCTCTAGTACTCATGCTCAAGCCACCCTTCGCATGTGGGAACTTACCAATGAAAACCAAACACGAGATATTGCAATGCTAAAGGCTCAATTCGCTATAGGAAAACAAGAGAAAAAAGAACTCATGGAGATTAAGAACATGCTTCAAACTGATATACATCGTCTCACCCATCATCTTCACTAAGAAAAGAGCCAGCTCGCCCTAGCACTACATAAACCATCTCATGTGATACGACTAATTTCCGCTAATTTGAAAGTTGATAGTAAGGATTGAAACTGAGAATGATCTTGCTAACTAGTCTCGTCATTAAATGAAGACCTTGCTAGCAAGCAAGAACGTTACATCGCCAAGCTTCATGGCACTATGGATAGACTGCAAGAACAAAATAACTATATGCACCTTGTCATGGAAAATGTGGAAGATGAAGCACCTATGGGTTTAGTGGAAAAAGAACAGTAATGATGGATAGATGATAAGGTAGGCTAGAATGGTATTATGGTTATATGATACGAAAAGAAAGAAGTTATTGGAACATTTCATGTTCGTAATCTTGATTTTGATGTTAACAAAACTTGTTATCTTGTTTCTAATGAATTTATCTAAGTTCGCAGAAAGCTACCGAGCCTAAATGAAGCTATCGAGACGCAAACAGAAAGCATCAATTGATTGCCCAAACTGAATCAGTTCAACTGATTGTCCAGCTGAAAGGTAGTTTAGTAGAAGACCTTTAGAAGCCTTGCCAGCTGATGAAGAGCTCAACTGATGAAGAGCTCAGCCGAACAGTTCAACTGAATCAGTGAAATCAGTTCAGCTGACGAGCCAACTGATTTCACCAAACCGGTTCAAGACCAGTTCAACTGACTAGTTCAGAGCATCAGCTAGGAGCCGATCAGTTTGCCGAACACGACAAGCTTTTCTAAGTGGAATCCAGCTGTGCACAACGGTATAAAAGTAATTGTCCGATCAAAGGACAATAGTGAACGTTGCAACAGAGCTTAAAGTCAAGACGTTTTAGAATGGCTGTCAGAAAGGACAAGATACAAATATCGAGGAACAGATTCAAACTTCAACGGACATATTTGATGAGTCTTGAAGAATGGTCACAAAGCCTCTATAAATACAAGATCAAGACCATCAACAAACACGGGTGTGAAATTCATGAGAAAATAAGAAGGGAACGCTCATTGTATACTAGCTTACAAGAAGCAATCCGCCCAGATTTGAGGGAACACTTCAACGTGTTATCATCTTAGATTAGAAGCACATTTCCCTCAGTGTGTGAGAACACTTTCGCATCAGTTCTCACACACGCACACACAATCACTCCCATATACGGAGATTTAAGCTTATTCAATAGCTGAGTGATTCTATAACGCCCCGAAAATTTAAAGGTCCACGCGAACCACATGCATGCAATTATTAAATTCTCTTGTATTTTAATTAAATCTTTTTAATTGCATGGATTAATTATGTTGTGCATATTTGCATGTTTAAAATATATTTTTCTACATGGTTGCATTAAAATGTATTTTTAAATGTCATTGAGTTGCGATCGAGGAACGGAGACCGAGGGCTGAAAATAGAAAATGTTTTTATTGGTTAATTGTTTTTAATTATTTAAAATATGGGCGATTCTTTTTCTTATTTTTGAAAATAAAGGGTTTTGAGGTGATTTTATACGCCAGGACGTAAATTTTATCGGTGTTGGTTTTTCAACAAAAATACGAACGTTTTGGCAACCCGGCTAATAAATTCACAAACTTTATTAAACAAAACTTATTTCAATATTTTAATTAAATTCTAATTAAGAAATAATAAGCCTAATTAGTATGCCTAATGGGCATAAGCTTAATTAAGGAATTATTAACTATTTAAAGTGTAAAACCCACCCCTTAACCCACACAATTCACACGCGACTTCAGATTTGCACACACCACAACTCCTCAAATTTTACATGGCACACACAAGTGAGAGTCGAAGGAAAAAGCATCAAAAGTTGCAAGGATTTTCAAGCCGTCGTTTCCTCGTCGTCGTTCTTCAATCGTCAACGAAAAATCGTGCGTTTAAAATGCAAAGGCACGCCATATTCTTCTTTTACTCATCATCACACAATATTATATAATTGTTTATGAATTTACATGGAAACAAGTCACACAATTCACAATTTTCGTAACCATGCATATGCTTGTGTTTAACCCTTGATATTGGATTCAAAAACATGGTTATTGGGTTGCAAAAAGGGCTGTCATGACTAGGATAGGATTAAGGATGATTTACACAAGTTTTAGAGTCATAGAAATCAACCAAAATGCTACACACTGAAAATTACAGAAGCTGGAACAATCTAATTTTTGTCATGTTAATCAAGGGTCTCGGTTGATGGGGAGTTTGTGGCTTGGCGCTGGGGCTGGACTAGGCTGGGATAGGGTCATGTGTGAGTCAGGGTAAGAGTCCTAGCCACGATAGGACTCGAGTTAAGTGGGCTGGGAGGAGTCCTTGCCAACAAGGACTCCTACCCGAGAGAAGTTCAAGGGAGGATGCGCAGGGTTCAGGGTCTTGTGCAGGGATAAAGGCTCAGGCCAGACGGATTGGACAGGGGCTAGATTAGGTCTTTAGGGTCCTAAGAAGGTGCACAAGGGGCTGGTTCAAGGTCTGGGATGGTGGGCTAGGTCCTAGCAACAGAAACAAGAGAACTTGAAAAGGTGGGTTTCTTGGCTGTGGCATGCAGCAGAAGTTGGAGCTTCGTTTTCAGGGGCTGAGGTCAAGTCCTTAGGTTCTAAGGGTCCAGTAGGGTCCATATGGGGTCTGGGTTGGGGTTGGATCATGATAGTTTGAGCATGGCTCGATGAAAATTCAAGTTGGCTCAAGGGTAGTCTAAGTGGGTTTGTTTGCAGTTTCTGCAGCTTATGTTTAGCTTCGGTTTTCGAGCTTAGGATGAGGTCCAATGGGTTCTAATTGTCCAAGAGGGTTCCTAGACGGGTTGAGTCGGGTTTGGCTTGAGGTGGCTCGGGCGTGGCTCGACTAAAATAGGAGATGGCACGGGTTGATCGGTTAAGGGTCAAAAACGAAAATAATAAGACTAAAATTGAATCCAAGAGTCCATGGGTGTGGCTCATGACTTGGAAGGGTAGAATAAATCATAAAAAGGTTATGTTAAAAATTTGGGATCAAAATATTGAGTATTGTATTTATTCGGGATTTAATCGCCACACGAAACGCTAATTAACGAGTTAATTGAAAAGCCTAGTTTTAACGTTTCATAAAATTATGGAAAATTATATTTAGGCTCAAATATTTATTAAAAGTCTAATTTTTTAATTTGGAAACTTTATTTTAAGTTTTGGTTTAATTCAGGATTAAAAAACATTAATACGTTATGTTTAAAGATTAATTTAAAAATCATCGATTTAAGCCAAATAAAAATATGAGAAAATTCATGTAAGATTAAATAATTATTTGAGACATGTAAGATCAATGAAGTTAAGAAAAAGTCAAAAACGGGAAATTTTACGTCTAGGGGTAAAACGGTCTTTTTACACCTACAAAATAGTAAACGTCATGGCAGTGTCCTGAATGCTGCTTTATGTGCTAATATGATTATTTTCAATGGTTATGGATGTTTATGGAATTTTTATATGTTAATATGTCAATTTTAAATGTTTATGGATTTTTAAGATGTTAATATGTTTAAATATTTTATGATTTAATATGTTAAAATGTTTATTTTAAATGTTTATGATTTAAATATTTATTTTAAATTTTTATGATGTTAAAATGTTTATTTTGAAATGTTTACAGCTTTTTATGACTTTTTATACGTTAAAGCGTTTATTTTAAATGTTTACGGATTTTTAATATGTTAAAAATGTCTATTTTAAAATGTTTATGGATATTTATGATTTTAATATGTTAAATTATGATTTTTAAATGTTTATGAATTTTATGATTTAAATTTGACATTTAAAAGATATGTTGCATGCTTGGTTTCAAAATAAAATGATATTATATGCATGTTTTTATTAAGTGATGGAAATACGACATGTTGAAGGATGTGAATGATTGTGACTACAACATGTTGGAGACTATCGTGAGAGTTATTGTCTCAGTGGGAACTCGACGATCGTGTTTCTTTTGATACGGATACGAATACGAATACGAATACGAATACGAATACGAATACGAATACGTTAATACATTGGTCAGGGCCCAGTTGACCGGTGAGAGTGTTGCTGGTGTCCCCGCTGCCCAATACTGTGGTTTTCTCTAGATGGATCCATCGCCTAATACGATTAAGAATACGAGTCACAATCACGATCTGAATTGAACAAACACGAATATGAAGATTAATATGGATACGAATATGATATGGATATGAATATGAATATATTTATATGATTATGTTTATTAAAATGTTTAAAGTTTAAAGTTTATGCATTATTATGAAAATGATATTTTAAGTACAAGTATTTTTTACTGTTATATGTTAATTGTATTACGTATTATTGGTTATCAAGGATATGATGTGTTGACTCCTTAGACTCACTAGGTGTGTATGATGCAGGTGTTTGTGATTATGAATGTGATAATGGAGGTCTTGATGGTTGACTTTGCTGGACTGAAGGTGCACATAACCCGAGGACCGACGCTAGTTTTCCGCACTAGATATGATTTATGATTTCAAATTATATTAAAAATATTTTACGACTTTTTATTTATGTTTTGAGAGGTTTTTGAGAGATTATAGTATGGGCTGTATTTCTCAAATATATAGTTGGTTGTTTTATTTTAAAATGATGTCTAAAATATTTTATGTAATTTTTGGTGGTTCGGCCGATGCTAAGTGAGGTTGAAAAAAAAATTTAGAACGTTTTAAGAAAACGAATAGCAGACATTTCAGATTCTTGCACAAAGACGTTAAACTTGTGTATGTATTCTTTAACACATAGACGTTAAACAAGTGTTGGCTGGAAGGTGCTGCCTTTAGTCTAGGCTAGTAGTTCAGTAAGGCAATTGCATAATTCCTAAGCTGAGTGGGTTTATACAAGGTGTTGTGTAAATCTAAGCCTTCTAGTGGATCCTACCCGAGGTGGTAGAAGAGGTGACGCAGGAGCAGTTGAAGTCTCTGAACATCCATAAACATATCTAGTGTACTTAATTGTTTAACTACTATTTCAAATTGATTTGATTAGTTCGAGCTGATATCGGTTCAGTTCTCACCATATCTGAATTGACACAAGCAAGAACTGATATTCCTCATTTCAGTTATTCAGTTCACACAAGGTAAAAGGCTTTCAAATTAATCAGCTTTCTTAACGAATGATTATTTCGAGTATTTTTCGCTTGGTTTAAAACCAAACCCGGTCTAATTCATTGGTGTTTACATTTTTAGAACAGGAGCTATTACAGCTCATTGAGAATATTGTGTTTGAAGCACGCTCGTAGGTGTCAGAACCGATCAATCAAAAGTGTAACAATTCTTTGGGAAATACAAAGATAAGTTGAATTATATTTTTGGGAATATACCTATATGATATAAGTTGACTTATATTTTTGTGGATACACCTATCTGATATAAGTTGACTTACATTTTTGAGAATTTACCTATCGAAGATAAGCGTCCGACTTAAGATGAAACGTTTGACTCAGGAATGATAAATTATTTATGTAGATATGAGATAAGAATTTTATAACCTTTGATATTCAAATTTAGAATTAGATTTTTGTGTAAAAAATTAATGGTATGTACATAAATTTGGGATGCTATATGTAGGATTTTGTAATATCTTATGAAGGTAGAAATATTATCTATTAAGAAATTTATATTATTTTTATGTCATTTCCCTATGAAAATAAAGTAAGATATTGATGGGCATCGAGGATGTAAGCAAACATAATAAGTTTAGACTCTTCTTATAGTACAAAAAAAGTGGGGAAGATTTGAGGAGAAAGACATCCAACAAAACTAGTTTGTGTTAAAGCATGCTAGGCTCATTGTCTTGATTAAAGAAAGATTTAGTAAAAGAAGAATTTTTTGAGATAGTAATCGTGATAATTTTTAGATATAATAAACTAAGTATAGATACGCATATATTCAGTTCCAATTTTATTCAGTGTAGTATAGGAATTGATTGGTTGGACAAGAATCATGCAATGGTGGATTGTTGGGGTAAGAATGAAAAACTCCAATCCAAGAATAAATTGTATTTCATGGCAAGGATAAGGGAAAAAAATCCTTCCTTTCTGCTTTTCAGATATATAAAACCGTGGAGTATGGCTAAGAAGTCTAACTAGCAATAATGACATAAGCAAAAGAAGGAATTGAGCTCAAGATATAAAATATTCTTGTGGTACGAGAGCTCCGGAAGCGTTACTTTGAATTAACTCAGACCATGAAGTAGAATTCGAAAGTAGCTTGATAGTGTCTGCAAGAACCTTAAGTTTTGGTTAATATACAGTACGGTTCCTTCAACTCATATATTTCACATCAAATATGCAACCATTAGTATATTGAGATATGTGTATAAATTCGATAGCGATGTGATGTATCTTTGAGTAATAATAGTGACATCGTATGTGCAACTAGGAAAACACTTTTCCCTAAAACAAATTTCTTGCCCTGACCAGATATTCCTTTCATTATTAACTCATCAAATCACATAGGATATCTTCATCCGTTGGAACATGGTGAATCCCTGACTACAATGTATTGTCTTCTACATATTTCGAAACTACACCCGACCTAGCAACCTATTGACCCTCAATGAAGTCGGTAATGGATCAAAGTTCATGGTAGTACGTACAAGCTCTGTGTTGTCCCGGATCAAAGGACTAATGGTGTACAACTATAATCATAGACTATTCAACTCGATAAGTGATAACCACTTAAACTGATTGAGGAAGGGTGGTTCAATGTATCATCAAAAGATCACCCATCTATATGAATGGACATCTCCATGTCCTTACCAATTAAACATGACTTTTACATCACAGATGCTTGTCTCAAGATCAAACGACCTTTATTCTTGTTTTAGGCTGTTGATTTGACTAAGAACCTGTTTAAAATATACTGTATACTTCTTAATCAGTTTCATGATCTTACGTTGAGAGGCAAACCTCATGGTACCTTTTGAATATTCAAGGACTTTGTCTATGCAGCTTGCATGATTATATAGATAAAGTAAATGTCATAATTGGATAAAATCGTAAAATATTATTAAATAAAGATTGTTTTTACATAATTGTCAATAAAATGCAAACGACAGGTTGGCTCACTAGGCACCTACTCAAATAATCTCCCATTTTCCATTTAGCCAACTTCCTATAGATTTCAGACCGATTGTGGGTTGTCGATTAAGTCAAAACAAAAATAAAGTGATCAACTATTGTTCAGGTTCTTAGGCTTTAAAATATATAATTAGTCGCGTGTAACATCTACTAATAAAAAATCCAGATTTTTTTTAAAAGCTAGCATTTTCGTAAATATCTTTTAAATATTTTGCATTCATGCAACCCTACTGAAAAATATCTCATTTAAAAATAATCGTAAATGTTTAACAACTTAAAGCAGTGTAGTTTAAAATGGCCAAACTCGACTAACAGAAAGTGCCTAAACATAATAAGTCAAAATCCTAGTAACCATCATCATATCAAAACCAATGTATAAAATGCTCATGTCCTCTCAAAACTAATAAAAACATAGTGTGCGGAAGAAATGTGGTCCTCGGGCCGGGCATGCACATCCAGTACTGTCTACTCAGAGTTCGGCACTTTCAGTCCCCTCGTAAACATGCTCACCTGCATCACACGCACCTAGTGAGTTTAAAGACTCAACACACCTGTACTAGAAATAACAAGTACATATACATAGCACACAACAGTGAAAATATACTGTCATCAACTTACCATTCATGAACTTTAAAAGCGTAATGTAAACGTGTCATATGAAATTATAACATGTCAAAACAGCTCATCGTTATCATCATATACTTATACATCATTTCCTTTAATGAATTCAATTCATTAGTTGTCACCTTCGTAACATCATTCATCATTATACGATGGATCAATCTACATAAACCGTAGTACCCGGCGGCTGTTGGACATCAGTGACAGTATTACTCATTCCACTGTGTCTCGGCCTCATCATCAGCATTTACATATACATCTTAAGCATTTTCATATACATTGTTAGTCACAACTAATTCTTATCCTTCAAAACATAATCATCTTTTTCATCACTTATCAAAATCATCCACATGCATATATTTTTCTTAAAATCAAGCATGCACCGTTATTTTCATAATTTCATAAAAAAATCATAACCATGATGAATAAAAAATTAAAAGCATGATAAATTTGTGCTCAGGACGCTGCTGGGACCTAAAAACTCCCCCTGGTGCAAAATGATCACTTTGTCCCCGGAATCCAAAATGACCGTTTGACCCCTGGACCTCTAAATTTCAACCCGAAGCTTATCAAACTCCTTAAATCATCCCAAAACATATTTAAAAGTGGTTCTTAGACGTAAACTCGAGCCTGTTACAAAAAATAACCGATTCGTTTTAAAACTTGGATAGAGATCCCGATTTTAACCCGAATTGACCCGAAGCTTAACCAAATTGCTCCCAACTTAAAACACCACTTAATATCATCAAGCTAGACATAAAAATCTCAAATTCAAACCACCCAAAGTCCCCGGAACCTTGCTGAAAGCTACTGAAATTTCAAGCACCAGCAATTTGAAAAACCTACTCACCAATTCTCGACCCTAGCTCAAAAGCCACCCCAACCAGCCTCGAACCAGACCACTTAGGACCAAGACCAGACCAGACCACACAAATTCATCAAATTGCAGTTGCATGCAAACCCCATGAAGCCCCAACTCGTCACGGCCCGAAATCACTCCACCCGAGGCTCACCCCTCTAACATGCGATCGGCCCGCTACATGGGTGGTTCCAGCAATAATTGAGCCTCTCTGTGGCGTGTCTCAGACCCAATAGGGTCTGATCCATGCCTCGGTTCAGCCCTTGCACCGCCAGCTCCATTTCTCACTCGATCCACCATCAAAACAACACACAACTCCAAGCACACCCCCCGGCTTATGCAACAACTAGCCCAAATCATGTATCCAACCTATTGTCCCTTAATCATTGACGTGTTTCAGCCTATAAACAACAACAGCTGACAGCCCTTGAACAGCCACGCAGCTATGGACATCAATGATCTTCTTGAGAGCACACAGCTATGGCCGAGATTTTCTGCTGTTTTTCTTGCAAAATATCGAGGGGAGCCTGCTGAAATGGAGGGTAGGGCGGGTTTTAGCTTAGAGTTAGGTTTAGGGTTTGTGAAAATAGGTTTAGGTTTATTTAAAATGGGCTAATGGGCCCTAACTTAATTAGAAAAGCACAAAAATGATTTTTGAGCCCAATTAGCAATAAAACAAACCAAAAATGCTCCCGAAAAATATTTCGTTTTGGTACGTTTTGAAAATAATGCCCGAGCCCTCAAAAAGTCCTTCGAATAGTTAAAATTTGCGTACCGGGTAAAAATATGCTCTCGCAGGGTAAATATAACTAACAAAGCCCATTTCTTGAAAAATACACTTAAAACACCATATATTAATAAATAAAAATTAAACATGTAATAAAAATAATTTTCCTGATAATTCATCGGTCTCTATTCCTCGATCGAGCATGAAATGCATCTAGAAATTATAATGCGTGAACTTTTAAAATAATTGTGAAATTCATCATATCATGTAATAATTATGCATTAAATGCATAAAAATATATAAACAGATCATTTAAATAAAACCATAGATTGCATGCATCAGGTTACGTAAATTAAATTCCTGGAACTTACAACTCTCTCCTCCTTAAATAAAATTTCGTCCTTGAAATTAAAATTTACCGAATAACTCTGGGTAGCGACTCATCATCTCGGTCTCCGTCTCCCAAATAGCTTCATCCTCGGAATGATTCAGCCACTTGACTTTGACCATGTGGATCACCTTGTTCTGGAGCCTCTTCTTCTGTCTATCCAGTATCTCTGTGGGTTTCTCCTCAAATGACAGGTTCAGTGTCAGCTGTAATGGCTCATAATTCAGCACATGCGAAGGATTCGACATGTACTTCCGCAACATAGAGACATGGAACACATTATGAACTCTCGCCAGATTCGAAGGTAAAGAAACTTTGTACGCGAGTGTCTCAACTCTCTCTAGGATCTCGAATGGTCCGATGAATCTAAGGCTAAGCTTTCCCTTCTTCCCGAACCTCATCACAACCTTCATTCGTGCGACCTTCACAGAAACATGATCCCATTATGTGAACTCAAGATCTCGTCGTCTCTGATCTGCATAACTCTTCTAACAGCTCTGAGCGTTCCTCATCCCGCCTCAAATTCTGACCACTAACTCTGCGGTCAGCCTGACGACATTGGGACCCAAATCTTCTCTCTCTCCCAGCTAATCCTAAAACACTGGCGACCTACACTTCCTCCCGTAAAGTGCCTCGTATGGAGCCATACCTATCGAATCCTAATAACTATTGTTGTAGGTGAACTCCATAAGAGGTAACTTTGGCTCCCAGCAGGCCTAGAAGTCGATCATGTAAGCTCGGAGAAGGTCCTCCAGAATCTGAATCAACCCCTCCGATTGTTCGTCTGTATGAGGATGGAAAGCAGTGCTGAATAGAAACTTAGTACCCAACGCCTGATGTAGACTCTTCCAGAACGCAGACGTGAACCTCAGATCCCTGTCTGACATGATGCACATTAGAATCCCGTGCAGTCTAACTATCTCTTTGATATACAATTCTGCGTACTGAGTCATGGTGAAAGTCTTCCTGATCGGTAGGAAATTAGCTGATTTAGTGAGCCGATCAACAATCACCCAGATGGAATTACATCATCCAGTAGTATTCGGAATCCCTGTCATAAAGTCCATGGTGATGTTCTTTCATTTCCACTCGGGAATAGGGAGTGTTCTTAACTTTCCTGCAGGTTTTTGATGCCCAGTCTTTACCTGCTGACATGTCAAACACTCGGAGACGAAACACATAATATCCCGCTTCATGCCCGGCCACCAATAAAGAATCTGAAGGTCTTTATACCTCTTCGTACTCCATAGATGGATGGAGTATGGGGTACTGTGGGTCTCGCTCAAGATATCTGCTCTCAGGGAATCACTTTCAGGAACCCATAGACGGTCCCTATATCTGACTATGCCGTCCACAACTGTATATAGTCTATGGCCCTTAGCCTCGTCCCTCTGTCTCTAATTCTGCAACTGCTCGTCAGAAATCTGCCCTATCCGAATTATGTTCCTCAATGTCGCCTGTACCGTCAGAGTAGCAAGATTTGGGGCATCGCCCCTGGCATAAAATGCAAGCTCAAATCATTGAATCTCCGCCTATAGCGGCCTTTGTACTGACAAATGAGAAATCACTGCATGTTTCGTGCTCAGAGAGTCTGCAACCACATTAGCCTTACCCGGATGGTAGCTAATGTCATAGTCATAATCCTTCACTAGCTCTAGCCATTTCCTCTGTCTCATGTTCAGCTCTTTCTATGTGAAGAAGTACTCCAGGATCTTTTGACCAGTAAAAATCCTGTACTTCTCCCCATATAGATAGTGTCTCCAAATCTTCAGGGTAAATATCACTGCTGCGAGCTCGAGGTCATGAGTCGGATAATTCTTCTCATGGATCTTCAGCTGTCTATACACGTATGCTATAACTCTATCATGCTACATGAGAACCGCGCCCAAACTGAGCTTTGATGCATCTGTGTAAACCACAAACTCTCCCTGCCCTGATGGAATAGTGTATTGGTCAATGCTTGCTTCAGTCTATCAAAGCTATCCTAGCACTCAGATCCCCAGATAAACTTGGCATTCTTCTTTGTCAAGGCGGTCATAGGCACCATAATAGAAAAGAAGACCTGAATTAATTCCTTGTAGTAACCAGCCAATCCTAAGAAGCTACGGATCTCTGTCATGCTCTTAGGCAATGGCCAATATCTGACTGCTTCGACATTACTGGGTCGACCTCAATACCATACCGAGATACAATGTGGCCCAGGAATGCCACTCTGTCAAGCCAAAACTCGCACTTAATGAACTTGGCATACAGTCGTTTGTCCTGTAATGTCTGCGGTCCTCAGATGTTGGCTATGCTCCCTTCTGCTCCTCGAATAGATCAAATATCGTTAATGAAAACTATAACGAACTTATCCAAGTATGTCTGAAACACGCGATTCATGAGATCCATGAAGATCGCTGGTGCATTAGTCAAATCGAAGGGCATAGCCATAAACTCATATTGCCCATAACGCGTCCAGAAGGCTGTCTTGTGCACGTCATACTCTCGTACATTCAACTGATGTTATCCGGATCGTAGGTCTATCTTCGAGAACACTGATGCTCCCTGAAGCTGATCAAACAAATCATTGATCCTCAGCAACAGATACTTGTTCTTGACTGTGACTCTGTTCAGTTCTCGGTATTTTATCCAAAGTCTCATACTTCCATCTTTCTTCTTGACTAACAGTACCGGTGCGCCCCATGGAGAAAAGCTAGGGCGAATGAAACCCTTATCTAGCAAATCCTGTATCTGGTCTTTCAGTTCATTCATCTCTGCAGGTGCTTAGAGAAGTCAACCTCTCTGTCTGGTGGAATTCCTGAAACATCGTCAGGGAAAACACTGGAGAACTCACTGAACAAATCCACGTCCTCAAGCCTCTGACTGACTGGTGTCTGGCTGCAACAAAAACAAACGGCATACCACTGGACGGTCGGACAGACATTGACCTCTGTCCAAAGTCTATGAAAGCTCTGTTCAACGAAAGACAAACCATAACCAGAATAATGTTGAATCCGGCAACGGTAGCACTATCAGATCTGCCTGCACCATATATAACTGTAGCCGAAGCTCCAAACTCTTCACTATCTGAGAAGTGAACATCTAATCCGTGGATGTGATCGATACTCTGAACCTGAATCCATTGCCACTTGTATGATTCCTAGTCTCTTGATGAGAGATTCAGATATAAACGAATGTGTAGCCATTGAATCTAGCAATGCATGTGTGGCTACACCTGAAATATATATCCTCATGCGACAAAACATACCATCAAATCTAATCGTGTACAAGTTTAAGAAATTTCTTATCGGAAAATATCCCAAAATCCTAAAAAATTCATCAAATTAACCCAAATATTCTTCAAAATTTTGAAATTAACCCTCAAAAAAATCGAGAATTTCCAATTAGCCCATTAAGGTTTCGAAAATTGCAATATTGTCCTTGAAACTTTTCGAAATTTGCAAAATGACCTCATAAAAGTTTTTGGAATTTAACCTCAAAAATTGTGAAATTCTCGAAAACCTAAATGTCAAATTTCCCAAATTACCGAAAATTCATGAATCACCCCTTAAATTATCGGTTAATACAATTGTGTCCTAAAATTCTCCAATTAACCAATTACATTCTTCATCCCAACCAGGTAGAGCATGCGTCCAAATTCCTTCTAATTTATCAATCTCATAATTTAATCTTCAAACATACAAAAAATCCAAGCAATCATGCGACAAATTAAAATCTTAAACATAAGGGTTACCAGTAAGTAGCATCGAATCTGGCTCTGCATCGGCCTCCTTGGCATGCATCACATAAGCTCAGCCAGTAGTGGGGCATATGTTCTTAGGGCATTTTGCAACTTTGTGATCTTTATGCTCGCAAACGAATCATTTGTAGGTCTCCCATAAACAATTGCCGATGTGAAACTTGTTGCACCACGTGCATGGCTGTCTGTCAGCTGGCTGAGGCGCCCCTGGCGCCTGAGGAGGTCTCTGCTGCTGGGGCCTCCTAACCTGTCCTTGGGTCTTCTGCTGTCACTCCTGCCTCGTTGGCCCTAAATACTGTTTTCTTCTGCGGCTGGGAGCTGGACTGAGTCTGATGCCGCTTTCTCTACATCTCAAATTCTATATCCCGCAGAGCCTGCTCCACCTAAAAGGCACAGGCGGTGGCCTAATAATAACCTATCGGCCTCATAATAACCTGCCGGCGAAGGGTGGGTCTTAGTCCGTCCAAGAAATGTCTCAGTTTCTTAGCCGCATCTCTAGCTATCATGGGCACGAAATGACAGCCCCTGTCGAACTTGCGGATAAACTCCACCACAGATGAGTCCCCCTGGAGGAGCCTCATAAACTCCCTCGTTAGGCAACCCCTGACATCATCCAGAAAGTACTTCTCGTAGAACCTCTCCTTGAATCTGTCCCAGGTGACAGTAGCCAAGTCAACTACATGAGTGGCTCCCTCTCACCATAGGGACGCATCATCCCTTGGCATATAAATGGCGCACCTAACCTGGTCGCCATCTCTCATCTTCAGATACTTATAGTGCAACTCCAAAGATTGAATCCATCTCTCTGCTAAGAATGGATCAATAGTGCCCCCGAACTCCTTCGTGTTGAGCTAGCTAAACTGCTCATAAACATAAGCCTGAGGTCTAGGAGCCTTCTGTACCTGCACCAATAACCTAGCCATACCCTCAAGTACTTGGGTAGCTGCCTCTCCGGGCGGCGGCGGCGGTGGAGGAGGCCTCTATCGCCTCCAGGAATATCAACCTAGCGGTCAGTACTGGTTGTACGTCTTGGAGGTATATCTGAATACAATCTAATTTATAAACGTAACATATCATGCAATTAATCTAGTTTTTTAAAAATAATAAGTCCTTGAATCATAAAAGCAGTTAAACATGCACTGCAAATCACTGCAAAACGCATATCATACAATCATGTAGGTGACATAAGTAAATAATTTAAAACATAAAATCTTACGGACTTGAGGCTTGAAGACTGAGCTGCAGAAACTGGCGGTGGCACAACCCTATGCAGGAACCTGACTCTGATACCAACTAAACATCAACTAATTTTAAAATGCGGAATTATTTTTTTTAAAAGCTCAATTTTTGTAAATATGTTTTAAATATTTTACATGCATGCAACCCTACTGAAAAATATCCCACCTAGTAATTGTAAATGTTTAACTACTTAAAGAAGTGCAGTTTAAATTGGCCAAACTCGACCCATAGAAAATGCGTAAACATAACAAGTCAAAATCCTAGTAACCATCATCGTATCAAAACCAAATTATAAAAATGCTCATGCCCTCTCAAAACTCATAAAAACATAATGTGCGGAAGAAATGTGGTCCTCGGGTCGTGTACGTACATCCAGTCTTGCCTACTCAGAGTTCGGCACCTTCAGTCCCCTCGTAAAACATGCTCACCTGCATCACACATGCCTAGTGAGTCTAAAGACTCAACACACCTGTATTGGAAATAACAAGTACATATACATAGCACACAACAGTGAAAATATACTGTCATCAACTTACTTTTCAAGAACTTTAAAAGCGTAATGTAAATGTGTCATATGAAATCATAACACGTCAAAACAGCTCATCGTTATCATCATATACTTATATATCATTTCCTTTAATGAGCTCAGTTCATTAGTTGTCACCTTCGTAACATCAATCATCATTATACGATGGATCAATCTACATAAACCGTGGTACCCGCCGGCTGTTGGACATCAGTGACAGTATTACCCATCCACTGTGCCTAGGCCTCATCATCAGCATTTACATATAAATCTTAAGCATTTACATATACATCGTTAGTCACATTTAATTCTCATCCTTCAAAACATCATCATCATTTTCATCACTTATTAAAATCGTACACATGCGTAAAATTTTCTTAAAATCAAGCTTGCAATGTATTTGTGATAATTTAATAAAAAAAATCTTAATGATGATGCATAAACATTTAAAAGAATGATAAATTTGTGCTCATGGTGCTGTCAGGACCAAAAACTCCCCCGGGTGCAAAGTGGCCATTTTGCCCTCGGAATCCAAAATGATTGTTTTACCCCTAGACCTCTAAATTTCAACCTGAAGCTTACCAGACTCCTTAAATCATCCCAAAACATATTTAAAAGTGACTCCATTTTGCCCTCGGGATCCAAAATGATTGTTTTGCCCCTGGACCTCTAAATTTAAACCCGAAACTTACCAGACTCCTTAAATCATCCCAAAACATATTTAAAAGTGGTTCTTAGACGTAAACTCGAGCTTGTTACAAAACTTAACCGATTCGTTATAAAACTTAGACCGGGGTCCCGGTTTTAACCCGAATTGACCCAAAACTTAACCAAATTTATCCCAACTTAAAACAACACTTAATATCATTAAGCTAGACCTAAAATTATCAAATTTGAACCACCCAAAGTCCCCAAAAACTTGCTGCAAGTTACGGAAATTTCAAGCACCAACAATTTGAAAACCCTACTCACCAATTCTCGGCCCTATCTCGAAATCCACCCCAACCAGCCTCAAACCAGACCACTTAGGACCAACTCCAGACCCTGCTTGACTTGCAGCAACATGCAAATCCCACGATGCCCCAACTCGTCACTGCTCGAAATCACTCCACCCGAGGCTCACCCCTCTAACATGCGATCGGCCCGCTACATGGGTGGTTCCAGCAATGGTTTAGCCTCCCTGGGGCGTGTCTCAGACCCACCACGGTCTGGTCCATGCCTCGGTTTAGCCCTTGCACCGCCAGCTCCACCCCTCACTCGATCCACCAACAAAACAAGACACAACTCCAAGCGTACCCCTCGGCCTATGCAACAACTCACCCATCATGACTCCAACCTATTTTCCCTTAATCATTGACATGTTTCAGCCTATAAACCACAGCAGCCAACAGCTCTTGCACAGCCACAACAAAAAAAATCGTGAGTTTGCAAAAGAAATGCACGTGTGAGCCATAAACCAAACTACAATTTAAAAACATGCAGGGACCGAGTTATTACGTAAAAAACAAACAAGACAGCAGGCATATAGCGTTAATGATGCAAATATGAAAGTACATAGCATGCCTTGAAGATTTAAGAACGAAAACGTGAAGAAATTCGTGTCGGGAAAGCGCCGGAGGAGCGGGAAATGATCTTCTTGAGAGCACGCAGCTATGGCCAAGAGTTGCTTATGTTTTCTTACAAAATGTCGAGGGGAGGCTGCTGAAATGGAGGGGATGGCGACTGCTAGCTTAGGGTTAGGTTTAGGGTTTGTGAAAATAGGTTTAGGTCTATTTAAAATGGACTAATGGGACCTCACTTAATTTAAAAAGGATAAAATTATTTTTGAGCACATTTAGCAATAAAACAAACACAAAAAGCTCAAAAATACTCCTGAAAAATATTTCGTCTTGGTACGTTTTTTAAAATATTGCCCGAGCCCTCAAAAAGTCCTCCGAATCATTAAAATTTTTGTACCGGGTAAAAATATGCTCTGCAGGTAAAAATATCCACAAAGCCCATTTCTTGAAAAATACACTTAAAACACCTTATATTAATAAAAAAAATTATACATGTAATAAAAATAATTTTCCTGATAATTTTTTGGTCTCCGTTCCTCGATCGAGCGCGAAATGCATCTCGAAACCCTAATGCGAGAACTTTTAAAGTAACTGTGAAATGAATCATATCATGCAATAATTATGCATTAAATGAATAAAAATAAATAAACACATAATTTAAATAAAACCATAGATTGCATACATTCAGGTTACGTAAATTAAATTTCTTGACCTTACATCGCGGGCCTTTAATATATAGAGACATATGTATAATTTCTGTTTTTATGATTTAATTAAAAAATATCATAATATAATGATAGTCATTATCTATGTATGGTTTATGGTTACCATATCACGTGTTTTCGCATTTCCTATTATCTATCTCATTACAGAAAATAGTTCTGAAGAGAAATCGAAGGATTATCTCTAGGAAAAAGAATGCGCGGATCTGGAAGAGCAAGACTCATTCTTAAGGCATGATGATATGGCTTCAGGTACGCTTCCAATTAAGTTTTCAGTCAAATTTTTATTTATTTAGCATGATGGATTTTGTTATTTAAGTATTTTCTCAATTCATTTTATCCATTTCAAATATGATTCTTAATATGGTTTGTTTTGAGTTTAATTTAACTGCAATTTCTAGACACATGTAGTGAATAGATTCTAGTGCAACAACACGCATTTTTGTGTCTATGCCGGTTTGCCTGGATTTTCGAAACCAAGTGATGCTGAAAGATTCATATATATTGGTGATGACAAGAAGGTTGAAGTTGACGCAACAAAATAATTTAGATTATTATTGAAGATTGGAATATATATGGATCGTTTTGAAACATTTGTTGTCCTTTGGATTATTGTTAAAATTTTGAATATATCTGTATTGGAAAAATTAGGTTATTCTTGTTCATTTATAAATGGAATATTCAAATTGTTTCATGTTTCAAAATTGGTTGGTTCTGGTTCTTTATCAGGATACAATAATCATTATTCTTTGGATGTTATTTCTTCATTTAATGAATCACACCAAACAAGTAGAGATACTAAAAAATAATTGACTAGTGAGAAATTAGTTGTATTATGACATAAGAGATTGAGTCATATTTATGAAAAAAGAATAAGGAAACTAGTGTCTGACGAAATTCTCGAGCCTTTAGATTACACAGATTTTAATAATTGTGTTAATTGTATAAATGGAAAACAAACCAATAAAAGGAGATTTTAAGCCAAGAAGAGTTCACGCGTCTTAGAACTTGTACATACTGATATTTGTGGAACATTCTCTTTGACTTTTTGGAATAATCAAATGTATTTTATAACATTCACAAAATATTTTTCAATATATGACTTCATTTATCTCATTAATGAAAAAGCAGAGTCATTGAACGTGTTCAAAAGTTATGAAGCTCAAGTTGAAAATCAACTTGGCTTAAAGATTAAAAGAATAAGATCTGACAGTGGTTGTGAATATTATGGTTGATATGATACTTCAAGTGAACAACGTCCAGGACCTTATGCTAGATTCATGGAGGAATTTGGTATCGTCCCAAAGTACATTATGCTAGGTTCTCCCACTCTGAATGGCGTTCCTGAAAGACAAAACAGAATGCTTAAAGACATAGTGAGGAGTATGATTAGTCACTATACCTTGCCAGAATCACTTTAGGGGAGAAGCACTAAAGGCCGCAACATGTATCCTTTACAGAGTTCTAACTAAAGCAGCGACCAAAACATTTGATGAACTTTGGACAAGCAAAAAGCCAAGTCCTAAGCATTTTCATGTTTGGGGATGTCCAGTTGACGCAAGGCCTTATAAATCTAATATAAAAAACTGGACTTAAGGACGGTCAACTGTTATTTTATTGGATATTTTGAAAGATTCAGGGGTAAAAGTTTTATAATCCCACAAATATGCCTATTTTTGAGTCTGGAAATGCCCGATTCTTTGAGGATGTTGAATTTTTGGGGGGAGATAAAGTAAGGGATATTGTTTTTGAAGATGAATATGTAAATATTCTCACATGTGTCTTGGTCATCGATCATTATCCCTCTCTTTGACCAAGACACAAAATGGGAAGAAAATATTAGAGATCATTCAATTCCAAATGAACAAACTTAAGAACCTTCTACCATTAAAAGGATCCACTAGATAACAGAAAAATGCAATGCTAGATGATTACATTGTATTTCTTCAAGAACACGAGGCAAACAATGGAATGATGGAGGATGATCCACTTCCGTTAAGCCATGGAAATTTCTAACTCTCAAAAGTATGGTGACGATCATGAATGAGAAGATAACGTCCATGAAAGACAATGATATATGGGATTTAGTCTCATTGTCTAAAGGTCCAAAGCCTATTGGTTGCAAATGGATATTTAAAATCATTAGTGATTCGAAAAACGAAGTGAAAAGATATGAGTCTCGTCTTGTCGCTAAAGGCTTTACACATAAAGTATTCATTGATTATAAAGATTTTATCTCCGGTTTCTTCGAAAGTCTCTTTAAGGATATTAATGGCTTTTGCAACGTTTTTCAGTTTTGAGTTTCATCAGATAAATGTAAAGACTGTGTTTCTAAATATTGACATTGATTAAATGATTTATATGATGCATCAAAAAAATTGTGTTCAAAGACAAATAATATGGTTTTCAAATTAAAGAAATTCATTTACAGACTCAAGAAGACATCTCGACTATGGTATTTCAAATTTCATCAAGTGATCATCTCGGTTGTTTTTGAGATGAATTTGTTCAATGATTGTTTGTACCATATGTTTAGTGAGAGTAAGCATATTTTCTTTTTTTATAAGTTTATGACATCCTACTTTCTAACAACTATATAGAGTTGTTGCTTGACACCAAGATATTTCTAGCTAAAAATTTTGAGATGAAAGCTCTTGATGATGTATCTTTTGTACTGGATATTCATATGCATCGGGATCGCTCTCAAATTATTCTTGGAATATCTCAGAAAGGTTATATCGAGAAAGTTCTAAAGAAATATGGATGCAAGACTGTAAACCAACGGATACCCTTGTTTCTAAGGGAGAAAATTTAGTCTCAAACATGCCCCAAGAATGGTTTTGAGGAAAATGAAATGCAGAAGATACTTTATGCATCTGTAGTGGAGAGTCTGATGTATGCCTAGGTTTGTACACGTCCAGATATTGCGTACATGATAGGAATGTAGGGAAGATATCTAAGTGATCAAGGAGTGAAACATTGGAAATTGGTCAAAAGAGTTTTACGCTACCTACAGAGAATAAAAGATTACAAGTTCATATATCGAAGGTTGGATCAGCTTGAGATCATTGGGTATACTGACTCTGACTTTTCCAAATACTAAGATATTAAGAAATCTACATTGGGCTACATCTATCTCCTTGCTGGAGGTGCCATTTCCTTGAAGAGTGATAAATAGTTTTTTATAGTCTCTTCCACCATGGCAAGTGAGATTGTAGCGTGTTATAAGATATCCCATCATGGAATGTGTTTGCAAAATTTTTTTCACGGGACTGCACATTGTTGATAGAATTGAAATGCAACTAAGAATAAATCGTAAGAATAAATCAGCAGTTATGTATTTCATAGATCAATAGTTTGTACCGTTATGTGTCGAAAAATATTAACATAAATTTCCTGGTTGTTAAAAAAAGAAATTAGAGTTACAAGTTGTCTATTGAGCATATCAGTATAAACTCCATATTTGTGGATCCACTTACTAATAGACTGCCACCCAAACAGTTTAATTAGAACATTGCTCGTATGAGTGTTATGTCAATTGAGGATATACAGTTTTAGTGGGAGTTTTTAATTTTAAATTCATTTCAGTTGTGGACATTTTCAGTTACAGTTATGTAAATTTATTTTCTGCTGAATAAATTTCAAGTTAAGTCATACACTGAGTACGTTTAAAATATGTCGCAATAATGTTTAAGGAAGACCAGTTGAAAATAGGAATGGTATGATCAAATTGCATGGAATTTTCATGCTACACATTCATTTCATAATCCATATCATTCAATAGTGTTGGCATATGTTATCATTGATGAGTCTAGTTGCCGTGAGTGTAGCAAAGACAACTTTGATCCTATGTGGATGTGATTTATGGAACAAAATGGTTATATATGCATTTCAGAATGCAACAATTTTGAGTTCACAAGGATATTTTCACAAACATAATTAAAAGATTACACATATAGCCCTAGTGGGATATTGTTGGAACAATTTTTATTTATATGAGCTTATATAGGAATAATTATGCGTTGTGGGTTATCGGTTAAGTCAAGTACAAAATAAAGTGATCAACTAATATTTCAGATTTTTGGGCTTTAATGTATCTAATATGTTGGGGGTCTTTAATGTGTAGGTACACAAGTGTAATATTTCTTTTCATGTGCTAAACAAAATAAATCAGAAGATAATGATAGAAACTATCTATACGAAGGTAGATGGAGGATCCTCAGTTCAAAGTCTTCCGTTGTTGATGAATTTCCAGGCCTGTGGAACTTGGAGAACTTGATGGTGACGATCATGGATGATTATGGAAATTTGAAGATAACATTGGCAAGATTTTGATTTTTCCAGAGCAGGGAAATTTTTCAGGGAACTCGATGACTACTAATTTAGCCTAATACTACTCGGGTTGTTCACTCGCCGGCAGAAAGAGTCTTCATAGGAGGATGATGCATGTTCCAAAGAGACCGAGCTCGAGGACGTGATAGAGTCATGATTAAAACTTGCCAGTTTATTAAATTTTAATGCAATTGTCACCTGTCGATTGATTGGAAGGAACAGCTATGTTGAAGTCAAGAAGCTAACAAGGAAGAAACTAAAGATATCGGATTCCAATCTTCTTGAGAAATCTAAATAAAATACGAAGAAATTTATTTCTGAAAGATAACAAAAAATGGTCGGACTAAAACAACATTGGACAAGATTTTAACAAAGATAATAAAAAGGAAAAATAATATTGGGATCAATTTGTGACTTTTTCTATAAAGAAAACAACTAGCGTTAGGTTGGAGTCAAGATTATAAAGTACCTGGGGGCTGGATCCGCCCCGTGTTAGATAGTAATTGGGGTGATCATTCGGTTAAAATCGAACCAAACTTTCTAAAATAGAATTAAACGAACTTTTTCAACAAACCGAACAAACAAAACTAAAAAAATCGATTATAATGTTCGATAATAATCGGACTTTAAGAACCTTTTTTAAAAAAAAAATTTCAAATAAAAAATGTAATATAAAATTTGAGTTAAATATATTTAAAATTTATTTATTAAAAATATATATTTTTAATCTTCTATTGTCCAAAATAATATAATGAGAATTTTATAATACATAATTTATTAGAAATTAATAATATTAGTTTTTTTTATAAAACTTCGGTTTGCTCTATTAATTGAAGTTTTATATTAAAAATCGAAACCGAACCTCGTTAACTGATGTTTTAGAAGACTAAAACCGAACTTCCAAATAAAGTTTGATGGTTATTTTGGCTTTAACCGATATTTAGCTCACCCTTAGATTGTATTTATGTGATCCTTTACTTGTAGATGCCCGCTCTTTTAGTTTAAAAAATAACTTGATAGGCATCTTTTTTTTCATTGCTTGAGTTACCTAATTAGAAAAATCCAATCATCCCAAAAATTTCTAACAAGGAATTATTTTCCCAATCTTGGCCGGTAGGACAGCTTCAGACCCATACCCAAGCTAAAAAGAGTTTCTCAAGTAGCCGTTCAGGGGGTAGTTCGATAAGCCCAAAAGACACTTAAGCACTTTTTCAACCCAATCCTTCACTAGTGACTCCAGTCTGCCCATTATCTTGCGGGCTGAACTAAAAGACCGAGCGATATTCATTTCCTCACACCAGACTGTCATTTTTCGTCCTTGAAACTTTCTCGGTACCCCGAACCGGCAATCTTGGCCGTAAAAATTTCCGTAAAAATTTTCCGTAAAAATTTCAATACTTCTTCTTCTGTAATCTTGGCCAGGGTCTAGGTCTCAACCCACTTGGAAAATAAACAATTTCCAGCATAAGGAAGTTTTTTTGTGCTCGAGCAATTGAAAAGGGTCCTACAACATCCAAGCACCTTTGATCAAATAGGCAGGATGCTCAGACATGCTTCATGACTGAAGCAGGATTATGAAGGAAATGGTCATGCCTTGGGCATGCTTCACATGATCAGACTGTTTGAAAGTCATCCGAGTTCATAGTAGGCCACCAGAGTCTGACCGTTAATGCTTTCTAAGTGAATGCCACAGCTCTCTGATATGATCCACACAACACACTTCATGAATTTCTTTAAGAACATATGAAACGTCCACTACTTTTAAACCTTAAAATTCTACTATTGTTTTAAAACATTAAATTCGATATTCATATTTAAAATCACTTAAAATCCCAACATACAAAAATAATTTAACATCTAAAATTTAAAGTACATAAAATCTCTAACTCGTCAATTAAGAAAATCTTATGTCGACCATTTAACATGATCAACACTAACTTCAAAATAAAACATAAAAATCTCTAATTAAATCATTAACAAAATCTTTAAAACTTTGACTATCAAGCTAATGCGGAAAATAATGCCCCTCAGATGTGTACTGCCAGACTCGATCCACTCAAGCACCCGCACCTTCCTCAATTTCATCCTCACCTTGCAACATTCAAACCTAGTAAGTCTAATGACTCAGCAAGTTATAAACATGAGTAAAAAAATAATATTTATACAAGCACATTCATTAAAAATAATACTTTTATTCAAAATAAACTAGCATAAATTTGTAAGCATAATTTAATCATAAATCGTCAAATCATACAGCTTTCAATCATTTATCATTTTGAGTGAAGTTTGATCCTTGAAAGTAACTAGATATATCGTGTGGTCGACTGATCAGTTTTAGCTCACCATTGTACAAGGGGACGGGTATTAGGCATCGACGCAAATAGAAATACGATCGTTGGGCTCCCTCTAGGGCCTTGTCCCATAAATGGACTCTCTCTAGGGCCTTCTCTCCTCACGATATTACCAATAATCACATATAATATCTTTTTTGTCACAGTCAATTCGCATCCTTCAAAATATTTTCTTTTCTTTTTAATCATAAAATATCGCGCCCTTTCCAAATTCGTAAAATAGCATTTAAACAGTAAAAATTGCACAACTTTATCATAAATCATAAATCCCATATTTTCATCGTAAACGTTTTAAAATATCATTTAGCATGCATTATAATTTTTCGGGACACTGCCAAACTTTTTTGTACTACCCAGGTGTAAATTGATCGTTTTGCTACTGGGCTCAAAAATCCTCGATTTTGACTTTTTCTCACTTTTATTGACTCCTAACTATCCCAAATAATTATTTAAGCTTAAATTTGACTTCCAATATTTTTATTTGACGTAAACTTGGTTTTTTATATTCAATTCCTTAATTGCTAAACCGTGAAGCGTTTAAATCCTGAATTAATTCAAAACTAAATATTTTTTTCCCAAACTTTAAACGTAGACTTTTCATACCTATACTACCCTCAGGAACCAGGAATAAACCCCTGTGGACCCACGGTTCGAGCCGCTCTCTTCACCAAGCCATGTTTGAACCCTAAGCTCTCTAAAACTCTCAACCTCACCCAAACCACAAGCCACCCTTGACCAGACCTGACCCTAGCCCTCCTGGACCCCACCTGGACAACCCCATGGCCAACGCACCAGACCCAGCCCACACGAGAAGTCCCTGCACAACAACCTCTAGTCGCGGCCCTGTTTCATCGAGCCACCTTGGACCAAGCTGCACCAGCCTAGAGCCCTGACCCAGAACATCATCCCTAGACCCTACTACACCAGCCTAGACCACCACTACCTGAGCCGCGCACCCCTTTGAATAATCTAGCTGCCGCATGCACGGGTGAGAGCCCTTGTGTGCATGGACTCTCCCTTCGCTACAATCAGTCGAGTCCAGCCTTGCTAGGACTCTTCCAAACATTGAGTCATGTCCAGTTTAGGCTCTTGACCAAACCCCGACCGAGCCCTGGCGAGTTCCTTGAAGCCGTAGCCTCCCCTCAAACGAGAAGCCATAGAAAATCCTAGGTTGGTTGCTTCCCTTACCAAGCTCAATTTTATCCCACATATCGTCCCTTAACGAACCTTTTCCATCCCTTAAACACCTCCTATTAGCAGCATGTCCTTAGGAATCATAACTTTTTTCAAACAAACGTAAAAAATCATGAAAACTTTGAAATTATTTGTTCTATCGCTAGACGATTCATGCTTCAATATTTTTCATGCAAAAATAATTAAAACATGCATAATATGATTTGAATGTTGCGTCAAATAAGTTTAGAAGCCTACCTTTGCGTTTTAAAACGCTCGAATATACGATCTTTTGCGTGGTGTGCGAAGAAGGACGAAAGGGCGACGAGTACTCCTTGTTTTTTCCTCATAATATCAAAAGTATGGTGTGTGTTGTGTGTGAATTTTCGGCTGATTTGAGGCTTAGGAAGACCCTAGGTTTCTATTTTACAGATTTAAAATTTGCATGTTAATGAGCTTGGGTTTTGGGACCTTTGAGTTTAGGAGCAATTGGGCCTACTAATCTAAGGTAAAATAAGCCAAATAACACATATTTAATTGAAAAATAAAAGTTTATAAAAAAAATTAATTTTCAAAAATGATACTTTTGGTCATTTAAAAGTCTCTCGTTTGCCCAAAACCAGTTTCCCAAATAAAATCGTGCTCGTCTCATAAAATAATTTGGACTCTACTATTGTAGAAAAATTTAATCATATTTAATCATATTAATAAGCCTTGAAAATATTTATTGAAAAAATATTTTATCATGGTCATCCCAAGTCTCCTTTCCCCAGCTTATTATTGATTATTCGGAAAAAATCTTCAATTCTCATGAAATCATGCAATCTAATCATTTAATAATGAAATTAGTGCCATCAATCATATAATATACATCAATGTAAGTATTTAAAATCCATTAAACAAAACAATTAAGCAATTTAAATCATTTGCATGCATGTGGTTTACGTGGGTTGACTTTTTGGACGTTACAAATCCTCCTTCCCTAAAAAAATTTTGTCATCGAAATTAAGACTTAACGAATATTTCGGGGTAGCGAATTTTCTCATCTCTGACTCAGTCTCCCAAGTGGCTTCTTCCTCCGAGTGATTTAGCCACTTGACTTTGATCATTTTTATTACTTGTTCCGCAACCTTCTCTCTTGACTGTCCAAGATTTTAGTAGACCTCTCCTAATAAGACAGATTTTGGTGTAAGTTGTAGTGGCTCAAAGTTCAGTACATGTGAATGGTTTGACATGTACTTGCGGAGTATCGATATGTGGAAGACATTGTGGACTCTTGCGAGATTAGGTGGCAACGCCACTCGATATGCTAATGCTCCCAATCATTCTAATATCTCAAATGGTCCAATGAATCTTGGACTAAGTTTGTCTTTCTTGCCAAATTTAATAGCCACCCTTCATATGTGCTATATTTATAAACACGTGATCACCTATTGCAAACTCAAGATCTCGTCTTCTTTTGTCCGTGTAGCTCTTCTGTCAAATCTGAGTAGTTCTCATTCGGTCTAGGATCTTGGCAACCATTTCAGTGGTGTGCTGAACTATCTAGGTCCCATCGTATCCCTCTCTCCTACCTCGTCCAAATGGATTAGACGATCTACATTTCCTTCCGTAGAGTTCCTCGAATGGAGCCATTCCAATAAATGACATAGCTGTTGTTGTAAGTGAACTCCACTAGAGGTAGTTTCGGTTTCCAACTCCCTTGAAAATCGATCATGCAGGCTCGGAGTAGATCCTCTGAAATTTGTATGACTCTCTTAGATTGTCTGTCAGTCTGAGAATGAATTACGGTACTAAATAGTAGTTTGGTTCCCAAGGCCGCATGTAAACTCTTCCAGAACGATGAAGTGAATCGTGTGTCTCTGTCCGACACTATAGAGACAGGAATTCCATGCAGTTTGACTATATCTCGAATATATAGCTCCACATACTTTGTTATGAAATAATTCATCTTCACTGGTAGGAAACGTGCTGACTTAGCAAGGCGGTCCACTATTACTCAATTGGCATTAAGTCTTTTCACCATCTTTGGCAATCCTACCACGAAATCCATATTAATGTTCTCACACTTCCACTCGGGAATGGGAAGCGGTCGAAGCATTCCCGCTGGTCTTGATGCTCTGCGTTCACTTGTTGACAGGTTAAGCATTTAGATACAAAGGGCATAATATCTCGTTTCATTACCGAACACCAATATAAAATTTGCAAGTCCTTGTACATCTTTGTACTTTCGGGATGAACATAATAAGGGGTACTGTGAGCTTCAGTCATAGTGTCAACTCTAAGTGAATCACCACTAGGAACCCATAGTCGACCTCAATACTTAAAAATGCCATCCTCGACTGAATAAGACATGATGTCCTTCGATTCATCTCGTTGTCTCCATTTCTGTAATTTCCCATACTTAGACTGTCCGGTTCGAATTCTATC
The DNA here is from genome assembly GCF_025594145.1 of Primulina tabacum. Classification (NCBI taxonomy): domain Eukaryota; kingdom Viridiplantae; phylum Streptophyta; class Magnoliopsida; order Lamiales; family Gesneriaceae; genus Primulina; species Primulina tabacum. The sequence continues at coordinate 23,609,225 of NC_134552.1, forward strand.
TCGCAGAGTGGAATGTACTGTCAATGTAGCGATATTAGGGGCCTTTCCCCTAGCAAAAACTTTAAGATCAATCCGTTGAATTTCCACTTGTAGAGGCTTCTGTACTGATAAATGGGCCAAGACTGGCCATTTGCTACTCAAATCGTCCGCCACTACATTAGCTTTGCCAAGATGATAGCTAATCTCGCAGTCGTAGTCCTTTACAAGTTCTAGCCATCTTCTTTGTCTCATGTTCAGCTCTTTTTGGGTGAAGAAATACTTGAGGCTTTTGTGGTCAGTAAAGATCTTGCATTTCTAGCCATACAAGTAGTGCCTCCAAATTTTCAACGCAAATATGACTGTTGCAAGCTCAAGATCATGCGCCAAATAATTCTTTTCATGTACTTTCAGCTGTCTAGACGTGTACACTCGCTCATGCTGCATAGGAACTGCGCCCTATCTTATCTTCGAAGCATTGGTGTACAACACATATTCCCCTTGTTCTGTCGTCATCGCTAGAACTGGAGCGGTAGTGAGTGCTTGCTTCAACCGATCAAAGATATTTTGACACTCTAGTCCCCATAAAAATTTCTCATTTTTCTTCATCAATGATCTCAATGGTACTGCAATGGACAAAAAACTCTTGATGAACTTATGATAGTAGCCAGCCAAACCCATTAAACTTTGCATTTCCGTCACACTTTTAGGCAATGGCCACTGCTTGACTGACTCGACCTTAGATGGGTCGACCTCCACTCTCTCTTCTGACACGAATTGGCCTAAGAATGTCACCCTCTCTAGCTGAAACTGGTACTTGCTGAACTTTGCATATAATATCCGATCTCGTAACACTTTCAAGGTCGTCTTCAAGTGCTGTTCATGCTCCTCTTGGCTCTTGGAATATATCAAAATGTCATCAACGAAAACAATTACAAACTGATATAAGTACGGCTGAAATACGCGATTCATGAGATCCATGAAGATCGCCGAAGAATTAATCAATCAAAAAGGCATCACTAAAAACTCATAGTGCCCATAACGCAGTTCTGAAAGCCGTCTTGTGTACGTCCGTCTTTTTTACTCTCAGCTGGTGATATCCAGACCGTAAATCTATCTTTGAAAATACCGAAGCTCCTGGCAATTAATCAAAAAAGTCTTCGATTTGGGGTAATTGGATACTTATTCTTAATTGTCACTCTATTCAGCTCTTTGTAATCGATACACAGTCTCATCTTCCCATTTTTTCTTCACAAATAGTACTGGCGCGCCCCATGGAGAGAAACTAGGGTGAATAAATCCTTTATCTAGCAGCTCTTAAATTTGATCTTTTAATTCTTCATTTCATCTGGTGCTAGGCGATACGGTGCCTTAGACATCGGCACTGGTACCAGACATCAATTCAATAGAAAATTCCACCTCTCGCTCGGGTAAGATACCAGAAACATCGTCAGAGAACATTTCCGGAATATCTTTGACAACCTCCACATAATCAATCGATCGACTGTCAGTAGTGGTTACATATATAATACAAGCAAGAAAACCTTCACAGCCTCTTCATATAAGCTTCTTTGCACGAATGCATGAAATGATATGTGGTATTTGATTGTTTTGTAAAGCCTCAAAGATGAATGCTTTCTCATTGGGCGGTTTAATAAATACTGACCTCCGCCAAAATCAATAGTAGCCCCTTTCAACATGAGCCAATACATGCCCAAAATAATATCAAACTCGGGCATTGGTTGAAACGACCTCGATTTTTTTTAATACTAATCATAAATCAAAAACTCGAAAATACTAACTAAATAAAATAACTTAACAATTCTAACAATCATAATAAATTAACAATTTGAATCTCAAGTGCATAAAATAAATCCTAAATCGTCACCTAACCAAAACTTCCTAGATTGACCTTTAAAAAGATCAACTAACAAAAAATAAAGAATAAAAATATCTCTAATAAAAATTATTAACATAATCTTTAAATCCTTAATCTAACAAGCTAGTGCGGAAACATAAAGACCCTCGGGTGTGTACTGCTGCAATAGATCCACTCAATCGTCAGCACCTCCTATAAATCATCAAATCCCGCATCATACAAACCTAGTGAGTCTATAGACTCAACACGTTCTAAACATGAATAGCAAAATAATACATATACAATCACATGCATTTAAAAATCATATTTTTATTTAAAATAATCTTTTGAACATAAATAAACTATTTTAAAATCATTTTAGTATAATTAAATCATAAATCGTAAAATCATTTTAAAATAACTTTAGGCATAATTAAATCCTTTAAAAATCATTTAAAATAAGCTTTGACCAAAATAAATCATTTTAAAAATAGCTCTAATCCTCATCATAAATCATATATCATGAGAATCATTTTTATTAAAGCTTTCAATCATATATTATTTTGGGTGAAGTTTGATCCTTGAAAGTGACTAGCTTTTATCTTTTGGTCGGCTGATCAGTCTTCAGCTCCATATGGTCCATGGGAGTGTGCACTAGGCTCCACCATGAAATACAATCGTCGGGGTCCCTCTGAGACCTTTTCCCATACACGGGATACCTCTGGGGCCTTGGCCCTTATACGGGTTCCCTCTGGGCCTTGGCCCTCACGTCATCCCAACAAAATCATATATCATATGTCATATCTTTTGTCACAATCAATTCACATCCCTCAAAATTATTTTTTCTTTTATCTAAACATCATAATATAAGACAGCTTTCTAAAAATAGCATTTTAAATAGTATAAATTGCACAGCTTTTTCAAAAATTAAATAAAATAACATGTTATTATCAAAATCATCATTATAAATCATAAAATATCATTTTTTAAGAATTATGATCCATCGGGACGCTGCCAAGCGTTTACGTATTTTCTTAAGTGTAAAATTACCGTTTTGCCCCTTGACGTAAAAATTATCGAATTTATCTTTTTCTCACGTTTAATGACATGGGATTATTCCAAATAATTATTCAAACTTAAGTATATTCTTCCATAATTTTATGAAGCTTAAATCTAGGCTTTTCAATTAATTGTTTAATTAACATTTCGTGCGGCTATAAAATCTAGGATAAATCTAAAACTCTTTATTTTGATCTTAAATTTTAAACATAACATTTTTATTATTTATTCCACCGTTCAAAGTTATGAGCCACACCCGTAGACCCATGAATTCAATTTTAATCTTATTATTTTCGAAATTGACACACAAACAAACACACCGAGCCATCTCTCAAAATACTCAAGCCATGCCCGAGCCACCTCAAGACAAACCCTAGTCAACCCACCTAGGCACCCTCTTGACCAAGCCTAAGCCTCTGAACCTAGCCATGCCCCGCTCAAACTCACCTGGAACACCTGCGCACAAGCTGCCTATTTCGCCCAAGTCTCCTAGCTAGTAAGGCTCTTCCAGCCGAGCCACCACCAAGCCCACCTGACCCTGACCATCCCTGGACAACTCCCAGACCCTACCCAGATAAGCCCAAGCCCAGAACCCCAACCACGAAGCTCTGAATAAGAAAAACAACCTGCACGTTCTTCCCTGCTCCCTCACGGTTTCCTTGTTTTGGTCGAGCCAGCAGCGAGCCAACTGCACCAGCCCCTAGCCCGATCCCTGCCAATGACCCTTTGAACCTGATGGACCTACCCTGAATCGCCCTTAGCCCCGTTGCACCCCTCACCCAAGGCCCAGCAGCGTACAACACATCGGGGGAGAGTCCCACTTCGTGGACTCTTCCCCAGCCCCAAGATCGAACCCTAGCCACCCTAGAACCCTACCTAGCCTTCGAATATGACACTGGCCAAGCTCCCAACCAGCCCTGGCCAAACCTGAGACCACATGCAAAAGCACCGTGCCCCTTGAACCATAACATGCACACAAAACTCAAAACTCACAGTATCTCTTTATTTTTTTCAAAATAAATCCTACGGTTCCAACTTTATTTCCTCAATTTTATTGACATGTTTTGGCTATAAATCATTCATATTTTATAATGTTTTGGCAGCGTGTCCGTCGGATTCAAAACGTTTTCAAAATAAGCGCGAAATCGTTAAAACTTTGAAATATTCAACGTACCGTAAAATAATCGAACCCACTTATTTTTCAAGCATAATCAATTAAAACACACATATTATGATTTGTATGATGTTTGAAAGGGTTTAGGAAACGTGTCTTTGCGTTTATAACGCTCGAATATTCGTTCTTCGGCGAGGGTGCGACGTTGGATTGACCAGACGACAAAGAAGACAAGCTTTTCTTTCTTCCTAAATTTTAAAAATCTAAATTGTGTGTTCAAGGGTGATTCACGGCTGTTTGGTGGTGATCTTTTTGGTTAAAAGACCTAGGTTTAGTTGTTTATAAATTTAGTTACATAATAATGGGCTTTGGTTTTAGGATTGCAAGATTAAGGGTAATTGGGCCTACTTAATTAATTAAATCGGTCCCAATAACACTTGATTAATTAAATAATAAAAGTTTATAAAATTAGTTTCCCATAAAATACTATTTTTGATCTTTTAAAACTCTTTGTTTGCCCAAAACAGTCTTCCCGGTAAAAAACGAGCTCGACTCGTAAAATAATTCGAACTCCAACATTTTTAGGAAAATTAAATCATTTTAAAACCAAATTTGGAAGCCTTGGCATTAATTAATGAAAAATAATTATTCTTGTCTTGGTCGTCCATGGTCTCCTTTCCCTTGCCTATTATCGAACATTCGGGTAAAATCCTTACTTCATGAAAACATGTCACATAATCATTTAATCATGAAATCATACATTTAATCATATAATAAATATTATGCAAACATTTAAAAACAATTAAATAAAACAATTAAGCAAGTTAAAATAATTTGCATGCATGCGATTTACGTTGGTTGGTTTTTCGGACGTTACAATTCTCCCCTCTTAAATAGAATTCCGTCCTCGAAATTTTTCTTGAATTGATTATTGCAAAGTTTAGGTTATCTTGTCCACCTCAAACATAACCTCTAGCTTAAATCTTATTCTTCGATTCGGTCATCAAAATCTTGAAAATTGCAATTCTAACCCAAAAATTTCCCAAAGTTGACTCCTAAATCCGGCTCAAGTATTGCATACACACTATTCTTTTAACTTCTTCAATATCCCAAACATTTCCCATAACCCAATTTAACATTTCATGCAAGAAAAGCATCGAAAAAATGTTAAACAGCTAGGTTACCTCGAAATCAGTGTAGTGCCGGCTCTGTCTCATCCTCCGCAGCTTACATCACATAGACCCTTCCAGTAGTGGGTTGCTTGAACGTTGGGCAATCCTTTGCCTTGTGTCCCAAATCTCCGAATTTGAAGCACTTGTAAGTACCCCACATGCACTTGCCATAGTGTGGACGATTGCACTCCTTGCATAGTGGTTTCTCATCAGCCTTCGGAATGTTCCCTCTAGATGATTGTCCTTGGGGTTTTGGTGGTTCTGGTTGTTTTGTGGTCCTGCATAAGGCTTTTTGTTACTCTGACTAGCTTGTTGAGCACGATTTCTCATTCGCTGCAACTCCCAATCAATGTCCTTGTGTGACTGCTCAGCTCTAAAAGCTTTGGCAACGACAATAGTGTAGTCAGTAGGATAGCTAAGCATCACATCATGACGGATAGTCGGCTTCAAACCATCTATGAAGTGTCGTAATTTTTCAGCAGCATCGTTGGCAATCAAGGGCACAAAGTGACAGCCCCTATCAACCTTCTGCACAAATTCAGCACCAGACCAATCCCCCTGGCGGAGGCTCATACTCCCTCTTAAGCCTAGAACGAACATCATATGTGAAGTAATTGTCATAGAATACCCTTTTGAACTCCTCCCAAGTCAACGTCGCCATATTCAGTCCTCGCTCCGCTCCCTCCCACCATTAGGAAGCGTCGCCCTTCAACAGATAAATGGTACAGCGAACTCGGTCAGCGTCCGCCATGTCCAAGTAGCGAAAAATCACCTCTAAAGATGAATCCATCCCTCAACAACGAATGGATCAGTAGTGCCATGAAACTCATCGGGGTGCATCGTCCTAAAACTCTCATACACTGCCTTTGGTCTAACCCTCGCTCCATTCCCTACATGTTGATCAAAGAAACGGGCCATACCGGCTAGCACACGGGCACTTGCGTCCTGACCAGGTGGAGGCTGTGGAATCTCCTCCTCATGTCTAATCTCCTCAGTCCTACGCAAAATCCTTCTAGGAGGCATCTCTGTACACGTCGTCCAACCACATAACCAACATGCATTTAATCATTTTTTTTCATGCAACATCCAACTAACATTTATGTCATGCATCATATAAGCATTTAAAAGAATTTTAGCATATATAAAATACAAAGCAGTAAAAACTCACATACTTCTCGAAGTGACAGTACACAACTCTTTGGAGAAAACCTTGACTCTGATACCAACTGAAACGACCTTCGAATTTTTTTTTTATATACTAATCATAAATCATAAACTCGAAAATATTAACTAAATAAAATAACTTAACAATTCTAACAATCATAATAAATTAACAATTTGAATCTCAAGTGCATAAAATAAATCCTAAATCGTCAACTAACCGAAACTTCCTAAATTGACTTTTAAAAAGATTAACTAACAATAAATAAAGTATAAAAATATCTCTAATAAAAATCACTAACATAATCTTTAAATCCTTAATCTAACAAGCTAGTGCGAAACATAAAGGCTCTCGGGTGTGTACTGCTGCACTAGATCCACTCAATAGTCAGCACCTCCCATAAATCATCATATCCTGCAACATACAAAACTAGTGAATCTAAAGACTCAACATGTTCTAAACATGAATAAAAAAATAATACATATACAATCACATTCATTTAAAAATCATATTTTTATTTAAAATAATCTTTTGAACATAAATAAACCATTTTAAAATCTTTTTAGCATAATTAAATCATAAATCGTAAAATCATTTTAAAATAACTTTCGTCATAAATAAATCGTTTAAAAATCATTTAAAATAGGCTTTGAGCTTAAATAAATCATTTCAAAAATAGCTTTGATCATCATCATAAATCATATATCATAAGAATGATTTTTATCTTAAGCTTTCAATCATATATCATTTTGGGTGAAGTTTGATAATTGAAAGTGACTAGCTTTTATCCTTTGGTCGACTGATCAGTCTTAAGCTCCACATGGTCCATGGGGGTGTGCACTAGGCTCTACCGTGGAAATACAATCGTCGGGGTCCTCTGGGGTCTTTTCTCATACACGGGATCCATCTGGGGCCTTGGCCCGTAAACGGGATCCCTCTTTGGCCTTGGCCCGTATAGGGGTTCCCTCTAGGCCTTGGCCCTCACATCATCCCAAAAAAATCATATATCATATCTTTTGTCACAGTCAATTCACATCCTTCAAAAATATTTTTCATTTTCTTTAAAAATCATAAAATAAGAAAGCTTTCCAAAAATAGCATTTTTAACAGTATAAATTGTACCGCTTTTCCAAAAATCATAAAATAACATATTATCATCAAAATCATCATTATAAATCATAAAATATCATTTTACAAGAATTATGGTCCTTCGGAACGCTGCCAAGCGTTTACGTATTTTCCCTAAGTGTAAAATTACTGTTTTGCCCCTGGACGTAAAAAATCTTGAATTTATCTCTTTCTCACGTTTAATGACATGGGATTATTATAAATAATTAATGAACCTTAAATATAATTTTCCATAATTTTATGAAGCTGAAAAATAGGCTTTTCAATTATTTCTTTAATTAACGTTTCTTGTGGCGATAAAATATCGGATAAATCCAAAACTCATTATTTTGATTCCAAATTTTAAACATAACATTTTTATTATTTATTCCACCCTTCAAAGTTATGAGCCACACCCAGTGGGCCCATTGATTCAATTTTAATCTTATTATTTTCGAAATTGACACACAAACGAACACACCGAGCCATCTCCAAAAATACTCGAGCCACGCCCAAGCCACCTCAAGCCAAACCCTAGCCAACCCATCTAGGCACCCTCCTTGACCAAGCCCAAACCCCTGAACCTAGCCCTGGCTCGATCAAACTCACCTAAAACTTTCCCCTAACACCTGCGCACAAGTTGTCTGTTTCGCCCAAGTCTCTTAGCTAGCAAGGGCTCTTCCAGCCGAGCCACCACCGAGCCAACCTGAGTTTGACCATCCGTGGACCACTCTCGGACCCTACCCAGATCAGCCCAAGCCTTGGAACCCCAAGCACGAAGCTCTGAATCAGGAAAACAACCTGCGCATTCTTCTTTGCTCCCTCACGGTTTCCTCGTTTTAGTCGAGCCACCAGCGAGCCAGCCCTAGCTCGACTCCTGCCCATGACCCTTGGACCCAGATGGACCTACCCTGACTCAGCTTTATCCTCGCTGCACCCCTCTCCCAAGGCCCAGCAGTGTATAACACATGGGGGGAGTCCCACTTCACGTGGACTCTTCCCCAGCCCCAAGCTCGAACCCTAGCCACCCTAGGACCCTACCTAGCCTTTGAATCTGACCCTGGACAAGCCCCCAACCAGCTCTGGCCAGCCCCGAGACCACATGCAAAAGCACCGTACCCTTTGAACAATAACATGCACACAAAACTCAAAACTCACAGTTTCTCTTTTTTTTTTCAAAATAAATCCTAAGCTTTATTTCCTCAATTATATTGACATGTTTTGGCTATAAATCATTCAATTTTATTATATTTTGGCAGCGTGTCCGTCGAATTCAAAACGTTTTCAAAATAAGCGCGAAATCGTCAAAATTTTGAAAATACGCAACGTACCATAAAATAATCGAACCCACAGTATTTTTCATGCACAATCAATTAAAACACACATATTATGATTTTTATGATGTTTGAAAGGGTTTAGAAAACGTGCCTTTGCGTTTATAACGCTCAAATATACGATCTTCGGCGAGGGTGCGATGTTGGACGACCTGACGACGAAGAACACAAGCTTTTCTTTCTTCCTAAATTTCAAAAATCTGAACTGTGTGTGCAAGGGTGATTCATGGCTGTTAGGTGGTGATATTTTTTGTGAAAAGACCTAGGTTTAGTTATTTATAAATTTTTAATTACATAATAATGGGTTTTGATTTTGGGCTTGCAAGATTAAGGGTAATTGAGCCTACTTAATTAAATTAAATTGGGCTCAATAACACTTTTTTAATTAAATAATAAAAATTTATAAAATTAGTTTCCCATAAAATAATATTTTTGATCTTTTAAAACTCCTTGTTTGCCCAAAATTGGCTTCTCGGGAAAAAACGAGCTCGACTCGTAAAATAATTCGAATTCCAACATTTTTAGGAAAATTAAATCATTTTGTAATCATATTAGGAAGCCTTGTCATTAATTAATGAAAAATAATTATTCTTATCTTGGTCGTCCCCAGTCTCCTTTCCCCTGCCTATTATCGAATATTCGGGTAAAATCTTAATTTCATGAAAACATGTCAAATAATCATTTAATAATGCAATCATACATTTAATCATATAATAAATATCATGCAAGCATTTAAAAACAATTAAATAAAACAATTAAGCAATTAAAATAATTTGCATGCATGCAGTTTACGTTGGTTGGTTTTTCGGACGTTACATTGGTAATACAATAAGGTCCGCCCGTAAAACATTCTTTTGCAACTTGGGTTCCACATCCTTAACCATACTCGTAGAGACCATATGTTCTACAGAAAGAACTCTAACTCTGAATCCCGACTCTTCGTCCACTAGTAAGATTCCCAATTGCTTCACGAAGGATTTCGGATGTGAAAGAATGCGTAGCTCCAGAATCTAGCAAAGTGTAAGTAGCTACGGCTGCTAACAAAATTCGTCCTTATAATATTTGCATTATACTCGATTAAGGCCATTAAATTTAGAAATTTCATATCATTTAGGCCTTTTCTAGTTTTCCATATTAGTATTTTAACCCCTTAAATTTCAAAAATTTAAAAGTGACCCCTTAAATTTTGAAAATTGCCAAGTGACCCCTTTAAATTTCAAAAATTTGCAATTGAGTCCTAGAGAATATTGAATTTTTCAATTTTAACCCCTTAAATATTTTCGAATTATACTAAATTTTCCTCAACGATTTTAGAGAGTTGCTATTTAGTCCCTTAAGTTTTAAATCTTCTACAATTTAACCACATAGCTACTGCATGCAGAAATTCAATGCCTAATACCTTTGAATTTGAAACATGAAATTCTAAATCATCAAGTTCAGTGCATCTCGTTTTAATTCTAGCATCCATATTTTTATCTCAAGTAAGAAATAATAGTCGGAGTAGCTGTAATAATCGTAGTATCTGGCTCCGCTTGCTCAGCATGCATCATATAAGCCCTTCCAGTCGTGGGTTGTATAAGCTTTGGGCAATCACCTGCCTTATGCCCCATTCCTCCGCACTTGAAGAACTTGTATATGCCCCACATGAACTTGCTATAGTGATGGCGATCACACTCTTTGCAAAGTGGCTTCTCAACAGTTTTCGGGACGTTTTATTTAGGTGGTTGTCCTTGTGGTTTGTACTCTCATGGCCACTTCGGTGGTCCCATAAACAACTTCTTGTTCTGCTGATTTGATTGCTGGGCACTGTTCCTCTTGCACTGCATCTCCTAGTCAATATTCTTTCAGAGATTGCTCGGCTCAAAAAGCTTTAGCAACGGCACTACTATAGTCAACAGGATAAGTCAGCATCACATCTCGACGGATCGACTGCCTCAATCCATCTAAGAAATGACGTAGCTTCTTCGCAGCATCATTGGCAATCAAGGTCACAAAATGACGGCCCCTATATAACTTATGCACAAACTTAGCATCAGTAAAGTCCCCCTGGCAGAGACTCATGATCTCTCTCTTCAACCTCGAACAATCATCGGTGATGAAATATTTATCATAGAATATGTAACATATCGTACTTTTAACTACTTTAAAATTTGCGGAAAAATAAAATTTTTTATAAGTAAATCGCGAACCTTCAAAATTCGATAAAACAAACTTAACATAAATCAGAGTATTTTTAAACATTGATGAAAACTTAAAACATAGCGGTCCTCAGGTTTAGCCTCCCGCTCAGTCCAAGCCAGCTCAATGGTCCTCACCCCTCGTCTCCTCAAATGCATCGTCACCTGCATCGATCAAGTCTAGTGAGTCTAAAGACTCAAAATGTATAAACTGGGAGTAACGAGTAATACGTAATAAAATCACATACAACTTTAAAATAGAACGTACCTACTTGAACTTGAACGTGAGTAAAAAATCTTAAACTAACATACATAACATAGACGTGCCATAACATGAAGCTTTTCTTAAACATGCTTGCATACTTGTACATACATGAACTTCATCATTTTGCGTAGAGACATGATTCAAAGCAAGTGACCCATACATAAATACGCCTAATCAGACTAAACCACAGGATGGGGCTGATAGGGAAGATTCACTGCCACATACATGAGATCCCCGTTCATGCTTTAACAGGTGGATTGGTCCCTGGTCATTATTTACCGCTTTCCAATCCTGATCTAAACCCGTTCATTCTTTAACGGGGTGGATTGGTCTCTGGTCATGATTTACCGCTTTCCAATCCCATACATAATTTGGTCACAAGACATTTAGCATACCTCAAAAACTTAAAATTATTTTCTTTGCACGTTGAACATACTTACTTAGCGTTGAGGGATTCGTTGGATCTCGCTTGGGGCTATTGCTGCACATACTAACATGAATTTCAACACTTAACTTGCATAACTTAGACGTAGGTATTCGTGCTCAGCACCGAAATAAATAAATAGCTTATGACATTCTAGATCACTCGTGACTTGAACTCGTTTAAATATCGTACTAAACCATAGCATAGAACCCCAAAACAAATCTCAAAGGGAAGCCTAAACTATTCCCAAACAGGAGGTACACGGACCCCGTGCCCAGGTGCGGCTCCTGGTCCGTGTAGGTACTGTAAAATGCGTGTGAAGGAAATGGAAGCCATGGACTCCGTGCCAAGGTCTGTGTAGGCTCTGGAAAATGACACTTCGAAGGAAACAAGGGCACGGACCCCATGCCAAGGTCCGTGTACCTGCGGGTGGAGTAAACTCACGAAAATTTTTGTGCTTGTGACTCATTCACCCTAACTCGATCATCCCAACCATGAATCGACACCTCGAGACCCATCCTAGGATACTATAAACCAGACTCAAGCCTACACAATTGTCCCAAAACAATCACGCATGACAAGTACACAACAAACCCATGAACACGTCTTTTGGCAACAAAACGATTTTTACGACTACTCATTCTCCCAAGTGCCTAACGACACAAAATTAATGAACAATAATCATCCCAACCTCATTAAAGATATACCTAAATGCAGCAGCGTTCACCCGTTGATCCCCAACGAAGCCTGAAACGATAAAACTTCAAGAACACATATATAGCATAATTTTCAGAAAACGCAGTTTGAGCAGTCCAACGAGAATTACCATAACTCACTTAAATTTTATCCAAATATTTCGAATTTTATATCAAATCGAAGGTATCAAAAAGTTCTACGTTCATATGTTGAAAGTTTTCCCATATTCTCGACCGAAAAATCGCAGTTTTCAAAATACTGTGGAAAACAAAAATTTAGATCTAAAAATTATTTCAAAACTGATCCAACCAATTTTCTGCTCAAACTATGAACATAATACATGAATTTTATGTATAATAAACATCAAAATAAATATATAAAAATATCGATGCTGGAACAACATAATATACGTGTCTTTTGATAATTAAAAATACCGAAACGACGATACCGACGCGGAAACGGAGGGAGGCTTAATCCGGGACGAACGTTGCCCTATTTTCTTTGAAGAAAACTCGCGAAAATGAGCTGGTAGGTTGAAGGGGAGGGGCTGCTGCTGCTCTCTCAAGAACCCTAAGTTTGCTATGCTCCCAAAATAATAAAAATCTGAAACGTGATTGTGTGTGTGTGTTTTTACGTAAGTGTGTGTGTGTAAATAGGTGTGTGCGTGAGTTTAGTAATTAGGGTGGGTAGATAATTTGCTTAATTACACACTTAACAACTAATTAAAATACTAACCCTCGTCTAATTTTAATAAATCCCAAAAAAATAAAAAAATAAAATGCACACTTGCTAAACTTTAAAAGTTTTAAAATTCTAAAATTCCTAAATAAATAATTTAGGATTTAAAATGCTGAAACTTATTAAATAAATTAATATGCCCAAACCTTAATTAAAAATAAAATACCACGTTTTAAAATTGTCAAAATAGTCACCAGTCTCTATTCCTCGATTCCGCATCGAATAATCGCCTGAAACATCAAACTCGAGAAACTATTTTAACGTGCATCACAAAAAGATTAAAATAATGCAATTAAATAAATCATGCATCACTAAAAATCATTTTAACTTTAAATAAATGATTTAACAATTAAATAAATGCATGGGTTTTACGTGTACTGATTTTGGGCTCTACAGTTCCTCCCCCACTTATATAAATTTCGTCCTTGAAATTAAATCTTACCAAACAACTCCGGGTAGTGATTCCTCATGTCTGCTTCGGTCTCCCAAGTGGCCTCCTCCACTGATTGGTTTAGCCACCGGACTTTGACCAACTTGGTCACTTTGTTCCGAAGTCTCCGCTTTTGTCTGTCTAGGATTTGGGTTGGTCTTTCTTCATATGACAGATCTGGAGCCAAATGCAATGGCTCGTAGCTCAAAAGATGCAAAGGATTAGTTAGATACTTCCTGAACATTGAGACGTGAAACACATTGTGTACCCCGGTCAGATTCGGCGGAAGGGCAACACGATAAGTTTGTGTCCCAACTCTGTCAAGAATCTCGAACGGTCCAATGAATCTCTGACTCAGCTTGCCTCTTTTCCCAAATCTCATAACACCCCTCATAGGTGTTATCTTCACGAAAACGTGGTCTCCTACGGCAAACTCTAGATCCATTCTCCTCTTATCAGCATAGCTCTTCTGACGACTCTGGGCGGTCTTCATTCTGTCTCGAATCTTGACCACCACGTCTACAGTCTGCTGAACTATCTCTGGACCAAGTTCTGCTCTCTCACCAACCTCATCCCAATGAATTGATGATCTGCACTTCCTTCCATGCAATGCCTCGTAGGGAGCCATACAAATAGATGCTTGGAAACTATTGTTGTAGGTAAACTCCACTAAAGGATAGCTTAGATTCCCAAGTCCCATGGAAATCGATCATACAGACTCGTATTCGTAATTTTTGCGGAATTATTTAAAATTTTCTCTATAACAAAAATAACATTCATCATGCAAAAATAAACTGATAAATAAGTTTAACTTTAAAAATAAAAGCGGAAAAAATTATTTTGTTTCAAAACAACTACTTAAAGAAATAAATATCCAACATATAAAAATTGAGTTTGAACAATAAATTGTGAATAAACTGAAACATGAGGTCCTCGGGTTCCTACTACTGCCGACCCAATCTAGCTCACTGGTCCCCGCCCTCGGTCCCGACCTCATCAGTACCTACAACAATCAAGTATAGTGAGTCTAAAGACTCAGCATGCATATATCGTGAATAACAAGTAAATCTCATAAAACCGCATGCGACGTAAAAATATCGTATCGTAAAGCGTAAGGTAAAAATCTTGTCGTGAATAATTATAAATACATGCATATCTGAAAATCGTACGTAAAAGATTTGCTCGATAGAGCCATGTCATAAAATATCATATCGTAATTTTTCTGGTAGAGATAATATTCTACGCAAGTGGCCCATAACATAACATAACATGCACGTCTGATCAGACTAAACCACAGTATACTGGCGGTAGAGATCATCACAGCCCTTGGACTAGATATCCGTACCCATACATAATCGTAAACCGGTCGTAAGTCACTGGGTGAAGCAATCCCATAAGCGTAAGTTGGCCACAAGTCATATCGCATATATCTCAAAATTAAACATTTTATATTTTATGCACGTAATATAATTATAACCCTGTTTTACCAAATGATTTGGATCGTTCCCATGCTCACTGGGACCTAATTCTAACATGAGAACATGCAAATAAACTTAACATGACCAACACTTCATAATCAAACTAGAAACGAGACAATTACGCCCAACAAACTTAGTATTCAACCATGGCTTCGTACCAACCCGAACCAACATTGAACCATCATTTAGCCATGATTAAAATACTCCAAAAATGCTGGAAAACATATCCCTAGGGCTGTATTACACGAAAATAGTGCATGGAGGCCAAAATTGTAAAACGCTCTTTCGAGAATCACTTTGGCACATTGCACCGTAAATTCTCATACGACCTCTAAACTTAACCAAATCACAAACAGCCAAAACCATGACCTTCCTAACTCATTGAGGTACTGTCCAGTCCAAGTCCATAGGCTAAAATCCGACCAAGAGCTCAAACACCACCTCTGAACTGAAGCCATGCTGCTGTCAAATGCACGATGGCAGTAGCTGCGCTTGCTATGTTCGTTTACGAGGCTAATGTTCATTGGGTCTTGAACCACCGACCAAAGTCTCTTACCAACATCCTAAGGAGTGTCTTGAACCATGGCTAAGGGCACTAGGCCAACCACAATCCACCCAAACACCTAGGACAACACAAAGCTCAAACCAAGAACACAAAGAAAAATTCTGTACCATGCGATTGTTTGGATCGCTTGCTTTCATGTGTCGTTCCAGTGGTCATATGATCGACCATGGCTCAATCTAGACATGATGAAGTGTTGTATGAACCAAGGTTAAGGGCTAAAAGCCAACCAAGATCGATCCAAAACATCAAAAGCCGAAACTCATTCACAAAAATCAGAAAATGAAACCGAGGGACATGTGTTTGTTTTGTTTTAAAAATCGATGGGACCATGAACCAAGCCTTGAAAGGCCATCTTGGTCACGTCCTAGACATGTAAGGGAAGGTCCTAACCATGGTTACAGGCCCAAAAGCAAAGAAAGATTCGAACCTCCTTGAACAGTCAAAACCAGAAATTTCGAGACTCAACTTGCAACTATGGTGGAGTTGCTGTCGAGTCTTGAATCCAATCGAGTTGGGGGCTTAAACTAATGGACCAACATGATCCTAACTCACCCTAGTACATTCCTAGATGCAGCCTTGGGTGCCTGGAAATCGAGCCAATGTCTTGAACCACAAAACAAGCCAAAACCGTGAGGCACAATGAGGACCGAAAAAATTACTGCACATATTTTTAAAAGAATTTGCTGCCATATTTTTCGAAATACTTCATGAATCATGATCACAACATGGTTTAAAAATATGTATAAGACTTGATTGAAGAGAAAAAAATGACATATACATGCCTGGGATTTTGATGAATAAGAAAACAAACACTACGACGACATGGCCCGGAGGAGACAGAGTTGCTTTACTTTCTTGATTCTTGGGTTGAAGGTCACGATTTTCAGCAGCTATTTTCTTCTGAATTTTCGAATGAGAGGGGGTGAAGGAGTGTTAAGGAATGAAGGGGGCTACTAGGAAAATAAAGGAGTCAAAAATGCTTTGGAGGGAAGTTTCCAATGAGGAGATGGAATGATACAAAGAATTGATTCTCCCCCCTTTCTAAAATGCTCGAACATAAGGGAATAGATTGGCTAACTTATTGGTTTAATTAAGTGCATGAAATTGCGTAATAATTAATTATTGAGGATTTAAAATGAGGGAATTAACTATGCCATGAAAGGATTAAGGAAAGATAACAATAGAGAGTTGCCAAAACAAGCATGATTTGTTTGATTAAAGGAAGGCCCAAAATTATGCTTATTAAATGAAGGTGAAATATTGCTTAATTATTGAATTTTAACTCTTTAAAGTTTTAAACACTTATTATGTATTTTAGTGAATTAATAAATTGATTTAGGATAGTAATTTTTCTTGCATGTATGGCTAGGTCTTATAAAAAATTTACTAACATGTTAGGTTACAATTTCTTAAATAAAATAGGCCTAAATTAATTTATCACAATTGGTTACACATTTTAATTTAGGCTTTTAATTAAGTATTGGACATAAAAGAACTTATTTACTAACTTAATTAACTCCAATTAATTAAATAAATCTTTTAAATATTCTTTTTCATTAAAATAAATTACTCCGTGGCTTAAATTAAATTTAGGAATATTTTCTTATTATTAGTTTTATCTCAATACTCCTACTCCAGTCCGACCTCGCTTATTTATCCGAAAAGATAAAAACTAAACTTCTGCGTTTAAAATAAATAATCATGATGTAACAAATTTTAAAATGAATCGAACCCTCATGCATGCATAAAAATCATTTTAATTTAAATAATAGTAATTATGCATGGCTTATACGTAATCTGATTTGTCGGGTTCTACAACCCTCCCCCTCTTAAATGAAATTTCGTCATCGAAATTAAAATTTACTGAATAACTCGGGGTATCGACTCTTCATCTCTGGCTCCGATTCCCATGTAGCCTCTTTCTCCGAATGATTAAGCCATTTGCATTTCACTAGATTCACCAGTTTGTTCCGAATTCTCTTCTCCTGTCTGTCTAAGATTTGCACTGGTCTCTCTTCATATGACTGGTTCGGAGTGAGCTGCAACGGTTCGAAGTTCAAGACATGCGAAGGATTTGCCATATACTTCCTCAGCATAGAGACGTGGAACACATTGTGTACTCCGGCCAGATTCGGTGGAAGAGCAACACGATAAGCTAACGTCCCAACCCTGTCGAGGACCTCAAATGGCCCGATGTATCTCGAACTAATTTTTCCTTTCTTCCCGAACTGCATAACACATTTCATAGGTGCTATCTTCACGAAAACATGGTCGCCAACGGCAAACTCTAGATCCCTCCTCCTCTTATCCGCATAACTCTTTTGTCGACTCTGAGCAGTCCTCAACATGTCACGGATCATGACTACTATGTCGGCAGTCTACTGAATGATCTCCGGACCCAATTCTTCTCTTTCCCCTACTTCATCCCAATGAATAGGCGATCTGCTCTTACGACCGTACAGTGCTTCATACGGAGCCATACCTATAGACAACTTAAAACTGTCGTTGTAGGTGAACTCTACCAATGGCAACTTCGACTCCCAACTTCCTGAGAAATCGATGACACATGCACGGAGAAGATCCTCCAAAATCTGGATAACTCTGTCTGATTGGCCATCTGTCTGAGGGTGGAAAGCTGTGCTAAACAACAACTTCGTACCCATGGCTGAATGCAGACTCTTCCAAAATGAGGAAGTGAATCTAGGATCTCGGTCAGACACTCTAGAAACGGGAATGCCATGAAGTCTGACTATCTCTCGGATATACAACTCTGCATACTGAATCATGGTGAAAGTCGTCTTAATAGGCAAGAAGTGCGCTGATTTGGTAAGACGATCAACAATCACCCTAGATAGCATTTGATTCTCTGACTGAATTCGGTAAATCAACCACGAAGTCTATGGTAACATTCTCCCACTTCCACTCGGGAATAAGAAGAGGCTTTAGCATACCTGCTGGTCTCCGATGTTCCGCTTTCACCAGCTGACATGTCAGACACTCGGATACAAAACGTCTGATATCCTTCTTCATCCCAGGACACTCGGATACAAAACGTCAGACACTCGGATACAAAACTGCAGATCTTTGTACATCTTCGTAATCCTAGGGTGAATAGAGTACGGCGACATATGGGCCTCAGACAAAATATCTGCTCGAATAGAATCGCTGCTAGTAACCCACATTCTGTCTCGATATCTCACAATACCGTCGCTAACTGTATACAAGATACTGCCCTTGGCCTCATCTCTCTATTTCCACTTTGCCAACTGCTCGTCTGCAAGCTGTCCACTGCGAATACGGTCTAGAAGAGAAGATTGAATCGTTAAAGTAGATAGACGGGGAACTCTACCTCGAGGACACGTCTCTAGATCAAACCTCTGCATCTCAAACTGAAGAGGGTCTCGGAATCACCAAATGAGCCATCACTGCGACTTTCCTGCTCAGTGCATCCGCAACTACATTAGCTTTGCCAGGGTGGTAGCTAATGTCACAGTCGTAGTCCTTCACTAGCTCAAACCAACGACTCTGACGCATATTCAACTCTTTCTGCCTAAAGAAGTACTTGAGGCTCTTATGGTCGGTAAAGATCTGGCACTTCTCTCCGTACAAATAATGCCTCCAAATCTTCAAGGCAAATACTACGGCGGCCAACTCTAGATCGTGGGTAGGGTAATTCTTCTCATGGGTCTTCAACTGACGAGAATCATATGCTATTACCTTCCCATGCTGCATCAATACTGCGCCCAAACCGTGCTTCGAAGCATCGATATACAAAACAAAATCTCCGGGCCCTGACGGCATGGCCAATACCGGCGCTGAAATAAGAGCTTGCTTCAAAGAATCGAAGCTCTTCTGACACTCATCGCTCCACACGTACTTAGCATTCTTCTTTGTCAACGACGTGAGTTGAACTGCGATAGAGGAGAATCCCTGAATAAACTTCCGATAATATCCTGCTAGCCCGAGGAAACTACGGATCTCTGATGCATTCTGCGGTACAAGCCAATCTCTGACTGCTGCAACTTTCGCTGGGTCTACCTCAATACCGCTGCTAGAAACGACGTGGCCTATGAACGCCACCTTCTCTAACCAGAACTTCGCACTTACTGAACTTTGCAAATAACTTGTGCTTTTGCAAGGTCTGCAATACTGCGGTCAGATGCCTGCTGTGATCCTCTTGATTCTTCGAGTAGACGAGAATGTCGTCTATGAATACTATCACGAACTGATCAAGATACGGCTGAAATACGCGATTAATGAGATCCATGAAGATCGTTGGCGCATTCGTCAAACCGAACGGCATCACAAGAAACTCAAAGTGGCCATAACGAGTCCTAAAAGCAGTCTTGAGAGCATCGGCGTCTTTCACCCTCAACTGGTGATAACCAGAACGTAGATCAATCTTTGAGAATACCGAAGCTCTCTGCAACTGGTCAAATAAATCTTCAATCCTCGGAAGTGGGTATTTGTTCTTCACTGTAACCCTGTTCAACTCCCGGTAATCAATGCAGATCCTCATCGATCCATCCTACTTCTTCACAAACAAGACTGGCGCGCCCCATGGCGAACAACTCGGGCGAATGAACTCCTTGTCAAGAAGTTCTTGAATCTGCTTCTTGAGTTCTGCAATCTCTGTCGGTGCTAATCGGTACGGCGCTTTTGAGATAGGTGCGGGACCTGGCATAAGCTCAATAGAAAACTCCACCTCTCGCACAAGAGGCATACCAGAGACGTCATCAGGAAAAACGTCTAAAAGGTCCCTGACAACTGGGACATCGGAGGCTGCCTGACTGGGTGTCTCGGGGACAGATACAAAAGTCGCTAAAAATGCTCGACACCCTCTGCGCATGAGCTTCTAGCCTAGACACAAGGTATAATACGCGATAAAGGAAAGTACATGTCTAGCTCGAATAAGAACTGCTCTCTTCCAAGAGGTCGAACTGGCACAGATCTCCGCTGGAAATCAATCAAAACTCTGTTTCTCAATAGCCAGTCCATACCCAGAATGATGTCAAACTCTGGCATCGGCAATACGATAAGATCCGCATAAACAAGATTTCCATGAAGCTTGAGGTCTATGTCTCGGATCACATTAGTAGCTGCCAGCTCCTCTCCAGAAGGCAACACTACTGAATACGCTACATCTAGTCCAATGGTCTTGATCTGGAGAAAATTCGCAAAGGTCTCCGAAATGAACGAATGAGTAGCCCCCGAATCTATCAAGGTATTCGTAGCTGAACCAGCTATAAAAATTCTCCCTGAAAGGTTAGAACATCAAGGTGAACCCAATAATTACTTAGAACTAACTTATAGACATGCGAAGGTCAAAGTTCTTCAAACTTAAATTCCCAAAAGTAACACTGATCAGAGCATGCAATCCTATCGTCAATTCTATATTCAAAATCTCAACCCAAACCCTTGAAACAATAACTTTCAAATATAAACTTAATGCTTTAAGATACCTGTCAATAGCATAGTCTCCGGGTTCGTCTCCGCTGCATGAAGGGCAAAAACTCTGCCTTGGGTAGGCAGACTCTCCTGAGGGCAATTCTTCAGTAGGTGGTCAGGACTACCACACTTGTAGCACTTCCCTGAGCCATACATAGAGGCTATAGCATGACTGCGTGTGCACTTAGCACAGACTGGATACTCCGTAGCCCTCAGGACTACACGTCCCTGCTGCTGCTGCCCTCTGTTCCTGGATGGGCCGTGGAAAGGCCTCTTACTCTGATGCTGCTGAGGGGAGGGCGGTGCGGTGCTTGGTCTGGTCGCTTGCCCTGGCGGTCTCTCTCAATATCATTCAGATCCTGCTCTGCAGCTAGAGCTCTTGAGACAGCGACATCATAAGTAGTAGGGCCAGCCACCCTCACATCACAGAGCAAGATCGGCCGCAGACCATCCATAAACAGCCTCAACTTGGCTCCAGCATCATTTGCAATAAGGGGTACAAAATGGCAATCCCTCTCAAAATTACGGATGAACTCCGTAATGTCATGCCCCGAGACCGGGGTTAGTTGACACCGGCGTTGTTTTACAGCCACACAATTGAAAACAACAAGCCTCATAGTACAGTATATACCAAAAACCAGTTTATTATTCATAATTTCAACAAAATAAACACTGTCTTTACAAAACCGAAATCTCAAAAAGACGACAGAGTTAATGCGGAAACGTAAACTGCATAATAATAAACTTAAACTTAATCTAATTTCTTGAATCATCACCATCCCCAGAATTGTTCGGACTCTTCCTCCTCGAGTTCTTCTTCGGATTTCTCTGGGACAGGTTGTAAGGGGGGTGAGTATTTAAGAATACTCAGCAAGTGGGGGAATATCGAGCACAATAAAACAACATGCATAAATTTCGAAACACATGACTTGCATACATACTTCATAAACATGCATAACATTTACCAGCCACTGTGATTTATCTAACTTTCTATGGTTTACTGACGTCAGTCCCTAATTTTTACTCCTCTAAGGGGGCGAGGCCGTATAGCGGTTATATTCCCAACCGCGTAAGGGTACGTCATGGTTGGGATTCCCACCCATATACAGTCGACTCCTCACAGTGTTTAAAACCGAATGACAACAACACAAGAAGGAGTAGGAAAAGAATTGTACTCGACCGTATTTTCAAAAACACACGAAGAATACATGATCAAAATTAATTCTTTAAAACAGCCCACTTACAGTATTTGAATGCTAGAAAAACAAAGATGCTTGGCTTCGGGATTTAGGTTGATTCTGGTGCTTGCTCGGACAGCGCTTCGGCTCGACTTTTAGGCTCACCTTGGGACGATATTTGAGCAGAGTTTCGGCAAGGGAGAGTTGCTGAATTCTTGAAATTTGCAGCAAGGAATTTCGAGATTTAGGGGTGTGAAGAATGATGGGGTGATGGGATATTTATAGGTGAGAAGAGTTGAGCTAAATTTGGCACTAAAATCATACCAAAACTCATGTCAAATCTCCTAATATTTGACTCCAAAATCCTTGCCATATTTTCGAAAATATTGTGGCCAAGTGAGGGGATTTATTCCCTAACCAATGCCCTCCATATTTTCGAAAATATCATGCCCAAATTCCATGTATTTTCTAAAATATCATGCCTAAATTCCTTGATCTCCTTGAATTACTTCATCTTATTTCCTTGCATCTTGTATGTTATACCAATTTGCTATATTTCCTTCCCAAAATTCAAAATTGTGCATGCCTTAAGGTAGATATAATTGTCGAGGCCACAAAGATATAATCAATAATTATTTCCCATAGTATATCTCATTTAATACAAAAGAAATCTTATACCCAAATTCCTTACAACTTAATAATTATGTCAATGAAAGATTCGGTTCTCACATCCCTCCCTCCTTAAGAGAAGTTTCGTCCTCGAAACTGGGGTTGGCTTGGTCCCCAAACAGGTAAGGATATTCCTTTCG
The DNA here is from genome assembly GCF_025594145.1 of Primulina tabacum. Taxonomy (NCBI): domain Eukaryota; kingdom Viridiplantae; phylum Streptophyta; class Magnoliopsida; order Lamiales; family Gesneriaceae; genus Primulina; species Primulina tabacum. The sequence goes on from NC_134552.1 coordinate 23,632,215, forward strand.
CATCTTCTCTTCAACTTCCCAAGTTGCTTCTCGCTCAGTGTGATTGGACCACTGCCTAAGAACTTGTTCCTTGGTGTCCATGATTCTGATAGGGACTTCTTCGTATTTCAGTTCTTCTCCCAAGTTCCCTTCGACCAAGAGTGGTTCTACCTCTAATATGTGACTCGGGTCTGGAATGTACCTTCTCAGTTGGGACACATGGAACACGTTGTGGATCCTTGACATGCTTGGTGGCAATGCCAATTTGCATGCTAGTGTGCCAACTTTTTCCAAGATTTCGAATGGTCCCACATATCGAGGGTTCAGTTTCCCAGCTTTTCTGAATCAGACCACTCCTCTCATAGGCGAGACTTTCACATAAGCCTTCTCGCCCACATTGAACTCTACAAGCCTTCTTTTAAGATCTGCCCAACTCTTCTGTCGGTCTTGAGCTGCCTTGAGCTTTTCTCGGACAATTTTAACCTTGTCTACTGTCATCTATACTAGCCCGGGTCCCACTATAGCTTTCTCTCCCACTTTATCCCAATAAAGTGGTGATCGGCATTTCCTCCCATAAAGGGCTTCGTATGGAGCCATTCCAATGCTGCTGTGATAGCTGTTGTTGTAAGCAAACTCAATTAAGGGTAAATGAGTGCTCTAGTTACTACTGAGTTCAAGAGCACATGCTCGCAGCATATCTTCTAAGGTCTGTATGGTTCTTTCCGTTTGCCCATCGGTTTGCGGATGATAGGCCGTACTTAAGGTAACTTTCGTTCCCATGGCCTCTTGAAAGCTCTTCCAAAAGCGCGAGACGAACCTCGGGTCTCTATCAGATAGGATGCTCACTGGCACTCCATGCAGCCTCACAATGTTGTCCATGTACAGTGAAGCCAATTTGTCGAGATTGTAATTCATACGGACGGGTAGGAAGTGTGCGGTCTTCGTGAGTCTGTCCACGATCACCCATATACCGTCGTGGCTTTGCCTAGACTTTGGCAATCCTACCACAAAGTCCATGGAAATATGCTCCCATTTCCACTCGGGAATTTCCAGAGGTTGCAGTAATCCTCCAAGCCGCTGGTGTTTTGCTTTGACCTGCTGGCATACCTGACATCTGGAGACGAATTCCGCTACATCTCTTTTCATGCCGTTACACCAGAAACTATTCTTGAGGTCCCTGTACATTTTCGTACTGCCTGGATGGACTGAGAATTTTGACTTGTGCGCCTCTGCCATTATCTCTTGGCGAAGGTTATCACTGTCGGGCACACACAGTCTTCATTTCATCCATATGATTCCCTTGTCATCAATCTGATGATCCTGAGACTTCACTTCCTGGATTGCTCCTTAAGTCTGGTCAGTACCGGGTCTCGATCTTGGTTTAACTTGACGGTCTCCTGCAGACATGGCTGTGCCGAGAGGGAAGCTAGAGTTATCTTGCCTGGGCCCTTCCGACTTAGCGCATCAGCCACTTTGTTTGCTTTACCCAGATGGTAACTTATAGTCAAGTCATAGTCCTTCAAGAGTTCGATCCATCGCCATTGCCTCATATTCAGTTCCTTTTGGGTGAACAAGTACTGGAGGCTCTGATGGTCTGTGAAGATTTCACATTTAGCACCATAGAGATAGTGCCTCCAAATCTTTAAGGCGAAGACAACCACTGCTAGTTCCAGATCATGAGTAGGGTAGTTCTGCTCGTGCGGTTTCAACTGCCTTGACGCATAGGAGATCACTCTTCCTTCTTGCATGAGTACGCATCCTAGACCGTCCTTAGAGGCGTCACTGTAGATAGTGAAATCTTTATTCTTGCTGGCAAGATCAACACTGGTGTGGATGTGAGTTTCTCTTTCAGTGTCTGGAAACTCTTCTCGCAATCCTCATTCCAGATGAATTTATAATTCTTCTGTGTGAGTCTCGTCAGTGGCACGGCTATCGAGGAGAACCCTTCGACAAATTTCTGGTAGTAACCTGCCAATCCAAGAAAGCTTCTGATGTCGGTGGCGTTCATAGGTCTCGGCCACTCGGTAATTGTCTCTACTTTTCTTGGATCCAATGACACTCCTTCTCTCGAGATCACGTGTACCAGAAATGACACACTCCTTAGCCAGAATTCACACTTGCTGAACTTAGCATAGAGCTTATTCTCTCTTAAGGTCTGCAGAGCAAGGTGAAGGTGCTCTTCATGGCTCGTCTCGTCGGGAGAATAGACGAGGATATCAGTCGATGAATACCACTATGCACTGATCCAGGAATGGCTTGAATACTCTGTTCATCAGATCCATGAATGCTGCCGGTGCGTTGGTCAGACCAAAAGGCATCACTGTGAATTCATAATGCCCATACCTAGTTCGAAAGGCTGTCTTGGGGATATCTTCAGCCCTGACCTTCAACTGGTGATAACCAGTCCTCAGATCCAGTTTAGAAAAGACGGAGGCTCCTTTAAGCTGATCAAATAGATCGTCTATCTGAGGTAGAGGGTACCTGTTCTTGATTGTGATCTTGTTCAATTCTCTGTAGTCAATGCACAATCTCATACTCCCGTCTTTCTTCTTCACGAAGAGTACTGGAGCTCCCCACGGGGACACACTCGGTCGAATTTGCCTTTTATCTAGCAATTCTTGGAGTTGTTCTTTCAGCTCCTTGAGTTCGGCTGGTGCCATTCTGTAAGGTGCCTTAGAGATTGGAGCAGCACCGGAAACCAGATTGATCTCGAACTCCACTTCGCGGTTCGAGACCATCCCCGAGAGTGCTTCTGGAAAAACATCTGGGAACTCTCTCACTATCGGGATGTCCTCCAGTTTCAGCTCGACTTCTTTTCTTACTTCACTGACCATTGCTAGTTAGATGTCTTCTCCGGATTTCATGGCTCTCCAAGCTTGAGATGCAGAGAGCCAGCAACTTCCGGTCATTGGATTTGCCGTGAAACACGACTTCTTCCTGATCTGGGGTTCGGAGTTTGACTCTCTTTCCTTTACAATCTACCATCGCACTATTTCTCGCTAACCAATCCATTCCTAAGATTACGTCAAAATCGACCATGACCGACTGTATCAAGTCGGCGCTAAAAGTTTGATCACTAATACTGATTTTACAATCTCTGTAAATCTCATCAGTTTCAATAGCTCTACTAGTAGGTGTGGCTATTCGGAAAGGTTCAGTTAGCTTAACGGGCTTACATTTTAGCTTCTTAGCAAATCTCTTAGACATAAAGGAATGTGTAGCACCACAGTCAAATAACACATAAGCAGGCACTTGCTGAATAAATATGGTACCTGACACGACATCGTTCGCGTCGTCTGCCTCCTCTTGTGTGATGGCAAACACCCTGGCATTCGGTTTGTCCTCTTTTGATTTACTAGGGCCTGCTCCTGCAATCGGCCCAGTTCCTCTGTTTGGCCCTGCTGGTCGGTTGGCGATGGTAGGACATTCTGCAATTCTGTGCCCCGATTTTCCACATCCAAAGCATACACCGCTGGCCCTTCGGCATTCCCCCGAGTGCTTGAAGCCGCAAGTTGGGCATGGCTTGAGCCCTTGATGGTTATTGGCGGGGAATTGCCCTGATGGGAGGTCCACCCGACTGATTGGGCCTCTTGAACATTGGTCTGCCCTGAGAAGGTTGCCTGACAGGGGGTCGCTTGTTCCTGTTTTTCCCTTCTCTTCGACGAATATCAGTTTCGCCTCGGATAGCCGCACCCATCAAGTCTGAAAAGTTGGCAGGTTGGTAGACCGCTAGAGCTGATTGGATCCTGCTATTCAACCCCTTCTTAAAGCGGTGCAATTTCAGAACTTTATCCGCCATAATTGCTGGAGCATAAGATCCAAGGGCATTGAACTGAGAGGTGTATTTCACAACTAACATATCTGGAGCTTGACTGAAATTCTCAAACTCACTTAACTTCTGCAATCTGACTTCTGCCGGGTAGTACTGTTTCAGAAATGTTTCCCGGAAGATTCGCTATGTGATTGGTCTAGCAGCGGTCATGGCTGGCGAGACTGCTTCCCAACATTTAGCTGCCTTGTCTTCCAGGAAGGGCACTATCACGTCTACTTTTAGTGCATCCGGGACTTCCAACAGTCTCAACTGAGTTTCCACGCTTTTTAGCCAACTCTGGCTAACTTCAGGGTCAGCAGCTCCACTGAAGGTTGGACACCTGTTCTTGCGGAGGGATTCATAATGGAACTTTACTCCGTGCGGTGGTGGAGGTGGTGGTGGTTGATTGGCATTCAGGTTCACTAACCCTTGCAGTGTTGTTGCCACGATTGTGGCTATGACCATCAAATCTCCTTGATTAAGACTAAACTGAGGTGGAGGTACGTTGGCTTCGTCGTTAAGATTGTTGTTGTTGTTAGCATATCGGGTATTGCCGTTTTGTCTTGGTGGTCTACCGACCATTTCTTACAAGTTAAACGTTTCTAAGAATTTGACGTGCATAACGACAAGATTGGATAAATGAGTTATGCTGGAACAACTGAAGTTAATAAGTAAACATAACTTGAATATAGATGGACGACTGAGATTAATAAATAATCATAATTTTATTAATTTTCGAATGTAAAGAAACAACTGAATGAACAAAGCTACTGAATGGAAATAAATCATACTGACTGAAATAAAACAGCAACAATGGAAAGATAAACTCCTAGTAATAAGTAAAGGTCACTAAGAAACTCTAATCATCTATCTCTCCATCTCCTATGGCAGCTATAGGCTCATCGATCTCTATCGGCTCCTCCTCTTCTAGCTCCTCTTGCAGTAGCTCCACCATGTGAGTGAGCTGGGCATTCTCTGCATTAAGCTGGGCCACCTGCGTCTTCCACCCCTGAACATCTGCCTCTGCCTCGTCCAACAGATCTATGGTTCACTGGTGGCGCAGTTCGTACCCCCTCTTATTCTGCTTGATCTTGTTCTTCAGCGCTTCACCCTGTTGAGTCAGTTGATGGATCACCTTGGCAATGCAGCTTATAGCCTCGCTTAAATTTTCCAGTCTCTTTTTGCTCCTGGCATTCAGCTGTTTTTCTTCCTCCAATTCTTTTCGGTACCGGTCGATATCTTCTTGCAGCTTTTTCTCTCGATACAAGCCATGCTCTATGCCATCCCTCAAATCCATGTTATCTCCTCTTACCAACTCTCCTTGATAGATCGCCTTATTGAGTTGGACCCTTATGTCCTTCTTTTTCCGTGGCCAGAGTCTGAATTTCTTGTCTCTTATCGCCTAACCGGGCTCGAAGTCGCTTGATCAGGCGCGACTGATTGTCAAGGGCAAGCTGCTTCATACGGATGGCAGCTTGGGCAAGGGTGTGGGGTTGCATAGGGGTAGATGGAGCCATTTCCTGAAATCAAAAAATGGAAATGCTCAGAATCCAAAATAGACAGTATATAACAAGTGAGAATATGCAATATATATGAAATTTTCGAAATTTAAATAAATATATATTTTTTTCCAAAAATGGAAAGTTTGGAATTTGACATATCGGTTCGAAGCATATGTCGAGAGGATTCCAGAACAATTGACGGAATCGAATTCGGAATTTCCTACGAGAAGTTATAGGGTCTACGAATATTTCCTAAAACGGCAAAAACGACGTTTCGGAGGCCTAAACGGAAGAATTTCGCGATTTCACCCCCTACCTCACGACTTTAGGGTCGGTGAGTCTCGTTCGTTGGGCCGTTTCGGAGGGGATAGCATCGGCCTCGAGTTAAAATTCCATCGACGATTTTTTTTTTTTTGAAAATCGATTTTTCCACTCGGATTATGAACCTGGCGGCTCTGATACCCCTTAAATGTCACGCCCCGAGACCGGGGTTAGTTGACATCGGCGTTGTTTTACAACCACACAATTGAAAACAATAAGCCTCGTAGTACAGTATAAACCAAAAACCAGTTTATTATTCATAATTTCAACGAAATAAACACTGTCTTTACAAAACCGAAATCTCAAAAAGACGATAGAGTTAATGCGGAAACGTAAACTGCATAATAATAAACTTAAACTTAATCTAATTTCTTGAATCATCACCATCCCCAGAATTGTTCGGACTCTTCCTCCTCGAGTTCTTCTTCGGATTTCTCTGGGACAGGTTGTAAGGGGGGTGAGTATTTAAGAATACTCAGCAAGTGGGGGAATATCGAGCACAATAAAACAACATGCATAAATTTCGAAACACATGACTTGCATACATACTTCATAAACATGCATAACATTTACCATCCACTGTGATTTATCTAACTTTCTATGGTTTACTGACGTCAGTCCCTAATTTTTACTCCTCTAAGGGGGCGAGGCCGTATAGCGGTTATATCCCCCACCGCGTAAGGGTACGTCATGGTTGGGATTCCCACCCATATACAGTCGACTCCTCACAGTGTTTAAAACCGAATGACAACAACACAAGAAGGAGTAGGAAAAGAATTGTACTCGACCGTATTTTCAAAAACACACGAAGAATACATGATCAAAATTAATTCTTTAAAACAGACCACTTACAATATTTGAATGCTAGAAAAACAAAGATGCTTGGCTTCGGGATTTAGGTTGATTCTGGTGCTTGCTCGGACAGCGCTTCGGCTCGACTTTTAGGCTCACCTTGGGACGATATTTGAGCAGAGTTTTGGCTAGGGAGAGTTGCTGAATTCTCGAAACAGCAAGGAATTTCGAGATTTAGGGGTGTGAAGATTGATGGGGTGATGGGGTATTTATAGGTGAGGAGAGTTTAGCTAAATTTGGCGCTAAAATCATACCAAAATTCATGTCAAATCTCCTATTATTTGACTCCAAAATCCTTGCCATATTTTCGAAAATATTGTGGCCAAGTGAGGGGATTTATTCCCTAACCAATGCCCTCCATTATTTTCGAAAATATGATGCCCAAATTCCATTTATTTTCGAAAATATCATGCCTAAATTCCTTGATCTCCTTGAATTACTTCATCTTATTTCCTTGCATCTTGTATGTTATACCAATTTGCCATATTTCCTTCCCAAAATTTAAAATTGTGCATGCTTTAAGGTGGATATAATTGTCTAGGCCACAAAGATATCATCAATAATTATTTCCCATAGCATATCTCATTTAATACAAAAGAAATCTTATACCCAAATTCCTTACCACTTAATAATTATGTCAATGAAAGATTCGGTTCTCACACGTAACAGTCAAGTCTCCTTGCCTCAGGGTCATAAACTCCCTAGTCAACCTGGAACGCACCTCGTCAGTAAAATATTTAGAGTAGAATACCTCTGTAAAGCGCGTCCAGCTCATAGTGGCCACATTCAAGGCTACAGATGCTCCTTCCCACCATAAGCGGGCGTCTCCTCCAAACAGATAAGTCGCACAATGAACTCTGTCCTCATCTCCAAGCCCCATGAACTCGAAGATAACCTCAAGGGACTTAATCCAGCCCTCGGAAATCATGGGATCTGTCGTTCCTATGAACTCCTTCAGTCTCATCTTCATGAATCGCTCATAGGTAGCCTCAGGCCCCGTCAGCCTGGCTACCCCGGCCAGCATCTGGGCGTTCATGTCCGGTGGAGGGGGTGGTGGTAAATCTCTCTCCTGCCTATGATCCTCACCGTCCTCATGACGATGCTCATCGTCTCTCATGCGCTCAGGAATGCGTCTAGGAGGCATATTGTTCCATACATATAACCCATACGTAACCAACATGCATAATTCCATTATTTCTTTAAATTTAAATAAATACTGCATAATCATAATCTTGACATAAAACATTTCATGAAATCATGCTGTTAAAATATTTCACGCTTTAAACGAAATGCGTAAACGTAAAACTTACAGACCGAAGACGTGACTTCATGAGCTTCTCGAGATCAGTAGTAGTACAACCCTTTACAAGAACATAGGCTCTGATACAAACTGTAGAGGCCCGTATTTCGTATTCGTAATTTTTGCGGAATTATTTAAAATTTTTCTCTTTAACAAAAATAACATGCATCATGCAAAAATAAACTGATAAATAAGTTTAACTTTAAAAATAACAGCGGAAGAAATTATTTTGTTTTAAAACAACAACTTAAAGAAATAAATATCCAACATATAAAAATTGAGTTTGAACAAGAAATTGTGAATGAACTGAAACATGAGGTCCTCGGGTTCCTACTACTGCCGATCCAAGCTAGCTCACTGGTCCCCGCCCTCGGTCCCGACTTCATCAGTACCTACAACAATCTAGTATAGTGAGTCTAAAGACTCAGCATGCATATATCGTGAATAACAAGTAAATATCTCATAAAACCGCATGCAACGTAAAAATATCGTATCGTAAAGCGTAAGGTAAAAATCGTGTCAGTGAATAATTATAAATACGTGCATATCTGAAAATTGTACGTAAAAGATTTGCTCGAGTTAGAACTATGTCATAAAATTTCATATCGTAATTTTTCTGGTAGAGATAATGTTCTATGCAAGTGGCCCATAACATAACATAACATGCACATCTGATCAAACTAAACCACAGTATACTAGGCGGTAGAGATCATCACAGCCCTTGTACTGGATATCCGTACCCATACATAATCGTAAATCGGTCGTAAGTCACCGGGTGAAGCAATCCCATAAGCGTAAGGTGGCCACAAATCATATCGCATATATCTAAAAAATAAACATTTTATATTTTATGAACGTAATATAATTATAACCCTGTTTTACCGAATGAGTTGGATCGTTCCCAGGCTCGCTGCGACCTAATTCTAACATGAGAATATGCAAATAAACTTAACATGACCAACACTTCATAATCGAACTAGAAACGAGACAATTACGCTCAACAAACGTAGTACTTCAACCATGGCTTCGTACCATGCCGAACCCAACATTGAACCATCGTTTAGCCATGATTAAAATACTCCAAAAATGCTGGAAAACATATCCCTAGGGCTGTAATACACGAAAATTGTGCATGGAGGCCAAAATTGTAAAACGCTCTTTCGAGAGTCACTTTGGCACATTGCACCGTAAATTCTCGTACGACCTCTAAACTTAACCAAATCACAAACGGCCAAAAACATTACCTTCCTAACTCATTGAGGTACTGTGCATTCCAAGTCCATAGACTAAAATTTGACCAAGATCTCAAACACCACCTCTTAATCGAAGCCATGCTGCTATCAAATGCACGATGGCAGCAGCTGCGCTTGCTGTGTTTGTTTACGAGGCTAATGATCATTGGGGCTTGAACCACCGACCAAAGTCTCTTACCAACATCCTAAGGAGTGGCTTGAACCCTGGCTAAGGGCACTAGGCCAACCACATTCCACCCAAGCGCCTAGGACAACACAAAGCTCAAACCGAGAACACAGAAAAATTCTGTACCATGCAATTGTTTGGATCGCTTGCTGTCATGTGTCGTTCCAGTGGTATATGATCGACCATGGCTCAATCTAGACATGATGAAGTGTTGTATGAACCAAGGTTAAGGGCTAAAAGCCAAACAAGATCCATCCAAAACCTCAAAGTCGAAACTCACTCACAAAAATCAGAAAATGAAACCGAGGGACATGTGTTCGTTTTGTTTTAAAAATCGATGGGACCATGAACCAAGCCTTGAAAGGCCATCTTTGTCACGTCCTAGACATGCTAAGGGAAGGTCCTAACCATGGTTACAGGCCCAAAAGCCAACCAAAATTCGAACTTCCTTGAACAATCAAAACCAGAAATTTCGAGACTCAACTTGCAACTTATGGTGGAGTTGCTGTCGAGTCTTGAATCCAGCGAGTTGGGGGCTTAAACTAATGGACCAACATGATCCTAACTCACCCTAGTACATGCATAGATGCAGCCTTGGGTGCCTGGAAATCGAGCCAACCTCCTGAACCACAAAACAAGCCAAAACAGTGAGGCACAAGGAGGACCGGAAAAATTACTGCACAGATTTTTAAAAGAAGTTGCTGCCATAATTTTCGAAATGCTTCATGAATCATGATCACAACATGGTTTAAAAATATGTATAAGACTTGATTGAAGAGGAAAAAAATGACATATACATGCCTGGGATTTTGATGAATAAGAAAATAAACACTACGACGACACGGCGCGGAGGAGACGAAGTTGCTTTACTTTCTTGATTCTTGTGTTGAAGGTCACGATTTTCAGCAGCTATTCTCTTCTGAATTTTCGAATGAGAGGGGGTGAAGGAGTGTTAAGGAATGAAGGGGGCTACTAGGAAAATAAAGCAGTCAAAAATGCTTTGGAATGAAGTTTCCAATGAGGAGATGGAATGATACAAAGAATTGATTCTCCTCCCCTTTCTAAGATGTTTGAACATAAGGGAATAGATTGGCTAACTTATTGGTTTAATTAAGTGCATGAAATTGCTTAATTATTAATTATTGAGGATTTAAAATGAGGGAATTAACTATGCCATGAAAGGATTAAGGAAATATACCAATAGAGAGTTGCCAAAACAAGCATGATTTGTTTGATTAAAGGAAGGGCCGAAATTATTCTTATTAAATGAAGGTGAATATTGCTTAATTATTGAATTTTAACTCTTTAAAGTTTTAAACACTTATTATGTATTTTAGTGAATTAATAAATTGATTTAGGATAGTAAATTTTCTTGCATGCATGGCTAGGTCTTATCATAAATTTACTAACATGTTAGGTTACAATTTCTTAAATAAAATAGGCCTAGATTAATTTATCACTATTGGTTACACATTTTAATTTAGGCTTTTAATTAAGTATTGGACATAAAAGAACTTATTTACTAACTTAACTCCAATTAATTAAATAAATCCTTTAAACATTCTTTTTCATTAAAATAAATTACTCCGTGGCTTAAATTAAATTTAGGAATATTTTCTTATTATTGGTTTTATCTCAATACTCCAACTTCAGTCCGGCCTCGCTTATTTATCCGAAAAGATAAAAACTAAACTTCTGCGTTTAAAATAAATAATCATGACGTAACAAATTTTAAAATGAATCGAACCCTCATGCATGCATAAAAATCATTTTAATTTAAATAATAGTAATTATGCATGGACTTATACGTAATCTGATTTGTCGGGTTCTACATACTCAGTTCATGAGGTCCATGAAAATCGCTGGAGCATTCGTCAGTCCAAATGGCATCACTAAGAACTCGTAATGCCCATATCTAGTTCTGAAGGCCGTCTTATAAACATCTGCATCTTTCATCTTCAGCTGGTGATACCCCGATCGAAGATTTATCTTAGAGAACACTGTGGCTCCCTGCAACTGGTCGAACAAGTCCTCGATCCTTGGGAGTGGGTATTTATTCTTGATTGTTACCTTGTTCAATTCTCGATAATCGATAAACAGCCTCATACTCCCATCCTTCTTCTTTACGAAGAGTACTGGTGCGCCCTATGGTGAGAAACTAGGGCGAATGAATTCTTTGTCTTGAAGCTCCTGAATCTGCTGCTTGAGCTCTAACATCTCAGCTGGGGCTAAACGGTACGGTGCCTAAGAGATTGGTACAGTGCCTGGCACAAGGTCAATGGAAAACTCCACCTCTCTCTCTGGCGGAAGGCCTGTGACGTCATCTGGAAAGACGTCAGGAAAATATCTGACCACCGGTACATCAGTTATAGCCGGAGTGGGCACGTCAGGTGCAGACACAATGCTGGCAAAGAAAGCCTGACAACCCTTGTGCATAAGTCTCCGCGCTTGCATGCAAGAAATCATGCGAGGAAAACTCCTCCATCTAGCTGGTTCAATGAGAAACTGCTCCATGCCCAAAGGTCTTAACACTGACCTTTTCTGGAAATCGATAAGAACTATGTTCTTTGTCAGCCAATCCATTCCCAAAATGATATCAAACTCTGGAATCGGCAACACAATCAAATCGGCATACACTAGGTGGCCTTGCAGCTCGAGATCAATGTCCCTGACCACGCTAGTAGCTGACAATTCTTCCCATGATGGGACTGTCACTGAATAGCTCACGTCAAGTCCAATAGACTTGACATCCAGGTGACTAGCGAATGTCTTTGAAATAAAAGAGTGGGTGGCTCCTGAGTCTATCAGGGCCTTTGTGGCTACTCTCTTTATGAAAATGTTTCCTTGTGAGACGTCCGCACAACAAAAAAATTTATATCCCAACAATTCTATTCTTAACCTCAAGCACACTAGAAAACCTCTACCCAAGATCCCAAAATACTACTAGCACACTAATAACCCCGATTAAAATTTGAAACATGCATGGCAAAACAATACTGCGCTTATTTAAATAAGTTTACCAGTCAGTAATGTTGTGTCTGGGTTCGCCTCTTGAGCATGCATGGCGAACACTCTTCCCTGGGTCGGCTGCCTCCACTGTGGGCATTCCTTCAGCATGTGGTCACTGGCTTCACATTTAAAGCACTTTCCTGACCCATATAAACATTGTCCTGGGTGTTGACGATTGGACTTCGGGCACACCTGGTGCTTACTCGGCCTCTGGGTGACTTCTGCTGAGGGACAGGACCCTTGCCCTTCGGTGGTCCCTGAAATGGATTCTTCCCTCGCTGTCCCTGGAAGGGCCTCTTGAACTGAGGTCGCTCTTGCTGCTGCTGCGGTGCATAATAGGGCCTCTTGCCCTGTCTGTCAACCTCAATATCTTGCTGATCCTGTTCTGCCGCCAAAGCTCTAGACACGGCAACTGTATAGGTAGTAGGACCAGCAACCCTCACATCACGGCGCAAGATCGGCCACCACCCATCCATGAAATGCCTCACCTTCCCCTGGGGGCATCATTAGCTATCAGGGGCACAAAGTGACACCACCTTTCAAACTTTCTGACAGAGTCTGCCACGCTGCTGTCTCCCTGATGCAGCGTCATGAACTCCCTACTCAATCTGGATCGTACTTCTTCAGTGAAGTACTTGGAGTAAAAGACCTCCTCAAAGCCATCCCAGGAAAGGGTCTGCAAATTCATTGCTACGGATGCGCTCTCCCACCACAGTCTGGCGTCCCCGGTCAGTAGAAATGTGGCACACCTGACCCTATTTGCATCTTGCAGCTCCATAAAGGTAAAAATCACCTCGATGGATTTAATCCATCCCTCAGCTATCATATGGTCAGTGGTTCCCGAAAACTCCTTTGGGCTCATCCGCCTGAACCTCTCGTACACCGTCTCTGGTCTAGGCCTAGCCCCCGTATAAACTGCAACATGGTTCCCCGCAAATTGAGCAAAGAACTGAGTAATACCTGTAAGCATCTGTGCTTGCATATCTGGCGGTGGAGGAGGAGGAGCGTCTCTCCCCTCCTCTCGGGCCTCTCTGTCATCTTCTCTTGCTTCCCGGTTAATCAAGCGTCTAGGAGGCATACTGTTCCAACAATTAACCTAACACGTAAACCCAATATGCATGAACATACTATCAACAGCATAAGATGCACGTAATCTGAACTTAAAACATGGACATGCTGAAATCATGACTTAATGCTTAATACATAACATAATTCAAAACCTTAAAACTTACAGACTTGAGGTGCGGCTTCGTGAGCTTCTCGCAACTGGCAGTAGGCATAACCCTTTACAAGAACACCGCTCTGATAGCAACTGTAACGTACCGTACTTTTAACTACTTTAAAATTTGTGAAAAAATAAAATTTTTTATAAATAAATCGTGAACCTTCAAAATTTGATAAAACAAACTGTTAATCGCAAAGTAGTTGCACAAAAGATCTCAAAGTAAAGTTTGCCAAATGTATTTGTTTAAAATCTCATAACTAGTAACATAAATAAGAGTATTTTAAAACATTCATAAAAAAGTTAAAACATGGCGGTCCTCGGATTTAGCCTCCCGCTCAGTCCAAGCCAGCTCACTGGTCCTTACCCCTCGTCTCCTCAAATGCATCCTCACCTACATCGATAAAGTCTAGTGAGTCTAAGGACTCAACATGTATAAACTGGGAGTAAGGAGTAATACGTAATAAAATCACATGCAACTTTAAAATAGAACGTACATACTTGAACTTGAACGTGCGTATAAAAGCTTGAACTTACATACATAACATAGATGTGCCATAACATGAAACTTTTCTTAAACATGCTTGCATACTTGTACATACATAAACATACATAAACTTCATCATTTTGCATAGAGGCATGTTTCAAAGAAAGTGATCCATACATAAATACGCCAGATCAGATTAAACCACAGTACTGGGCTGACGGGGAAGATCCACTGCCACATACATGAGATCCCCATTCATGCTTTAACGGGTGGATTGGTCCCTGGTCATGATTTACCGCTTTCCAATCCTGATCTAAACCCGTTCATTCTTTAACGGGGTGGATTGGTCCCTGGTCATGATTTACCGCTTTCCAATCCCATACATAATTTGGTCACAAGACATTTAGCATACCTCAAAAACTTAAAAGTATTTTCTTTGCACGTCGAACATACTTATTTGGCGTTGATGGATTCGTTGGATCTCGCTTGGGGCCACTGCTGACACAAACTAACATGAATTTCAACACTTAACTTGCATAACTTAGACGTAGGTATTTGTGCTCACCACTGAAATAAATAAATCGCTTATGACATTCTAGATCACTCGTGACTTGACCTCGTTTAATTATCGTATTAAACCATAGCATAGAACCCCAAAAAAAATCTCAAAGGGAAGCCTAAACTATTCCCAAACATGAGGTACACGGACCCCGTGCCCAGGTCCATCTCCGGGTCCGTGTAGGTACTGTAAAATGCGTGTGAAGGAAAGGGAAGGCACGGACCCCGTGTCCTAGGTTCGTGTAAGGGTCCGTGTAGGCTCTGGAAAATGACACCTCGATGGAAACAAGGGCACGGACCCGTGCCAGGGTCCGTATACCTGCGGGAGGAGTAAACCCACGAAAATTTTTGTGCTTGTGACTCGTTCTCCCTAACTCGATCATCCCGACCATGATTCGACACCTCGAGACCCATCCTAGGATACTATAACCCTGACTCAAGCCTACATAGTTGTCCCAAAACAACTACGCATGACAAGTACACAACAAACCTGTGAACACGCCTTTTGGCAACAAAACGATTTTTACGACTACTCATTCTCCAAAATTCCTAACGATGCGAAATGAATCAACAATAATCATCCCAACCTCATTAACGATATACCTAAACGCAGCAGCATTCACCCGTCGATCCCCAACGAATCCTGTAACAATAAAACTTCAAGAACACATCAATAGCATAATTTTCAGAAAACGCAGTTCGAGCAGTCCAATGAAAATCACCATAACTCACTCAATTTTTATCAAAATATTTTGAATTTTATATTAAATCGAAGGTATCAAAAAGTTCTACGTTTCATATTTGAAATTATTCCCAAATTCTCGATCGAAAAATCGCAGTTTTCAAAAATACAGTGAAAAAAAAATTTAGATCTAAAAATTATTTCAGAACTGATCCAACCAATTTTCTGCTCAAACTATGAACATCATACATGAATTTTACGCTTAACAAACATCAACATAAATATTATGAAGAGATCGACGCAGGAACAACAGAATATACGTGCCTTTTGTTAATTAAAAGTACCGAAACAGCGATACCGACGCGGAAATGGAGCGAGGTTTGATCCGGAACGAACGTGGCCCTATTTTCTTTGAAAAAAACCTCGCGAAAGTGAGCTGGAAGGTTGAAGGGGAGGGGGTGCTGCTGCTCTATCAAGAACCCTAAGTTTTCTATGCTCTCAAAATAATAAAAATCTGAAACGTGATTGTGTGTGTGTGTTTTTACGTGAGTGTGTGTGTGTAAATAGGTGTCTGCGTGAGTTTAGTAATTAGGGTGGGTAGATAATTTGCTTAATTACACACTTAACAACTAATTAATATACTAACACTCCTCTAATTTTAATAAATCACAAAAAAATTAAAAAAATAAAATGCAAACTTGCTAAACTTTAAAAGTTTTAAAATTCTAAAATTCCTAAATAAATAATTTAGGCTTTAAATGTTGAAACTTATTAAATAAATTAATATGCCCCAACCTTAACTTAAAAATAAAATACCACGTTTTAAAATTGTCAAAATCGTCACCGATCTCTATTTCTCGATTCCGCATCGAATAATTTCCTGAAACATGAAACTCGAGAAACTATTTTAATGTGCATCACAAAAACATTAAAATAATGCAATTAAATAAATCATGCATCACTAAAAGTCATTTTAACTTTAATAAATTATTTAACAATGAAATAAATGCATTGAGTTTTATGTGTACTGATTTTGGGCTCTACAGAATATCCTCTTGAAATCCTCCCAAGATAGTGTCTCTAGATTCACCCCTCGCTCCGCTCCCTCCCACCATTAGGAAGCATCGTCTTTAAGTAGATAGATGGTACAACGAACTTGGTCAGCATCCTCCATATCCATAAACGTAAATATCACCTATAAAGATTTAATCCATCCCTTAGCCACGAATGGATCAGTAGTGCCAGAAAAATCCATGGGATCCATCCTCCTAAATCGTTCATTGACAGCTTCCGATCGGACCCTCACACCATTTCCCACGTGCTGCTCTAGTAAACAAGTCATACCGGCTAGTACACGGGCACTAACATCCTGATTAGGTGGAGGCTGTATAATCTCCTCCTCCTGCCTATCCTCATTATCACTAAGAAGAACCCATCTAGGAGGCATCTCTACACAAATCATCCATACCACGTAACCAACATACATTTAACATTTTAAATGAAGCAAGCATCTAACTGTCTATATCATGTATCAGAAAAGCATTTAAAGTTCAACAAAAAATCTGAAGCAGTAAAAAGTCACAGACTTGAGGCGTGTTTTTTTGAGCTTCTCAGAGTGGTAGTAACACAATCCTTTAGGGATCCTTGGCTCTGATACCAACTAAAACGTCCACTAATTTTAATCCTTAGAATCCTACTAATTTTTTTAAACATAAAATTCAAAATACATATTTAAAATGACTTAACATCCCACATCAAAAAATAATTTAACATCTAAAAATTTAAAGGGTATAAAATCCCTAACTCGTCAATTAACAAAATCCTACGTACACCATTTAACATGATCGACACTAAATTAAAAATAAATCATAAAAATCTCTATTTAAATCATTAACATAATCTTTAAAACTTTGACTGTCAAGCTAATGCGGAAAAAAATGTCCCTCAGGAGCGTGCTGTTGGACTCTATCCACGCAAGCGTCAGTACCTCCCTCAATCTCATCCTCACCTGCAACATTCAAACCTAATAAGTCTAATAACTCTGAACGTTCTAAAAATGATTAACACATAATACATATTCAAACACATGCATTAAAAATCATACTTTTATACAAAATAATCTAGCATAAATTTGTAAGCATAATTTAATCAAAAATCG
The DNA here is from genome assembly GCF_025594145.1 of Primulina tabacum. Lineage (NCBI taxonomy): Eukaryota > Viridiplantae > Streptophyta > Magnoliopsida > Lamiales > Gesneriaceae > Primulina > Primulina tabacum. The sequence goes on from NC_134552.1 coordinate 23,649,515, forward strand.
TCAATTCATACAACTTTCAATCATTTATCATTTTGGGTGAAGTTTGATCTTTGAAAGTTACTAGCTGTATGAAATGTCCACTACTCGTTTTTTTTAAAAAACCTAGAATTTTTTTTTTCTTTTCTATCTAAAAATTTCGGCCGAATGCACTAATACACATATATATTTTACAATAACTTTGCACCATTTTAAAAATAAAACAACCAACTATATTTGAAAACTCAAAGGAAATAATTCGAAACATAAAATCGTCAATCGTTAACAAACCTAAATTAGCAATATTTCGAAATAGAGCTAATTCTAACACCCTCACCAAAACCACTCAAAAAGCATCATAAAAATCTTTAACGTAAACTTTAAATCATAAATGTGAAAAACTAGTGCTGGTCCTCGGGTTATGTGCACCTTCAGTCCAGTAAGATCAACCATCAAGTCCCTCAACCAAATCACTATCATGCTCGCCTGCATCAATCACACCTAGTGAGTCTATTGACTCAGCAAACAATAATCTTGGTAAAAAATAATTCATATACAATCACATGAAAATGTGAAAATACTTTTACTTAAAATAACATTTCATGAACATGAAAAAATTTTTCTTTCATCATAAACATTTTCCTTTTCATCATATACATATATGTTTTCCTTTTCGTTGAATTCAGATTGTTAATTGTGAATTTCATATCAGCTGAAGGACGATGGATCCATCTACGTGTAACCACAGTACTGGGCGGAGGGGACATCAGCGACACTCTCACCCGTCAACTGAGCATTGGCCTTAGATATTATCATATCATCATAATCATCGTATCATCATAATCATCGCATTAGTCACAATTACTTCACCTCTTCAACTTTTCGTATTTTCATCACTTATAAAAATCTAAGAATATATATAAAAATCATTTTTCTTTTAAACCAAGCATGCAACATATCTTTTAGCATTAACGTTTCATCATAAAATCTCGTAAACATTTAAAATAAACATATTAACATAATTACAACATTAACGGCACTGCCAGGACTGTTTACTATTTTTCAGATGTAAAATGATCGTTTTACCCCTAAACATAAAATTTCTCTATTTTGACTTTTTTTGCTTTCGTTGACGCTAGACCATCTCAAATAATTATTTAAGCTAAAATTAAATTTCTTATATTTTTATTTAGCTTAAATTCATGGCTTTTTATTTAATTTCTTAATTATTAATTCGTAGAGCATTTAATCCCGAATTAATTCAAACTTTAATATTAAATTCTCAAATTTTAAACATGGACTTTTTATTCCTAAATTACCCTCATGCAACATGAATTGACCCCCGTGGACCATGGTTCGACAATTTAGCCTATTAACTCCATAAAACCGAACCCTAGCTATTAACCTCTAGCCAACTCTCGGTTTCATCGAGCCAAGCCCGAGACACCTTGAGCCAACCCCTGACCAGACCTCCATAGGACCCTACTTACTAGCCCTGACCCCCTGAACCAGCCCCTAGCATGCTGTAACCTCCTACACGAAGAGATGATCATGCGCGAGTTCCTTCATCTTTGCGCCTATGAACCCTATCGCACTGGGACTCCTTGCTGAGCCACCACTCGAGCCCAGACCCTCGTGACCCTCACTAGACCTCCACTAGACCTAGCGTGGACGCTCTGGCCCGGCCGCAATCTCCCCTACTCCCGCTGTTATTTCTCGGTTGGCTTGGGAAGAGTCCTAGCTCGCTTGAACTCTTCCCTAGCTATCGTGCTCGAGTCCTAGCATGTCTAGGACTCCTTATCACACCCAAAAATGCCTAGGTCCAGCCCTAGTCAAGCCCTGGCCGAGCCATGCAATGGTTCCCCCTCAACAGAAGCCTTGAGAACCATACCAGCAATAATTCGTTCAAGCCTTGTTCCTCAATTGTACAGCCGTGGTCCGTTCTTTTCTAGGCCCTTAAACCCTCCTAAACGTAACTCTTTTGGTGTCCCTATGATGGTATCCCCTCCATGCAATAATATCATGCTTTTTGAACCATGAAATCATATGTTATTCACATGTCAAGGCATAAAAAAGAAAATAATCATAAGGTAAACATGTTTTACATGAAAACGTAATTCAAACATGTAATATGGTGTGATAGATGAGAAAGAGGAGATTTATGGCATGCCTTTTCGTAATTTACGCACGAAAACATTTTAGCAATGCGAAGAACGACGACGTAAAAACCTAGGCTGATTTTTCCTTGGAAGAACTGAGGATTTCCTACTGAAATTCTCATGTGTGCGTATGTTTGTTGGCGCTAGGAGTCTTGTGTGTGTTGTGTGTGTGTTGGGCGTGTGTATGTGGTTTAGCTTTAGGCCTTTTAAGCTTATTTATTTGATAAATACACAAGCGTTCAAACTTGGACCAATTAGCATGACTTACTAGGCCCATTAAGCCCATTTGTGTATATTTAAAATATTTTGTTTAGGAAGATAGTGAAAATATTAGTCGAGTTCTCAAAAAGTTCATATTTTCGTCGAAAATCGAATACCGTTAAAAATTACGACTCAGCATATAAAATCACCTCAAAACACTTTTTTTTCAAAAATATCATTTATCATCAGCCTAATTTTAAATAATTAAAAAAAATTATTTAATAAAAATATTTTATCCTTTTCAGGCATTGGTCTCCGTTCCTCGATCGCATCTCGAGTAACCTTTAAAAATGCAGTTTTCGAGCATTCTTGTAGAAAGTACATTTTATGCATGTAACCATGCACATTCTATTTATTAAATTAAAATAATTTAATTAGCTATTTTCCATTTTTCCTATATTTGCATGCAGTTTGACTACGCCATCTTAATTTTGGACCTTACAATTCCTCCCCCCTCTCCTGAATAAAATTTCGTTCTTGAAATTAGAACTTACCAAATAACTCCGGGTAGAGACTGCTCATGTCCCTATCGGTTGCCCAAGTAGCTTCTTCCTCCGAGTGATTTAGCCACTTAACATTGATCATTGGTGTAACTCTGTTTCAGAGTCTTCTTTCTTGCCTAGCCAAGATTTGTATGGATCTTTCCTCATAAATCATGGTTGGAAGTCAATTGCAGAGGTTCATGATTTAGTACATATGAAGGGTTTGACATGTACTTTCGCTACATAGATATGTGGAACACATTGTTTGCTCCGGATAGCATCGATGGCAATGCCACTTTATAGGCTAGTGTCTCAATCATCTCCCAAATCTCAAATGGTCCTATGAATCTTGAACTAATTTTTGCTTTCTTGGCAAATCTCATAACAACCTTCATAGGTGATATTTTCACAAAAACATGGTCGCCTACTACAACTCTAGCTCTCTTCGTCGCTTGTCGGCATAGCTTTTCTGTCGACTTTGTGCAGTCTTCATTCTATCTCGAATTTTAACTCATAGCTCTGTTTTTTGCTTGATCAAGTCCGGACCAAATTCTAATCTTTTACCAACCTCGTCCCAATGTATGGGTGATCTACACTTCCTCCCATAAAATGACTCATACGAAGCCATCCATACAGATGATTGATAGATAGCATTTTAGGTAAACTCCACTGGTGGCAACTTCGGTTCCCAACTTCCTTGAAAATCAATGACACAAGCTCGAAGTAGATCCTTCAATATTTGGATCACTCACTCGGATTGACCATCAGTTTGAGAATGGAATGTTGTACTGAATAATAATTTAATCTCATCGCTACATGCAACTCTTCCTAGAAAGATGATGTAAATCTCGGATCTCTATAAGAAACAATAGATATAAAAATCCCATGCAGACGAACTATCTCTGGAATATATAATTTGGCATACTATGTCATAGTGAAGTCGTCTTGATAGGTAGAAAATGCGCTGGTTTCCTAAGACGATCCACTATCACCCATATAGCATTAAACTCTTTGATAGTCCTAGGTAATCCCACAACAAAATCCATGGTGATATTTTCTCACAAAATCCATGGTGATATTTTCTCATTTCCACTCGGTAATAGGAAATGCCTTGAGTTTTCATGCTGGCCTCTGATGCTCGGCTTTAACTTGTTGACATGTCAAACAGTCAGACATAAAACGTTGGATATCTCGCTTCATGCCCGACCACCAATACAATAATTGAAGATCCTTGTATATCTTCGTGCTTCCAGGATGAATGGAATATGGGGTGTCATGGGCTTACTTCATAATGACCTCCCTCAAAGAATCACCACTAGGAACCCAAAGTCGATCTCAATATCGTACTATATGATCCACCTCAGAATACAGCTTCTAGTTCTTGGCTTCATCTCTCACTATACACTTTTTAAATTTCTCATCAGAAGACTGTCTCTCGCGGATTCTATCTTTCAAATTCAATTGTACTGTCATGGTGGCAAGATTAGGGGCCTCGCCCCTAGCATACAATGTAAGCTCCAATAGCTATATCTCGAACTGCAGAGGTTTCTAAAGTAATAATTGAGTAATAACCGATGTCTTCATACTCAATGTGTCCACTACTACATTAGCTTTTCTCGGATGGTAGCTAATGTCATAGTCATAGTCTTTTACCAACTCAAGCCATCTTTGTTGCCTCATATTCAACTCCTTTTGTGTGAAGAAGTATTTCAAACTTTTATGGTCGGTGAAAATCTTGCACTTCTTCCCATACAAATAATATCTCCAAATCTTCAATGCAAATACCACTGCTGCAAACTCAAGATCATGAGTGAGGTAATTTTTCTCGTGGACTTTCAACTATCTAGATGCATATGCTATAACTCTATCGTCTTGCATCAGAACTGCACCCAAACCAAGTTTCGAAGAGTCAGTGTAAAGAACATACTCTCCTAGTCCCCATGGAATTAATAAGACTAGCACTGAAATCAAAGATTGATTCAACTTATCAAAACTCTCTTGGCACTCAGATCCGCATATAACTTCGCATTCTCCTTCGTCAAGGCGGTAATTGGTACCGATATAGATGAGAATCCTCGAATGAACTTTCGATAATAGCCGGATAGTCCCAAGAAACTACGGATCTCGGTTACGCTCTTTGGTACGGGCAATGCTTTCACTGCTTCCACTTTGCTTGGATCAACCTCCACCTCATTTCTAGAAATGATATGGCCTAAGAACGCCACCCTCTCAAGCCAAAACTCACACTTACTGTACTTTGCATATAATTTCCTATCTTGCAGTACTTGCAGTGTTGTCCTCAAGTGCCGACTTTGCTCCTCTTTACTCTTCGAATAAATCAAAATATCATCGATGAAGACTATAACAAATTGATCCAGATACGGCTGAAATACGCGATTCATGAGACCTATGAAGATCGCTGGAGCATTGGTAAACCCACATGGAATGACCATAAACTCATAATGCCCATAAAGAGTCTTAAAAGCAGTCTTATGTACATCGGACTCCTTCACTTTCAAATGATGGTATCCAGAACGAAGATCTATCTTTGAAAATACTGATTCTCCTTGTAATTGATCAAATAAGTCTACAATTCTTGGTAGAGGATATTTATTCTTGATAGTGACTCTATTCAGCTCTCGATAATCAATGCAGAGTCGCATGCTACCATCCTTCTTCTTCACAAGCAATACCGGTTCACCCCACGATGAACAACTAGGGCAAATAAAACCCTTGTCTAACAGTTCTTGAATTGGATCTTTTAGTTCTTTCATTTCGGCAGGTGCTAGAAGATAAGTTTCTTTAGAAATGGGTATAGTTCCCGGCATCAACTCAATAGAAAATTTCACCTCACGATCAGGTGGAATGCCAGAAACGTCCTCAGGAAAGACACTAGGAAAGTCTCTGACTGATATCAACATCCTCTAGCTTCTGACTGGTAGGGGCTATGTTGTGTAGTGTCTCATGCTAGAAAAGCTTGGCATCCTTGTCTCATAAGTTTCCCTGCGCGCATACAAGAGATAATGTGCGGCATTTTCTTGTTCCTTGCCGCTTCAAAGACAAAAGATTTCCCACTAAGCGGTCGAATAGACACTGTCCTCTACCAAAAATATATCGAACCTTCATTCACTGATAACCAATCCATGTCAAGTATAATGTCAAATTTGGGCATAGGGAGTACGATGAGATCTGCCCGAACCACATCTCTTTGTAAACGAAGCTCTAGATTCTTCACAATGCTCGTAGTGACCATTTGATCATCGAAAGGAATATAAACTTTGAAACCTAATCTCATATCCTAAGGTATAATATTCAGTCGCTTGACGAAAGTCTCGAATATGAAATAAGTGTGTATCTCCCGAATCCAGAAATGCATAAGTAGCTATACCTAGAATGAATATCCTTCCTACGACGAAAAAGCTTTTAAACCACTTCATGTTGAAGCTTAAGTGGTTTCTATCATTATTTTCACAAAATTTTTATGAAGATTAGTGATTGGACCCTATTATTTCTAAGAAAATTCACAATTTCCCACTTATATTTTCGAATAATTTAATTTTAACCCTTCATTTTTTTTTGAAATTTATATTTTAGTACCCAAGATTTTTGAAAATTGCTATTTTGGCCTCTTAGATTTCAATGTTTGCATTTTTGGTCCCTTTATTTTTGTAAATATTATTTTCGGTCCTTAAACTTTCCGAAATTTCATTTTATTCCCTCAAATTTTCGAAAATATCCAATCATGCCCAAGGCTTTGATTTTTCTCAATTTAAGCCGAAAAACTTTCATTTTGAAATAATTACCTTACTTACATAATTAAAGCTCATAATTCAAGTCCATTTTCTATGGTTTCCATTGTCGTGTCTTAATTCCAACTAAGGTTAAAACGACCTCGAAATATTTTTTTTTCTAATCTTAAATCATAAATTCTAAATTACAAAATAAAATAATTTAACATAATCATGAATAATAATAATTTAATAATTTAAATCTCAAGTGCATAAAATAAATCCCAAATCATCGACTAACCAAAATTTCTAAATAGACCTTTAAAAAGATAGGGTAACAATAAAATTAACCATTTAATTATCTCTAATAAATATCATTGACATAATCTTTAAATCCTTAATCTATATAGCTAGTGCGGAAACATAAAGACCCTTGGGTGTGTACTGCTACACTCGATCGACTCAATCGTCACCGCCTCCAAAATTCATCAAATATTGCATCATACAAACCAAGTGAGTCTAAAGACTCAACACGTTCTCAACATGGATAACAAATACTATATATACAATTACATGCATTAAAAATCATATTCTTATTTAAAATAATCTTTTAATCATAAATGAACCATTAAAAATCATTTGAGCATAAATAAATCATTTTATAAATCATTTAAAAATAGCTTTAATCATCATCATGAATCATATATCGTAAAAATCATTTTAATCATAAGCTTTCAATCATATATCATTTTGGGTGAAGTTTGATCCTTGAAAGTGAATAGCTTTTATCCTTTGGTCGACTGCAGTCTTAGCTCCACATGGTCCATGGGGTGTACACTAGGCTCCACCGTGGAAATACGATCGTCGGGGTCCTCTGGGGCCTTTTCTCATACATGGGTTCCCTCTTGGGCCTTGGCCCGTAAACGTGGTTTCTCTAGGGGCCTTGGCCCGTATATGGGTTCCCTCTTGGCCTTGGACCCTCACGTCATCCCCACAAAATCATATGTCATATATCATATCTTTTGTCACAGTCAATTAATATCCATCAAAAATATTTTCCCGTTCCTTAAAAATCATAAGATAAGAAAGATTTCCAAAAATAGCATTTTAAACAGTATAATTTGACAGCTTTACCATAAATCATAAAAATACATGTTATCATCAAAATCATCATTTTAAATCATATAATATCATTTAACATGTGTTATAATCCTTCGAGAAGCTGCCACGTGTTTTCGTAATTTCCTAAGGGTAAAAAAAAGATCGTTTTGCCTCTGGAAGTAAAAATTCTTGAATTTATATTTTTCTCACATTTAATGACATTGGCTTATTCTAAATAATTATTTAAGTTTAAATATTATTTTTCATAATTTTATAAAGCTTAAAAATAGACTTTTTAATTAATTCTTTAACTAATGTTTTGTGCGGCGATTAAATCCTGAATAAATCCAAAATTCATTATTTTGATCCCAAATTTTAAACATAACATTTTTAGTATTTATCCTACCCTTCCAAGTCATGAGCCACACCCGTGGACCCATGTATTACATTTTTTATCTTTAATTTTCGAAATTGACACATAATCGAACACACCGAGTCATCTCCCAAAATACTCTAGCCACGCCCAAGCCACCTCAAGACAACCCCAAGACAACCAACCTAGGCACCCTCCTGACCAGCCCTGACCCTTGGACCTAGCTCCTGACTCGCTTAAACCCTGCTGGACACAGTAGACCAATTGCATGTGTATGTGTGCGTGAGGTGTTGTAGTTGTATAAGGTTTCCTAGTTGCCTTAGGATTCATCAAGCCATCTAACCACTGACCACCCATGACCTCTGCTGACCCTAGACAAGTCCCAGACCCTAGCCACCCCAGCTCAAGCCTCTAAGACACGCAGCAAACAACCTGTTTGAGAAACCAGTAGCCACGCATAAATTTCACTCATGCCCAAGACTCCTATTTAGCTTAGGTCACCTCTAGCCGAGCCACCCCCGAGCCCAGTCGACCCTGACCACCCCTGGACAACGCCCAGCCCCAGCCAGACCAGCCCAGCCACCAGAACCCAAGCTGTGTACCCCTGAACCAAGGACAGCAACCTGCGTGTACCCTTGCTGCCATCCTCACGCTTTCTGCTTATGGCTCGAGCCATGTCGATCCCAGCCACTCCAGCCCCTGCCCCAACCCTTGACCATTTCCGTTGGACCCTGATGGACCAACCTGGCTTGCCCTTAGGCCAGCCGCAAGCCCACTTCCCTGCTGCGCACAGAACCGTGCATGGGGGAGAGTCCTAATTCACTAGGACTCTTCCCTAGCGACTACCTTGACCCCCTAGCTGCCCTAGGACCATACCTAGCCTTCAAACCTGATCCTGGCCAAGCCCCCAATTAGCCATGTCCAGCCCCCAAGCCCCATGAAAAAGGAACGAGCCACTTGAACCACACATGCACATAAAACTCAAAAAAAAACTCACGGCCCTTTCATGATAAAATCCTACAATTTCCCAGCATTATTTTCTCAATTATTTTGTCATATTTTGGCTATAAATATTTCATAATTTATCATGTATTGGAAGCGTGTCCATCGGAATCAAAACATTTTTCAAATAAACATTAAATCATTGAAACTTTGAAAAATACGTATCCCGCCGTAAAATAATCAAACAACAATATTTTTCATGCATAAACAATTAACACACGCATATTATGATTTGTATGATGTTTAAAAGTGTTTAGAAAACGTGTCTTCGCGTTTATAATGCTCGAATTTTCAATCATCGGCGAGGAAGGACGAACGGACGATGAAGAACACAAGCTTTTCTTTTCCTCCAAATTATCGAAATTGTGGTGTGTGCTTTGAGATGTGTTTCACATGCTGATTGGTGTGGAATAATGGTGATATAAGACCTAAGAAACTTATTTATAATTTAATTAATAAGTTAAATGGGCTTTAGTTTTGGGCTTGCATGCTTAAGGGTAATTGAGCCTGCTTAAATTAATTAAATTGGGTTCAATAACACTTAATTAATTAAATAATAAAATTTTATAAAGTTAGTTTCCATAAATTAATATTTTTGATCATTCAAAACTCCTAGTTTGCCCAATCAGGCTTCCCGGAAAAAATTGAGCTCGACTCGTAAAATAATTCGAACTCCAAAATTTTTAGGAAAATTAAATCATCATTTTTATTCATGTTAGGAAGCCTTGCCATTATTTAAATAAAAATACATATTATTGTCTTGGTCGTCCTTGGTCTCCTTTCCCCTGCCTATTATCGGATATTCGGGTAAAATCCTTAAATTCATGAAATCATGTCATATTATCATTTAGTCATGCGATCATATCATATAATCATATAATAAATAACATGCTACCATTAAAATCAATTAAATAAAACAATTAAAAAATTAAAATAATTTTGCATGCGTATGGTTTACGTAGGTTGATTTTTCGAACGTTACAAAGGTAGAGGATGCACCATATTTTTCGACTAGGTTATTCAAAATCCCATATAAATTCTAATAACCAATTTAATTTATATATATGAAAATTCTTACTGAGATCATTTTTTTGTTCTTTTATTTTCCAGTTTATTTTTTAATTTATATATATGAAAATTACAGTGTAGTCCCTCACTATTTCTTATAATTATATTTTAATCATCATTTAAATATAAAGCAAATGAATTATAAAAAATATTATACATGCACCTAACGCGTGCGTCTGTACACTAGTTTAAAACTAAGTTTTTTAATCATGCAGCATATACTAATCCCTTTTTGAGCAACTTAAATCATATAAAACATAGTCTCAAAAAGCAATAAGACATGTAACGTAAACGTATAATTCATGTAATCATGCAGGTATCATCATAAAAATAATGTAAAGCAATTAAACTTACAGATTGAGTCTTCACGACTGAGCTTCACGGCACTGACGGTGGCACAATCTTTTGCAGAAACATTGCTCTGATACAAATTGAAACATCTATTACTCATTTTTGTTAAAAATATAGAAATTTTTTTCTTTTCTATCTAATAATTTCGGCTGAATGCACTAATATATATATATATATAATATATATATATTAAAATAAACTTTTACCATTATAAAATAAAACAACCAACTATATTTGAAAATCCAAAAGATAATAACTCGAAACATAAAATCGTCAATCGTTACCAAACCTAAATTAGAAATATTTCGAAATAGAGCTAACTCTAACACCCTCTCCAAAACCAATTCAAAAAGCATCATAAAAATCTTAAAATCTGTAACGTAAACTTTAAATCATAAATGCGGAAAAAATAGCGATGGCCATTGGGTTATGTGCACCTTCAGTCCAGTAAGATCAACCATCAAGTCCCTCAACCACATCACTATCATGCTCACCTGCATCGATCACATCTAGTGGTGTTTATTGACTCAGCAAACCATACTCTTGGTAACAAGTAATACATATACAATCAAATGCAACAGTGAAAATACTTTTACTTAAAATAACATTTCATGAACAAGCATAAACTTAAACATTTTTCTTTCATCATAAACATTTTTCTTTTCATCATATATATAATTTTTCCCTTTTCGTTGAATTCAGATCGTTAATAGTGACTATCGCATTAGCTAAAGGTCAATGGAGAAATCTACGCGTAACCATAGTACTGGGCAGCGGAAACATCAACGACACTCTCACCCGAGCCTTGGCCTTACATATTATCATATCATCAAAATCATCGTATCATAATAATCATCATACTAGTCACAATTACTTCACCTTCTTCAACTTTTCGTAATTTTTATCGCTTATAAAAATTCAAGCATATATATAAAAATCATTTTTTTTAAACCAATCATGCAACATATCTTTTAGCATTAAGGATTTCATCATAAAATTTCATAAATATTTAAAATAAACATATTAACATATTTTAAAGCATTCAGTGCACGCTTAGAATTTTTTTAGTTGTAAAATGACTGTTTTACTCCTAGCCGTAAAATTTCTCGATTTTGACTTTTTCTTAGAATAATTGACACTAGACCATCCCAAATAATTAGTTAATTTAAATTAAATTTATTATATTTTTATTTAGCTTAAATTCATGGCTTTTGATTTATTTTCATAATTATTAATTCGTAGATTATTTTTAATCTCGAATTAATTCAAACTTTAATATTAAATTCCCAAATTTTAATATGGACTTTTTATTCCTAAATTACCCTCATGCACCATGAATCGACCCCCGCGGACCATGGTTCGACCATTTAGCCTATTTACTCCATAAAACCAAACCCTAGCCATTAACCTCGAGCCAACTCTCGGTTTCATCGAGCCATGCCCGAGCCACCTTGAGCCAACCCTGTACCAGACCTCCCTAGGACCCTACTGACCAGCCCTGACCAGTTGAACAATTCTCTAACCCGCTGCAACTACCTGCACGAAGACAAGATCATGCGCGAGTTCCTTCATCTTTGCGCCTATGAACCTTATCGCACTAGGACTCCTCGCCCGAGCCACCACTCGAGCCCGGACACTCACTAGACCACCCCTGGACCCCCTGGCCCTGCCGCGATCCCACTGCACCCGCAGTTATTTCTCGGTTGTCTTGGGATGAGTCCTAGCTCACTTGTACGAGCCATGGCATATTCACGAAGATTGATCTTCGTTCTGGATACCATCAGTTGAAAGTGAAAAGAGTCCGATGTTCATAAGATAGTGTTTCATACTAGTTATGGACACAACGAGTTTTTGGTCATGCAATGTGGGTTGACCAATGCGCCAGCGATCCTCATGGATCTCATGAATCGCGTATTTTAGTCGTATCTGGATCAATTCATCATAGTCTTCATTGATGATATTCTGATCTATTCGAAGAATAAATAGGAGCATAATCGTCATTTGAGGACATCACTACAAGTACTGCAAGATAGGAAGTTTGTTACAAAATTCGGCAAATATGAGTTTTGGCTTGATAGAGTGGCGTTCTTAGGCCACATCATTTCCAGAGATAGAGTTGAAGTTGATCCAAGTAAAGTTGAGGTAGTGAAAGAAGGGCCAGTACCGAAGAGTGCAACCGAGATTCGTAAAACATGGGACTAGCTGGCTATTATCGAAAGTTTATTAAGGGTTTCTCATCTATCGCGGTACTATGATCGTCTTGACAAAGAAAAACGCAAAGTTTGTATGAGCATCCAAGTGCCAAGACAGTTTTGACAACTTAAAGTAAGCCTTGATTTCAACGCAAGTGTTATCTATGCCATTGGGGAAAGGAGAGTATGCTCTTGATACTGACGCTTCTAAACTTGTTTTGGGTGCAGTTCTGATGCAAAATGACCAAGTTATAGCCTATGCATCGAGACAGTTGGAAGTTCACGAAAAAACTACCCCACTCATGATCTTGAGCTTGCGGCGGTAGTTTTTGCACTTAAGATTTGGAGACATTAGTTATATGGGGAGAAGTGTAAGATTTTCACCGATCACTACAACTGTGAGATTAGATACCATCCGGGAAAAGCTAATGTTGTGGCGGACGCGTTGAGTGGAAAGGCTGCAGTTATTACTCATTTATCTTTTCAAAGACCACTGCAGTCCGAAATGCAGCGGTTTGAGCTTACAGTATGTGCTAGGGGCAAAGCCCCTAATCTTCCCACATTGATAGCGCAGTCAAATTTGAGAGTGAGAATCCGTGAGACCCAGTCTACTGATGAGGAATTGCAAAAGTGGAGAGTGAGAGATGAAGCCAAGGGCCGGAAGTTGTATTCTGAGGTGGATGGTAACCTTTTATGGATTCCTAGTGACAAGGAAGCTCATGACTCACCATATTCCATTCATCCTTGAAGCACGAAGATGTACAAATATCTTCAGTTGTTATATTGGTGTCCGGGCATGAAACGAGACATTATGCGATTTGTGACCGAGTGTTTGACCTGTCAACAAGTTAAAGCAGATCTTCCGAGGCCAGCGGGAAAGTTTAAGCCACTTCCAATTCCCGAGTGGAAATGGGAAAATATTACAATGGATTTTGGGGTGGGATTTATGAGGACTATCAAGGGGTTTAATGCTATATGGGTGAAAGTGGATCGTGTTACAAAATCGGCATATTTTCTACCTATTAAGACGACATTCACCATGACATAGTATGTTGATTTGTATTTTCGAGAGATAGTTCGTTTGCATGGGATTCCCGTATCTACTGTTTCTGAAAGAGACCCGATATTTATCTCATCTTTCTGGAAGAGTCTGCATGCATCGATGGGGAATAAATAGTTATTCATCACAGCATTCCATCCTCAAACCGATGGTCAGTCAGACAGAGTTATTTAAATTTTAGAAGATCTACTTCGAGCTTGTGTGATCGATTTCCAAGGAAGTTGGAAACCGAAATTACCTCTAGAGGAGTTTACCTATAATAATAGCTATCAATCATCTATAGGGATGGCTCCTTACGAGGCACTATATGGAAGAAAATGTAGATCACCTATTCATTAGGACGAGGTTGGTGAAAGAATGGAAATTGGTCCTGACGTCATCGAACAGAAAACCGAGCTAGTAGTCAAATTCGAGATAGAATGAAGACTGCACAAAGCTGACACAAAATTTATACCAACAAGCGACGAAGAGTTTTTTAGTTTGCAGTGGGAGACCACATATTTGTGAAAATAGCGCCTATGAAGGGTGTTATGCGATTCGGCAAGAAAATCAAACTTAGTCCAAGATTCATAGGCCCGTTTGATGTTTCGAAGAGGATTGGAACACTAGCCTATAGAGTGGCATTGTCATTGATGCTATCTGGAGTAGACAATGTGTTTTATATCTCAATGTTGCGAAAGTACATGTCAAACCCTTCACATGTACTAAATCATGAACCTCTGCAATTGACTCCAAATATAACTTATTAGGAAAGGCCTATATCATGGGTAGGAAAGAAAAAAGACTTCGAAACAAAGTTATTCCAATGGTCAAGGTCAAGTGGCTAAATCACTCGGAGGAATAAGCTACTTGAGTAACTGAGAGGGACTTGAGGAGTCGCTACCCGGAGTTATTCAGTAAGTTCTAATTTCGATGACGAAATTTTATTTAAGAGAGGGAGGAATTGTAAGGTCCAAAATTAAGACGATGTAATCGAACTGCATGCAAATCTAGGGAAAATAGAAAATAACTAATTAATTGATTTTAATTGCTAAATTGATTATGTTGATATGTTTATATTATTTTAAAGTAGTTTTCTACTTGAATGCATTAAAATGTATTTTTAAAAGTTATTCGAGTTGCGATCGAGAAACGGAGAACCAGTGCTGAAAAATGGAAAATATTTTTATTAAATAATCGTTTTTAATTATTTAAAATACGGTTGATGCTTTTTGTTATTTTTGAAAACAGGGAGTTTTGCTGTGATTTTATATGCCAAGACGTAATTATTATCGCTATTCGATTTTCAAAGAAAATATGAACTTTTTGAGAACTCGGCTAATAATTTCACGAAATTTTCTAAACAAAATAATTTTTAAATGCACTATTGGGCTTATTGGGCCAAGTATAACATACTAATAGGCCCAAGCTTAAACACAAGTTTTATTATCAATTTTTAAGCCCAAAACTTCCCCCAAACTCTTTAAAACACACGCCCCCTTCCCCTAACCTTTACAAACTCCTTTCCCCTCAAACAACACACGGAACACATGGTTTTTGAAATGTAAGCATCGGTTTTCTTGAGGAAAATTCAGCCAAAGGTTCTCATCGTCGTTCTTCGCTCATCAACATATTTTCGTAAGTACAAAGGCACGCCATTATTCTTTTTTTCTCATCTATTACACCCTAATATGTATTTGATTATTGTTTGCATGAAAAACATGTTTTCCTTTTTATTTATTTCATTTTTATGCATAACCATGGGATTATTGTGTGATTTGCGTTTTAAAAGATTGAGTTATGTTGCGTTAAGGGGCTTCCATGATTAAGGATGAAGATGGGTTGTTTATACACAAGTTTAAGGCTCCAAGGATACACGGTGATAGGCTGCACACGCTAGGAAACTAGCTGGAACGATTTTCGCATGACTTGAGAAAAAGGGTTCGGTTGTGAGGGTTAACCATGCATGGCTCGGCCAGGGCTGGGTTGGGACATGGTGGGATCAGTAAAGAAGTCCTAGCCATGCTAGGACTCGAGCACAGCGGCTGGGAAATTGTCCTAGCAAGCTAGTACTATTCCCGAGCCTTAGCGCGAGGGTGCAGCTGTGCGCGATGGGTTGTTACTCGGCCATGGTGGTTATGGCTGGTCTAGGCAAGGTCACAGAGAGGTCCAAGGTTGGTCCCGAGGGTGAGGGCTTGGGTGGTGGCCTGGACGAGGATTCCTAGTGGGGTTAGGAGTCTTGGGCGCATATATGAGAGGCTCGCGCTGGTCCTTGTCTTCGGGCAGGAGGTTGCAACGGGCTAGGGGCTGGGTCATGGGGTCATGGCTGGTCAGTAGGGTCCATAGGTGATCTGGGAAGGGGCTAGATTGGGGTGGCTCAGATGCGGCTCGCGGGAAAAGGTAAAGGGCTCAAGAGTTTGGTTTATGGTTCAGTTTTCAGGGTTTCATGGTTAGGGATTGAACCGTGGGTCCACGGGGGTGGTCCATCGGTCACAAGGGTAGAATAGGTAATAAAAAGTCTATGTTTAAAATTTGAGAATTTTATAATAAAGTTTGAATTAATTCGGGAATTAAACGTTCCGTGAATTAATAACTAAAAATAAATAACAAGACTCGAATTTAAGCTTAATAAAAATATCATAAAATTTATTTAAGCTTAAATAATTAATTGAGATGTTCTAGAGTCAATGAAAATAAGAAAAGTCAAAATTGTGAAATTTTACGTCTAGAGATAAAACGGTCATTTGACATCTATAAAATAGTAAACTTCATAGTAGTGTCATGAATGCTGTTTTATATGTTAAAATGATTATTTTAAATTTTTATGGTATTTTATGATGAAACGTTAAAGTTAAAAGATATGTTGCATGCTTGGTTTAAAAGAAAAATGATTATTATATGCATGATTTTATAAAGTGATGATAATATGAAATATTGAAGGAAGTGAAGTAATTATGACTAATACAAATACGATGATATGTGAATACGTAAGGTCAAGGCTCAGTTGACGGTTTAGAGTGTCGCTGATGTCCCCGTCACCCAGTACTATGATTACATGTAGATGGATCTATCGACCCCTAATACAAATACGAAAGTCACAATTAACGATCTGATTTCAACGAAAGGAAAGCGTATGCGTTTATGATGATATGTAAATGTTTAAGTTTATGCATGATTATGAATTTTTTTTTAAGTAAAAGTATTTTCATTGTTGCATGTGAGCTGTATACATATTATTTGCTATTAAGAATATGGTGTGTTGAGTCTTTAGACTCACTAGGTGTTATCGATGCAGGTGAGTATGATGATGGTAGCGGAGGTCTTGAAGGTTGATCTTACATGACTGAAGGTGCACATAACCCGAGTATCAGCGCTAGTTTTCCGCACTTATGATTTAAAAGTTTATGTCAAGGAATTTTACGACTTTTATTATACTTTTGAGAGGTTTTTAGTTTTAGCTTTATATTTTACGACGATTTTATGTTTTTAAACTATTTCTTTTGAATGTCAAGTATGATTGGATGTTTTATTTAAAAAATGGTGCATGGTATTTTAAAATGTATATATATATGCATATTTCTAAATTCGGTTGATTAATAAGAGGAAAGAAATAAATTATAGTACTTTTTAAGCAAAACGAGTAGTGGACGTTTCATACCCGGTCTCCGTTCCTCGTTCGAGCGCGAAATGCAACTTAAAATTCTAATGCGTGAAACTTTAAATAAAACCTGAATTCAAACACAAATTCATGAAATAAATATGCGTTTAATGCATTAAATCAATTTAATAAAATATAAAGAAATTTAATAACTTGCATGCATGTGGTTTACGTGGATCTTAAAATTTTCGTGACGTTATAATCTATTCCCCTTAAATTGCATTTTGTCCCCGAAATTCTCTTATCCTCGATAATCAAAAAATTTAGACTCTTAATTCTAATATCCCAATAATTCACGCTTTCGCTGTGCTACTCTGATAAAATAAGTGTTAAGCTGTCCTTACGTCTACTCAATCCTAATTAAATTTCCAAATGAAATTCTCATTTGCGAAATCCCAACTTAAAACGGCCTATGACAACTTAGTTCGATTCTATTTTGACTTTGATTTTGACCTTTCTCGCAATTCCTCATACTAGAAGTGGAAGTCCAAAATTATCGCACTTTACTTTGCTTATACAATACATATAATGTTCATCAACCCATTACATTAACCTTTATGCAATTCGACTTAAGAAACCTTAGCAACAAAATTTACTGATCGACTTCTATTCCCGGTAATACACTTAAAAGTTAGTCCTTAACTCAACCCCATAATAGTATTAGCCTAAGATCCTTAAATCGAATCTTTATCTTATGGCACCAAACTTTCGTAAAATAAATATTTACAAGTACATCCCAAATATTAAAATTTTGCAAATCTTAAAACTCGAGTAACGTTAATCCATAAAACCCAAATATATAATATCGACCTTCTACCTAAATAATAAAATCAATCTAGCACCAATTACATGCTTAAACTATTTTTTTACCAATTACAATATAGTTGAGGCATAAGACCTTTGGACTTTTCTTATTGAAATGAATGTCGCGTTCTTACGTATCCTTAATGCATAATTAATACTAGCATATGAAATTTAATAAATTAACCCATGTTAGCGGTAAACTTACTCTAATAATTCAATTTCACTGAAAATCCCCAGATTCTAGAATCTCCATATCAAGATTTTAGATTTCATACTCGATAAAAATCTTAATATTCCTTCATTGGCAACCTATGTTGGACACAACTAATTTCCTTTTGTTTTGATTTCACGCAAAATTTTCGTATAAATACTCATCCGAAAAACTTGAAATTCAAGCCTACACAACCTAAGCAGTATTAGATAACATAATTCCAATACACATATTTACTTATTCCCAAGTTTTTTAATGACTTTCCAAAAGTTGCTCAAGATAAGGTGTCTACCTCATTTATTACATGCGTCTAGCAAGTAATTTAACTATCAGTCATGCCCAACTTTCTAGAAATATTTTAACCCTAACACATGTATAATTTTTACTCTTAAGATCATGATTAAACTAATACTTCATCAAACCTTAAGCTCCCAAAAATAAGTTAACTTACTGTCTAATCTTATAACCTAACTAATTGATCAACTTTATCTTAAATTATTATCACTCTAAATTCTTAATTTGCCACAATATTATTCCATTAACACTTATTTTTTCCAGCCCAATATTGATTTATCCTATAATGCCCTCGAATATCATTCCTTATAACATTATAACCCAAATGTTTCAAGGTTCTAAATATCTCTTCAAGCATAAATCATCGAAAATTCCAATCCTTTAAACCATTCAATTATCACTTTTTGCTAAACTAGTACCCAAATTTATTAAAAATTGCAAAATTAATTCTTAATTTCCTCGAAAATTTTCCATATTGTCCTTAATCTCGAAAATTTCATAATTACTCGTAAGTTCTTGTCTTTCCTAATTCTATTTTATAGGTTTCTTTTAACATAAATTTCAATAATTTTAAGCTTATTAAACCCAAAACACTTCTCATAACCAATCGTACATTTCCATAAATACTTAAAATCCCAAATTATATGTTTTTATACTTCTAAAGATCATCGTAGCTTTCGATTCATTATTTCTTATATGAATTTCTCGAAAATTAACTCAATTAGTAACCACAAATCTTCAGTATTTTCCTCAGAAATTCTACATGTCCCAAAAGTATTCAGAATCTTCATGACTAACTTATGACCCAAAGAGTAGAACATCAGTACTAAATACCAAAAATCAATCTGATTAAATTGTTTTTAGCCTTTCTTAATGCCCATTAACAAAATTCTGAAACTCTTCCAATTCCAAACGTAACCACCACTGCAATCCAATCTAGTTTTTAAAGTATTTAATCTCCAAAACATAAAAACATCTAAACATGTAGTATAAAACATATATCATGTAAACAGGCAGGTGATAGCATTAAAACTTTCAAAATATTTAAAATCCTACAAACTTATAGACTTGAGGCTTGAAGACTGAGCTACAGAAGCTGACGGTGGCACAACCCCGTACATGATCCTTGCTCTGATACCAACTGTGACGTCTTCTAATTTTTAAATTATATTGAACATTATTTTAAAATGCAATGGCCGAAACCATACGTACGTAAATCCATAAAATTCGAAACATGTATTTTGTAAAATCATCCACTGCTGAATAAAATAACTACAGTTAAAATTATGAAAAGAACAACCAACCTAAACCATTACTGTTTTAAAAATATAAAGCATCCAACATGTGAAAAATCTAGTCAAACCCTCAACAAAATAAAATCATCAACCATTAAAAAACTGTTTAAACGTGTTCCTATAAAATCATATACTTACAGAAGAATACAAGATCCTCGGGTTAACATGCGCCACCAACTCCACCCATTCAGTCATCATCACCTCCAGTCTCGTGATCAAAATGATCACCTGCATCATTCAAACCTAGTGAGTCTAAAGACTCAACACACGTGTAACGTTAATAGCAAGTACATATTCATAACATGCAACAGTGAAAAATACTGTAATCAACATACATATCATGATCTTAAAATCATAAACATAAACATATCATATAATAGCATAACGTGTCAAAACATGTCTCATCATATCATCATATACGTATACATTTTCTTTAATTGAATTCAGTTCATTAGTTGTGACTTTCTTATCATCTTGTCAGTTCGATGGATCCATTTACGTATAACCGTGGTACTCGACGACAGGGACATCAGTGACAGCATTGCCCGTCCAGTGAGCCTTGGCCTTACATATCATCGTGTCATCGTATTAGTCACAATCAACTCCCATCATTCAAACATGTCATCATATTCATCATTAAATAAAATCATGCATACATATTTTTTCTTAAAATCAAGCATGCAACGTATTTTCATATTTACGTAATAAGGTCATATTCATGATATCATAAGCGTTTAAAAACATGTAAAATTGTGTTTAGGGCGCTTCCAAGACTTCTAATTTTACCGGGTGCCAAAAGACAATTTTTCCCCTATAAACCCAAAATGACAGTTTTATCCCTGGACCTCAAAATTTCGACCCGAAACCTACCAAACTTCTTAAAATACCTCAAAATATATTTATAAACTGTTTGTTAGACGCAAACTCGAGCTCGATTCAAAACGTACAAGATTCGTTTAAAAACTTGGACCGAGGTCCCGGTTTTAGCTTGAATCAACCCGAAACTTAACCAAGTCTCTCCAAGCTTAAACCATGCCTCAACCATACCTTGCCACCACTTAAACCACCTAGACCATCCCACTTAAGACCTTCGAACAACACGTGAAATTTGCTAGGATTTTTCTGCACCAAAGCGAGCCGAACTCTAGTGCACTAAACCATTCGAATTCTCAACCCTAGATCAAACCAACGGGGACCACACCTGAACCAACTCTTCCTAGCACACCTCTGGACTCTCATGGACTGCACCATGGCCTGGTTCAGCCCTCCTTGGCCGATCCTACCCAACATGAGAAAACATGAAGAACATGCACAAATTTTCACAGCTTGGGCGAGTTTACGATAAAAATCATATCTCTCTCGTTTCTTATCGAAAAATTATGAATTGACTATCGAATTGAAGATAACAAAGAGTACTACAAATCATATGATGAACACATTTCTAGAAAACCAACCTATAAGTCACAAAATTCGAAATAATAGAGGGTAAAGGGTTTCATGACACAGAAATTTGACAACTTGTGCGATTTTACGATAAAAATCATATCTCACTCTTTGAAATAATAGAGGGTGATGGGTTTTGTGACATAGTTATTTCACAGCTTGTGCGGTTTTACGATAAAAATCATATCTCCCTAAAGAAGATGGATCGGCACTCCCCGAAACGTGACTTACTCGTGACTCCAGCCCATTGACACCTTAACTCCCAACGTATACAGCCCCTAACACCTCAAACCGGCATCCCCTTACACAATAAATCAAGAAAACATGAATTGCATCAAAGTGTAGGTGTATTTCATGTTAAAACTATGCAAAAACGATACCATTAATAGATCAAAATATTTCTCGTACATAAACACACAAACTAGCATATTATGATGTGAATGATGAGAAAAACGAGATTTAGTGCGTGCCTTTGTGTCTATACACTCGAAAACTCGAAGATATGCGCGTAGCACGTGAACCGGAGAAGTAGGGTGATGATTTCCTTGAATGTTTGGAGAGGATTTTCGAGGTTGGGGGTAGCTGGAACTTCATAAAGATGGTGCTGAATGGGTAGGGGCGGTTACCATGTATCAATTAGGTTTAGGGCATGGTAATGAAGTGTTCAAGTCATAATATAAGGTGTCAATGGACCCTTAATAAAAAATAAAGGGATTATAAGAGTTTTGGGCTCATTAAGAAATTAAATAATCCCATCAAGCCCAATAGCACTCCCGAAAAATATTTCATTTAGGTAAGTTTTTGAAAATATTGTTGAACCCTCAAAAAGTCCCCTGATTCGCTAAATTTTGCGTATCGGATATAGATATAACCCGGGGGGTAAAAATATCTAACCAAGGCCCATTTTCATAAATCATACTTAAAACACCTCATATTAAATAATTAATAATAACTATTCTATAAAAATATTTTCCTGAATACCCCCAGTCTCCGTTCCTCGTTCGAGCGCGAAAGTGCAACTTAAAATCCTAATGCATGAATCTTTAAATAAAACCCGGAATTAAAACATAAAATTCATGAAATTAATATGCATTTAATGCATAAAAATAATTTTATAAAATAAAAAGAAATTTAATAACTTGCGTTCATATGATTTACATAGATCTTCAAATTTTCGGGACGTTACAAATCCATTAACATTTATGATATTTAAAACCATATATTCTCTCTAAAATATTTATTTTGAAAAGAATAAAATTTAAAAAATGTTAAATTTGTTGTAATGCCCTGAAAATTTAAGGTCCACGCAAACCACATGCACAAGTTATTAAATTCCTTTGTGTTTCAATTCATTGTTTTAATTGCATTATTTAATTATATTGTGTATATTTGCATATTTAAAATATATTTTTCTACATAGTTGCATTAAAATGTATTTTTAAATGTTACAAAAGTTGCGATCGAGGAACAGAGACCGATGGCTGAAAAATAGAAAATATTTTTATTGATTAATTGTTTTTAATTATTTAAAATAAGGGTGATGCTTTTTCTTATTTTTTAAAATAAAAAGGTTTTTGAGGTTATTTTATACGCCGGGACGTAATTTTTATTGGTGTTGGATTTTCAACAAAGATACGAACATTTTTGGAACCCGGCTAATAAATTCACAAACTTATTTTAGCAAAATTATTTTTAATGTTTTAATTAAGCACTAATGGGCTTATTAGGACTAATTAACTTTGTTAATGAGCCTAAGCCATGGTTAGTAGTATAATTAATTATAAATAAGCCAAAAACTACCCCTTAACCTATTTTTAGTGTCACGCCCCACACCCCACCAATTTTAAAACACAATTTTCTCCTTCAAAGCCACGGCACACACAAGCCAATTCAAGAGAAAGTTTCAAAATAGTCAAAGGAAAATCATCAAGGTTCTTCAAGGAAATTCAAGCCATGATCGTTCGTCGTCGTTCATCGATTTGTCAACGTAAAATCGTGCGTTTGAAATGCAAAGGCACGCCATATTCTTCTTTTACTCATCATCACACCATATTATGTATTTATGTTTGAATTTGCATGAAAACAAGTTGCAACTTTGAAGATTTTCGGATATGCATATTGTGTGATTTTTAAAACATGTATTTTGATCCAAAAACCATGAATTTCATCTACCTAAGGGGCTGCCATGATTAAGATGTGTTAGGGTCATGTTTTACACAAGTTTAAGGGCTCCTAAAACACCCCAAAAGGCTGCACACGATAACAGAAACAAGCTGGAAACGAATGGAACAATTTTGGAACCAACTTACTGTCATGTTGTTGTAGGGTTCGGTTTCATGGGATTGGTGGCTGGGCATGAGTTTGGTTCGGACCAAGGCCTGGCTAGGGTCCGTGAAGGGTCAAGGGAAGAGTCCTAGTCACGCTAGAACTCGAGACCAAGGGCTGGGGAGGAGTCCTAGCCACCCGAGAGGCCATGGGGAAGTCACGCAGTAGCTGGGCGGGAAGTTTGGGGCTTGCGGCTGGCCTGCGGACGAGCCAAGTGGGTCCTATGGAGTCTAAAGGAGATGGTCTAGGTTTGGACCAGGGGCTGGTGCAGCTTGGGTGGCTTCTGGCTCGAGAGGAGAGGGAACCGTGAGTGAGCAAGGGAGGATAGCGCAGGTGCTGATCTTGTGCCCGGTCTTGCTGCTTGCTTCAGGGATTCGGGCTGGGGGTGGCTCGGTTCAAGGACTAGTCAGGAGTCAGTAAGGGTCATGGGTGCTCGGTGGTTAAGGGCTGGTAGAGTCCTCGGCGGCTAGGAGTCCCAATACACCAAAACACCCTACACACATGCAAACGGGTCTTCTGTCCAACAAGTTTTTGAGCGGTACAGGGGTGGTTCTTTGAGCCAAGCTTGGTCAGTAGGGTCCTTAGGTGGGTTTGCTAGGTTTTAGATCTAGGTGGCTCGGGCGTGGGTCGAGTAAATTAGAGATGGCTCGGTGTGTTCCGTTATGGGTTCAAAATAACGAGTTTTTGATTTATCCGGGATTTTATCGCCGCACGAAACGCTAATTAACGAATTAATTGAAACACCTTAGATTTAAGCTTAATAAAATTATAGAAAATTATATTTAAGCTCAAATAAGTATTATAAGTCTCAATTTTTAATTTGGGAATGTTATATTAAGTTTGGTTTGATTCGGATTAAAACGCAATAATACGTCTTATTTAAAGATTAAATTAAATATGCTCGATTTAGGCTAAATAAAAATATGAGAAAATTCATGTAAGCTTAAATATTTATTTGGGACATGTTAGAGACAACGGAATTAAGAAAAAGTCAAAAACGTGAGAATTTACGTCCAGGGGTAAAACGATTATTTTACACCTAGAAATTAGTAAACATCATGACAGTGCCTTAAATGCTGTTTTATATGCTAATATGATTATTATCAATGATTATGAATGTTTATGAATTTTTATATGTTAAATTACGATTTTTAAATGTTTATGATTTTTGTTATTTAATTATGGACATTTAAAAGACATGTTGCATGCTTGGTTTCAAAATAAAATGATATTATTATGCATGTTTTTATTAAGTGATGGAAATACGAAATGTTGAAGGACGTGAAGGGATTGTGACTAATACGATGATATGTTGGAGATATCGTGAGGGTTATGGTCTCAGTGGGAGCACAACGATCGTATTTCCTTGGATACAGATATGAACACGAATACGATGATATGTTAATACGTAAGGCCAAGGCCAGTTGATCGATGAGAGTGTCGCTGGTCCCCGCCGCCCAGTACTGTGGTTACATGTAGATGGATCCATCGCCCAACACGTATACGAACACGAAAGTCATACGAATATGAACATGAGTATGTATATGTTGAAGATGATATGGACATGTTTATGGTAATATGAAAATGGTTATGAAAATGTTTAAGTCAAAGTTTATGCATTATTATGAAAAATGTTATTTTAAGTACAAGTAATTTTCACTGTGGCATGTGAACTGTATTACGTATTACTTGTTATCAATATTATGGTGTGTTGAGTCTTTAGACTCACTATATGTGATTGATGCAGGTGATTATGATAAAAATGTTATTGAGGTCTTGATGATTGACTTTGCTGGACTGAAGGCGCACATAACCCGAGCATCGGCGCTAGTTTTTCGCACTAGTTATTATTCATGATTTTAAGTTATGTTAAACATATTTTTGCGACGATTTATTTATGAGTGGTTTTTGAGAGGTTATAGTATGGATTATACTTTTCAAATGTTATTTTAAGTTTTAGTAAAACGTTTGACAATTTTATGATTCAAACTATTCTCCTTTGGATTTTTAAATGTTAGTTGGTTGTTTTATTTTAAAAATGGTGTCAAGGTATTTTAAAGTATATATATGTATATTTTGAATTATGAAAATTCAAAAGGAAAAAAAAATTCTAGTACGTTTTAAGAAAACGAGTAGCAGACGTTTTATTTGTTATACTAAAAAAGAGCATGGTATGTCAAATTTTGATTAATTGCTAGATCAATACATGAAATTTAAAAAATTAACAAAAAAAATAAGACATATTCAATTCGGAATGATTGAATTACTTGAGAAAAATAATTTTTATTCTCATACACCATTGATATAAATGATTTATATTTGGTCCCATGACTCCCATCCAACTCAATTTCCACCCAATTGATCCCCTACACTATCTTTTTTACTCATTTTGCTTGCAAAAATCTCATATTATGTATAGTATCAAACCTGAGCCCCAGAAGTACAGTGTTAGAGTAGGTGCCTAGCGAGCAAACTTGAGGCTTGGATTTTATCGACTCTTATGTAAAACAATCTTTGTTTTAATAATATTTGATGAATTTATCCAATTATACCAATTACTTTATATGTATACCAATGCAAACTCTATAGATAAAGCCCTTGAATATACAATAGCCATGAGATTTTGCTAGTAACATAAGATCATGAAACTCATTAGGAAGTGTACCGTATATTCTGAAAAGGTTCCTAGAAGAATCAGTCGCTTAAAATAAAGATAAATGTCGCTTGTAGCTTGTGATTAACATCTGTTATGTAAACACCATGTTTCTTTGATTAGGACATGGAAATGTCTATTCATACATATGGGTAATCATTTGATGATGCACTGAACAACCCTCACTCGGACTGTCCAAGAATTTATCACTTATTAAGTGGAATAGAGTGTTGTTATGGTTTGTATACCATTAGAACTTTGACTCGGAACAACGTAAAGGGTCTATGTATTAGCATGTACTTTGATCCGTTTATTGACTCCATTGAGGGTCATCAGGTGGTGAGGTTGGGTATAGTTTTGAAATACGTAAGAGCCAATGTATTATAGTCTGGGATTCACCATTTGCCTGTGAGAGAAGATATCCTATGTTATATGATGAATTAATAGTGCAAGGAATATCTGGTCTGAGCAAGACATGTGCATTTTGGAAAGGTGTTCCTCAGTTACACATACGATGTCAATATTGTTAATCAAAGATATATGACATCGTTATCAGATTCATTTGTAACTCTCGATGTATAAATGGTTGCAAATTCGATTGGACATTTAAGATGAAGAGACAATATTGTACTCTAACCATAACTTAAGGTTCTTGCAAATACTATTAGTGATGCATAGGGGAAAATGAGATGATGCTACTAGAGGCTCTTATGATGATCCAAAAGATGCAATTAGACTTGATTTCTGACATTCTTGATGAAGGGTTAATGAAAAGAATGTGGCTAATTAGGGTAAGTTTCAATAAGAATAAATGTTATTCCAAATCACGTGAAATTGTGAGCCAATGACTAGCTGTATCTCTGAACTATGGATGATCATACAATTGTGTTCTCGTGAGATAGTCAAATTCAAGGAGTTGAATTTTCCGACTGTAGTATGATGGATCAAACAAATTGCTTATAAAAGATTTTATTCCATGTAATGGAAGTTGTGGAAGTAAGCTGATAGGATACAATCAGAATGTTTAGAAGGGGGATCGAATAAACACTCAGGATTTTTGAGATCATTTTAAGTATGAATCAGTTTTATATATGACCGATCCAGAAATCTTGTATATCAATATAAATCATTCAATTGATTACAGTGGAGGAATACACTGAAATAGATTGAATACTTAGTGTAGAATATTGTGAAAACTCAATAAGTAATCAGTTAGAACACACAAAGTTTATGGATGTTCGGAGTCTTCAAATGCTCCTACGTCACCCCTTCTATCTCAAGGATATGTATTTCACTAAAAGACTTTGATGTATTACAATATATTGTAATAATCCACTTCAGCTAGGCTAATACTGTAGAAACCGTAAATTATACTACGTGTAAGTCATGCATAATTCTAATATTTAAGTTAAAATGATTTTCATTACATGAGTATTTAAATTCTTTTCTTTAAATTTATTTATTTTATGCAGTAGTTTAATGATTAGCTTTTCAGTTAATTAAGTGAGGCCGGACCGGAGTTGGAGTAAAGAGATAAAATTTAATATTAAGAAAACATTCCAAAAATTTATTTAATGTTGTATAATAAGTTAAAGAGAGTTTAAGGAATTATTTAAATGAGTGGAGATAAGTAGTAAATGTAGTTCAATAATTAGTTCCTTAATTCCCTAAAATATTTAATAGGTAGATAAAACACTAGATATTTAAAATACAACATTTAAGAAAATTTCCCCTCCATTTTCATTAAAATTTCGGTCATAACACTTTAAAAGATTTAAATATTTTCAACTCTCCATCTTTAATTTATTTCCTTATCTTTTCTAGGGAGATAATTCCTTCAACACTAAATCATCAATAATTAATAATTAAGCAATATTTGTGCCTTTTTAATCATCATAAATCGGCCCCTCCTTTGATTTTAAAAGATTTTATTTGTTGGGCAATTTATCTTCTAATGATCTTCCCTTAAACTTTTCTAGGTAGATATCTTCCTCACCTTTTTAAATCACTATCAAATCATTAATTAAACAATTTTCCCCTTGCACCTAGACTTGATTTTCGACCTAGTGCACTCTATTGTCCCTCAAAATCTTTTATTATCATTCATATTTTCCTTATCTCTCAAATTTCTACATAGCAAGAATATTCCTTCCTTACCTTGCAAATTCTCCTTTTATTCTCCCTAGCCTTTCTCCCTCCCCATTATTTTCGAAACTTTCAGTGCATTTTTTGAGAGAAAATCGTGAGGTTCTAAGGGGAAGAACAAGAGGAAAAACGTGAGAAAATTTGAGAGAAAGTCGAGAGACAAGCAAGAAAGAAAAGAGCTCCGTCTCCTCCGCGCCGCGTCATGTGTTTCTTTTGTTTTCGTCAAAACAAAACAAAGGCATGTTCATATTTCTTTCACTCCTCAATCAAGCCATAGTAGTGTATTTTAAAATATCATACTCATGATTTATTTCAAGCAAAAACCGAAACCTGTCAAGCCATGTTCGAAATTCTGTGCAGAATTTTTTCAAGTTCATGTGCGCCTTCACGGTTTTATTGTTTGTGACGGTTTCAGGTGGATGGCTCGTGACCAGGCTCCTTAGGCCACATCTAGACACGTGCTAGGATGTGTTGGGACCATGTTGGTCCAATAAATCAAGCCCCATGCATGCTGGAAATCGAATATGACAGCAACCATTCCCCCTAGGGTCACTTGTGTTCGTTTCTTTCTGTCATTGGCTGTCAAGGGAGAGTTTCTGATCTTGGATGCCCTAGGAGCCTATAGCCATGGTTAGAACAATTCCATATCATGTCTAAGACGTGACCAAGTCGCTCTTTTGAGGCTTGGTCCATGGTGAATCGGTTTTCAAAGCAAAAGAACAAGAACAGCCCACGGCCCCCTTCCCCTACTGCATGTGATGTTTCGAGTTGGGTGGTGTGGTGTGAATCTTGGTTGGCCTCTGGCCCTTAGCCACGGTTCATACCATGACCCATGAAGTCTAGATCGTGCCATGTTTAATCAAATGGTCACTGGGACGATTCATGACAGCAAAACAATAGCAACACCCAACGCGCACAGAATTGCTCTAGGGTGGGACTTCTCGATAGTTTCATGGCGTGGTTCGAATTGTGGCTGGCCTAGGGACCTTAGCCATGGTTCAAATCATTTCTTAGGGTGTTGGTAAGAGCCTCTGGTCGGTGGTTCAAGCCTCAATGGCTTGTAGTCTCGAAAACGACACAAGAAATCGAAGGCACAGCTGCTGTAATTTTTAACAGCAAGCGTGTGGCGGTTCAGAGGCGTGTTCCGGGTTCTTGGTTGGCTTTTAGCCTATAGCCTTTGACTGAACAGTGTCTCATCAAGTTAGGAAGGTCATGTTTTTGCCCGTTAGTGATTCGGATCATTTTAGTGGTCGTACGAGAATTTACGGTACAATGTAGCAAAATGACTCTCGAAAGAGCGTTCCATGTTTTTGGACTCCATTCACTAAATATCGAGTACTGTAAATTTAGGAGCATTAGTTCATCATTTTAAGAGTATTTTAATCATGACTAAATGATGGTTCGGTGTTGGTTCGGGTTGGTACGGAGTCATGATTAAATACGAAGTTGTTGGGCGTAATTGTCTCGTTTTTGGATTCAACTACAAAGTTTGGGCAAGTAAATAATTTGCATATTTTTAATGGCATAATTAGGTGGCAGTGAGCCTGGGAACGGCCCAACCCAATGAGAAATTTTTTTACAGGATATTTAATGATGTTATTTAATTATATTACGTGCAAAATATTCATTTTGAGATTTATGCGATATTTCTTGTGGTCACTTTACTATCATGGGATTATTACTTCACCCAGTCGCCAGTTACCGGTCAGTTCAGTTTTGTACAACCTAGTATACTGTGGCATTACTCTGATCAGACGCTCATTATTTCACCAGGTCATCCGTTACCGGTCAATTCAGTTCAGTTCAGTTTAGGGACCACTTGCATAGACTATAATCACCAGAAAATTATTGCATGCTATTTCATTACAGGGCTCCAAGGAGTAAACATTTTCACTATAATTTTCGGTTCAGTTATGCACGTACTATAATTAATAACGACATGATAATTTACGTTACGTCTCAGGACATGATACTTTCACTTGCATTCGATTTTATTATTTAATTTACTCGTTATTCACGATATGTGCATGCTGAGTCTTTAGACTCACTAGACTTAATTGTTGT
Source organism: Primulina tabacum (assembly GCF_025594145.1). Lineage (NCBI taxonomy): Eukaryota > Viridiplantae > Streptophyta > Magnoliopsida > Lamiales > Gesneriaceae > Primulina > Primulina tabacum. Next base: position 23,680,139 of record NC_134552.1, read on the forward strand.
AGGCACTGATGAGGTCGGGACCGAGGTCGGGGACCAGTGAGCTAGCTTGGGTCGGCAGTAGTGGAACCCGAGGACCCCATTTTTCAACATTTATTATTTTATGATCAAATATTTTTATCCGTCGTTGGATTATTTTTAAACAGTTATTTTGCAAACATTAAATTCTTCCGCTGCCATTTTGAATATTAAACGTTATTTATCAGTTTAATTTGTGAATGAGATATTTTAATTATTTAAAAAAGAAAATTTTTAAATTTTTCGCAAATTTTCAAAGTAAGAATTTTCGGGCCATTATAGCTGGTATCAGAGCCTATGTTCTTGTAAAGGGTTGTACTACTACTGACCTCGAGAAGCTCACGAAGTCACGTCTTCGGTCTGTAAGTTTTACATTATGCATTTTATTTAAAGCGTGAATTATTTTAACAGCATGTTTTCATGAAATATTTTATGTCCAGATTTTTAATTATTCAGTCTTTATTTAAATTTAAATAAATTATGGAATTATGCATGTTGGTTACGTATGGGTTATATATGGAATAGTATGCCTCCTAGAAGCCAGGTTGGACGCCCGAGAGGTGGTGGTGAGCACCGTCAAGAGGACGGTGAGGATCAGAGACACGAGAGGCATGGACCTCCACCCCCACCACCTGACATGAATGCCAAGATGCTAGCTGGGATGAACCAGTTCTTCGCGCAGTTTACGGGGAACAATGCTGCGGTAGGAGCTAGGCCGACCGGGGCCGAAGCTATTTATGAGAGATTCATGAAGATGCGTCCTAAGGAGTTTTCAGGGACGACCGGGATCCCATGATTGCCGAGGGCTGGATCAAGTCCCTCGAGGTTATCTTCGAGTTTATGGAGCTTGGAGACGCATACAGAGTCCGTTGTGCAACCTATTTATTCGGAGGAGATGCCCGCTTATGGTGGGAAGGAGCATCAGTAGCCCTGAACTTGGCTACCCTGAGTTGGACGCGCTTCACGGAGGTATTCTACTCCAAATATTTTACTGAGGAAGTGCACACCAGGTTGACCACATGAATTCATGAGTCGGAGGCAAGGAGATTTGACTGTTACAGAGTTCATCCGGAAGTTTGAAAGGGGTTGTCATTTTGTGCCCCTGATCGCGAATGATGCTAAAGCCAAGTTGATGCATTTCTTGGTGGGTCTACGGCCGATCTTGCGCCGTGATGTTAGGGCGTCTGACCCTACTACCTATGAGGTCGCTGTCTCCAGAGCTCTAGCCGCAGAGCAGGATCAGCGTGATATCGAGAGAGACCGCCAGGGCAAGCGCCCAGTCCAGGTACCTCACCGCCCTCCTCCTCAGCAGCAGCCTCAGAATAAGAGGCCATTTCACGGTCCGCCTAGAAACAGAGGTCAGCAGCAGCAGCGGGGACGCACAGCCCCGAGGACTTTTGAGCATCCAGTTTGTCCTAAGTGCGCTCGCCGCCATCCTGGAGTATGTATGTTTGGCTCAGGAAAGTGTTATAAGTGTGGCAGTCCAGACCACATGCTGCCGCAGTGCCCTCAGAGGAATCTGCCTAACCAAGGCAGGGTATTTGCCCTCCATGCAGCGGAGACGAACCCCGATACCATGCTCATGACAGGTACCTTTAAGCTTTAAGTTTTTATTTGGGATTTATTGTTTTGGGGTGAAATTCTGAACTTAGAAATTGTTATAGGATTGCATGCTCTACTCAGTATTATTTTGGGAATATAAGTTAGAAGAACTTTGACCTCTGCATGTCTATAGGATAGTTCTTGAGATTATTGGGTTCAGCTTATATTCCAAACTTTCAGGGAGAATCTTTATAGCGGGGTCAGCTACGAAAGCCTTGATAGATTCAGGGGCTACTCATTCCTTCATTTCGGAGACCTTTGCTAATTTTCTCAAGGTCAATACCATTGGGCTGGACATAGCCTATACAGTAGTATTGCCTTCAAGAGAGGAGATGGCAGCTACCAACGTGATCCGAGACATAGACCTGGAGCTGCATGGCAATCTTGTGTTTGCGGATCTTATCATGTTGCCGATGCTAGAGTTTGACATCATCCTGGGAATGGACTGAATATTGCGGAACAGAGTACTGATAGACTTCCAGCGGAGATCAGTTCTAGTCTGACCGCCTAGAATGGAGCAGTTCTTATTTGAGTCAGACAGGTATTTTCCCTTACCGTGCATTATTCCTTATGTCCAGGCTAGGAAGCTCATGCATAGAGGGTGTCGGGCATTTTTAGCGACCTTTATATCTGTCCCCGAGGCACCCAGTCAATCAGCTTCAGATGTCCCAGTTGTCAGAGATTTTCTTGACGTTTTTCCGGAAGACGTCTCTGGTATGCACCTGAGAGAGAGGTGGAGTTTTCTATTGAGCTTATGCCAGGTACGGTTCCGATCTCAAAAGCACCGTACCGACTAGCACCGACAGAGATGGCAGAGCTTAAGAAGCAGATTCAGGAACTTCTTGACAAGGAGTTCATTCGCCCTAGTTTTTCTCCACGGGGCGCACCAGTCTTTTTTCTGAAGAAAAAGGATGGCTCTATGAGGCTTTGTATTGACTACCGAGAGTTGAACAGGGTTACAGTGAAGAATAAGTACCCACTTCCGAGGATTGAAGATCTATTTGATCATTTACAGGGAGCTTCGGTATTCTCCAAGATTGATATGCGTTCTGGTTATCATCAGTTGAGGGTGAAGGACGCCGATGTTTCCAAGACTGCTTTCAGGACTCATTATGGCCACTACGAATTCCTTATGATGCCGTTCGGTCTGACGAATGCGTCAGCGATCTTCATGGCATCTCATGAATCACGTATTTCAGCCCGTACCTTGATCAGTTTGTGATAGTATTCATAGACGACATTCTCGTTTACTCGAAGAATCAGGAGGATCACAGCAGACATCTGACCACAGTGTTGCAGACCTTGCAGAAGCACAGATTGTTTGCAAAGTTCAGTAAGTGCGAATTCTGGTTAGAGAAGGTGGCGTTCTTAGGCCACATTGTTTCTAGCAGTGGTATCGAGGTAGACCCAGCAAAAGTTGCAGCAGTCAGAGATTGGGTTGTGCCACAGAATGCATCTGAGATTCACAGTTTTCTTGGCTTAGCAGGATATTACCGGAAGTTTATTCATGGATTCTCCTCTATCGCAGTCCCACTCACAGCATTGACAAAGAAGAATGTGAAATTTGTGTGGAGCGATGAGTGTCAGAAGAGCTTCGATACTTTGAAGCAAGCTCTTATCTCAGTACCAGTTTTGGCCATGCCGTCAGGGCCTGGTTAGTTTGTTCTATATACCGAATGCTTCGAAGCTCGGTCTCGGCGCAGTAGTGATGCAGCATGGGAAGGTGATAGCGTATGCTTCTAGACAGTTCAAAACTCATGAGAAGAACTACCCTACCCATGATCTAGAGTTGGCCGCCGTGGTTTTTGCTTTGAAAATCTGGAGGCATTATTTGTATGGAGAGAAGTGCCAGATATTTACCGACCATAAGAGCCTCAAGTACTTCTTTCCGCAGAAAGAGCTGAATATGCGTCAGAGGCGGTGGTTGGAGCATGTGAAAGATTATGATTGTGACATTAGCTACCACCCGGGTAAGGCTAATGTAGTTGCGGATGCATTAAGCTGGAAAGTTGCAGTGATGGCCCATTTGACGACTCAGAAACCTCTTTCAGTCTGAGATGCAGAGGTTTGATCTAGAGGCATACCCTCAAGGTAGAGTTCCCCGTCTATCTACTTTTACTATTCAGTCCTCTCTTCTGGACCGTATTCGCAGTGGTCAGCCAGCAGATGAGCAGTTGGCAGAGTGGAAGCAGAGAGATGAGGCCAGGGACAGTGTCTTGTATTCAGTTAGTGACGGTATTGTGAGATATCGAGACAAGATATGGGTTCCCAGCAGTGATTCTATCCGAGCAGATATTCTATCAGAAGCCCATATGTCGCCGTACTCTATTCATCCAGGGAGTACGAAAAGGTACAAAGACCTGCAATTATTGTATTGGTGGCCAGGAATGAATAAGGATATCAGAAGCTTTGTATCCGAGTGCCTGACTTGTCAGTTAGTGAAGGCAGAGCATCATAGACCAGCAGGTTTGCTCAAGCCTCTTACTATTCCCGAGTGGAAGTGGGAGAATGTTACCATGGACTTTGTTACCGGATTGCCGAAGTCAGTCAGAGGATCAAATGCTATCTAGGTGATTGTTGATCGTCTTACCAAATCAGCGCACTTCTTGCCTATTAGGACGACTTTCACCATGGTTCAGTATGCAGAGTTGTATATCCGGGAGATAGTCCGACTTCATGGTATTCCAGTTTCTATCGTATCTGACAGAGACCCCAGATTCACTTCCTCATTTTGGAAGAGTTTGCATTCGACGATGGGTACGAAGTTGTTGTTTAGCACGACTTTCCACCAGCAGACAGATGGGCAGTCAGAGCGAGTTATTCAGATTTTGGAGGATCTTCTCTGTGCTTGTGTTATTGATTTTTCAGGGAGTTGGGAGTCGAACTTGCCATTATTAGAATTCACCTATAACAACAGTTTCCAGTCGTCTATAGGTATGGCTCCGTATGAAGCATTGTATGGTCGCAAGTGCAGATCTCCTGTTCATTGGGATGAAGTAGGGGAGAGAGCAGAGTTGCGTCCAGAGATTATTCAGCAGACTGTCGATGTAGTAGCCCAGATCTGTGATAGGATGAATACTGCTCAGAGTCGACAGAAGAGTTATGCGGACCAGCGGAGGAGAGATTTAGAGTTTGCAGTGGGTGACCATGTCTTTGTGAAGGTGGCACCTATGAAGGGTATCATGAGATTTGGGAAGAAAGGGAAGCTCAGTCCGAGATTCATGGGACCTTTTGAGATCCTCGACAGGGTTGGGACGCTAGCTTATCGTGTTGCTCTTCCGTCAAATCTGGCCGGAGTACACAATGTGTTCCACGTCTCCATGCTGAGGAAGTATATGGAAAATCCGTCGCATGTATTGAACTTTGAGCCGTTGCAGCTTACTCCGAACCTGTCCTATGAGGAGAGACCAATGCAGATCCTAGATAGACAGGAGAAGAAGCTTCGGAACAAGCTGGTTAAACGAGTTAAAGTCAAGTGGCTTAACCATTCAGAGGAGGAAGCTACGTGGGAGTCTGAGCCAGAAATGAGGAGTCGGTACCCCGAGTTATTCGGTAAGTCTTAATTTCGAGGACGAAATTTCTGTTAAGGGGGGAAGGATTGTAGAAATCGTAAATTAGACTACGTGTAAGCCATGCATAATTCTAGTATTTAAGTTAAAATGATTTTCATTGCATGAGTATTTAAATTCTTTTCTTTAAATTTATTTATTTTATGCAGTAGTTTAATGATTAGCTTTTCAGTTAATAAGTGAGGCCGGACCGGAGTTGGAGTAGAGAGATAAAATTTAATATTAAGAAAACATTCCAAAAATTTATTTAAGTTGTATAATAAGTTAAAGAGAGTTTAAGGAATTATTTAAATGAGTGGAGATAAATAGTAAATGTAGTTCAATAATTAGTTCCTTAATTCCCTAAAATATTTAATAGGTAGATAAAACACTGGAGATTTAAAATACAATATTTAAGAAAATTTCCCCTCCATTTTCATTATAATTTTCGGGCATAACACTTTAAAAGATTTAAATATTTTCAAATCTCCATCTTTAATTTATTTCCTTATCTTCTTTGGGAGATAATTCCCTCAACACTAAATCTTCAATAATTAATAATTAAGCAATATTTGTGCCTTTTTTAATCATCATAAATCGGCCCCTCCTTTGATTTTAAAAGATTTTATTTGTTGGGCAATTTATCTTCTAATGATCTTCCCTTACACTTTTCTAGGTAGATATCATCCTCCCCTTTTTAAATCACTGTCAAATCATTAATTAAACAATTTTCCCCTTGCACCTAGACTTGATTTTCGACCTAGTGCACTCTATTGTCCCTCAAAATCTTTTATTATCATTCATATTTTCCTTATCTATCAAATTTCTAGATAGCAAGAATATTCCTTCCTTACCTTGCAAATTCTCCTTTTATTCTCCCTAGCCTTTCTCCCTCCCCATTATTTTCGAAACTTTCAGTGCTTTTTTTGGGAGAAAATCGTGAGGTTCTAAGGGGAAGAACAAGAGGAAAACCGGGAGAAAATTTGAGAAAAAGTCGAGAGACAAGCAAGAAAGAAAAGCGCTCCGTCTCCTCCGCGCCGCATCATGTGTTTCTTTTGTTTTCGTCAAAACAAAACAAAGGCATGTTCATATTTCTTTCACTCCTCAATCAAGCCATAGTAGTGTATTTTAAAATATCATACTCATGATTTATTTCAAGCAAAAACCGAAACCTGTCAAGCATTGTTCGAAATTCTGTGCAGAATTTTTTCAAGTTCATGTGCGCCTTCACGGTTTTATTGTTTGTGACGGTTTCAGGTGGATGGCTCGTGACCAGGCTCCTTAGGCCACATCTAGACACGTGCTAGGATGTGTTGGGACCATGTTGGTCCAATAAATCAAGCCCCATGCATGCTGGAAATCGAATATGACAGCAACCATTCCCCCTAGTGTCACTTGTGTTCGTTTCTTTCTGTCATTGGCTATCAAGGGAGAGTTTCTGATCTTGGCTGCCCTAGGAGCCTATAGCCATGGTTAGAACAATTCCCTATCATGTCTAAGACGTGACCAAGTCGGCTCTTTTGAGGCTTGGTCCATGGTGAATCGGTTTTCAAAGCAAAAGAACAAGAACAGCCCACGGCCCCCTTCCCCTACTGCATGTGATGTTTCGAGTTGGGTGGTGTGGTGTGAATCTTGGTTGGCCTCTGGCCCTTAGCCACGGTTCATACCATGCCCCATGAAGTCTAGATCGTGCCATGTTTAATCAAATGGTCACTGGGACGATTCATGATAGCAAAACAATAGCAACACCCAACGCGCACAGAATTGCTCTAGGGTGGGACTTCTCGATAGTTTCATGGCGTGGTTCGAATTGTGGCTGGCCTAGGGACCTTAGCCATGGTTCAAATCATTGCTTAGGGTGTTGGTAAGAGCCTCTGGTTGGTGGTTCAAGCCTCAATGGCTGGTAGTCTCGAAAACGACACAAGAAATCGAAGGCACAGCTGCTGTAATTTTTAACAGCAAGCGTGTGGCGGTTCAGAGGCGTGTTCCGGGTTCTTGGTTGGCTTTTAGCCTATAGCCTTTGACTGAACAGTGCCTCATCAAGTTAGGAAGGTCATGTTTTTGCCTGTTTGTGATTCGGATCATTTTAGTGGTCGTACGAGAATTTACGGTACAATGTAGCAAAATGACTCTCGAAAGAGCGTTCCATGTTTTTGGACTCCATTCACTAAATTTCGAGTATTGTAAATTTAGGAGCATTAGTTCATCATTTTAAGCGTATTTTAATCATGACTAAATGATGGTTCAGGTGTAGGTTCGGGTTGGTACGGAGTCATGATTGAATACGGAGTTGTTGGGAGTAATTGTCTCGTTTTTGGATTCAACTACAAAGTTTGGGCAAGTAAATCATTTGCATATTTTTCATGGCATAATTAGGTCGCAACGGGCCTGGGAACGGTCCAACCCAATCAAAAAATTTTTATAGGATATTAATGATGTTATTTAATTATATTACGTGCAAAATATTCATTTTGAGATTTATGCGATATTGCTTGTGGTCACTTTACTATCATGGGATTATTACTTCACCCGATCGCCAGTTACCAGTCAGTTAAGTTTTGTACCACCCAGTATACTGTGGCATTACTCTGATCAGACGCTCATTATTTCACCTTGGTCGTCAGTTACGGGTCAGTTCAGTTCAGTTCAGTTCAGGGACCACTTGTGTAGACCATAATCTCACCAGAAAATTATTACATGCTATTTCATTACAGGGCTCCAAGGAGTAAATATTTTCACTATGATTTTCAGTTCAGTTATGCACGTACTATAATTAATCACGACATGATATTTTACGTTACGTCTCAGGACATGATACTTTCACTTGCACGCGATTTTATTATTTAATTTACTCGTTATTCACGATATGTGCATGCTGAGTCTTTAGACTCACTAGACTTGATTGTTGTAGGTACTGATGAGGTCGGGACCGAGGGCGGGGACCTGTGAGCTAGCTTGGGTCGGCAGTAGTGGAATACGAAGACCCCATTTTTCAACATTTATTATTTTATGATCAAATATTTTTATTCGTCGATGGATTATTTTTAAACGGTTATTTTGCAAACATTAAATTCTTCCGCTACCATTTTGAATATTAAACGTTATTTATCAGTTTAATTTGTGAATGACACATTTTAATTATTTAAAAAAGAAAATTTTTAAATTTTCCGCAAATTTTCAAACACGAATTTTCGGGCCATTATATATACAGTGCCAAACTGAAACTCTTAGTTTTTCGAATTTCTTACAACATAAAACTGATTCGCTCTTGATAAGTAGCCTGAATGCTATGAATTAATACAATGAAAATAAGAGTGTATGTATGCGTTTGTATATTCAGAAAATGCTTGAAGCGAATATCACAACTGATCGATGATCAGCTATATATAGTCTTCGATCCCAACATCGTATTGAATGCATTTAATGACAAATATTCGTTGAATCGTCGTTTAGTTCAATATGTTTGACTTTATTTTACCATGGTACGAAGCATCAGACTGTTTTTCTATGTTACATCTGTTCTGTTTTTGTACGAACTGTCATCTGTCGGCTGATACTTCAACTGGTGTCGTGGCTAACTGACCAGAGGTCAACTGATCAGTTCAGCTGAAAATTTTAAATTCAAACTGATATCCTTTCAGTTTGGGATACTTTAGCTGATTAAGATCCTTTCAATTTAGTTAACCGATTCTATCAGTTCTAAATATCAATTTGTTTACTGAACTTTATGTTATCAGTTTTAATCTTATTTTAGTTACGATTTGTCCGATCAGTTTGGCTCTTCAGTTCTCTTGCGAATAATTGTCAAACTCTGAAGCATAAAATATATTACAAAAATTTTCCCGTTTTAGGTGTTTGAAAAAATTTAGATATCTCGAACTGATTAATCTGATAGTAGATAAAACAATGTACATATACATACATAATCAGAAAAGACTTTTTCATTGAGTTTGAAAGAGGTAAGTATAGATTCGTAAAAACATTTCAAAATGAAAAAATAATAATACAGATGACCAGAAGACTAGCAACTGACTTAGTACACTTGATCATTTCTTAGACTTTTTCTCAGCTAGTCCTTCGTCAGTTGGTTTGTCTGGTTCAATCCTTTTCTTGCTGTTAGTCCCTATTACTGTTTTCAGCTGTTCTTCACCCTTTTTGTCAACACTAGTTGATCTAGTGAGGAGAAAGAATGCTGAACTGACTTGAGCTAAAACTTCAAACTTCAACAAGCTGATCTTGTACCAGGCCAAATTTTTTTGAGAACTTTTTTGGACAAAATCAATCATGTTTCTTAAAAGTTCTTGGGAGGAGAGTAGAGTAGGGATTGTAACTGTTTCTCTTCTCATTTTCTCAAATTATTCAAAGAGAGCAGCTACATCCTTTGTTAGTTTCTTTAAATCTTTCATCGGGTGATCGTTCAGAGTGTCTAGACTTAAAGAATGTAGCAATTGAGTATATTCGACTTGACAGATAGTGGAACCAAGATTGGTCAGTTATGATAAAATACTGTCCAGCATTACTTCAGTTGCTAGTGGAAAGTTCGAGGGAGAAATCTTCAATTTGAACTTTTACTTTCCGTATTTTCTTTGGTGTGAACTCCATTAATGCAAGCTGGTTTGGAGCAACATCTGGGTCTATCTTTAGCCATTTCTTCTACCATCTCTTCTGGATGGTTCAGTTTATAACTGAACTTGTTCAGTTTGGATTTCCGCTTCTGTTGTTGAGACGGTTTCATCTTCAATCATTGGTGCCAAAACAACTTCATCAACGGCTGTATCATTTTTGTATTCCATTTGAATGTCTTCAGCAACTGATTGCAACATTTCGTATACATTGGCTAGATTCAGTTCCTATTCAGTGTAGGTTGACGACTGTGCTACGGATTCAGAAGCTGGTGGGATGAAGATTGATGAGGATGGTTGCATCCATTGAGGAGATTGGAGGATGGACCTCTGGAACTAGTTTAGGTGGTTGGACTAAAGCTGGCTCTGTTTCAGCTGGAGCTGTCAATTGTTCCTCTGTCTCCTCAGATGGAGGAAACTCCTCAGCTATTGTTGGGCTACTGGTATCAATTGGAATGTATAACTTATGTCCATCTCCCAGTTCTTTACTTTAATTTTAAGAGAAATGAGATCAGAGTCCAGTTGTTGAAACACTGCATGATAAACATAAGCAGTTGGACCAGCTAGATCATACTTAATTTTTAGTTCAGCTGTCACCTCAGTTAGCCTTTTGATTCTCAATAGGTCAAAGAAGTATGACTGTATTTCTATGACTTGTAATGCTGAGGTGGCTTTCACGACATTCATTACAACTGATTCCAGAGAGATGAATTGTGTTGGAATAATATAAGTTTTAGAGTTTGACATGTTAATCCGTAAGAGAACTGAAGTACCAAATAGATAGGACAAATCAAATAATTATAACTAAGAATTCGTTTAAACTGAACAAGAAAAACCTTTATCAACTAAAGTATTCATGATTGATAGGACATCAGTTAGAACTGATAATGTCCAGCGGAACTGATGGCTGATCAGTTGTCTCCTAATCAATTGGCCACGCAATCAGTTGAAGTATCAGCAGACTGACAGACAGATCGTACCAAAGCAGAACAGCTGAATCAGGAAAGAACTGTCTGAATACCTGGTACTACTGCCAGATAAAGTAACTAGACGAAGATTCAATGGATATTAGTCATTCAAATGCATTCTATACGACCGTTGGGATCGAAGACTATTTATAGCTTATCGAATCAGTTAAAGAAGGTTGGTGAAACACGCGAAACGAACAATCTATAATTTTCAATAAGTTCCGATACATTTATTGACTATGTTCTCAGTTTACAGATCGCACACTCAGATCTAAAATCATTGTATTTATTCATAGAATTTAGGCTACCAGTTAGAGCGATTAAGTTAATTACTATAAAAATGTTGATAGACTAAGAGTTTCAGTTTGACGATGTGTAAGACCAACTGAAGCGATTATTACAATGTCTTGTAATATATCAAAGTATTTAGTAAAAACCTATCCTCATGACATCGAATATTATTGCTTTTTTTGTCTAACTTATCTTATTTTAGGTTATGGATCACTAAGTGTTAAAATTTTGATTTTATTGCAGTAATTTTGATTTTTTATTTGATATTTTCTTTTATTCTTATTTTGTTAGAATACAAACCTGATGCAATAATGCTCACATGATATTGATAAATGTTGATGTGATACTGAAAAATTGTGAGATAGAGCCAAAAAATATAAATGTATCTGGGATACATCAAAATTGATCCAAAATAATTGAAAATTAAATGTTAATACACCCAGAAAAAGTTTGATGAGTTAATTGACTAAAAATCATAATAAAATTAGTTAATGGAAAAAATATTTTCTCATTTAATTTAAGAGTTGGTCTCTCATGAAACCGTCTCCCGGGTCTATAACCATGCAAAGGGTTGATCCGACCTATATTTACAATAAAAAATAATAAATTTTTTATAAAAAAAATATTTTTCATAAGACCATGTCAAGTTAAATATCTGTCTCGCAAATTGAAATGTGAGATAATCTCATAAAATTTGTCGTGTAATAATGAAACAAACTTCTGAAATTTAATAAAATATTTTTTCCCAGTCTAAAAGGACTCAATCTACCAAAAACCATATTCACAAGGAGATAGTAATCTCAAGCCTAAAGGAAGCAAAGTGAGGATAGAAGAAGACAATTATGCCACCAAGTAAGCCCCTCTTTCTCCTTGTCGGTCTAATTAGGCTAAGTTTTTAAATCAAGTACTTTCCGAAGTCATAAATCACGACGATTCTTCCTTATTGAAGAATATTACAGTCTTTACGATCTCAAATCTAAAAAGCAATATTGCAATATCTTTTGATATCCATTGCAAATATTTTAACATTTCATTTTTATTTGAAATCACCTAAATGTTTTTATATTTTTGTCTGAAATTATCTTCTACACTCTGTTTATGATCTCGTTAATTTTTTGCGTTTCTCTCACTTTCTAAATAATTGGAACATCTTGCCTTGATTTTTCCTTTCTCTTCGATTATAAATAAAATTTATCCTAATGTTGTAAGAAATCAATTTCAAAACAATAATTCAAAAGCTAATGAATTTAAAAATACATTATAAACTCTCAAAATTAATTTAATAAAAAATTTAAAATAAATTTATTAAATAATATAATCTAGTGTAACAAAGTCAATAAATCAAATATACATCAGATTTCATGCATTTATATTTAATTTATAGTAAATTAAAGTCCGTCATTAAATACGTATATATTGCCTTAGAAATTCACTCTACAAATTACATGCATTTATTTTTATTTATAGTAAATTAAAGTCCGTCCATATATACATATATATTGCCTTGAAAATTCACTCTACACCATTCAAATTCAAGCTATCAGTATTACTAGTAAAACGGAAAATGGAGAGAAATGGGATGAAGCTTGAGCTTGCATCAATTGTTATGGTGCTTCTCGTATTCATGGCCACTACTGCTGTAAGTGCTACTGAAATTAATGGCAGAGGTGGACCTATTAATTCTAGTGCCTGCTATCTAGATTGCATCGTACGCAAAGGCTGCACCTTGTATAAACCGCTCACTTGTTTCACATCTTGTGCGAAGGAGTGTGCTCAGACACCGCCAGTCATGCCGTCGGCACCGGAACCGCAGCGTTCCGAATGGCCGGAGCCAACATTTTGAATCTACTCGAACAAGATTTTCTTGAACGAAAAACAAAATAATAAATAGCAATTAAAATTAGAAGTAATATACAAGTTCATTGTATAAGCAAGAACATCAATATCTTGATATGAAAATCGAAAGATTAGAAAACATTCGAATAAAACTTTGACAATATAATATTTATATCTTTACCATCCCGTAAGAAATTAATGAATTTTCACTAAAAATGAATATATCTAAAATCAATCATTATTAATTATTAAATGAAACATTTTTTTAACTAAAAATACAAAGATGGATCTATACGGACATACACATACTATTAAAGTTGTGATTTTCAATTTTTTAAAGTATAGTTGTTTATCGCCAAAATTCGCTGGAGTGTCAGATACGGAATCGTGCCAAAGTTTTAAAGACTCTGACTTCTCTGCTCATGCCAAGTTGCATCTCGATACGGTTGTTAGTTATAACTCTTCCGGTAAGCCACAAACTAAGAAATTAAATGAGGAATTTGACAGAAAACATGATCTTACAGAAGACATCAATATTAAATAACGAGTATTCACCTCTCTTGACATTCGTTTTCATCTTCACTTTGCACCTGCTCTTCATCTTTATTATAATTTATAATATTTGATGAATTCCTATCGTTTGGTAAATTCAAAATCATGTTAGAGATTTCCAGTGTTTTTCCATCAATTTCTTTTATTTTGTTACATATTAGCTTAGAATATTAGAACTAGCGATCATATTAAGGATTCAAAATAGCTTTATTTTTGGAAGTTAGATATTTATTGTATTTCACATAAAATGGGGCTTTAATATCTGACATACCTACAACTCAAAATATTGTACAAACAGATAGAATATACTATTTATGGTCTCTGTTAATGATATTACGGCAGGAATCAGGACATTAACTTCGCTTATTCAAAATTTCATGTGAGATAACATGCATTGAATATTATTACTCTTTAATAATAATTAATTAAAAACAAGCAGCCAAATATTTGAAAAATTGTAGAACCCGTAAATCAGTCTACGTATAAGCCATGCATAATTCTAGTATTTTAAATTAAATTGACTTCATTGCATGATTATTTTAATGCTTTTCTTTGAAGTTAATTATTTTATTATTTCATGCAGTAGTTTGATATTTCAGTTATTTCAGTGAGGCCGGACTGGAGTTGAAGCTTTGAGATAGAATTTAAGATTCGATAAATATTTCCAGACTTTATTTTAGCTAGCAAGTAAGTTAATTTAAGTTAATAAGGAGGTTTGAGGATTTAATTTAAGTTACTTGAGGTGATTAAGAAATAAGCTCATTTAATTTATTTAATTAAGGGATTAATTCACTAAATTAATTAAAGGATTAGTGAGAGTTTTAAGGGTTATTAATTTACTAGATAATTAACATTTTCCCCCTTCATTTATTTGGGAATTTTCGGCCTTAGCATCTAGACCACCCCTTGCCAACTCATCACCCCTTTTTGACCCATTCTTGGTTGAGTTAGCATAAGGATCTTTTTAATTCTTGGTCCACCTTAATTAAGTAAATATTGAACATTATCCTAGTCTAAAAAGCTCAAGAATTCGGCCATCACCATTCTAGATCCCTCCAAGATTTATTTGATTAGCAACAACAATTCAAAAATTTAAATGAGAGTGGACTTGGTCATGATTTGGCCTTATATCTTGCACCCACTTCCCTCACTCCCCTAACCATCTTTCCCCTCTCCTTTTTTGAAATCTGAGTGAACTCCTTAAGCTGAAAACCGTGGGAATTCAAGAGGCAAAATAGAGAGAAAATCGAGTAGAAGAAAACAAGAGAAGCAACTCCGTCTCCTCCGTGCCGCGTCGTCGTCGTTTCGTTCGTTTTCTTTCAAAACGAAACCAGGCATGTCTAGATTCTTTCAAACCTCAATCAAGTCCTATTATCAATTATTTTTCAGTACATGATCATGTTTTAATGAGCAAAAACCGAAATTTTATGCAACTAGAACAAGGAATAATTCTGCACAGATTTTCGGTTCTACCATACTTCACCATTAGTATGTTTTGTTTCGATTTCAGGGATAGCTCGTTCCAGGGTCTCGAAGCTGCATATGAACATGTACTAGAACATGTTAGGGTCATGATAGAACGTTGGTTCCAGCCCCATACACATTAGAATTCGTCAATGACAGCACATCCCCCATGAGTGTCATATTGAGCTTCAAAAAATTCAGTTTTGTTGTCCAAGGATAAGGATCTGATCATGGCTGCCCTAGGGGCCTATAGCCATGGTTGGATCACTCCCCTAGCATGTCTAAGACGAGACTAAGTCGCCCTTTTGGTGGCTTGGTACAAGGCTCATTGGTTTTCAATTTAAAAACAAAAACAGCCCCCTCCCCTCTCGGCCCCCTTCGGTTTTGACAGCATATGAGTTCGGCTTTGGTTGGGTTGGTATGGATATTGGTTGGCCTATGGACCTTAGCCACAGTTCATACCATTCCCCTAGATGTCTAGATTGTGCCATGGTCAATCAATGGCCACTGGAACGAGTCGAGACAGCAAGCGAAGCACAACACCGCACACGCACGCATGAGGGCCCTCGGTAAGAGCTTTTGGTTGGTTGCTGGAATGGTGAGGATTGTGGCTTGCCTAGGGCCCTTAGCCATGGTTCAAATCATTCATTGGGATGTTGGTAAGAGTCTCTGGTCGGTGGTTCACGCCCAAATGGCCGGTAGTCTCGAAAACAAAACAAGATATGCGATGGTACAGCTGCTGGAAATTTACAGCAAGTTGCTGTGTCGGTTCGGAGGCTCGTTCGAGTTCTCGGTCGGCTTTTAGCCTATGGCCTTGGACTGGACAGTGCCCCATGGAGTTAGGAAGGTCATGTTTTTGACCGTTTGTGATTCGGATCATTTTTGAGGTCGTACAAGAATTTACGGTGCGATGTGCCAAATTGACTCTCGAAAGAGCGTTTCTTGTTTCGGCCTCCATTTCACCGAGGTTTCGACCCTCATCATTTTAGGAGCATTAGTTCATAATTTTAAGCGTATTTTAATCATGAATATACGTCGGTTCAGTGTCGGTTCGGGTTGGTTCGGAGTCATGATTAAATACGAAGTCATTAGGCGTCATAGTCGCATTTTGAACTTAAAGCGCATAGTTGGCCAAGTTTAAGCTATTGCATATTTTTCATGAAATATTTAGGTTGCAGCGAGCCTGGGAACGATCCAATCCAGTTGGTAAAATTACAGGATTTTTCAGTTATTCCATTTAATTATATTACGTGCATGAAAATAGAAAATACTTATTTTTGAGATTTATGCGATATTGCTTGTGGTCAATTCACTATTATGGGAGCATTATTTTATACTGTCGCCAGTAACCGATCAGTTCAGTTTGGTACCACCCGGTCGCCAGTGACCGGTCAGCTCAGTTCAGTTTGATACTCCCCGGTAGCCAAGTTACCGATCAGTTCAGTTCAGTGCAGGGGCCACAGGCGTAGACCATAATCTTAACAGAAAATTTTTATCAGTTATTTCGGTACAGGGCTCCAAGGAGCAAACATTCTATTTACTATGACTTTCAATTCAGTTATGCACGTATTATAATTTCTCAGTACAAGTTATATTAAGTATGCCTCATGACATGATATTTTATCCATGCAAATTACATTTTCTCGTTACCTACGATATTTGCATGCTGAGTTTTTAGGCTCACTAGACTTGATTGTTGTAGGTACTGATGAGGCCAGGGCCGAGAGCGGGGACCAGTGAGCCAGCTTGGGTCTGCAGTAGTGGCACCCGAGGATCTCAGTTTCAGCACATGTCATTATATGCTCAAACATTTTTACCAGTTGTTGGACATTCTTTGAATTGTTCTTTTTGGCAAACTTTATTTTCTTCCGCTGCTATATTTTTTTTAAACATTGAACTTGATTCATCAGTTGATTTTATGGATGAGGCACTCCATTTATTTTAAAAGAAAAATTTTTAATTTTCCGCAAATTTTCAAAGTAAGAATTTTCGGGCCTTTACACTTGGTATTAGAGTGGTGGTTCTGTATAGGGTTACACTACTACTGACCACGAGAAGCTCACGAAGCCACGCCTTCGGTCTGTAAGTTTTACAGTTCAGCATTTTATTTAAAGCATGAATTATTTTGACAGCATGCTTCCATGAAATAATTTCGACCAGATTTTCAGCATTTCAGTATTCATTTAAAAATAAATTATGGAATTATGCATGTTAGTTACGTATGGGTTATGTTGGAACAGTATGCCCCTTAGACGTTAAGTAGGACGCCCGAGAGGTAGTGGCGAGCACCGTCGCGAGGACGATGACGATCAGAGACAAGAGAGGCAGACACCTCCTCCTCCTCCTCCACCTCCACCACCGCCCCCACATGACATGAGTGCCCATATGTTAGCTGGGATGACACAGTTCTTCGCACAGTTTGCAGGGAACAATGCGGTGGTGACTAGGCCGATAGGGCCAGAGGCTGTTTACGAGCGATTCATGAAGATGCATCCAAAGGAGTTTTCTGGGACGTCTGACCCTATGATCGCCGAGGGATGGATCAAATCCCTCGAGGTCATCTTCGAGTTTATGGAGCTGGGAGACGCAGATCGAGTCTGATGTGCCACCTATCTGTTCACTGGAGACGCCCGCTTATGGTGGGAAGGAGCGTCAGTAGTCGTGACCTTGGCTACACTTTCATGGACACGCTTCACGGAGGTTTTCTACTCCAAATATTTTGCTGAGGAAATTCGTACTAGGTTGAACACTGAGTTCATGAGCCTGAGACAGGGAGACATGACGGTTACGGAGTTCATCCGTAAGTTCGAGAGGGGCTGTCATTTTGTACCCCTGATCGCGAATGATGCCAAAGCCAAGTTGATGCATTTCCTGGTGGGTCTACGGCCGATCTTGCGCCGGGATGTTAGGGTGTCTTACCCTGCTACTTATGAGATTGCTGTCTCCAAGGCCCTAGCCGCAGAGCAGGATCTGCGTGATATCGAGAGGGATCGCCAGGGCAAGCGCCCAGTTCAGGTACCACATCGCCCTCCTCCTCATTAGCATCAGCAGCAGAACAAGAGGCCTTTTCATGGACCGCCTAGAAACAGAGGCCAGCAACAGCAGCAGCAGCGGGGACGCCCAGCCCCGAGGACTTATGAGCACCCAGTCTGCCCCAGGTGCTCACGCCGCCATCCTGGAGCATATATGTCTGGCTCATGAAAGTGTTTTTAAGTGTGGCAGTCCAGACCACATGTTGCTGCAGTGCCCTCAGAGGAATCTGCCTACCCAAGGCAGAGTTTTTGCTCTCCATGCCGCGGAAACCAACCCGGAGACTATGTTGTTGACAGGGAGAATTTTTATATCTGGTTCCGCTACCAAAGCCTTGATAGATTCAGGGGCCACTCACTCGTTTATTTCGGAGGTCTTTGCAAACTTTCTCAAGATCAAGACCATTGGGCTAGACATAGCCTTTTCAGTAGTGTTGCCGTCAGGCGAGGAGATGGCAGCCACCAATGTTATCCGAGATATAGACCTTGAGCTGCACGGTAATCTTGTTTAAGCGGATCTGATTGTGCTACCGATGCCGGAATTTGACATTATCCTAGGGATGGACTGGCTATTGAGGAACAGAGTGTTGATAGACTTCCAGCGGAGATCCGTTCTTGTCCGACCGCCTGGAATGGAACAGTTCTTATTTGAGCCGGACAGGTACTTTCCTTTACCGTGCATTATTCCTTATGTTCAGGCCAGGAAGCTCATGCATAGAGGGTGTCGGGCATTTCTAGCGACCTTTTTATCTGTCCCCGAGGAACCCAGCCAGTCAGCCTCAGATGTTCCGATTGTCAGAGATTTCTTAGACGTTTTTCCCGAAGATGTCTCTGGTATGCCACCCGAGAGAGAGGTGGAGTTTTCCATTGAGCTTATGCCAGGTACGGCTCCGATATCCAAAGCGCCGTACCGACTAGCACCGACAGAGATGGCAGAGCTTAAGAAGCAGATTCAGGAACTTCTCGACAAGGAGTTCATTCGCCCGAGCTTTTCACCACGGGGCGCGCCGGTCTTATTTGTGAAAAAGAAGGATGGCTCGATGAGGCTTTGTATTGACTATTGAGAGTTGAACAGGGTTACAGTGAAGAATAAATACCCACTGCCGAGGATTGAGGATCTGTTTGACCAGTTGCAGGGAGCTTCGATTTTCTCCAAGATAGATCTGCGTTCCGGTTATCACCAGTTGAGGGTGAGAGATGCTGATGTCTCGAAGACAGCTTTCAGGACTCGTTATGGTCACTACAAGTTCCTAGTGATGCCGTTTGGTCTGACGAATGCGCCAGCGATCTTCATGGATCTCATGAATCATGTATTTCAGCCGTATCTTGACCAGTTTGTGATAGTGTTCATAGATGACATTCTCGTCTACTCCAAGAGTCGGGAGGAGCACAGCAGACATCTGACCACAGTGTTGCAGACACTGCAGAAGCACAAATTATTCGCAAAGTTCAGTAAATGCGAATTCTGGTTAGAGAAGGTGGCGTTCTTAGGCCACATCGTTTCTAGCAGTGGTATTGAGGTAGACCCAGCAAAAGTTGCAGTAGTCAGAGATTGGGTTGTGCCTCAGAATGCATCCAAGATCCGCAGTTTTCTTGGGCTAGCAGGATATTACAGAAAGTTCATTCAGGGATTCTCCTCCATTGCCGTTCCACTCACAGCACTGACCAAGAAAAATGTGAAATTTGTTTGGAGCGAGGAGTGTCAGAAAAGCTTCGATACTTTGAAGCAAGCTCTTATCTCAGCACCAGTTTTGGCCAGGCCATCAGGGCCCGGCGAGTTTGTCCTTTATACTGATGCTTCGAAGCTCGGTTTAGGTGCAGTTCTGATGCAGCATGGGAGAGTGATAGCGTATGCTTCTCGACAGCTGAAAATCCACGAGAAGAACTACCCTACCCATGATCTAGAATTGGCGGCCGTAGTTTTTGCCTTGAAGATTTTGAGGCACTATCTGTATGGAGAGAAATGCCAGATCTTTACCGAACACAAGAGCCTCAAGTATTTCTTTACGCAGAAGGAGCTGAACATGCGTCAGAGGCGTTGGTTGGAGCTTGTGAAAGACTACGATTGTGACATTAGCTACCACCAGGGTAAAGGTAATGTAGTTGCGGATCCATTGAGCAGAAAAGTCGCAGTGATGGCTCATTTGACGATTCAGAAACCTCTTCAGTTTGAGATACAGAGGTTTGATCTCGAGACTTATCCTCGAGGTAGAGTTCCTCGTCTATCTACCTTGACCATTCAGTCTTCCCTTATGGACCGTATTCGCAGTGGTCAGTCAGCAGATGAGCAATTGGCACAGTGGAAGAAGAGAGAGGAAGCCAAGGGCAGTGTCTTGTATACAGTCAGCGACGGTATTGTGAGATACCGAGACAGGATATGGGTTCCTAGCAGTGATTCTATCCGAGCAGACATCTTATCAGAGGCTCATATGTCCCCGTACTCCATTCACCCTGGGAGTACGAAGATATACAAAGATCTGCAGCTATTGTATTGGTGGCCTGGTATGAAGAAGGACATGAGACGATTTGTGTCCGAGTGTCTGACCTGTCAGTTAGTGAAGGCCGAGCATCAGAGACCAGCAGGTTTGCTCAAGCCTCTTCCTATTCATGAGTGGAAGTGGGAGAACATTACCATGGATTTTGTGACTGGATTGCCGAATTCAGCCAGGGGATCGAATGCTATTTGGGTGATTGTAGATCGTCTTACCAAATCAGCGCACTTCTTGCCTATTAAGACGACATTCACCATGATTCAGTATGCAGAGCTGTATAACCGGGAGATAGTCCGACTTCATGGTGTTCCAGTTTCGATCGTATCCGACAGAGATCCCAGATTCACTTCCTCATTTTGGAAGAGTTTGCATTCGAATTTGGGTACGAAGTTGCTGTTTAGCACAGCTTTCCATCCGCAGAGAGATGGGCAGTCGGAGCGAGTTATTCAGATTTTGGAGGATCTTCTTCGCGCTTGCGTCATTGATTTCTCAGGGAGTTGGGAGTCGAACTTGCCATTGGTTGAGTTCAGCTATAACAACAGCTTCCAGTCTTCTATTGGTATGACTCCGTATGAAGCACTGTATGGCCGCAAGTGCAGATCTCCTGTCCATTGGGATGAAGTAGGAGAGAGAGCAGAGATGGGTCCAGAGATTGTTCAGCAGGCAGCAGATGTAGTAGTCAAGATCCGTGATAGGATGAGGACTGCTCAGAGCTGACAGAAGAGTTATGCCGATCAGCGGAGAAGAGATTTAGAGTTTGCAGTGGGCGATCATGTCTTTGTGAAAGTGGAACCTATGAAGGGTGTCATGAGATTTGGGAAGAAAGGGAAGCTCAGTCCGAGATTCATTGGACCGTTTGAGATCCTCGACAGAGTTGGGACGCTAGCTTATCGTGTGGCTCTTCCGCCAAATCTGGCCGGAGTACACAATGTGTTCCACGTCTCCATGCTGAGGAAGTATATGGCAAATCCTTCGCATGTGCTGAATTTCGAGCCGTTGCAGCTTACTCCGAACTTGTCTTATGAGGAGAGACCGGTGCAGATCCTAGACAGATAGGAGAAGAAGCTTCGGAACAAGCTGGTTAAGCGAGTCAAAGTCAAATGGCTCAACCATTCTGAGGAGGAAGCTACGTGGGAGTCTGAGCCGGAGATGAGAGATCGATACCCCGAGTTATTCGGTGAGTTCTAATTTCGAGGACGAAATTTTTTTTAAGGGAGGAAGGATTGTAGAACCCGTAAATAAGTCTACGTATAAGCCATGCATAATTCTAGTATTTTAAATTAAATTGACATCATTGCATGATTATTTTAATGCTTTTCTTTGAAGTTAATTATTTTATTATTTCATGCAGTAGTTTGATTTTTCAGTTATTTCAGTGAGGCCGGACTGGAGTTGGAGCTTTGAGATAGATTTTAAGATTCGATAAATATTTCCAGACTTTATTTTAGCTAGCAAGTAAGTTAATTTAAGTTAATAAGGAGGTTTGAGGATTTAATTTAAGTTACTTGAGGTGATTAAGAAATAAGCTCATTTAAGTTACTTAATTAAGGGATTAATTCACTAAATTAATTAAAGGATTAGTGAGGCTTTTAAGGGTTATTAATTTACTAGATAATTAACATTTTCCCCCTTCATTTATTTGGGAATTTTTGGCCTTAGCATCTAGACCACCCCTTGCCAACTCATCACCCCTTTTTGACCCATTCTTGGTTGAGTTAGCATAAGGATCTTTTTAATTCTTGGTCCACCTTAATTAAGTAAATATTGAACATTATCCTAGTCTAAAAAGCTCAAGAATTCGGCCATCACCATTCTAGATCCCTCCAAGATTTATTTGATTAGCAACAACAATTCAAAAATTTAAATGAGAGTGGACTTGGTCATGATTTGGCCTTATATCTTGCACCCACTTCCCTCACTCCCCTAACCATCTTTCCCCCTCTCCTTTTTCGAAATCTGAGTGAACTCCTTAAGCTGAAAACCGTGGGAATTCAACAGGCAAAATAGAGAGAAAATCGAGTAGAAGAAAACAAGAGAAGCAACTCCGTCTCCTCCGTGCCGCGTCGTCGTCGTTTCGTTCGTTTTCTTTCGAAACGAAACCAGGCATGTCTAGATTCTTTCAAACCTCAATCAAGTCCTATTATCAATTATTTTTCAGTACATGATCATGTTTTAATGAGCAAAAACCGAAATTTTAAGCAACTAGAACAAGGAATAATTATGCACAGATTTTCGGTTCTACCATGCTTCACGATTAGTATGTTTTGTTTCGATTTCAGGGATGGCTCGTTCCAGGGGCTCGAAGCTGCATATGAACATGTACTAGGACATGTTAGGGTCATGATAGAACGTTGGTTCCAGCCCCATACACAATAGAATTCCTCAATGACAGCACATCCCCCATGAGTGTCATATTGAGCTTCAAAAAATTCAGTTTTGTTGTCCAAGGGTAAGGATCTGATCATGGCTGCCCTAGGGGCCTATAGCCATGGTTGGATCACTCCCCTAGCATGTCTAAGACGAGACTAAGTTGCCCTTTTGGTGGCTTGGTCTATGGCTCATCGGTTTTCAATTTAAAAACAAGAACAGCCCCCTCCCCTCTCGGCCCCCTTCGGTTTTGACAGCATATGAGTTCGGCTTTGGTTGGGTTTGTATGGATCTTGGTTGGCCTATGGACCTTAGCCACAGTTCATACCATTCCCCTAGATGTCTAGATTGTGCCATGGTCAATCAATGGCCACTGGAACGAGTCGAGACAGCAAGCGAAGCACAACACCGCACACGCACGCATGAGGGCCCTCGGTAAGAGCTTTTGGTTGGTTGCTGGAATGGTGAGGATTGTGGCTTGCCTAGGGCCCTTAGCCATGGTTCAAATCATTCATTGGGATGTTGGTAAGAGTCTCTGGTCGGTGGTTCACGCCCAAATGGCCGGTAGTCTCGAAAACAAAACAAGATATGCGATGGTACAGCTGCTGGAAATTTACAGCAAGTTGCTGTGTCGGTTCGGAGGCTCGTTCGAGTTCTCGGTCGGCTTTTAGCCTATGGCCTTGGACTGGACAGTGCCCCATGGAGTTAGGAAGGTCATGTTTTTGACCGTTTGTGATTCGGATCATTTTTGAGGTCGTACAAGAATTTACGGTGCGATGTGCCAAATTGACTCTCGAAAGAGCGTTTCTTGTTTCGGCCTCCATTTCACCGAGGTTTTGACCCTCATCATTTTAGGAGCATTAGTTCATAATTTTAAGCGTATTTTAATCATGAATATACGTCGGTTCAGTGTCGGTTCGGGTTGGTTCGGAGTCATGATTAAATACGAAGTCATTAGGCGTCATAGTCGCATTTTGAACTTAAAGCGCATAGTTGGCCAAGTTTAAGCTATTGCATATTTTTCATGAAATATTTAGGTTGCAGCGAGCCTGGGAACGATCCAATCCAGTTGGTAAAATTACAGGATTTTTCAGTTATTCCATTTAATTATATTACGTGCATGAAAATAGAAAATACTTATTTTTGAGATTTATGCGATATTGCTTGTGGTCAATTCACTATTATGGGAGCATTATTTTATACTGTCGCCAGTAACCGATCAGTTCAGTTTGGTACCACCCGGTCGCCAGTGACCGGTCAGCTCAGTTCAGTTTGATACTCCCCGGTAGCCAATTACCGATCAGTTCAGTTCAGTGCAGGGGCCACAGGCGTAGACCATAATCTTAACAGAAAATTTTTATCAGTTATTTCGGTACAGGGCTCCAAGGAGCAAACATTCTATTTACTATGACTTTCAATTCAGTTATGCACGTATTATAATTTCTCAGTACAAGTTATATTAAGTATGCCTCATGACATGATATTTTATCCATGCAAATTACATTTTCTCGTTACCTACGATATTTGCATGCTGAGTTTTTAGGCTCACTAGACTTGATTGTTGTAGGTACTGATGAGGCCAGGGCCGAGAGCGGGGACCAGTGAGCCAGCTTAGGTCTGCAGTAGTGGCACCCGAGGATCTCAGTTTCAGCACATGTCATTATATGCTCAAACATTTTTACCAGTTGTTGGACATTCTTTGAATTGTTATTTTTGGCAAACTTTATTTTCTTCCGCTGCTATATTTTTTTTAAACATTGAACTTGATTCATCAGTTGATTTTATGGATGAGGCACTCCATTTATTTTAAAAGAAAAATTTTTAATTTTCCGCAAATTTTCAAAGTAAGAATTTTCGGGCCTTTACACTTGGTATTAGAGTGGTGGTTCTGTATAGGGTTACACTACTACTGACCACGAGAAGCTCACGAAGCCACGCCTTCGGTCTGTAAGTTTTACAGTTCAGCATTTTATTTAAAGCATGAATTATTTTGACAGCATGCTTCCATGAAATAATTTCGACCAGATTTTCAGCATTTCAGTATTCATTTAAAAATAAATTATGGAATTATGCATGTTAGTTACGTATGGGTTATGTTGGAACAGTATGCCCCCTAGACGTTAAGTAAGACGCCCGAGAGGTAGTGGCGAGCACCGTCGCGAGGACGATGACAATCAGAGACAAGAGAGGCAGACACCTCCTCCTCCTCCTCCACCTCCACCACCGCCCCCACATGACATGAGTGCCCATATGTTAGCTGGGATGACACAGTTCTTCGCACAGTTTGCAGGGAACAATGCGGTGGTGACTAGGCCGATAGGGCCAGAGGCTGTTTACGAGCGATTCATGAAGATGCATCCAAAGGAGTTTTCTGGGACGTCTGACCCTATGATCGCCGAGGGATGGATCAAATCCCTCGAGGTCATCTTCGAGTTTATGGAGCTGGGAGACGCAGATCGAGTCTGATGTGCCACCTATCTGTTCACTGGAGACGCCCGCTTATGGTGGGAAGGAGCGTCAGTAGTCGTGACCTTGGCTACACTTTCATGGACACGCTTCACGGAGGTTTTCTACTCCAAATATTTTGCTGAGGAAATTCGTACTAGGTTGAACACTGAGTTCATGAGCCTGAGACAGGGAGACATGACGGTTACGGAGTTCATCCGTAAGTTCGAGAGGGGCTGTCATTTTGTGCCCCTGATCGCGAATGATGCCAAAGCCAAGTTGATGCATTTCCTGGTGGGTCTACGGCCGATCTTGCGCCGGGATGTTAGGGTGTCTTACCCTGCTACTTATGAGATTGCTGTCTCCAAGGCCCTAGCCGCAGAGCAGGATCTGCGTGATATCGAGAGGGATCGCCAGGGCAAGCGCCCAGTTCAGGTACCACATCGCCCTCCTCCTCATTAGCATCAGCAGCAGAACAAGAGGCCTTTTCATGGACCGCCTAGAAACAGAGGCCAGCAACAGCAGCAGCAGCGGGGACGCCCAGCCCCGAGGACTTATGAGCACCCAGTCTGCCCCAGGTGCTCACGCCGCCATCCTGGAGCATATATGTCTGGCTCATGAAAGTGTTTTTAAGTGTGGCAGTCCAAACCACATGTTGCTGCAGTGCCCTCAGAGGAATCTGCCTACCCAAGGCAGAGTTTTTGCTCTCCATGCCGCGGAAACCAACCCGGAGACTATGTTGTTGACAGGGAGAATTTTTATATCTGGTTCCGCTACCAAGGCCTTGATAGATTCAGGGGCCACTCACTCGTTTATTTCGGAGGTCTTTGCAAACTTTCTCAAGATCAAGACCATTGGGCTAGACATAGCCTTTTCAGTAGTGTTGCCGTCAGGCGAGGAGATGGCAGCCACCAATGTTATCCGAGATATAGACCTTGAGCTGCACGGTAATCTTGTTTAAGCGGATCTGATTGTGCTACCGATGCCGGAATTTGACATTATCCTAGGGATGGACTGGCTATTGAGGAACAGAGTGTTGATAGACTTCCAGCGGAGATCCGTTCTTGTCCGACCGCCTGGAATGGAACAGTTCTTATTTGAGCCGGACAGGTACTTTCCTTTACCGTGCATTATTCCTTATGTTCAGGCCAGGAAGCTCATGCATAGAGGGTGTCGGGCATTTCTAGCGACCTTTTTATCTGTCCCCGAGGAACCCAGCCAGTCAGCCTCAGATGTTCCGATTGTCAGAGATTTCTTAGACGTTTTTCCCGAAGATGTCTCTGGTATGCCACCCGAGAGAGAGGTGGAGTTTTCCATTGAGCTTATGCCAGGTACGGCTCCGATATCCAAAGCGCCGTACCGACTAGCACCGACAGAGATGGCAGAGCTTAAGAAGCAGATTCAGGAACTTCTCGACAAGGAGTTCATTCGCCCGAGCTTTTCACCACGGGGCGCGCCGGTCTTATTTGTGAAAAAGAAGGATGGCTCGATGAGGCTTTGTATTGACTATTGAGAGTTGAACAGGGTTACAGTGAAGAATAAATACCCACTGCCGAGGATTGAGGATCTGTTTGACCAGTTGCAGGGAGCTTCGATTTTCTCCAAGATAGATCTGCGTTCCGGTTATCACCAGTTGAGGGTGAGAGATGCTGATGTCTCGAAGACAGCTTTCAGGACTCGTTATGGTCACTACAAGTTCCTAGTGATGCCGTTTGGTCTGACGAATGCGCCAGCGATCTTCATGGATCTCATGAATCATGTATTTCAGCCGTATCTTGACCAGTTTGTGATAGTGTTCATAGATGACATTCTCGTTTACTCCAAGAGTCGGGAGGAGCACAGCAGACATCTGACCACAGTGTTGCAGACACTGCAGAAGCACAAATTATTCGCAAAGTTCAGTAAATGCGAATTCTGGTTAGAGAAGGTGGCGTTCTTAGGCCACATCGTTTCTAGCAGTGGTATTGAGGTAGACCCAGCAAAAGTTGCAGTAGTCAGAGATTGGGTTGTGCCTCAGAATGCATCCAAGATCCGCAGTTTTCTTGGGCTAGCAGGATATTACAGAAAGTTCATTCAGGGATTCTCCTCCATTGCCGTTCCACTCACAGCACTGACCAAGAAAAATGTGAAATTTGTTTGGAGCGAGGAGTGTCAGAAAAGCTTCGATACTTTGAAGCAAGCTCTTATCTCAGCACCAGTTTTGGCCAGGCCATCAGGGCCCGGCGAGTTTGTCCTTTATACTGATGCTTCGAAGCTCGGTTTAGGTGCAGTTCTGATGCAGCATGGGAGAGTGATAGCGTATGCTTCTCGACAGCTGAAAATCCACGAGAAGAACTACCCTACCCATGATCTAGAATTGGCGGCCGTAGTTTTTGCCTTGAAGATTTTGAGGCACTATCTGTATGGAGAGAAATGCCAGATCTTTACCGAACACAAGAGCCTCAAGTATTTCTTTACGCAGAAGGAGCTGAACATGCGTCAGAGGCGTTGGTTGGAGCTTGTGAAAGACTACGATTGTGACATTAGCTACCACCAGGGTAAAGGTAATGTAGTTGCGGATCCATTGAGCAGAAAAGTCGCAGTGATGGCTCATTTGACGATTCAGAAACCTCTTCAGTTTGAGATACAGAGGTTTGATCTCGAGACTTATCCTCGAGGTAGAGTTCCTCGTCTATCTACCTTGACCATTCAGTCTTCCCTTATGGACCGTATTCGCAGTGGTCAGTCAGCAGATGAGCAATTGGCACAGTGGAAGAAGAGAGAGGAAGCCAAGGGCAGTGTCTTGTATACAGTCAGCGACGGTATTGTGAGATACCGAGACAGGATATGGGTTCCTAGCAGTGATTCTATCCGAGCAGACATCTTATCAGAGGCTCATATGTCCCCGTACTCCATTCACCCTGGGAGTACGAAGATATACAAAGATCTGCAGCTATTGTATTGGTGGCCTGGTATGAAGAAGGACATGAGACGATTTGTGTCCGAGTGTCTGACCTGTCAGTTAGTGAAGGCCGAGCATCAGAGACCAGCAGGTTTGCTCAAGCCTCTTCCTATTCATGAGTGGAAGTGGGAGAACATTACCATGGATTTTGTGACTGGATTGCCGAATTCAGCCAGGGGATCGAATGCTATTTGGGTGATTGTAGATCGTCTTACCAAATCAGCGCACTTCTTGCCTATTAAGACGACATTCACCATGATTCAGTATGCAGAGCTGTATAACCGGGAGATAGTCCGACTTCATGGTGTTCCAGTTTCGATCGTATCCGACAGAGATCCCAGATTCACTTCCTCATTTTGGAAGAGTTTGCATTCGAATTTGGGTACGAAGTTGCTGTTTAGCACAGCTTTCCATCCGCAGAGAGATGGGCAGTCGGAGCGAGTTATTCAGATTTTGGAGGATCTTCTTCGCGCTTGCGTCATTGATTTCTCAGGGAGTTGGGAGTCGAACTTGCCATTGGTTGAGTTCAGCTATAACAACAGCTTCCAGTCTTCTATTGGTATGACTCCGTATGAAGCACTGTATGGCCGCAAGTGCAGATCTCCTGTCCATTGGGATGAAGTAGGAGAGAGAGCAGAGATGGGTCCAGAGATTGTTCAGCAGGCAGCAGATGTAGTAGTCAAGATCCGTGATAGGATGAGGACTGCTCAGAGCTGACAGAAGAGTTATGCCGATCAGCGGAGAAGAGATTTAGAGTTTGCAGTGGGCGATCATGTCTTTGTGAAAGTGGAACCTATGAAGGGTGTCATGAGATTTGGGAAGAAAGGGAAGCTCAGTCCGAGATTCATTGGACCGTTTGAGATCCTCGACAGAGTTGGGACGCTAGCTTATCGTGTGGCTCTTCCGCCAAATCTGGCCGGAGTACACAATGTGTTCCACGTCTCCATGCTGAGGAAGTATATGGCAAATCCTTCGCATGTGCTGAATTTCGAGCCGTTGCAGCTTACTCCGAACTTGTCTTATGAGGAGAGACCGGTGCAGATCCTAGACAGATAGGAGAAGAAGCTTCGGAACAAGCTGGTTAAGCGAGTCAAAGTCAAATGGCTCAACCATTCTGAGGAGGAAGCTACGTGGGAGTCTGAGCCGGAGATGAGAGATCGATACCCCGAGTTATTCGGTGAGTTCTAATTTCGAGGACGAAATTTTTTTTAAGGGAGGAAGGATTGTAGAACCCGTAAATAAGTCTACGTATAAGCCATGCATAATTCTAGTATTTTAAATTAAATTGACATCATTGCATGATTATTTTAATGCTTTTCTTTGAAGTTAATTATTTTATTATTTCATGCAGTAGTTTGATTTTTCAGTTATTTCAGTGAGGCCGGAGTGGAGTTGGAGCTTTGAGATAGATTTTAAGATTCGATAAATATTTCCAGACTTTATTTTAGCTAGCAAGTAAGTTAATTTAAGTTAATAAGGAGATTTGAGGATTTAATTTAAGTTACTTGAGGTGATTAAGAAATAAGCTCATTTAAGTTACTTAATTAAGGGATTAATTCACTAAATTAATTAAAGGATTAGTGAGGCTTTTAAGGGTTATTAATTTACTAGATAATTAACATTTTCCCCCTTCATTTATTTGGGAATTTTCGGCCTTAGCATCTAGACCACCCCTTGCCAACTCATCACCCCTTTTTGACCCATTCTTGGTTGAGTTAGCATAAGGATCTTTTTAATTCTTGGTCCACCTTAATTAAGTAAATATTGAACATTATCCTAGTCTAAAAAGCTCAAGAATTCGGCCATCACCATTCTAGATCCCTCCAAGATTTATTTGATTAGCAACAACAATTCAAAAATTTAAATGAGAGTGGACTTGGTCATGATTTGGCCTTATATCTTGCACCCACTTCCCTCACTCCCCTAACCATCTTTCCCCCTCTCCTTTTTTGAAATCTGAGTGAACTCCTTAAGCTGAAAACCGTGGGAATTCAACAGGCAAAATAGAGAGAAAATCGAGTAGAAGAAAACAAGAGAAGCAACTCCGTCTCCTCCGTGCCGCGTCGTCGTCGTTTCGTTCGTTTTCTTTCGAAACGAAACCAGGCATGTCTAGATTCTTTCAAACCTCAATCAAGTCCTATTATCAATTATTTTTCAGTACATGATCATGTTTTAATGAGCAAAAACCGAAATTTTAAGCAACTAGAACAAGGAATAATTATGCACAGATTTTCGGTTCTACCATGCTTCACGATTAGTATGTTTTGTTTCGATTTCAGGGATGGCTCGTTCCAGGGTCTCGAAGCTGCATATGAACATGTACTAGGACATGTTAGGGTCATGATAGAACGTTGGTTCCAGCCCCATACACACTAGAATTCCTCAATGACAGCACATCCCCCATGAGTGTCATATTGAGCTTCAAAAAATTCAGTTTTGTTGTCCAAGGGTAAGGATCTGATCATGGCTGCCCTAGGGGCCTATAGCCATGGTTGGATCACTCCCCTAGCATGTCTAAGACGAGACTAAGTCGCCCTTTTGGTGGCTTGGTCTATGGCTCATCGGTTTTCAATTTAAAAACAAGAACAGCCCCCTCCCCTCTCGGCCCCCTTCGGTTTTGACAGCATATGAGTTCGGCTTTGGTTGGGTTGGTATGGATCTTGGTTGGCCTATGGCCCTTAGCCACGGTTCATACCATGCCCCTAGATGTCTAGATCATGCCATGGTCAATCAATGGCCACTGGAACGAGTCGAGACAGCAAGCGAAGCACAACACCGCACACGCACGCATGAGGGCCCTCGGTAAGAGCTTTTTGTTGGTTGCTAGAATGGTGAGGATTGTGGCTGGCCTAGGGCCCTTAGCCATGGTTCAAATCATTCCTTGGGATGTTGGTAAGAGTCTCTGGTCGGTGGTTCACGCCCAAATGGCCGGTAGTCTCGAAAACAAAACAAGATACGCGATGGTACAGCTGCTGGAAATTTACAGCAAGTTGCTGTGTCGGTTTGGAGGCTCGTTCGAGTTCTCGGTCGGCTTTTAGCCTATGGCCTTGGACTGGACAGTGCCCCATGGAGTTAGGAAGGTCATGTTTTTGACCGTTTGTGATTCGGATCATTTTTGAGGTCGTACGAGAATTTACGGTGCGATGTGCCAAATTGACTCTCGAAAGAGCGTTTCTTGTTTTGGCCTCCATTTCACCGAGGTTTCGACCCTCATCATTTTAGGAGCATTAGTTCATAATTTTAAGCGTATTTTAATCATGACTATACGTCGGTTCAATGTCGGTTCGGGTGGGTTTGGAGTCATGATTAAATACGAAGTCATTAGGCGTCATAGTCGCATTTTGAACTTAAAGCGCATAGTTGGCCAAGTTTAAGCTATTGCACATTTTTCATGACATATTTAGGTTGCAGCGAGCCTGGGAACGATCCAATCCAGTTGGTAAAATTACAGGATTTTTCAGTTATGCCATTTAATTATATTACGTGCATGAAAATAGAAAATACTTATTTTTTAGATTTATGCGATATTGCTTGTGGTCAATTAACTATTATGGGAGCATTATTTTATACGGTCGCCAGTAACCGATTAGTTCAGTTTGGTACCACCCGGTCGCTAGTGACCGGTCATCTCAGTTCAGTTTGATACTCCCCGGTAGCCAGTTACCGATCAGTTCAGTTCAGTGCACGGGCCACAGGCGTAGACCATAATCTCAACAGAAAATTTTTATCAGTTATTTCAGTACAAGACTCCAAGTAGCAAACATTCTATTTACTATGACTTTCAGTTCAGTTATGCACGTATTATAATTGCTCAGTACAAGTTATTTTAAGTATGCCTCATGACATGATATTTTATCCATGCAAATTACATTTTCTCGTTACCTACGATATTTGCATGCTGAGTCTTTAGGCTCACTAGACTTGATTGTTGTAGGTACTGATGAGGCCAGGGCCGAGGGCGGGGACCAGTGAGCCAGCTTGGGTCGGTAGTAGTGGCACCCGAGGATCTCAGTTTCAGCACATGTCATTCTATGCTCAAACATTTTTACCAGTTGTTGGACATTCTTTGAATTGTTATTTTTGGCAAACTTTATTTTCTTCCACTGCTATATTTTTTTTAAACATTGAACTTGATTCATCAGTTGATTTTATGGATGAGGCACTCCATTTATTTTAAAAGAAAAATTTTTAATTTTCCGCAAATTTTCAAAGTAAGAATTTTCGGGCCTTTACAAAAATATTGCCTAAAAGTAACATTATGATAATTATAAATATTTTTTAAAATCTCAAAATTTAAGATATAAAGTTGACATGCATTGAATATTGGTGCTTTTTTTTTCTAACATATCTTGTTTTAGGTTATGGGTAACTAAGTGTTCAAATTTTTATTTATTGTAGTATTTTAGATTTTAGGGTTTAGTGTTTTGGGTTTAATTAGGGTTTAGTTCAAATTTTATTTATTGTAGTATTTTAGATTTTAGATTTAATTTTTCCTTTTATTTATTTATTTTTTTTTGGGTAAAGACGTGATACAATAATGCTCATATGATATTGGTGAATCTTGATGTGAGACTGAAAAATTGTGAGGTGGAGCCATAAAGTTCAAAAATATCTGGGGTACATCAAAATTGATCCAAAATAATATAAATTAAATGTTAATACAACAAGACAAAAGTTTGATGAGTTAATTGACTAAAAACCATAATAAAATAAGTTAATGGAAAAAATATTTTCTCATTTAGTTTAAGAATTGGTCTCTCGTGAAACCGTCTGTTAGAATATTTCATGTTCGCATTCTTGAATTTGATGTTAAAAAACCTGCTATTTTTTTTATAATGATTTTGCCCAAGTACGCAGAAACTGGAAATGATCAGGATTCGAACTAATCAGTTATCGAGCCAAAATTGAAGCTATCGAGACGCAAACTGAAAGCGCCAACTGATCGCCCAAACTGGACCAGTTCAACTGATTGTCCAGCTGATAGGTAGTTCAGCAGAAGATCTTCAGAAGCCCGGCCAGTTGATCAAGAGCTCAACTGATGAAGAGCACAACTGACCAATTCAACTGAATCAGTGAAAGCAGTTCAGCTGACGAGCCAACTGATTTCACCATACCAGTTCAAGACCAGTTCATAACATCAGTTAGGAGCCGACCAGTTTGCAGAACATGACAAGCTTATCTTAGTGGAATCCAACTGTGCACAACGGTATAAAAGAAATTGTACGATCAAAGTACAAAAGTGAACATTGCAGCAGATCTTAAAGACAAAAACGAATTCAAATTTCAACGAACATATCTGATGAGTCTTGATGTACGGCCACGAAGCCTCTTTAAATACAAGATCAAGACCAACAACAAACAAGTGTTTGAAGATCAGAAAAGAAGAGAAAAATAGGGCGTGCCAACTTCTTAGTCTAGAAGCAAAATTCTCAATGTGTGAGAACACTTTCGTTTTGTATCAATAGTTCAGTTCTCTCACACACACACACCATCAGTCACATATACAGAATAGAGCGTATTGGTAAGTTGAGTGAGTCTTGCACAAAGACATTAAACTTGTGTATGTAGTCTTTGACATATAGAAGTTAAACAAGTGTTGGATGGAAGGTGCTACCTTCAGTCTAGACTAGGAGTTCAGTTAGGCAGTAAAGTAAGTTCTAAGCTGAGTGGGTTTCTATAAATCTTTGTATAAATCAAAGCCTTCTTATGGTACCTACCCGAGGTGGTAGAAGGGGTGACGTAGGAGCAGTTCAAGTATCCGAACATCCATAAACATATCTTGTATACTTAACAGTTTAACTATTGTTTTAAAACTGATTTGATCAGTTCGAGCTGTTATCTGCTCAGTTCTCACCATAACTGAACTGATATATGCAAGAACTGATCCTCCTTATATCAGTTAATTAGTTTACACAACTTAAAATCTTTAAACTGATTAGCTTTCTTAAAGAAGTATTATTTCGAGTATTTTCCGATTGGGTTAAAACCAAACTCAATCTAATTCATCGGTATTTACATTCTTAGAACACGATCTATTGCAGCTCATTAAGAATATTGTGTTTGAAGTACTGTCAAAGGTGCTCGAACCGATCCATCAATTGGTATCAGAGCAATGTTGTTTTAAAAAGGACATTTGAAAGCTGATATTTTACCATATGTTTCAAAATATTATTTAAAATGAATTTCAAAATCATCTTAAGAAAAATTATATAAGCTTACGGTGGGAAGATAGAAAATTGTTGGATTTATAACTAACATTGTAGCCACTTCTTTCGACTCTGGATTTTGTTGTTTTAGAAACTTGCATGGTTTTGAGTTAAACTGACAGCAAGACAACTAAACTGATCGGTGGACAAGATTGCATTTGCCAGCCTACCAGTTCAGCTGATCAACGGACGAAACCCATCTAAGCTGAAATGCTGGATGATTAAAATGGAGCTTAACCATCAGCAGTATATCACCGCTTAACTGACATATCAGATCAAAATAGATGATCATTGCGGTTCAACATCATTTGAGTCAAGTTTGAGTCATCTCGATCAGTTAGCCAGCATATAGATCAAGTCCAAGGCAAATTAGCTGCTCTTCAGGCAAAAAGAGACTCAAATCGTTGCAACATTTCAAAGCATTCAAGACAACCAGTTATAGGTACATTCAGTTCTATTATGTATAAACTAACTGTTATTTGATATTATTTAAAATATAGCATTTCCCTTATATATGATGGTGTGCTTAATATATAATACAAGGGACGCTTATTTGATTAAATAAACATCATGTTTATCCAGTTGGTTTGAATGTAAATGAACTAATATTTTCAGTTAATGTATTTGCTAAACTGCTTGAATTTTAAATGTTATAAAAATTGTTTTTGAAAACGCGTAAATGATTATATTTTTAAGAGGGAGTTTTTAATTCAGTTCTTTGGAGAAGTTTTCTTTAAAATTATCTCTCGAACCGAAAACTGTTTTAAAATCGTTTTTAAATTCATTTTTTGAGGGGGAGCTTTCTTATCTCTCGCACTTGTTTTAAATGTTTTTGATTCTTGCAAAGGGGGAGATTTAGTTAAATTTTAAAATTTTAAATGTAACGCTACAGATTCGACAACTGTTCTCACTGTATCAAAATGTTCTTTCCAGCGTGCTTATGTCCTCACTCACATGCACCCTAGAAAACTTCCCAGGAGATCACCCATCCCAAAATTGCCTCAAGTCAAGCACGCTTAACTTTGGAGTTCTTATGTGATGAGCTACTGAAAAAAAGATGCACTTTCGTGATATGAATAGTACAAATCAAATCTTTTTAAATCCTCTTCAACTGTACAGTCCATTACATTGAACAGTCTCGGAATCCCTCTCATTCCCGTGTGGGTCGGTTCATTCATGTTCCTTCCACCTAGAAGCCTGTCAGGAGCCGCTCATTGTCCGTGCACCTGATGGCACCGGCGATTACCCCCCCCTCTTCGGCCCCGGGCCTCACATGCCCACCAGCTTCCGCTATGTTAGTCCCCGGAACCACACCGTACTAAGAGAGGTCGGCTCTGATACCAACTGTAATGCCCCAGATTCGACGACTGTCCTCACTGTATCAAGACGGGTCTTTCCAACGTGCTTATGTCTTAACTCACACGCACCCTAGGAAACTTCCCAGGAGGTCACCCATCCCAAAATTGCCCCAAGTCAAGCACGCTTAACTTTGGAGTTCTTATGTGATGAGCTACCGAAAAGAAGATGCACCTTCGTGATATGAGTAGTACAAATCAAATCTTTTTAAGCCCTCTTCAACTGTACAGTCTATTACATTGAACAGTCTCGAAATCCCTCTCATTCCCGTGTGGGTCGGTTCATTCATGTTTTTTCCACCTAGAAGCCTGTCAGGAGCCGCTCATTGTCCGTGCAACTGATGGCACCGGCGATCACCCCTCGCCCTCTTCGGCCCCGGGCCTCACATTAAATCTCTTTAATTGCTTAAGTTTTGTGATCATCGAAAAGGAGAAGATTGTTGGAACATTTTATGTTCACAATCTTGATGTTAAAAAAACGTGCTATTTTTTTCTAATGATTTTACCTAAGTGCCGAGAAACTGAAACTGATCAGGATTCGAACTGATCAGTTATCGAGCCAAAACTGAAGCTATCGAGATGCAAACTGAAAGAGCCAACTGATCACCCAAATTGGACCACAACTGATTGTCCAGGTGATAGGTGCTTCAGCAAAAGACCTTCAGAAGCTCGGGCAGCTGATGAAGAGCTCAGCTGACCAGTTAAACAGAATCAGTGAAATAAGGTCAGCTGACGAGTCAACTAATTTCACCACACCAGTTCAAAACCAGTTCAACTGACTAGTTCAGAAGATCAATTAGGAGCCGAACAGTTTGCAGAACATGACAAGCTTATTTAAGTGGAATCCATCTATTCACAACGGTATAAAAGAAATTGTAAGATCAAAGTACAAAAGTGAACTTTGCAGCAGATCTTAAAGCCAATAACGAATTCAAACTACAACGAATATATTTGATGAGTCTTGATGTACTTACACGAATCCTATTTAAATATAAGATCAAGACCATCAATAAACAATTGTGTGAAGATCAGAAAAGAAGAGAAAAATAGGGCATGTCAACTACTTAGTCTAGAAGAAAAAATTCTCAGTGTGTGAGAACACTTCCATGTTGTATTCATAGTTCAGTTCTAACATAGGCACACACACCATCACTCACATATACAGAAAATAGAGCATATTGATAAGTTGAGTGAGTTTGCACAAAGGCATTAAACTTGTGTATATAGTCTTTGTCACATAGACGTTAAACAAGTGTTGGCTGGAAGGTGCTGCCTTCAGTCTAAACTAGGAGTTCAGTTAGACCGTAAGATAAGTACTAAGTGGAGTGGGTTTGTAAAAATCTTTGTATAAATCAAAGTCTTCTAGAGGAACCTACCCGAGATGATAGAAGGGGTAACGTATGAACAGTTGAAGTCTCCGAACATCCACAAACATATCTTGTGTACTTAACTTTAAACGTCCACTACTCGTTTTCTAAAAAAAGTACTAGAATTAATTTTTTTTGACACTCACTCATTTGGCCGAACCCATACAAA
This sequence comes from Primulina tabacum, assembly GCF_025594145.1. Lineage (NCBI taxonomy): Eukaryota > Viridiplantae > Streptophyta > Magnoliopsida > Lamiales > Gesneriaceae > Primulina > Primulina tabacum. The sequence continues at coordinate 23,717,408 of NC_134552.1, forward strand.
ATAAATGAAATATTTTTGACACTATTTTTAAAATAAAATAACTAATTATTATTTGAAATCAAAGGAAACAATCCAAACATAAAATCATCCAACATTTTACCAAATCTAAAAGTATTATTTGAAAAGTATAGCTCATACTAACAACCTCTCAAAAGCATAAATAACTAATCGTTAAAATCTTTAACATAAATCATAATCATAATTGCGTAAAAATAGAAGCGCTGGTCCTCGGGTCAAGTGCACCTTCAGTCCAGTCAGATCATCCATAAAGACCTCCACTACCCTCAACGTCAAACTCACCTGCATCGATTACATCTAGTGAGTCTAAAGACAAAACACTCCATAAGCTTGATAACAATATAATGTGCATACAATTCACATACAACAGTGAAAAATACTTGTACGTGAAATAACATTTTCATGAAGATGCATAAACTTTAAACACAAGCATTTTCATATTAACATATTCATATTCATAATAAACATATCCATATTCATAATTATTCATCATAAACATATTCATATTCATCTTCATATTCATTGTATTCAGATCGTTGATTGTGACTTTCGTATTCGTATTTGTATTGGGCGATGGATCCATCTACATGTAACCACAGTACTGGACGGCGGGGACATCAGCGACACTCTCACCCCTCAACTGAGCCTTGGCCTTACGTATTAACATATCATCGTATCATGTGTCATTGTATTAGTCACAACCCCTTCACATCCTCCAACATTTCATATTTTCATCAATTTATAAAAGATGCATATAAATATTATTTTTCTTTTAAACCAATCATGTAACATATTTTTTAATGTTCATATTAAATCACAAAAATTCATAAACATTTAAAATAATATTTTAACATATAAAACAACAATCAGAGCACTGTCACGACGTTTACTATTTCTAGGTGTAAAATTACCGTTTTACCCTTAGACGTAAAAATCCTCGAATTTGATTTTTTCTTAATTTCATTGACTCTGACATATCCCAAACCATTATTTAAGCTTAAATTAAATTTACTAAAATTTTATTTAGCTTAAATTCTAGACTTTTCAATTAATCCTTAATTATTTTTTAATGTGTTTTAATCCCGAATTAATTCCGACTTTAATATAAAATTCCTAAATTAAAAACTTATATTTTTTATATTATTTTAGCCCTCATGAACTATGACTCGTCCCCCATGAGCCATGTTTCTAATTTAATTCCAAGATGAAAACCCTAACTGAGCTTATGCACTACACCTCGAGCCATATTCAAGTTTCATCGAGCCATGCTGCACCAACTTCTAGACAGACCCTAATGGACCCTTAGCACCCAAAGAACCTGACCCTAGCTCCAAAACCGAAGCTCCCAACCCAGCACAAAATCGGCCGAGAACTCCTAGCTTGATAGGACCCTACGTTTCACGCCTAGGACCTAGCCAATCGAACCAGACCCTGAACCAACCCCTTTGGCACCCTCTTAGGACCCTAGTGAGTCACTCTAGCTCATCCCGAATCCCCCTGGCCAAGCCATCTTCTCCCTGCGCGGCTGCACATCAAGCGCACCTGCATGTGATTCTCGGGTTGGAGTCCTAGCTTGCTAGGACTCTTTCCCAGCTCTGGTGCTTGAGTCCTAGCATGGCTAGGACTCTCTCCCTGACCCCTCACAGACCCTAGCTAGCCCTTGTCCCAGCCGAGACCAAGCCAAGCTACAATTACCATAAACCGAGCCCTATGATCATCAAACACATGTTTTCTGTTTCCAGCTTGTTTGGTTCATGTTTGCAGCATTTTGGGTGTGTTCTTAGGACCCTATAACTCATGTAAAACATCCTTGATCAATACACTAATCATGGAAGCCCCTTAACCCATAATAAACATGTTTTTGGATCATAAACCATGTTTTAAAATTCACATATTATAGAAAAACGAAAAAATTTTATGATGCACTCGTTTTCATGAAAAAATGTTTTTAAACAATTACTATGGTGTGATAGATGAGTAAAAGAGAAGAGTATGACGTGCCTTTGAGTAATTTACGCACGAGAAACGTTTGGCGATGCAAAGAACTTGGACGTGTGAGACCCTAGGATGAATTCTCTTCAAAGCTCACGAGTTTCCCTTCAATTCTACGTGTGGTATGTGTGCTTTAGGGCTGCTAGGAGCTTTCGAGTGTGTGTGAGGCGTGAGTTTTTTAAGAATAAATGGGAGGGTCTGTTCTTATTTATTTGTCCAATAATTAAGTAAAGAAGCCTAGGTCCATTAACATGATCAAATGGGCACATTGAGCCCATTAGCAATTATTTAATAAAAACATTTTTTATTTTTCAGCCATCGGTTTTAGTTCCTCAATCGCAACTCGAATAACCTTTAAAAATTCTTTTTAATGCATTCAAGTAGAAAATCACTTAAAAATCATATATACATATCAACATAATTAATTTAGCAATTAAAATAAATTAATTAACTATTTTCTATATTCCCTTGATTTGCATGCAGTTGGATTACGTCGTCTTAATTTTTTGGACCTTACAATTGCTTCTCCCCTTAAATAAAATTTCGTCGTGGAAATTAGAACTTACCGAATAGCTCTAGGTAGTGACTCCTCAAGTCCCTCTCGGTTTCCCGAGTAGCTTCTTCTTCTGAGTGATTCGGCCACTTGAACTTGACCATTGGAACGACTTTGTTTCGGAGTCTCCTTTCTTGCCTTCCCAAGATTTGGACAGGTCTTTCTTCATAAGTGATATTTGGAGTTAATTGTAGAGGTTCATGATTTAGTACATGTGATTGGTTCGACACGTACTTTCACAGCATCGAAATATGAAACACATTGTGAACTCCAGAAAGAATTGGTGGCAGTTCCACTCTATATGATAGTGTCCCAATCCTGACCAAAATCTCAAACGGACCTATAAATCTTCGACTAAGCTTGCCTTTCTTTCGAAATCGCATAACACCTTTCATAGGTGCTATTTTCACAAATACGTGGTCTCCCACTGCAAACTCTAAGTCCCTTCGTCTCTTGTCGGCATAACTCTTTTGTCGGCTTTGTGTAGTCTTCATTCTCTCTCGAATTTTGACTACAAGCTCGGCAGTCTCTTCTATCACATCTGGACCAATCTCTCTTCTTTCACCAACTTAGTCCCAATGAATAGGAGATCTACATTTACTTCCATAAAATGCCTCAAAATGAGCCATCCCACACTAGTAGAAAAATCGCTTTTTACTTCGCGTATTCAATGAAGTAATAAGGTAGTTAATTCCCGAAGTATATGGACGTGAAGTAATAAATGTACCTTTTACTTCGCATAATAACCGAAGTTGTATTATTGAAAATACTGAAGTCTTTTGCCGGTTTTTGAAGGAAAACCAGTCCAGAATTGGACCGGTGCCGAAGTACGAAATGTGTTTTACTTCATCGATTATTGTAAATAATGAAGTAATATATTATATATAACTTCGCCTTAATTATTATTTAGCGAAGTAGTTTATAATATTTTACTTCATTATTTACAATAATCGACGAAGTAATTCATCTGAAAGACTTCGTAGTTATGTATTTTGATGAGGTAGTAGACACAAACAACTGCACAATTTATCCTATTTGTCGAAGTAAATATAATCTATAACTTCAGCATTTATTCTATTTGTTGAAATATTTTATATTATGTTACTTCACATTTACATTTAGTGACGAAGTAAGTGGTTCGAAAGACATCAGTAATATGTATTTTGGTGAAGTAATTGCGCAAAACAACTTCGTTTTTTTACAGAACAATGTTGAAGTAAATTAATTCTATCACTTCGTCTGGTTTCTTATTGACGAAGTATTTAATATTATGTTACTTCACAATTTGCAAATAACAACGAAGTAATTTACCTGTTACACTTCATTATATTTTATTTTGATGAAGTAATTATTAAAAAAAGACTTCGCAATATATGACTTAATACACAAATATAATTAAATTCATAAATTATCCATCTAAAAATGATTAATATCCACGAATCCACAATTACATATTTATCAATCCACAAATAACCCAAAAATGTATCCACAAAACCAAAAGTATATCCAAAAATCCACAATGACAAACAAAATTTTTTTCCCAACATACACCATCCATCTAAGCACCTACATAGGAGTAAACAAATTCACTCCATTCACTTCTGACCTCGTCATATTGAACCAATATCCACATTCAACCGAACCACTTTGTTTCAGATTACCCTATAATGAAATTGAAAAGTTAATGCAACAATCACAATCTAATTAATAACCACTACCAATTCATGTATTCATAAATAAGTACGATACATACCGTCAATATTTTAAAACCTGGCCCTTTAGAAATACCCTTGGAGGCATTGTACATCTTCACCCCGCTACATTATAAAAAGTAAGAAGTTAATTTTTTGCATATTTATAAGTTAATGTATTCAAAATCAACATAAGCTACTACCTACTTTGTCACAATAATAATTTTGTGATATGATAGGTCGCACTATACGATACATTTCCACTTACCTGCGAGACGGGAATCTCGAATTTTGATTTTGTTATAGTCTCGTACAAGAGGATATACCTGTAATCATCAAGCGCCCCATTTTCGTATTGAATTATATAAAATAAAGATCGACAAAATATGGAAATTATAATACCGCCAAGCCAATTCAGAAACGAGTTCTTCGGGTGCTTCGGGCAGGACCTAAGAATGTTCAGAGTTATATTCAACAGGGAAAAAAAAGAAGAGAAATAAGCATATTTATATATTCAGTTATTTACCTCATCTTCATAAGGGTTGCAGTGATCTCTAAACCACAGCCTCAAAAATTCCTACCAAAGATTTAGAAAATAAAATTATAATGGACATAAGCATGTAATGGCTCTAAATCAGGTCATCATCATGAACCTTGTCGATGTTTTAAGGCTCTAGACCATTTCGAAACCGCTCCTCGTATGAATCAGCGATCCAATACCTACTTGAGTTAGGTGTATGAACCTAATGTTTGACAAATTAAAAAGATACATTATTCAATGAATGCATGCCATTGATTGAGCATTAACATACATCTATTTCAGGTACAAGCATAAGACAAATAACCTCATCAATCAAAACCACTGAACCATCAGATCCCTTTCCAAATTCATATTTGGTATCAACCAAGATCAGACCATGTTCCAAGGCAATGCGCTGCCATACCAAAAACATAAACTTTATGGACGATTAAAATATTATGAACAATAAAACACCCAGTGCATGAGCGAAAACCTGCTATAAAATGAGACTATTATGTTTTGATGATGCTTAATTGCAAGTCAATCTCAATAAGCAACAAAAACGTAGGAATTGCGTGAAGGAAAAAACATGAAAATTTCAACAATAAGCACCTGCCCATACTTGAATAGCTTTAATGCAGCCTCGCTTGCTTCATCATAGTCAGCTTGAGTCATCATTCCCCGCTGAACAATCTGTCACGCAAATCACGAACATGAGCAAATGTACACGAACATGCATAATTAGATGTTTTAAATTTGTATGAATGGCAGCCTTGGTACAAATCAGCCTCTTTCATTTTGAAAATAAGGAGATGCTTCTAACTAGAAGTCCTTTACCACAATATTGCTTGTAATTAAACAAGGAGAATGGTTGAACCTTCATGGATCCCTCCCTACAAGGATCTTCTTATGCTATGGACGACATTTAAGCATCTCCATATGCCAAAATTTGGCACAATCCGGTATTCATTTTTTTTCTTTTTTTTAGCATCAATTCAGTATGTTTTGGCACAAAAGTTTGATAAGATTAGACTTTTGTTCAAGCATACACAACTAAAAGAAATCTCTTGTCTTTCAGTTTCAATCAAAGAATTATTTGTTTGTAATTCTCTTCACGAACAAAGCAAGCGATTGAATTCCACGGTTAGAGATGCACTTATTTACCTAAAACACTATTTTTTGAATGCCGGCCCCTCAAAACCGTCAATCCATCGGATGACAAATCATCTGCATGATATTTTTTGGGGAAGTTACATTGTCTCGGTGTTGCACAGAAAAAAGTACATTGAAATACATAAAGGTCCTAAGAGCGGGATAGTTTGTGGATCTAGACATTCAAAAAATATAAAAATATTGAGGGATGTTGGAAGCACACAAGCATAATTAATTAAAGTTAGAAACGAATAAACAAGTTACTAAAAGAAGAATATAAACAGTTCAAGACATGCAAACCTCTTTGGGAGTTGTGGGAACATCATGATCTACGTCTTTAGTGGTCGGTGTGAGTATATTTGCTGGCAACTTTTGGTTTTTCACCAAATCTATAACAGATAAATGCAGAAGTGTCAGTTAAAAAATTAGATTAAATCATCTATTCAATCCCAAGCCTCACCATCAGGAAGAGCATTTCCGCAGTAGTTCCGAATGCCTTTCTGGTAGACAGTCCAAAGTGATGTATCAGTACTTCCAGTCACATGGCCTCTAACTACGAACAAGAAGCATTGTCAATTGGCATTCCAGGTAGATAATCCAAGATAAAAAGAGAGGTATAATAACTCTATTTCGTGCAAGGAATAGCGCTCTGCAAAAGGCTTATAACTCACCCCCAAACACTGGCTGCTACAAGAAAAAGAACATTAATTGAATTACTCACCAACAAATTCAACAGGAAATACAACACATTTTTTTGCAGTAGTGACGTTTCTATCTGGAGATGAAACAACTGCGTTAGGAATTATGTGCCGAGTTACATTAAACCACCACAAACTTTTTTCATTGAGCACCTGCAGATATCAATATGCAATTAAAAACCTAAAATAACCTTGTTACTGACTTAAAGCTCAGTGCAGACAAAACATAGGGCATGGACTCGATCACACTAGGCACTACAATTACCTGACCCTTGAAAGGGATTGAAGCAAGAACCCTATCGAAAGCACTTTGCCTGTCAGTTGTGACAAGTATAAGATAGTCTCCACAGTCATAAATATCTCTAACCTTCAAAGATTACATTTTTCTGTTCAGCAAGAATCATTTCTAAATGGGTCCTGTGGAGAAATACGAAACAGTAAATTCACCTTGCCTCTGGTCTTGGATTGAATACCAGGAACTGTTAAATGGAGATGAGTCTCGGACAGGCAGCTGGAAAGCGAATCTTTGATCGTATTCATCAACTGATTCTTCCGATCAATACTGGTCAAGGCTTCAATAGAGCGCGGCGGCTGGCCTTCCATTGATGATGCAGATAACTTAAAACTTTTGAGTACAATTTTTCGATTTGCAGATGATGATGATAGGAATCTTGATGAATCGACGTTACTTTGGAGAAAGGGGTTTTTTGCGGCTAGGTTCATGCATTGACACTCGGCCATTCTTTTGCGCTTATGTTGGTGTTGGTGGTTCGAAGAGAACGGCGGTGAGTGGAACGGCGGTGGTGTTAGGGTTAATTTTGAAGGAAAATGTGGATAGATCGAATGAGCTCGCGTACGTCTCTGATCGAAGGATATATGATATAAACGATATTAAATATTTAATTAAACTTATCGGTTCATCCTATTACTTCAGTATGAACTTATTTTCCTTATTTTTTACTTCATCAACATTGATATGCCGAAATAAAATATAATAAAAAATATAGTGAAGCCCGTGTTTTTAAACATCCGAAGGAAAACATATTATTTTACTTCGCTTGTGTTATTACTGAAGTTATTGGTAATGTATTACTTCGTAATTTATTATTGCCGAAGTAACGCCTGCCGAAGTAAAATCCGATTTTTCTACTAGTGTCAATTGATGATTGATAACTATTATTGTAGATGAACTCCACTAGATGTAATTTTGGTTCCCAACTGCCTTGGAAAAAGATCACACAAGCTAGCAGTAGATCTTCTAAAATTTGAATAACTCTTTCGGACTGACCATCAGTTTGATGATGGAATGATGTATTGAATAATAACTTGGTCCCCATCGCTGCATGCAAACTCCTCCAGAAAGATGACGTAAATCTCGGATATCTATCAGAAACAATAGACACAGGAATCCCATGCATGCGAACTATCTCTCGAATATATAACTATGCATACTGATTCATGGTGAATGTCGTCTTAATAGGTAGAAAATGCGATGATTTTGTAAGATGATCGACTATCACCCATATAGTATTAAATCCATTGATAGTCTTGGGTAATCCTACAACAAAGTCCACAGTAATATTTTCCCATTTCCACTCGGGAATAGAAAGTGGCTTAAGCTTTTCCGCTGACCTCTAATGCTCAGCTTTTACTTACTGACATATAAAACACTCGGTCAAAAACGAAGGATATTTCGCTTCATGCCCGGCAACCAATATAATAATTGCAAGTCTTCGTACATCTTCGTGCTTCTAGGATGAATGGAGTATGGTGTGTTATGAGCTTCCTTCATAATGATCTCTCTCAAAGAGTAGTCACTAGAAACCCATAAACAATCTCGATAACGAACTATACCATCCACCTCAGAATATAACTTGCCTTTGGATTCATCTCTTAATCTCCACTTTTGTAATTTCTCATCAGTAGACTGTCCCTCACGGATTCTATCTCTCAAATTCGACTGTACTGACAATGTGGAAAGATTAAGGGCCTCACCCCTAGCATAACTTGTAAGCTCAAACAGCTGTATCTTGGACTGCAACGGTCTTTGGAGTGATATTTGATTAATAACTATTGCCTTTCAACTCAATGCGTCTGCGACTACATTAGCTTTTCCCGGATGATAGCTAATCTCACATTCGTAGTCTTTTATGAATTCGAGTCATCGTCGTTGTCTCATATTCAATTCCTTTTAGGTGAAGAAGTATTTCAAACTTTTATGGTCGGTGAAAATCTTGCACTTCTCCCCATACAGGTAATGTCTCCAAATCTTCAATGCAAAAACTACCGGTGCAAGCTCAAGATCATGAGTGAGGTAGTTTTTCTCGTGAACTTTCAACTGTCTCCATGCATAGGCTATAACTCGTTCATTTTGCATTAGAACTATGCCCAAACCAATTGTATAAGCGTCGGTATAAAGAACATACTATCTTTGCCCCGAAAACATAGCTAACACTGAAGCAGAAATCAAGGCTTGCTTCAACTTATCAAAACTGTTTTGACACTCGGATCCTCATACAAATTTTGCATTCTTCTTTGTCAAGGCAATTATAGGTACCGCTATCGATGAGAATCCCTGAATAAACTTTCGATAGTAGACCGCTAGTCCCAAGAAACTACGAATCTCGGTAACACTTTTCGGTACTGGCCACTCTCTCACTGCCTCAACATTACTTGGATCAACTTCAACGCCATCACTAGAAATGATGTGGCCTAAGAATGCCACTCTATCAAGCAAAAACTCACACTTGCTGAATTTTGCAAACAACTTCCTCTCTTGCAGTACTTGCAGTGTTGTCCTCCAATGACTACAGTGCTCCTCTTTATTCTTTGAATAGATCAAAATATTATAAATGAAGACTATAATAAACTGATCCAGATACGGCTGAAATACGCGATTCATGAGATCCATGAAGATCGCTGGCGCATTGTTCAACCCAAATGTCATGACCATAAACTCACAGTGCCCATATCTAGTTCATGTGAATATCAAACTCTTTCACTTTCAACTGATAGTATCCAGAACGAAGATCAATCTTCGAGAATATCGATGCCCCTTGCAACTGATCAAATAAATCTCCATTTCTTGGTAGAGGATACTTATTCTTGATAGTGACTCTATTTAGCTCTCGATAATCAATGCAGAGTCGCATACTACCATCTTTCTTCTACAAAAATAATACCGGTGTGCCCCATGGAGAATAACTAGGGCGAATAAAACACTTGTCTAGCAATTCTTAAATTTGATCTTTTAATTCTTTCATTTCGACAGGTGCTAGACGATAAGGTGCTTTAGAAATAAGTATTGTGCCTGGCATTAGCTCAATAGAGAATTCCACCTCACGATCAGGTGGAAGGTGGAATGCCAGAAACGTCCTCGGGAAAGACGCTAGGAAAGTATCTAAAAATATCAACATCTTCCAACTTCTAGCTAATAGGAGCATGTTCGGTAGTGACACATGCTAGAAAGGCTTGGCATCCACGCCTAATAAGCTTCCTCGCACACAAACGAGATAATGTGCGGAATTTGCTTGTTTCTCGCCGTCTCAAAGACAAAAAATTTACCACTAGGCGGTCGAATAGACACTTATCGCTGATGAAAATCAATCGAAGCTCCATTCGCTGATAACCAATCCATAACGAGAATGATATCAAATTCAGGCATATGGAGTACAAAAAGATCTTCCCAAACCACGTCTTTGTATTAACGAAGCTCCAGATTCTTGACAAATTTAGACGTGAGCATTAAATCACCGGAAGGAATAGAAACTTTGAAATCCAAATCCATATTTTCAGAAATAATGTTAAGTCGCTTAATGAAGGTTTCACATATGAAAGAGTGTCTAACTCCCGAATCTAGCAATGCATAGTTTGCTACACCTTGAATGATAATTCTCCCCGTGATAAGCGTCGTGTCTGGCTCCTCCTCAGCTTCCTCTACATGCATAACATATGCTATTCTCACAGTAGGTGCATTCTTTTTCGGGCAATCAGCAGCTTTGTGCCCTTCCTCTTTGCATATGAAGTATCTAAAAGATCCCCACATGCACTTTCCGTAGTTTAAGCGATTGCACTCCTTGCATGGTTGCCTATTAGCAGTTTTAGGTTCTCCAGGAAGTGGTGGCTTAGGTGGTCCTTGCTTCTTGACTTGGTCTTGGAGCTTTTGTGGCCCTTGAGGTATAGGAGGACGCATGTATGGCTTTTTATTGGGATGAGAATTGTTTTGGTATTGATGTCTCTTGCACTGCATCTCAAAGTCAAAGTCCTTCAAAGATTGCTTAGAGTGAAATGCATAAGTGGTAGCAGTAGCATAATCCAAGGGACGTATCATCATCACGTTATGTCGTATGGTAGGTCGTAGACCATCCATGAAGTTTCTAAGCTTCTCCGCAGCATCCCTCGCAATAAGGGGTACAAAATGACAACCCCTATCAAATTTCCTCACAACTCAGTGAAACGTTTGTGAATCGTTTTCTTAAAAAGCACTAGAAATATTTTTTAATTTTTTTAATACCTTTCATGATTTTGGCCGAACCCTTACAAATTATATAAAATATTTTTGCACAATTTTAAAAATAAAATAACCAACTAGTATTTTAAATTCAAAGGAAATAGTTTAATTGTAAAATCGTCAAATATTTACTAAATCTAAAAAGCAATAAGTTTGAAAAGTATAGCCCATACGAAACCTCTCAAAAACAAATAAAAGCATAAATAAATAGTCTTAAAATTCTTTAACGTAAATCATAAACATAAATCATAAGAGCGGAAAAGTAGAAGCGCTGGTCCTCCGGTTATGTGCACCTTCAGTCCAGTCAGGTCATATATCAAGACCTCCATCAAACTCACCTGCATCCATCACACCTAATGAGTTTAAGACTCAAGACACTATAATCTTTATAACAAATAATACGTATAAAACCACAAGCAACAGTGAAAATAATTTTACGTAAAAATAACATTTCCATGACATACATAACATAAACCTCAACATTTTTTCTTTTCCTCATTATTTCATAACATAAATCCTTTCATCATGAACATATACATTTTCCTCTTTTTATTGAATTCAGATCGTTAATTGTGACTTTTCTCATCCTCAAAAAGTCGATGGATCCAATTACATGTAACCACAGTACTGGGCGGCGGGAACATCAGCGACACTCTCATCCGTCAACTGAGCCTTGGCCTATCCTCATCGAATGGAAATACGATCGTCGGGCTCCCTCTGGTGCCTTCTCCCATAAATGGGCTCCCTCTTGGCCTTTTCCCTCACGATATCCCCATTCATATCCTCATATCCTCAATAGTCACAATTACTTCACCTCCTCCAATATTTTACATTTTGATCACTTTATAAAAATCATGCATTTAACATATTTTTCTTTTAAAAACAAGCATGCATCATATCTTTTAACTTTAACGTTTCATCATAAAAATCCATTAACGTTTGAAATAAACATTTTAACATCATAAAAATTTAGAATAATCATATTACTATATAAAACAGCATTCAGCGCACTGCCATGAAGTTTACTAATTTTCGGGTGTAAAATTACCGTTTGACACCTAGACGTAAAATTTCATGTTTTTTAACTTTTTCTTAATTTCATTGACTCTAACATGACCCAAATAAATATTTAAGCTTAAATTAATTTCCCAATTATTTTATTTAGCTTAAATAATAGATTTTTTAATTTATCTTTAATTATTCGTTTTTAATGCGTTTTAATCCCGAATAATTTCAAACTTAAAAATAAAACTCCTAAATTTAAAACTTAGGCTTTTAATAATTATTTGGCCCGCGTGAACAATGACTCGACCCCAGTGAGCCATGTTTCGATTTTATTCTTAAAAAGAAAACCCTTGACACTCGCACCTAGCCAACTTAATTTTTCATCCAGCCAAGCTCGAGCCACCCCAAGCCACCCCTTTCCTAGACCTTCTATGGACCCTACTGTACCAACATGAACCCATGAACCTGACCCTAGCTCGAAACCGAAGCCCCAACTCCAGCTGCAAGCAAGGCCGAGAACTCCTATGGCATGGACTCTATGTTTGTGAGCCTAGGACTCCAGCCTTCGACCCAGCCCTTTAAGAAAACCCATGTGCACTCACCTAAGACCCTAAGGACTCACTCTAGCCCAGCCTGAGACCCCTAGCCAAGCCCCTCAAACCACGCGCAAGCTGCACCTGCACGATGCCTTTGTTGGCCCTCAGGTGGAAACCTACTTGCTAGGACTCCTCCCCAGGCCCCTGACTCGAGTCCTAGCATGGCTAAGACCCCCTCCCTGAATTATACATGACCTTGGCTAGCCCTAGTCCCAACCGATCCAAGCCATGTCAACCCTTACCCCAAAACCGAACCCTCAAGACCACATGACATAAAATGAATTCAGCTTGATCGTTTCTGATGTGCAGCATTTGTGAGCGTGTTACAGGACCCTAAATCTCGTGTAAAATTGACCCTTAACACCCTATCCCATGGCATTCCCCATCGTGCACGGTATAAATTACGTTTTGGACATAACAACACAAGTTATTGGCATAGCATGTAGTAAAATGAAATTAAAATAATTCAAAAAGGATCATGTTTTTCACGAAAACTTTGACAAAAATAGTAGTAGGATGTGATCGATGAGAAAAAGGAGATGTATGGAGTGCCTTTGCGTTTTAAACACACGATTTTACGTGTACGACGAAGAACGACGACGACGAGGGCCTATGATTGTGTTCCCTTGAAAGCTTCGACTTTTTCTCTTCAAATAAGATGTGTTTGTGTCGTGTATATGCTGATGGAGAGAATTGGTGTGTGAGATCTGAATGGGGGTGTGAGTTTGTGGGGTTTAGGGTAGTGTTTTAGCTTATAAATATTTAAATAAACCACTATAAGGCTTAGGCCCCATTAAATAGGTAATTTAGGCCCATTAGTGTTTAATTGAAATATTAAAAATAATTTTGTTTAATAAAATTTGTGAATTTATTAGCCGGGTTGCCAAAACGTTCGTATTTTTGTTGAAATACCAACACCGATAAAATTTACTTCCCGGCGTATAAAATCACCTCAAAACCCCTTATTTTAAAAAATATGAAAAGCCATCACTCATATTTTAAATAATTAAAAACAAATATTTAATTAAAACATTTTACATTCTTCAGCCCTCGGTCTTCGTTCCTCGATCGTAACTCGAATAATTCCATAAAAATACATTTTTAATGCATGTAAGTAGAAAGCTACTAAAACTTCATGTAAATATGTCACATAATCAATTAAGCAATTAAAATAATTTAATTAGCCATTTTTCATATTTCCTTGATTTGCATGCCTTTGGATTACGTCGTCTTACTTTTGGACTTCACAATTCCTCCCCTCTTAAATAAAATTTCGTCCTCGAAATCATAACTTACATAATAGCTCTGGATAGCGGCTCTTCAAGTCCCACTCGGTTTCCCAACTAGCTTCCTCTTCCGAGTGATTCAGCCACTTGACCTTGACCATTGGAATGACTTTTTTACGCAGTCTTCTTTCTTGCCTTGCCAAGATTTGGACAGATCTTTCTTCATATGTCATATTTGGAGTCAATTGTAGAATTTCATAATTTAGCACATGTGATGGGTTTGACATGTACTTTCACAGCATCGAAATATGGAACACATTGTGAACTCCAGAAAGTGTCGATGGCAATGCCAGTCTATAAGCTAGTGTCCCAACCCTCTCTAAAATCTCGAACGGACCTATAAATCTTAGACTAAGCTTGTATTTCTTGCCAAAACGCTTAACACCTTTCATATGTGCTATTTTCACAAACACATGGTCTCCCACTGCAAACTCTAAGGCTTTTAGTCTCTTGTCAGCATAACTCTTTTGTTGTCTTTGTGCAGTCTTCATTCTCTCACGAATTTTGACTACAAGCTCGGCAGTCTCTTCAATCACATCCGGCTCTTCATTCACCAACCTCATCCCAATGAATAGGAAAGATATCTTCCATAAAGTGCCTCAAAAGGAGCCATCCCGATTGATGATTGATAGCTATTATTGTAGGTGAACTCCACTAGAGGTAATTTTGATTCCCAACTGCCTTGGAAATCAATAACACATGCTCACAGTAGATCTTCCAAAATTTGAATAACTCTTTCGGACTGACCATCGATTTGAGGATGGAATGTTGTACTGAATAATAACTTGGTCCTCATCGTTGCATGCATACTCTTCCAAAAAGATGACGTAAATCTCGAATCTCTGTCAGAAAAAATAGATACAGGAATCCCATGCAGACGAACTATCTCTCGAATATATAACTCGGCATACTGAATCATGGTGAAGGTCGTCTTAATAGTTAGAAAATGCACTGATTTCGTAAGACGATCCACTATCACCCATAGGGCATTGAATCCCTTAATAGTCTTTAGCAATCCCATAACAAAGTTCATAGTAATATTTTCTCATTTCCACCCGGAATAGGAAGTGGCTTAAGTTTCCCCGCTAGTCTTTGATGCTCCGCTTTAACTTGCTGACAAGTCAAACACTCGTATTGTTAGGATCGGTTGATAGGTAGAAAAGTGTTTAGAGGGGGGGTTGAATAAAGACTCGCGATTTTTATAACCTTTTCGAATAAAGTATCTGTTTTGTGATAAATTGAAACTTAAAAATCTTGTCAGTCGATGACAATCAGTTTAATTGAATATAGTTGCGGAAATAAACTGACTGAAAGATAGAATATATGACTGAAGTAATAACATGAAGATTTATGGATATTTGGAGATTGAATAACTCCTACGTCACCTCTTCTATCACAAGGATATGATATGCACTAAAAGACTTTGATCAATACAAAACTTGTACAGACTTACTTCAGTTTGGAATTAACACTGCAAAAACTGAAATTCTTAGTTTACTAAATTTATCACTGTTCTCGACTGGACTTGGCACAACTGATCTAGCTTAGATCAAATAAATAATACAATGGTTTAGTGCTAACAAACTCAAAAAGTAGCCTCAAATGCCAAGTGTAAGCTTTTTGAATCTCAAATGAGAGTAATAAATTCAGCAGAGTAATAGCAAGCTTGAGAGAATAGATGAATCGTATTGATCAGTATATTATTATCAACTGCTCTTCTCGCCTATTTATAGGCTTTCTTCCAATGGTAGCATTAAATATAATTTGAATCTTTATATCCGTTGATTGCCACGTCAATATACTTCTGACATTCGTACATTGTAGACTCTGAAATGTGGCATTCCACTATGAGTCACAGTCTGCTTTGTACTATTGTCGGTTGAATGTTCTTTTCAATTGATGATGTATACAGCTGAAGGATCAGTTTATAAGCACTCGCTGGTAAGTTTATAACTGAATATATCAACTGATCAGTTTTCAACTGATTACTCAGTTGTTTTCGAAAGTCCGTTTCTTCTCAACAGTCAGTTGTAATTTAAGTTCAGCTGGCTTCAGTTGTCTTCAATAATCTGCGCATTAATCTTCAGTTAGGCAACTGTCAATTTGTGATCAGTTAGTTCAATAAATTTAATCTCTTAGTTTGTCAAACCACCGAAATCAAGTTTCCAACAATTTCCCCTTTTTTGGTGTTTGACAAAACTTTTAAGGTATGAACTGATTTACTGAACTTAAGATATACTTTGATTTCATTGTAGATAAAATAAATCTCTGTTGTACAGATTCGTACAAAGAATAAAGAATCGGGAACTAATCTAAGTACAGATTCGTACAAAGAATAAAGAATCTTCAGATCATCAACCATTAACTGAAGTCAGTCAGTTGATCTTCATATCTTCTTTTTCCCTTTGTCTTCTTCTGTCTCTCGAATAAATTCCCCCTTTTTGTCAAGCACATCCACTTTCTTTCTTAATATACGGACATCTTCTACAATATCTGATACGGCATTCATCACAATATTCTGCAGCATATCAATTTTTTTAGTGACTTTACACTCCAGAAAGTCAAAATGTCTGCCGACTAAAGCTTGAGTTTGGAAGTGGGATTCAGTCGACAGTCTGTTTTTCTATATTTCTTCCATTTAAGAGGTATATAGAAGTCACACTCTGATTGAGTAGATTCAATTTGTTCATAGTAAACTCATTGGTTGAGTTGAGCATCAAAGTGTGTGAAAGCTGAGTAGACTGTATTGCAGAAATAGCATTCATCATACTGACTAGGTTCGACGAACGATTTGAAGTTCTTCAAATAGGGCATCAGTGGCTGAAATTCTAGGAGACATGGCTCCGGAAGTTTCTGGAATCTGTTACCTTTCTGGTTGAGTAAATACAACCATCGCACCGTCAGTTGGTTCTGTTACATGCGCAACTATTTCTGAAATATCTTAAGTTGTAGGGTCCTGGGGAGGAGACGAGACAGTTAGAAGAGCAGAAGTAGAAGAAGGTTATTCCGTTGGCTCAATAACTGGTTCTTCAGTTGGTTGTAGAACTGGCTCTTCAACTGACACTGCTTCAGTTGTAACTGCGTTCAGCTAAGCCTCTTTATTTTGTTCGAAAACTACTTGTTCAGTCATAACAACTAACTGAACTAGTTCTTCAATCTCTTCAAAAATAGCCTTCACGACCGGTTCTTCAAAATTGACCACCGGAACAGCTGGTTCTTCAGTCATAACCACATCTTCGACTGATCTAGAATTGTCCAGCTGAATATATGAGGTTACTGATTTGATGACCTCATCGAGATTGGCTAGAGATAATTCAGCTACAGAATATGGCGTTGGATCAGCAGTTGATGATTGAGGTGCTGAAGATGAAGATGGTTGAGCACTTGATGTGGAGGGTTCAGTTGCTTGTAGAGTAGCTTCAGCAGCTGAGACTTTGGATGGCTCTTGAACAGACTGTTCAGCTGGCTCTTCTGCACTTGATAAATCTTGTGAAGCCGCTGGAATGATCAGTTCTTGATCCATTTCCCAATTTTTGATTTGTATCTGCAAACAGAGAAGATCCGAGCCCAGTAGATTATGAACAGCTATATCGTTGAATGCTGTTGGACTTATAGGATCAAAATTCTCTCGCAACTCAGCAACTGTCTTTTGAAGCTTCTTGGCTCTCAACTGATCGAAGAAATAACTCTTGCATTCCAGAGCCTGAACAATTGTGGAAGCTTTGACTACTCTCAGAACAACAGCCCCCAGATCAATATACTTCTTCAGTTTAGACTTCGACTGAAGCTGTTTATGTAAAGGCCCGTATTTCGTAATCATAATTTTGCGGAGTTATTAAAATTTTCTAAATAAATAATTATCGTATCTCATTTAATTAAAATAAACATGTAACTAATTTTTAACTTTAAATTAATAGCGGAAGCAAATAACGTTTTCAACGAACAATTTAAAAATAATCCAACGTAAACATCAACTTAAAAATAGTCCAACGTATTAAAACTGAGTTTGGATAATAGAAGGTGCATAAATTAAATCATGAAGTCCTCGGGTTTACTACTGCTGTCCCAAGATCACTCACTGGTCTCTGCCCGCGGTCTCGACCTCGTCAATACCTACAACAATCAAGTCTAGTGAGTCTAAAGACTCAACATGTATATATCGTGAATAACAAGTAAATATATCATAACATCGCATGCAACGTAAAAATAACGTATCGTAATGCGCATGGTGAAAATCGTATCGTGAATAATTATAACTACGTGCATATCTAAAAATCATACGTAAAAGCTTTGCCCAATAGAGCTCTGTCATAACATATCATAATTTTCTGGTAGAGATAATGTTTCTAAGCAAGTGGCCCATAACATAGCGTAAGCGTCTGATCAGACTAAACAACAGTATACTGGGCGGTAGAGATCAATCACAGCCCTTGGACTGGATGTCCGTACCCATACATATCATAAACCGGTCGTAAGTCACCGGGCGGAGAGGTCCTCGGTTGTTCCTACCGACTTCCAAACCCATAAGCATAAGGTGGCCACAAGACATATCGCATATATCTCAAAAATAAACATTTTATATTTTTATGCACGTAATATAATTATAACCTTATTTTTACCGGATGAGTTGGATCGTTCCCAGGCTTGCTGCGACTTACTACTAATATGTGACACATGAAATAAATCTTAACTTGACAAAATCTTAAGAATAGAACCAAAAACGAGACGATTCGGACCAACAACTTGATTTTTAACCATGGCTTCGTACCAACCCAAACCAACATTAAACCGACGTTTAACCATGATTAAAAATACCCCAAACATACTGAAAAATATACATAATAACTGTAAAACATGAAAATGGGTGAAAGGAATCCAAAAACATAAAACACTATTTCGAGAGTCATTTTGGCACCTTTCACCGTAAATTCTCGTACGACCTCTAAACTCGACCAAATCACGAACGGCCAAAAACATGACTTTCTTAACTCATTGAGGTACTGTCCAGTCCAAGGCCATGGGCTAAAAGCCAGCCAAGAACTCAAACCAACCTCATGAACCGAACAGCAAGTTGCTGTCAAATTACAGCAGGAGCAGCTTGTGTATTTGAGGGGAAATTCTGAAATTTAATGACCAAGGGCTTGAACCACCACCCAAAGACTCTTACCAACATCCTAAGGAATGGCTTGGACCATGGCTAAGGGCTAGAAGCCAACCACAAACCAAACCACACCCAAAAACCGAAACACACTCACACAGGAAATGGAAAGACCGAAATATGCACTTGTGTTGTTGTTTAAAAATTTTGAGGGAACCATGAACCAAACCTTGAAAGGACACCTTGGTCACGTCCTAGACATGGTCAGTGAGGGTTATAACCATGGCTACAGTCCCTAGGACAGCCAAGATTAGAACACACACCTTAACCACCCAAATGACCAAAACAGTGACTCATTATTGCACCTAAGGGAAAGTTGTTGTCATTCTTTCGTTATTGAGTGTATGGACTGAAACACATGAACCAAAAACCCCCTAACATACTCTAAATCATGCCTATAATCAGCCTTGGGAGCCTGGAACCGAAACAACTCCTGAAATCACAAGAAACTTCTCAAACAAAAACATAAGCCAATTCCGAGGACCTGTGCAAATTTTTCGAAAACGTTGCTGCCATAATTTAGTTTTGCCTCATGAATCTTTAACATATAATGTTTAAAAATATTTATAGGACTTGATTGAAGAGCAAAGAAACAACATATACATGCCTGGAAGTTGTTTTGAATAAAACAAATCAAAACGACAATACGATGCGACGGAATCGGAGTTGGCTTTTCCTTCTTGTTTCTGCTGTTGTTCTCTCGAATTCAGCAGCTTGTTCTTTCTGATATTTCGAATGTAGGGGTGTAGTTGATGTCAGGGATGAAGGTGTATGATATAGGAGGTGTTAAATGGGTCTTGAAGTGCATTTAGTGGAGAGTTACAAGTGAAAGAAGTTGAATGGGATTGAATTGATTTCCCTTCACCCCTTGCTGCCGAAGGATTCTTCATTATTTTCCTTATTATTGCTGCTATTCTTACACGACTATGGCAGCTGGTTTCTCTTGATATTTTCGAGCATATAGGTGTAGGATATGTAGGTGATGAAGATGAATGTTATAAGTAGGGTTAAATGGGTCATAACATGCATTAAGATGGGAGGTTACAACTCAAGAAGTTGAATGGTTTGAAATGTTTTCTTATTCCTTGCTAGCATATTCTTTTCCCTCATTTTTGTTGCATATACACGTTGGTATGCTAGGTAGTAAGATGAGGATGAATGTGGTGTGCTATAATATTTGAATTACCATTACTTGGTGAATTAAGAGGGTAAATGAATACACCATAAGTGTAATTAGGAGTGGTTTAAATGGGGTGTTACTAACCTTTGAATTATTTTAAATGTTGGACTCAAAATTATTATTGCTAATTTGCATGGTATTTTATTGTTTAAATCTTGTATTTTAATTGCTTAAAGTTTAGTACTCTCATTATATATTTTAGTGAATTTACACATTAAATTTGGGTTAGATTATTGCATGGCATTCATGACCTCAAATTTAAATATTCAAATACAATGATTAATTTCTTGACTATATTATACCTAGATTAATTTATCCCCACTTATTTACATATTTTAATTTAAGCTTTAATTAAATATTAACCTAAAGTACTTATTTAATAACTTAGCTCTAATTAATTAATAAATCATAAAACATTATTTTTCTTTAAATTAAATTATTCCTTGACTTAATTTAAATTTAGGAATATTTTTCTTATTATTAATCTTATATTTAATCTCCAAACTCCGGTCCGGCCTCGCGTATTTATCCTGAAAAGATAAAACTAAACATCTATTTTTTTTAAATAAATAATCATGACTCAATAAATTTAAAAGAATGAATTTAAACTCTCATGCATAAAAATCATTTTAATTTAAATAACAGTAATTATGCATGGCTTATACGTAGTCTGATTTTCGGGACGTTACAATCTATCCCCCTTAAATTGAATTTCGTCCTCGAAATTCGCTTATCCTTGATAATCAAAAAGTTTATATTCTTAATTCTATTATCCCAGCAATCCACGCTACCGTTGCGCTACTCTGATAAAAATTAAGTCCTAGGCTGTCTTTACGTTTCTTCAATCCTAATTAGATTGCCTACCAAAAATCTCATTTGCGAATCGCAACTTAAAACGAATTATGGTAACTTAGCTTTACTTTACTATGACCTCGAATTCTGACTTTTCTCATCGTTCCCAATATTAGAATTGGTGGTTCAAACTTATCATGTCTTACCTTCCTTATACTATACCCGTAATGTTCAACGACCTATTACATTAACATTTACGCAGTTCAACTTAAAGACTCTTAGCACTAAAGGTTACTGATCAACTTCTATCCTCGGTGATACACTTAAAAGTTAAATCTTATCTCAGCTCCATAACAAAATTAGTCTAAGATCCTTGAATTGAATCCTTATCTTACAGCCAAAACTTATATAACTTAACTATTTACGAGTATACCCCAAATATAGAATTGTTGCAATTCTTAAACCTCAAATAATGTTAATCCATAAAACTCAATTATACAACATTGACCTTCTACCAATAGTTTAAAGCCCTTCAAGTCTCAATTATATGCTTAAACCATTTTCTTTCCAATTACAATATAGTTGAGGCCTAAGACTCTGGACTTTCCTCATTGAAACAAATGTCACATTCTTAAGTATCATCAATGCTTAATTAAGTCTAGTTTATAAAACTTAATAAGTTATCTCATGTTACCGATAAACTTACTCTAATAATTCAACTTCGCTCATATCATCCATAGAGTTCTAAAATTCACATATCAAGATTTCGGATTTCTTACTCAATTAAAATCTTAATGTTAGTTCATTGGTACTCTATGTTGAACGCCTCTAATTCTCTTTTTGTTTTTATTTCACCCAAAACTTATGTATGAACACCTATCTTATAAATCTTGAAATACAAGCTTAAGCAACCCAAAAAATATTAGATAGTATAACTCCAGCCCACATATCCGCTTAGTCCCAAATTTCTTAATGACTTTCAAAATTCCTCAAGATAAGGTGTCTAATTCAATTCTTACATGCGTCTATCGAGTAACATAACCATCCATCATACTCAACTTTCTAGAAAAATCAAATTCCCCCAAAGGTATAATTCTAACTGTTAAGATCCTTGTTAAAACTTACGACACATCAAACTTAAATTCCCAAAAAAAATTCGCTAACTCAATGTTTTGAAATGCCCGAGATTTAATTACTGTAATCAGACGCTGATTAATTAACATAATTGAGATTTCAAGAGCAAAGGAAGTTGCGAGAGGAGAAGCCGAGCGCAAGGGGATGAGAATATGAGGGCTTGGACAGAAAGTCTGGCGCCCGAGCGGTAGTTTTTGACCGCCCGAGCGCCAGTGTTTAACAAGCCGAGTAACCGAACAGAGTATTCGGCGCCCGAGCAGTACTTTATGACCGCCCGAGCGCCACTTGCAAAATATGGAAAATCATCCACGTATCATTACATGCAAATGGATATATATATATACAAATCCCTCAGAATTATCAGACGGAAAACAAAGAAAAGGAACGAGGAAGGCTTCTGAAAATCCTTACGCCTTATATTTCGATCCGTCCGTCAGATTTTGAATCCGGACATAGTACCGTGTTCCTATCAACGCAGGATACAACTGGACATTGATATGGACAGATTTGACTTCGAGACTTCGACTTCGTCAGACCGCGAAGACAAAGGTATAAATTAATGTTGATGTGGGATTGCACAACTCGAGTTTGATTTAACTTGAGTCCCCCAAAATCACATACTTTATTTTATTGCATTGTTATTTGCAATTGAATGAGATTGATACCTTTGATTTATGTATTGAGTCATAAGCGGATACGCCTAGTCGTAAATGAGTAATCTTGTGACAGTAGTGCCGGATAGTGATGGAATCGTCACTGGCACATTGCACATTGTCACAAGTTAGGATATTGGTGAAAATGCCAAAGTCTGTGACGGTTAGGTCAAGACACCGGACGTTTTTGCTATATCGGAGTGGATAGAATTGGAGTTTCTTCTATTACTGGTGTTCGATATGGAAAGAGCCAAAGTCCGTGAATAAGAACATACCACCTCCCCGATCGGGAGTGTAGGTGGGTGTATGTTCTTATTCCGATCGGGATCCCTGGATTAGGACTGAGTCGAGTCTGAGTCTGAGAATCACGGAGAGTGATTCATTGCTTGATATTGAATTATGTTCCTGATGATTGTATATGTTTAGAATATAATTTATTTTTATATTGATTCATGTTTAGGATTATAATACATGTGATGAATATTTGATTCATGCTTCTGATTTTGATACATGTTAGGAATATTTGTTATATGTTTTTATATTGTTTATATGATTGCATATATACATGATTTATACTGAGAATGTAATTCTCACCGGAGTTATCCGGCTGTTGTCTTGTTTGTATGTGTGCATGACAACAGGTAGGACAGGATCAGGGTCAAGAAGAGAACGAGGCTGGACTAGATAGCGTGGAGATCCGGGCTCAGAAGTAAATTAGGAGTCAGCACTGATATGTAGTTGAACCTAGTTGAATTATTGTAGACAATACAGGACTTGTATGTTTATATTTAATATGTAATTCAGATTGATTTACATAACCTTTCCGCTTTGTATTTTAAAAAAAAAAATTAGACCCTGTATATTATAATTGATTGATTTATTCTGAGAACGATTAAAAACTTTAATTAGCGTCCGGGTCCCCACAACAAGTGGTATCAGAGCGATAGATCTTGGAGACTAAGATCGAAGAGAGGAGCGGGGTAGAATGAATTTTCTTTTTTTGCATGTGAGTGCTAGCATGATTTACTGCTTTGTTGATACATGTTACTTGATTTATCTGATTTGATATAGTAATATGCATTATTGAGGTTGGATTAGAACCGACTCTTGATCAGCTGTAAGATGATCAGAGGAGGACTGAAACTTGGAAACAGGTTGTGGTATCTGGTTACTGACCTTTATGATAATCAGATTAGCTCCTCAAAGAATCTCAGAACCAGGGAAGTATCTGGATGGATCAGATGGATGTATCCCAAACTTCGATGGAAGTACAGTTGAAGAGGTTTCAGTCATTGACACCGCCGAGTCTGAAGGGTACTGAGACGACTGTTGATTGCGAGAATTGGCTAGACGATATAGAGATACTGTTTGATTCACTCGAGTACCCAGATGAACGGAGAGTTAAACTGATTGGGAACCAGTTAAAAGAAGTCGCAAAGAGTTGGTGGATTGCAACCAAAGGGGTTTTAGAGCAGCGTGGTACAGTGATTACGTGGAAGATCTTTAAAACTGAATTCTATCGAAGATTTCTCCCAAGTTCGTACCGAGATGATAAAAGGGCAGAATTTGAGGATTTGAAACAGGGTCATTTAAGCGTTGAAGAATATGTTGCTCAATTTTCTACCTTGTTACGTTTTGCTCCTCACGTGGCTGGGAATGATGAAGCTGTGACTGATCAGTTTGTTAAGGGATTGAATCCTGAGATATTGACATTAGTAAATACAGGCCGACACTATAGTTTCGTTGATGCTCTGAGTAGGGCCAAGAGAGCCGAAGCCAGTCTGACAAGACAGAAAGGAGCTTCGTTTGCGCCTCTAGCATTGAGACCACAACAACCACCTCTCGGACCTGAGGACTGGTAGTAGTAGTGGTGAAAGGAAAGACTATTTGAAAGCTCGAAAGAAGTAGTTTAAGAAGTTAGGCAGCAGCCTTTCTAGCTCCAGTAGTTCCAGTCAGAATTATACTGGAGTGTACTGCAGCACCTGCGGAGGAAGACATCCCACTGAGCAATGCAAAGGAGTATTTGGTAGTTGCCGTATTTGCAAACAATTAGGAAATTTCGCAAGAGTATGTCCACTGAAAGATTCTCGAAGATTCCCAGGAGTGGGAGCGTCTGGTGGTATTGATCGAGGAACAGACCCAGGATGCACTTGATGATGTAGTGACAAGTATTTGTTCTTTTATGATTATGTCGCATATGTATTGATATATACAAATGCATTTCCTACGATTATCTTTGACTGAGTTGCATTGATATATGTTGTACCTGTTGAGTCTGTGTTACTATAGTATTGATCTTTGTACCTTTTGGGGAAAGGAATTGATATCAGTGAATTCTGTGATATATTGTATACTACAGTAAAAAGGGAATGAGATTGAATTAGGTTGTGTTGTACTTGTGTTGTCTGATTCTGACAACATTATTGATATTAATATGCTAACAAGTACAGAACTAGTATAGATTCTTGCTAGGAGATGGTAAGATTCGGACCTGAAATGGCCGATGAACGAATGATATATGGTAAGGATTCTCGATTTTGAATTCCTTGATATCCGTATTATGTATGATTCGATGATTATCGAAAAGAATGGAAAAAAATTCCTTATGTATTCCGTTGATTACTGAAGTTGAGCCTATCTGGGAATGATTTGTCAGTAGCAGGAGAGTTGCTATAGTTTTCCAGATGAAATTCCGGGTTTGTCTTATATCAGGGAGAGCGACTTCAGCCTTGATTTGATATCAGGTATGGATTTCATTTTAGACTTCTGTACAGAATGATATTGATTGAATTGAAAGAATTGAAATGTCAGTTAGAAGATTTACTGCCTGAGAGTTAGAGTTATATCTGATTATGTGTTTCTCTTGGAAATACTTCAGTTCTGTGTATGGGTTGATAAATCCTGTGTTCCGAAGTGTTCTGATGACCTTATGCTCGTTTTATTTATGATATTTTGATATATTCGAAGAATATGACTGATGTTGTTGAATATCTGAGTATTGTATCGAATATTTTGAGAATTGGAAAGGGGTACACATAAACTGTTGAATTATGAATCTTGACTGAGACAGATGGTATTCGGGGTATTCGATATCCGAAGACAGTATACTGATTGATTTCAACACAGTGAGACCGTGATCAGTTGGTTGAGAACGACATCGGTGTCAGATATTTATCGATGCATGAGTTTAGCAGGCTATTATATACGATTGTTGCATTGAATCTGCTTGAGACTTGTTATCTTTAGATCAGTATTTGATACAGATTACATATCGTTGGGATTCTATACGGTGTGAGTTAAATCAGAGCGGATTTTGCGAATTAAAGCAGTTCAGAAATTTGATCAGAGTGTTCAGAACTTGATTTCGATGATTAAAGCAGAGCAGTGTATCTAATAGAATATTAGGTACGTGATACTGTATTGTATATGAATAATTGATTTGTTTGTGCCAGATTTGTCAGATGTGGATCGACATGTATTATCAGAAATGCACAATCTTTGATTCAACATTTATTCTGATGATAGAAAAATGTATGATTACTTGAAAAGACAGATTTTAGGGAAATAGATGAGACCAGTTGTGGCAGAATTTGTAATGAAATGTCTGAATTGCTGACAGATGAAGACAGAACATATGAAACCAGGAGATTGGTTATATAGATTATCGAGTCCTGAATGGAAATGGATCACATTTCCAAGGATATCGTGATGAAACTACGGCATTTCTCTCGAAATTTAGTATTTAATTGAGTTAAGAGTGACAGACGGATCAAGTCTGTGGATTCTAGTTCGTACAAGAAGACATACATATACGATTAGATGACTGAGATTTCTGTTAAAGAGGTGATCAGAATATACAGAACGCAAAAGTTGACTATATCAGACCGTGATTTTCAGTTGATTTCGCACTTTTAGCAGAATATACAACAAACTATTTCACATATCATTCATAGGCCGATTGATAGTCGGAGTAGACTATCCAAACACTGGAGGATACTCGTGGAATTGTAGTGCTGGATGTTAGCGCTAGTTGACAAGGTTCATTGTCACTTGAGAATTATTGTACAAGAACAGCTATCAAATGAGTATTGAGATAGTTTCATTCGAGGCGGGGTGCAATAAGAATTGTAGATTTCCTTCGTATGGGGATAATATCATTGAGGTACCCGAGATTGGACCTGATAAGATCAGAGATATGACTGAAGAAGTGAAGCTGATTAAAAAAAAGAAAGGAATACAACTCAGAATAGACAGATTAAATATGCCAACGTCAGAAGATGACCGTTGATATTTGAGGCAGAAAATTGAATATGGAATTAACTGAAGTAAACATATTTGATAACAGCTGTTGATGTTGATTTGTTATGAGATGTTGATTGGTATATACGGATGTTGTATAGCTAGTATTTGAGATTGATTTTATCAAAGTTACATTGAGTTATATTATGATATTTTATTTCTTGAATTATTATTCCAGATTGAAATCAGAAATCCGTGAAAGAGAGATACTTCAGAATGAAGACTACTCTGCTGTTGGAAGTACAATAAAGTCATTAGGGCCTCGAAGAGGCTACCTGAGAAACTGAGTCTGATATGAAGTAACGATGTTCAATGTAATGCCCGAGATTTAATTACTGTAATCAGACGCTGATTAATTAACATAATTGAGATTTCAAGAGCAAAGGAAGTTGCGAGAGGAGAAGCCGAGCGCCAGGGGATGAGAATATGAGGGCTTGGACAGAAAGTCTGGCGCCCGAGCGGTAGTTTTTCACCGCCCGAGCGCCAGTGTTTAACAAGCCGAGTAACCGAACAGAGTGTTCGGCGCCCGAGCAGTACTTTATGACCGCCCGAGCGCCACTTGCAAAATATGGAAAATCAGCCACGTATCATTACATGCAATTGGATATATATATATATATACAAATCCCTCAGAATTATCAGACGGAAAACAAAGAAAAGGAACGAGGAATGCTTCTGAAAATCCTTACGCCTTATATTTCGATCCGTCCGTCAGATTTTGAATCAGGACACAGTACCGTGTTCCTATCAACGCAGGCTACAACTGGACATTGATATGGACAGATTTAACTTCGAGACTTCGACTTCGTCAGACCGCGAAGACAAAGGTATAAATTAATGTTGATGTGGGAT
Organism: Primulina tabacum; assembly: GCF_025594145.1. Lineage (NCBI taxonomy): Eukaryota > Viridiplantae > Streptophyta > Magnoliopsida > Lamiales > Gesneriaceae > Primulina > Primulina tabacum. The sequence continues at coordinate 23,745,497 of NC_134552.1, forward strand.
TGCACAACTCGAGTTTGATTTAACTTGAGTCCCCCAAAATCACATACTTTATTTTATTGCATTGTTATTTGCAATTGAATGAGATTGATACCTTTGATTTATTGATTTATGTATTGAGTCATAAGCGGATACGCCTAGTCGTAAATGAGTAATCTTGTGACAGTAGTGCCGGATAGTGATGGAATCGTCACTGGCACATTGCACATTGTCACAGGATAGGATATTGGTGAAAATGCCAAAATCTGTGACGGTTAGGTCAAGACACCGGACGTTTGGCTATATCGGAGTGGATAGAATTGAAGTTTCTTCTATTACTGGTGTTCGATATGGAAAGAGCCAAAGTCCGTGAATAAGAACATACCACCACCCTGATCGAGAGTGTAGGTGGGTGTATGTTCTTATTCCGATCGGGATCCCTAGATTAGGACTGAGTCGAGTCTGAGTCTGAGAATCACGGAGAGTGATTCATTGCTTGATATTGAATTATGTTGCTGATGATGGTATATGTTTAGAATATAATTTATTCTTGATATTGATTCATGTTTAGGATTATAATACATGTGATGAATATTTGATTCATGCTTCTGATTTTGATATATGTTAGGAATATCTGTTATATGCTTTTATATTATTTATATGATTGCATGTATACATGATTTATACTGAGAATGTAATTCTCACCGGAGTTATACGGCTGTTGTCTTGTTTGTATGTGTGCATGACAACAGGTAGGACAGGATCAGGGTCAAGAAGAGAACGAGGCTGGACTAGATAGCGTGGAGATCCGGGCTCAGAAGTAAATTAGGAGTCAGCACTGATATGTAGTTGAACCTAGTTGAATTATTGTAGACAATACAGGACTTGTATGTTTATATTTAATATGTAATTCTGATTGATTTACATAACGTTTCCGTTTTGTATTTTAAAAAAAAAATTTAGACCCTGTATATTATAATTGATTGATTTATTCTAAGAACGATTAAAAACTTTAATTAGCGTCTGGGTCCCCACATGTTTACTCTTATAACTTAGCTAACTGATAAATTTTTACTTTAACTTGTCGCCACTTTAAATTCTTAATTTGTCCCGACGTTATATCACCAACTCTTAAATTTTCAAGCCCAAGATTTATTCATCATATAGTGTCCTTGATTGTCATTCCTTATAACATTATAATCCAGCTATTTCGAGGTTCTAATCATCTTTCAAAGCTTAAATTACCGAAAATTCTTATCATTTAAACCTTTCAATTCTCATCTCAAGAATTTTTTTTTTAAATCCCAAAATTCCACAATTACCCATGAGTTCTCAGTATTCCCAATTTCATTTATAGATTTCTCGTATCATAAGGTTCAATAGCCTTAAGTTTATTAAACCCAAAATTAATTCTCATAACACGTCTTACATTTCTATAAATACTTAAAATCCCAAGTGTTCCTCAAAAGTTCGCATTTTATCCTTAAAAATTTTGAAAATTGCAATCTGGCCCTTACAGTTCTCCAAATTTACATTTTGGTCCTATAACTCTTCGAAATTTCCATTATTGTCCCCATAAAATTTTTCATCTTTACCTCATTAAACTTTTAAATTCTCGAACTCAAAATTTAATCCCCAAAATTTGGTAAATTCAAAAATAGTCCCTTAGAATTTTGTTTCGCACTTAGGTCCTCAAATTATTAGTAATTACAATTAGGTCTTTAAAATTCTCAATTCCTGCAATTCAATCCTTAAATCCAACTATGTAGAGCATGCATTCTAAATAAATTCTCATAATTAATCTTACATTTTCATAGATACTTAAAATCCTCAAATTGTACATTTAAAATCCTAAAGATTGTCGTAGTCTTCGAATCGCTATTGATTATATGAAATCCTCAAAAATTTACTCGACTAGCAACCAAGAACCATTAATAATTTCTTAGAAATTCTACAAGTCCCAAAAGCATTCATAATTTTCAAGATTAACTTATGACCCATAAGGAGGACATCAGTACTACTGACCTAAAAAATTAATATAGTCAAATCATTTTCAACTTCTCCTAAAGCCCAATATTCGAATTCTTAGACATTTCCAATTCCAAACGTAACCAACATGCATAATTACATTATTTCTTTAAATTTAAATAAATACTGCATAATCAAAATCTGAACGTAAAATATTTCATGAACACATGCTGTTAAAATATTTCATGCTTTAAACAAAGTGCGTAAACGTAAAACTTACAGATCGAAGGCGTGACTTCATGAGTTTCTCAAGGTCAGTAGTAGTACAACCCTTTACAAGAACATAGGCTCTGATACCACTTGTAACGTCCCAGATTCGACGACTGTCCTCACTGTATCAAGACGAATCTTTCCAGCGTGCTTATGTCCTCACTCACACGCACCCCGGAAAACTTTCCAGGAGGTCACCCATCCCAAAATTGCTCCAAGTCAAGCACGCTTAACTTTAAAGTTCTTATGTGATGAGCTACCGAAAAGAAGATGCACCTTCGTGATATGAGTAGTAGCTATCAAATCTTTTAAGCCCTCTTCAACTATACAGTCCATTACATTGAACAGTCTCGGAATCACTCTCATTCCCGTGTGGGTCGGTTCATTCATGTTCCCTCCACCTAGAAGCCTGCCAGGAGCCGCTCATTGTCCGTGCAACTGATGGCACCGGCGATCACTCCCCGCCCTCTTCGGCCCCGGGCCTCAAATGCCCACCCAGCTTCCGCTTGGTTCGTTCCTGAACCACACCATACTAAGAGAGGTCGGCTCTGATACCAACTGTAAAGGCCTGTATTTCGTAATCATAATTTTGCAGAGTTATTAAAATTTTTCTAAATTAATAATTATCGTATCTCATTTAATTAAAATAAACATGTAACTAATTTTTAACTTTAAATTAACTGCGGAAGCAAATAACGTTTTCAACCAACAATTTAAAAATAATCCAACGTAAACATCAACTTAAAAATAGTCCAACGTATTAAAACAGAGTTTGGATAATAGAAGGTGCATAAATTAAATCATGAGGTCCTCGGGTTTACTACTGCTGTCCCAAGATCACTCACTGGTCTCCGCCCGCGGTCTCGACCTCGTCAATACCTACAACAATCAAGCCTAGTGAGTCTAAAGACTCAACATGTATATATCGTGAATAACAAGTAAATATATCATAACATTGCATGCAACGTAAAAATAACGTATCAGTAACGCGCATGTTGAAAATCGTATCGTGAATAATTATAACTACGTGCATATCTAAAAATCATACGTAAAAGCTTTGCTCAATAGAGCTCTGTCATAACATATCATAATTTTCTGGTAGAAACAATGTTTCTAAGCAAGTGGCTCATAACATAGCGTAAGCGTCTGATTAGACTAACCCACAGTATATTGGGCAGTAGAGATCAATCACAGCCCTTGGACTGAATGTCCGTACCCATACATAATCATAAACCGGTCGTAAGTCACCGGGCGGAGAGGTCCTCGGTTGTTCCTACCGACTTCCAAACCCATAAGCATAAGGTGGCCACAAGACATATCGCATATATCTCAAAAATAAACATTTTATATTTTTAGTTTTATCTTTTCAGGATAAATACGCGAGGCCGCACCGGAATTTGGAGATTAAATATAAGATTAATAATAAGAAAAATATTCCTAAATTTAAATTAAGTCAAGGAATAATTTAATTTAAAGAAAAAGAATGCTTTAGGATTTATTAATTAATTAGAGCTAAGTTAATTAAATATTAACCTAAAGTACTTATTAAATAACTTAGTTCTAATTAATTAATAAATCCTAAAGCATTCTTTTTCTTTAAATTAAATTATTCCTTGACTTAATTTAAATTTAGGAATATTTTTCTTATTATTAATCTTATATTTAATCTCTAAACTCCGGTCCGGCCTTGCGTATTTATCCTGAAAAGATAAAACTAAAAATCAATTTTTTTTAATAAATAATCATGACTCAATAAATTTAAAAGAATGAATTTAAACTCTCATGCATAAAAATCATTTTAATTTAAATAACAGTAATTATGCATGGTTTATACGTAGTCTGATTTTCGGGACGTTACAGTTTAGCAAAAACTTCAGTTCTGAATCTCACCCACTCATTGTAGGTCTTGAGTTTGTTTGCTGCAAATTCATTGATCTCTTGCCAGATGAGATCAATATGCGTTTGAATCGCATTGGTTGGTCTGGGTTCTTCTTGCATCTTCCCTTTGCCCTTAGAATCAGCTAGGGCATGGGGAATGCTCAACCCTGTTTTTGTTGCGTCAATGTTCTCTCTGATCACTATTCTCTTAGGTTTGGGAGGAGGTAGGGAAGAGTAGCCAGAATAGTGATCAATGGAGCCTTAACTCCAGCAAGCTTCTTATTGTCACCAGATTCGATGACCTTCTTCTTTGGTAGAATTGCAGATAGAGTCAATTGATCCTCAGTTGAGGGTTCAGTTGGCACTGCTTTCAGTGGTATAGCCTTGATAGGCTGTTGGGCTCCTGACTGCAACAGTCTTTCAGTTGGAACGGTCTCAACTGCAGCAGCAGGCTTGGTCTTTAAAGCTCGTGGCTTCTGCATGACGTTGGGAGATGAGTCCTTTTAGAATCAGTTTCACTGACAATCAGTTTGCGCTTGATTTTCTTCTTCTGAGTCTCCTTCCGAGCCTTCTTGACTGACTTGGGAGCTCCTTCCATCCCAAGCTCCTTTTTCACTTGAATGAACTTCTCAAGAGTTATGCCTAGTTTTTGCTTGGGAGGCTGGACATTCTTGGCATTGAAGATATTTAGTTTTGATGATTTCTCATAATCATCAGTTATCACCCCTTTCACTTTCAGCACATGGCAGAGCTGTACAGCAAAACCTTTTGACAGATTGGAATGTTGGAACATGTTTCTCAGGATGTTGAATATGATGTTTCTCTAGTTCATCTTCCGGCCAGCCATGATAGCAGTCATGGCCTGAAACTTATCCAAAATTAGAGCAGCAAAGGATCCAGCCTTTGCCAAAAGTCCCTTCGCTACAATATCAGCCAGCAGTTGTACCTCTGGCTTCAGTTCCTTCTTTGGATTGGAAACCTTGATTTTCCGACCATCAGCAGAAAGAGTAGTTTGCATCTCGTCAATTTCGGATGACTTCACTTCAGAAAGATTGATTAGCCCATCTGCAGGTAGTTGGAAGAGGTTGCAGAAGAACTCCTCCTCAATGATCAGCAACTGACCATTTTCAATAGATTCTATGCTGCCGTCTTGTGTAACATAGCCGCTGAAGTAGATATCTTGAATCTCTTTGGTGCAAATTTCTTGAGAAGATAATCCTTGGAATGGTTTCAAACCAGCTGCTTCCAGTTTCAGAAAGATATTTTTGACTTCTTCGTCTTTCACAGTAAAGATAGAGTCAAAATCAATCGCCACAACGTTCATCACATGAGCAGGAATTTTGTTGGCCATTTGAGTACCTTGAAATCTGCGAAACAAATTTTCTTGAGTAGAATTTTGCTCTGGATGCTTGAATGTGCGCGTAAAAGAAAAACAGAAATGAAGCGGGGTATTGTACATATGTAAGTGACTGTTCAAATTATTGGACACGTGTCAGTCCAGGAAGTTTTGAATTAAAAACGTGTGTACGTGTGGTAAAAACGAGTGTAAAGTATTAATGGATTACGTGGGTCTACATTTCAAATACTATTCATTGAAATACAGCATTTAATGCTTCGACAAACAGTCACTTCATTTAATATAGAATATTATTCGATTTATCAGTTAACATGAAGGAGAAGATCAGTTAGGTCAGCAGCTGAATGACCAGTTGAGAACTTAGTCAGTTCAGTTGAGGGCCAACTGACTATTGTCTTCTCAGTTAACTTTTCAAATCCATATTCTCCCTTAATAAATGTATATACTTAAAAGTAAGGATAAGAAAAACTCAGTTTGTGTGAGTCAAAATACGATTTAGTTGACTTGAGTCTCTTCATCTTTTTCAATATTAAATGAGACATGTCTATAAGTAAGATGAAAACAATGTTAGATAATAACAATTCAATATGTCGAGTGTGTCTGGTTTGTCCAGTGAGTCTGGTTCAATCATTTCAGATGCTTGTAGCAGCAATCATCACTTTTTGACACAAAGGGCACGAGAACTGGAAGATGTGAAGAAGGACATCGAAGAGTTTGTCTGGTTGAAGATGATGTCTTCTTGGATTAAAGTCCTCGGACTTCAGTCTTTTCAGAGACACGGTCCAGTTCCCTCTACTCAACAAAGAGCTGTAGCCAGAAAGAATTTCAGGCGATTTAACGTTCGACATGTTTCACAGCTTGTCACTGATATAGTTCTGTGGCATGTGATGCTGTGGAAAGAATGACATCAGCTTGAGAAGGTCTCTAATTTTGAATTTGTCAGAGAACTGCATGGCAAAGAACTTGTAAATTGGTTAAATGATTGGCAAGAAGCTATAGGGAGGCAACTGAGTAATGTTGTATGGATTCGATTTCATGCGTAATAAAATCTTGTTTTGCATCATTGTTGTTTCTTTACTTTCTGCAAAATCTGCACTTACATCAGTTGATAAATAATTAAGGAACTGATTACAATAACTGATCAATTAATAACTGACATCAGTTGACAAACGGAGAACGAACTGAATATCATAACTGATAAATGACTAACTGACGTCAGTTTACAAACAGTTAAAGAATTGAACATATGAACTGATGAGTGACTTACTGAAATCAGTTGATAAACATTTAAATAATAGATGACAAACTGAATGAACAATAACTGACAAAACAACAATAAAACTGAATAAGACAAATCAATTAAATCAAGTATATTGCGAAAGTGAGAAAACTTGGTCTAAGCCAATGGTTTGGTGAAGATGTAAGCATCTTGTTGTTCAGTTGACACATATTCCAGTCTGATAGCTTTTTTCAGAACATGATCTTTGATTAAGTGATGTCTGACATCAATGTGCTTGGTCCTTGAGTGAAGAACTGGATTATAATTTAATGCAATCGTGCTCATATTGTCACAAAATATGGGAGATTCTTTTGCATCAACTCCATAATCTTTCAGTTGTTGCTGAATCCAGAGCAGTTGGGCACAACATCTTCCAGCAGCAAGGTATTCTGCTTCAGTTGTGGAAGTGGCTATGGATTATTGATTCTTGCTGAACCAAGTGATCAGTTTGTCTCCTAGAAATTGACATGATCTAGTGGTGCTTTTACGATCTAGCTTACATCCTGCATAATCTGCATCTGAATATCCAACTAAATTGAAAGAAGAGTCTTTAGCGTACCATAATCCCACATTTTGAGGGGCTTTTAAATATTTTAAAATTCTTTTGGCAACAGTAAAATGCGATTGCTTAGGATTTGCTTGAAATCTAGCACACATACAAACAGCAAACACAATATCAGGACGACTAGCAGTTAGGTACAATAATGAACCTATTAAACCTCTGTAGAGTGATGTCTCAACTGATATTCCCCCTTGATCATTTTCCAGTTTAACTGATGAACTCATGGGAGTGCTTGCAGCTGAACATGTTTCCATGCAAAATTTCTTGAGCAATTCCTTCGTGTATTTATTCTGACTGATAAAGATATCAGTTTCCAATTGTTTCACTTGCAGACCGAGGAAAAATGTCAGTTTACCCATCATGCTCATCTCAAATTTGTCCTGCATTAACTTAGCAAATTTCTCACATAATTTGGGGTTAATTGACCCAAATATGATATCATCAATATAAATTTGCACAAGTGAAATATGATCATTTTTAGAAAATTTGAACAAGGTCTTGTCAACTGATCCAACAGTAAAATCATGATCAGTTAAGAATTTTGAAAGCGTCTCATACCAAGCTCTTGGAGCTTGTTTAAGACCATATAAAACTTTGTTCAAATGATAGACATGATCAGGAAAACAGTGATTGATAAAACTTGGAGGTTGTTCAACATACACTTTTTCTTGCAACTGGCCATTCAGAAATGCACTTTTTACATCAATTTGATAGACCTTGAAGTTCTTGAATTATGCATAAGGAAGGAACATTCAGATTGCTTCCAGTCTTGCAACTGGTGCATACGTTTCATCATAGTCGATTCCTTCTTCCTGCCTATATCCTTGTGCTACCAATCTTGCTTTGTTGCATGCAACTGAACCATATTCGTTCAGTTTATTTCTGAATAACCATTTTGTACCTATAATTTTTTTACAAACTGGTCTTGGAACTAAGTCCCAGACATTGTTATGGATAAACTTATTTAGCTCCTCTTGCATTGCATTTAACAAGTTAGGATCATCAAGAGCTTCATCAGTTTTCTTTGGTTCCAGCTGGGAGACAAAAGCAGAATGAATAAACAAATTAAGCATTTGATTTCTTGTTCTTACCGGGTCAGATGGATTACTTATCACCAATTCTGGGGATGTGATTTCTTCCATCTGAGCTCATAATGTGTTGTTTCCATATCAGAAACTGTTTCTGTTGGCAACTGAATGTTTTCAATTTCAGTTGGAGCTATTTCAGTTGGTAACTGAATATCATCTGTTTGCTCCACCAACTAATTATCAGGAGTAGGTTCCTGTTCAACTGATTGATCTAAGATTTCTGGTTCACGTGTCTGAAGGATATTTCTATTGATATGATTTTCTTCTTCATTATCATCCTCCAAACTGATATCTGTAAATCGATCAACTAGCTCAACTGGATCAGTTGGCTTATCAGGTAGTACAGTTTAATTTAAAACAACATGGATAGATTCTTCAACATTTAAAGAATTTTTATTAAAAACTCTATATGCTTTGCTAACTGAAAAATATCCAAGAAATATTCCTTCTACAGATTTAGCATCAAAGGCTTTTAAATTATTTTTACCATTATCAAAATAAAATATCAGCAGCCAAATATCTTGAAATAGGAAACCACACTTTTTCTTCCATACCAGATCTCATATGGTCTTTTCACATGATTCTTGTTAATCATTGATCTGTTTTTAAGTGTAACACGCAGTTTTTACTGATTCAGCCCAAAATCTTTGAGAAATACCAGAATCAGCAAGCATTGTTCTAGCAGCTTCTTTGAGGGTCCGATTTCTTCTCTCAGCTACACAATTTTGCTGAGGTATTCTAGCTGCTGAGAGCTCATGCTTGATTCCAGTATTTTTTGGAAAAGTTGAAAGATTTTGACTGGTGAATTCAGTCCCTCCGTCTGACCTTATTCGATCAATTCCAACTGATTTTTCATTTAAAAGTCTTTTGAAGAGCTTAATCTATTGTGTTGCAGTTTGGTCTTTTGATTTGAGAAAAATTACCCTAAGTAAATCTTGAAAAATCATCCATAACTAATAGAGTGTATTTCATTCCCCCTAAACTCATGACTGGTATTGGACCAAAAAGATCCGTGTACAACAGTTCTAAGCATCGGGAAGATGATTAACAGCCTCGGTTTTTGAATGAAGATCTTACTTGTTTTCCAAACTGACATGCTGAACAAATTTTATCTTTTGAAAAATCTATTTTGGGCAAACCAGTTAAAAGATCGTGGTTACTCAGATAGGCAATAGATATAAAGTTTAAGTTGTTTAATCTCTTATGCCACAACCAGTTTTTAGAAGATTTCGAAGCATTAAAACAAACTGGTTCATAAGGTTGTTCAGTTCAACTGACTTTGTAAGTATTACCACAACGATTTCTAGTTAGTATGACCTCATTAGTTGAGTCTTTAACTGAACACGTGTGTCTGTCAAACTGAACTGAGAAATTATTGTCGCATAACTGACTGATGCTTATCAAGTTATACTTCAAATTCTCCACTAGCAAAACATCTTTAATTGTAAAATTATCATTGATAAGCTTACCCTTATCCACAATTTTACCTTTGGAGTTGTTTCCAAAACTGATGTTTGGTCCAGTATATTTGATCAGTTGAGATAGCAAATTTGCATCTCATGTCATATGTTGCAAACAACCACTGTCTAGATACCAAGTTGATTCTTTTGTTGTACCTGTTACCTGCAATCACACACAGTATATAATTTTGGTACCCATTTTTACTTGGGTCCTAAACTGATTAGTTCTTTAGGAACCAAGACTTGAATAAGTCTAACTGATTTCCTAGTTACTGTGTTCCAAATATTTTTTCTCGAATTTTTGGCAATATGTGTGTGATGTGAGGATGAAACAGTATGAATTATTTCCTTTTTCAACTGACTGTTCTTTTGATACCGTTTTTGAACTCTCACTGTTGTAATAATTGTAATAGCCATTCCTTGAGTACTGATATTTGTAATTGAATCGTTTAAGAGACCAGTTTCTTGTATCAGTTGAACTCTCTGAGCTATATCCAATACCATACCGTTTGCCTCTGTTCTTACTTTCAGTCGATTGAACAATTGGTTTACTTGGTTCTAAATGTTCATTTACAATGGTTGATTTTACAAAGGTAATGTATTTTCCTTTGTTATTATTCAACCTTGGCTGAGTATCACTTGCAGAGTTTTCAACATGAGTGTTAAAACCTAAACCAGTTTTATCAGCAGTTGATTTCTGAGCATTCTACATTTCAGTTAATGTAAATGAGGACTTGTTCCAAGCTTGAATCAGTTCGGTATTTTTGAAATCTCAATTTTTAACTGACATATCAAAGCTTGCTTCTCGATTAGTTCGGAAATTTACTTCACAATCTCCCCTTTTAAATTTAACACTTCAACTGACTTATCAGTTTCAGTTTTGTTATCATTGGGATCATTTTTTTCTCAGTTTTGACCTTCTCAAATGATCGAGCAAGTTTATGATACTCATTTACCATGTCATGCAATGTGGTAATGAGTTCCTCATGAGTGAAATCAATGGAGCTAAAGTCAAATACCTGTTCACTTGCTGAATCCAGTTCAGCATCATCTGCCATAAAGCACTTGACTTCCTCTTCATCATCACTTGAGCTGCTTGGGCTTTCTGGTTCTGACTCATCACAGTCAGTTTCACCCCACTTTGATTTGCTCTCTTCAGCCAAGAGCACTTCATGCTTCTTTTTGGATGATCTCTTGTCATCCTTAGTCCTTCTCCTGTGCTCATAGGGCTTCTTTGCTTTTTCAGTTGATCCTCGACTATCCTTCTTTGGCTTAGGACAGTCCGGTATGAAATGACCAGATTTGCCACAGTTGTAGCAAACATAGGATTCTTCTTTGGATTGGTTCTTCTGGTATTGCTTTTGGAGGTTTCCTTGATGCTTCCTCATAAACCTTCCAAATTTTTTGACAAACAATGACATGACATCATTTCTAAGTTGATCAGCAGATCTGTCAGTTGAACTAGTTGTTTCTTCTCTGGCAGCAGTTAAAGCCGTTGTGACAGCTGGTGTAGAAGGTTCCCCTTCTCTAGTCTGTAGTTCAAATTCATATGTCTTTATATCAACAAATAGATCATGTAGTTCAACTTTGTTAAGATCTTTTGATTAACGCATATCCATGGTCTTGACATCCCACTCTTTGGGAAGACTTCTTACCACCTTCAGTGCCACTTCTTTATTTGAGTACACTTTTCCAAGTGCATTCACTTCATTGATGATGCAGCCGCTCTTTCATCATACTCGTGCATATACTCTCCAGCTTTCATCTTGATATTATCAAATTTTTGAACAGCAACTGATATCTTGTTCTCATTGGGTTGTTCATTTCCTTCACACAACTGGATAAGTTTTTCCCATATCTCTTTGGTCGTTTTGCACATTTTGATTTTGTTGAACGTGACTTTGTCCAGTGTTTTGTATAAGATGTCCTTGGCCACATTGTCTAGATTGGCTTTCCTTTTGTCCTCAGTTGTCCATTCATCTCTGGGCTTTTCTATTCGATGAGGTGCCCCGTCAATAATGGCAACTGCAGTGTTTGCTTTCAAAATCTTCATGAGACCATCAGTGATGACATAATACATGTCGTCATCTTGTACAGCTAAATGAGCCTGCATTCTGATTTTCCAGTTGTCAAAGTCTTCTCTGGAAAACATCAGTATCTTGTTGAACGAAGACATATTGATCAGTTGTAAGTAAGAATATTCTGAGACAAGAATAAACTTGCTTTGATACAACTTGTTAGGATCGGTTGATAGGTAGAAAAGTGTTTAGAAAGCGGGGTTGAATAAACACTCACGATTTTTATAACCTTTTCGAATGAGGTATCAGTTTTGTGAAAAAAACTGAAACTTAGGAATCTTGTCAGTCGATGACAATCAGTTTAACTGAATATAGTTGTGGAAATAAACTGACTGAAAGATAGAATAAATGACTGAAGTAACAACACGAAGATATATGGATGTTCAGAGATTGAATAACTCATATGTCACCCCTTCTATCACAAGGATAGGATATGCACTAAAAGACTTTGATCAATACAAAACTTGTACAGACTCACTTCAGTTTGGACTTAACACTGCCAAAACTAAAACTCTTAGTTAACTAAATTTATCACTGTTCTCGATTGGAGTTAGCACAACTGATCTAGCTTAGATCAAATAAATAATACAATGGTTTGTGCTAGTAAGCTCAAAAAGTAGCCTCAAATGCAATGAATAATTTTGATAAGTGTGAGATTTTTGAATATCAAATGAGAGTAATAAATCCAGCAGAGTAACAGCAAGCTTGAGGGAATAGATGAATCGTATTGATAAGTATATTATTCTCAACTGCTCTTGTCGCCTACTTGTAGGATTCCTTCCAACGGTAACATTAAATATAATTTGAATCTTTATATCTGTTGATTGCCACGTCAATACACTTCTGAAATTCGTAGACTGTAGATTCGGAAATGCGGCGTTCCACTATGAGTCACAGTCTGCTTTGTACTATTGTGGGTTGAATGTCCTTTTCAACTGATTACGTGTACAGCTGAAGGATCAGCTGATAAGCACTCTCTGGTAAGCTTATAATTGAATATATGAACTAATCAATTTCCAACTGATCAGTCAGTTGTCTTGGAAAGTCCGGTTCTGCTCAACAGTCAGTTGTAATTTCAGTCTAGCTGGCTTCAGTTGTCTTCAATAATCTGCAGATTAATCTTCAGTTAGGCAACTGTCAGTTCGTGATCAGTTAGTTCAATAAATATAATCTCTTAGATTGTCAAATCACTGAAATTAAGTTTCCAACACGTATACAAATCTCAAAATGTCTCTCTTCATGCCTGGCCACCAATATAATAACTGCAAATCTTTATACATCTTCGTGCTTCTCGGATGAATGGAATATGGTGTGTCATGAGCTTCCTTGATAATAAGATCTCTCAAAGAATCGTCACTAGGAACCCATAAACGATCTCAATAACGAACTATACCATCCATCTCTGAATATAACTTCCGGCCCTTGGCTTCATCTCTAGCTCTCCACTTTTGCAATTGCTCATCGATAGACTGCCAATCACGAATTCTATCTCTCAAGTTCGACTGTACTATTAATGTGGCAAGATTAGGGTCCTTGACCCTAGCATAAACTGTAAGCTCAAACCACTGTATCTTGGACTGCAACGGTCTTTGGAGTGATAATTGAGTGATAACTGCTGCTTTTCGACTCAATGTGTCTGCCACAACATTAGATTTCCCCAAATGATAGGTAATCTCACAGTCGTAGCCCTTCACTAATTCAAGCCATCTACGTTGCCTCATATTCAATTTCTTTTGGGTGAAGAAGTACTTTAAACTTTTATGATCGGTAAATATCTCGCACTTCTTGCCATATAAGTAATGTCTCCAAATCTTCAATGCAAAAACTATTGCTTCAAGCTCAAGATCATGAGTTGGGTAGTTTTTCTCGTGGATTTTTAACTGTCCCGGTGCATAGGCTGTAACTCGGTCATTTTGCATCAGAACTGCGCCCAAACCAAGTTTATAAGCGTCGGTATAAAGAACATACTCTCTTTGCCCAGACGATATAGATAAAACTGGTGCTAATATCAAGGCTTGCTTCAACTTATCAAAACTGTCTTGACACTTGGATCCCCAAATAAACTTTGCATTCTTCTTAGTCAAGGATGTCAAAGGTACTGCAATGGACGAGAATCCTTGAATAAATTTGCGATAATAACCAGCTAGTCCCACGAAACTACGAATCTCGGGAACAGTCTTCGGCACTGGCCACTCTTTCACTGCCTCAAATTTACTTGGATCGACTTCCACACCGTCACTAGAAATAATGTGGCCTAATAAAGCCACTTGATCAAGCCAAAACTCACACTTGTTGAATTTTGCATAAAGCTTCCTATCTTGCAGAACTTGCATTGCTGTCCTTAAATGGCGACTATGCTCCTCTTTGTTCTTAGAATAGATCAAAATACCATCAATGAAGACTACGATGAATTGATCTAAATACGGCTGAAATACGCGATTCATGAGATCCATGAAGATCGTTGGTGCATTGGTCAACCAAAATGACATGACCATAAACTCGTAGTACCCATATCTAGTGCGAAACGTTGTCTTGTGAACATCATACTCTTTCACTTTCAATTGATGGTATCCACAACGCAGATCAATCTTAGAAAATATCGATACTCCTTGTAACTGAACAAATAAATTTTCAATTCTTGGCAGTGTATACTTATTCTTGATAGTGACCCTATTAAGCACTCGACAATCAATGCAAAGATGCATACTACCATCTTTCTTCTTCACAAATAATACTGGTGCGCCCTACGGAGAATAACTCGGGCAAATAAAACCCTTGTCTAGCAATTTTTGGATTTGATCTTTTATTTCTTTCATTTCAGCAGGTGATAGACAATAAGGCACTTTAGAAATAGGTATTGTCCCCGGCATTAGTTCAATAGAGAATTCCACTTCACGATCGGGTCGAATGCCAGAAACGTCCTCGGGAAACACGCTAGGAAAATCTTTGACAATATCAACATCTTCTAACTTCTGACTGATAGGAGCATGTGTGGTAGTGACACATGCTAGAAAAGCTTGGCATCCACGTTTAATAACTTTCCTCGCACAAAGACAAGAGATAATGTGCGGCATTTATTTGTTTCTCGCCGTCTCAAAGACAAAAGATTTACCACTAGGCGGTCTAATAGACACTTATTGCTGGCGGAAATCAATCGAAGATCCATTTGCTGATAACCAATCCATACCGAGTATGATATCAAATTCAGGCATATGAAGCACAATACGATCTGCCCGAACCACATCTTTGAATAAGCGAAGCTCTAGATTCTTGACAATTTTCTATGTGAGCATTTGAAAACCGGAGGGAATATAAACTTTGAAACCCAAACTCATATCTTGAGGAGTAATATTCAGTTTTTTGATAAAGGTTTCAGATATAAAAGAATTTGTAGCTCCCGAATCTAGCAGTGCATAGGTTGCAACACCTAAAATGATAATCCTCCCTGCGGCGAAAATGTTTTTTAAATCTTTTCATGTTGGAGCTTAAGGAAATTTCTATCATTATTCTCCCAAAGTTAGGTGAAGATTACGTGTTGAACTTAAGCATTTCTTGAAAAATTACATTTTAGCCCTTCATTTTTTCGAAATTTACATTATAGTCCAAAATTTTTTTTAATATTTTCAATTTGACCCTTATATTTTCGAAGATTTAAATTTTAGTCCCTTAAATTTCAAAAACTACATTTTGACCACTTAAGAATTCGGAAATTGCATTGAAGCCCATAATGTTTTTGGTATTTGCAATTTAGTCCCTCAACTTTCGGAAAGATCAATTAAGTCCTAAAATTTTCGAAAATTGCACTTAGAACCCTTCCAAATTCGAAACCCCATAAAACCTTAATTATGATTTTTCTTAATTTTGGCCCTAAAACTTTTATTTGGAATTAATACATCCTTTGCATAAAATAAGGCTCAAAATAAAATACCATTTTCTATGGTTTCTAAAATCATATCTTAAATCCAACTAAGGTAGAGCATGCAACATAATTTCCACTAGGTTAATTTTGATTTGAATTCAATTCTAATAACTAATTTAACATTTCATGCAATAAAAGCAATATAAAAATGTTAAATGACTAGGTTACCCGTGATAAGCGTAGTGTCTGCCTCCTCCTCAGCTTCTTCAGCAGTCATAACATATGCTCTTCCAACAGTAGGTGCTTTTATCTTCGGGCAATCATCAGCCTTGTGCCCATTCCCTTTGCGATAGAAACATTTGAATGTCCCCACATTCAAATTGGCCAAGATGTAAGCGATTGCACTTCTTGCATGGTTGCCTCTCTGCAGGCTTTGGTGCTCCATGAATTTGTGGCCTTTTGGTGCTTGTTTCTTGACTTGACCTTGAGGCTTTTGAGGCCCTTGAGGTCTTGGAGGACCCGTATATGGTTTTTTATTTGGCTGATTGTTATTTTTGTGTTGTTGCCTCTTGCGCTGCATCTCAAACTCAATATTCCTCAAAGATTGCTCAGACTGGAATGCATAAGTAATAGCAGTGGCATAGTCCAAAGGACACATCATCATAACATTATTTCGTAAGGTGGGTCGCATACCATCCATGAAGTGTCTAATCTTCTCTGCAGGATCCCTCGCAATAAAGGGTACAAAGTGACAACCCCTATCAAATTTCTTCACAAACTCAGCAATATTCGAGTTTCCCTGACGGATGCTCATAAACTCTCTCTTCAGTCGCCCTCTAACATCAGCAGTGAAATACTTCTCGTAAAATAACTCCTTAAATCGAGCCCAAATAAGAGTAGCAATGTTAACACCATGCTCGTCTCCTTCCCACCATAAAGAAGCATCATCTCTAAACAGATAAGTGGCACACCTCCCACGGTCAGCATCCTCCATATTCAGATAACGAAAGTGTACCTCAAGTGTACGAATCCAAAGATCAGCAGCAAAGGGATCGGTGGTGCCAGAAAAGTTCTTTGGACCAAGCCTCCGGAACTGATCATATATGTCATGTTGTGGCCTAGGTGCTTGTTGGAACTGCTGTAACTGCTGTTGCAACTGTTGCTGCTGTAACTGCTGCTGCTGTAATTGTTGCTCGAAGAAACGATCCATTCCCTCTAAGGAACGAGCAGCAGCATCCCCATTAGGAGGCGGGGGTGCATTCTCTTGTCGGTTAACACTGTGCTCAACTTGATTCTCAATAATAGGGGCACGTCTAGAGACATTTTATCTGAATGTTTTCAAAATACTAACGTAACCAACATGCATTTAAATCTAAGTTTTCTAATCATGCAACATATCCTTATTCATTTTATCAATTTAAGCATACAAAGCATATATACTCAAAAAGCTAGTAAACATGTGACGTAAACATATTATTCATGTAATCATACAGGTAACATCATATTAAATCATATAAAACATGTAAAACTTACAATTTGAGGCTTGACGACTGATCTTTCCGGCGCTGATGGTGGCACAACCCTTTACAGGAAACTAGCTCTGATACCAACTGAAACGTCTGCGAATCGTTTTCTTATAAAGTACTAGAAATTTTTTTTTTATTTTTTTTAAAACCTCTCATGATTTCCGCCGAACCCTTACAAAATATATAAAATATTTTTGCACCATTTTTAAAATAAAACAACCAACTAGTATTTGAAATTCAAAGGAAATATTCCAATCGTAAAATCGTCAAACATTTACCAAACCTAAAAAGCAATAAATTTGAAAAGTATAGTCCATACTAAACCTCTCAAAAACCTCTCAAAAGCATAAATAAATAGTCTTAAAAATCTTTACCGTAAATCATAAACATAAATCATAAGTGCGAAAAAGTAGAAGCGCTGGTCCTTCGGATATGTGCACATTCATCCATCAAACTCACC
Organism: Primulina tabacum; assembly: GCF_025594145.1. Classification (NCBI taxonomy): domain Eukaryota; kingdom Viridiplantae; phylum Streptophyta; class Magnoliopsida; order Lamiales; family Gesneriaceae; genus Primulina; species Primulina tabacum. The sequence continues at coordinate 23,763,258 of NC_134552.1, forward strand.
TGCATCCATCACACCTGATGAGTCTAAAGACTCAACACGACATAATCTTTATAACAAATAATACGTATAAAACCACAAGCAACAATGAAAAATTTACGTAAAAATAACATTTAGATGACATGCATAACATAAACCTCAACATTTTTTCTTTTTCTCCTAATTTCATAACATAAATCCTTTCATCATGAACATATACATTTTTCTCTTTTTATTGAATTCAGATCGTTAATTGTGATTTTTCTCATCCTCAAAAAGTCGATGGATCCATCTACATATAACCACAGTACTGGGCGGCAGGGATATCATCGACACGCTCACCCGTCAACTAAGCCTTAGCCTATCCTCATCGAATGGAAATACGATTATCGGGCTCCATCTGGGGCCTCCTCCCATAAATTGGTTCCCTCTGGGGCATTTTCCCTCACGATATCCCCATTCATATCCTTATATCCGTAATAGTCACAATTACTTCACATCCTCCAATATTTTACATTTTCATCACTCTATAAAAATCATGCATTTAACATCATTTTCTTTTAAAAACAAGCATGCATCATATCTTTTAACTTTATCGTTTCATCATAAAAATCCATAAAAGTTTGAAATAAACTTTTTAACATCATAAAAATTCATAAAAAAATTTAGAATAAAAATATTAGCATATAAAACAGCATTTGGAGCACTTCCATGACGTTTACTAATTTTCGGTTGTAAAATTATCGTTGTACCCCTAGACGTAAAATTTCATGTTTTTAGACTTTTTCCTAATTTCATTGACTCTAACATGACCCAAATAATTATTTAAGCTTAAATTAATTTCTTCATAATTTTATTTTGCTTAAATAATTGACTTTTTAATTTATCTTTAATTATTCATTTTTAATACGTTTTAATCTCGAATAATTTCAAACAAAAAAATAAAACTCCTAAATTTAAAACTTAGACTTTTAATAATTATTTGACTCTCGTGAATCATGACTCGACCCCCGTGAGCCATGTTTCGATTTTATTCTCAAAAAGAAAACCCTTGACCCTCGCACCTAGCCATCTTCAAGCCAACTTGATTTTTCATCGAGCCAAGCTCGAGCCACCCCATGTCAGCCCATGCCTAGACCTTCTATGGACCCTACTAGACCGATATGAACCGATGAACCTTATCCTAGCTCAAAACCGAAGCTCCAACTCCAGCTGAAAGCAAGGCCGAGAACTCCTATGGCATGGACTCTATGTTTGTGAGCCTAGGACTCTAGCCTTCGACCCAACTCTTGAACCAGACCCCTGTACTCACACTAGGACCCTAAGGACTCACCCTAGCCCAGCCCGAGACCCCTGGCCGAGCCCCTCAACCCACGCGCAAGCTGCACCTCCGCGATGCCTTTGTTGTCCCTCGGGTGGAGTCCTAGCTTGCCAGGACTCCTCCCCAGCCCCCTAAATCAAGTCCTAGCGTGGATAGGGCCCCCTCCCTGACTTAGACATGACCTTGTCTAGCCCTGGTCCCAGCCGAGCCAAGCCATGCCAACCCTTACCACAAAACCTAACCCTCAAGACCACATGACAGAATATGAATTCAGTTTGATTGTTTCTGATGTGCAGCATTTTTGTGCGTGTTCCAGGACCCTAACTCTCGTGTAAACTTGACCCTTAACACCCTAACACATGGCAGTCCCCTTCGTGCACGGTATAAATTACGTTTTGGACATAACAACACAAGTTATTGGCATAGCATGTAGTAAAATGAAATTAAAATAATTCAAAAAGGATAATGTTTTTCATGCAAACTTTGATAAAAATCGTAGTAGGATGTGATCGATGAGAAAAAAGAGATGTATGGCGTGCCTTTGCGTTTTAAACACACGATTTTACGTAGACGACGAAGAACGACGACGACGAGGGCCTAGGATTGTGTTCCCTTGAAAGCTTCGACTGTTTCTCTTCAAATAAGATGTGTGTGTGTCGTGTATATGCTGGTGGAGAGAATTGGTGTGTGAGATCTGAATGTGGGCGTGAGTTTGTGGGGTTTAGTGTAGGTTTTTAGCTTATAAATATATAACTAAACCACTAATAAGGCTTAGGCCCATTAAGTAGGTAATTTAGGTCCATTAGTGTTTAATTGAAATATTAAAAATATTTTTGTTTAGTAAAGTTTTTGAATTTATTAGCCTGGTTGCCAAAACTTTCGTATTTTTGTTGAAATACCAACACCGATTAAATTTACGTCCCGACGTATAAAATTACCTTAAAACCCCTTATTCAATCATATTTTAAATAATTAAAAACAATTATTTAATAAAAATATTTTACATTCTTCAGCCCTCAGTCTCCGTTCCTCGATCACAACTCGAATAATTCCTTAAAAATACATTTTTAATGCATGTAAGTAGAAAAATACTAAAACATCATGTAAACATGTCACATAATCAATTAAACAATTAAAATAATTTATTTAGCCATTTTTCAAATTTCCTAGATTTGCATGCAGTTGGATTACGTCGTCTTAATTTTGGACCTTATGCTCAGCAACAGTCCAGTCTCCTTGCCGGAGGCTCATAAACTACTTCTTCAATCGCCCTCGAACATCAGCAGTAAAATACTTCTCATAGAATATATCCTTAAATAGAGCCCAAGCAAGAGTAGGGATGTCAATACCATGGTCGGTATGAGTTAATAAGTTTACACATCTTAAAAGCTTTAAACTGATTAGCTTTCTTAACAAATGATTATTTCGAATATTTTCTGCTTGTTTTAAAACCAAACTCGATCTAATTTATCGGTGTTTACATTCTTAGAACACGAGCTATTGCAACTCATTGAGAATATTGTGTTTGAAGCACTGTCAGAGGTGTACGAACTGATCTATCACCCTCTCACAGGTCTATATCCATGGAACGGATTGACCCGACAAATATTTACCATGAAATTTAATAATATTTTTTAAAAATATTATTTTTCATAATTTAGGCATGGTTGAAGATATGACTCACAAATTGACATGTGAGATGATCTCATAAAATTTTTCGTGTAATAATATAACAAGGTGCCGAAATTTCATAAAATATTTTCTAAAAAGCAATATCACAATAACTTATAATATCCACTGCAAATATTTTATTGTTAAAATTTGATTCAAGAGCACCTAATTTTTTTTTATATTCATCCGAAATTATCTTCTACTCTCTGTTTTTTATCTCGTTAATTTTTTTCTTTCCCCCTCTTTCTAAAAAATTGGACCTTCTTGCCTTGATTTTTCCTTTCTCTTCGGTTATAAATAAATTTAATCTTAATGTTGCAAGAAATCAATTTCAAAACAAAAAACGAACAAACTAACGAATTTAAAAATACATTTTAAATCTGAAATGAAATTTAATAATAATTTAAAATAAATTTATTAAATAGTATATCAAATTTAATCTACGTCACATTACATGCATTTATTTTTATTTTACAGTAAATTAAAGTCCGTCATTATATACATACATATTGCCTTGGAAATTCACTCTACACCATTCAAATTCAAGCTATCATTATTACTAGTAAAAAGGAAAATGGAGCGAAATGGATTGAAGCTTGAGTTTGTATCAATTGCTATGGTGCTTCTCGTATTCATGGCGGTGACTGCAAGTGCTATTGAAATTAATGGTAGAGGTGCACCTATTAATTCTAATGACTGCTATCTAGATTGCATAGAACGCAAAGGCTGCACAATGTATAAACTGCTTACCTGTTTCACATCTTGTGTGGAGGAGTGTGCTCAGAGATCGCCAACCAAGCCATTGGCACTGGAACCGTATCGTTCGTAATGGATGAAGCTAACATTTTAAATCTACTCGAACTAGAATTTTTTGAATGAAAAAAAAAATAATACATAGCAATTAAAATTAGAAGTAAGATACAAGTTCATAGTATAAACAAGATCATCAATATTTTGCTATAGAAATAGTAAGATTAAAAAACATTCGAAAAAACTTTTACTTTATAATATTTTGTATCCTCACCATTCTGTAAGAAATTAATGAATTTTAAATAAAAATGAATGTATCTAAAATCAATCATTATTCATGATTAAATTAAACATTTCTAACTAAAAACACAAAGATGGATCGATATGGACATACACATACTATTAAATTTGTGATTTACAATTCTTTAAAGTATAGTTTTTTATCACCAAAATTTAGGGGAGTGTCAAACACAGAATCGTGCCAAAGTTTTAAATACTCTGACTTCTTCTCTCATGTGACATTAATCTTGATTTGGTTGTTATTTAACTCTTTCGTAAGCCACAAACTAAGAAATTAAATGAAGAATTTGACAGAAAACGTGATCTTACAAAAGACCTTAATATTAAATCACGAATATTTACCTCTCTTGACTGTCATTTTCATCTTCACTTTGCACATGTTTATCATCTTTATTATATTTGATTAATCCAGGCCAAAATAAGGTTATATACATTCTCAAGGTTCTTCAATTGTTGATTCCGTGCGATGAAATGTATTCATAAAAGATCTCTCATCTGATAATACTCTTTGCGCCATCACGGACTAAAAGAAAAATATGATCGAGAATGCTTTCCCAATGCACGAAACCTTATTTCGCCCAAGTTGTTTATGAACTGGAAAATATTACGGGACAAACAGATCATGTTAGAGATTTCCAATGTTTTTCCATCAATTTCTTTTATTTTGTTGTATATTAGATTAGGAGATTAGAACTAGCGATCAAATTAAGGATTTCACATTAGAAGTTAGATATTTATTATATTTCACACAAAATGGGGCTTTTAAATCTCACATACTTACAACTCTAAATATTGTGCAAATAGATAGAATATAGAGTTAATGGTTTTCGGTCATGATTGTTAGGATCGGAAAAGATTGATAGGATTGATTAACGTATCAAGAGTGTTTAGAAGGGGGGGGGGAGGTTGAATAAACACTGACAGTTAAAACTGGTCTTTTCTAATTTTGAGTTCAGTTTGGTGACAAACTGATTCTCGGAATCTTGTTGGTCAAGGAAAATCAGTTAAACTAAAGTAGTTGCGGAAAATAACTGACTGAAAGATAGAATACGAAACTAAAATAAAGTAGGCAAGGGTTGTTTCTGGATGTTCGGAGAATTTAATTACTCCTACGTCACCCCTTCTATCTCAAGGATAGGATATCCACTAAAAGACTTTGATCAAATACAAGAATTGTACTGACCCACTTCAGTTTGGACTTAACACTGCCAAAAACTGAAACTCTTAGTTTAACGGAATGTTCTCAGTGCGTAACTGATCTTAGCAATATCGAATTTCAACGATTATTACAACTTGCTAGTGAGCTCAAATTGTAGCATTAACTGCTACGAATATATCAAGTAAGAGTGAGCTAAGATTTTGACAGAGTGACAGCAAGCTTTTGAATAGTGTTGACTCCCCCTTTTTCTTCAGCTGTTCTTCTATCATGTTTATAAGCTTCTTTTCTCCAACGGTAACTTGAGATGAATTTGAATCTTTGTATCCGTTGATTTCTACTTGATTATTCTTTGGACATTGTTTGCTTCATTTATTGTGATGCGGCGTCTTAATTGCTTTCGCCGAAATGCATTTTTCTAAGTTGTATTGATTGAAGTGCGGCGTTGCAATCTTCTATGTCTCTTGACGGTTGAATGTTCTTTCCCAAGACAGGTTCAGTTGAAGGGTGCTTAGCATACGGCTGAATATATCAACTGATCAGTTTCCATTTGATCAGTCTTCTTTATTAGATCAGCTGATTTCAGTTGTTAAGTACAGTTGCTGAGTTCAGTTTACTCGATCATTTGGTTTGTATTTTCAGTTAGTTCATATTTTGTCAAATGCCGGAATTTAGCTTCCAACAATTTCCCCCTTTATGGTGTTTGACAAAACTAAGTAAATAATAACTGAACATCTGAGCTCATTGTAGATAAAATAAGAGATTGAATTTCTTGAACTGAAAGGGATCTTGATTTAATAACAACTGAATCTAATAATCTGATTAACTGCTTCTGCTGTTTCTCAACATGTTCTTTGATCTTTGATTTCTTCCACCTTTTTGTCAAACAAATCCATCTTCTCAGATAATTTTCGAACGTCAGTGGAAAGAATTTTGACATCTGCGGAGTTACTTGAGACAACAGTTTGTAAACAAGTCCGCAGCAATTCCATTTTATTAGAAACAGAAGTTTCCATTCGCTCAACTCGTTGACTGATTATATCCTGAGTTGTATAGAGACTTTGAGCTAGACCTCTGTTATTCTTCATCTCAAGTACAGTTCGGGTAAGAGAATCCATGTTTGCTTGAATGTCTTTCAGTTTTGCTGAATCAGATTCAATAAGAATCCAATTTGACAGTATGAGACAATTGTGTGGATTGAATTTTCTTGATTTCAGTAATCATCTGCTGCATATTGTTCTGCATATTCTGGATTTCATCAAGAACAAGATCCATTTCTGTGGATTGAAGAGGAGGTGACTGATTAGATGTTCTTGGTTCATGTGAGACTTGATCAAAGACCACCATGGTCCTATCAGATAATATTGTTTCAGAAACAGTCTGTGCTAGAATGTTTGTTGCAGCAATTTCTTCGTGAATTTGAGGTGGTGAAAGTGGATTTTGATCAACAGATAACGCTTGGTCAGTTTCCACTGGTGCCTCTTGTTGAGAGTTTACTGAACTTGGTTCTGGCTCCTTTGTTTGAATGAGCAATCGACTCACCACATTTTCAGCAACTGCTTGACCTGGAGATTTTTCAAGTTCATCAGTTTGAGTGACTTGTTCAGCAGAGATTTCTTGCTGAACTGGTGCTTCTTGTTGTTCTTGCATTGAATCTGGGACTGGCTCTTCAGCAGCAAGTGGTTCAACTAGTTCTTCAGATGGTATCTGAACTTCTTGTTCTGGTTATTCAGTTGAAGGAGCAACTGATTCAGAATGTATTTCTTCTAGCTGAGCTTCTAGAGCTACAGCTTGAATGATTTCATCAATGTTTGCAAAAGATAGTTCAGTTTCAGAATACAGCTGATGTTCAAGCTGAGAAGATTGAGGCATATCCTGAACTGGCTCTTCAGCAGCCAGTTGTGGAGATGGCTCGTTCCGTTGGGAGGAGGATGAATCTTTTTCTGCATTTGAATTGGAGGATTTGTCAGGAAGAACCAATTCCTGATCCTGTTCCCAAAATCTGATTTCATCTTGTAGACCACTGAGATCTGTGTCCAGTTGGGTGATCACAGCTCTATCATTATATGCAGTTGGACCTGTGGGATTGTAGTTGGATTTCAGCTTTGCAACCATTCTAGTCAGCTTTTTGGCTCGAATTTGATCAAAGAAATATTTTTGCCTTTCCAATGCCTGGCCAATAGTAGCAGCTTTGACTATTTTCAGCACAATTGCTTCAAGTTTAATAAACTTTTTCAGTTGGGATTTGTGTTTCAACTCTTTGGCAAAAATCTCAGTCCTAAAACTTTTCCAATTATCAAAAGATTTTAATTTCGAAGTGGCAAATGCGTTGACCTGTTCCCAAACAAGGTCAATGTGAGTTTGGATAGTATTAGATGGCCTTGGTTCTTCAACTAGCTTGTCCTTTCCTTTTTCAGTTGTGAGAATGTGAGGAATATCCAAACCAGAGTGAGTGGTTTCCACTGGTTACCTCAATATAACACCTTTAGATCTGGCGCGAGGCAAAATGGTAGGTCGATTTACATGAGTCAAAGGAGTTCTTACCTTAGCGGGTGCCTTTTCTTTAGTAACTGAATCATCAGGTGGAACTACCTGCAAAGGGATAGCCTGAATAGGCTGTTGGGCAGCTGATTGAGTAATTTTCTCAGTTGGAATAACTTCCACCGCTGTTATTGGTTTAGTTCTTTGCGTACTCGGTCTGTTGACAAGCTTAGGAGAAGGTGTTTTCTCCGAATCTGAATCACTGAGAATCAGTTTTCGTTTTGCAGTTTTCAGTTGGGCCAAAGTTTTGGCCTTCTTAACTGATTTTGGAGCAGGTGATTGCATTCCAATCTCCTGTTTGGTTTTTGGCGGAAAGATATTTTTAGGAGTGAAGACTTTGAACTTTGATGATGTTCCAGCATTGTCAGCTACCAATCCCTTTAGTCTCAAAAGATAACTGATTGGGATGGCAAAGCCTCTTAACTGTTTGGTTGATTGAAGCATATTCTTCAGAGTATTGAAAATAATATGTCTCCAGTTGGCTTTCTTTTCTCCCATGATGATGGTCATCATCTGGAATTTCTCAAGTGTAAGGGCAGCATAAGATCCGGCCTTAGCCAATATGCCCTTCGCCACAATGTCGGCTAATAACTGTATTTCTGGTTTCAGCTCTTTCTTTGGATCGGAAACTTTAATTTTTCGTCCATTAGCAGATAGCAAAGATTGCATTTCCTCAATGTCAGATGTTTTGATTTCAAAAACGTTGACGTACCCATCTGATGGCAAAGAGAAAATTTCTCCAAATATTTCTACCTTGGGGTATATTTCCTGCGAAGATTGTCCCAAAAACATTCTGAGACCAGCAGATTCAATCTTCAGAAAAACGTTCTTAACATCAGCTTCTTGAACTGATAAAACTGAGTCAAAATCAATGGCCATAGCATTCAACATGTAAGCTGGGATTTGATTCGCCATTTCGACAGATAAAATGATCTGAAATTCGTAAACGATAAGCTCTTGAATTAGTATGCTATTAGAAACTGATTGTATGCGTAAGAAGAAAACTGAATTGAAGCGGGCTTAGTACAGTTGTTCGTGACTGTTCAAATTCGGGACATGTGTCAGTCCATTAAAAATTTTGAGTAAAACTATGTGTACGTGTGCTGTGGGCGTTTGGGAAAAAGATGAACGGTTTAAAATAGGCCACGTTATGAATCTGCAGTCACGTCAGTTGATTTGGAATATAATAAGTTTTAAATTTGTTAACTTATGTGAGAAGATTTGTAAAATATCCAGCCGAACGATCAGTTGGGAAACTGATTCATTTCAGTTGAGAGTTCACAAACAATTGTCTTCTCAGTTAACCTCTTCAAAACTGATATTCCCCCTTAATCAGTGCATAGAATTAAAAAGAATAAATTTAAAGGTCAGAAAGATTATCGTTTGTTGAATCGTTGACGACCCTTCATCTTCCATGACTCCTGGCTATAAGTAGAAGTGACATGGTTAGTTTCAGTCATATTGAAAAACATATTCAAAGTAAAAAGAATGGCAGATGCTAGTAGCTCGAGTGCTTCGCCATTTTCTTTGGAGACTAGGAAGGCTGTGATAGAAGATGAAGTCTTCTATGAGAGTCTTCTGTGATAGAAGATGAAGTCTTCTATGAGAGTCTTCACTACTGGGAGAAGCTTAAGAAGCTTGAGTTCCTATATAATTCTGGCGAGGCTACCACTCCCGAGCTGATGGCAGAGTTGAGAAAAGTGCGGGAGCACTTGCACATAGCTATGTGGGTGGATATCTTCACTGATGGTCATATCTATCAGCTGATGCTTCGAAAGGAGCTGAAGATCCTTAGGCGCATAGCTGGTTCTCACAGCTTTTCCAAGACATCTACTGGACCTTTATCTGCTTGGTTGAAGATGTGGATAATTGTTGTAGAAGATAAATATAATGATGTGATCCAAGCAAATATTTATGGTTGAATGAAACATTTATATTGGCTTAACTTTGTTTTTCTTTTTCCTGCAAATAATAAGTTTAATTAGTTATTATATATGAATTACGATCATAAACAGATGAACTGATGACTGGTTAAGCGTTAAGTAATAAATGTCAAACTGATATCAGTTGATAATGAACAAATGATAGTTAAGAAGCCTCGGTAAATGAGAAAGACGCTTCAGTTGATTTGAGTCTCTTCAGTTTCTTCAATATTTAAATTTCATCTGCCTATAAATAAGATGATAGAATGTGCGACAATAACAGTTCAATATGTAAAGCCCCGAAAATTTAAAGGTCCACGCAAACCACATGCATGCAATTATTAAATTACTTATGTATTCCAATTAAATGTTTTAATTACATTAATTAATTATGTTGTGCATATTTACATGTTTAAAATCTATTGTTGTACATAGTTGCATTAAAATATATTTTTAAAGGTTATTCGAGTTGCGATCGAGGAACGGAGACCGATGGCTGAAAATAGAAAAATGCTTTTATTAAATAATTATTTTTAATTATTTAAATTGAGGGGATGCTTTTTCTTATTTTTAAAAATATGGGGTTTTGAGGTGATTTTATACGCCGGGACGTAAATTTTATCAGTGTTGGATTTTCAACAAAAATACGAACTTTTTGGCAACCCGGCTAATAAATTCACAAACTTATTTAAGCAAAATTATTTTTAATGTTTTAATTAAGCACTAAGGGGCTTAATAGGTCTAATTAAATTTATTATTGGGCTAAAGCCTAATTAGTGATTAATTAGACTATAAAATATGTTAAACCCCACCCTTAAACCTACAACTACACGCCCCCTTCGCCAACAAATTCAGAATTCTTTTCCTCCCAATTTGAAGGTTCTTCAAGGAAATTCAAGCCATGATCGTTCGTCGCCGTTCTTCGCAAATCGTAAACGTTTTTATCGTGCGATTAATACGCAAAGGCACGCCATATTCTCCTTTTACTCATCTTTCACACCATATTATGTGTTTGATACATGGTTGCATGAAAAACATGATACAACTTTTATATTTTCGTTTTTATGGTTATACATGCACAAAACAAGAGTTTTTCTTTTTTAAAACTCTTTATAATGATGCACAAAGGGGCTGCCATGGTAGGGGTACTTGAAGGGATGTTTTTCCACATGTTTAATGGTCCCTAGGTGTATTTTTAAAGGCTGAAAAAAATAGGGAAAGAATAAAAACGAAAATAGACTCCTTAAGGGAAAGGACTCTTCGACTAGGAGTCTTAGCGGGTCACGGCTGCTAGATGCGGTTAGGGAGGGTCCACTAGACTTAATTGGGCTGCATAGGAGGGATGGGTAGAGGCTGGACATGGTGGTTAAGGGCTAGAGGCGAAGCTAGCCTAGGTTCGAATCATATTAGGACTAGGACTCTTGTGCAGAAAAATTCAGTAGCTTTCTAAGCATATTCAAGGGACTTAATGGGCTGTAATTTGGTCGTATATGGGTTAGTTAGGTGTTATTAAGCTTTGGTTCAAGTTTGGTAAAGTTTGGTTAAGTTTCGAGTCCATACGAGTCAAAATTAGGAAGTACGTCTAAGTTTAAAAACGAATAGGAAAACACCTAGATTTAAGCTTAATAAAATTATGAAAAATTATATTTAAGTTTAATGATTATTAGAAGTCTAAGTTTTTAATTTGGGAATTTTATATTAAGGTTTGGTTTAATTCGGGATTAAAACGTAGTAATACGTCACATTTAAAGATTTATTTAAAAGTCTTCGTTTTATGCTAAATAAAAATATGAAAAAATTCTTGTAGGCTAAAATAATTATTTGGGACATGTTAGAATCAATGAAATTAAGAAAATGTCAAAAACGGGAAATTTTACGTCTAGGGGTAAAACGGTCTTTTTACACCTAAAAATTAGTAAACGTCATGGCAGTGTCCCGAATGCTGTTTTATGTGATAATATGATTATTTTCAATGGTTATGTATGTTTATGAATTTTTATATGTGTAAATATGATTTTTAAATGTTCGTGAATTATTAAATATTAAATTGGACATGTAAAAGATATGTTGCATGCTTGGTTTCAAAATAAAATGATATTATATGCATGTTTTTATTAAGTGATGATAACATGTTGAAGGACGTGAAGGGATTGTGACTACTGAATATGTTGGAAATATCGTGAGGGTTATGGTCCCAGTGGGAGCCCGACGATCGTGTTTCCTTGGATACGGATACGAATACGTGATACGAATACGAATATGTTAATACGTAGGCCAAGGCCCAGTTGACCGGTGAGAGTGTTGCTGGTGTCCCCGCCGCCCAGTACTGTGGTTTTTTTTAGATGGATCCATCGCTCAATACGTTTAAGAATACGAGTCACAATCACGATCTGAATTCAACAAACACGAATATGAACATGATCATGAATATGATGATATGAATATGTTGATATGAATATGGATACGAATATGAATATGTTTATGTTTATATGAAAATGTTTACGCATAAGATTATGAAAAGATTTTTATTTAAAGGTTTTATGCATCATGAAAATGTTTACGAAAATATTTATGTTTATGCATCTTCATGAAAACGATATTTTAAGTACAAGTATTTTTCACTGTAATATGTTAACTGTATTACGTATTACTCGTTATCAAGAATATGACGTGTTGAGTCTTTAGACTCACTAGGTGTGATTGATGCACGTTATATTGATTATGAATATGATAATGGAGGTCTTGATGGTTGACTTTGCTGGACTGAAGGTGCACATAACCCGAGGACCGACGCTAGTTTTCCGCACTAGTTATGATTTATGATTTTGAGTTATGTTAAAGATATTTTTTCGACATTTTATTTGTGAGTGGTTTTTGAGAGGTTATAGTATGGGCTGTACTTTTCAAATGTTAGATGGTTGATTTATTTTAAAATGATGTCAAAAATATTTTATGTAATTTTTGGTTGTTCGACCGATGCTAAGGGAGGTTTTTTAAAAAAAAAATTTAGCACGTTTTAAGAAAACGATTAAGCAGACGTTTCACAGTATGTCGGATTCAAGTAACTCTGATGCATGCAGTAGTTCGCATATTCAATTTAATGAGCAATTAAGTTCTTATTTAGAAGAATTGAAGAAGACAATGGAAGAATATGTCTTGATGAAAGTGATGTCAACATGGTTCAAGATTCATGATTTGCAGAGGGTAAGTAGTAGTGGTGCTGTTCCTACTCGTGCTCAAGCAGCAACAGCAAGAAAATACATTGATCGTTTTGAAGTTAGGCATGTTACAGATCTGATTGATGACAAATGTCTGTTAGAAGCAATGTTATGGAAGGAATGGCATGTGGTTGAGAATATTTTTACAACTAGGTCATTTTCTAGAATCCAAATTTATGAGTTGAATAATTGGATTAGAGAATGGCAGGATTCAGTTGGTTCTATGATATCTTCTGTAAACTGGGATCGATGGTATTCTTAATAAAGTATTATTTTTAATTTGTTGTGTTCTTATTTCTGCAGATAATTCTATTAGTAAAGCAACATTAGTAATAATTTTAAGACAGATCAATTAAACCAAGAATATTGCGAAAGTAAGAAAACTTAGTCTCGGGTAATGGTTTGGTGAAGATGTCAGCTGCTTGTTTCTCAGTTGATATATACTCCAGTCTAATGTCCTTCTTCAAAGCATGATCTCTAATGAAGTGGTGTCTGACATCTATATGCTTTGTCCTTGAGTGAAGAACTGAATTATAGGTGATGGCAATTGTACTCGTATTGTCACAAAATATGGGCGAATTATTTGTAATTACTACATAATCTCTCAATTGTTGCTGGATCCAGATCAGTTGTGCACAGCAACTACCAGCAGCAAGGTATTCTGCTTCAGTTGTTGAGGTAGCTATATATGTCTGCTTCTTGCTGAACCAAGAGATCAGCCTGTCTCCTAAAAACTGACAAGATCCACTTGTACTTTTACGATCAAGCTTACATCCTGCATAATCTGCATCTGAATATCCAACTAAATTGAAAGTAGAGTCTTTAGAATACCATAAGCCAACATTTTGTGTACCCTTAAGATATTTCAAAATTCTTTTAGCAGCTGAGAAATGTGATTGCTTAGGATTTGCTTGAAATCTAGCACACATACACACAACAAATACAATATCAGGGCGACTGACAGTTAGGTATAACAATGACCCTATTAAACCTCGATATAATGTCGCCTCAACTGATATTCCCCCTTGATCAGTGTCCAATTTTACTGATGAGCTCATGGGAGTATTTGTAGCGGAACATGATTCCATGCCAAATTTCTTCAGCAGCTCTTTTGTATATTTAGTCTGACTGATGAATATGCCAGTCTCCAGTTGCTTCACTTGCAGTCCAAGAAAGAATGTCAGTTCACCCATCATGCTCATTTCAAACTTATCCTACATCATCTTAGCAAACTTTTCGCATAATTTGGGGTTTGTTGACCCAAATATGATATCATCAACATATTTTTGAACTAATAAAATGTGATTATTCTTAGTAAATTCTAACAAGGTTTTATCAACTGATCCAATAGAAAAATCATGATCAGTTAGAAATTTTGAGAGAGTTTCGTACCAAGCTCTAGGGAGCTTGTTTAAGACCATATAATGATTTGTTCAAATGATATACATGATCAGGAAAGTTGTGGTTTACAAAACCTGGGGGTTGTTCAACATATACTTCCTCTTGTAGTTGACCGTTCAGGAATGCACTCTTTACATCCATCTGAAAGATCTTGAAATTCTTGTATGATGCATAAGCAAAAAACATTCTGATTGCTTCCAGTCTTGCAACTGGAGCATATGTCTCATCATAGTCAATTCCTTCTTCTTGTTTGTATCCTTGTGCTACTAATCTTGTTTTGTTGCGTCCAACTGAACCATCTTCGTTCAGTTTGTTCCTGAAAACCCATTTTGTACCTATGACAGTTTTTCAAATCGGTCTTGGAACTAAGTTCCAGACATTGTTATGAGTAAACTGATTTAGCTCTTCTTGCATTGCATTTACCCAGTTAGGATCAGCAAGAGATTCATCAGTTTTCTTCGGTTCTAGTTGTGAAACAAAAGCTGAATGGATAAATAAGTTTAGCATTTGATTTCGAGTTCTTACTGGATCTGATGGATTTCCTATTACCAGTTCAGGTGGATGTGATTTTTTCCATCTGTACTCAGTATTTGTTGTATCAGCAATTCCTTCAGTTGGTAACTGAACACAATTTTCAGTCTCAGTTGGTGCTTCGTCAACTGGTATTTGAGTGTTATCATTACGCTCTATCAGCTGATCATCACTAACGACTTCTTGTGCATCTGATTTATCCAGTACTTCTGGTTCAGGTGTTTGAAATATGTTTTGATTATTATGAAATTCATTTTTGTCATCATCTTCCAAACTGATATCTGTAAATCGATCAACTAGCTCAACTTGATCAGTTGGCTTATCAGTTAGTTCAGTTTCATCGAAATCAACATGAGCTGATTCTTCAACATTTAGGGTTTTCTTGTTGAAGACTCTATAAGCTATACTAACTGATGAGTATCCAAGAAATATTCCCTCTGGAGATTTAGAATCAAACGCTTTTAAATAATTTTTACCATTATCAAGGATAAAACATCTGCAGCCGAATATTTTGAAATAAGTAATTATACTTTTTCTTCCATGCCAGATCTCATATGGTGTTTTCATAAGATTCTTATTAATCATTGATCTGTTCTGAGTATAACACGCAGTGTTTATTGCCTATGCCCAAAACTTTTGAGAAATACCAGAATCAGCAAGCATTGTTCAAGCAGCTTCTTTAAGGGTCCGATTTCTTCTCTGAGCTACACCATTTTGCTGAGGAGTTCTGGCTGCTGAGAGCTCATGCTTAATTCCAGCATTCTCTAGAAAATTTGAAAGAGTTTTATTGATGAATTCAGTTCCCCGATCTGATCTGATTCGATCAATTCCAACCGATTTTTCATTTAAAAGTCTTTTGAAGAGCTTTATCAGTTGTGAAGCAGTATGGTCTTTAGATTTGAGAAAAGTAACCCAAGTAAATCTTGAAAAATCATCTACGACTACCAAGGTGTATTTCATTCCCCCTAAGCTCATGACTGGTATAGGACAAAAGAGATCCATGTGCAACAGTTCTAAGCATCGGGATGAAGATTTACAACCATTGTTTTTAAAAAAAGATCGTACTTGTTTACCATACTGACATGCTGAGCAAAGTTTTTCTTTTGAAAAGTCTATTTTGGGCATACCCGTTACAAGTTCATGTTTATTCAGATAGACAATGGTTTTAAAGTTTAAATGGTTTATTCTCTTATGCCACAACCATTTTTTAGATGATTTGGAAGCAATAAAACAAACTGGTGCATAAGTTTGATCATTCCAACTGATTTTATATGTGTTTTCACAACGTTTGCCAGTTAGTATGATTTCATCAGTTGATGTTTTGACTGAACATGAGTTTTTGTCAAAATGTACTGGGAATCCACTGTCGCATAACTGACTGATGCTAATCAAGTTATACTTCAGGTTTTCTACTAATAGAACATCTTTAAAAGTAAAGTTACCATGGATAAGCTTACCCTTACCCACAGTTCTACCTTTGGAATTATCCCCAAAACTGATATTTGGACCACTGTATTTGATCAGTTGAGATAGCACACTTGCATCTCCTGTCATATGTCGCGAACATCCACTATCCAAATACCATATTGAGTTCTTGTTTGTACCTGTTACCTGCAGTCACACACATAATATAATTTGGTACCCATATCTATTTGGGTCCTGAACTGATTAGTCCTTTAGGAACCCATACTTGGATTAGTCTAATAGACTTTCCAGTAGCTGTATTCCAAATGGTTTTTCTCGGCTTTTGTGTGCTTGTGTAGTGTACGGATGATACAATATGTGTTTTAGCTTTATTAAACTGATTGTTCAGTCTATATCTCTTCTGAGCTGGCTTGCAGTTATAGTAATTGGAATAGCCATTCGAATAGTTTTTGTATAATCTCTTTGATTACTGACTTTGTGAATCAGTTGAGAATTTTTTACTATAACCAATCCCATATCTTCTAGCCTTGTTTATATTCTCAGTAGGTTGCTCAATCAGTTTACTGGGCTCAATTTGTTCTTGTACCACCGCTGATTTGACAAAGTGAATGTATTCCCTTTGTCTATTGTTAGCTTTGGTTGAGTATCATTTGGATACATTTCTCCTTGAGTGTTGAACCCTAAACCAGTTTTATCAGAAATTGATTTTTGTGAATTCTGCATCTCACTTAGTGCAGTTGATGACTTGTTCCAAGACTGAATAAGCTCAGTCTGTTTTGAGTTTTCAAGCATCAACTTTTGTATTAATGACTGATTTTTGTTTCTTTCTGCTTTTAACTCAGCAATTTCCCTTTTTAGACTCAACCCATCGCCTGATTCATCAGTTTTGGTTTTATTGTCTGTGGGATCTGTTTGCTTTGCTTTGATTTTTTCGAATGATGATGCAAGCTTTTGATACTCATTTACCATGTCATGTAGTGTTAGAATGAGTTCTTCTCATGTGAAATCAGTTGAGCAGAAATCAAATACCTGTTGGCTAGTTGATTTTTTTGCTGCATCATTAGCCATCAAGCACTTTACTTCCTCATCATCACTAGAACTGCATGAGCTTTCTGGTTCCGACTTTTCACTGTCAGTTTCTGCCCATTTAGATTTGTTTTCTTCAGCTAAGAGTACCTCATGTTTCTTTCTGAAGACCTTCTTATCTTCCTTGGGTCTTCTTTTGTGTTCAAATGATTTCTTTCTTCTATCAGTTGAGCCTTGACTGTCCTTCTTGGGTTTAGGACAATCAACAATAAAGTGACCTGATTTGCTACAGTTATAGCAGGCATTTGGTTCATCTTTGGAATTGTTCCTTTGGTATGGCTTCTAGAAGTTCCCTTGATTCTTTCTCATGAACCTTCCAAATTTTTTGATGAACAATAACATAGCATCATTACTCAACTGATCAGCATATTTTTCAAATGAACTGATTGGTTCAGTTCTGACAGCAGCTAGAGCAGTTGTGGCTGCAGAGGTAGATGGTTATCCTTCTCTGGTCTGCAGCTCAAATTCATAGGCCTTTAAATCAGCAAACAGATCATGAAGTTCGATTTGGTTCAGATCTTTGGACTCCCTCCATTGCCATGGTCTTGACATCCTATTCCTTGGGAATACCTCTTATTACCTTCAGTGCAATCTCTTTGTTGGTTTACACTTTTCCAAGTGCATTTAGCTCATTGATGATATTGCTTACTCTTTCATCATACTCGTGCATCGATTCTCCTGCTTTCATTTTGATGTTATCAAACTTTTGCACTGCAACAGAAAGTTTATTTTTTTTGGTTTGATCATTTCCTTCACACAGCTGGATCAGCTTTTCCCAAATTTCTTTGGCTGTCTTACACATTTTTATTTTGCTGAAGGTTACTTTGTCCATCGTTTTGTACAGAATGTCTTTAGCCACAGATTTGCTTTTCTTTTATCTTCAGTTGTCCATTCATCTCTGGGCTTTTCTATTCTTTGTGGTGCTCCTTCTGTAATGGCAACTGCTGTATTTGTTTTTAGAATCTTCATGGGTCCATCAGTTATGACATACCACATGTCATCATCTTGTGCAGCCAAATGAGCCTGCATTCTGATTTTCTAATCATCAAATTCTTCTCTAGAGAACATGGGAATTTTGTTGAATGAAGTCATGCTGGCAAGTTTTTAGATCAAAAGTATTCAAGAACAAGATTCAACCGCTCTGACACCACTTGATAGGATCGATTAACGTATCAAGAGTGTTTAGAAGGGGGGGGGGGGGGGGTTGAATAAACACTCAAAGTTAAAACTGGTCTTTTCTAATTTTGAGTTCAGTTTGGTGACAAACAGATTCTCGGAATCTTGTTGGTTAATGACAATCAGTTAAACTAAAGTAGTTGCGAAAAATAACTGACTGAAAGATAGAATACGAAACTGAAATAAAGTAGGCAAGGGTTGTTTCTGGATGTTCGGAGAATTTAATTACTCCTACGTCACCCCTTCTATCTCATCAGTTTGGACTTAACACCGCCAAAAACTGAAACTCTTAGTTTAACAGAATGTTCTCAGTGCGTAACTGTTATTAGCACTATCGAATTTCAACAATTATTACAACTTGCTAGTGAGCTCAAATTGTAGCCTTAACTTCTACAAATATATCAAGTAAGAGTGAGCTAAGATTTTGACAGAGTGACAGCAAGCTTTTGAATAGTGTTGATTCCCCTTTTTCTTCAGCTGTTCTTCTGTCATGTTTATAAGCTTCTTTTCTCCAACGGTAACTTGAGATGAATTTGAATCTTTGTATCCGTTGATTTCTACTTGATTATTCCTTGGACATTGTTTGATTCATTTATTGTGATGCGGCGTCTTAATTGCTTTCGCCGAAATGTGTTTTTCTAAGCTTTATTGATTGAAGTGCGGCGTTGCAATCTTCTATGTCTCTTGAAGGTTGAATGTTCTTTCCCGAGATTTTTATGGATGTTTGGAGATAAAACTCTCACTTCATCCCTTTTTCCTCTGTAGGAAGGATTCCACTAAAAGACTTTGGCTTTACAAACTTATTGCAATAGCCCACTCCAATTAGGACTTATTACACTTCTTGTTTTGGAACTCTTATTCATCACTTTACACTTCTGGATATTAAGAACCATCGGTTCACCAGACAACACATTCAATCAAATCATCAAAAGGTTAGTGATAAAAGAAAACTATATGTTTTGAGAAGCACGAAATTGATCCATTAATGATCATATATCTTTCTACTGAGTGCGTGCTTGATGAACGATGAATTATATGAAATTTAAGTGGGCTCAGATCTTTGAGTATGCAATTTTTAGAACTGTGTCAATCGCGTGGTTGAAAAGCTTAAAATGATCGAAATGTATTCTTAATTCTTCAACTCTTCTTTTATAAGCTATCATCCCAAAGGTCGGAAAAGATGAATAACATAAACATATATCGCTGGAATGATGTGTTACTATCAGCTGCAACTGCATTTAATGTTCTTCAGCAAACATTTAATGTTCTCTTTGCTTGTGTAGCTTTGAATCTCGTTCCTTTGAAGAGTTGCTGTTGAGCATCCTTTTATAGTAACCATTAGTTCCTTCAGAGCTTGTAGGATATTTAAGCACTCTTTCTATTCTTGGTTAGTGACATAAATGCAGATCTCTATCGAGACTAGTGCAGAACATGGTTTACTTGTAGCGGTGAATAATCATTGAATGTTCCGAGCCAGTCAGAGAATGTCTTTTATTAAGTGATCAATGAATGGCTCGTAAATAAAACGTTTTGAAGACTTTGAACATCCAGTTGAAAGTCTTCTTCTGCCTTTCTCTCTCCCCATTTTTGACATCACCATGCATCAGGAATTGCATGATTTTAGTAAGTTGTGCTCCTTGGGTATCCATGCGCTGATCAACATGTGCTTTAAGTTTATACATTTGGCTTGAAAGCTCAGTGCACATGTTGAGATGCAAAGAATTATGTCTTTCTTGTCGGAGGGTTATGCTTGTATTCATGGTAAGAAATTCCTTGGAAAGGTCATATTTCATGGATTGAAAGGCTTCCTTAAGAACAAATTGCTTCCGTTGAGGGCAATAATTGATTGATCCATAGTCTTCAGACGATCCAAAATCTCCTTCTAGCTGTCTTCTTCCACAATTTCTTCCTCTTTAGGTTCAAATAGATAGGATGAAGAGAGTATTCTAGCTTTGAAGGAGGCCGGTTGAGAAGAAGATGCTTTTACGGTAGACTTGGAAGGCTGAGGTTCGTCGATTTCATAAGCTAAAGCATCAACCGTGGTGGAAAATTCTACAGACGAAACAAGGATTGCTTCGCTGAGGTCTTTTTGTGCTACCAAACTGGTTGATGGATCCTCAGCAACAGAAGATACTAGTGGCAGAGAAGCAATAGTTACACTGTCATCCTTGGGTATAGCAGGTGAAGATACTAACGGTTATTGGAGAATGACCTGAGCAGTATCATCAGTAAATTCAGACTTTTAAAGAGAAGAGATCTCCATGTGATTTGTGCCCTGGTTAAATTCAGAAAGAGATTGAACAACTTCTTCAGCAGAGATAAGATGGGCTTCTGAAATACCGATATGCACCGAGAGAGGATGCACAAATGAGTCTGACTCTTGAACATATATATCTTCCTCATGGATCTCTTGAAGATCTATCGATGACACCGGTTCATCTGGTTGATAGATTTCCTCCGTGATGAGAACATCCTTTGTCTAATGATCTCAGCGGTTGGAAGAATGTAGTCCACATCACTGGGCATAGCGATTTCAACCGATATCTCAGAAACAAGAAAAGTGGTAACAGATGAAGATGGTGATATCTGACTTGTAGTTAAGTCGTTGATGGTCTCAGGTGCTAGAACTTCATCAATGTTCAGGTTTGAGTCAAACTTTGTTTTCTCTTCAACCGCAGGCAGTTGAAGTTCCTACCGTTTTTGATCGACGATCATTGAGAGTGATAGAGCGTCCATCTCAAGTTGAGAAATGACAGATGAGTCATCCTTTGTGGTTTGGAAAGTAGGAACAAAGTTGTTCCTCTTCAATTAAATCAGTGCTATGAGAGCACTTTCCTACATCTGTAATTCCAAGAAGTCTCTACAAAGAAAAGTGGTTGGAACATCATATGCTTATGTCCATTCCAATATGGAGGGTTCAAGTTTGGTAGCTGCTTTGATCTTGTCGGTTTGAATAAGCAAGTCGAAGGTTGTGACCGTTCGAAATTAAACCCACTTATCAAAAATTTCCATGTTTTGTCGAACATTCTCATTGACTTGTTTGCTTATCAGCACAATGGCAGTGTGAACACTGTTGTGTTTTGGTGGATCTTCGAGCAAAAATTACTTCCCCTTTTCTGTAGGATGGAGGAGAGGAATACTGGAGAAGGAGGATGTGATCTCTGGTTCAGTGATCTTAATTTCTTTTAGTTTTGTTGCTTTAGTTGTGGGGAATGGAGGAACCAACAGTGGAGAAAGATGTGATAGGATCGGGTAAAGGTGAAAAAGTGTTTAGAAGGGGGGGTTGAATAAACACTAAAAATTTTCAAAACCTTTTCTCTTTTTACTGATAGATAGAAAAAACTGAAATAAGAAGACACAAGATTTTATGCATGTTCGAAGATTTCAAACACTCATACGTCACCCCTTCTATCACAAAGATAAGATACTCACTAAAATAATTTGATCAATACAATGAGTTGTACAGACCCACTTCAGTTTTGGACTTAACAATGCCAAACTGAAACTCTTAGTTAAGAACCATTTTACGGTACTCAGTTGGACTGATGGGAATTGGGAATCAAAGCTACCTCTAGTGGAGTTTATCTACAACAACAACTTTCAATCATCGATAAGTTGGCTTCCTGCGAAGCATTGTATGGAAGGAAGTGCACATCAAAGATTCATTGGGATGAAGTCGGTGAGAGATCAAAACTTGGCCCAGAAATTGTTCAGCAGATCGCAGACGTAGTGATCAAGATCCGAGATAGGATGAGTACCGCCCAGAGTTGCCAAAAGAGTTATGCTGACAAGGGAATGAGAGATCTCTAATTTGCCGTATGAGATCACGTATTCCTGAAGATAGCACCCATGAAGGGTGTTATGAGGTTTGGGAAGAGAGGCAAGCTGAGTCCAAGATTTATCGGGCCATTCAAAATTTTCGACAGGGTTGGGACACTCTCTTATCGTGTAGCTCTACCGCCGAATCATGCCGGAGTACACAATGTGTTCCACTTTTCGATGTTGAGTAAGTATATGGCAAATCCTTCGCATGTTTTTAGTTATGATCCGTTGCAGCTTCCTCCAGATCTGTCTTCCGAGGAGACTTCGGAACAAAGTGACCACGTTGGTCAAAGTCTATTGGCTGAATCAATAAGTGGAGGAGGCCACTTGGGAGGCCGAAGAAGATATTAGAAGTCGCTACCCGAAGTTGTTTGATAAGATTTAATTTCAAGGACGAAATTTATTTAAGTGGGGGAGGAATTGTAGAGCCCAAAATTAGTACATGTAAAACCTATGCATTTATTTAATTGTTAAATTATTTATTTAAGTTTAAAATAATTTTAGAGATGCATGGTTGATGAATTTGCATTATCTTAAATTATTTCTATTTTTTGATTCATTTTAAAACATTTTCCTTGAGTTTTACGTTTCAGGCGAATATTCGATACGTGATCGAGGAAAAGGGACCAGCGATGATTTAGGCGATTTTAAAATGTGGTATTTTATTTTAAGTCAAGAAAGTTGCATTTTAATGATTTATTAAGTCTTTAAGCATTTTAAAGCCTAATTTAATTATTAGGTGATTTTTAATATTTTAAAGTTTCAAAGTCTATCACTTGAGTATTTTATTATAAATTATGCGATTTTTAGTAAAGTTAATAGTGGGTTAGTATTCTTAATTAGCAAGTTAATTATTAATTAAACCCCTTAAATCCCACTAACCCATTAACACACACACACGTTACTCACTCACACAAATGCACATATACACATACACACACTTGGCCTATGCACACACACACACATTTCGTTGCATTCCACTTCATTTCTTTGGAAGAGGTAAGGTACTTGGAGGGCACCAGCCACCCCATTTTCTCCTTCATCATTTCAGCAATTCTTGATCATTTTTGTAACAAGAAATCGCGCCACAATTCGTCTCGGATCAACCCTTTTTTCCGCTTCGATAGTCGTCGTTTCATGAGTAAAATCATCAAAGACATGTATATTCTTTCGTTTTTGCATCGATCTTGTCATAATATATGTTTTGATGTTTATTGTGTACAAAAATCCATCAATGTTATTCAAAGTTTGGGCAAAAATTGTTGTATCGATTTTGAAACAATTTTTAGAGCTTAAAAATCGAGTTTGCTGTAATTTTGAATACTGTGCATTTTTGGTGGATTTTCTGGAAACACTTTCAACATATAAAATATAGTACTATTTGATACCTTCTATTTGACAGTAAACTTGTAATTCTTGAACAAGAAACGAGTGAGCTATGGTCGTTCTAGTGGGACTGCTCAAGCTATGAAATTTTTGTGTCACAAAACCCGTCGCCCTCTGTTATTTTGAATTCTGCGACTTATAGATTGTTTTTCTGGAAATAATTTCAACATAAGAGTTGTAGTACTCTATGTTATCTTTGATCTGATAGCAAATTCATAATTTTTCTGATAAGAAATGAGAGAGATATTATTTTTATCGTAAAACCTCTCAAGCTGTGAAAATTTGGGCATTTTCTTCACGTTTTCTCAAGTTTTAGTTGCAGACTTCGTTGGGATCTACTGAATCTTTGCTGCTGTGGTTAGGACAGCATGTCCAGAGCATTCCAACGAAGCCCTCGACGTTTTTAAGTGAAACGTCTGCTTATTCGTTGTCTTAAAAAGTACTATAAATTTTTTTTTTACCCTCAAACTTTCGGCCTATGCATATAAATATACATAAAAATATTTTTGCACATTATAAAATAAACCCTCCAACTAGTATTTGAAAATCCAAAAGGAATAGTCAACACCAGAAATCGTAACGTATTTTACCAAACCTAAAAAACAATAATTTGAAAAGAATAACTCATACTAAACCTCTCGAAAATCTCTCAAAAGCATAAATAAATAGTCATAAAATCTTTAACTTAAATCATGAATCATAAACGTAAATGCGGATAAGAATAAGCGCTGGTCATCGGGTTGTGTGCACCGACAGTTCAGCAAAATCACCCATCAAGTCCTCCCACATCATAATTATTAATATCACCTGCATCAACACACCTAGTGAGTCTAAAGACTCAACACACATATTCTTGATAAGGAGTAATACATATAAAACCGCACGCAACAGTGAAAAATAATTGTACTTAAAATAACATTTTCATAGACATGTAAAATCATAAACATTTTCGTGTTTTTATAAACATATACATATCATCGTCAACATATACATATTCATATTCATGTCAATTACGTGTTTGTTGAATTCAGATCGTTGATTGTGACTTTCATATACGTGTTGGGCGATGGATCCATCTACATGTAACCACAGCACTGGGCGGCGGGGACACCAGCGACACTCTCACCCGTCAACTGGGCATTGGCCTTACGTATTAACATATCATCATATACATATACATATCCATATCCAAGGAAATACGATCGTCGGGCTCCCACTGGGACCATAACCCTCACGATATCTCCAACATATCATCGTGTTAGTCACAATCCCTTCACATCCTTCAACATGTTATCATTACTTAACACAAATCATACGTATATGTATCGTTTTTATTTTTGAAACCAAGCATGCACCATTTCTTTTAAATGTCCAATAATTAAATCCATAAAATTTCATGAACATTTAAAAATCATAACTTGACATAACAAAATTCGTAAACATCCATAATCATTGAAAATCATCATTTTAGCATAAAAACAGCAATTAGGACACTGCCATGACATTTACTAATTTTCTGGTGTGAAAAGAACGTTTTACCCCTGGACGTGACATATTACGTTTTTGACTTTTTCTTGACTTTCTTGACTCTAACATGTCCTAAATAATTATTTAAGACTATATTAAAATTCTCATAATTTTATTTAGTTTAAAACTAGACTTTTTCATTTATCTTTAATTAATTGATTTGACGGTGTTTTAATCCCGAAAAAAATCCCAAACCTTAATATAAAATTCCTAAATTTATAATTTAATTAGAGCGAAGTTGGTAAATAAGTTATTTAGGTTAATATTTAATTAAAGCTTAAATTAAAATGTGTAAACAAATAAGGATGAATTAATTTAGGTTTAATATATTCAAGAAATTTAAATATAGTATTTAAATACTTAAAAATTGTAAGCCATACAAAGCCATGCAAGAGTAGTCTAAATTAATGTGTTAATTTACAAAAAGGTTCAAATGGGTGTTAAAACATTAAGAAGCTAAAATACAAGATTTAAAATAATAATATACCATGCAAATTAATAATGATTTTGACTCAAAGTTTATAATATTTCAAAGAGTTTGTAACTCTCCATTCAAACCACTCCTAATTGCACATCATGGAGTATTCATTTCTCATTTTAATTCTTTAATTAGTAATAAGAATTCAAACACAATAATACACCTTAATCCTTCCTCAATCCATTGTGCCAGCAAATAAAAGAATACGTGCAACAAGAATAAGAACAAAAGCTACGGCAGCTAAGTGAAAGGAAAATATTTCAAAAACAATTCAAATTCTCACTTGTAACCTTCAACTAAATGCACTTCAAGACCCATTAATCCCCACTTATAACATTCATCTTCATTACTTACATATCCTACACTAATATACTCGAAAAATCAGAAGGGAACTGCTGAGCAAAAAGTTGTGAAAGGCAACGGCAACAAGAGAAGAAGAAACCATTCAAAACCATTCCACTCCTTGACTTGTAACTCCTAACTAAATGCATATTATTACCCCTTAACACCTCCTATATCATACACCTTCATCCCTAACATCAACTACACCCTCACATTCGAAATATCAGAAAGAACCAGCTGCTGAATTCGAGAGAACAACAGCAGAAACAAGAAGGAAAAGCCAACTTCGACTCCGTCGCGTCGTATTGTCGTTTTGATTTGTTTTTGTGTCAAAACAAATTCCATGCATGTATATATTATTCCTTTGCTCTTCAATCAAGTCATAATAAGTATTTTAATTCAATATATGTTCAGGAATCAAGTGACAACACGAAATATGACAGCAACTTATTCAAAACTCAAAACCTGCATCTCGGCTTCTTGTTTGTGCATTACCGTTGCTGGTTTTTTGTTGGTTTCAGGAGTTGCTTCGTTTCCAGGCACACATGGATGCTTCTAGGCATAATTTAGAGTGTGTTGGGGTGTTATTGGTCCATTGTTTTATATCCATAACCTCACAAATAATGAAATGACAGCAAAATCTTTCTTAAGTGCAGAAGTGAGTCTCCGTTTTGGTTCTTTGAATGGTTAAGGGGTGTATTCGAATCTTGGCTGTTCTAGGGACTGTAGCCACGGTTAGAACACTCCCTTAACATGTCTAGGACATGACCAAGGTGTCCTTTCCAAGCTTGGTTCACGGATCCATCAAAAGGTTTAAACAACAACACAAGTGCATATTTCGAATTTTTCATTTCCTGTGCTAGTCGAATTCGGTTTTTAGTGTTTGTATGAATGATGGTTGGATCCTAGCCCATAGCCATGGTTCATACCACACTTCATCATGTCTGGATCAAGCCATGGTTGATAATGTAGCCACTGGAACGATCTAAGATGACAAAACAACTCATACATTCCACTGCACAGAATTAGTGCTCTTGGTAGAAGCTTGGTATTGTCCTAGAGGTTTGCTTGGATTATGGTTGGCTTTTAGCCCTTAGCCACGGTCCAAGCCATGCATTAGGATGTTGGTATGAGTCTCTGGTTGATGGTTCAAGCCCACAGCCATTTGTTTCATATATATACCTCACGCACACATCATGGCTTCTAATGAAATTTCTGTATTTGACAGCAACTGTGCGTCCGATTCAGAAGGCTTGTGTGAGTTCTTGGTGGGCTTTTAGCCTATGACCTTGGACTGGACACTACCTTAATGAGTTAGGAAAGTCATGTTTTTGGCAGTTTGTGATTTGGTCGAGTTTAGAGGTCGTACGAGAATTTACGGTGAAAGGTGCAAAAATGACTCTCGAAAGAGTGTTTTATGTTTTTGGATTCCTTTCACCTATTTTCGTGTTTTACAGTTATTATGCATATTTTTCAGTATGTTTGGGGTATTTTTAATCATGGTTAAACGTCGGTTTAATGTTTGTTCGGGTTGGTACAAAGCCATGGTTAAAAATCAAGTTGTTGGTCCGAATCATCTCGTTTTTTGTTCTATTGTTAAAATTTTGTCAAGTTAAGATTTATTGCATGTGTCACATATAGTAGTATGTCGCAGCAAGCCTGGGAACGATCCAACTCATCCGGTAAAAATAAGGTTATAATTATATTACGTGCATAAAAATATAAAATGTTTATTTTTGAGATATATGCTATATGTCTTGTGGCCACCTTACGTTTATGGGTTTGGAAGTCGGTAGGCGCAACCGAGGACCTCTCCGCCCGGTGACTTACGACCGGTTTATGATTATGTATAGGTACGAACATCCAGTCCAAGAGCTGTGATTGATCTCTACCGCCCAGTATACTGTGGTTTAGTCTGATCAGGCGCTCACGTTATGTCATGGGCCACTTGCTTAGAAACATTATCTTTACTAGAAAATTATGATATGATATGACAGAGCTCTATGGAGCAAAGCTTTTACGTATGATTTTCAGATATGCACGTAGTTATAATTATTCATGATACGATTTTCACCATGCGCTTTACGATACCATATTTTTACGTTGCATGCGATTTTATGATATATTTACTTGTTATTCACGATATATACATGTTGAGTCTTTAGACTGACTAGACTTGATTGTTGTAGGTACTGATGAGGTCGAGACGGAGGGCGTAGACCAGTGAGCAATCTTGTGGCAGCAGTAGTAACCCGAGGACCTCATGTTTTAGTTTATGCACCTTTTATTATTCAAACTCAGTTTTAATACGTTGGATTATTTTTAAATTGTTGTTTACGTTGGATTATTTTTAGATTGTTGGTTAAAAACAATATTTGCTTCCGCTGTTATTTTAAAGGTAAATTTATTTACATGTTTATTTTATAAATAAGGCAAGATAATTATTTATTTAGAAAATTTTTAATAATTCTGCTAAAATATGAATACGAAATACGGGCCTTTACAGTTGGTATCAGAGCCAATGATCTTGTAAAGGGTTGTACTACTACTGCTTTCGAGAAGCTCATGAAATCACGTCTTCGGTCTGTAAGTTTTACGATTACGCATTTATTTTAAAGCTTGAAATATTTTTACATCATGATTGCATGAAAGATTTTATGTCAAGATTACGATTATGCATTATTTATTTAAATTTAAAGAAATAGTGGAATTATGCATGTTGGTTACGTATGGGTTATAATTATGGAACAGCATGCCTCCTAGACGTCGTGTTGGACGCCCGAGAGGTGATGATGAGCGCCGTCATGAGGACGGTGAGGATCAGAGACAAGGGGAGAACGAGGAGAGAGATTTACCACCACCCCCTCCACCAGACATGAATGCCCAGATGCTAGCTGGGATGACTCAGTTCTTCGCACAGTTTGCGGGGAACAATGCAGTGGGAGCCAGACAGACGGGGCCGAAGGCTATCTATTAGCGGTTCATGAAGATGCGACCGAAGGAATTTTTAGGGACTTCAGATCCTATGGCTGCCGAGGGCTGGATTAAGTCCCTCGAGGTTATCTTTTATTTTATGGGGCTTGAAGATGGAGATAGGGTTCAATGTGCGACCTATCTGTTCGGAGGAGACGCTCGCCTATGGTTGGAAGGAGCATCAGTGGCTTTGGATTTGACTACTTTGAGCTAGGCGCGCTTCATAGAGGTATTCTACTCTAAATATTTTACTGAAGAGGTGCGTTCGAGGTTGACCACGGAGTTCATGACCCTGAGACAGAGAGACTTGACTGTTACGGAGTTCATCCGTAAGTTCGAGAGGGGATGTAATTTTGTACCCCTAATTGCTAACGATGATGGAGCCAGATTGAGGCATTTTCTGAATGGTCTACGGCCGATCTTACGCCGTGATGTTAGGGTGGCTGGCCCTACAACCTATGATGTTGCTGTTTCCAGAGCGCTAGCGGCAGAGCAAGACCAGAATGATACTGAGCGCGATCGCCATAGTAAACGACCATTTCAGGCACCACATCGTCCCCCTCAGCAGCAGCATCAGAATAAGAGACCTTTCCGTGGTCCACCCAGGAACAGAGGGCCGCAGCAGCAACAGCAGGGACGAGCAGTCTCGAGGACAGTGGAGTATCTAGTCTGTGTCAAGTGCTCACGTCGTCATGCTGGGACTTGTATGTATGGTTCGGGAAAGTGTTACAAATGTGGTAGTACCGACCACATATTGAAGAATTGCCCTCAGAAGAATCTGCCTACCCAAGGCAGAGTTTTTGCTCTACATGCTGCGGAGACTAACCCGGAGATGATGCTCATGACAAGTATCCTAAATCTTTAAGTTTTATTTGAAGTTTAATGTTTTGGGTTAAGATTTTGAACTTAGAAGTATGATAGGATTGCATGTTCTAATCAGTGTTAGCTACGGGAATTTAGGTTAGAAGAATTTTGACCTTTGCATGTCTATAAGCATAGTTCTTGTAAAACTATTGGGTTTAGCATAATATTCCAATCTTTCAGGGAGAATCTTTATAGCCGGTTAAGCTACGAAAGCCTTGATAGATTCAGGGGCTACTCATTCGTTCATTTCAGAAACCTTTGCAAATTCTCTCAAGATCAAGACAATTGGGCTAGACATAGCGTATTCAGTAGCATTACCTTCAGGAGAGGAGATGACAGCTACTAATGTGATCCGAGATATAGACCTTGAACTTCATGGTAATCTTGTGTATGTGGATCTTACCGTTCTGCCGATGCCAGAATTTGATATCATTCTAGGGATGGACTGGTTATTGAGGAACAAAGTTTTGATTGATTTCCAGCGGAGATCTGTTCTCGTCCGACCGCCTGGGATGGAACAATTCTTATTCGAACCAGATAGGTATTTTAATTTACCGCGTCTAATACCTTATGTCTAGGCTAGGAAACTCATGCACCGAGGGTGCCGAGCATTTTTAGCTACTTTTGTATCTGTTCCCGAGAAGCCCAAACAGTCAGCATCCGATGTTCCTATTGTCCGGGACTTTCTAGACGTTTTTCCTGATGACGTCTCTTGTTTACCACCTGTGCGAGAGGTGGAATTTTCTATTGAGCTTATGCTAGGTAGCACACCGATATCGAAAGCACCATACCGATTAGCACCAACAGAGATGGCAGAACTCAAGAAACAAATTCAGGAACTTCTTGACAAGGAGTTCATTCGCCCGAGCTTTTCGCCATGGGGCGCATCGGTCTTATTTGTGAAGAAAAAGGATGGTTCGATGAGGCTCTGCATTGACTACGGGAGTTGAACAGAGTTACAGTGAAGAACAAATACCCACTCCCGAGGATTGAAGATTTATTTGACCAGTTGCAGGGAGCTTCAGTATTCTCCAAGATTGATCTGCGTTCTGGTTATCATCAGCTGAGAGTGAAAGACGCCGATGTTCTCAAGACTGCTTTTAGGACTCGTTATGGCCACTTTGAGTTCCTTGTGATGCCGTTCGGTTTGACGAATGCGCCAGCAATCTTCATGGATCTCATGAATCGCGTATTTCAGCCATATCTTGATCAGTTCGTGATAGTATTCATAGACGATATTCTTGTCTGCTCAAAGAATCAAAAGGATCACAGCAGACATTTGACCACAGTATTGCAGACCTTACAAAAGCATAAACTATTCGCGAAGTTCAGCAAATGCGAGTTCTAGTTAGAGAAAGTGGCGTTCTTAGGCCACGTCGTTTCTAGCAGCGGTATTGAGGTAGACCCAGCGAAAGTTGCAGCAGTCAGAGATTGGGTTGTGTCGCAAAATGCATCAGAGATCCGTAGTTTCCTTGGGCTAGCAGGATACTATCGGAAGTTTATTCGGGGATTCTTCTCCATCGCAGTTCCACTCACATCATTGACGAAGAAGAATGTTAAGTATGTATGGAGCGAGGAATGTCAGAAGAGCTTCGATACATTGAAGCAAGCTCTTATTTCAGCACCAGTGTTAGCCATGCCTTCTGGACCAGGAGATTTTGTTCTTTATACCGATGCTTCGAAACTCGGGTTAGACGCAGTATTGATGCAGCATGGGAAGGTGATAGCATATGCTTCTCGTCAGTTGAAGATTCATGAGAAGAATTATCCTACCCATGATCTAGAGTTGGCAGCCGTAGTATTTGCATTGAAGATTTGGAAACACTATTTGTACGGAGAGAAGTGTCAGATTTTCACCGACCACAAAAGTCTCAAATACTTCTTTACACAGAAAGAGTTGAATATGCGGCAGAGGCGTTGGTTGGAGCTAGTGAAAGACTATGACTGTTATATTAGCTATCACCCTGGCAAAGCTAATGTAGTTGCAGACGCGTTGAGCAGGAAAGTAGCAGGGATGGCTCATTTGGTGGTTTCGAGACCTCTTCAGTTTGAGATGCAGAGGTTTGATTTAGAGACATATCCTCGAGGTAGAGTTCCTCGTCTATCTACTTTGACGATTCAGTCTTCTCTCCTAGACCGTATTCGCAGTGGGCAGTTAGCAGACGAGCAGCTGGCTAAGTGGAGACAGAGAGATGAAGCCAAGGGCAGTATCTTGTTCACAGTTAGAGACGGTATTGTCAGATATTGAGACAGAATGTGGGTTCCGAGCAGCGATACTATTCGAGATGATATCTTATCTGAGGCCCATATGTCGTCGTACTCTATTCATCCTGGGAGTACGAAGATGTACAAAGACCAGCAGTTATTATATTGGTGGCCAGGAATGAAGAGGGATATCAGACGATTTGTATCCGAGTGTCTGATGTGTCAGCTAGTGAAAGCGGAACTTCAGAGACCAGCAGGTTTGCTCAAGCCTCTTCCTATTCCCGAGTGGAAGTGGGAGAATGTCACCATGGACTTCGTTGTCGGTCTGCCGAAGTCAGTCAGAGGGTCGAATGCTATATGGGTGATTGTTGATCGTCTTACAAAATCAGCTCATTTCTTGCCTATTAAGACGACTTTCTCCATGATCCATTATGCAGAGTTACATATCCGGGAGATCCTCAGACTTCATGGTATTCCCGTTTCTATCGTGTCTGACCAAGATCCTAGATTCACTTCATCGTTTTGGAAGAGTCTATACTCAGCTATGGGTACGAAGTTGTTGTTTAGTACAGCTTTCCACCCACAGACAGATGGTTAGTCCGAGAGAGTTATCCAGATTTTGGAGGATCTTCTTCGTGCATGTGTTCTTGATTTCTCCGGGAGTTGGGAATCAAAGTTGCCATTAGTGGAGTTTACCTATAACAACAGTTTTCAGTCATCTATAGGTATGGCTCCATATGAAGCACTGTACGGTCATAAGTGTAGATCGCCTATTCATTGGGATGAAGTAGGGGAGAGAGCAGAATTGGGTCCGGAGATTGTGCAGCAGGCTGCTGATGTAGTGGTCAAGATCCGTGATAGGATGAGTACTGCTCAGAGTAGACAGAAGAGTTATGCGGATCAGAGGAGGAGAGATCTGGAGTTTGCTGTTGGTGACCATGTTTTCGTGAAGATAGCACCGATGAAAGGTGTCATGCGGTTCGGAAAGAAAGGAAAGCTCAGTCCGAGATTCATTGGACCATTTGAAATCCTCGACAGAGTTGGGACATTAGCTTATCGTGTTGCTCTTCCGCCGAATCTTGCCGGAGTACACAACGTGTTTAACGTCTCCATGTTGAGAAAGTATATGGCGAATCCATCGCATGTCTTGAACTTTGAACCGTTACAGCTCACTCCTAACTTGTCTTATGAGGAAAGACCAGTGCAAATCCTAGACAGCCAAGAGAAAAGGCTTCGGAACAAAATGGTCAAGCTAGTGAAAGTCAAGTGGCTCAATCATTCGGAGGAGGAAGCTACGTGGGAATCTGAGCCGGAGATGAGGAGTCGTTATCCCGAGTTATTCGGTAAGTTTTAATTACGGGGACGAAATTCTTTTAAGGGGGGGAGAGTTGTAGAACCCGAAAATCAGATTACGTATAACCCATGCATAATTACTACTATTTAAATTAAAAATGAATATTTTATATAAATATGAAGTGTTTGATTTATTTTAATAATTTTAAGTCATGATTATTCATTTTAAAGATAGATGTTTTGTTTTATCTTTTCAGGATAAATACGCGAGGTCGGACCGGAG
Organism: Primulina tabacum; assembly: GCF_025594145.1. Classification (NCBI taxonomy): domain Eukaryota; kingdom Viridiplantae; phylum Streptophyta; class Magnoliopsida; order Lamiales; family Gesneriaceae; genus Primulina; species Primulina tabacum. The sequence goes on from NC_134552.1 coordinate 23,796,905, forward strand.
TTTGGAGATTAGAGATAAGATTAATAATAAGATTAATAATAAGAAAATATTCCTAAATTTAATTTAAGTCAAAGAATAATTTAATTTAAAGAAAAAGAATGTCCTTAGGATTTAATAAATTAATTAGAGCGAAGTTGATAAATAAGTTCTTTAGGTTAATATTTAATTAAAGCTTAAATTAAAATGTGTAAACATATAAGGATGAATTAATTTAGGTTTAATATATTCAAGAAATTTAAATATAGTATTTAAATACTTAAAAATTGTAAGCCATACAAAGCCATGCAAGAGTAGTCTAAATTAATGTGTTAATTTACAAAAAGGTTCAAATGGGTGTTAAAACATTAAGAAGCTAAAATACAAGATTTAAAATAATAATATACCATGCAAATTAATAATGATTTTGACTCAAAATTTATAATATTTCAAAGAGTTTGTAACTCTCCATTCAAACCACTCCTAATTGCACATCATGGAGTATTCATTTCTCATTTTAATTCTTTAATTAGTAATAAGAATTCAAACACAATAATACACCTTAATCCTTCCTCAATCCATTGTGCCAGCAAATAAAAGAATACGTGCAACAAGAATAAGAACAAAAGCTATGGCAGCTAAGGGAAAGGAAAATATTTCAAAAACAATTCAAATTCTCACTTGTAACCTTCAACTAAATGCACTTCAAGACCCATTAATCCCCACTTATAACATTCATCTTCAATACTTACATATTCTACACTAATATACTCGAAAAATCAGAAGGGAACAGCTAACCAAAAAGTCGTGAAAGGCAACGGCAACAAGAGAAGAAGAATCCGTTCAAAACCATTCCACTCCTTGACTTGTAACTCCTAACTAAATGCATATTATTACCCCTTAACACCTCCTATATCATACACCTTTTTCCCTAACATCAACTACACCCTTACATTCGAAATATCAGAAAGAACCAGCTGCTGAATTCGAGAGAACAACAGCAGAAACAAGAAGGAAAAGCCAACTCCGACTCCGTCGCGTCGTATTGTCGTTTTGATTTGTTTTTGTGTCAAAACAAATTCCAGGCATGTATATATTATTCCTTTGCTCTTCAATCAAGTCATAATAAGTATTTTAATTCAATATATGTTAAGGAATCAAGTGACAACACGAAATATGACAGCAACTTATTCAAACCTCAAAACATGCATCTCGGCTTCTTGTTTGTGCTTTACGGTTGCTGGTTTTTTTGTTGGTTTCAGGAGTTGCTTCGTTTCCAGGCACACAAGGCTTCTTTTAGGCATAATTTAGAGTGTGTTAGGGTGTTATTGGTCCATTGGTTTACATCCATAACCTCACAAATACAGAAATGACAATAAAATCTTTCTTAAGTGCAGAAGTGAGTCTCGGTTTTGGTTCTTTGAATGGTTAACGGGTGTATTCAAATTTTGGCTGTTCTAGAGACTGTAGCCATGGTTAGAACACTCCCTTAACATGTCTAGGACGTGACCAAGGTGTCCTCTGCAAGCTTGGTTCACGGATCCATCAAAATATTTCGAATTTTTCATTTCCTGTGCTAGTGGATTTCGGTTTTTAGTGTTTGTATGGATGATGGTTAGCTCCTAGCCCATAGCCATGGTTCATTCCACACTTCATCATTTCTAGATCGAGCCATGGTTGATAACGTAGCCACTGCAACGATCTAGGATGACAAAACAACTCAATACATTCCACTGCACAGAATTAGTGCTCTTGGTAGAAGATTGGTATTGTCCTAGAGGTTTGCTTGGGTTATGGTTGGCTTTTAGCCCTTAGCCACGGTCCAAGCCATGCATTAGGATGTTGGTATGAGTCTCTGGTTGATGGTTCAAGCCCACGGCCATTTGTTTCATATATATACCTCACGCACACACCATGGCTGCTAATGAAATTTCTGTATTTGACAGCAACTGTGCGTCCGATTCAGAAGGCTTGTGTGAGTTCTTGGTGGGCTTTTAGCCTATGACCATGGACAGGAAACTACCTTAATGAGTTAGGAAAGTCATGTTTTTGGTCGTTCATGATTTGGTCGAGTTTAGAGGTCGTACGAGAATTTACGGTGAAAGTTGCCAAAATGACTCTCGAAAGAGTGTTTTATGTTTTTGGATTCCTTTCACCTATTTTCGTGTTTTACAGTTATTATGCATATTTTTCAATATGTTTGGGGTATTTTTAATCATGGTTAAACGTCGGTTTAATGTTGGTTTGGGTTGGTACAAAGCCATGGTTAAAAATCAAGTTGTTGGTCCGAATCGTCTCGTTTTTGGTTCTATTGTTAAAATTTTTTCAAGTTAAGATTTATTGCATGTGTCACATATAGTAGTATGTCGCAGCAAGCCTGGGAACGATCCAACTCATCCGGTAAAAATAAGGTTATAATTATATTATGTGCATAAAAATTTAAAATGTTTATTTTTGAGATATATGCTATATGTCTTGTGGCCACCTTACGTTTATGGGTTTTGAAGTCGGTAGGCGCAACCGAGGACCTCTCCGCCCGGTGACTTACGACCGGTTTATGATTATGTATAGGTACGAACATCCAGTCCAAGGGCTGTGATTGATCTCTACCGCCCAGTATACTGTGGTTTAGTCTGATCAGGCGCTCACGTTATGTCATGGGCCACTTGCTTAGAAACATTATCTTTACTAGAAAATTATGATATGATATGACAGAGCTCTATGGAGCAAAGCTTTTACGTATGATTTTCAGATATGCACGTAGTTATAATTATTCATGATACGATTTTCACCATGCGCTTTACGATACCATATTTTTACGTTGCATGCGATTTTATGATATATTTACTTGCTATTCACGATATATACATGTTGAGTCTTTAGACTGACTAGACTTGATTGTTGTAGGTACTGATGAGGTCGAGACGGAGGGCGTAGACCAGTGAGCAATCTTGTGGCAGCAGTAGTAACCCGAGGACCTCATGTTTTAGTTTATGCACCTTTTATTATTCAAACTCAGTTTTAATACATTGGATTATTTTTAAATTGTTGTTTACGTTGGATTATTTTTAAATTGTTGGTTAAAAAAAATATTTGCTTCCGCTGTTATTTTAAAGTTAAAATTATTTACATGTTTATTTTATAAATAAGGCAAGATAATTATTTATTTAGAAAATTTTTAATAATTCCGCTAAAATATGAATACGAAATACGTGCCTTTACATCTCGGGTAGGAGTCCTTGCTATCAAGGACTCCTCCCAGCCCCTTAGCCCGAGTTCTAGCATGGCTAAGACTCTTCCCTTGACTCCCTCGTGACCTTGGCCAACCCCTGGAACCAACCTCACCAAGCCCCGCCCTTGAAACATAAAAACCGAACCCCCTTGGTTCCCATGACACCAAATTGCATGTTGTTTGTGTCCAGATTCGTTTGTGTGGTTTAGGTGATGTTTTAAGAGTCTGAAATTCATGTAAAACCATATCTTAACACTTTCTAGACATGGCAGCCCCTTTATGCACATAAACAACACAATTTGGATCAAAGATCTTAATTGAAAATTTCATGTTACATGCAAAAACAAAAATTACATAAAGTGTCACTTATTTTGCAAACTTTTCATGCATAAAACAATTAATATGATGTGCTGATGGTTTGAAAGAAAGAATAGTCGTGCCTTTGCGTTTTATACGCTCGAAAAATCCGTTGACGACGAAGAACGGAAGGACACCTTGGCTAGCTTTCTATTTGAACCTTCGAAAATCTCTTGAACGTGTTATGCAAGTGTGCCGTGTGTATATGAGAGGGGTGGGGAGAGTTTTTCCGATTTTTAAAATAGGGTGGCCGATCTCCTTAAGTTGCTAGGTATAGGGTTTTCAAGTTTTATATAATAATAAATAACTAATTAGATAATAAAAAGGCTTTAGACCTAATAAGCCTCTAAATTAAGCCCATTATTTTTAATTAGAATTTAATAAAATATTAACAAAGTTTTTGTTTAAATAAATTTGTGAATTTATTTGCCTGGTTGCCAAAACGTTCGTATTTTTGTTGAAAATCTAACACCGATAAAAATTACGTCCCGGCATATAAAATAACCTCAAAACCCCCTTATTTTAAAAAACAATAAAAAGTATCACCCTTAATTAAAATAATTAAAAACAATTGACCAATAAAAATATTTTCTATTTTTCAGCCATCGGTCTCCGTTCCTCGATCGTAACTCGAATAACCTTTAAAAATACATTTTAATACAACCATGAAGAAAAATATATTTTACACATGCAAATATGCACAACATAATTAATTAATGCAATTAGAACAATTTAATTAAAACACAAAGGAATTTAATAATTGCATGCATGTGGTTTGCATGGACCTTTAAATTTTCGGGGCGTTACATTAAGTATGTTCGACGTGCAAAAGAAAATGTTTTATTTTTGAGGTATGCTAAATGTATTGTGACCGAATATGAACGGGTTTTGAAGTCGGTGAACGTGGCCGATGACCTCTCCACCCCGGTAAAGCATGACCGAGTTTAGATCAGAATTGGAAGCTGTAAATCATGAACAGTGACAAATACACCCGGTAAAGCATGACTGAGGATCTCATGTATGTGCTAGTGGACATCCCTGCCAGTCCAGTGATGTAGTTTAGTCTGATCAGGCGCATTTTGTTACAGGTCACTTGCTTTGAAAGATATCTCTACACAAAATGATGTTATGCTTGTTCAATTATGTATGATGCCAGTATGTTTATGAAAAGTTTTACGATATGATGGCACGTCTATATTTATGTAAGTACGTTCAAGTTTCAGTATGTATGTCCTACTTTAATATGCATGTGATTTTATTATGTATTGCTAGTTATTCCCAGTTTATACATGTTGACTCTTTAGACTCACTAGACTTGATCGATGCAGGTGAGGACGAGTATGAGGAGTCGAGAGGTGTGGACCAGTGAGCTGGCTCAGACTGCGTGGAGGCTAAACCCGAGGACCACATATGTTTTAAGATTTATGCATGTTGATTCAAATGCTCAGATTTTAATAAGTTTATTTTACGATGCTTAAACGAATTACCTTTTTGCAAACTTTGGTTTTAACTATTTTTATTCCAAATATTTTAGACGAGTATTTATTTTATCTTTATTCGAAATGTTATTATTTATTTAAGAGATTTTTTTTTCCACAAATTTCAAGTAGTTCAAAAATACGGTACGTTATAGTTTCTCAACCATTCTCTTAGGATGCTCAACCTTCAACCTCTATTATCATCATTGTTCTACCAGTTTCTGAACAAGAAACTCCACTCACCACGTACACAGATGAAGAACTATATTTAGCCAATTTGGATGAGATCTTGCTATCAGGCACTAAAGATGTTCAGCAAGAGTGTAGGGAAGAGTAGACCATTGAACAATTTTTTGCTGAACAAGTTTCGGAGGCGGTAACTGAACCAGCGGCTGTAGCTGAGATAATAACTGAACAAATAAATGCTGCTAAAATCAAGCCAACTGTCCAGGAACTATCAAATTCAAGAGAAATTATCTCCACCACCTTGGTGGTTCCTGAAACCTTCAACAGCTGATTTCTGCTGGATTGAAGACTAATGAGTAACCAAGTGCATCTACTGTTCATCAAGATCAACCTCAGAGTATTTCTATACAAGAAGATGTTGTAAATGAAGTTGCTCGATGTGGACCAAGATGCTAGCCTTGACAATTAGCAACTGTCAATATCAGTGAGAAAGGGAAAGGGAAAGCCCCAGATATTGCTGAAAACTTCTCTCCTAAACTGCCGATTAAAACAGATGTAATGCTTGAGAATATAATGTCCATTTTGCAAGATCTTGGGTCTACAGTTTCTCTAGTCAAGTTGACTCAACTGCTCCATTCTTTAAGTTTTGATATGCTCAAAGATCACACCATGAAGAAATTAAAGAAACTGATCAAGGACGTGTCTACTCTATTCACCACTTTTGAAAAGATGAAAAGAGAAGTAGTCACGACACCAAAACTAGTCACCTGCCAGGAACTACTCAACCAACGGATTGATTTTGTGCACACAATCTTGTCAAAGGAAATTGATATTGTGCAAAATTAGTTAGCTGAAGTATCTGCACAAGTAAGTTCAGCATTCCCCCTATTTTCCAAGGCGACAGGTGTTGACAAAAAGGGGGAAGAGCAGAAGAAGACATTAGAAACTAGCAAAAAACGCAGTGAATCAGATAGTACAATTGATAAAGGGCCAGCTGACAAGACATCCAAGAAATGAAGAGTCTGACATCAATCATACAGTCTGAAAAAAGCTTTAATATTCTGTAACTTTTTTATTTTGAAATGTTTATGCGAATCTGTATTTACCACTTTAAAAATTAATGAAAAGTTCATTCTTATTTATATATGAATCTGTACATTTCAGAATAATTATTTTATCTATACATGAGTTCAGAAAATCTATGTCAATTAATTCAAAAAATCAGTTTTTCAGATAATCAGTTTCAAAAAATCTTAATACGATAAACAATTCAGAATTCTAAGTTTTGTCAAATATAGAAAAGGGGGAAATTGTTGGAAATTATAAGTTCAGAGTTTGACAAACTGTTCATGAAAAGTCAACTACTCGTTTTCTTAAAAAGTACTAGAATTTTTTATAAACACTCAATGATTCAGACGAAATACTTAAATATTTATGTAAATTTTTTTTTACCCTTTTAGAAATAAAGCAACCACTAAACTTGAAAATCAAATGAAATAGTTTAAATCATAAAAACGTCAACTGTATTCAAATTCTAACCTAGCAAAATTGCTAAAACTAACAACCTCTCAAAAACCAATCAAATTCTTAAAGAAGTAAAAAAATCTTTAACATAATCTTTAAAAAAATCATAATGTATAATCATAAGTCTAGTGCGGAAAACTAGCGCTGGTCATCGGGTTATGTGCACCTTCAGTCCAGTCAGATCAACTATCAATACCACCATTATCATTATTATCCTAATCACATGCATCAATTACACCTATTGAGTCTAAAGACTTAGCAACCCATAATCTTGATAACAAATCATACATATACAGATCAGATGCAACAGTAAAAATACTTTTACGTAAAATAACATTTTCATAATGATGCATAAACTTAAACATAAACATTTTCCATAGTCATTTTAATATCATCGTAAACTTATTCATATTCATCATAAAAATATTCGTATTCGTTATATTCATATATGTATTCATTTTCGTTGAATTCAGATCGTTAATTGTGACTTTTGTATTCGTATTCGTATTGGGGCGATCGATCCATCTACTTGTAACCACAGTACTGGGCGGCGGAGGGACAATAGCGACACTCTCACCTGTCAACTGAGCCTTGGCCTACGCATTAACATATCATTGTATCATCGTATCATCGTATTAGTCACAATTACTTTACTTCCTTCAATATTCCGTATTTTCATCACTTGTAAAAATTAAATATGCATATAACGTTTTTCTTTTAAACCAAGTATGCAACATGTCTTTTAATGTTATCGTTCATCATAAAATTCTATAAACATGCAACATAATCATATTAACATATAAAACAACATTTAGGACACTGCCATGACATTTACTAATTTTCGGGTGTAAAATTATCGTTTTACCCTAGACGTAAAATTTCAAGTTTTTGACATTTTATTAATTTCGTTGACTCTAGACCATCCCGAATAATTATTTAAGCTTACATTATTTTTCCCGTATTTTATTTAGCTTTAATTCATGACTTTTTAATTATTCATTAATCTTTAATTCTTAATGCGTTTTAATCCTGAATTGAACCAAACATTAATATAAAATTTCTAACAAAACATAGAATTTTAATAATAATTATCCCTCATAAACCATGACTCGAGTCGTGATCCATGTTTCGAATATTTATTAATTGAAACCCTAATTCAAACTAAGCTATTAACCCTCGAGCCATAATAGTTTTTCACCGAGCCACACCCAAACCAACCTGAGCCAACATCTAACCAGCCCCTCTATGGACCCTACTGGTCCCTTAGAACCCCTAGGACTCGACCCCAAGCTCAAAACCGAAGCCACAAATCAGAAGCAACAACCGGCCGAGAACCATGTCGCACTAGGACTCTACATTTTCACTCCTAGGACTCTAGCCATTGGACCAGCCCCAAGCCCATACCCTTGTGCACCCTCTTAGGACCATAAGGACCTAACCTATCCTAGCCCAAAGCCCCCTGGCCGAGCCCTGTCTTCCCTGCGCGACTGTTGCATGAGAGCGCTCCTACACGTTGGCTCTCAGATGGAGTCCTAGCTTGCTAGGACTCCTCCCCAGCCTCTTGTCTCGAGTCCTAGCATGGTAGGACTCCTTCCCTGACTCAGGACATGACCCAGCCGTGACCGAAGCCGAGCCATGCAAAGCTTGGCCCTTAACCCGAGCCCTTGACACCAATATCATGCAAATTCGGTTCCAGCTTAATCAATTATCGTGTGCAGCATTTTCGTGCTTCCTAGGCCTCTACAAATCGTGTGAAAGCACCCCTTAAATGGTCCCTACTCATTGCAGCCCCTTCATGAACATATACATCAAGTTTTTGGCTCAAAACATGCTTCAAAAATTCATGTGTTGTGAAAAAACGAAAATACATAAAAAGTGTCACTTGAATTTAATACAGTTCATGAATAAATACATAATATGGTGTGATGATGAGTAAAAAAAATAATATGGCATGCCTTGGCGTGTATAACGCACGAATTATCTTTGACGAATTGAAGAACGATGACGAGAGGGCGCTGGCTGAATTTCCTTGACAATTTTCGAAACTTTCTCCTTGTTTTTCTTGTGTGTGCCTTGAGTTTGAGAGAAAAAGGAGTCCTTGAATTTGTTGGGTGAGGGAGGCATGAGTTATGAATAATTATGGGGTGAGTTTGCACTTTAAATACTAAATAAAATACTAATGGTAGCTTAGGCCAATTAACTAGGTTAGTTAGTCCCAATAAGCCCATTAGTGCTTAATAAAATTATTTTGTTTAACAAAGTTTGTGAAATTATTAGACGGGTTGTTAAAACGTTTGTATTTTTGTTGAAAATCGTATACCGGTAAAAATTATATCCATACATATAAAATTACTTCAAAACTTCTTATTTTAAAAAATAATAAAAATGATCACCCCTATTTTAAATAATTAAAACCAATTATTTAATAAAAACATTTCCCATCTTTCAACTATCGGTATCCGTTCCTCGATCGCAACTCGAATAATCTTTAGAAATAAAGTTTTAATGCATTCAAGTAGACAACTACTATAAAATCATATAAACATATCCCACATAATCCATTTAAGCAATTAAAATACATAAGAAGTTGATAATCTTGCATGCACGTGGTTCATGTGGACCTTCGAATTTTCGGGACATTACAACCTCCCCTCCTTAAATTGAATTTCGTTCTCGAAATTTGCTTACCCTCCATAGTCAAAAGTTTAGATTCTTAATTCTAGTATCCCAATAATATACGCTTCTAAATTCTCGTTTGTGAATCTCAACTTATAACAACCCATGGTGACCTAGTTCTATTTTTCTATAACCTCGAATTTCGGATTTTCTTACAATCCCGAAATTCAAAATGGATGTCCACACTTATTGTATAATACTTTCCTTATATTATACAAAAAATGTTCAACAACCTATCATACTTCCACATTATGATCCCAAACACACTTATCAACTCTTAGAATTTCAAGCCTAATATCGATTCAACCTACAATACACCTTGATTAACATTCCCCATAACGTTATAACCAAAATATTTCAAGGTTCTAATTATTCTTTCAAGTCTAAATAATCGAAAATTTCTATCATTTAAACCATTCAATTCTCTCGTATTGCTAAAATAGTTCCCAAATTCCTTAACGATTACAAAATAAATTCTTAACTTCCTCGAAAATTATCCAATTGGTCCTAAATTTCAAAAATTCTACAATTAACCCATAAGTTCTTGGCATCCCTACTTCCATTCTAAAGGTTTCCCGTAACATAACGTTCGATAATCTTAGTCTTATTAAACCTAAAATCAATTTTCAAAAGAATTCTTACATTTCCATCAAAACCTAACATCCCAATTTATACATTTTTATACTTCTAAAGTCGTTGCAATCTTAGAATCATTATTCCTTATGTGTAATTCCCAAAAATTAACTTAACTAGTAACCACGAATCATAAGCATTTTCTTAGAAAATCTACAAGTCCCAAAAGCATTCCTAATTTTCATGATTAACTTGCGACCAAAAAAGTATAACATTAGTACTAAAACCAAAAGATCAATATACTCAATTCTTTTTCAACTTTTCCTAACACCCAATAACCAAATTCTTAAACATGTCCAATTCCACTACGAAGCCAGCATGTATGAAAATCATAATAATTTTTATTTCATATCGTAACATGCATAAAAGTTCTAAATCATATAGTCTTTTACCATTAAAAAAAAAAATCATGCGACCCTGCAGGTTTAATCGTAAAAATAATTTATCATGCAAACTTAAACATAAATGTCATTTAACTTCAAAACGTGTTTAAACATATAGCTTGAACGTATGAACCATGTAAACATGTAGGTGGTAATATTAAAAATATTTTAAAACATTTAAAATTACAGACTGAAGCTTGACGACTGAGCTTCCAGCACTGATGGTGGCACAACCATTTACAGGAATCATTGCTCTGATACCAACTGAAACGTCCACTACTCGTTTTCTTAAAAAGTACTAGAATTTTTTTTAAACACTCAATGATTTGGACGAAATACTTAAATATGTATGTAAAATATTTGCACCCTTTTATAAATAAAGCAACTACTAAACTTGAAAATCAAAGGAAAAAGTTTAAATCGTAAAATCGTCAATCGTATTCAAATCCTAACTTAGTAAAATTGCTAAAACAAACAACCTCTAAAAAACCACTCAAAATCATAAAGAGCAAAAATATATTTAACATAATCCTAAAAAAAATTAATGTATAATCATAAGTCTAGTGCGGAAAACTAGTGCAGGTGCTCGGGTTATGTGCACCTTTAGTCCAATCAGATCAACCATCAATACCTCCATTATTATTATTATCATAATCGCCTGTATCAATCACACCTAGTGAGTCTAAAGACTCAGCAACCCATAATTTTGATAAAAAAAATTACGTTTATAGATCACATGCAACAGTGAAAATACTTTTAAATCAAATAACATTTTCATAATGATGCATAAACTTAAACATAAAAATTTTCCATAATCTTTTTTATATCATCGTAAAACTTATTCATATTCATTATAAACATATTCGTATTCATCATATTAATATACGTATTCATTTCGTTGAATTCAGATCGTTAATTGTGACTTTCGTATTCGTATTCTTATTGGGGCGATTGATCCATCTACATGTAACCACAGTACTGGGCGACGGGGACATCAGCGACACTCTCACCAGTCAACTGAGCCTTGAACTACATATTAACATATCATCGTATCATCGTATTAGTCACAATTACTTCACTTCCTTCAACATTTCGTATTTTCATCACTTGTAAAAATTAAACATGCATATATCGTTTTTCCTTTAAATTAAGCATGCAACATGTCTTTTGACATTATCATCATCATAAAATTCTATAAACATGCAACATAATCATATTAACATATAAAACAGCCTTCAGGACACTGCCATGACATACTAATTTTAGGGTGTAAAATTTCCATTTTACCCCTAGACAGAAAATTTAACTTTTTTGACATTTTCTTAATTCCATTGACTCCATACCATCCCCAATATTTATTTAAACTTAAATTAATTTTCTTGTATTTTTATTTAGCATAAATTCTAGACTTTTTAATAACGTTAATTTTTAATTCTTAATGTGTTTTAATCCTCAATTAAACCAAACTTTAATATAAAATTCTCAACGTAAAAACATAGAATTTTAATAATTAATTAGCCTCCGTGAGCCATGACTCGACCCCCGTGAGCCATGTTTCGAATTTTTCTTCATTGAAACCCTAATTCGAACCAAGCTAATAACCCTCGAGCCATAATCGTTTTTCACCGAACCACACCCACCTGAGCCAACTTTGAACCAGCCCCTCTATGGACCCTACTGGGCCCTTAGAACCTCTAGGACTCGACCCCAAGCTCAAAACCAAAACCACAAATCAGAAGCAGCGACCGGCCGAAAACCATGTTGCACTAGGACTCTCCCTTTTCACGCCTATGACTCTAGCCACTGGACCCGCCCTGAGCCCATGCCTTTGTTAACCCTCTTAGGACCCTAAGGACCTAACCTAGCCCAGCCCGAAGCCCCCTGGCCGAGCCTTGTCATCCCTGCGCGGCTGCTGCATGAGCCCGCCCCTACGCGTTGGCTCGCGGGTGGAGTCCTAGATTGGTAGGACTCCTCCCCAGCCGCTTTTCTTGAGTCCTAGCATGGCTAGGACTCCTTCCATAACTCAGGCCATGACCCAGCCATGACCCAAGCCGAGAAGTGCAAAGCTTAGCCCTTAACCCGAGCCCTTGACACCAATATCAAGCAAATTAGGTTCCAGCTTAATCAATTATCGGGTGCAGTGTTTTCGTGCTTCCTGAGGCCTCTATAAATTGTGAAAAAGCACCCCTTAAACATTACCTAATCATGGCAGCCCCTTCATGAACATATACATAAAGAAAAACATGTTTCAAAAATTCAAGTGTTGTGCAAAAACTAAAATACATAAAAAGTGTCACTTGATTTTCATACAGTTGATGAATAAATACATAATATGGTGTGATGATGAGTAAAGGAAAGTATATGGCGTACTTTTGTGTGTATAACGCACAAATTATCGTTGACGAATATAAGAATGACGACGAGGGGACGTTGGCTGAATTTCCTTGACAATTTTCGAAACTTTCTCCTTGTTTTTCTTGTGTGTGCTGTGAGTTTGAGAGAAAAATAAGTCCTTGAATTTATTGGGTGAGGGAGGCGTGATTTATGAATAATTATGGGGTAAGTTTGCACTTTAAATACCAAATAAAATACTAATGGTAGCTTAGGCCCATTAACTAGGTTAGTTAGGCCCAATAAGCCCATTATTGCTTAAAAAAATTATTGTGTTTAATAAAGTTTGTGAAATTATTATCCTGGTTGTTAAAACGTTCGTATTTTTGTTGAAAATCGTAAACGATAAAAATTACTTCTCGGAGTATAAAATCACATTAAAACTACTTATTTTCAAAAATAATAAAAACCATCACCCCTATTTTAAATAATTAAAAACAATTATTTAATAAAAACATTTTCTATCTTTCAACCCTCGTTCTCCGTTCCTCGATCGCAACTCGAGTAACCTTTAAAAATACAGTTTTAATGCATTCAAGTAGACAACTACTATAAAATCATATAAACATTTCCTACATAATCCATTTAACCAATTAAAATACATAAGAAGTTGACAATCTTGCATGCACGTGGTTCATGTGGACCTTCGAATTTTCAGGACGTTACCGTTCAGTAACAGAACTGAAGCCATGAACGAAACAATAACTGAACAGAAAGAACGTAATTGATCTTAGAACTAAAGGAGATTTATCGGACTGAAATGGGCCAAGTAGAACTCAAGTAAATAAACTTAAGTTCTCAAAAGTATTAATAAGTCTCAAAACTGATAAATCGGAGATTGACAAACTGAAGAACTGAAAATATTATTCGCATAAATAATATAGCTAAATTGAAATAATAAAATTGAACTGATAGTATGTAATGCCCGAGATTTTGATTATTGTAATCTGAAATGATTTGTTGATAAATTGATGTGATTATAGACGAACGGATCAGACCAGGAAATTGGAAAGAAGAATTGAAGTATGTGCGAGGAATGAGCCTCGCGCATATGCGCGACCACGTCGGGCGCATATGCACGAAGTAGGCAGAGAACCTCGCGCATATGCGCGACATGGACCCGCGCATATGCGCGAGTATGGCAGAGAATTGCAAAGAACCTCGCGCATATGCGCCGGGTAAGGGCGCGCTTATGCACGAGCTGCCGTGATGTTACGCGCCGAGACAGAATGCCTCGCGCATATGCGCTGAGGAGGGTTGCGCATATGCGCGAGACCTGCAGATTGAGGGATGAGCCATTTGTCCTTAGCCATGCAATATATATGTATATTCAGTCCATCCTATTCGAAATTTAAGCATTAAAAATGAGAACTCTCCTGGAAAGCTTCAGAGTTTTAAAAGTAGAGATTTGTGATTTGTGAGAAATCCGTCTGTCTGATTCGCAATCCGAATTCAATACTGTGTTTCTATCAACGAGAGCTTTAACTGGACTTAATTTTTACTACGTTTTGTTATGCTTTGAAATTAAGATATTGAAGAAATCAGATATGATTCATATATGGTGTTTTTGACATAGTAAACATCGTATAATCGAACTGGATCGAAGAACAGATACCATATGGAATTGTTATGATTTTCAGAGTTTATTTGATTGAGATTTGATATCAGATTTGTATTGTTATCGATTATGAGTTGTGGGAATTGATATCTGATTGATATTGTATTGCTGGGTATATTTAAATTGTACCGTTATGCCGTTAAAACAAAATTAGATTGAATTCCGATTATATCCAGTATTGATTGAGATTGGGCATTGATATTGTACTTCTCGATATTGTCATTGCCAGATTGAATAATTGACAGATTCGAATTCAAGACTTCGACAGAGTCAGATCAACAGAAAGAAAGGTACAAACCAATGTTAACTGGGAGATCAACTCGAGTCAGATTGGACTTGAGTTTCCCAAAAATCACATACTTTATTTATTGCATTGATATTTGCAATTTATGAGATTGATATGCTTAGTCTATTGAGTTATAGCAAAGCGCGTATTGAGTCATGGGCGGAGATGCCTAGTTATTGGCGGATATGTCAAATCTTTGGCGGATATGCTAAGACACTGGATGTTTGATTTATATCGATGTTGCTTAGGAGCAAATCGGCTTCTATTGCCGAGATACAGTATATTGTAATATCCAGGAACCGGGATCACTAGATTAGAGATGAGTCGAGTCTGAGATGACGAGTCCAGAGTTTATTTACAGCTTTATATCGATACATGTCTTTTTGATTTGATACATGCTATTGATATCTGTTTCATGCTTTTATATTTGTTATATGATTGCATGTTACGTTGTTTATACTGGGATTATATTCTCACCAGAGTTATCCGGCTGTTGTCTTGTTTGTATGTGTGCATGACAACAGGTGGGACAGGATCAGGGTCAAGAAGAGGATGAGAAAGGACAATTAGCGTGGAGATCCGGCCCAGAAATAGATTAGTATTCAGCACTTGATATATAGTTGTTGAATCCTAGCTTGACACGAATGTATTTAGTACAAGACATGTACTTTTACTTGTGATATGTATATCAGATTGATTACATTACGTTTCCGCATTTGTATTTAAAAAAAAAATTAGACCCTGTTTATCTTAATTGATTCAATTATTCCCAAAGATGATTAAGAAATGAAATAGCGTCCGGGTCCCCACAGCAGGTGGTATCAAAGTCGTACGTTCCTTAGACTGAGATAGGAGCTAGTGAGTAGGGTAGAATGAGTTTTCTTTCCTTGCTTTCGATTGCTAGCATGCCTTACTGCTTTGAAATGCATGTTTACCTGTTTATCTGATTTGATTGGGAATATGTGTTATTGAGAATGAACCAGAACCGATTCTTGATCAGGAGTAAGATGATCAGAGGAGGACTGAAAAAAGTTTGTTGTATTTGGTTACTAACCCTTTTGGTAATCAGATATGCCTCCTAGAAAAATTCCAGAACAGGGCAGTACTTCTGCTAATTCGATGGATGTGACAGCAACTCCAATCGAAACATTACTGAAGAGATTTCAGTCGTTCAAACCGCCAACCTTGAAAGGAACAGAGACTTCTGTTGATTGTGAGTGTTGGTTAGATGATATTGAGATGTTGTTTGATTCCTTGGATTACACAGATGAGCGCCAAGTCCGATTGATTGGGCACCAGTTGCATGACGTTGCAAAGAACTGGTGGATCACGACAAAGAGATCATTGGAGCATCGAGGTACGAATATCACTTGTAATGTTTTTAAAGATGAGTTTTATCAAAGATTTTTCCCAGTGTCGTACAGAAAAGACAAGGGTGCAGAGTTTGCAAATTTAAGACAGGGTCAGTTGAATAGTGAAGAGTATGTTGCTCAGGAAGCACCAGATGATGTTTTTGCAGGTAACTGTTCCTGATGTGGTTATCCTGCTTATGTATTGATAGATACGGGTGCTTCTCATACATTTATATCTGAACGATTTGCATTGAGTCATGCATTTCCGGTTGAGTCTTTATCTGCTGTAGTGTCTGTCTCTTCTCTTTTGGGGACATGTTTAATATCAGTGGCGTCTAACAGACCATGTATGCTACAGTATGACGGGCACGAGATTGAGTTAGATTGTATCGTATTTGGGTTGTCTGATTTTGACTGTATTGTCGGTATTGATATGCTGACCAAGTACAGAGCTGCCGTTGATAGTTTTCATAAGATTGTGAGATTCAGACCTGAGATGGCTGATGAATGGAAATTTTACGGTAAGGGTTCTAGATCGAGAATTCTTTTTATATCTGCGTTATCTATGACTCGATTATTACAAAAAGGAGCAGAGGGATTCCTTGTGTATTCATTTGATTTACTGAAATCGAGCCCATCATTGGATGATTTGCCAGTGGTATGCGAGTTTGCTGATGTCTTCCCAGATGAGATTATGGGTTTGCCTCCGATTCGAGAGATAGACTTCAGCATTGAATTGGTACCAGGTACAGTTCCAATTTCTAGAGCTCCGTACAGAATGGCACCAATTGAATTGAAAGAGTTGAAAGAGCAGTTAGAGGATTTACTGGCCAAGGGTTACATCAGACTGAGTGTTTCTCCTTGGGGTGCTCCAGTTGTGAGAAAGAAAGACGGTTCAATGAGACTCTGTATTGACTACCGGCAACTGAACAAGGCTACGGTAAAGAACAAATATCCTTTGCCTCGTATAGATGATTTATTTGATCAGTTGCAGGGTTCTTCGGTTTATTCCAAGATCGATCTGAGATCTGGATATCATCAACTAAGAGTCAGAGATTCTTATATCTCGAAGACAGCGTTCAGAACCAGGTATGGACATTATGAGTTTATTGTCATGCCGTTCGGTTTAACAAATGCTCCACCTGTATTTATGGGATTGATGAACCATGTATTTCAGAAGTATCTCAATGATTTCGTGATTATTTTTATTGATGATATATTGATTTATTCAAAGAATATGATTGATCATGCTGAGCATCTGAGAACTGTGTTGAGAATTCTGAGGGCTGAGAAATTGTATGCCAAACTGTCGAAATGTGAATTTTGGCTGAGACAGGTTGTATTTCTGGGTCATATTATATCTGGAGATGGGATTTCTGTTGATCCTAGCAAGGTTGAGGCTGTGATCAGTTGGCCGAGACCGACATCTGTACCAGAGATACGCAGCTTTATGGGTTTGGCAGGATATTACCGATCATTCATTAAAGGTTTCTCAAGTATTGCTAAACCGATTACTCTGTTGACTTAGACGAATGCACCACTTATTTGGTCAGAAGACTGTGAGTCCAGTTTTCTTGAGTTGAAGAAGAGACTGACCAGTGCTCCGATCTTGACTATTCCATCAGGTACTGGTGACTTTGTCGTTTATTGCGATGCTTCTCACAGAGGCTTGGGTTGTGTTTTGATGCAGCGGGTATATGTTATCGCTTTTGCTTCGAGACAGTTGAAGCCACATGAGACTCGCTACCCAATTTATGATCTTGAATTGACAACCATTGTATTTGCATTGAAGATATGGCGACATTACCTATATGGTGAGAAGTTTGAGATTTATTCTGATAAAAAGAGTTTGAAATATCTGTTTTCACAGTCAGAATTGAATATGAGGCAACGAAGATGGCTTGACTTACTTAAAGATTTTGATTGTTAGATCAAGTACTATCCAGGGAAATCTAATGCAGCAGCTGATGCACTGAATCGAAAGGTATGTTCTTTATCCTTATCGGCGATTAGTATTTCAAATTTGATAGAAGATTGATGTCTTTCGAGATTGGTATTTGCGACAGATTGTAAACCGTTGCGACTTTATGCTGTTCAAGTTGAACCAGAGCTGATTTTGAGAATTAAAGCGGCTCAGATAGTTGATCGGAATGTTCAGAATTCAATTTCGATGGTCAGAGCAGGGCATCGATCAGAGTATCAGGTACGTTATCATGTACTTTATGTGAATAATTGTCTTGTTGTGCCAGATGTTTCAGATTTGAAACGACAGATTTTGTCAGAAGCGCATAGCAGTCGATTCAGTATTCATCCTGGTGGCAGAAAGATGTACAATGATTTGGAAAGACAGTTTTGGTGGAAACAGATGAAAGCTAATATTGCTGAATTTGTATCCAAATGTCTGAATTGCCAATAGGTAAAAGCTGAAAGAAAGAAACCAGGAGGACTGTTACAGAGCTTGTCTATTTCTGAATGGAAATCAGGATCACATTTCTATGGATTTTGTAACGAAGCTACCGAGATCCTCCCAAGGTTGCGATGCGATTTGGGTCGTGATTGATAGATTGACCAAATCAGCGTGTTTTATTTTGTATAAGATGACATACCGATATGACCAGATGGCAGAGATCTATGTCAGAGTGGTGGTCAAATTACATGGAGTGCCGAAGTCGATTGTATCTGACCGTGATCCTCGGTTTACTTCGGAGTTTTGGCAGAATTTACAGCATGCTCTAGGTACGAAGTTACATCTGAGTACCGCATATCATCTACAGACAGACGGACAGTCAGAGCGGACTATCCAGACATTGGAGGATATGCTTAGAGCTGTAGTGCTCACTAGTTGGCAAGATTCTTTGCCACTTTGTGAGTTTTCGTACAACAACAGCTATCAGACGAGTATAGAGATGGCACCGTTTGAAGCGTTGTATGGTAAGAAATGCAGATCCCCTCTGTATTGGGACGATGTCTCTGAGGTTCCTGAGATTGGACCTGATATGATTCGAGAGATGACAAAGAAAGTAAAGCTGATTTAGAAGATGATGAAGGCATCTCAAGACAGACAGGCCAAATATTCCAATGTTCGACGTAGACCGTTGGTATTTGAGGCAGGAGACAGAGTATTCTTGAATATTTCTCCTTTCAGAGGCGTCGTCAGATTTGGCAAGAAAAGGAAGTCGTCTCCACGATATATCGGGTCGTATGAGATTCTCGAGAAGTTAGAAGATCGTTCCTATCGACTCGCATTACCTCCTTCTTTATCTGGGATACATGATGTCATTCATGTTTCTTTATTGAGGAAATATCTTTCCGATGCTTTACATGTCACTCAGCCAGACGAGGCCGAACTTGACGAGACACTGAGTTACTTCGAGAAGCCGATCCAGATTCTCGATCGTAAAGAAAAGCAGCTCAGAACGAAGACTATTCCGCTTGTGAAGATTCAGTGGAGTCGTCATGGCATTGAAGAAGCTACCTGGGAGACTGAATCAGACATGAGACAGAGATTTCCCGAGTTGTTCTACTGATGTGAGTTTTCTGTTTAGCTTCTGTTATACATTTCTTTCTGATATGATTTCATTGCCTGTGATTTCGGGGACGAAATCAGATCTTAAGGGGGGGAAAAATGTAATGCCCGAGATTTTGATTATTGTAATATGAAATGATTTGTTGATAAATTGATGTGATTATAGACGGAACGGATCAGACCGGGAAAGACGAAAGAAGAATTGAAGTATGTGCGAGGAATGAGTCTCGCTCATATGTGCGACCACGTCGGGCACATATGCGCGGAGTAGGCAGAGAACCTCGCGCATATGCGTGACATGGACCCGCGCAAATGGACGAGTATGGCAGAGAATTGAAGAGAACCTCGCGCATATGTGCCGGGTAAGGGCGCGCATATGCGCCAGCTGCCGTGATGTTACACGCCGAGACAGAATGTCTCGTGCATATGCGCAGAGGAGGGTCGCGCATATGCGCGAGACGTTCAGATTGATGGATGAGCTAGTTGTCCTTAGCCATGCAATATATATGTATATTCAGTCCATCCTATTCGAAATTTCAGGATTAAGAACGAGAACTCTCCAGGAAAGCTTCAGAGTTTTAAAAGTAGATATTTGTGATTTGTGAGAAACCCGTCCGTCTGATTTGCAATCTGACTTTAGTACCGTGTTTCTTTCAACGAGAGTTTCAACCGGACGTAAGTTTTACTACGTTTTGTTATGCTTTGAAATTATGATATTGAAGAAATCAGATATGATTCATATATGGTGTTCTTGACATAGTAAACATCGTATAATCGAAACCGGATCGAAGAACAGATACCATATGGAATTGTTATGATTTTGAGAGTTGATTTGATTGAGATTTGATATCAGATTTGTATTGTTATCGATTATGAGTTGTGGGAATTGATATCTGATTGATATTGTATTGATGGGTATATTGAAATTGTATCGTTAAGCCGTTGAAATAGAATTAGATTGAATTCCGATTATATCCAGTATTGATTGAGATTGGGTATTGATATTGTACTCCTCGATATTGTCATTGCCAGATTGAGTAATTGACAGATTCAAATTCAAGACTTCGACAGAGTCAGATCAACAGAAAGAAAGATACAAACCAATGTTAACCGGGAGATCGACTCGAGTCAGATTGGACTTGAGTTTCCCAAAAATCACATACTTTATTTATTGCATGGATATTTGCAATTTATGAGATTGATATGCTTAGTCTATTGAGTTATACCAAAGCGTGTATTGAGTCATGGGCGGAGATGACTAGTTATTGGCGGATAGGCCAAATCTTTGGCGGATATACCAAGACACTGGATGTTTGATTTATATCGATGTTGCTTAGGAGCAGATCGGCTTCTATTGCGGAGATTCGGTATATTGTAATATCTAGGAACCGAGATCCCTAGATTAGAGATGAGTCGAGTCTGAGATGACGAGTCCAGAGTTTATTTACAGCTTTATATCGATACATGTCTTTCTGATTTGATACATGCTATTGATATCTGTTTCATGCTTTTATATTTGTTATATGATTGCATGTTACGTTGTTTATACTGGGATTATATTCTCACCGGAGTTCTCCGGCTGTTGTCTTGTTTGTATGTGTGCATGACAACAAGTGGGACTGGATCAGGGTCAAGAAGAGGATGAGAAAGGACAGTTAGCGTGGAGATCCGACACAGAAATAGATTAGGATTCAGCACTTGATATATAGTAGTTGAACCCTAGCTTGACAGGAATGTATTTAGTACAAGACATGTACTTTTACTTGTGATATGTATATCAGATTGATAACATTACGTTTCCGCTTTTGTATTTTTAAAAAAAGAATTAGACCCTATTTATCTTAATTGATTCAATTATTCCAAAAGATGATTAAGAAATGAATTAGCGTCTGGGTCCCCAAATAGTAGAAAGTTCAAACTGAAAGGACATCATATTAGAACTAATATAGACCAGCTGAACTAATCAATCGACCAGTTTTACTCCTGATCAGTTAGCCACGTCATCCATTGTAATATGAATCTTAGCAGACAAACTGACACTCCATATCAAAGAAGAACAGACGAAGCATAACAGTCTGATACATCGTACCTCTGCCATAAAAAAGATGTATACATGGACTAGAAGAAGGGCACACTTATTGTATACTAGCTTACAAGAAGTAATATGCACAGATTTGAGGGAACGCTTCAACGTGTTATCAGCTTAGATTAGAAGCACTTTTCCCTCAGTGTGTGAGAACAATTTCGTATCAGTTCTCACACACGCACATACAATCACTCACATATACTGAGATTTAAGCTTATTGAATAGTTGAGTGATTCTTGCACAAAGACGTTAAACTTGTGTATGTAATCTTTAACACATAGACGTTAAAAAAGTGTTGGCTGAAAGGTGCTGCCTTCAGTCTAGGCTAGTAGTTCAGTTAGGCAATAGCATAAGTCCTAAACTGAGTGAGTTTGTACAAGTTGTTGTATAAATCAAAGTCCTCTAGTGCTTCCTACCCGAGGTGGTAGAAGGGGTGACGTGGAGCAATTGAAGTCTCTGAACGGCTATAAACATATCTTGTTTACTTAACTGTTTAACTTCTGTTTTCAAATTGATTTGATTAGTTCGAGCTGATATCAGTTCAGTTCTCACCATATCTGAACTGATACAAGCAAGAACTGATACCTCTCATTTCAGTTATTCAGTTCACAAAGGTAAAAGGCTTTCAAATTAATCATCTTTCTTAACGAATTATTATTTCGAGTATTTTCTGCTTGGTTTAAAACCAAACTTGATCTAATTCATGGGTTTTTATATTTTTAGAAGACGAGCTATTGCAGCTCATTGAGAATATTGTATTTGAAGCACGCTCGTAGGTATCAAAATCGATCCATCAGAAGTGTTACAATTCTTTGGGAATGTACATAGATAAGTTGAATTATATTTTTTGGAATACTTTCAGATATAAGTTGACTTATATTTTTGGGAATACACATATCTGATATAAGTTGACTTACATTTTGGAAATTTACCTATCGAAGATAAGCTTCTGACTTAAGATACGTTTGACTTGGGGATAATAAATTATTTATGAAAATATAAGATAAGAATTATATAATCTTTTCAGATTTAGAAGTAGATTTTTGTGTCAAAAATTAATGGTATGTACATTAAATTTGGGATGATATATGTAGGATTTTGTAATATCTTCTGAAGGTAAGAAATAATATCTGTTAAGAAATTTATATTATTTTTAGGTCATTTTCATATGAAAATAAATTAAGATATTGATGGGCATCGAGGAAGTAAGCATACATAATAAGTTTAGACTCTTCTTATAGTACAAAAAAAGGGGGGAGATTTGAGGAGAAAGACATCGAACAAAACTAGTTTGTGTTAAAGCATTCTAGGCTCATAGTCTTGATTAAAGAAAGATTTAGTAAAAAAAGAATTGTTCGAGATATTTGATAAGTAAAATTTATTGCACTTTTATTACTTGTATTTAACTTGGAATTTTGTGATTCTTAAGCAGGTTTTATGCGATTTGTTGTTTTTGTTGTTGTAGTTTGGAAGCTTAGGATGAGAGTTTGGAGCATTAAAACGTTGAATTGGAAAGTGCAAAAGATCAAAAATACAGTAGCTGCACCGCATCCGCACAAAATATTGCACCACACCAGCGCTCACACACCAGCAGCTGCACCGCACCTGCCCTAGAAAATATATCGCACCTACGGTCCTTGCATGACATAATCCAAAAAATCTGTATTTTTGTGTGATGCGCATGGAAGTCCAAGATTTTGGTGTGCTGCGAATTGGGGCTTCTCTAAGACTATAAAATACATCATTTACTTTCCATCTAGGGTATGGGGGAGCCAAAGAAAGAGTGGAGGCTGTTGCAAGAAGATTGAAGACCCAAGTTCATAAGGTTTTTGGGGAAATCTTTTGTACAACTCCGGGGACAGAATCAGCACTTCAAACTTTTGTTCTAAGTTCTTCTTTCTTTTATTTTTCATTTGATATGTCTTGTTTTAGAACAATGTTTTGTTGTTTTTCTTGTGTTGTTATGAACTAATTTTTATTTCTAGAGGAAAGATGTAACAAAACTTGAAACCATGTAGTAGAATTTATGAACTAAGCTATTTAAATTCTTTATATTGTTCATTTGTATTGTTCTAATCTTAATACTTTCAATTTATTGGCCATAATTTGAATGATTTATATGTTTAAAATTTCTCACTCGGAAGAGGAAGTTATAAACAAAAAAGAGGAAAAATACATCAATGGAATTTATAGAGTTCGAGAGGGCCTATAATGCTATTGAAGCCCATAGAGAATCTAATGCTTGATATGTTATTTAATTGTAGATTGTTGATGGGGGCGTCACAATCTGTTTTTAGATAACTATTATCTTCTTAACACTCAGGAGAGGGAGTAAATAATTATATGATTCTTGACTAATGAATAAGAATGATTTTTATAACATAGCTACAAGAAAGTACACATGGTGGAAAATTGAGTGAAATCGGACCTCTAGATCTTTTATTCTATTGTTATTTGATATAATTTGGAGTTACATTTAAATCCATTCTCAATTTAGTTATTCTTGCAAACAAATCTTTTAATTGATTATTATAAATAAAATCAAGACTATTTTAAACACAAGAACTGATATACGTTTATATGCACACTCGTCGTGGGATCGACACTTGTACTCAAAAATACATTTTACTATAACTTGACATCATTCACTTGCGAGCAATCAAGAAAACACGCAACAATAGTAATCGTGGTAATTTTAAGATAGAATAAAATAAGTATGGATATTCATATATTCAGTGCCAATTTTATTCAGAGTACTGTGGGAATTGAATGGTTGGACAAGAATCATGCAATGGTAGATTGTCGGGGTAAGAATGCCAAACTCCAATCCAATAATAAATCGTATTTCATGGCAAGGATAAGGAACAAAAATCCTTCCTTTCTGCTTTTTAGACATAGAAAGACATGGAGCATGGCTAAGAAGTCTAACTAGCAATAATGACATAAGCAAAAGAAGGAATTGAGCTCAAGATATAAAATATTCCTGTGGTACGAGAGCTCATGAAGCGTTACTTTGAATTATCTCAGACCGTGAAGTAGAATTCGAAAGTAGCTTGATAGTTCCTGCAAGAACCTTAAGTTACGGTTAATATACAGTACGGTCCCTTCAACTCATATATTTCACATCGAATATGCAACCATTAATATATCTAGATATGTATATAAATTATATAGCGATGTGATGTATATATGAGTAATAATATTGACATCGTATGTGCAACTAGGAAAGCACTTTTAACTAAAACACATTTTTTGCCCTGACAAGAGATTCTTTTCACTATTAACTCATCAAATCACATATGATATCTTCATCCGTGGAAAACGGTGAATCCCCGAGTACAATGTATTGCCTTCTACATATTTCGAAACTACAGCCGACCTCGCAACCTATTGACCCTCAATGAAGTCAGTAATTGATCAAAGTGCATGGTAGTACGTAAAGGCTCTACGTTGTCCCTGATCAAAAGATTAATTGTGTACAACTATAATCAGAGACTATTCAACTCGATAAGTGATAAACACTTAAACAGTCTGAGGAAGGATTGTTCAATGTATCATCAAAAGATCATCCATCTATATGAATGGACATTTCCATGTCCTTACCAATGAAACATGACGTTAACATCACATATGCTTGTCTCAAGCTTAAACGGCATTTATTCTTGTTTTAGGGGGGTGATTTGACTAATAAACTGTTTAGAATATATTGTATACTTCTTAATGAGTTTAATGATCTTATGCTGAGGGCAAACCTCATGGTACCTTTTGCATATTCAAGGACTTTATCTATGCAGCTTGCATGATTACATAGATAAGGTAAATGACATAATTGGATAAAATCGTAAAATATTATTAAAATAAAGATTGTTTTTACATAAGAGTCAATAAAACGCAAGCCATAACTTGCCTCACTGGACACCTACTCAAATAATCTCTCATTTTCCATTTAGCCAACTTCCTATAGATTTCAGACCGATTTTGGGTTGTCGATTAAGACAAAACCAAAATAAATTGATCAACTATTTTTCGGGTTCTTAGGCTTTAAAGTATATAATGAGTTGCGTGAAACATCTACTAATTTCACATCCGTATTTTTTTAAAAAAAGCTCACATTTCCGTAAATATCTTTCAATTATTTTGCATGCATGCAACCCTACTCAAAAATACCCCAGTTAGAAATAATCATAAATGTTTAACAACTTAAAGCAGTGCAGTTTAAAATGACCAAACTCAACCAACAGAAAATGCGTAAACATAACAAGTCAAAATCCTAATAACCATCATCGTATCAAAACCAAAGTATAAAAATGCTCATGTCCTCTCAAAACTCATAAAAACATAGTATGCGGAAGAAATGTGGTCATGTCGTACACGCACATCCAGTACTGCCTACTCAGAGTTCTGCACCTATCCCCTCGTAAACATGCTCACCTGCATCACACAGGCCTATTGAGTCTAAATACTCTACACACATGTACTGAAAATAACAAGTACATATACATAGAACACAACAGTGAAAATATACTATAATCAACTTACCTTTCATGAACTTTAAAATCGTAATGTAAACGTGTCATATGAAATCAAAACATGTGAAAACAGCTCATCCTTATCATCATATACTTATACATCATTTCCTTTAATGAATTCAGTTAATTAGTTGTGACCTTAGTAACATCATTCATCATTATGCGATGGATCCATCTACATAAACCGTGGTACCCGACGGTTGTCGGACATCAGTGAAAGTATTACCCATCCACTGTGCCTAGGCCTCATCATCAGCATTTACATATAGATCTTAAGCATTTCCATATACATCGTTAATCACAACTAATTCACATCCTTCATAACATCATCATCATTTTCAACATTTAAAAAAATGATGCACATGTGTAATTTTTTTCTTAAAATCAAGCATGCAATGTATTTTTGATAATTTCATAAAAAAAATCATAATCATATGCATAAATATTTAATCGCATGATAAATTTATGCTCAGGGCGCTGTGGGGACCAAAAACTTCCCCTGGTGCAAAATGACCATTTTGCCTCCCGAATCCAAATTGATGTTTCACCCCTGTATCTCTAAATTTAAAACCGAAGCTTACCAGACTCCTTAAATCATCCCAAAACATATTTAAAAGTGGTTCTTAAACGTAAACTAAAGCCCATTACAAAACTTAACAGACTCGTTTTAAATCTTGTACTGGGTCCCGGTTTTAGCCCGAATCGACCCGAAACTTAACCAAATTGCTCCTAAATTAAAACAACACTTAATATCATCAAGGTAGACCTAAAAATCTAAAATTCAAACCACCAAAAGTCCCCAGAACCTTTCTGCTAGCATCTGAAATTTCCAGCACTGACAATTTGAAAAACCTACTCACCAATTCTCGGCCCTAGCTCGAAAGCCACCCCAACCAGCCTCGAACCAGACCACTTAGGACCAAGACAAGACACTAATGGAATCCACTAACCATGAATTTCAGCTACATGCAAACCCCATGACACCCCAACTCGTCACGGCCCAAAATCATTCCACCCGAGGCTCACCCCTCTAACATGCAATCGGCTCGCTACATGGGTGGTTCCAGAAAAGGTTAAGCCTCCCTGGGGCATGTCTTAGACCCACTAGGGTTTGGTCCATGCCTCGGTTCAGCCCTTGCACCGCCAGATCCACCCCTCTCTCGATCAACCATCAAAACAAGACACAACTCCAAGCGTAGCCCTTGGCCTATGCAACAACCCGCCAAATCATGACTCCAATCTAGTGTACCTTAATCATTGACGTGTTTCAGCCTATAAAAAACAGCAGCCGACAGCCCTTGCACAGCCACAACAAAAAAATCGAGAGTTTGCAAAAGAGTGGCATGCGTGAGCTATAAACCGAAGCTACAATTGAAAAACATGCAGGGACCGAGTTATTTACGTAAAAATCACACATGACAGCAGGTATATAGCGTGAATGATGTGAAAATGAAAGTACATAGCATGCCTTGAAGAATTAAGAACGAAAACGTGAAGAAATGCGCGTCAGGGAAGCGCCGGAGGAGCGGGAAATGATCTTCTTGAGAGCATGCAGCTATGGCCAAGAGTTGCTGATGTTTTTCTTACAAAATATCAAGGGGAGCCTTCTGAAATGGAGGGCAGGGCGGCTGCAAGCTTAGGGTTAGGTTTAGGGTTTGTGAAAATAGTTTTAGGTTTATTTAAAATGTACTAATGGGCCCTCACTTAATTAAAAAAAGATAAAAATGATTTTTGAGGCCATTTAGCAATAAAAAAAACTCAAGAAGCCCAAAAATGCTCCCGAAAAATATTTCGTTTTAGTACCTTTTTGAAAATATTTCCCGATGCCACAAAAAGTACTTCGAATCGTTAAAATTTGCGTACAGGTAAAAATACCCAACAGGGCCTATTTCCTGAAAAATACACTTAAAACACCTTATAATAATAAATAAAAATATAACATGCAATAAAAATAATTTTCCTGATAATTCTCCGGTCTTTGTTCCTTGATCGAGCATGAAATACATCTAGAAATCTTAATGCGTGAACTTTTAAAATTATCGTGAAATGAATCCTATCATGCAATGATTATGCATTAAATGCATAAAAAAATAAACACATCATTTAAATAAAACCCTTGATTGCATGGATTCATGTTACGTAAATTAAATTACTTGACCTTACAACTCTCTCCCCCCCCCCCCTAAATAAAATTTCGTCCTCGAAATTAAAACTTAACGAATAACTCTGGGTAGTGACTCCTCATCTCGGTCTCCGTCTCCCAAGTAGCTTCATCCTTGGAATGATTCAGCCACTTGACTTTTACCATGTGGATCACCTTATTCCAGAGCCTCTTCTCCTTTCTGTCTAGTATCTGTGTGGGTTTTCTCCTCAAATGACAGGTGCGGTGTCAGCTGTATTGGATCATAGTTCAGCACATGCGAAGAATTCGACATGTCCTTCCGCAGCATAGAGACGTGAAACACATTATGAATGTGGGAACCCGAACCTCATTCGTCTTCTTAATCATCATTAGGATCAATTAATTAATCTGGGTCTAAAAATATTTTTTAAAATACATAAGTGCGGAACATAAGATAATCAATCTGATATAACATCGAAAGTAAAGTACAAGTCTTGTACATCATATATTTATCTCAAACTAAGGTTCAACAACTATACATCAAGTGCTGAAACCAATTCTACTTCTAAGTCCGGATCTCCACGCTAATATTCAATATCTCATCCTCTTCATGATCCTGATCCTGTCCCACCTGTTGTCATGCACACATACAAACACAACAACATCCGGATAACTCCGGTGAGAATATAATCCCAGTATAAACAACATATACATGCAATCATATAAACAGATATAAAAGCATGAAACAGATATCAATAACATGTATCAAACTCTGAAGACATGAATCGATGTAAATATGTAAATAAACTCGTGACTCGTCATCTCAGACTCGACTCATCTCTAATCTAGGGACCCCGGTTCCTGGACATTGGCAAAATATGCCGAATCTCCGTAATAGAAGTCAATCCGCTCTTACGCAACATCGATATAAACCAACATCTAGTGTCTTGGCACATCCGCCAAAAACTTGGCACCTCCGCCAATGACAAGGCACCTCCGCCCATGACTCAATACATGCTTTGCTATAAATCAATAGACTAAGCATATCAATCTCATGAATTGCAAATAACAATGCAATAAAGTAAAGTATGTGATTTTGGGAAACTCAAGTAAGATCTAACTCAAGTTGTATCATCCCGGTTCAACTTTGAATATATCTTTCTCTTGTCGATCTGACGAAGTCGAAGTCTCGAATTCGAAGCCTGTCAATACTCAATCTGGCAATGACAATATCGAGGAGTACAATATCAATATAACACTCAAATCAATACTGGATATAATCAGAACTCAACTAATTCTGTTTCAACTGCATAACTGCACAATCTCAATATACCCAGCAATACAAATCAACAGATATCAATCCCAACTCAAAATAAATCAACAAACTCAATCTGATATCAAATCTGTATAATCTCAATCAATTCAAATCTGAAAATCATAACAATTCCATACGGTATCCGTTCTTTGATAAACATAAAAATTGTACATTAATTAAATGTTTTATAATATAAATATATAGTTTTTATTTTATTAAATGTTTAAATTTTATATGTTTTATAATAAATTGTATAAATATAAGTTATTGTGTAATTACAAGTTTTTACTATATTTTACAGGTTCGATAAAACAAGAATAAACTTGGCGTTGTAAAGGGGATTAAGATGATTCTTGGACCTGTAGAAAGTCGATGTTAATATCTACAATATTGGTGGCAAGCATGAGATAAAAATCCTCTCACAATTGGGATCAAATTAAGCAACAAATAAAGTTATCAAAGGAGTGGCAGTTTTACCATGCTCTAATATTTTGGCCATATCTCTCAAATTACTTGGTCAAATGGTCTGAAAAAAATACCACAACTAGACAACTCAATTATCCACATGTTTTTTTTTATGCGAAGAAGCAAATTCAGAGAAGAAGATTTTCAAAAGTGATGTGTAATATAATATTATATCTTGAAACACCAATGAAGACTTATGTGTAAAAAAATAATATTTTATTTGTGGTTGTCTCCCCAAATTTGGCTATAAATTGGGGTGCATTGTAATGTATTGAGATATCCCTCATTCTATGAACAAACCTTTGAGTTCATAATATTTCTCTCTATGTTTTTTCTTTATTTCTTCATTTAAATACAATTAGCATGTTAATTTCATATTCAAAGTTTTACACTTTGAATAATGAATAGCTAACTTCCTAAAGTTGAGATGATAAGGTGAAGCTCTTGGCATGATAATAAGGTTATTAAAAGATAAGAATCTATGTTTTATATTATTTAATCATTATTTATTGTTTATGTTATATTTATTTCTTTAAGCATTTTTATACCCTACTTATAAGTGGGAGTTTTGATTTATTGTTGCTATATGTTACACTAAATTCTTGGAACCATTTAAATGTTAGTTTGGTATTACCAACCATTTAAACTGGATGCCTTGATTTATTATATATAAATATATTATAATATTAAATTCTTGGAACCATTTAAATGTTAGTTTGGTTTTACCAACCATTTAAATTGGATTCCTTGATTTATTATATATGAATATATCATAGTATTAATTTATTGGTACCATTTAAATGTTTGTTTGGTTTTACCAACCGTTTAAAGTGGGAACCTTGATTTAGTGTTTACAAATATATATAGCACAATAAATACTTGACCACATTTATAAGTTTTGGTATATATTATATACTTATAAGATAATAATATATAACATAATATAAATATGATTATTTAATATTTTTGAACCATTTTATTAAGTGGATGTCAATATTGTTCGTTAATGTTAACTTTATTAAAATACCAAGAGTGGATCCTTTAATCTCAACTACTTAAATTAAAATTTGAACAATTAAAATTTACCCATTAAAGATTCAAAAAATTAAAATTAAAAAGAAACAAAAAGACATTGTAGTGGACTTGTAATTACCTTAGCTTCCCTGTGGATACGATATCGAACTCACCGAATTATACTACTTGTGGACAACCTGCTCTTGGGAATGCAACAATCAAAGTCGCAACAAGTTTTTGGCGCCGTTGCCGGGGAAGTATAATATAATTTCAAGTATATTTAATTTTGTTTATAGTTTATTTTTCTTTATTTGAATTTTTATTGCTTTTGTGTGTTTTTATTCTTTTGCATTTGCATTTGCATGAGCATTTGATCACGTACACTTAGTGGTCGACTCATTCGAAATAACCCTTTATTTTTACAAAACATGGCGGAAGAACCCATCCAAGAAAATGAAGATAAAATTCAATCTCAACATGATCATGATAAACGAAGAACACTTAGAGATCACATGAATCCTACACGTACTAGTGCACCTTCATGTCTAGTTTTTCCCCCTGATGCATCTCATTTCAATTTTAAGCCTGGTATAATCCAACTCTTACCCAATTTTCATGGCTTAGATTATGAAAATCCATACATGCATTTACGAGAGTTTGAAGAAGTGTGCAACACATATAATGATCTAAATTGTAGCATGAACACCATTCGACTTAAGCTTTTTCCTTTTTCTTTAAAAGATAAAGCTAAAACTTGGCTACAAAATCTTAGATCGGGATCCATTCGAACTTGGGATGAATTGCAACAACAATTTTTGAAAAAGTTTTTTCCATCTCATAGAACAAATTCTTTCAAAAAGCAAATCATCACTTTCACTCAAAAACAAGGAGAAACTTTTTATCAGTGTTGTGATAGATACAACGAATTGCTTAATCTTTCTCCACATCATGGTTTTGAAATTTGGAGAGTTGTTTCTCAATTTTATGAAGGCTTAACACCTAAAGATAGACAAATGGTTGAATTTATGTGTAATGGAACATTTGAAGATAAAGATCCAAACGAGGCAATTGAGTATCTCGATTCATTAGCTGAAAATGTTCAAAATTGGGACACTATAGGTACAATCGAACCATCAAACAAGATTCAATCTCCTACATCTGGTGGAGGTATGTACACTCTCAAAGATGAACACGATCTTCAAGCTAGATTTACCTCTTTGGCAAGAAAAGTTGAGGTGCTTGAATTGAAAAAGAATGATCAATTAAAATCTGTTCAAGAAATTGTGTGTCACATCTATGATACAAGTGATCATTTTACAAAAGATTGTCCCACTTTGCCCTCTTTTAAAGAATGTCTTCATGAACAAGCCAATGTTTTGAACAATTTCAAAAGGCCAAATTTTGAACCATTTTCTCAAAATTACAATCCAGGTTGGCGAAATCATCCAAATTTTAGTTGGAGGAATGATAATGCTGCACAATTTTCACAACCAAATTTCCAAAATCAACAAAATTTTCAAAATTATGCACTTTATGTTCCTCCACCTAAAAGAAATTTGGAAGATACATTGAATTCTTTCATTGCAAATCAAGAGTCTATCAATACTCAAACTGCTCAAACCATGACAGATTTGAAAGATACTCTTGCTAAATTTGCATCTGCATTTAATGTTCATGAAAAAGGTAAATTTCCTTCACAACCTCTGTCTAATCCCAAGGATCATCATTCACAAACTGGAACTTCTGGAACTCAATCGATGGATCAGGTAAATTCTGTTATTACCCTTCGAAGTGGTAAGGTTGTGGAAAAATCCATTCTTGAACCTTGTGAAGATGATGATAAATCAACTCCAAAGGGTAAGGAAGTGGAACCCATAACTTGCGAAGAGGAGGTTCAATAGACAGTGTCACCACCATTCCCTCATGCATTGAAAAATACAAAAAAATCAAATTTGAATTCTGATATATATGATATTTTTAAACAAGTAAAAGTTAATATTCTTTTATTAGATGCAATAAAATAGGTATCATCATATGCCAAATTTTTGAAAGACTTGTGCACTGTGAAAAGAAAATTGAATGTGAAAAAAAAAACATTTTTAGCCGAACAAGTAAGTGCAATCATTCAAAATAATAATACTTTGAAATACAAAGACCCTGATTGTCCTACTATTTCATGTATTATTGGAGAACGAAAGATTAAAAAAGCCTTGCTTGATCTTGGAGCTAGTGTGAATTTACTTCCATATTCAGTTTATCAAGAACTCAATCTAGACGAGTTAAAATCTACTTCGGTAACACTTTTACTTGCCGATAGATCTGTTAAAGTGCCAAGATGTATGGTAGAAGACGTATTGGTCCAAGTTGATAACGTTGTATATCCTGTCGATTTCATAGTTTTAGATACACAACCTATCGAAGCATGTAATGCAATTCCTGTAATTCTGGGTCATCCATTTTTAACAACTTCTAATGCTCTTATAAATTGTAGGAATGGAATAATGAAGTTGTCATTTGGTAACATGACCTTGGAGCTCAATGTTTTTAATCATTGTAAGCAACCACTTGACAAAGAAGATGAAAGTGAAGATGAAAATCTTATTGAAACTCTTGTGAAAGAAAACATTCAAGAAGGGAGTACTCGTGATCAATTAGATATTTGTTCAATTGAAACTGTTAAAGAAAATATTGAAATTGATCTTGATGATTTTATCAGGTATCACTCGTTACCAGGATCATAGAAAGAATTTGATGCAAAATATGAGAACAAAGACGAACCACCCATATTGGAGTTAAAACCCTTGCCAGAAGAATTGAAGTATGCATTTCTTGGAGAAGATGAAACATATCCGGTGGTAATTTCTTCCAAACTAGAAAGTGATCAAGAAGGTAAATTAGTTGATATGCTTAAAAACATAAAAATGCAATTGGTTGGACACTAAAAGAACTCAAGGGCATTAATCCACTAATTTGTACACACAAAATTCATTTAGAAGAAAATTCTAAAACATCTCAACAACCACAAAGGAGATTAAATCCACACATAAGAGAAGTTGTGAAAACTGAAGTTCTCAAACTACTTGATGTTGGGATTATCTACCCTATTTCTGATAGTAAGTGGGTAAGCCCAACACAATTAGTTCCAAAAAAATCTGGCATCACAGTGATAAAAAATGAAAAAGGTGAATTGTTAACAAGTCGAGTCCCATCTAGTTGGCGGATGTGTATTGATTATAGAAAATTAAATGACGCCACTAGAAAAGATCATTTTCCATGACCATTTTTGGATCAAATTTTAGAAAGAGTAGCAGGTCATCCATACTACTGTTTTCTTGATGGATATTCAGGTTATTATCAAATTCCCATTGCACTCGAAGATCAAGATAAAACTACATTCACATGTCCTTTTGGAACATTTGCATTTAGAAGGATGCCATTTGGATTATGCAATGCCCTAGCAACATTTCAAAGATGTATGCTAAGCATTTTTGCGACATGGTTGAAAATTGTTTGGAAATTTTCATGGATGATTTAACTGTCTTTGGGAATACATTTGATAATTGTCTTGAAAATTTGGAAAAAGTTTTAAAAAGATGCGAGGAAAAAGGTCTTATTTTAAATTGGAAAAAATGTCATTACATGATTATTTCTGGAATTGTTTTGGGATATGTCGTGTCATCTCATGGAATTGAAGTTGATAAAGAAAAAGTTGATGTCATTGCCAATTTACCCCCTCCAAAAACCATTAAAGAAATTCGCTCATTTTTGGGACATGCGGGATTTTATAGGAGGTTTATAAAGGACTTTAGTTTAATCTCTAAACCATTTGTAACCTCTTAACAAAAGACACTGCATTTGAGTGGACTCAAGAATATCAAAATGCTTTTGATAAAATCATTCGACATTTAACATCAGCTCTTATCATGCAACCTCCTGATTGGTCTTTACCATTTGAAATCATGTGCGATGCGAGTGATTATGCAGTCGGTGCAGTATTGGGTCAAAGAAGAAACAGTAAGCCTTATGTGATATATTATGCAAGTAGAACTTTAAACAATGCTCAAATGAATTACTCCACAACTAAGAAAGAACTACTTACTGTAATATTTGCATTAGATAAATTTCGTTCTTATTTGATTGGATCAACGACTATTGTGTATACTGATCATTCTGCTATTAGATATTTGTTGACCAAACAGGATGCAAAGCCACGACTGATACGATGGATTTTGTTGCTCCAAGAATTTGACATTGTGATCAAAGATAAAAAAGGAACCGAGAATGTCGTAGCCGATCATTTATCGAGACTAGTAACAAGATCATCTTGTGAAATGACACCAATTAATGATAATTTTCCTGATGAACATCTATTTTCAGTTACTACTACACCTTGGTTTGCTAACATAGTAAATTTTTTGTGACAAGAAAAATGCCACCGCAATGGAGTTCTCAAGATAAAACAAAATTTTTGAATGAGGTAAAAAACTTTTATTGGGATGATCCGTATCTGTTCAAGTATTGTTCGGATCAAATTTTTCGACGTTGCATACCCGACAATGAGGTAAGTAGTGTCATTAAATTTTGTCATTCAGAAGCATGCGGAGGACATTTTTCTTCAAAGAAAACAGCAGCAAAAATCTTGCAGTGTGGATTTTATTGGCCAACTTTGTTTAAAGACACCCACGAAATCTGCAAGATCTGTGAAAATTGTCAAAAATTGGGTCTGATTTCAAAAAAAAACATGATGCCTTTGAATCCTATTATTGAAATTGAAATCTTTGATTGTTGGGGAATAGATTTTATGTGACCTTTTCCACCGTCGTTTGGATACTTGTATATTTTAGTTGCAGTTGATTATGTTTCCAAATGGATAGAGGCAATTACATGTCGAACAAATGATCATAAAATCCTCATCAAATTTTTTTAAAAAAATATTTTTAATAGATTTGGAATTCCTCGAGCCATGATAAGTGATGGGGGAACTCACTTTGTTAATAAACCATTTGCTTCATTAATGAAAAAATATGGTATTACTCATAAAGTAACTACTCCTTATCATCCTCAAACAAATGGACAAGTTGAATTAGCTAATAGGGAGATAAAGCAAATTTTGAAAAAAACTATTAACTCAAATAGAAAAGATTGGTCTCTGCGACTTAATGATGCACTTTGGACATATCGAACAGCTTTTAAAACATCATTGAATATGTCTCCCTATAGGTTGGTTTATGGAAAACATTGTCATTTGCCTGTGGAATTGGAACATAAAGCTTATTGGGCGATCAAAACTTTAAATTCAAGCATGGATGAAGCCAAAAAATTGCGTAAATTGCAACATAATGAACTTGATGAACTCATAAATGACGCGTATGAGAATTCAAGGATTTATAAAGCAAAAATCAAATCATTTCATGATAAAACAATTTTTAGAAACTCTTTTGAGATTGGTAAAAAAGTTTTGCTTTATAATTCTCGACTTCACATATTCCCAGGAAAATTACGATCAAGATGGACATGCCCATATGTTGTAAAACATGTGTATACTTATGGAGCTGTGGATATTGAAAATCCTAAAAATGGTGATATTTTTAAAGTAAATGGACAAATGGTTAAACCATTTTTAGAAAATGAAATCTTTCAAGAAGAGTTTATTTCCCTTTCTGATCCTTGATTTTTTTTATTTTTTTTGGTGTTGCATTTAAGTTTGTTTGTTTTTATTTCAGGTTTTCTTAATCTTTTTATTTTCTCGGTTAAATGGCGGATAACGGTACTCCGTGACTCTCATAGTCGGTTAAATCAGTTTCCCACAATTGCTGATACAAAAAAAAAATCATTTCTTTTCCTTTCAAAATGGATGAAATTCTCTCAAAAATTTGTAAATATTTTCCCTCTGTTTCTGAAAATGTTCTAAGAAAAATTTGTGCAGGAAGGTGTGAAAGATTGAGATTGCTAATGCAAAAAGGAATTCCAGAAAATATTCGTCTTGTAATACAAGCTAAGGTCCGATTAGGAGGAGAAGTTCCACAATCATTGCTCATTCGGTATTTGCCTGGATTAGGAAAAAGCACTTATGCGAAAAAACGAAGGGCAAAAAGTTTAGGGGTTTGTCATAAGTGTGCAAGATGAACTTGTGACAAACGATGCAGATCTTTGGGATGTGTTTCCAATAACAGAGAAGATAAAATTGGTTTCATTAAGAATGGGCTGAGTAAGGAGTCTTTAGATAACATTTTATTGACTCTTGAGACGCATTCTAGTGGACATGTGCATATTGAACTTCTCCGTTTATAGAAACAATTCCAAGATGAGCGTCATAGTCTTGGGAATCCGACTAAAAAAGACCCTGTTTGCCAATTTATAAGAAAATTAGATGGGAAGCATATCCTCGACTCATAGAAGGCGTTGAAGCAGTTTCTGGACATAAAACCAGAGGAAAATTATGAGCCACAATCACACTACTGTTTATATGCATATGTGTCATTATTGTTTTTACTATTTATTCTGTTTACAGCTGTGACCCATAGTTTTGTCATGATAACATATTACCCCTATAAAATCTCTTATCTTTCTCTCTATTTTCGCAGACCCAAAAAAAAAAGTAAAAACATGGCTGGATCCTCTGCACAAACATTGAAAAATATTTGTGTATTTTGTGGGTCGAGTCATGGAAAAAATGAAGTGTTTGTAG
Organism: Primulina tabacum; assembly: GCF_025594145.1. Classification (NCBI taxonomy): domain Eukaryota; kingdom Viridiplantae; phylum Streptophyta; class Magnoliopsida; order Lamiales; family Gesneriaceae; genus Primulina; species Primulina tabacum. The sequence continues at coordinate 23,834,742 of NC_134552.1, forward strand.
AAGCAGCGAATAATCTTGGAAATATATTGGCTGAGAGAAAAATTCACTTGGTATATGGGGGAGGTAGTATTGGGTTAATGGGATCTGTTTCAACATCTGCTCATCTTGGAGGTAGTCAGGTTTTGGGTATTATTCCTACAGTTTTAGCTGAAGGAAATATTACAGGTGTTACGATTGAGGAGGAATTAAAAGTTTTTTCTATGTATGAAAGAATAACTCAAATGATTGAAAATTCTGATGCTTTAATCGCACTACCAGGTGGTTTTGGTACATTAGAAGAAATTTTTCACACTGTTTTTTGGGCACAACTTAATATCCATAATAAACCTGTGGGCTTGTTGAATATCAATAATTATTATGACAGTTTGTTGACATTTCTTGATAAAGCTGTGGAACAGAATTTCATTTCAGAAAATTCACGACGAATGCTCATCTGTGCTTCGACTGCCGACAAATTTATTGATGATTTGGAAGCTTTTGTTCATAAGCCTGATCCGATGATAACAAAGATCAATTGGTCGCAATCAAGCAGTAAGAAAAGGAAGTCGGATCATTGATTCAAAAGTCGTGGATTGGTTTGCGTTTGTTTCTGTTTGTTATCTTCAATAAAATTCCAAGTGTTATCTCTTTCATCATGTACTCTTTATTAATAGTTATTTTGACATTAGGGACAATGTCATATTCTGATTGGGGGGAGAACAAACTTATAAAAAAAAATAAAAAATATATATATAAAAATAAAATCATGTTTATTGTTTGTATCTTAGTAATTTTTGCAAAAATGCCATACATTACATGTTTGAAAGATTTAAATTAGAACATGTATTAATCTATTTAAGAATATTTAAATTTTTATTTGAAAAAAAAAGTCAATTTTAATATTCTGATCAATATAAAAATATGATTTATGAAATCTTATTGAGTGATTAACCATTTTGATAAAATCAAGTATTAAAGTATATGGCCCAAGATATATCTTATAAGAGTGCCTAAAATTTTAAACTCACACATATTTTGTGAGTGAGTGGAGAGGACTGAGAAAACAGCTTTCGAGCCTTTATTGATCATGAGAGACTATCTATTGTTTAGATCTTGAGTTCTTATTTTGAGAAAAAAAATGTTATTTCCTGAAAAAAAAAAGGAGAAAATACAAAAAAAAAGATATTGAAGATCTATGTAATTTTTAAGTTATATGCTACGACCCATATATATCTCATAAAAAAAAAAGAAAGAAAGAGAGAAATTTATTGTACAAATTAAATAAATATGTGGTCAAGAAGCATAAACTTAATCTGATTCCATGATGTTATGAAAAAAAATATATATAATAAGAACAACTAGATTTTGAATCAATGGATTTTCTATCGTTTGATTAGTTTGGCTCGTTTGTCTGTCTGCATTCTGTAAACCATTTTTCTGAGCATATCTGTATTCCAACTCCATGAAAGAAATCGTTGCCATAAATTGAAACATTTATTAACCTGTGAGGATATGGAGTTGAGACTCTTACTTGGAATTTCTGAAGGCCGTGTACATTTAACTACCTGAAATAAGCTTTGAATTGATCATCTCAAATTATTTCATAAATTATAATTATGATGATCTTGATATAACTTTGACAGTTTTCAAATTTAATTTAAACATTTAGATAGTTTTGATTACATTTCTATTTAAATTAATCAATATGTTTTGTATTGCTATTAACGCTTAAATTGATAGGGACTAGCAATAAGCTGGTTGGGAGGTGTGATAAACATAAAAATTGTACATTAATTAAATGTTTTATAATATAAATATATAGTTTTTGTTTTATTAAATGTTTAAATATTATATGTTTTATAATAAATTGTATAAAATATAAGTTGTTGTGTAATTACAAGTTTTTACTATTTTTTACAGGTTCGATAAAACAAGAATAAACTTGGCGTTGCAAAGGGGATTAAGATGATTCTTGGACCTGTAAAAATTTGATGTTAATATCTACAATATTGGTGGCAAGCATGAGATAAAAATCCTTTCACAATTGGGATCAAATTAAACAACAAATAAAGTTACCAAAGGAGCGGCAGTTTTACCATGCTCTAGTATTTTGACCATATCTCTCAAATTACTTGGTCAAATGGTCTTAAAAAAATATCACAACTAGACAACTCAATTATCCACTTGTTTCTTTTTATTTGAAGAAGCAAATTCGGAGAAGAAAATTTTCAAAAGTGATGTGTAATATAATATAATATCTTGGAACAACAATTAAGACTAATGTGTAAAAAAATAATATTTTATTTGTAGTTGTCTCCCCAAATTTGGCTATAAATAGGGGTGCATTGTAATGTATTGATATATCCCTCATTCTATGAACAAACCTTTGAGTTCAAAATATTTCTCTCTATATTTTTTCTTTATTTCTTCATTTAAATACAATTAGCATGTTAATTTCATATTCAAAGTTTTACACTTTGAATAATGAATAGCTAACTTTCTAAATTTGAGATGATAAGGTGAAGCTCTTGGCATGATAATAAGGTTATTAAAAGATAAGAATCTATGTTTTATATTATTTAATCATTATTTATTGTTCATGTTATATTTATTTCTTTAAGCATTTTTATACCCTACTTATAAGTGGGAGTTTTGATTTATTGTTGCTATATGTTACACTAAATTCTTGGAACCATTTAAATGTTAGTTTGGTATTACCAACCATTTAAAGTGGATGCCTTGATTTATTATATATAAGTATATTATAATATTAAATTCTTGGAACCATTTAAATGTTAGTTTGGTTTTACCAACCATTTAAATTGGATTCCTTGATTTATTATATATGAATATATCATAGTATTAATTTATTGGTACCATTTAAATGTTTGTTTGGTTTTACCAACCGTTTAAAGTGGGAACCTTGATTTAGTGTTTACAAATATATATAGCACAATAAATACTTGACCACATTTATAAGTTTTGGTATATATTATATACTTATAAGATAATAATATATAAGATAATATAAATATGATTATTTAATATATTAGAACCATTTTATTAAGTGGATTTCAATATTGTTCGTTAATGTTAACTTTATTAAAATACCAAGAATGGATCCTTTAATCTCAACTACTTAAATTAAAATTTGAACAATTAAAATTTACCCATTAAAATTCAAACAATTAAAATTAAAAAGAAACAAAAACAAAAACAAAACAAAAAGACATTGTAGTGGACTTGTAATTATCTTAGCTTCCCTGTGGATACGATATCGGACTCACCGAATTATACTACTTGTGGACAACTTGCTCTTGGGAGTGCAACAATCAAAGTCGCAACATTCTTCAATCTGATTTCGATTATACAATGATAACAATCTCAGCAACATATAATATAGATCATATAAGGATTTCCTCCATATCATATTTTCAAATCATATCAGAACATAATAAAACTTACGTTCAGTTGAAGTTATTGTCGAGAGAAGCACGACACTGAACTCGGATTGAAAATCAGACGGTTGGATCTTCCGTAAATCGCAATTCTCTGGTTATGAAGAAACTTGAAGCTTCTCTGAGATTCTCTCATTTTCTTGCTGAGCATTTGAAGAAATGAAGAAAAATAATAGATATCTTGCATGGATAGGGGCAAGTGGCTTCATCCTTGTGCTGCACGTCTCACGCATATGCGCGACCCTCCTCAGCGCATATGCGCGAGACATTCTGTCTCGGCGCTTGTCTTCTCGGCAGCTCGCACATATGCGCGTCATCCTCCGGCGCATATGCGCGAGGTTCTCTGCCATACTCGAGCATATGCACGGGTCCTGGTCGCGCATATGCGCGAGGTTCTCTGCCTACCTCACGCATATGCGCCCGGCTGGGTCGCGCATATGCGCGAGGGCTCAGTTCTCGCACATAACCACATTTCTTCTCCGGTCTTCCCCGGTCTGATCCTTTCCGTCTTTAATCACATCAAATATCAATACTCCCTAAGATACGATTTCGTCCCTGAAATCACAGGTAGTCAAATCATATCAAATAAGAAATGTATAATAGAAGATGAATAGAAACTTACATCAATGAAATAACTCTGGGAATCTCTGCCTCATATCTGATTCAGTCTCCCAGATAGCTTCTTCAATACCATGACGACTCCACTGAACCTTCACAAGTTGAATAGTCTTCGTTCTGAGTTGCTTTCTTTACGGTCAAGAATATGAATCGGCTTTTCAAAATAACTCAGAGTTTCATCAAGCTCTGCCTCGTCTGGCGGAAGGATATGAGATGCATCAGGAAGATATTTCCGCAATAAAGATACATGAAAGACATCATGTATTCCAGATATAGAAGGCGGTAAGGCGAGTCGATAAGCACGATCTCCTATCTTCTCGAGAATCTCATATGGATCAATGTATCGTGGAGACAACTTCTCTTTCTTGCCAAATTTGACAACACCTCTGAAAGGAGAACTCTTTAGAAATACTCTATCTCTTGCCTCAAATACTAGAGGTCGACGCCAAATATTCGCATATTTGGCATATCTATCTTGAGTTGTTCTCATTCTCTTCTGAATCAACTTCACTTTCTCGGTCATATCTCGGATCATGTCAGGTCCAATCTCAGGTACCTTAAAAATATCATCCCAATACAGAGGGGATCTGCACTTCTTACCGTACAATGCTTCAAATGGAGCCATCTCTATACTCGTCTGATAGCTGTTGTTGTACGAAAACTCACAAAGTGGCAAAGAATCTTGCCAACTAGTGCCAAAATCTAGCACTACGGTTCTCAGCATATCCTCCAATGTCTGGATAGTCCGCTCTGACTGTCCGTCAGTCTGTGGATGATATGAGGTACTCAGATGTAACTTCGTACCTAAAGCTTGCTGCAAACTATGCCAAAAGTGCGAAGTAAACCAAGGATCACAGCCTGAAACAATCGACTTTGGCACTCCATGTAATCTGACCACCTCTCTGACATAAATCTCTGCCATCTGGTCATGTCTGTACGTCATCTTGTACGGAATAAAACAGGCCGATTTGGTCAATCTGTCAATCACGAACCAAATCACATCACAACCTCGTGAGGAACGTGATAGCTTTGTCACGAAATCCATAGAAATGTGATCCCATTTCCATTCAGGAATAGACAAGCTATATAACAAAACTCCTGGTTTCTTTCTCTCTGCTTTCACCTGTTGGCAATTTAGACATTTTGATACAAACTCTGCAATATCTGCTTTCTTCTGTTTCCACCAAAACTGTCTTTTCAAATCATTATATATCTTTCTACCACCAGGATGAATACTGAATCGACTACTGTGCGTTTCTGACAAAATCCGTTGTTTCAAATCTGAAACATCTGGTACATCAAGACGATTATATACATACAGTACATCATCACGTACCTGATACTCTGATCGATGCCCTGCTCTGACCATAGATATCGAGTTCTAAACATTCTGATCAACTTTCAGAGCTTCTTTAATTCTCAAAATCAGCTCTGTTTCAACTTGAACAGTATAGAGTCTCAGCGTTCTACAATCTGTTTCAAATGCTAATCCAGACAAACAGCAATTTTCACTCAAATTTGAAACACCAATCGTCGATAAGGATAAAGAACATACCTCTAACGCCCCGAAAATTTGAAAGTCCACGCGAACCACATGCATATAAATTATTAAATTCTTTGTGTATTTCAATTAAATGATTTAATTGTATAAATTAATTATGTTGTGCATATTTACATGTTTAAAATATATTTTTCTACATGGTTGCATTAAAATGTATTTTTTTAAAGGTTATTCGAGTTGCGATCGAGGAACAGAGACCGATGGATGAAAAATAGAAAATGTTTTTTTATTGGTTAATTGTTTTTAATTATTCAAATTATGGGTAATGCTTTTTCTTATTTTTGAAAATATGGGGTTTTGAGGTGATTTTAAACGCCGGGACGTAAATTTTATCGGTGTTGGTTTTTAAACAAAAATACGAACTTTTTGGCAACCCGGCTAATAAATTCACAAATTTATTTAAAAAAAACTATTATAATATTTTAATTAATTCCTAATTAAGATTAATGGGCCTAAATTAAGAGCTTAATAGGCCTAAGCTTAACTAAGGATTTTATTAATATAATTTGTAAATCACCCACAAACCACACACAACCTACACGCCTCAAAATCAGAATTTTTCCCGCACCAAACTCCTCATCATACACGACACACACACATAAAAAACTAAAGGAGAAAGTTCAAAAGTTTGCTAGGAAAATTCAAGCCGTCGTCTCCTCGTCGCCGTTCTTCAATCGTCAACGGTTTTTCGTGCGTTAAATACGCAAAGGCACGCCATAATTCTCTTTTTACTCATCCATCACACCATAGTATTTATTTAATTGTGTTTAAAACGAAAAACAAGTTGCATCATGTAATATTTTCGGATTTTCATCATAAGTGATTTTTAAGGCTTGTGTTTTCATCAAAAAACTTGTTTATTGTGTTGTTAAAGGGGCTGCCATGATTAAGACTTGTTAGGGGCATGTTTTATACTTTTTAAAAGAGTCCTAGATTACCCACAACAGGCGGAACACTTAGGGATTAAAGCTGGAACCAAATTGATCATTATTGTAGCTTATGCAATCGGGTGAAGAAGAATTGATGCATGGCTTGGCCTTGGCTAAACCAGGGCTGGGCTAGGGACGTGCTTGGGTTAGGGGAAGAGTCCTAGGCACGCTAGGACTCAAACATGGGAAGGAGTCCTAGCTAGCTAGGACTCCAACCCGTGAGTGTAAAGGGGAAGGGGCGCAGGTTCAGAAGTTTATGCAAGATGAATGGCTCGGCCAGGGGGTCTGGGCTGGGCTAAGCTAGATCCGTTAGAGTCAAGAGAAGGTGGTCCAAGGTTATGAAGTGCTGGGCTTGGTGGTTGGGGGCCCTAGCAGCAAAACCGTGGGAAACATGACTTGAAGCAGCAAGATGGCGTGCAAGCTGCTTCTGGATTCAGAAGACTCATACGTGGGGTCCAGGGCTTGGGTTGGTCTGGGTATGGTCTGGGCATGGTCCAGGGAAGGTTAGGGTCGTGTTGACTCGGTGGTGGCTCGGCTGGGAGAGTCCTAGTTGGGTTAGGAGTCCTAGACATACAAGGAAGCACACTCACACACACATGCAGAAACATGGTCAAGTCCAGGAAGTTTTTATGTGGGCCAGGGCTGGTTATTTGGACTGGGCTTGTTCAGGAGGGTCCCTAGGTGGGTTGGCTAGGTTTTGTCTCAAGGTGGCTCGGGCGTGGCTCGAGTAAATTAGGAGATGGCTCGGTGTGTTCGATAAGGGGTCAATTTCGAAAATTAAAGGGCAAAATTTTAATCCATGTGTCCACGTGGTGGCTCATGACTGGAAATGGTAGAATAAATATTGAAAATGTTATGTTTAAAATTTGGGATCAAAATAACGAGTTTTGGATTTAATCGGGATTTAATCGCCGCACGAAACGCTAATTAACGAATTAATTGAATATCCTAGTTTTAAGCTTCATAAAATTATGAAAAAATATATTTAATCTTAAATAATTATTAAAAATCTAAGTTTTCAATTTTGGAGTTTTATATTAATGTTTGGTTTAATTCGGGATTAAAACGCATTAATACGTCACATTTAAAGATTTATTTTAAAGTCATCGAATTAAGCTAAATAAAAATATGTGAAAATTCATGTAGGCTTAAATAATTATTTGGGACATGTTATAATAAATAAAATTAAGAAAATTTCAAAAACGAGAAATTATACGTCCAGGGGTAAAACGATCTTTTTACACCTAGAAATTTGTAAACGTCATGGCAGTGTCCTGAATGCTGTTTTATGTGCTAATATGATTATTTTCAATGGTTATGGAATTTTTATATGTTAATATGTCAATTTTAAATGTTTATGAATTTTTAAGATGTTAATATGTTTAAATGTTTTATGATTTTATATGTTAAAACGTTTATTTTAAATGTTTATGATTTAAATAATTATTTTAAATGTTTATGATCTTAAAATTTTTATTTTGAAACATTTATGTCTTTTTATGATTTTTATACATTAAAACGTTTATTTTAAATGTTTACGGATTTTTAATCTGTTAAAAATGTTTATTTTAAAATGTTTATGGATATTTATGATTTGAATATGATAAATTATGATTTTTAAATCTTTATGAATTTTAAGGTTTAAATTGGACATTTAAAAGATATGTTGCATGCTTGGTTTCAAAATAAAAATGATATTATATGCATGTTTTATTAAGTGATGGTAACATGTTGAAGAACGTGAAGGGATTGTGACTACTACATGTTGAAAATATCGTGAGGGTTATGGTCCCAGTGGGAGCCCGACGATTGTGTTTCCTTAGATACGAATACGAATACGAATACGAATATGTTAATACGTTGGCCAAGGCTCAGTTGACGGGTGAGAGTGTCGCTGGTGTCCCCGCTGCCCAGTACTGTGGTTTTCTCTAGATGAATCCATCGCCCAATACGATCAAGAATATGAGTCACAATCACGATCTGAATTCAACATACACGAACATGAATATGAATACGAATATGATTATGTTGATATGAATATGGATATGAATATGAATATGTTTATGTTTATATGAAAATGTTTATGCATAAGATTATGAAAATGTTTTTATTTAAAAGTTTTATGCATCATGAAAATTTTTATGTTTATGCATCTTCATGAAAACGATATTTTAAGTACAAGTATTTTTCACTGTTATATGTTAACTGTATTACGTATTACTCGTTATCAAGAATATGACGTGTTGAGTCTTTAGACTCACTATATGTGATTGATGCAGGTGATATTGATTATGAATATGATAATGGAGGTCTTGATGGTTGACCTGACTGGACTGAAGGTGCACATAACCCGAGGACCGACGCTAGTTTTTCGTACTAGTTACTATTTATGATTTTAAGCTATGTTAAAGATATTTTTATGACTTTTATTTAAGTTACGAGAGATTTTTGAGAGGTTATAGTATGTGTGGGGACCCGAACTTAATTCAATTCTTAATCACTTTCTGGGAATAATTAATCAATTAAAATAAACAGGGTCTAAATTTTTTTTTTAAAATACGAGAGTACGCAGCATATGAAATAAGTCTTATCTCATTTACAAGATCACTATTCAGATCTAAGTACAAGTCCTGTACAACCATAAATCATAATAACTACTGTTTCTTCACTACATCTCAGGTGATATAACAGATATACTCCTAAGTCCGGATCTCCATGCTTACTGTCTTCTCTCATCCTCTTCTTGACCCTGATCCAGCCCCACATGTTGTCATGCACACATACAAAACAAGACAACAGCCGGATAACTCCGGTGAGAATAAATCCCAGTATAAACAATGTAAACATGCAATTATATAAAAACATATATAAACGCATAAATAAGATATCATTAACATGTAGCAACTCAACAAACATGAATGATATAAACACTGTAATTCGACATGTCGTATCAGACTCAACTCAACCAACGCGTCATCTCAGACTCGACTCAACTGAAGCGTCGTCTCAGACTCGACTCAATTCTAATCTAGGGATCCCAGTGTCTGAATAATGATAATTATACCGAATCTCAGTCGATAGGAATGAATCAATCCCTAAACGGCATCGATATAATTCATATATCCAGTGTCTGGGCGAATCGGCCGCAGAATTGACGAATCAGTCAAAGAATAGGAGAATCAGCCAATGACTAGACGAATCAGCCAGTAACTAGACGAATAAGCAAGAAACTAGGCGAATCAGCCAATGACTCAATACATACAATGTCTATGAATCAATAGACCATACAAATCAATCTCATCAATTACAAGTATCAATGCAATAAACTAAAGTATGTGATTTAGGGAGACTCGAGTCAAACCTCACTCGAGTTGTGCAATCTTAAATCAACATTAATTTATACCTTTCTTTCTGATACTCTGACTTTGTCGAAGTCTCGAACTCAAAGCCTGTCAATACTCAATCTGACAATAACGATATCGAGGGTACGATATCAATACACCACTCAATCAATACTGGATATAATCAGAATTCAATCAAATTCTGTTTCAACAACATAGCATCATAATTTCAATATATCCAGCACTACCATATCAGTCAGATATCAATCTCAATACCTCATAAATCGATAATACTTCAATCCTGATATCAATTTTTACTCAACTCAACTCTAAAAATCATAACAATTTCATATGGTATCTGTTTCTCAATCCAGTTTCAATTATACGATGTCTAACATACCAAGAACATCATATATGAATCATATCAGATTCTGACAACACCATAATTTCAAAATATATCAAAACGTAGCAAAACTTACGTCCTGTTGTAGTCTACGTCGATAGAAACACAGTACCGAAGTCGGATTCAAAATCTGACGGACGGATTGAAATATAAAGGCGTAAGGATTTTCAACCCTTTTTCAGAAAACTTTTCTCAATTTTCTTCTCGTTTCTTTGCTTCTGAAGAATATAGTATTCGTGTATATATATATATATATATACATCCACGTACATGCAAGAGGACGAGTGGCTCAATGTGCATTCTGCACGTCTCGCGCATATGCGCGACTAATATCGGCGCATATGCGCGAGACCTACTGGTCTCGTGGATAAGCTTCTCGGCAGCTCGCTGATAAGTGGAATTTATTGTACTTTTATTACTAGTTTTTAACTTGTAATTTTGTGATTTTTGAGCAGGTTTTATGTGATTTGTTGTTGTAGTTTGGAAGCTTAGAATGAGAGTTTGGAGTAGTAAAGTGTTGAATTGGAAAGTGCAAAAGATAAAAAATGGCCGAAGGTCCAGCGCACCCGCAGTCTACATTGCAGTGCACCCGCGGTTATGAAGATCAATTTTAGAAATTTTCACCGAAACAACACCGCACCCGCGGTCCTTCGCAAAACAGGGTCCGAAAAATCTGTAACTTTGTGGACTTCGAATAAAAGTCTATGAAAATGGTGTGCTGTGCGTGGGGAAGCTTGTCTGGACTATTACCAACTAGGGTATTGGAGAGCTAAGGAAGGAGTGGAGGCTGCTGAAGAAAGATTGAAGATCAAGTTCATCAAGTTCTTGAGAATTCTTTTGCACAAATCCGGGGACGAAATCAGCACTCCAACATCTTGTTCTAAGTCTTCTTTCTTTTATTTTTCATTTGATATGTCTTGTTTTAAAACCATGTTTTGTTGTGTTGTTTTTATTATTATGAACTAATTTTTATTTCTAGAGGAATGATGGAACAAAACTAGAAACCATGTGTTGGGATTTATGAATTATGCTATATAAGTTTTCCTTATTGTTCATTTGTATTTTTCCAATCTTAATGCTTTCATTTTACTGGCCATATATTGAATGATTCTTATGTTTATAATTTATCACTTGAAAAAGGGAATTTATAAACAAGTAAGGGAAAAATACATCGATGGTATTTATATAGTTCGGGAGGACATATATTGCTATTGAAGCCATTAAAAGAAGTTATTGCTTATTGTGTTATTTAATTATAGATTGTTGACGGGGACGTTACAATCCTTTGTTAGATAATTAGTATCTACTTAGCACTCGGGAGAGGGAGTAGATAATTATAGAATTCTTGGCTAATGAATAAGGACATTTATAATATAGCTACACAAAATAACACATGGTGGATAGTTGCTTGAAATCGGACCCCTAGATCTTTTATTCCATTGTTGTTTACTACTATTTTGTACTATAATTAAACTTATTTCCAATCTAGTTATTGGTGCAAACAAATCTGTCAATTGATTATTCTAAATAAAGTCGAGACTATTTCAATTACAAGCACTAATATAAGTTTAGAAATACATTCCTCGTGGGATCGACACTTGTACTCAAAATTACATTTTACTATAACTTGACGTCGTGCACTTGCGAGCAATCAAGAAAACACGCACCAAGTTTTTGGCGCCGTTGCCGGGAAGTGTTTATTATAAATTTATATTAATATTGTTACCAATTAGTATAGATTTTAATTTAGAGGTGTTTTTGCTGTTTTACATTAAACATTGATTTGTTTCTTATCTTTGTTTAACAGTGCATGCGAAGATCGCAAAATCTTGACTTGCTTATCTTTGATCCTGAGATCGAAAGAACCGTAAGAAGATTAAGAAAGGCAAGAAGAGAAGAGATTCAAGCAATGGCTGACAACAGAGATAATGAAAATCCACCCCCTGGGATACCCATCAGAGATCATTTTAGGCCGGTACTGAATGCTCATTACTCGGGCATAGCACGAGGGACTATCAATGCAAACAACTTTGAGCTCAAACCCGCATTGATAAACATGGTTCAACAGAACCAGTTTGGGTGAGCCGCTACTGCAGATCCACATCTACATCTCAGAACATTCCTTGAAATCACTGACACGGTAAAAATAAATGGTGTTTCTGATGATATAATTCGATTGCGCTTGTTTCCTTTTTCTCTTAGGGATCAAGCAAGAGGATGGCTCCAATCGCTTCCTCTGGGGAGTATCACTACATGGCAGGAATTAGCAACCAAGTTTCTTGCTAAATATTTTCCACCTGCGAAGTCTGCACAGTTGAAAATTGAGATAAGTACTTTTAGGCAGACTGACTTTGAGCAATTATATGAGGCATGGAAACGGTATAAGGAGTTGTTGAGGAGGTGTCCAAACCATGGTTTTGAATATTGGGTACAGATTGAATTTTTTTATAATGGTTTGAATAAACAAACAATAGGCACTATGGATGCAGCAGCCGAAGGCACGATATTTGCAAAATCACCTGATCAAGCATATGATTTGCTTGAACAGATGACCATTAACAGTTATCAATGGCCGTCTGAGAGGTCAGGAGTAAAGAAGCAAGCTGGAATTTATGCCATAGATCCTATTACATCACTCACCGCTCAAGTTTTAGCTTTAACAACTCAAATTGCAGCTATGAATAAGGCTAGTAAATCAGAGGTTGAAAATGCATCGGTTGTTACTAAAGAACCACATATTCCTGATAAGGCTCATTATATCAACAATAGGAATTTTGGTGGCTACGGAGGATATCGAGGTAACCCTCCCCCTAACACTTATCATCCCGGTTTGAGAAATCATGAGAATTTTTCATATGCTAATAATAAGAATGTGTTGAATCCTCCACCGGGGTTCAATACATCAAAGGGGGAAGGAAAACCTTCACTTCAGGATCTAGTTGAGACATTTGTTTCTGAATCTAGTAAAAGGATGGCTAGGACTGAATCTTGTCTTGATGGCATGGAAACTCACATGGGAAATATGGGTGCCACAATGAAATCATTGGAGACACAGATTGGAAAATTGGCTAATGCATTGAGAGATCAAAATAAAGGTCAATTCCCAAGTAATACTGAAGTGAATCCAAAGGAGCAATGCAAAGCTGTAACTTTGAGAAGTGGAAGAGAACTAGAGGTTAAAAATTCCAAAGAGAAGGAGGAAAATGAGATGACAGTTGAAGAAGTTGAAACTGAGGGATCCAAAGCTGAGGTTGAAGTTGAACAACCTCCAGTATTTAAGCCGACTCTTCCATATCCGCAGAGGTTCAAAAAGAAGAAATTGGATGATCAATTTGCAAACTTTTTGGAGATTTTCAAGAAGATTCACATTAACATTCCATTTGCTGATGCTTTAGAGCAAATGCCAAACTATGAAAAGTTCATCAAAGATGTGATGTCAAAGAAGAGGAAGTTGCATGAGTTCGAGACAGTAAAGTTGACCGAATAGTGTAGCGCCATACTCCAAAGGAAACTACCACAGAAACTCAAAGATCCAGGGAGTTTTACTATTCCTTGTGTTATTGGTGGTTCTAGAATAAATAAAGCTTTATGTGATTTAGGTGCCAGTATTAATTTAATGTCTTTTTCTATTTACAGGACTTTGGAGCTTGGCGAGGTGAAGCCTAGCAGTATTACCCTGCAGCTAGCGGACAGATCACTTACATATCCACGGGGGATAGTGGAGGATGTTCTGGTAAAGGTAGACAAATTTATATTTCCTGCTGATTTTGTCATTCTGGATATGGAAGAAGATCAGGAGACTCCGCTTATCTTTGGAAGGCCATTCTTGGCCACCGAAAAAGCTTTGATTGATGTGCACAAGGGCGAGCTCACATTGAGAGTAGGTGGAGAAGAAGTCATGTTCAACATCTACAACACAATCAAAGAACCAAATGAGGTAAGTACTTGTAATAGTATTGATGTAATTGATTCATGTTTATCTCATGTTGGTGCATGTAGGATGACGAAAGATTCCTTAGAGAGATGTTTGTTGGAATCGGCGTCTACACTGGATGAAGATGATTGGGATGTGCAAGAGGAGTTACTTGCTCTCAATACACTGCCTAAAGAAAAGAGTGATGTGCATCATGTAGAGGTACTTGAAGATGCAAGTAAAGAGGTACCAAAAGCATCCCCTGAATTGAAGGAACTGCCAAGCCACCTTTGTTATGCATTTTTAGGTGAAAATTCGACATATCCGGTAATCATCTCTTCCTTTCTTACTTGTACTGAAAAAGAGAAATTGTTGAGAGTGTTGAGGAAATTTAAATATGCTTTGGGATGGACAATTGCTGATATAAAGAGGATTAGCCCTACTGTTTGTATGCATAAAATCTTGATGCAGGAGTCATATTCACCCTATGTTGATCATCAGAGAAGGCTTAATCCAGCAATGAAAGAGGTTGTGAGGGCTGAGGTATTAAAATTGTTAAATGCTGGTGTTATTTATGCTATATCTGATAGCTCGTAGGTTTCACCAGTACAAGTAGTGCCTAAGAAGGGGGGAATAACTGTAGTGAGAAATGAGAATAATGAATTGATTTCAACTCGTCCAGTGACTGGTTGGCGAGTATGCATAGACTACAGGAAATTGAATGATGCGACTAGGAAAGATCACTTCCCTCTTCCCTTATTGACCAGATGCTTGATAGAGTAGGTGGTTATGATTATTATTGCTTTCTATATGGTTATTCAGGTTACAATCAGATTGTCATAGCACCGGAGGATCAGGAGAAGACTACCTTCACTTGCCCCTACGGTACATTTGCTTTCAGGAGAATGCCATTTGGTCTGTGCAATGCACCTGCTACTTTTCAGAGGTATATGATGGCCATATTTTCTGACATGGTCGAGGAAATAATGGAAGTTTTTATGGATGATATCTCTGTGTTTGGTTCATCTTTTGATCACTGTTTGCAAAATCTAATGCTTGTTTTGCAGAGATGTCAGGCGAAGAATTTAGTTTTGAATTGGAAAAAATGTCACTTCATGGTTCCAGAAGGTATTGTGCTTGGGCATAAAATTTCGGCTAAAGGAATAGAAGTTGACAGAGCCAAAGTTGTGGCAATTGAAAATCTCCTACCACCGAAGAATGTGAAAGGGATCAGAAGTTTCTTGGGACATGCCGGGTTCTATCGTCGTTATATCAAAGATTTCTCTAAAATTACTAGACCATTTAGTAATTTGTTAGAGAAAGATTCGACATTTATTTGCAGGCGTTTAACAGGATCAAGAAAGCACTGATTTCTGCTCCCATTATGATAGTGCCTGATTGGAAAGAGCCCTTTGAGCTCATGTGCGATGCTAGCGACTATGCTGTGGGAGCAGCATTGGAACAGAGGCGAGACAAAATGTTCAAGGCTATATACTATGCAAGTCGTACACTTAATGCAGCCCAACAGAACTATACAACTACTGAGAAAGAGATGCTTGCAGTGGTGTTTGCATTTGACAAGTTCAGAACATATCTCATTGGCACCAAGGTAACTGTTTTCACCGACCATGCAGCTCTTCGCTACTTGTTTGCCAAAAAGGATGCCAAGCCCAGGTTGATACGATGGATACTCCTACTTCAAGAATTTGACTTTGAAGTAAAAGACAAGAAAGGTTGTGAAAACCAGGTGGCAGATTCACTTGTCACGACTAGAGCTGGAAGAAAGAACTGAAGGTAGAGTTATCAATGAGTCGTTCCCAGACGAACAACTGTTTGAGGTAAATTCTAAACTCCCTTGGTTAGCTAACTTCTTGTCTTGTGGTACTCTTCCTCCAGATCTGAATCACCATCAGAAAAAGAAGTTCTTCCATGATATCAAAATTTTCTTCTGGGATGATCCTTGTGTGTATAAGAGATGAGCTGACCAAGTGATTAGGAGATGTGTTGATGGCGATGATGCAAACAAAATTCTGGAACAATGTCATTCATCACCTTATGGTGGACATTTTGGAGCAAAACGAACAGCAGCTAAGGTATTGCAATCAGGTTTTTTCTGGCCTACTTTGTTTAAGGATAGCTATACCTTAGTAAAGTCATGTGATAGATGCCAGAGGTTAGGAAACATATCTAGGCGTCATGAATTACCACTGACAAATGTTTTGGATGTGGAACTTTTTGATGTTTGGGGCATAGATTTCATGGGACCCTTCCTCCCTTCTTTTGGTAATTCTTATATTTTATTAGCTGTTGATTATGTGTCGAAATGGGTGGAAGCAATCGCCACCAATACTAATGACTCTCATGTTGTAGCGAAATTTGTGCATAAGAACATCTTCACCAGGTTTGGAACACCGAGAGCCATCATAAGTGACGAAGGTACGCATTTTTGCAATATAATTTTCAACTCACTGTTGGCTAAATACAATGTGAAGCACAAAGTGGCACTAGCTTATCATCCTCAGTCGAATGGACAAGCTGAAGTATCAAACCGGGAAATTAAGCAAATACTGGAAAAGACTGTCAATACCAACTGGAGAGATTGGGCTATGAAGTTGGATGATGCGTTATGGGCTTATCGGACTGCATTCAAGACGCCTATTGGGATGTCTCCCTATAGGCTAGTGTTTGGGAAAGCATGTCATCTACCATTGGAGTTGGAGCATAGAGCATTTTGGGCTGTGAAGAAATAAAATTTTGATTTGAAAGCTTCTGGTTACGTTAGAAAACTGCAGTTGAGCGAGATGGATGAATTCCGAAACGACGCATATGAGAATGCCAAGATCTACAAAGAGCAAATTAAGAAGTGGCATGACAAAATCATTGTAAGAAGGGTGCTCAAACCAGGACAACAAGTACTACTGTTCAACTCTCGTCTGAAGTTGTTCCCTGCTAAGCTAAAGTCGCGTTGGTAAGGGCCGTTTGTTGTGGAAACTGTGTCACCTTATGGGGCTATCGAGTTAAAGTGCAGTGATGGGAGAACCTTCAAGGTCAATGGACAGCGGGTTAAGCCGTACTATTGGACTGAAGTAAGGAATATCGACAATGTCAAGCTGAGCGAACCAACCTAATCAGACTAGTGAAAGTCGGGCTGAAGACGTTAAAGCAAGCGTTTATTGGGAGGCAACCCAAATTTTTGTTTCTCTTTTGCATTTTGTTTTCGGTTTTGCTTTTATTTTTGTATCATGATTATTTTTGGTTGTGTACTTTTAGTATAGTGTGTGCTTATATCTTCCCAAATCTAATGAATCTCAATTATTTTCTTTTCAGGACTAAAAATTGGAGAAGAAAAAAAATTTCCCGAAGGAAAACCGCATCCGCGGTATAGTTTGAAGCGCCCCCGCGGTAGCTTTGTAACAAAAAAATAAAATTTACCGAAGGTACACCGCACCCGCGGTACATGTTGCACCGCACCCGCGGTCAAGGAAGAAAAATTTTCAAGAAATTGCCGAGACAAGACTGCACCCGCAATCTGTATTGGAGTGCACCCGCGCTACATTTTTCGAAGCTATACCGCACCCGCGGTCCCTTGCACACAGCACCCGCAGTCTATGAATTAACATTTTGAAAAGAATTTCCGAGACCATACCGCACCTGCGGTCTTTGATCTACCGCACTCGTGGTCCTGGAATATTGAGTATCAAAAATAATTCGAAGCCATACCGCACCCGCGGTCCTTCTTGCACCGCACCCGCGGTCGATGATTTTAAAAACTGAATCGGGCAGAATTTAGACATAAACGAAGAACACATCTCAAATTTTCCTCCTCCACTTCGAAAAAACTCCACTCAAAATACATTCCACACTCACATTTTGATCTTTCAAGCACAAAAATACACTCCACACCTACATAACTTCACAAATTCCACTCAAATTTCCATCTACATTTCATACAATCAACACTAAACCTAGGGTTTCAAAGGAGCTCAAAAATTTCTTCAAGAATTGAATGGAGCTTTGATTTTGTTCTTCAAGAAACATTTCAACACACTCAAGGTGAGTAAATCCATTGTATATTTGTTGAAAATTTGAAATTTTGGTGCTCTTGGATATGGAAGATAATTAAATTTTTGTGGAGTATATTTGTAACATTGTTATTTGGATTGGTGTGTATAATTGTTGAGGTGTGGATATTGTGAGTATTAAGTTTGGGGGAGTGCAAGAATCATTAAATTTTGTGAATTGGATTGAGGAGAAGTTGGTGATTGAAAGGTGTTCGATAAAATGCCTCCAAGAAAAAAACAATTCAAGGGTGCATCATCTGCAAATTTTGAAGCAAACAGGTTTTGGGAAGAGAATGCGGAGGAAAACTATGGAAAAATTTTGAACAAGAGCATTATAAAAGAAAGGGGATTTGATCTTAGTTTCCCTCGAACTGAAATTGGATTAATGCTTACTGCTCGGCATTGGGAGGAGTTTGGCAGGCAGCCACAAGATGCTGTCATTTCGTTGGTGAGAGAATTTTATGCTAACCTCAAGGTTAGGCATGATCAATTGAAGGTGTTGGTGCGAGGAAAAATGGTAGCCTTTGATGCACATACGATCAATACCTTATATGGTATCCCTCATGTAATGCACGATGAATATGAAGAATACAGGACTGAGCATGTTGATTATAATAATATTCTTCAAACAATTTGCATAAAGAGAGCGGAGTGGAGAATGAGGGATGATGTGCATGTCAGCCTAGCCAAATCTGATCTGAAAAGAGTTGCCAAAGATTGGTATTCCTTTATTTTTGCTAGGATTAAGCCTACCGAGCATACCACCACAGTCATCAAGGAGAGGGCTATTCTTACTTTTTGCATTATGACGGGGAAGACAATTGATTTAGGTCAATTGCTTCAGAGTTCGATGCTTGATTATGCAAGAGGTAACTCTCCTAGTGGACTCTTCCACCCTTCTCTTATCAGTGCATTATGCCAGAATGCGGGAGTGACTTGGGCAGTGAATGAAGAATTGTTAAAGCCGAAAAATCCCATTGTGGTAGTTCAAACACATAGGGTAGTGAGAGGTGAACAAGCGGCGGCACGTCGAGCTGAAAGGGAATTTAACAGACGAGCTGCAAAGAGACGTGCCCAGGCTCAAGCTCAAGAACCACAACCACAACCGCAACAACGAAATAGGAGAGATAGGTTGACCATTTTGGAAGAAGAAATGCGAAATCAACGCCAAAACATGGATGAGTTTCGGTTTAGGACCGATACATTTATGGGATATATGATGGATTTTACATCTGTCTTGACTCAGAAATTTCCATCGGCTTCAACCTCTGGCATTCCATTTCCACCTCCTCCACAGTGGCCACCAATATACCACCCGCCGGAGTTCCATCCACCCCATGATGACGCAGATGATGAGGATTGCGATGACCACTGACGGTCGTTGCCCGAGGTATGTGTATTCCTCTAATTTTCATGCTTATTTACATCGAGTACGATGCACATGTTTTAGTTTGGGGGAGATGTTGTTTATTTATTTATTTTATTTTATTTTATTTTGTGTGTTTATTTATTTATTTAGTGTAATTTGAGTGTTTTAATTACTTTTGAGTTTTTTTTTTTGTTTGCTTGTGTGTTTATAGTGTTTTAGTCATGAAATATTTTTTTTTTATATATGGCCAATGATGAAAAAAATGTTGCAATAAGAAGAAAAGTCATGCATTACATTCATGTTAATCGATCAATTTGAAAAATTTAGAGAACAATCATGAGATTTGGTAAGTTTGAGACTTATAGTTTCTATACAACTCTGTGATTTTCATTTGACATCGAAATAAATTTTTGCAAACACATATATGATTGAGGCAATCTTTGACTTTATTTGGGCCTATTTATATTGTTCATAAATATTCATTTGAAGCCCTCTTGAGCCTATATGAGAAAAGAATTGTGTTCTTGAAATTTCTTGGAAGCCAAGCACTTTTATTTTGAATATATATGTATTTGGTTAATGCATTGAGACAACATTTTTCACGATGATTAGATTCTACTTTGCGTTGGTGAATTGAGATTTTTTCTAGAACTATCCAAACATCACTCGAGGCGAAATACGGACAAATTATGATTTAGGAATGATTTAGGTGATTTTTGGATAGATTGAGCCGTTCAAGCCACCAAATAAAATTAATTTATCATTTGTCACCTCTTTAAGCTTATATGAATTTGAATGACACACGTAAATATGTGTAAAAGACCCCATTCGAATATTCTTTCAATTATCCCACATTTACCAATCTTTTGAATATCTTATACAATTATTTCCTACCTTCTCAAGGGAGTAAGAATTCAAAAGATTAAAGAAAGTGATATTCTCCTACAAAAGAAAAGAAAAGAAAAGAAAAATTGATGAATGATGTGTGATTGAAGAAGTTGGAGAAAAAGGGGAGAAAAAGAGATGAAATGAATAAAAAATGGAGATAAAAGAAAAAGTGGAGTTTGCAAAAGAGATAAAATTCAACTTACTCCCTTATTTGAACACCTAATTTTTATTTGTAGCCATGAGCCAAGGCCTAACATTACAACCATTGAAAATCCTATTAACCTAGTCATAGTTGTCCAATATACTAGTGGAGAGTGATTGGGAGGATCTAGTTTATGGACAATCGATAAACACTTTCATTGAGTACGAATCTTGATCAATTTTACACACACCTCATTGCATCAAATATTTATTGGGTATTCCTTTCTTGAATGAATATTTCTTTGAACCCAATTTTTAACCGGAAAAGACCTCTTGATTTGTGTTTGTAAAAATTGAAATCGATTGAGAATGTTTTGAAACATGAGTTGAAGAGATTAGAAGTTAAGAAAATTAACCGATTGCATGATTATATCCGGATGAAAAATTGGTTGAATTGATTTGAACTGTGAATGTATGAAGAGTTAGTTAAAATATCTTGAGGCCAATTTCTTTAAAGTATTTCATGACTAGATTGTTTATGTTGTTTTGTTTTGCTAGGGACTAGCAAAATCTTAAGTTTGGGGGAGTTTGATAAGTGCAATTTATTGTACTTTTATTACTTGTTTTTAACTAGGAATTTTGTGATTTTTGAGAAGGTTTTATGTGATTTGTTGTTGTTTTTGTTGTTGTAGTTTGGAAGCTTAGAAAGAGAGTTTGGAGTAGTAAAGTGATGAATTGGAAAGTGCAAAAGATAAAAAATGGCCAAAGCTCCAGCGCACTCGCGGTCTACATTGCAGCGCACCCGCGGTTATGAAGATCAATTTCAGAAATTTCTACCGAAAGCACACCACACCCGCGGTAACATTTCAAGCGCACCCGCGGTCTTCATAGTTCGAAAATGAAAGTTTCCCCGAAACAACACCGCACCCGCAGTATGTGTTGTAGCGCAATCGCGGTCCTTCGCAAAACAGAGTCCGAAAAATCTGTAACTTTGTGGACTTCGAATAAAAGTCTATGAAAATGGTGTGCTGCGTGGGGAAGCTTGTCTGGACTATAAAAAGGAATCTTTTACTTACCATCTAGGGTATTGGAGAGCTAAGGAATGAGTGGAGGCTGCTGAAGAAAGATTGAAGATCAAGTTCATCAAGTTCTTGAGAATTCTTTTGCACAAATCCGGGGACGGAATCAGCACTCCAACATCTTGTTCTAAGTCTTCTTTCTTTTATTTTTCATTTGATATGTCTTGTTTTAAAACCATGTTTTGTTGTGTTGTTTTTATTATTATGAACTAATTTTTATTTATAGAGGAATGATGGAACAAAACTAGAAACCATGTGTTGGGATTTATGAATTATGCTATATAAGTTTTCCTTATTGTTCATTTGTATTTTTCCAATCTTAATGCTTTCATTTTACTGGCCATATCTTGAATGATTCTTATGTTTATAATTTATCACTTGGGAAAGGGAATTTATAAACAAGAAAGGGAAAAATACATCGATGGTATTTATATAGTTCGGGAGGACATATATTGCTATTGAAGCCATTAAAAGAAGTTATTGCTTATTGTGTTATTTAATTATAGATTGTTGACGGGGACGTTACAATCCTTTGTTAGATAATTAGTATCTACTTAGCACTCGGGAGAGGGAGTAGATAATTATAAAATTCTTGGCTAATGAATAAGGACATTTATAATATAGCTACACAAAATAACACATGGTGGATAGTTGCGTGAAATCGGACCTCTAGATCTTTTATTCCATTGTTGTTTACTATTATTTGGTACTATAATTAAACTTATTTCCAATCTAGTTATTGGTGCAAACAAATCTGTCAATTGATTATTCTAAATAAAGTCGAGACTATTTCAATTACAAGCACTAATATAAGTTTAGAAATACATTCCTCGTGGGATCGACACTTGTACTCAAAATTACATTTTACTATAACTTGACAACGTGCACTTGCGAGCAATCAAGAAAACACGCACCAAGTTTTTGGCGCCGTTGCCGGGAAGTGTTTATTATAAATTTATATTAGTATTGTTACCAATTAGTCTAGATTTTAATTTAGAGGTGTTTTTGCTGTTTTACATTAAACATTGATTTGTTTCTTATCTTTGTTTAACAGTGCATGCGAAGATCGCAAAATCTTGACTTGCTTATCTTTGATCCTGAGATCGAAAGAACCGTAAGAAGATTAAGAAAGGCAAGAAGAGAAGAGATTCAAGCAATGGCTGACAACAGAGATAATGAAAATCCACCCCCTGCGATACCCATCAGAGATCATTTTAGGCCGGTACTGAATGCTCATTACTCGGGCATAGCACGAGGGACTATCAATGCAAACAACTTTGAGCTCAAACCCGCATTGATAAACATGGTTCAACAGAACCAGTTTGGGGGAGCCGCTACTGCAGATCCTCATCTACATCTCAGAACATTCCTTGAAATCACTGACACGATAAAAATAACTGGTGTTTCTGATGATATAATTCGATTGCGCTTGTTTCCTTTTTCTCTTAGGGATCAAGCAAGAGGATGGCTCCAATCGCTTCCTCTGGGGAGTATCACTACATGGCAGGAATTAGCAACCAAGTTTCTTGCTAAATATTTTCCACCTGCGAAGTCTGCACAGTTGAAAATTGAGATAAGTACTTTTAGGCAGACTGACTTTGAGCAATTATATGAGGCATGGGAACGGTATAAAGAGTTGTTGAGGAGGTGTCCAAACCATGGTTTTGAATATTGGGTACAGATTGAATTGTTTTATAATGGTTTGAATGGACAAACAAGAGGCACTATGGATGCAGCAGCTGAAGGCACGATATTTGCAAAATCACCTGATCAAGCATATGATTTGCTTGAACAGATGACCATTAACAGTTATCAGTGGCCGTCTGAGAGGTCAGGAGTAAAGAAGCAAGCTGGAATTTATGCCATAGATCCTATTACATCACTCACCGCTCAAGTTTTAGCTTTAACAACTCAAATTGCAGCTATGAATAAGGCTAGTAAATCAGAGGTTGAAAATGCATCGGTTGTTACTAAAGAACCACATATTCCTGATGAGGCTCATTATATCAACAATAGGAATTTTGGTGGCTACGGAGGATATCGAGGTAACCCTCCCCCTAACACTTATCATCCTGGCTTGAGAAATCATGAGAAGTTTTCATATGCTAATAATAAGAATGTGTTGAATCCTCCACCGGGGTTCAATACATCAAAGGGGGAAGGAAAACCTTCGCTTCAGGATCTAGTTGGGACATTTGTTGCTGAATCTAGTAAAAGGATGGCTAGGACTGAATCTTGTCTTGATGGCATGGAAACTCACATGGGAAATATGGGTGCCACAATGAAATCATTGGAGACAAATATTGGACAATTGGCTAATGCATTGAGAGATCAAAATAAAGGTCAATTCCCAAGTAATACTGAAGTGAATCCAAAGGAGCAATGCAAAGCTGTAACTTTGAGAAGTGGAAGAGAACTAGAGGTTAAAAATTCCAAAGAGAATGAGGAAAATGAGATGACAGTTGAAGAAGTTGAAACTGAGGGATCCAAAGCTGAGGCTGAAGTTGAACAACCTCCAGTATTTAAGCCGACTCTTCCATATCCGCAGAGGTTCAAAAAGAAGAAATTGGATGATCAATTTGCAAAATTTTTGGAGATTTTCAAAAAGATTCACATCAACATTCCATTTGCTGATGCTTTAGAGCAAATGCCAAACTATGAAAAGTTCATCAAAGATGTGATGTCAAAGAAGAGGAAGTTGCATGAGTTCGAGACAGTAAAGTTGACCGAAGAGTGTAGCGCCATACTCCAAAGGAAACTACCACAGAAACTCAAAGATCCAGGGAGTTTTACTATTCCTTGTGTTATTGGTGGTTCTAGAATAAATAAAGATTTATGTGATTTAGGTGCCAGTATTAATTTAATGTCTTTTTCTATTTACAGGACTTTGGAGCTTGGCGAGGTGAAGCCTAGCAGTATTACCCTGCAGCTGGCGGACAGATCACTTACATATCCACGGGGGATAGTGGAGGATGTTCTGGTAAAGGTAGACAAATTTATATTTCCTGCTGATTTTGTCATTCTGGATATGGAAGAAGATCAGGAGACTCCGCTTATCTTTGGAAGGCCATTCTTGGCCACCGAAAAAGCTTTGATTGATGTGCACAAGGGCGAGCTCACATTGAGAGTAGGTGGAGAAGAAGTCATGTTCAACATCTACAACACAATCAAAGAACCAAATGAGGTAAGTACTTGTAATAGTATTGATGTAATTGATTCATGTTTATCTCATGTTGGTGCAGGTAGGATGACGAAAGATTCCTTAGAGAGATGTTTGTTGGAATCGGCGTCTACACTGGATGAAGATGATTGGGATGTGCAAGAGGAGTTAACTTGCTCTCAATACACTGCCTAAAGAAAAGAGTGATGTGCATCATGTAGAGGTACTTGAAGATGCAAGTAAAGAGGTACAAAAAGCATCCTCTGAATTGAAGGAACTGCCAAGCCACCTTTGTTATGCATTTTTAGGTGAAAATTCGACATATCCGGTAATCATCTCTTCCTTTCTTACTTGTACTGAAAAAGAGAAATTGTTGAGAGTGTTGAGGAAATTTAAATCTGCTTTGGGATGTACAATTTCTGATATAAATGGGATTAGCCCTACTGTTTGTATGCATAAAATCTTGATGCAGGAGTCATATTCACCCTATGTTGATCATCAGAGAAGGCTTAATCCAGCAATGAAAGAGGTTGTGAGGGCTGAGGTATTAAAATTGTTAAATGCTGGTGTTATTTATGCTATATCTGATAGCTCGTAGGTTTCACCAGTACAAGTAGTGCCTAAGAAGGGGGGAATAACTGTTGAGAAATGAGAATAATGAATTGATTTCAACTCGTCCAGTGACTGGTTGGCGAGTATGCATAGACTACAGGAAATTGAATGATGCGACTAGGAAAGATCACTTCCCTCTTCCCTTTATTGACCAGATGCTTGATAGAGTAGGTGGTTATGATTATTATTGCTTTCTAGATGGTTATTCAGGTTACAATCAAATTGTCATAGCAACGGAGGATCAGGAGAAGACTACCTTCACTTGCCCCTACGGTACATTTGCTTTCAGGAGAATGCCATTTGGTCTGTGCAATGCACCTGCTACTTTTCAGAGGTATATGATGGCCATATTTTCTGACATGGTCGAGGAAATAATGGAAGTTTTTATGGATGATATCTCTGTGTTTGGTTCATCTTTTGATCACTGTTTGCAAAATATAATGCTTGTTTTGCAGAGATGTCAGGCGAAGAATTTAGTTTTGAATTGGGAAAAATGTCACTTTATGGTTCCAGAAGGTATTGTGCTTGGGCATAAAATTTCGGCTAAAGGAATTGAAGTTGACAGAGCCAAAGTTGTGGCAATTGAAAATCTCCCACCACCGAAGAATGTGAAAGGGATCAGAAGTTTCTTGGGACATGCCGGGTTCTATCGTCGTTATATCAAAGATTTCTCTAAAATTACTAGACCATTTAGTAATTTGTTAGAGAAAGATTCGACATTTATTTGCAGGCGTTTAACAGGATCAAGAAAGCACTGATTTCTGCTCCCATTATGATAGTGCCTGATTGGAAAGAGCCCTTTGAGCTCATGTGCGATGCTAGCGACTATGCTGTGGGAGCAGCATTGGAACAGAGGCGAGACAAAATGTTCAAGGCTATATACTATGCAAGTCGTACACTTAATGCAGCCCAACAGAACTATACAACTACTGAGAAAGAGATGCTTGCAGTGGTGTTTGAATTTGACAAGTTCAGAATATATCTCATTGGCACCAAGGTAACTGTTTTCACCGACCATGCAGCTCTTCGCTACTTGTTTGCCAAAAAGGATGCCAAGCCCAGGTTGATACGATGGATACTCCTACTTCAAGAATTTGACTTTGAAGTAAAAGACAAGAAAGGTTGTGAAAACCAGGTGGCAGATCACTTGTCACGACTAGAGCTGGAAGAAAGAACTGAAGGTGGAGTTATCAATGAGTCGTTCCCAGACGAACAACTGTTTGAGGTAAATTCTAAACTCCCTTGGTTAGCTAACTTCTTGTCTTGTGGTACTCTTCCTCCAGATCTGAATTACCATCAGAAAAAGAAGTTCTTCCATGATATCAAAATTTTCTTCTGGGATGATCCTTGTGTGTATAAGAGATGTGCTGACCAAGTGATTAGGAGATGTGTTGATGGCGATGATGCAAACAAAATTCTGGAACAATGTCATTCATCACCTTATGGTGGACATTTTCGAGCAAAACGAACAGCAGCTAAGGTATTGCAATCAGGTTTTTTCTGGCCTACTTTGTTTAAGGATAGCTATACCTTAGTAAAGTCATGTGATAGATGCCAGAGGTTAGGAAACATATCTAGGCGTCATGAATTACCACTGACAAATGTTTTGGATGTGGAACTTTTTGATGTTTGGGGCATAGATTTCATGGGGACCCTTCCCCCCTTCTTTTGGTAATTCTTATATTTTATTAGTTGTTGATTATGTGTCGAAATGGGTGGAAGCAATCGCCATCAATACTAATGACTCTCATGTTGTAGCGAAATTTGTGCATAAGAACATCTTCACCAGGTTTGGAACACTGAGAGCCATCATAAGTGACGAAGGTACGCATTTTTGCAATATAATTTTCAACTCACTGTTGGCTAAATACAATGTGAAGCACAAAGTGGCACTAGCATATCATCCTCAGTCGAATGGACAAGCTGAAGTATCAAACCGAGAAATTAAGCAAATACTGGAAAAGACTGTCAATACCAACTGGAGAGATTGGGCTATGAAGTTGGATGAAGCGTTATGGGCTTATCGGACTGCATTCAAGACGCATATTGGGATGTATCCCTATAGGCTAGTGTTTGGGAAAGCATGTCATCTACCATTGGAGTTGGAGCATAGAGCATTTTGGGCTGTGAAGAAATAAAACACTTTCATTGCATCAATAGTTGTCGAATATACTAGTGGAGAGTGATTGGGAGGATCTAGCTTATGGACAATCGATAAACACTTTCATTGAGTACGAATCTTGATCAATTTTACACACACCTCATTGCATCAAATATTTATTGGGTATTCCTTTCTTGAATGAATATTGCTTTGAACCCAATTTTTAACCGAAAAAGACCTCTTGATTTGTGTTTGTAAAAATTGAAATCGATTGAGAATGTTTTGAAACATGAGTTGAAATGATTAGAAGTTAAGAAAATTAACCGATTGCATGATTATATCCGGATGAAAAATTGGTTGAATTGATTTGAACTGTGAATGCATGAAGAGTTAGTTAAAATATCTTGAGGCCAATTTCTTTAAAGTATTTCATGACTTGTTTGTTTATGTTGTTTTGTTTTGCTCGGGACTAGAAAAATCTTAAGTTTGGGGGAGTTTGATAAGTGCAATTTATTGTACTTTTATTACTTGTTTTTAACTTGGAATTTTGTGATTTTTGAGAAGGTTTTATGTGATTTGTTGTTGTTTTTGTTGTTGTAGTTTGGAAGCTTAGAATGAGAGTTTGGAGTAGTAAAGTGTTGAATTGGAAAGTGCAAAAGATAAAAAATGGCCGAAGCTCCAGCGCACCCGCGGTCTACGTTGCAGCGCACCCGCGGTTATGAAGATCAATTTCAGAAATTTCTGCCGAAAGCACACCGCACCCGCGGTAACATTTCAAGCGCACCCGCGGTCTTCATAGTTCAAAAATGAAAGTTTCCCCGAAAAAACACCGCACCCGCAGTATGTGTTGTAGCGCACTCGCGGTCCTTCGTAAAACAGAGTCCGAAAAATCTGTAACTTTGTGGACTTCGAATAAAAGTCTATGAAAATGGTGTGCTGCGTGGGGAAGCTTGTCTGGACTATAAAAGGCATCTTTTACTTACCATCTAGGGTATTGGAGAGCTAAGGAAGGAGTGGAGGCTGCTGAAGAAAGATTGAAGATCAAGTTCATCAAGTTCTTGAGAATTCTTTTGCACAAATCCGGGGACGGAATCAGCACTCCAACATCTTGTTCTAAGTCTTCTTTCTTTTATTTTTCATTTGATATGTCTTGTTTTAAAACCATGTTTTGTTGTGTTGTTTTTATTATTATGACATAATTTTTATTTCTAGAGGAATGATGGAACAAAACTAGAAACCATGTGTTGGGATTTATGAATTATGCTATATAAGTTTTCCTTATTGTTCATTTGTATTTTTCCAATCTTAATGCTTTCATTTTACTGGCCATATCTTGAATGATTCTTATGTTTATAATTTATCACTTGGAAAAGGGGATTTATAAACAAGAAAGGGAAAAATACATCGATGGTATTTATATAGTTCGGGAGGACATATATTGCTATTGAAGCCATTAAAAGAAGTTATTGCTTATTGTGTTATTTAATTATATATTGTTGACGGGGACGTTACAATCCTTTGTTAGATAATTAGTATCTACTTAGCACTCGGGAGAGGGAGTAGATAATTATAGAATTCTTGGCTAATGAATAAGAAGGACATTTATAATATAGCTACACAAAAATAACACATGGTGGATAGTTGCGTGAAATCGGACCTCTAGATCTTTTATTCTATTGTTGTTTACTACTATTTGGTACTATAATTATATTTATTTCCAATCTAGTTATTGGTGCAAACAAATCTGTCAATTGATTATTCTAAATAAAGTCAAGACTATTTCAATTACAAGCACTAATATAAGTTTAGAAATACAATCCTCGTGGGATAGACACTTGTACTCAAAATTACATTTTACTATAACTTGACGTCGTGCACTTGCGAGCAATCAAGAAAACACGCACCACTCGCGCATATGCGCGACTCATCTCCGCGCATATGCGCGAGGTCCTCTGGACTTCGCTTGTACAGGCTCGCGCATATGCGCGACTCACTTCATGCATATGCGCGAGATCCTCTGCCCACGTCGCGCATATGCGCGCATCTGT
The DNA here is from genome assembly GCF_025594145.1 of Primulina tabacum. NCBI lineage: Eukaryota > Viridiplantae > Streptophyta > Magnoliopsida > Lamiales > Gesneriaceae > Primulina > Primulina tabacum. The sequence continues at coordinate 23,864,403 of NC_134552.1, forward strand.
GCCGCGCATATGTGCGAGGGCTACTGTTCCTCGCACATTTTCATGCATTATCTCGTCTTTTCTGTCCGATCCTTTCCGTCTATAATCATATAAATTATCCCCAAATCATTTCAGATTAATAGGATAAAATTCTCGGGCCTTACGTTTCTCCCCCCCTAAGATATGAATTCGTCCTCGAAATCACAGGCAATCAATCATATCATAAGAAGGTATATGGAAGAAGCTAAGTAAACAACTCACCTTAGTGAAATAAAACTGGGAACCCCTGTCTCATATCAGACTCAGTCTCCGAAGTAGCTTTTTCAATGCCATGTTAACTCCACCGAACTTTCACAAGTGGAATAGTCTTCGTTCTGAGCTACTTTTCCTTCCGATCAAGAATCTGAATCGGCTTTTCGAAATAACTCAATGTCTCATCAAACTCGGCCTTATTTGGTTGGATGACATGTGAAGCATCAGACCGATATTTTTGCAAGAACAAACGTGAAAAACGTCCTGTATCCCATATAATGAAGGCGATTCAAGCGAGTCGATAGGCACGATCTCCTATCTTCTCAAAAATCTCGTACGACCCAATATATCGTGGAGATAGTTTCCCTTCTTGCCAAATCGGACAACTCATCTGAAATGTGAAATCTTTAAGAACAATCGGTCTCCAGCCTCAAATACCAACGGTCGTCGTCGGACATTGGCATATTTGGCTTGTCTGTCTTGGGCTGTCTTCATTTTCTTCTGAATCAGCTTCACTTTTTCAGTCATATCTCCGATTATATCAGGTCCGATCTCAGGAACCTCAGAGATATCATCCCAATAAAGAGGGGATCAACATTTCTTTCTGTACAACGTTTCGAAAGAAGTCATTTCAATACTCATCTGATAGCTGTTGTTGTACGAAAACTCACCAAGTGGCAATGTATCTTGCCAGCTAGTGCTAAAATCAAGCACTGCTGCTCTCAGCATATCTTCCAATGTTTGGATCGTCTGCTCAGACTATCCATCGGTCTATGGATGATAAGCAGTACTAAAATATAATTTCGTATCCACAATCTGCTGTAAATTCTCCCAGAAGTACGATGTAAACCGAGGATCATGGTCTGCTACAATCGACTTCGGCACTCTATGCAGTCTGACTACCTCTCTGACATAAATCTCAGACATCTGGTCATGTCTGTACGTCATCTTGTACGGAATAAAGTATGCAGACTTGGTCAATCTGTCAATCACAACCCAAATTGTATCGCAACCTCTGGAGGAACATGGTAACTGCGTCACAAAATTCATGGAAATGTGATCCAATTTCAATTCAGGAATGGACAAACTTTGTAACAATCCTCCGGGTTTATTTCTCTCAGCCTTTACCTGTTGGCAAGTCGGACATTTGGCTACAAATTTAGTAATATCTTCTTTCATTTGTTTCCACCAAAACTGTCTTTTCAAATCATTATACATTTTCCTGCCACCAGGATGAATACTGAATCGAATGTTGTGCGCTTCTGATAGTATCTATCGTTTCAGCTCCGAAACATTTGGCACAACAATACGATTATTTACATACAGAACATTGTCACGAACCTGATACTCGGATAGATGTCTTGCTCTAACCCTCTCTATCTAGTTCTGTACATTTTGATCAACTTTTTGAGCTGCTTATATTTCAAAATCAGCTCTGGTTCGGACTGTTCAATATAAATTCCCCACTGTCTACTATCTGATTCAGACACGAATTCTGAATAACAGCAATATTCAATCAGATTCAAAACATCAATAACTTTCATATCATTGGTAAATCAGCCAATGATAGACTCAACTTCAGTAAATCAACTGAATGTATAAGGAGTCCCTCTGCTCCTTTCTGTAATAATTGAGTCATAGATAGTATGGATATCAAAGGAATTCTCAATCTAGAATCCTTATCGTACAATTTTCATCCCTTGGCCATCTCAGGTCCGATTCTCACCATCTTCTGGAATTAATCTATGATAGCTCTGTACTTGGTCGGCACATCAATATCAGTAATGCAGTCCCAAAATCAGACAACACTAGTACAATACTAGCTATTAGACGATCTAACTCAATCTCATTCTCATCCTATTGTAGTATACGATATTTTACAGAATTTACTGCTATAAAAAACTCTCCCCAACCAGTAACGAGATATACTACAGTAGATAAAAACTCAACAAGTAATGCATGACTCAATGCAAATCGTTCAAAAATAAACGTATGGGAAGCATCCGTATTCATCAATACAAAAGCAGGATAACTACATCAAGAACAGTTACCTGAAACATCATCATCTGGTGCTTCCTGAGCCTGCTCCTCAGTCAAAGCAAATACTCTGGCCTGCTGTCTAGGAGGCTGGCCAACTGTCTGACTTCCTCCTGGCCTCTGCTGTGACTGAGATGGTGCTGGCTGAAATGAATGAACAGCAGCTGATCGTCAACTCCACTGTGCCGCTGATCCAGATGATTCGGCTCCCTGGGATCTTTGGGAACCCCTCTGTGGACACACTCTGGCAAAATGTCCCTGTTGTTTGCAGAAGTGGCAACTACCAAGTACTCCTTGGCATTGCTCAGTGGAATGTCTCCCTCCACAAGTTCCACAGTAAGCCCCGGTATAACTCTGTTTGGAACCACTGGAGCTAGAAGAACTGCCGCCAGACTTCTTAAACTGCTTTACTCTAGCCTTCAGAAAATCTTTCTTTCCACCACTGATACTATCACTCTCAAATCGGGGAGATGGTTGTTGTGGTCTCGGTGCGGGAGGAACATCTGCAGCTCCTCTCTGCCTTATCAGGCCCGCTTCAGCGCCCTTTGCTCTATTCATGGCATCACCAAAGTTATTCGGTCGCCCTGTGTTCACCGATGTAAATATATCGGGATTCAAGCTATTGATGAACTGATCAGCAACGGCTTCGTCATTTCCAGCCACATGTGGAGCAAACTTCAACAAGGTAGAGAACTTGGTCATATATTTTTCAATGTTCAGCTGACTACCCTGATCACTAGCTTCTATCTCAGCCTAAAGGATCTATCGCTCTGATACCACCTGTTGTGGGGACCCGAACTTAATTCAATTCTTAATCACTTTCTGGGAATAATTAATCAATTAAAATAAACAGGGTCTAAATTTTTTTTTTAAAATACAAGAATACACAGCATATGAAATAAGTCTTATATCATTTACAAGATCACTATTCAGATCTAAGTACAAGTCCTGTACAACCATAAATCATAATAGCTACTGTTTCTTCACTACATCTCAGGTGATATAACAGATATACTCCTAAGTCCGGATCTCCACGCTAACTGTCTTCTCTCATCTTCTTCTTGACCCTGATCCAGCCCCACCTGTTGTCATGCACACATACAAAACAAGACAACAGCCGGATAACTCCGGTGAGAATAAATCCCAGTATAAACAATGTAAACATGCAATTATATAAAAACATATATAAACGCATAAATAAGATATCATTAACATGTAGCAACTCAACAAACATGAATGATATAAACACTGTAATTCGACATGTCGTATCAGACTCAACTCAACCGACGCGTCATCTCAGACTCGACTCAACTGACGCGTCGTCTCAGACTCGACTCAATTCTAATCTAGGGATCCCAGTGTCTGAATAATGATAATTATACCGAATCTCGGTCGATAGGAATGAATCAATCCCTAAACGGCATCGATATAATTCATATGTACAGTGTCTGGGCGAATCGGCCGCATAATTGACGAATCAGTCAAAGAATAGGCGAATCAGCCAATGACTAGACGAATCAGCCAGTAACTAGGCGAATCAGCCAATGACTCAATACATACTATGTCTATGAATAAATAGACCATACAAATCAATCTCATCAATTACAAGTATCAATGCAATAAACTAAAGTATGTGATTTAGGGAGACTCGAGTCAAACCTCACTCGAGTTGTGCAATCCCAACTCAACATTAATTTATACCTTTCTTTCTGATACTCTGACTTTGTCGAAGTCTCGAACTCAAAGCCTGTCAATACTCAATTTGACAATAACGATATCGAGGGTACGGTATCAATACACCACTCAATCAATACTGGATATAATCAGAATTCAATTAAATTCTGTTTCAAAAACATAGCATCATAATTTCAATATATCCAGCACTAGCATATCAGTCAGATATCAATCTCAATACCTCATAAATCGATAATATTCTAAATCCTGATATCAATTCTTACTCAACTCAACTCTAAAATCATAACAATTTCATATGGTATCTGTTTGTCATTCCAGTTTCAATTATACGATGTCTAACATACCAAGAAGATCATATATGAATCATATCAGATTCTGACAACACCATAATTTCTAAACATATCAAAACGTAGCAAAACTTACGTCCAGTTGTAGTCTACGTCGATAGGAACACAGTACCGAATTCGGATTCAAAATCTGACGGACGGATTAAAATATAAAGGCGTAAGGATTTTCAACCCTTTTTCAGAAAACTTTTCTCAATTTTCTTCTCGTTTCTTTGCTTCTGAAGAATATAGTATTCGTGTATATATATATATATATATGTCCACGTACATGCAAAAGGACGAGTGGCTCAATGTGCATTCTCCACGTCTCGCGCATATGCGCGACTAATATCGGCGCATATGCGCGAGACCTACTGGTCTCGTGGATAAGCTTCTCGGCAGCTCGCGCATATGCGCGACTCATCTCCGCGCATATGCTCGAGGTCCTCTGGACTTCTCTTGTACAGGCTCGCGCATATGTGCGACTCACTTCGCGCATATGCGCGAGGTCCTCTGCCCATGTCGCGCATATGCGCGCATCTGTGCCGCGCATATGTGCGAGGGCTACTGTTCCTCGCACATTTTCATGCATTATCTCGTCTTTTCCAGTCCGATCCTTTCCGTCTATAATCATATCAATTATCCCCAAATCATTTCAGATTAATAGGATAAAATTCTCGGGCCTTACAGTATGGGCTATACTTTTCAAATAATGTTTTTAGGTTGGTAAAATGTTTGAGGATTTTATGCTTTAAAATATTTTCCTTTGGATTTTTAAATGGTAGTTGGATGTTTATGTTTAAAATAATGTCAAAAATATTTTATGGTTCGGCCGATGCTAAGTGAGGTTTTAAAAAAAAAATTTAGCACTTTTTAAAAAAACGAATAAGAAGACGTTTCAATACCTTTCGACTCAGTGCATCAACTGCTGAATTCGATTTCCCCGGTTAGTATTTGATTTCACAATCAAAATTTTTCAGTAAATCAAGCCATCTTCGTTGCTTCATATTCAATTCAGACTGTGAAAACAGATATTTCAGACTCTTATGATCAGAATAAATCTCAAACTTCTCATCATATAAGTAATGTCGCCAAATTTTCAGTGCAAATACATTGGCTGCCAATTCAAGATCATGAATTGGATAACGAGTCTCATGTGGCTTCAATTGTCTTGAGGCATAAGCAATAACATGTCCTCGCTGCATCAAAACACAACCCAATCCTCTGTGAGAAGCATCGCAATAAACTACAAAATCACCACTACCAGATGGAATAGTCAACACCGGTTTAGCTATACTCGAGGAATCTTTAATAAATCGACGGTAATAGCCTGCTAAACCCATAAAACTGCGTATCTCTTGCACAGATCTCGGTCTAGGCCAACTGATCACTGCCTCAACTTTACTATGATCAACAGAAATACCATTTTCAGTTATAATTTGACCCAGAAATATAACTTTTCTCAGCAAGAATTCACATTTCGACAGTTTTGTATACAATTTCTCAGCCCTCAGAATTCTCAATACATTTCTCAAATGCTCAGCATGATCAATCATATTCTTGGAATAAATTAGAATATCATCAATAAATATAATCATAAAATCATCGAGATATTTCTGAAATACCTGGTTCGTCAGACCCATAAATACAGCTGGAGCATTGGTTAAACCAAATGGCATGACAATAAACTCATAATGGCCATACCTGGTTCTGAAAGTTGTCTTCGAAATATCAGAATCCCTGACTCTCAACTGATGATATCCAGATCTCAGATCGAACTTGGAATAGAGAGAAGAACCCTGCAACTGATCAAATAAATCATCGATACGAGGCAAAGGGTATTTATTCTTTACCGTAGCCTTGTTCAGTTGCTGGTAGTCAATGCAAAGTCTCATTGAACCGTCATTCTTTCTAACAAACAGTACTGGAGTACCCCAAGGAGAAACACTCAGTCTGATGTAGCCCTTGGCCAGTAAATCTTCCAACTGATCTTTCAATTCTTTCAATTCAATCGGTGTCATTCTGTATGAAGCTCTAGAAATCGGAACTGTACCTTGTACAAATTCAATGCTGAAGTCTATCTCTCTGACTGGAGGCAAACCCGGAATCTCATCTGGGAAGACATCAGTAAACTCACATACCACTGGCAAATCAGCCAATGATGGGCTCGATTTCAGTACGTCAACTGAATACACAAGGAATCCCTCCGCTCCTTTCTGTAATAATCGAGTCATAGACATAGCAGATATCAAAGGAATTCTAGATCTAGAACCCTTACCATAAAATTTCCATTCATCAGCCATCTCAAGTCTGAATCTCACAATCTTATGGAAACAATCAACGGTAGCTCTGTACTTGGTCAGCATATCAATACTGATAATACAATCAAAATAAGACAACCCAAGTACAATACAATCTAAATCAATCTCATGCCCGTCATACTATAGCATAAAATGTCTAACAGACGTCACTGATACAAGACTTCTTCCCAAAGGTGAAGAGACAGATACTACAGCAGATAATGACTCAACAGGCAATGCATGAATCAATGAAAATCGCTCAGAAATAAATGTATGGGATGCACCCGTATCAATCAATACATAAGCAGGATAACCACATAAGGAACAGTTACCTGCAACAACATCATCGGGTGCTTCCTGGGCCTGTTCTTCCATCAAAGTAAACACACTGGCCTGCTGTCTAGTAGGCTGGCTAACAGTCTAGCTTCCTCCTGGCCTGGGCTGTGACTGAGTAGTCGGTGGTGGCTGGAATGAATGAATAGCTGATGATCGTCTATCAGTCTAAGCCACTTATCCAGATGATTCTTGTGGGGACCCGGACGCTAATCGTGCTCTTAATCATCATTTGGGACAATTTAATCAATTATAATAAACAGGGTCTAATATTTTTTTTTTATACAGTATGAAATGTGGAATGTAATGGAATACATTCTAATATACATGTCAGTATTAAAGTATAAGTCTTGTACTATATACAATTATTCAAACTAAGGTTTAATGACTACAAATCAAGTGTTTAAACCCTATCTCCAATCAAAGTCCGTAGTCTCCACTCTAATCACGATCTCTCTTCATTTCCTCGACCCTGAACCTGTCCTACCTGTTGTCATGCACACATACAAACACGACAAAAGCCGGATAACTCCGGTGAGATATATATATCCCAGTATAAACAATGTAAACATGCAGTCATATAAAAGCATATATAAAAGCATGAAACACATATCAATAACAAGTATCAAATCTGAACAACATGTATCAATACAAACTCTGAATCACACTCTGTGACTCCTATACTCTGACTCGACTCATTCTAATCTAGGAATCCCGATCTGAATAAGAACGCAACGTTCTCCCATCTACTTTACCCCAGCTAGATGGTGGTACGTTCTTAGTCCCAGACTTTGGCTGTCTATATTGAAGATCTGCAATAGGAGTCGGTCTTCTCCTCAGTCTATCAATATATATCCAAAAGTCCAGTGACTTGGCGGTTCTGCCATGGCGGTTCTTCCAAAGACTAGGCGGATCTGCCCAACTCTAACTCATGCTTTGCTATAAATCAATAGAGTAAGCATATCAATATCAAATATTGCAAATATCAAGTTCAATAATCATTCAGTATGTGATTTTGGGAAACTCAAGTCAAATCTAACTCGAGTTGTGCAATCCCGAATCACTTTCAGTCAATCTAATTCTGTCGATGTCTCGGATTCAATGCTTGTCAATACTCAATCTGGCAATGAGAATAACGAGGAATACAATAACAATACCTCCCTCAATCAATACTGGATATAATCAGAACTGAATCAAATTCTGTTTCAACAGCATAACTGTACAATCTCAATATACCCAGCAGTACAAATCGATACATACCAATTCCTGTCAATCATGGTTAATAACGATACACATCTTATATCATATTTCAACCCAATCAACTCTGAAATTCATAACAGTCTGTTTTTCAATCTGTCTTCGGTTCTACGATGTCTAACATGTCAAGAACATCATATATGAATCACATTCGATTCTGGTAATATCATAATTTAAAGACATGACGAAACGTAGTAAAACTTACGTCCAATGGTAGCCTGCGTCGATAGAAACACAGTACTGAAGTCGGATTCAAAATCGAACGGGCGGATTTCTCGCAAATCAAATTATACTCTTCGAAGGAATAACACTTCTCTAGAATTTCCTTTTCCCTTTTCGTACTGAGGAATGGAAGAATGTATACATATATTGCATGTCCAAGGCTAGGTGGCTTCATATTTGAGCAGCACGTCTCACGCATATGCGCGACATCACTCGGCGCATATGCGCGAGACACCATGTCTCAGCGCGTAGCATGCACAGCGCCTCGCGCATATGCGCGCCCTCAATCGGCGCATATGCGCGAGGTCCTTCGAAATTCTTCACAACTCTCGGGTACACTCGCGCATGTGCGCCGATCCCTGTCGCGCATATGCGCGAGGTGTTCTGCCCATTTCGCGCATATGCGCCCGATCTGGTCGCGCATATGCGCGAGGCTCATTCCTCGCACAAAATTCCAACTTCTTTCCAGCTTCCCCGGTCTGATCCGTTCTGTCTATAATCACATCAATTAATCAACGAATCATTTCAGATTAAAAACACATCAATTCTCGGGCATTACAATTCTGCTCCCTGGGATCCCTAGGAACCTCTATGTGGACAAACTCAAGAAAAATGTCCCTGCTGTCTGCAAATGTGGCAACTACCAATTACTCCTTGGAATTGCTCTGTGGGATGTCTCCCTCCGCAGGTTCTGCAAAAGACCTCTGTACTACTATGATTATGACGGGAACCACCAGAGCTAGATGAACTGCTCCCTGATTTCTTGAACTGTTTTCCTCGGGCTTTCAAGAAATCTTTCTTCCCACCACTGCTACTGCCACTCTCAAATCTGGCAGGGGGTTGTTGGAATTGAGTAGAAGGAGGTTGCTGTAGTCTCAGTGCTGGAGGAACATACGAAGCTCCTTTCTGCCTAATCAGACCAGCTTCAGCTCCTTTTGCTCGATTCAAAGCATCAGCGAAGTTATTAAGTCTCCTAGTATTTACCAAAGTAAAAATTTCAGGATTCAGTCCATTATTGAACTGATCAGTAACATCTTCATCACTCTCAGCAACATGTGGAGCAAAACGCAACAAGGTAGAGAACTTGGCCACATACTCGTCAATGTTCAACTGACCATGTCTCAGATTTGCAAACTCTGCCCCCTTGTCCTTCCTGTACGATACTGGGAAAAATCTTTGATAGAATTCAGTCTTAAAGATTTTCCAAGTAATCACTGTACCTCGATGCTCCAAAGCCCTCTTAGTCGTGATCCACCAATTCTTTGCAACGTCATGCAATTGGTGTCCAATCAGTCTGACCCTGCGCTTGTTGGTATTATCTAGTGAATCAAACAGCATTTCTATATCATCGAGCCAACTCTCGCACTCAACAGAATTCTTTGTGCCCTTCAAATTCGGCGGTTTAAATGACTGAAACCTCTTCAGTAGTGTTTCCATCGGAGTTGCTGTGACATCCATTGGATTAGTCGAAGTACTACCCTGTTCTGGGACTCTTCAAGAAGGCATATCTGATTATCAAAAGGGTTAGTAACCAAATACAACAAATCTGTTTCAGTCCTCCTCTGATCATCTTACTGCTGATCCAGTATATGTTCTGATTCATTTCTCATAATACAAATTTCCAATCAAATCAGATAATCAGGTAAACATGCATTAAAAGCAGTAAACCATGCAGTAGTGCTAGCATGTAAAAGCAGGAAAGAAAACTCAATCTACCCCGCTCACTAGCTTCTATCTCAGTCTAAGGAACCTACTGCTTGGATACCACCTGGTGTGGGGACCCGAACCTCATTCGTATTCTTAATCATCATTAGGATCAATTAATTAATCTGAGGCTAAATTTTTTTTGTTAAAATACATAAGTGCGGAACATAAGATAATCAATCTGATATAACATCGAAAGTAAAGTACAAGTCTTGTGCATCATATGTTTATCTCAAACTAAGGTTCAACAACTATACATCAAGTGCTGAAGCCAATTCTACTTCTAAGTCCGGATCTCCACGCTAATCTTGAATCTCTCATCCTCTTCGTGACCCCGATCATGTCCCACCTGTTGTCATGCACACATACAAACACAACAACAGTCGGATAACTCCGGTGAGAATATAATCTCAATATAAACAACGTATACATGCAATCATAAACAGATATAAAAAACATGTATCAAACTCCGTAAACATGAATCGATGTAAAACTGTAAATAAACTCGTGACTCGTCATCTCAGACTCGACTCATGTCTAATCTAAGGATCTCGGTTCCTGGACATTGGCACAATATACCGAATCTCCGCAATAGAAGTCAATCCGCTCCTACACAACATCGATATAAACCAACATTCACTGTCTTGGCACATCCGCCAAAGACTTGGCACCTCCGCCCATGACTCAATACATGCTTTGCTATAAATCAATAGACTAAGCATATCAATCTCATGAATTGCAAATAACAATGCAATAAAATAAAATATGTGATTTTGGACAACTCAAGTCAGATCTAACTCGAGTTGTATCATTATTATACCTTTCTCTTGTCGATCTGACGAAGTCGAAATCTCGAATTCGAAGCCTGTCAATACTCAATCTGGCAATGAAAATATCGAGGAGTACAATATCAATATACAACTCAAATCAATACTGGATATAATAAGAACTCAACTAATTCTGTTTCAACTGCATAACTGCACAATCTCAATATACCCAGCAATACAAATCAACAGATATCAATCCCAACTCATAATCAATCAACAAACTCAATCTGATATCAAATCTGTATAATTTCAATCAATTCAAATCTGAAAATCATAACAATTCCATACGGTATCCGTTTTTCAATCTGATTTCGATTATACAAAGATAACAATCTCAGCAACAGATAATATAGATCATATCAGGATTTCCTCCATATCATATTTTCAAATCATATCAGAACTTAATAAAAATTACGTCTAGTTGAATTTCTTGTCGTGAGAAGCACGGTACTGAACTCGGATTGAAAATCAGACGGTTGGATCTTCTGTAAATCGCAATTCTCTGGTTTTGAAGAAACTTGAAGCTTCTCTGAGATTCTCTTGTTTTCTTGCTGAGAATTTGAAGAAATGAAGACAAATTATATATATCTTCCATGGCTAGGGGAAAGTGGCTTCATCCTTGTGCTGCACGTCTCGCGCATATGCGCGTCTTCCTCGGCACTTGTCTTCTCTGTAGCTCGCGCATATGCGCATCATCCTCCGGCGCATATGCGCGAGGTTCTCTGCCATACTCGCGCATACGTGCGGGTTCTGGTCGTGCATATGCGAGAGGTTCTCTGCCTACCTCGCGCATATGCGCTCGGATGGGTCGCGCATATACGCGAGAGCTCAGTCCTCGCACATAACAACATTTCTTCTCCGGTCTTTCCAGGTCTGATTCTTTCCATCTATAATCACAACAATTATCAATAAATCATTTTAGATTACAGTAATCAAAATCTCGGGCATTACAATGAACTCCTGTCAGATTTGGCGGCAAAGCTACTCTGTATGCGTGTGTCCCAACTCTCTCTAGGATTTCGAATGGTCCGATGAATCTAGTTCTAAGATTGCCCTTCTTCCCAAACTTCATCACACCCTTCATTGGTGCGACCATCATAGAAACATGATCCTCTACTGCGAACTCAAGTTCTCATCGCCTCTGATCTGCATAAATCTTTTGAAGGCTTTGAGCGGTCCTCATCATGTCTCGAATTCTAACCACTAACTCTGTGGTCAGCCTGACGACATCTGGACCCAAATCTTCTCTCTCTCCCACCTCATCCCAATACACTGGCGACCTACACTTCCTGGAGTACAGCGCCTCGTATGGAGCCATACAAATCAAAGCCTAATAACTGTTGTTGTAGGTGTACCCCAATAGAGGTAACTTCGGCTCCCAGCTGCCCTGGAAGTCGATCATGCAAGCTCGGAGTAGGTCCTCCAAAATCTGAATCACCCTCTCTTATTGTCCATCAGTCTGAGGAAGGAAAGCAATGATGAACAGTAACTTAGTACCCAAAGCCTTATGCAGAATCTTCCAGAACGCAGACGTGAACCTTAGATCCCTATCGAACTTGATGGAAACTGGAATCCTGTGCAGTCTGACTATCTCTCTGATATACAATTCTGCGTACTGAGTCATGGTGAAATTCTTCCTGATCGGTAGAAAATGAGTTGATTTAGTGAGCCGTTCAACAATAACCCATATGACATTATATCCTCTGGTAGTCCTCGGAATCCCTGTCACAAAGTCCATTGCGATGTTCTCCCATTTCCACTCTGGAATGGGGAGTGATATCAGCTTCCCTGTAGGTCTCTGATGCTCTGCCTTAACCTGCTGACATGTCAAACACTCGGAGACGAAATGCAGAATATCCCGCTTCATGCCCGGCTACGAATAAAGAATCTAAAGGTCCTTATACATCTTCGTTCTCCCAGGATGGATTGAGTACGGGGTGCTGTGGGCCTCGCTCAAGATAGCTGCTCTCAGGGAATCACCGTCAAGAACCCATAGACGGTCCATATATCTGAATATGTCGTCCACAAATGTATACAGTCTCTGGCCCTTAGCCTCATCCCTCAGTCTCAAATTCTGCAACTGCTCGTCAGAAATCTGCCCTATCCCGAATTCTGTCCCTCAATGTCGACTGCATTGTCAGAGTAGCAAGATTTGGGGCATTGCCCCTGCCATAAACTACAAGCTCAAATCTCATAATCTTCGCCTGTTTTGGCCTCTGTGCTGACAAATGAGCAATCACTGCGTGTTTCCTACTCAGAGCGTCTGCAACCACATTAGCCTTACCCGGATGGTAGTTAATGTCCAAGTCATAATCTTTCACTAGCTCTAGTTATCTCCTCTATCTCGTGTTCAACTCTTTCTGTGTGAAGAAGTACTTCAGGCTTTTGTGATCAGTAAAAATCCTGCACTTCTCCCCATACAGATAATGTCTCCAAATCTTCAGGGCAAATACCACTGCTGCTAGCTCGAGGTTATGAGTCGGATAATTCTTCTCATGGATTTTCAGCTGTCTGTACACGTATGCTATAACTCTGTCATGCTGCATCAAAACCGCCCCCAAACTAAGCTTCGATTCATCTGTGTAAACCACAAAATCTCGCTGCCCTCATGGCGCGCATAGCTAAAACAGGTGCAGTGATCAATGCTTGCTTTAGTCTATCAAAGCTCTCCTGGCACTCAGATCCCCAGATAAACTTGGCATTCTTCTTCGTCAAGGTGGTCATAGGCACCGCGATAGAAGAGAAGCCCTTAATGAATTTCTTGTAGTACCCAGCCAATCCCAAGAAGCTACGGATCTTTGTCATGCTCTTAGGCACTGACCAATATCCGACTGTTTCGACCTTACTGAGGTCGACCTCAATACCATCCCGAGATACAATGTGGCCCAAGAATGCCAGTCTGTCAAGCTAGAACTCGCACTTAATGAACTTGGAATACGGTCGTCTGTCCTGTAATGTCTGCAGTATGGTCCTCAGATGCTGGCTATGCTCCCTTCTGCTCCTCAAATAGATTAGATATCGTCAATGAAAACTATGACGAACTGATTCAAGTATGGCTGAAACACGCGATTCATGAGATCAATGAAGATTGCTGGCGCGTTTGTAAAACCGAAGGGCATCACCATAAGCTCATAGTGCCCATAACGCGTCCGGAAGGCTGTCTTACGCACGTCATACTCTCGCACCTTCAGCTGATGGTATCCGGATCTGAGGTCTATCTTCGAGAACATTGATGCTCCCTGAAGCTAATCAAACAAATCATTGATCCTCTGCAACGGATAGTTGTTCTTGACTTTGACACTGTTCAGTTCTCGGTATTTGATGCAAAGTCTCATACTGTCATCTTTCTTCTTGACAAACAATACCGGTGCGCCCTATGGAGAAAAGATAGGGCGAATGAAATCCTTATCTAGCAAATCATGTATCTGGTCTTTCAGTTCTTTCATCTCTGCTTGTGCTAGATGATAGGGTGCCTTAGAGATTGGCACTGTACCTGGCATGAGCTCAATAGAGAAGTCCACCTCTCTGTCTGGTGGAATGCATGAAACATCGTCAGGGAAAACACTGGAGAACTCACTGACCACATCCATGACCTCGAGCCTCTAACTAACTGGCTCTGACACTGATGCAATGCTAGCCAAAAATTCCTGGCAGCCTCTCTTCATAAGCTTTCTCACACACATGCAGGAAATGACGTGCGACAATTGTTGGTGTCTGTCTGCCTCAAAAACAAACGGCCTACCACTGGGCGGTCGGACAGAATTGACCTCTGTCGAAAGCCTATGACAGCTCTGTTCCACGAAAGCTAATCCATACCCAGAATAATGTTGAACTCCGACAACTGTAGAACTATCAGATCTGCCTGCACCGTATATATCTGTAATCGAAGCTCAAATCTCTTCACTATCTGAGAAGTGAACATCTAATCCATAGATAAGATCGATACTCCGAACCCTGAATCCATCGCGCTGGTATGATTCCTAGTCGCTTGATGAATGATTCAGATATAAAAGAATGTGTAGCCCCTGAATCTAGCATTGCATGTGTGGCTACACCTGAAATATATATCCTCCCTGCGACAAAACATACCATCAAATCTTATCGTGTTCAAGTTTAAGAAATTTTTTATCGGCAATCATCCCAAAATTCTCCAAAATTCATCGAATTAACACAAATATTCTTCAAAATTTCGAAATTAACCCTCAGAAAAAATCGAAAATTGCCAATTTGCCCCTTAAAGTTTCGAAAATTGCACTATGGTACTTAAAAATTTTCGAAATTTGCAACATCATGACCTCATAAAAGTTTTTGGAAATTAATCTCATAAATTGTGAAATTATCGAAAACCTAAATGTTAAATTTCCCAAATTACAGAAAATTCAAGAATCATCCCTAAAATTATCGGTTAATACAACTGTGTCTTTAAATTCTCCAATTAACCAATTAAATTCTTAATCCCAACCACGTAGAGCATGCGTCCTAATTCCTTCTAAGTTATCAATCTCATAATTAAATTCTCAAACATGCATAAAATCCAAGCAATCATGCGATAAATTAAAATTTTAAATATAAGGGTTACCAATAATCAACGTCGAATCTGGCTCTGCATTGTCCTCCTCGGCATGCATCACATAAGCTCAGCCAGTAGTAGGACCCATGTTCCTAGGGCAGTTTGCTTCTTTGTGACCCTCCTGTCCGCAAACGAAGCATCTGTAGGTCCCACATAAACACTTGCCGGTGTGGAAGTTGTTGTACTGCGTGCATCGCTGTATGTCATCTGGCTGAGGCGCCCGTGGCACCTGAGGAGGTCTCTGCTGCTGGGGCCTGCTAACCTGTCCCTGGGGCTTCTGCTACCCTTGCTGCCTCGGTGGCCCTAAATACTGTTTCTTCTGCGGCTTGGAGCTGGACTGAGTCTTATGCCGCTTCCTTTGAATATCAAAGTTTATATCCCACAAGGCCCGCTCTTCCCGAAAAGCGCAGGCGGTGGCCTCATCATAACCTGCCGGCCTCAGCAGCATAACGACCCGGCGAAGGGTGGGTCTGAGTCCGTCCAAGAAATTTCTCAGCTTCTGAGCCGCATTTTTACCTATCATGGGCACGAAATGGCAGCCTCTGTCGAACTTGCGGATAAAATCCGCCACAGATAAGTCCCCCTGGCGGAGCCTCATAAACTCCCTCGTCAGGCGGCCCCTGACGTCAGCTGGAAAATACTTCTCGTAGAACAACTCCTTGAATCTATCCCAGCTGAGGGTAACCAAGTCTACTGCATGAGTTTCTCCCTCCCACCATAGGGATGCATCATCCATCAGCATATAAATGGTGCACTTGACCAGGTCGCCATCTCTCACCATCAGATACTCATAGTGCAACTCCAAATATCGAATCCATCCCTCTGCTAAGAATGGATCAGTAGTGCCCCCGAACTCCTTCGGGTTAAGCCACCTAAACTGCTCATAAGCATCAGACTGTGGTCTGGGAGCCTGCGGTACCTGCTCCATTAACCTAGCCATATCATCAAGTACTCGGGTAGCTGCATCTCCTGACAACGACGGTGGTGGAGGAAGGCCTCTATCGCCTCCAGGAATATCACCCTAGCGATCAGTACTAGGTGTATGTCTGGGAGGTATATCTGAATACAGTCTAATTTATAAATGTAACGCCCTTGACTGATTTTATAAAATAACACAGCGGAAAATTTAAAATTTACTTAGAGGGAAGAAGGATAAAAATTTTTATTGACATAAAAATATTTACAATCAAATGTATATACATGATCAATAAAGAGTTGCCTCAAAATACAAAATATCATTTTTGATCATGTCAAAAGCTAACAAAATATCTTTCTTCCTTCCATCTCATTATACATATGACCTCGGATCCAATCAACGTCCTGGCTCGTCACTCTTATCTGTAAAACATGACTTTGAAATCATTAAATACCATCTAACTCTTAAAACATGAATAATATAGTAGAACATGAACATAACGATGGTATTTCTCTTTTCTCTGATGGATTGATATTTCAATAGTATCTCTGTCTCTGTACCTATATCCCATCGATATAGATCGATTACTCTGTTGAGATATAAGCCTATGGTCGTTGATCAACTAATTGCATGCAATCTCTGACTATTTATTTATCAATCCAATAAATCATTTGAACTCTCTCTTGGACATTAAATCAAACACTTTGAAAACTCTTCTCTTTTGCATTCCCTTTGACATAATTGAGACATACAATTGCCTCTAATATACAACAAAGTGTATCAATACATGACATGAATCAAGTGGAAGGGAATAGCATGTTAAAACCATTGAAATACAATACATATAACTCATGTGAGCACAAGAAAAGAATTCCACTTACAACCAATGAAAACTTTGATTATAATCTCTTGGTACAAATCCTACAACAATAAACCATGTATTGAATCATCATCAACTTAATAATAATAAACCCATACCATAAAACCCATAAAACCAACACAATCAATAATCCCATAATTTACCCCAACACCATAAAACAAGAAAAAACTAAAGCCACAAGATTACCTTAACTCCTTGAACCCAAAATGATCTTGTTCTAACTTAAATAACCCAACTAGGAGCTTGAATCAAAGAAATAAAAGAAAGGAAATGAGAACCCTAGCTTCCCTTTGAGCTAAAGAACCGATAGGAGTGGGAAAGAATGAGGAAAATCTAGCCAACTCTTGTATTATATCACTTAAATCTCGAAAACACGACTTTACTATTCACCGACCGCGGGTGCGCTAGCCCTTGGACCGCGGGTGCGCTACACATACTGTACCACTTCCGAAAATCCGAAGAAGACGACCGCAGGTGCGCTGCTCAATGGACCGTGGGTGCGCTGAAGGTTCGGCCCAAACACCGCGGGTGCACTTAATAATGGACCGCGGGTGCACTCTCCTCTGTAGCCAACAATATACTCTTTGCAACTAAAATCGAATCGCAACGTCGCTTCTCCTCATAATTCGGCAACACTCTCAAATGAAAGTTGCACCACTAAGTCTTATCTAACCACTATAATTGGCCTCATACCAATTGGCTCAACATACAAATTATCAAGAATTATATCGTAACGACGCTACAATAAGACTACACCCATCTAAAATCAACAATACTATAAATTCTAAATCAAAATTCTTAACATCTAAGCTATACTTAAACTTAACCAAATAGTCTAAAAACATAAGAAATCTTAAACCATATCGTTCACCAAGCTTGGATATTACGATCTCCCCTCCTTAAAGAAATTTCGTCCCCGAAATTGACGTCATTGCGCAAACAACTCAGGATAATTTCCTTTCATCTCATCCTCTGGTTCCCACGTGGCTTCTTCAATTAATTGATTCCTCCACAAGACTTTAACAATGCCGATCTCTTTATTTCTCAATACTTTAAATTTGCGATCCAGAATCTGGACTGGAATCTCTTGGTACGTTAAATTCGGTGTTAAATCCAATGGCTCGTGACGAAGAACATGGGAAGGATTCGCAATATACTTCCTGAGCATGGAGACATGAAAAACATTATGAACTCTATCAAGATCTGGTGGTAAGGCTAACTTGTAAGCTCGATCACCGACTCTGTCCAAGATCTCAAATGGGCCAATAAACCTCAGACTCAACTTTCCCTTTTTGCCAAACCGCATCACACCTTTAAGAGGTGCTATCTTCAAGAACACGTGATCGCCAACCTCAAACTGTAACGGCCTTCGTCTTACATCAGCATAAATCTTCTATCTCGACTGTGCTGTCTTCTATCCTTTTGTGAGGCCCGGGGCCGAAGAGGGCGGGGGGTGATCGCCGGTGCCATCAGTTGCACGGACAATGAGCGGCTCCTAGCAGGCTTCTAGGTGAAGGGAACATGAATGAACCGAACCCACACGGGAATGAGAGGGATTCCGAGACTGTTCAATGTAATGGACTGTACAGTTGAAGAGGGCTTAAAAGATTTGATTTGTACTACTCATATCACGAAGGTGCATCTTCTTTTCGGTAGCTCATCACATAAGAACTCCAAAGTTAAGCGTGCTTGACTTGGGGCAATTTTGGGATGGGTGACCTCCTGGGAAGTTTCCCAGGGTGCGTGTGAGTGAGGACATAAGCACGCTGGAAAGACTCGTCTTGATACAGTGAGGACAGTCGTCGAATCTGGGGCGTTACACCTTTCCTGAATAACAGCAACAACATCAGTTGTCTGTTGGACCAACTCTGAACCCAACATCTTTCTCTCACCAATCTCGTCCCAATATAAGGGTGATCAACATCATTTGCCATAAAGTGCTTCATACGGTGCCATGCCAATCGTCGCTAGGTAAGTATTATTGTACGTGAACTCAACCAGAGGCAATTTGGAATCCCAACTACCAGGATAGTCGATAGTACAAGCTCTGAGCATATCCTCCAAAATCTGAATAACTCTCTCTGATTGACCGTCGCTCTGGGGGTGATATGCTGTACTGAATGCTAACTGTGTACCCAAGCTCTGTGCAAACTCTTCCAAAATTCTGAAGTAAATCTAGGGTCACGATCAGACACGATTGACACAGGAACACCATGAAGTCTAACAATCTCTGCTATGTACTCTTCGGCATACTGGTTCATGGAATATGTTGTCTTGACTGGGAGAAAATGCGCTGACTTGGTCATTCGATCAACGATAACCCAAATAGAGTTATAGCATTTCTGCGTTCTAGGAAGACCAATCACGAAGTCCATCGTAATGTGCTCCCATTTCCATTGAGGAATCGGCAGAGACTGCAATGTCCCAGAAGGTCTCTAGTGTTCGATTTTCACCTGCTGACAAGTTAGACACTGAGAAATAAACATAACAATATCCTTCTTCATACCTGGCCACCAATAGAGTAAACGAAGATCCTGATACATCTTGGTACTACCTGGATGTATCGAGTATGGTGTGGTATGTGCCTCTGTCAAGACATCTCGCCGAATATCATCACCAATAGGAACGCATATACGGCCTCTGAATGTCATCAAACCATCTTTATTCATCCCAAACTCTGAATTACCTCTCTCTTCTGCTCTGGCTCTCATCTCTGTCAACTGTACATCATTGGCCTGCTCTCTATGGATTCTGTCCGTCAATTTAGCCCGAATGATCAACGCTGAAAAACAAGCAATGGTTCGCTGTCTACAAAAGCTATCTCTTCTCGTTTCAAGTCTAACAACAACGGTTTCTGGATCATAGAACTTAAAGAGGAACTCGACTTATGGCTCAATGCATCCGCTACAACATTCCCCTTCCTAGGGTGGTAACTAATCGTCACATCATAATCTTTGACAAGCTCTAACCACCGTCTCTGTCGCATAATGAGTTCTTTCTGGGAAAACTGTGGTCCGTGAAAATTTCACAATTTTTGCCATATAAATATTGTCTCCAGATTTTCAGGGCGAATACCACAGCTGCCAGTTCCAGATCATGCGTAGGATAATTTTTCTCGTAATCTTTCAACTGACGAGAAGCATAAGCTATAACCTTTCCACGTTGCATCATCACTGCACCGAGACCCTTCTTCGACGCATCGGTATAAACAACAAAGTCCTCTGTACCACTAGGCAATGCAAGTACCGGAGCTATCGTCAACCTATCTTTCAACTCTTGGAATCCACTTTTGCATTCATTGGACCACTCAAACTTCACAGTCTTCCTTATCAGATTGGTTAACGGCAGGCAATTTTTGAAAAATCTGAAATAAAACGACGATAATAACCCGTCAAACCAAGAAAACTGCATACCTCTGATACAGTGGTAGGGATAGGCCACTTCTTTATCGCCTCGATTTTTGCTGGATCAACAGCTAAACCATCCTTCGAGACAACATGGCCTAAGAAAGAAATCTGCTCCAACCAGAACTCTCATTTCTTCAACTTAGCATACAACCTTTTCTCTCTCAACAACTGAAGAACAACTCTGAGGTGCTCTGCATGAAGCTCTCTGGTCTTGGAATAAATCAATATATCAACGATGAAAACAATGACAAAGCTATCCAAATACGGCTTGAACACCCGGTTCATAGGATCCATGAAGACCGAAGGAGCATTAGTGAGACCGAACGACATAACAAGAAATTCGTAATGACCATACATGGTCCGGAACGTCGTCTTAGGGATATCAGACTCCCTAAATTTCAACTGATAATAGCCAGATCGCAAATCAATCTTCGAAAATATTGTAGCCCCATGCAGCTGATCAAAAATATCGTCTATACGCGGAAACGATATTTATTCTTAATTTTCACTTTGTTGATTTCTCTGTAGTCAATGCACAGCCGCAAAGACCCATCTTTCTTTTTGACGAAAAGAACCGGAGCTCCCAAGGGCGAAGAACTCGGCCGTATAAAACCTTTATCCAATAGATCCTGCAACTGCGTCTTCAATTCTTTCATCTCTGTCGGGGCCATTCTGTACGGAGCTTTAGAAATAAGAACCGTCCCCGGAACTAGATCAATCACAAACTCTACATCTCTGTCCGGCGGTAAACCCGGCACATCAACCTCATATACATCAGGGAACTCTCTCACAACATCAATATCATCAATATTCAACTTCAAAATTCTATCCATATCTACAATCGAAGCCAAAAACCCATCACAATCTCTACACAACAACTTCTTAGCCTCAAGACATGAAATAAAAGGAAGGACCAGCGAAGTACCTGCATTGACGAGCATACCTTCCTTATTTCCGTCATCTGCAAATTTCACAGTCTTGGCAACACAATCAATCACTGCACGGTAAGTTGATAACCAATCCATGCCAAGTATAATATCAAACGCAACTATCGGCATAAACCACTCGCTCATCAATTTGAACAGGACACGCATACATAATAGACGTCGGGCACAACACATCCCCAGAAGGCAATACAACATTAAACTGAAGGGGAAGAACAGAAGGAACTAAACCCAAAGATCTCAAAAATATTTCAGACATAAAAGAATGAGTAGCACCTGTATCAATCAATGTCGTAGCTACTCTGCCTGAAATTAAGATAGTGCTAGAGATCACAGAAGAATCAGGATTAATACCTTCCTTTGTCATGGTGAAGATGCGACCCTGCAACTTCTCTTTACTCGAGCCTCTCGAACATTCCTTGGCGATATGGCCTGCAGTACCACATCGGTAGCACGTATGAGTACCAAACCTGCACTCACCCCTATGATGCCTACTGCACTTGGGACACAACGGCTTCTCTGGATCAAATGGGACTGTCGGTGCTTTAGAACTCGGCTCCATCTTGCCTTTCCCCTTGTAATTACCTTTTCCTCTTTGGCTTGAGCCTTGACCCCTTTGAGCAATAGCCTGCTACCTCGCCTGTCTCTCTCTAGCAATGTCTTTTTCATCTTGCTCGGCTAGCAATGCTTTAGCCACAATCTCTTTAAATGTCACCGCCTTAGACATATTGATGTCCCTCCTGATCTCCGCTCGAAGCCCTATAATGAAATGAGCACCCTTGTCTTTGTCATTTGAAGCAATATATGGGGCAAACAGACAGCCTTCCTCAAACTTCAAAATATACTCGTCAACATTCATACTTCCCTGTCGAAACTCTAAAAAATCAGTCACCTTCCGAGCTCGAAGTGCATCCGGAAAATACTTGTCGTAGAAAAGATCCGTGAAATCTTGCCACTTCAATGCCGGAACATCAACACTTACCTTAGTAGCATTCCACCAAATACGTGCAGCTTTGACTAGCATGAATACTGCACAACCAACTCTGTCCTTGTCTTCATACCTGAGATGATCAAATATCGCCTCAAGTGCTTTAATTCACTCTACAGCCACCAATGGATCAGTGCTTACTGCAAACTCAGGCGGATCCATCCTCTTAAAAGCAGTAAAGATCCCATCAGTCCCAACTGCTTGAACCACCTGGCCTCTCCCTTGGCCTCTACCCTGACCTGAACCTTGCAAACGGAGCAACTGCTGAATCTGTTCACTGTGAACCTTGGCTTGCTCTTTCAGTAATTTGCCGAACTCGTCGACAACTCTCGATGAGGAGCTATCCTCACCCTCTGAAGCCTTTCTCTTAGGAGGCATTAAATCCTACAATGTGGTCACATAATACATATCAACTGATAACAATAAATAGATGTAGAAGAAGACATACCCGGACTGTTGAAAGTAGACGAAGTCATATGCATTGGTCCTAAGAATGTTGCTCTGATACCACTAAATGTAACGCCCTCGACTGATTTTATAAAATAACACAGCGGAAAATTTAAAATTTACTTAGAGGGAAGAAGGATATCAAATTTTCTTGACATAAAAATATTAACAATCAAATGTATATACATGATACATAAAGAGCTGCATCAAAATACAAAATATCATTTTTGATCATGTCAAAAGCTAACAAAATATCTTTCTTCCTTCCATCTCTTTATACATATGACCTCGGCTCCAATCAACGTCCTGGCTTATCACTCTTATCTGCATCACATGAAATAACGGGAATGAGTTTAAAACTCAGCAAGTGAAACTCTTACATAACAATCTGTACATATCATACTCTGTAAAACATGACTTTGAAATCATTAAATACCATCTAACTCTTAAAACATGAAAAATATAGTAGAACATGAACATAACGATGGTATTTCTCTTTCATCTGATGGATTGATATTTCAATAGTATATCTCTCTCTGTACCTATATCCCATCGATATAGATCGATTACTCTATTGGGATATAAGCCTATGGTCGTTGATCAACTAATTGCATGCAATCTCTGACTATTTATTTATCAATCCAATAAATCATTTGAACTCTCTCTTGGACATTAAATCAAACACTTTGAAGACTCTTCTCTTTTACATTCCCTTTGACATAATTGAGACATACAATTGCCTCTAATATAAAACAAAGTGTATCAATACATAACATGAATCAAGTGGAAGGGAATAGCATGTTAAAACCATTGAAATACAATACATAAAACTCATGTGAGCACAAGAAAAGAATTCCACTTACAACCAATGGAAACTTTGATTATAATCTCTTGGTACAAATCCTACAACAATAAACCATGTATTGAATCATCATCAACTTAATAATCACAAACCCATACCATAAAACCCATAAAACCAACACAATCAATAATCCCATAATTTACCCCAACACCATAAAACAAGAAAAAACTAAAGCCACAAGATTACTTTAACTCCTTGAACCCAAAATGATCTTGTTCTAACTTCAATAACCCAACTAGGAGCTTGAATCAAAGAAATAAAAGAAAGGAAATGAGAACCCTAGCTTCCCTTTGAGCTAAAGAACCGATAGGAGTGGGAAAGATTGAGGAAAATCGAGCCAACTCTTGTATTATATCACTTAAATCTCGAAAACACGACTTTACTATTCACCGACCGCGGGTGCGCTAGCCCTTGGACCGCGGGTGCGCTACACATACTGTACCACTTTCGAAAATCCGAAGAAGACGACCGCAGGTGCGCTGCTCAATGGACCGCAGGTGCGCTGAAGGTTCGGCCCAAGCACCGCGGGTGCACTGAATAATGGACCGCGGGTGCACTCTCCTCTGTAGCCAACAATATACTCTTTGCAACTAAAATCGAATCGCAACGTCGCTTCTCCTCATAATTCGGCAACACTCTCAACATGAAAGTTGCACCACTAAGTCTTATCTAACCACTATAATTGGCCTCATACCAATTGGCTCAACATACAAATTATCATGAATTATATCGTAACGACGCTACAATAAGACTACACCCATCTAAAATCAACAATACTATAAATCATAAATCCAAATTCTTAACATCTAAACTATACTTAAACATAACCAAATAGTCCAAAAACATAAGAAATCTTAAAACATACCGTTCACCAAGCTTGGATATTACAATAAACGTAACTCATCATTCATTTAATCTAGTTTATTTTAAAATAATAAGTCCTTAAATCATAAAAGCAGTTAAACATGTACTGCAAAGCACTACAAAACACATATCATACAATCATGCAGGTGATAGCAGTAAATCATTTAAAACATTTCAAATATAAAATCTTACAGACTTGATGATTGAAGACTGAGCTGTAGAAACTGGCGGTGGTACAACCCTATACAGGAACCTGGCTTTGATACCAACTGAAACATCAACTAATTTAAAATGCGGATTTTTTTTTTAAAAAAGCTCACATTTTCTTAAATATCTTTCAAATATTTTTCATACATGCAACCCTACTGAAATATATCCCACTTAGAAATAATCGTAAATGTTTAACCATTTAAAGATTTGCAGTTTAAAATGGCCAAACTCGACCAACTTAAAATGCATAAACAAAACAAGCCAAAATCCTAGTAACCATCATCGTATCAAAACCAAAGTATAAAAATGCTCATGTCCTCTCAAAACTCATAAAAACATGGTGTGCGGAAGAAATGTGGTTCTCGGGACGTGCACGCACATCCAGTCCTAACTACTCAGAGTTCGGCACCTCCAGTCCCCTAGTAAACATGCTTACCTGAATTGCACACGCCTAGTGAGTCTAAAGACTCAACACACCTGTACTGAAAATAACAAGTACATATGCATAGCACACAGCAGTGAAAATATACTGTAATCAACTTACCTTTCATGAACTTTAAAAGCGTAATGTAAACCTGTCATATGAAATCATAACATGTCAAAACAACTCATTGTTATCATCATATACTCATACATCATTTCGTTTAATGAATTCAGTTCATTAGTTGTGACCACTGTAGCATCATTCATCATTATACGACGGATCCATCTACATAAACTGTGGTACCCGGCGGCTGTCGAACATCAGTGACAGTATTACCCATCCACTGTGCCTAGGAACCACATACAGTGACAGTGACAGTATCAGCATTTACATATACATCTTAAGAATTTTCATATACATCGCTAGTCACACTAATTCTCATCCTTCAAAAAATCATCATTATTTTCACCACTTATAAAAATCATGCACATGCGTAAATTTTTCTTCAAATCAAGCATGCAATGTATTTTTAATAATTTCATAAAAAAAATCATAATCATGATGCATAAGATTTAAAAGCATTATAAATTTGTCCTCAGGACGCTACCGACACCAAAAAATCTCCCCGGGTGCAAAATGACAATTTTGCTCTCGGAATCGTTTTACCCTTGGACATCTAAATTTCGACCCAAAACTTATCACACTCCTTAATCATCCCAAAACATATTTAAAAGTGGTTTTTAGACATAAAATCGAGCATGTTACCAAACTTAACCGATTTGTTTCAAAACTTGGACCGGGGTCCCGGTTTTAATCCGAATCGACCCGAAACTTAACCAAATTTCTTCCAACTTAAAACACCACTAAATATCATCAAGCTAGACCTAAAACTCTCAAATTAGAACCACCCAAATTCCCCAAAACCTTGCTACAAGCTAGTGAAATTTCCAGCACGAACAATTTGAAAACCCTACTCACAAATTCTCGGCCCTAGCTCAAAAGCCACCCAAATCAGACCACTTAGGACCAAGACCAGACCGTACTGGACTCCACTAATCATGAATTGCAGCTACATGCAAACCCCACGACTCCTTAACTTGTCACAGCCCGAAATCTCTCCACACGAGGCTCATCCCTCTAACATGCGACCGACCCGCTACATGGGTGGTTACACCAATGGTTAATCCTCCCTGGGGTGTGTCTCCGACCCACTAGGGTCTGGTCCATGCCTCAGTTCAGCCCTTGCACCACCAGCTCCAACCCTCACTCGATCCACCATCAAAACAAGACACAACTCCAAGCGTACCACTTGGCCTTTGAAACAACTCGCCCAAATCATGACTAGAACCTATTTTTCCTTAATCATTGACGTGTTTCAGCCTATAAAAAACAGCAGCAAACAGCCCTTGCACAGCCACAACAAAAAAATCGTGAGTTTGCAAAAGAAATGCATGCGTGAGCCAAAAACCGAAGCTACAATTTAAAAACATGCAGGGACCAAGTTATTTATGTAAAAAGCACACATGACAGTAGGTATATAGCGTGAATGATGAAAATATGAAATTACATAGCATGCCTTGAAGATTTAAAAACAAAAATGTGATGAAATGCGTGTCGGGGAAGCGTCGGCGGAGCAGAAAATGATCATCTTGAGAGCACGCAGCTATGGCCGAGAGTTGCTGCTTTTTTTCTTACAAAATGTCAAGGGGATGCTTCTGAAATGGAGTGGAGGGCGGATGCTAGCTTAGTGTTAGGTTTAGGGTTTGTGAAAATGGGTTTAGATTTATTTAAAATGGACTAATGGGACCTCACTTAATTTAAAAAGGATAAAATGATTTTTCAGCCCATTTGCCAATAAGACAAACCCAACAAACCCAAAAATACTCCCCAAAAATATTTCGTTTTCGTACGTTTTTGAAAAAAATGCCTGAGCCCTCAAGAAGTCCTCCGAATCGTTAAAATTTGCGTACCGGGTAAAAATATGCTTTTGCGGGTAAAAATACCCAACAAAGCCTATTTCTAGCAAAATACACTTAAAACAACTTATAATAATTAAAAAAGTTAAACATGTAATAAAAATAATTTTCCTAATAATTCTCCGATCTCCGTTTTTCGATCGAGCACGAAATTCATCTAGAGACTCTAATGCGTGAACTTTTAAAGTAAACGTGAAATGAATCATATCATGCAATAATTATGAAATAAATGCATAAAAATAAATAAACACATCATTTAAATAAAATCCTAGATTGCATGCATTTAGGTTACATAAATTAAGTTCACGGACCTTACATCGCGGGCCTTTAATATGTAGAGACATATGTATAATTTCTGTTTTTATGATGTGATTTAAAAAATATCATAAGATAATGATAGTCATTATCTATATATGGTTTATGGTTTTCATATCACGTGCTTTCGCATTTCCTATTATCTACCCCATTATAGAAAATAGTTCTGAAGAGAAATTGAAAGATTATCTCAAAGAAAAGAATGTGCGTATCTAAAAGATCAAGACTCATTCTTAATCCATGACGATTGTGGCTTCAGGTACGCTTCTAATTATGTTTTCAATCAAATTCTTAATGATTTAGCATGATGGATTTTGTAATTTATGGATTTCCTCATTTCATTTTATTTATTTCAAATATGATTCTTAATATGGTTTGTTTTGAGGTTAATATAACTGCAGTTCCTAGACACACGTGGTGAATAGATTCTAGTGCAACAACATGCATTAGTGTGTCTATACCAGGTTGCCTGGATTTTCGAAAACCAAGTGATGCTGAAAGATTCATCTATATTGGTGATGACAACATGGTTGAAGTTGAGGCAATAGAATAATTTATATTATTATTAAAGCTTGGAATATATATGGATCCTTTTGAAACATTTGTCTTCCTTTGGAATATTGTTAAAACATGGAATATATCTGTATTGGAAAAATTAGGTTATTCTTGTTCATTTGTAAATGGAATATTCAGATTGTTTAATGTTTCAAAATTGGTTGATTCTGGTTCTTTATCAAGATACAATAATCTTTATTCTTTGGATGTTATTCTTTCATTTAATGAATCACAACAAACAAATAGAGACTAAAAAAAATTGACCAGTGAGAATTTAGTTGTATTATTACATAAGAGATTGGGTCATATTTATGAAAAGGAATAAGAAAACTAGTGTCTGACGAAATTCTCAAGCCTTTAGATTACACAGATTTTAATAATTGTATTAATCGTATAAAGGGAAAACAAACCAACAAAAGGAGATTTGAAGCCAAGAAGAGTTGAGGCGTCTTAGAACTTATACATACTGATATTTGTGGAACATTCCATTTGACTTTATGGAATAATAAAATGTATTTTATAACGTTCACCAAATATTTTTCAAGATATGACTTCATTTATCTCATTCATGAAAAGGCACAGTCATTGGACGTGTTCAAAAGTTATGAAGCTCAAGTTGAAAATCAACTTGGCTTAACGATTAAAAGCTTCATATCTGATAGTAGTTGTGAATATTATGGTTGATATGATGCTTCAAGTTAACAACGTCCAAGACCTTATGCTAGATTCTTGGAGGAATTTGGTATCGCCCCAAAGTACATTATGCTAGGTTTTCCCACTCTAAATGGCGTTCCTGAAAGACGAAATTGAATGCTTAAGGACATAGTGAGGAGTATGATTAGTCATTATACCTTGCCATAATCACTTTATGGGAGAGGCACTAAAGGACGCAACATGTATCCTTTACAGAGTAATAACTAAAGCAGCGACCAAAACGCTTTATAAACTTTTGACCAGCAAAAGGCCAAGTCTTAAGCATTTTCATGTTTGGTGATGTCCAGTTGACTCAAGGCCTTATAAATCTAATGAAAAAAACTGGACTCAAGGAAGGTCAACTGTTATTTTATTGGATATTTTGAAAGATTCAGGAGTACAAGTTTTATAATCCCAGAAATATGCCTATTTTTGAGTCTGGAAATGCCCGATTCTTTGAGGATGTTGAATATTCGGGGGGGGGGGGGGGGGGGGGGGGGAGATAATGTAAGGGATATTGTTTTTGAAGATGAATATGTAACTATTCCCACATGTGTCTTGGTCATTGATCATTATCCCTCACTTTGACCAACACACAAAACGGGAAGACAATATTAGAGATCATTCCATTCCAAATGAACATACATAAGAAACTCCAGAACCTCTATCATTAAAAAGATCCACTAGATAACAGAGAAATGCAATGCTAGATGATTACATTGTATTTCTTAAAGAACATGAGGCAAACATTGGAATGATGGAGGATGATCCACTTGCGTTAAGCCTTGGAAAGTTCTAACTCTCAAAAGTAGAATGATTTCATGAATGAGGAGATAACGTTCATGAAAGACAATGATATATGGGATCTAGTCCCATTGTCTAAAGGTGCAAAGCCTATTGGTTGCAAATGAATATTTAAAATCAATATTGATTTGAAAGACGAAGTGAAAAGATATGAGGCTCGTCTTGTCGATAAAGGCTTTATAAAGACTTTCTCTCTAGTTTCTTCGAAAGACTCTTTAAGGATATTAATGGCTTATGCAGCATATTTCAATTTTGAGTATCATCAGATAAATGTAAAGACTGTGTTTCTAAATATTGACATTGATTAAATGATTTCTATGATACATCCAAAAAATTATGTTCAAAGACAAATAATATGGTTTTCAAATTAAAGAAATTCATCTATAGACTAAAGAAGACATCTCGACAATGGTATTCTAAATTTCATCAACTGCTCATCTCGGTTGGTTTTGAGATGAATTTTTCCAATGATTGTGTGTACCATATGTTCAGTGAGAGTAAGTATATTTTTCTAGTTTTATATGTTGATGACATCCTACTTGCTAACAACTATATAGAGTTGTTGCTTGACACCAAGATTTTCTAGCTAAAAATTTTGAGATGAAAGATCTTGATGATGTATCTTTTGTACTGGATATTCATATGCATCGGGATCGCTCTCAAATTATTCTTGGAATATCTCAGAAAGGTTTTATCGAGAAAGTTCTAAAGAAATATGGAATGCAAGACTGTGAACCAATGGATAGCTCTGTTTCTAAGGGCGAAAAATTTAGTCTCAAACATGCCCCAAGCATGGTTTTGAGGAAAATGAAATGCAGAAGATTCCATATGCATCTGTAGTGGGGAGTCTGATGTATGCCTAGGTTTGTACACATTCAGATATTGCGTCCATGATAGGAATGTAGGGAAGATATCTAAGTGATCAAGGAGTGAAACATTGGAAATTGGTCAAAATAGTTTTACACTATCTACAGAGAAAAAAAGATTACAAGTTCATATACCGAAGGTTGGATCAGCTTGAGATCATTAAGTATACTGACTCCGATCTTTCCAAATGCTAAGATAATAAGAAATCTACATCGGGCTACATCTATTTCCTTGCTGGAGGTGGCATTTCCTTGAAGAGTTCTAAATAGTCTTTTATAGTCTTTTCCACCATGGCAAGTGAGATTGTAGCGTGTTATGAGATATCCCATCATGGAATATGGTTGCCAATTTTGTCACGGCACTGCAGATTGTTAATAGCATTGAAATGCCACTAAGAATACATTGTGACAATAAATCAGCAGTTATGTATTTCTAGATCAGCATTTTGTACCGTTATGTGCCGAAACATATTAACATAAATTTCCTTGTTATAAAAAGAAATTAGAGTGACAAGTTGTCTATTGAGCATATCGGTACAAACTCCATAGTTTTGGATCCACTTACTAAGAGACTGCCACCTGAACAGTTTTATGAGGACATTGCTCGTATGAGTGTTATGTCAATTGAGAATATACAATTTTAGTGAGAGTTTGTAATTTTAAATGCATTTCAGTTGTAGACATTTTCAGTTACAATTATGTAAATTTATTTTCTGCAGAATAAATTTCAAGTTAAGCCACACTCTGATTATGTTTAAAATATGTTGCAATAAGGTTTAAGGAAGACCAGTTGAAAATAGGCACGTTATGATCAAATTGCATGAAATTTGCATGCTACACATTCATTTCATAATCCATATCATTCAATAGTGTTAGCATATGTGATCATTGACGGGTCTAGTTGACGTGAGTGTAACAAAGACAGCTTTGATCCTATGTTGATGTGATTGATGAAACAGAATGGTTATATATGCATTTCAGAATGCAATAGTTTTGAGTTCATAAGGATATTTTCACAAACATAATTAAAAGATTATACATATAGCCCCTAGTGGGATATTGTTGGCACAATTTTTATTTATATGAGCTTATATATAAATAATTCTGCATTGTGGGTTATCGGTTAAGTCAAGTGCAAAATAAAGTGATCTAACTAATATTTTAGATTTTTGGGCTTTAATATATCTAATATGTTGGGGGTCTTTAATGTGTAGAGACACAAATATAATTTTGATTTTCATGAGCTAAAACAAAATAAATCAGAAGATAATGATAAAAAATATCTATACGAAGGTAGATGGAGGATCCTCAGTTCAAAATCTTCCGTTGTTTATGAATTTCCAGGCATGTGGAACTTGGAGAACTTGGTGGTGACGATCATGGATGATTATGAAATTTGATGATAACATTGGCAAGATTTTGAATTTTCCAGAGCAAGGAAGTTTTTCAGGTAACTCGATGACTACTGATGCAGCCTAATACTACCCAGGTTGTTCACGACAGATAGAGTCTTCATAGGAGAATGATGCATGTTCCAAAGAGACCGAGCTCGAGGACGTGATAGAGTCATGATTAGGATAAAACTTGCCAGTTTATGAAATTTTAATGCAATTGTCATATGTCGATGGATTGGAAGAAGATGTTGAATTCAAGATGCTAACAGGGAAAAACTAAAGATATCGGATTCTAATCTACTTGAGAAAACTAAATCAAATACGAAGAAAATTGATTTTTGAAAGATAACGAAAAATGGTCGGACTAAAACAACATTGGACAATATTTTAACAAAGATAATGAAAATGAAAAATAATATTGGGATCAATTTGTGACCATTGCTGTAAAGAAAACCGCTAGCGTTAGGTTGGAGCCAAGATTATAAAGTGCTTGGGGCTGGATCCACCTCGTGTTAAAATTGAACCAAACTTTCTAAAATAGAATTAAACGAACTTTTTTAACAAACCAAACTAAAAAAATCGATTATAATGTTCGATAATAACCGGACTTTTAGAACGCTTTTTTAAAAAACAATTTAAAATTAAAAAATGTAATATAAAAATTGAGTTAAATATATTTAAATTTTATTTATTAAAAATATATATTTTTAATCTTCTATTGTCCAAAAAAATTTTAATTAGAATTTTATAATAGTTATATCTTAATAAAATTTATTTGAAATTTAATAATATTAGTTTTTTTTTTGTAAAACTTCGGTTTGTTCTGTTAATTGAAGTTTT
The DNA here is from genome assembly GCF_025594145.1 of Primulina tabacum. NCBI lineage: Eukaryota > Viridiplantae > Streptophyta > Magnoliopsida > Lamiales > Gesneriaceae > Primulina > Primulina tabacum. The sequence goes on from NC_134552.1 coordinate 23,897,290, forward strand.
AAATTAAAAATCGAAACTGCACCTCACTAACTGATGTTTTAGAAAACTAAAACCGAACTTGAATTTATGTCATCCTTTACTCGTAGATGCCCGCTTTTTTAGTTTAAAAATAACTTGATATGATATTTTTTCTTCTTTCCTTTAGTTACCTAATTAGAAAAATCCAATCATCTCAAAAAATTTTAACAAGGAATTATTTGCCTAATCTCGGCAGGTAGGACAGCTTCAGGCCCATACCCAAGCTAAGAAGAGTTTCTCCAGTAGCCGTTCAGGGGGTAGTCCGATAAGCCCAAAAGACACTTAGCAATTTTTCAACCCAATCCTTCCCTACACCTTGCAGCCTGGCTCTCAAAGCCTGAAATATTATGCGATTAGTGACTTCGGTCTGCCCATTATCTTGCAGGCTGAACTAAAAGACCGAGCGATATTCATTTTCATAAACCAGACTGTCATTTTTCATCCTTGAAACTTTCAGCCATTGTCAGATATCAACTTTCTCGGTACCCCGAACCAGCAAACTATGTTTTTCCATAAAAATTTTGGTACTTCTTCTTCTGTAATCTTTGCCAGGGTCTCGGTCTCAACCCACTTGAAAAATAAACAATTGTCGGCATAAGAAAGTTCATCTGTGCTCGGGCTATTGAAAAGGGTCCTACAACATCCAAGCATCTTTCATCAAATAGGAAGGATGCTCAGACATACTTCATGACTGTGGCAGGATTATGAAGGAAATGGTCATGCCTTGGGCATCCTTCACATAATCAGACTATTTGAAAGGCATCTGAGTTCATAGTAGGCCATTAGAGTCTGACCGTTAATGCTTTCCAATTGAGTGCCACAGCTCTGAGATGATCCACACAACACTCTTCACGAATTTCTCTAAGAACTTATGAAACGTCCACTACTTTTAAACCTGAAAATACTACTATTTTTTTAAACATAAAATTCGATATTCATATTTAAAAAGACTTAACATCCCAACATCCAAAAATAATTTAACATATAAAAATTTAAAGTGCATAAAATCCCTAACTCGTCATATAATAAAATCTTACGTCGACCATTTAACATGATGAACATTAAATTTCAAAATAAAACATAAAAATCTCTAATTAAATCATTAACAAAATCTTTAAACCTCTGACTATCAAGCTAATGCGGAAAATAATGTCCCTTGGATGTGTACTGCCAGACTCGATCCACTCAAGCGTCAGCGCCTCCCTCAATCTCATCCTCACCTGCAACATTCAAATCTAGTAAGTCTAATGACTCAACACGTTATAAACATGAGTAAAAAATAATATATATACAAGCACATTCATTAAAAATCATACTTTTATTCAAAATAAGCTCGCATAAATTTGTAAGCATAATTTAATCATAAATCGTCAAATCATACAGCTTTTAATCATTTATCATTTTGGGTGAAGTTTGATATTTGAAAGTGACTAGCTGTATCATGTGGTCGACTGATCAGTCTTAGCTCACCATTGCACATGTGGACGGGCACTAGGCACCGACGTAAAAGAAAATACGTTCCTTGGGCCCCCTATAGGGCCTTCTCCCGTAAACAGGATCCCTCTGGGGCCTTCACCCTCACGATATTCTCAATAATCATATATAATATACTTTTTGTCACAGTCAATTCACATCTTTCAAAATATTTTTAATTTCTTTTTAATCATAAAATATTGTACCCTTTCCAAATTTGTAAAATAATATTTAACAGTAAAAATTGCACAACTTTATCATAAATCAAAAAATCCCATATTTACATCATAAACGTTTTAAAATATCATTTAGCATGCGTTATGATTCTTCGGGACACTGCCAAACCTTTTAGTACTACCCAGGTGTAAATTGACTAATCTGCAAAAGCCCAAGCCCTGACCTGAAGCAAACATCCCTAGACCCTACTGGACCAGCCTAGACCACCACTACGTGAGCCGCGTACCCCCTTTAATAATCCAGCTGCCGCATGCACGTGTGAGAGTCCTTGTGTGCGTGAACTCTCCCTTCGCTGCAACCGCCGAGTCCAGCCTTGCTAGGACTCTTCCAAACATTGAGTCACGTCCAGTCTAGGCTCTTGACCAAGCCCCGATCGAGCCCTGGCGAGATCCTTCAAGCCATAGCCTCCCCTCAAACGAGAAGCCCCATAAAATCCTAGGTTGGTTGCTTCCCTTGCCAATCTCGGTTTCAGCCACATATCATCCCTTAAAAACTCTTTTCTCATCCCTTAAACACCTCCTATTAGCAGCGTGTCCTTAGAAATCATAACGTTTTTCAAACAAGCATAAAATCCTAAAAACTTTTAAAATATTTTTTCTATCGTTAAACGCTTCATGATTCAATATTTTTCATTTAAAAATAATTAAAACAAGCATTATAGGATTTGAATGTTGCGTCAAAGAAGTTTAGAAACCTGCCTTTGCGTTTTAGAACGTTCGAATATACGATCGTAGGCGTGGGGTGCGAAGAAGGACGAAAGGGCGACGAGGACTCCTTGTTTTTTCCTCCTCATATTCTCGAAAATATGGTGTGTGTGGTGTGTCAATTTTCGGCTGATGTGAGGCTTAGGAAGACCCTATGTTTCTATTTTATAGATTTAAAATTTGCATGTTAATGGGCTTGAGTTTTGGGCCTTTGAGTTTAGGAGCAATTGGGCCTACTAATCTTAGGTAAATTAAGTACAATAACACCTATTTAATTGAAAAATAATAGTTTTTTAAAAAATAGTTTTTAAAAATAATACATTTGGTCCTTTAAAAGTCCTCTGTTTGCCCAAAATCGGCTTCCCGAATAATATAGTTCTTGTCTCGTAAAATAATTTAGGCTCTACTATTTTTAGAAAAAAATAATCATATTTAATCATATTAATAAGCCTTGAAAATATATATTTAAAAATATATTTTATCTTGGTCGTCCCAGTCTCCTTTCCCAGCTTATTATCGATTATTTGGATAAAATCTTCAATTCTCATGAAATAATGCAATCTAATCATTTAATCATGCAAATTAAACATTCAATCATATAATATACATCAAGTAAACATTTAAAATCAATTAAATAAAATAATTAAGCAATTTAAATCATTTACATGCATGTGGTTTACGTGGGTTGGGCTTTTAAACGATACAAATCTTCCTCCCCTTAAAAAAATTTCATCCTTGGAATTTAGGCTTACCGAATATTTCGGGGTAGCGACTTCTCATCTCTGACTCAGTCTCCCAAGTTTCTTCTTCCTCCGAGTGATTTAGTTACTGGATTTTGACCATTTTAATTACCTTGTTCCGCAACCTTCTCTCTTGATTGTCCAAGATTTAAGCATACCTCTCCTAATAAGACAGATTTGGTGTAAGTTGTAGTGGCTCAAAGTTCAGTACATGTGAAGGGTTTGACATGTACTTGCGGATCATCGATATGTGGAAGACATTGTGGACTCTTGCGAGATTAGGTGGAAACGCCACTCGATATGCTAATGCTCCCACTCTTTCGAGTATCTCAAATGGTCCAATGAATCTTGGACTAAGTTTGTCTTTCTTGTCAAATCTCATAACACCCATCATAGGTGCTATCTTTATAAACACGTGATCACCTATTACAAACTCGAGATCTCAGTCTTCTTTTGTCTATGTAGCTCTTCTGTCGAATATGAGGTGTTCTCATTTTGTCTCGGATCTTGGTGACCATTTCAGTGGTGTGCTGAACTATCTAGGGTCCCATCGTAGCCCTCTCTCCTACCTCGTCCCAATGGATAGGTGATCTACATTTCCTTCCGTAGAGTGCCTTGTATGTATCCATTCCAATAAATGACATAGCTGTTGTTGTAAGTGAACTCCACTAGAGGTAGTTTTGGTTTCCAACTACCTTGAAAATCAATCATGCAGGCTCGAAGTAGATCCTCTAAAATTTGTATGACTCTCTTAGATTGACCGTCAGTCTGAGGATGAAATGCGGTACTGAATAGCAGTTTGGTTCCCAAGGCCGCATGTAAACTCTTTTAGAATGATGAAGTGAATTGTGTGTCTCTATCCGACACTATAGAGACAGGAATTCCATGCAGTCTATATCTTCAATATATAGCTCTGCATATTGTGTCATGAAAAAAGTCATCTTCACTGGTAGGAAAGTGCTGACTTAGTAAGGCGGTCCACTATTACCCAAATGACATTGAGTCGCTTCAACCATATTTGGCAATCCTACCATGAAATCCATATTAATGTTCTCCCACTTCCACTCGGGAATGGGAAGGGGTCGAAGCATTCCCACTGGTCTTTGATGTTCTGCCTTCACTTGTTGACATGTTAAGCATTCAGATACAAAGGGCATATAATATCTCATTTCATTACCGGCCACCAATATAAAAGTTGCAAGTCCTTGTACATACTGGTACTTCCGGGATGAACATAATAAGGGGTATTGTGAGCTTCAGTCATAGTATCAACTCTAAGTCAATCACCACTAGGAACCCATAGTCGACCTCGATACTTAACAATGCCATCCTCAACTGAATGACATGTTCTCCTTCGATTCATCTCGTTGTCTCATTTCTTTAATTGCCCATCATTAGACTGTCCAGCTCGAATTCTATATCGCAGAGTGGAATGTACTGTCAATGTAGCGATATTAGGGGCCTTTCCCCTAGCATAAACTTCAAGATCAAACCGCTGAATTTCCACATATAGAGGTTTCTGTACTGATAAATGGGCCAAGACTGACCATTTGCTACTCAAAGCGTCCGTCACTACATTAGCTTTGTTAAGATGATAGCTAATGTCGCAGTCGTAGTCCTTTACAAGTTCTAGCCATCTTTTTTGTCTCATGTTCAGCTCTTTTTGGGTAAAGAAATACTTGAGGCTTTTGTGGTCCGTAAAGATCTTACATTTCTAGTCATACAAGTAGTGCCTCCAATTTTTCAACGCAAATATGACTGTTGCAAGCTCAAGATCATGCGCCAGATAATTCTTTTCATGTACTTTCAGCTGTCTTGACGCGTAAGCTATGACTCGCTCATGCTGCATAGGAACAAATCCTAGCTTCGAAGCATCAGTGTACAACACATAGTCCCCTTGTTCTGTCGGCATCGCTAGAACTGGAGCGGTAATGAGTGCTTGCTTCAACCGATCAAATATATTTTGACACTCTAGTCCCCATAAAAATTTCTCATTTTTCTTCGTCAATGATCTCAATGGTACTGCAATGGACAAAAAACCCTTGATGAACTTATGATAGTAGCCAGCCAAACCCAAGAAACTGCGGATTTCTGTCACACTTTTAGCACTAGCCACTGCTTGACGACTCGAACTTAGATGGGTCGATCTCCACTCCCTCTTCTAACACGATGTGGCCCAAGAATGTCACCCTCTCTAGCCAAAACTCGTAATCGCTGAACGTTGCATATGATATCCGATCTCATAACACATGAAAAGTCATCTTCAATTGCTGCTCATGCTCCTCTTAGCTCTTGGAATAGATCAAAATATCATCGATGAAAACAATAACCAACTGATCGAGGTACGGCTGAAATACGTGATTCATGATATCAATGTAGATCGCCGAAGCATTAATCAATCCAAAAGGCATCAATAAAAACTCATAATGCCCATAATGCATTCTGAAAGCCGTCTTGTGTACATCCGTCTCTTTTAATCTCTGCTGGTGATATCCAGACGTAAATCTATATTTGAAAATACAGAAGCTCCTTGCAATTTATTAAACAAATCTTTGATTTGGGGTAATGGATACTTATTCTTAACTTTTACTCTATTCAGCTCTCTGTAATCGATACACAGTCTCATCCTCCTATCATTTTTCTTCACAAATAGTACTAGCGTGCCCCATGGAGAGAAACTAGGGAGAATAAATCCCTTGTCTAGCAGCTCTTGAATTTGATCCATTAATTCTTTTATTTCAGCAGGTGCTAGGAGATACGGTGCCTTAGACATCGGCACAGTACTAGACATCGTTTCAATAGAAAATTCCACCTCTCGCTCGGGTAGGATACCAGAAACATTGTGAGAGAACACATCCGAAAATTACTTGACCAACTCCATATCCTTGATCGATCGATTGTCAGTAGTGGGTACATATATAATACAAGCAAGAAATCTTGACATCCTCGTCAGTTAAGATTCTTTGCACGAATGCATGAAATGATATGCGGTATTTGATTGTTTTGTAAAGCCTCAAAGATGAATGTTTTCTCATTGGGCGATCTAATAGATACTGACCTCCGCCAAAAATCAGTAGTAGCCCAATTCAGCGTGAGACAATACATGACCAAAATAATATAAAACTCTGGCATTGGAAATACGATAAGGTCCGTCCGTATAACATTCTTTTGCAACTTGGGTTCCACATCCTTAACCATGCTTGTAGAGACCATATGTTACCAGAAAGCACTCTAACTCTGAATCCTGACTCTTCGTCCACTAGTAAGATTCCCAATTGCTTCACGAAGGATTCAGATGTGAAAGAATGCGTAGCTCTAGAATCTAGCAAAGCGTAAGTAGATACGCACGCTAACAAATTTCGTCCTGATAATATTGCATTATACTCGATTAAGGCCATAAATTTTAGAAATTTCATATCATTTAAGCCATTTTTTGTTTCCCATTTTAGTATTTTAACCCCTTAAATTTCGAAATTTGCAAAGTGACCCCTTAAATTTTCAAAAGTGCCAAGTGACCCCATAAATTTTGAAAATTTTCAATTGAGTCCTAGAGAATTTTTAATTTTTTCAGTTTAACCCCTTAAAGATTTTCGAATTATACTAAATTATCCTCAATGATTTTAAAGAATTGTTATTAAGTCCCTTAAGTATTGCTATTAAGTCCCTTAAGTTTTTAATCTTCTACAATTTGTTCCACATAGCTAATTCTTGCAAAAATCCTATGCCTAATACCTTAGAATTTGAAACATGAATTTATAAATCATCAAGTTCAGTGCATCTCGAAAAATTCTAGCATCCATACTTTTATCTCAAGCAAGAAAGAATACTCGGAGTACCTATAATAATCGTAGTATCTGGCTCCGCTTGCTCAGCATGCATCACATAAGCCCTTCAAGCCGTGGGTTGTTTAAGCTTTGGGCAGTCACCAGCGTTATGCCCCATTCCTCCGCACTTGAAGCACTTATAGGTGCCCCACAAGCACTTGATGTAGTGATGAAGATCTTTGCAAAGTGGCTTCTCAGCAGTCTTCTGGACGTTTTCTTTAGGTGGTTGTCCTTGTGGTTTGTACTCTCGTGGCCGCTTCGGTGGTCCCGTAAACAACTTCTTGTTCTTCTGACTTGATTGTTGGTCACAGTTCCTCTTGCACTACATCTCCTAGTCAATATCCTTCAGAGATTGCTCGGCTCAATAAGATCCGCCCGTATAACATTCTTTTGTAACTTGGGTTCCACATCCTTAACCATGCTTGTAGAGATTATATGTTCTCCAGAAAGCACTCTAACTCTGAATCCTGACTCTTCGTCCACTTGTAAGATGCCCAATTGCTTCATGAAGGATTCAGATGTGAAAGAGTGCGTAGCAGTAGAATCTAGCAAAGCGTAAGTAGCTACGCATGCTAACAAAATTCGTCCTGATAATATTTTCATTATACTCGATTAAGGCCATAAAATTTAAAAATTTCATATCATTTAGGCCCTTTTTAGTTTCCCATTTTAGTATTTTAACCTCTTAAATTTCGAAATTGCAAAGTGACCCCTTAAATTTTAAAAAGTTCCAAGTGACCCCTTAAATTTCGAAAAATTTGCAATTGATTCCTAGCGAATTTTTAATTTTGCCATTTTAACCCCTTAAAGATTTTCGAATTATACTAAACTTTCCTCAATGATTTTCAAGAATTTCTATGAAGTCCCTTAAGTTTTCAATCTTCTACAATTTGATCCACATAGCTAATTCTTGCAAAAATCCTATGCCTAATACCTTAGAATTTGAAACATGAAATTATAAATCACGAATTTCAGTGCATCTCGATTTCATTCTAGCATCCATACTTTTATCTCAAGAAAGAAAAAATAGTCAGAGTACCTGTAATAATCGTAGTATCTGGCTCCGGTTGCACAACATGCATCACATAAGCCCTTCAAGTCGTGGGTTGTTTAAGCTTTGGGCAATCACCAGCCTTATGCCCCATTCCTCCGCACTTGAAGCACTTGTAGGTGCCCCACATGCACTTGATGTAGTGATGGAGATCTTTGCAAAGTGGCTTCTCAACAGTCTTCGGGACGTTTTCTTTAGCTGGTTGTCCTTGTGGTTTGTACTCTCGTGGCCGCTTCGGTCGTCCCGTAAACAAATTCTCGTTCTGCTGACTTGATTGCTGAGCACGGTTCCTCTTGCACTACATCTCCTAATCAATATCGTTCAGAGCTTGCTCGGCTTAAAAAGCTTTAGCAACGACACTAGTATAGTCAACATGATCTGTCAGCATCACATCTCGACGGATCGACGGCCTCAATCCATCTAAGAAATGTCATAGCTTCTCCGCAGCATCATTGGCAATGAAGAGCACAAAATAACAGCCCCTATCAAACTTCTGCACAAACTTAGCAATAGTAAAGTCCCCCTGGCGGAGACTCATAATCTCTCTCTTCAACCTCGAACAAACGTTGGTGGTGAAATATTTATCATAGAATATCCTCTTGAATTCCTCCCAAGATAGAGTCGCTAGATTCATCCCTCTCTTCGCTCTCTCCCACCATTAGGAAGCATCGCCTTTCAGCAGATAGATAGTACAACGAACTCGGTCATCATCCGCCATATCCATATACTTAAATATCACCTCTAGAGATCTAATCCATCCCTCAGCCATGAATGGATCAGTAGTTCCAGAAAAATCCTCGTTGACAGCTTCCGGTCGGACCCACTCACCGTTTCCCATGTGCTGCTCTAGTAAACAAGTCATACCGGCTAGTACACGGGCACTAGCATCCTAATTAGGTGGAGGCTGTAGAATATCTTCCTCCTGCTTATCCCCATTATCACTACAAAGAACCCGTCTAGGAGGCATCTCTATACAAATCGTCCATACCACGTAACCAACATGCATTTAACATCTATATAATGTATCATAAAAGCATTTAAAGTTCAACATATAAAATCTAAAGCAGTAAAAACTCACAGACTTGAGGGTTAATTTCTTGAGCTTTTCGGTGTGGCAGTAACACAACCCTTTAGGGATCCTTGGCCTTGTTACCAACCGAAACTTTCACTAATTTTAAACCTTAGAATCCTACTAATTGTTTTAAACATAAAATTCCAAATTCATATTTAAAATGACTTAACATTTCAAAATCCAAAAAAAAAATTAACATCTAAAAATTTAAAATGCATAAAATCCCTAACTCATCAGTTAACAAAATCCTACGTACACCATTTAACATGATCAACTATAACTTCAAAATAAATCATAAAAATTTCTAATTAAATCATTAATATAATCTTTAAAACTTTGACGGTCAAGTTAATGCGGAAAAAAATGTCTCTCGGGAGTGTGCTGTCGGACTCGATCCATTCAAGCGTCAGCGCCTCCCTCAATCTCATCCTCACGTACAACATTCAAACCTAGTAAGTCTAATGACTCAGCACGTTCTAAACATGAGTAAAAAATATTACATATACAAGCACATGCATTAAAAATCATACCTTTATACAAAATAAGCTTGCATAAATTTGTAAGCATAATTTAATCAAAAATCTTCAATTCATACAGCTTTCAATCATTTATCATTTTTGGTGAATTTTGAACCTTGAAAGTTACAAGTTGTATAATACGTCCACTGCTCGTTTTTCTAAAAATACTAGAATTAATTTTTCTTTTCTATCTAAAAATTTCGGCTGAATGCACTAATACATATATATATATATTATATATATATATATATTAAAATACATTTGGACAATTTTAAAAATAAAACAACCAACTATATTCGAAAACTCAAAGGAAATAATTCGAAACATAAAATCGTCAATCGTTACCAAACCTAACTTACCAATATATCGAAATAGAGCCAATTCTTTCACCCTCACCAAAACCACTTAAAAAGCATAATAAAAATCTTAAAATCTTTAACCCAAACTTTAAATCATAAATGCGTAAAAACTAGCGATGGTCCTTGGGTTATGTGCATCTTCAGTCCAGCAAGATCAACTATCAAGTCCCTCAACCACATCACTATCATGCTCAACTGCATCAATCACACCTACTGAGTCTATTGACTCAGCAAACCATAATCTTGGTAACAAGTAATACATATACAATCATATGCAACAGTGAAAATAATTTTACGTAAAATAACATTTCATGAACATGCATAAACTTAAACATTTTCCTTTGATCATAAACATTTTACTTTTCATCATATATGTATATGTTTTCCTTCTCGTTGAATTCTGATTGTTAATTGTGACTTTCGTATTAGCTGAAGGTCGATGGATCCATCTACATGTAACCACAGTACTGGGCGGCGAGGACATCAGCGACACTCTCACCCATTAACTGAGCTTTGGCCTTACATATCATCATATCATCATATTATTCACAATTACTTCACCTCCTTCAATTTTTCGTATTTTCATCACTTATAAAAATTCAAGCATATATATATAAATCATTTTTCTTTTAAACCAAGCATGCAACATATCTTTTAGTATTAATGTTTCATCATAAAATTTCGTAAACATTTAAAATAAACATAATAACATAATTTACAGCATTCAGGGCACTGCCAAGAATTTTACTATTTTTCATGTGTAAAATGACCGTTTTACCCCCAAACGTAAAATTTCTCGATATTGACTTTTTTTTACTTTTGTGGACAATAGACCATCCCAAATAATTATTTAAGTTAAAATTAAATTTCTTATATTTTTATTTAGCTTAAATTTTCATTGCTTTTGATTTAATTTCACAATTATTAATTCGTAGAGCTTTTTAATCCCGAATTAATTCAAACATTAATATTAAATTCCCAAAATTTAAAAATGGACTTTTTATTCCTAAATTACCCTCATGAAACATGAATCAACCCTCTTGGACCAAAGTTCGACCATTTACCCTATTAACTCCATAAAACCGAACCCTAGCCATTAACCTCGAGCCAACTCTCGATTTCATCGAGCCATGTCCAAGCCACCTTGAGCCAACCCCTGACTAGACCTCCCTAGGACCTTACTGACCAGCCCTGACCACTTGAACAAGCCCCTAGCACGCTGCAACCTCCTGCACGAAGAGAAGAGCATGCGCGAGTTCCTTCATCTTTGTGCATATGAACCCTATCACACTAGGACTCCTCGCCCGAGCCACCACTCGAGCCCAAACCCTAGTTACCCTCACTAGACCTCCCATAGACCTAGAATGGACCCCTTGGCCCGGTCGCGATCCCCCTACACCCGCAGCTATTTCTTGGTTGGCTTGGGAAGAATCCTAGCTCCCTTGGACTCTTCCCTAGCTATCGTGTGTCCTTCTCACACCCAACAATGTCAAGACCCAGCCTCGGTCAAGCCCCGATTGAACCCTTGAGAATCATACCAGCAATAATTCGTTCAAGCCTTGTTCCTCAATTGTACAGTCGTGGTGTGTTCTTGTCTAGGCCCTTAAACCCTCCTAAACTTGACCCTTTTGGTGTCCCTATGATGGTACCCCCTTCATGCAATAATATCATGCGTTTTAAATCATGAAATCATAAGTTATTCACATGTCAAGGCATAAAAAAGAAAATATTCATAAGGTAAACATGTTGTGCATGCAAACGTAATTCAAACATGTAGTATGGTGTGATAGATGAAAAAGAGGAGATTTATGGCATGTCTTTGCATAATTTACGCATGAAAACATTTTAGCGATGCGAAGAATGACGACGTAGAAACCTAGGCTGATTTTTCCTTGCAAGAACTAAGGCTTTCCTACTCAAAATCTCGTGTGTGTGTATGTTTGTTGGCTGCTAGGAGTCTTGTGTGTGTGTTGGGCGTGTGTACGTGGTTTAGTTTTAAGGCTTTTAAGCTTATTTATTTGATAAATACACAAGTGTCCAAGCTTGGGCCCATTAGCATGACTTACTAGGCCCATTAAGCCCATTTGTGCATATTTAAAATATTTTGTTTAGGAAAGTTCGTGAAAATATTAGCTGAGTTCTCAAAAAGTTCATATTTTCGTCAAAAATCAAATATCGTAAAAAATTACGACTCGCCGTAAAAAATCACATCAAAACACTTTTAAAAAATATCATTTAGCATCAACCTTATTTTCAAAAATATCATTTAGCATCAACCTCGATCGCATCTAGAATAACCTTTAAAAATGCAGTTTTCGTTCATTCGTGTATAAAGCATATTTTATACATGTAACCATGCACATCATATTCAATTTATTCAATTAAAACAATTTAATTAGCTATGTTCCATTTTTTCTTTATTTGCATGCAGTTTGATTACGTTATCTTAATTTTGGACCTTCCAATTCCTCCCCCTTTAAATAAAATTTCGTCCTTGAAATTAGAACTTATCGAATAACTCCGGGTAGCAACTCCTCATGTCCCTCCCGGTTGCCCAAGTAGCTTCTTCCTTCGAGTGATTTACCCACTTGACCTTGATCATTGGTATAACTTTGTTTCAGAGTCTTCTTTCTTGCCTAGACAAGATTTGTATGGGTCTTTCCTCATAAGTTATGTTTGGAGTCAATTGAAGAGGCTCATGATTTAGTACATATGAAGGGTTTGACATGTACTTTCAGTGCATAGATATGTGGAACACATTGTGTGCTCCAGATAGCATCGGTGGCAATGCAAATCAATAGGCTAATGTCCCAATCCTCTCCGAAATCTCAAATTGCCCTATGAATCTTGAACTAAGTTTGACTTTCTTGCCAAATCTCATAACAACCTTCATAGGTGCTATTTTCACAAAAACATGATTGCCTACTGCAAACTCTAGCTCTCTTCGCCGCTTGTCAGCATAACTTTTATATTGGCTTTGTGCAGTCTTCATTCTATCTCAAATTTTGACTACTAGATCTGTTGTTTGCTTGATCAAGTCCGGACCAAATTCTCCTGTTTCACCAAATTTGTCCCAATGTATGGGTGATCTACACTTCCTCCAATAAAGTGCCTCACACGGAGTCGTCCCTATTGTAAGTTCCAAAATTAAGACAACGTAATCCAACTGCATGAAAATCTAGGGAATATGAAAAATGAGTAATTAATTGATTTAATTACTTAATTGATTATGTGACATGCATGAATTCATGTAAGTAGGATTTAATTTCCATTATGTATAAAACTATATTTTTAAGGGATATTCAAGTTGCGATCGAAGCACGGAGGCTGAGGGCTGAAAAAAAGTAAAATGTTTTTATTAAATAACTGTTTTCAAGTGTTTAAAATATGATTAATGGTTTTTCATATTTTTGAAAATAAGGAGTTTGAGGTGGTTTTATACGCCGGGACGTAAATTTTATCGGTGTTAGTTTTTCAACAAAAATACGAACTTTTTGACAACCCGGCTATTTTTATAAACTTATGTTGACAAAAGTATTGTAATATTTTAATTAAATCCTAATTAAGACTAATGGGCCTAATTTGTTAGCTTAATAGGCCTAAGCCTCACTTAGGGATTTAATTAGTATATAATATATGTAAACCACCCCAAACCCTATACTCTCTACAAAAAAAAAAGGCATGCCTCAATTTTCAGAATTCTATCACCGAATACACGAAGAGTCCTAAGAAAGCATGAAGAGTCCTACACCTAAGGGAGTTCTTGGCCATGCTCACAGTTGTGTTTGGTGCTTCGTTTTTGAGTTAGGTCGGTTTCCTTGGTTGCCTAGGGTCCAGTAGGGTGCCTAAGGGTTATGGTCAGTGTTTGGTCCAGCATGGCTCGGGCGTGGTTCGTGAAAATCGGACCATGGCTCGTGGCGAAACATATAGGTCAAGTTAGGGTTTTGATGTGAAAAATAATTGAAACACGGCTCACGGGGGTCGAGTCATGGTTCACAAGTGTTAAAATAATATAAAAAGACTAAGTTTTGAATTTAGAAATTTTATATTAGAGTTTGGGATTTTTCAGGATTAAAACGCCTTCAAAACGACTAATTACGAATTAATTAAAAAGCCTAGTTTTTAAGCTAAATAAAATTATGAGAATTTTTATTTAAGCTTAAATAATTATTTGGGACATGTTTGAGGCAACATAATTAAGAAAATGTCAAAAACGAAAAATTGTACGTCCAGGGGTAAAACGGTCTTTTTACACCTGAAAATTAATAAATGTCATGGCATTGTTCTAATTGCTGTTTTATATGTCAATATGATTATTTCACATGTTTATGAATTTTTATATGTTAAATTATAATTTTTAAATGTTCATGAATTTTTACAGTGTAAATTGGACATTTAAAAGATATGTTGCATGTTTGGTTTCAAAATAAAATGATATTATTAAGCATATTTTTATTAAGTGATGGAAATACAAAATTTTGAAGGACGTGAAGGGATTGTGACTAATACGATGATATGTTGGAGATATCGTAAGGGTTATGGTCCCAGTGGGAGCCCGACGATCGTTTTTCCTTGGATACAGATATGAACACGAATACAATGATATGTTAATACGTAAGGCCAAGGCCCAGTTGACCGGTGAGAGTGTCACTGGTGTCCTCGCCGCCCAGTACTGTGGTTACATGTAGATGGATCCATCGCCCAACACCTATACGAACACGAAAGTCACAATCAACGATCTGAATTCAACAAAACACGAATATGAACTGGAATATGTATATGTTGATGATGATATGGACATGTTTGTGGTTATGAAAATGTTTAAGTTAAAGTTTATGCATTATTATGAAAAATTTTATTTTAAGTACAAGTAATTTTTATTGTTGCATGTGAACTGTATTACGTTTTACTTGTTATCAAGAATATGATGTGTTGAGTCTTTAGACTCACTAGGTGTGATTGATGCAAGTGGTTATGATCATAATGTTGAGGGAGGTTTTGATGCTTGATTTGACTGGACTGGAGATGCACATAATCCGAGGACCCGTGTTTCTATTTTTCGCATTTAAAGTTTATGAATTACATTAAAGATTTTACGACTATTTATTTATGTTTAAGAGATTTTGAAAGGTTTGGTATGGGCTACACTTTTCAACATTTATTGCTTTTTATGTTTGGTAAAACGATTAATGATTTCAAGATTTGACTACTTCCTTTGGATTTTCAATTATTAGTTAGATGTTTTATTTTAAAATGGTGCAAGATATTTTCAAAGTATTTATATATGTATATGTAATGGCCGAAATCTTGAGTTTTAAGAAAAAGATTAAGCAGAGGTTTCAGTTGGTATCAGAGCAATGGTTCTGTAAAGGGTTGTGCCACTATCAGCCCCAGGAAGATCAGTCGTCAAGCCTCAATTTGTAAGTCTTACATGCTTTATATGATTTGTTATGATGTTACCTGCATGATAACATGAATGATATGTTTACGATACATGTTTTACTAGCTTTTGATTATATATGCTTTGCATGCCTAAATTGCTAAATGAATAAGGATATGTGACATGATTAGAAAACTTAGATTTAAATGCATGATGGTTACGTTAGAATTTGAAAAACGTTCAGATAAAATACCTCCTAGACGTGCCACTATTAATGAAAACCAAGCAGAGAACAATGTGAACCGTCAAGGGAATGCACCCCCACCACATCCTCCAGGGGATGCTGCTACTCGTGCTTTAGAGGGGATGGCTCATCTCTTCGAGCAGCAGAAACAGCAGCAACAATTACAACAACAGTTTCAGCAGATGCAGCAGTAGCAGACACAGCATGCACCTAGACCACAGCATGATATATATGATCAGTTCCGGAGACTAGGGCCAAAGGAATTTTCTGGCACTACAGATCTTTTTGCTACTGAGGGTTGGATTCGTTCACTTGAGGTACACTTTCGCTATCTGGATATGGGAGATGCTGACCGTGTGAGGTGTACCACTTATCATGTTAAGGGAAGACGCTTCTTTATGGTGGGAAGGAGCCGAGCATGGTGTTAACATTGCTACACTTATTTTGGCTCAATTCAAAACGATATTCTACGAGAAATATTTTACTGCTGATGTCAGAGGGCGATTAAAGAGGGAATTTATGACTCTCCGTCAGTGAGAGGCTACTGTTGCTGAATTTTGAAGAGATTTTATAGGGGCTGTCACTTTGTACCCCTTATTTCCAGGGATGCTGAAGAGAATTTGAGACATTTCATGGATGGTCTATGACCCACTGTACGGAATAATGTAATGATGATGCGTCCTTTGGATTATGCTACTACTACCACTTATGCATTCCAGTCTGAGCAATACTTGAAGGACATCGAGTTTGAGTTACAGCGCAAAAGCCAGCAACATCAGAATAATAGTCAGCCAAACAAAAAGCCATATGCAGGTCCTCCTAGACCTCAAGGGCCTCAAAAGCCCCAAGGGCTAGTCAAGAAAGCAAACACCGCAAAAGCCACAAAATCCTGGAGCACCGAAGCCTGCTGATAAACAACCTTGCAAGGAGTGCAATCGCTTTCATTTCTGCAAGTGCATGTGGGGATCTTATAAATGCTTTATCTGCAAGGAAGAAGGTCATAAGCTGTAGATTGCCCGAATAAGAAAGCACCTACTGTTCGGAGAGCATATGTGATGAATGCCGAGGAAGCTGAGGAGGAGGCAGACACTACGCTTATCGTGGGTAACCTATTCATTTGACGTTTTTATATTGCTTATTATTGCATGAAATGTTAAATTGGTTATTAGCATGGAAATTGGGAACTAGATCTAACCTAGTGAAAATTAGGTTGCATGTTTTAACTTTGTTGGAATTTAAGATATGATTTTGAAACCATAGAAATTGGTATGGAAATTTTATGCCTTAGTTTATGTGAAGGATGTAATATTCCAATAAAATTTTTAGGGCCAAAATTAAAGGAAAATTATAATTAAGAAATTTTTGGGGTTTCAAAATTTATAAAGGGGTCAATATGCACTTTTCGAAATTTTAATGGTCTAAAATGTAATTTTCGATAATTAAGGGACAAAAAAAGTAATTAACCGAAAGATAAAGGACCTAAGTGTAATTTAGAATTATTAAGGACCACAAACCCAATTTTTGAAACTTAAAGGATTAAAATAAGAATTTTCGAAAAATTTAAGGGTCAAATCGCAATAATAGGAAAATTTGGGACTAAAATGCAAATTTCGGAAAAAAATTGAAGGGTTAAAATGCAATTTTTCTAGAAATGCTCAAGTTCAACACGCAATCTTCACGTATCTTTGGGAAATGAATGATAGAAATTCTTTAAGCTTCAACACGAAAAGATTAAAAAGACGTTTTCGCCGCAAGGAGGATTATCATTCAAGGGGTAGCTACCTATGCTTTGCTAGATTAAAGAGCTACACATTCTTTCATATCTGAAACCTTCATCAAAAGACTGAATATTACTCCACAAGATATGGGTTTGGGTTTCAAAGTTTCTATTCCTTCCGATGATCAAATGCTCACGTATAAAATTGTCAAAAATCTGGAGCTTCGTTTATTCAAAGATGGGGTTCGGGCAGATCTTATTGTGCTCCCTATGCCCGAATTTGATATTATACTTGGGATGGATTGGTTATCAGCGAATGGAGCTTCGATTGATTTTCGTCAGAGAACAGTTTCTATTCAACTGCCTAGTGGTAAATCTTTTGTCTTTGAGGCAGCGAGAAACAAGCAAATACCGCACATTATCTCTTGTCTATGTGCGAGGAAGCTTATTAAGCATGGATGCCAAGCTTTTCTAGCATGTGTCACTACTGCACATGCCCCTATCAGTTAGAAATTGGAGGATGTTGATATTGTCAGAGATTTTCCTAGCGTCTTTCCCGTAGACGTTTCTGGTATTCCACCCGATCGTGAAGTAGAATTCTCTATTGATCTAATGCCGGGCACTGTTCCTATATCTAAAGCGCCTTATCGTCTAGCACCTGCTAAAATGAAGGAAATAAAAGATCAAATCCAAAAATTGCTAGACAAGGGTTTTATTCGCCCTAGTTATTCTCCATGGGGCGCACCAGTATTATTTTTGAAGAAGAAAGATGGTAATATGCGTCTATGCATTGATTATCGAGAGCTTAATAGGGTCACTGTCAAGAATAAGTATCAACTTCCAAGAATTGAAGATTTATTTGATCAGTTGCAAGTAGCATCGATAATTTTTAAGATTGATCTTCGTTCTGGATACCATCAGTTGAAAGTTAAAGAGTCGGATGTTCACAAGACAGCATTTCGTATGATATATGGGAACTACGAGTTTATGGTCATGCTATTTGGGTTGATCAATGCGCCAGCGATCTTCATGGATCTCATGAATCGCGTATTTTAGCAGTATCTGGATCAGTTTATTATAGTCTTTTTTGATGATATATTGATCTATTCCAAGAACAGAGAGGAGCATAGTCGTCATTTGAGGACAGCACTGCAAGTACTGCAAAATAGAAAGCTTTATGCAAAATTCAGCAAGTGCGAGTTTTGGCTTGATCGAATGGCATTTTTATGCCACATCATTTCTAGTAGGGGAGTGGAAGTCGATTCAAGTAAAGTTGACGCAATGAAAGAGTGGCCAGTACCGAAAAGCATTACCGAGATTCACAGTTTCTTTGGACTAGCTGGCTATTATCGCAAATTCATCAAGGGATTTTGTAAGGACCGTGTATTGTATTATCGTACATCTTATGTGATTATCGATAATTAATGAAATTATCATGTGATTATGTATTTGATGTATATCGTGACAATGAAATTGATGAAATGAATATTGAATTGACGTTGTAAGAGCTCGATTGGAGAGGTCGGACACCAATATAATACCAAAACCAACATTTGGTACAGTACATGTGGCGCCCGGGCGGTAGAAAATGACCGCCCGAGCGCCAGTGTGGAATATGGTGTGTTCTAAGACAGAACATGCCGCGCCCGAGCGGTAATTTTTGACCGCTCGAGCGCGGTACATATTTGAGTCGGGCGCATAATGTCTCGCGCTCGGGCGCGAGAATTCTACCGACCGAGCACCTAAGCGGTGAGGATAAGAATGCTTTCCTTTCTTCTTTCTTTCTTCACTTTTCTTTCAGAGAGTTCGAGGGGCTTCGAGAGAATTCGAAATTCTTTCTTCCAAATCGACTTCGAAACGCTGTCTAAACGCGAAACAAATTATATATTTGTAATCGTCGCGTCGTTGGCTTCTGACTGAGGTAATTTTCTTCTAGTTCCAGCAGCTCTAAATATCAAAGTGCTGGAATAGCATGTATTTGAAGTTGAATTTCTGATATGTTGTAGAATAACCGACAAGAAACTTATATTCGAAGTCGGAATTGAATTATGATATGATTATGATTTGATATGAATTTTTGAAGTTTCAAATGATATTTGGAACTCATATTAATGAATTTGGAGTATGTTATTGATTGGAATGAGTATTTTATTGATGTAGATAAAGTGTAATATCGATATCTTCAGGCTACATCAACTGGAAACGAAGAATTGAGGTATGTTGCGACCGGGTAACATACGACAGGTATCTGTATTATATGATATATGTCGGATTGATTTGATTGATTGAGATGAGATTGTGTGTCTATATGCCTTATTTGTTGATTGATGTGGCATACATGACATTGAGATTGAGATATCGATGTATAAAATAAATGTTTTGTTAACACACATCATTTTATGCATACATCGATACATGACATGCACGTTGAGCTATGATCCTTGGATACCCTGATATGATTTGATTGGATTCCGGGGTTTGTGAACACAATCGCTATGCCGGTATTATATGACCCGCAAAGCATAGACAATGGTGGCCCCATATGATTGGATATGAGATTTGGGATTTGATGGCGCTTTGCCGACGCTATCATACGAGTATCCCATATTGGCTGGTGTGCCAGCTCGAGCATTGATTTGATAGCGATTCGATTGATTCTGACATGTGCTCAGTCGATGGGCATTTGACCTGATACCTCCACGACATACATGCATTGCATACCATATATCATTGTTTAGATATCTGTGGTATATATGATTGGTTGTTCCATACGGAGCTTTGCTCACCCCCAAGGGGGGCTGTTGTTGTCTTTGTGTGTGGACAATGGCAGGTACTCCAGGATATCAGGAGACCGGAGAGGGTACTTCTGGAGGGAGCCACAGCTTGGGCTGAGGTTTTATGTTTTTGTCTTGTTCCCAGTATATATGTATATGTATCTATATACCAGGGCATGTCATGAGAATATGAGTTGTTTGTATATGATTGATTTTGATTTCGTGGGGGCATGTTTATGACGTGAGATGAAATACTATTTTTAGTATTCAAATAAAATGATTTGGGCTCATTGTAAAGAAAATTTAAACTCGTTTTTCGCTGTAATTAGTTAACCCTAATCAGATTGCATTGTAATAACGATTAGGAGCTAAGGGTCTCACAGATTTTCATCTATTGCAGTACCATTGACATCTTTGACTAAGAAGAATGCAAAGTTAATTGGGGATCCGAGTGCCAAGATAGTTTTGACAAGTTGAAGCAAGCCTCAATATCAGCGCCAGTGTTATCTATGCCATCGGAGCAAGGAGAATATGTTCTTTATACTGACGCTTCTAAATTTGGTTTAGGTGCAGTTCTAATGCGAAATGACCGAGTTATAGCCTATGCGTCAAGACAGTTGAAAACTAACGAGAAAAACTACCCTACTCATGATCTTGAGCTTGCAGCAGTAGTTTTTGCATTGAAGATGTGGAGACACTACCTTTATGGGTAGAAGTGCAAAATATTCACCGATCATAAAAGTCTGAAATACTTCTTTACCCAAAAAGAATTGAATATGAGACAGCGAAGATGGCTTGAGTTAGTAAAGGACTATGACCGTGAAATTAGCTATCATCCAAGGAAAGCTAATGTTGTGGCAGACGCATTGAGTAGAAAACAGTAGTTATCACTCAATTATCACTCCAAAGACCGTTGCAGTCCGAGATACAGCGGTTTGAGCTTACAGTCTATGATAGGGACAAGGCCCATAATCTTTCCACATTATCAGTGCAGTCGACTTTGAGGGACAGAATTCGCGATGGGCTGTCTACTGATGAGCAGTTACAAAAGTGGAGACCAAGAGATGAAGCCAAGGGCCGGAAGTTATATTCAGAGGTGGATGGTATAGTTCGTTATCGAGATCATTTATGGGTTCCTAGTGACGATTCTTTGAGAGATCTTATCATGAAGGAAGCTCATGAGTCACCTTATTCCATTCATCCGGGAAGTACGAAGATGTACAAAGATTTGCAGTTATTATATTGGTGGCCAGGTATGAAGAGCGATATTTTGAGATTTGTATCCGAGTGTTTGACTTGTCAGCAAGTTAAAGCAGAGCATCAAAGACCAGCGGGGAAATTCAAGCCACTTCCTATTCCCGAGCGGAAATGAGAAAACATCACTATGGACTTTGTTGTGGGATTGCCAAAGACTATTAAGGGATTCAATGCTATATGGGTGATATTTGATCGTCTTACGAAATCAGCGCATTTTCTACCTATCAAGACGACCTTCACCATGATTCAGTAGGCAGAGTTATATATTCGAGAAATAGTTCGTCTGCATGGGATTCCTGTATCTATTGCTTTTGACAGAGATCCGAGATTCACGTCATCTTTTTGGAAGAGTCTACATGCAGCGATGGGGACCAAGTTATTATTAGTACAACATTCCATCCTCACACCGATGGTCAGTCCGAAAGAGTTATACAAATTTAAGAAGATCTACTGCGAGCATGTGTTATTGATTTCCAAGGCAGTTGGGAACCAAAATTACCTCTAGTGGAGTTCACCTACAAAAAAAGCTACCAATCATCAATCGAAATGGCTCCTTTTGAGGCACTTTATGGAAGAAAATGTAGATCTTCTATTCAATGGGACGAGGTTGGGGAAATAATAGAAATTGGTCTGGATGTGATTGAAGAGACTACCGAGCTTGTAGCCAAAATCCGTGAGAGAATGAGAATTGCACAAAGTCGACAGAAAAGTTATGCAGACAAGAGACGAAGGGACTTAGAGTTTGCAGTGGGCGACCATGTATTTGTGAAAAAAGCACCTATGAAAGGTGTTATGTGCTTTGGCAAGAAAGGCAAAATTAGTCTGAGATTTATTGGTCTATTTGAGATATTGGAGAGGATTGGGACACTAACTTATAGAGTGGCGTTGCCACCAATGCTTTCTGGAGTTCACAATGTGTTCCATATTTCGATGCTGCGAAAGTACATGTTGAATCCATCACATGTACTAAATTATGAACCACTTCAATTAACTCCAAATATAACTTATGAGGAAAGACCTGCCCAAATCTTGGGAAGGCAAGAAAGAAGACTCCGAAACAAAGTCATTCCAATGGTCAAGGTCAAGTGGCTGAATCACTCGGAAGAAGAAGCTACTTGGGAAACCGAGAGAAACTTGAGGATTTGCTATCCATAATTATTCGGTAAGTTCTAATTTCGAGGACGAAATTTTATTTAAGGGGGGGAGGAATTGTAAGGTCCAAAATTAAGACGACGTAATTCAATTGCATGCAAATATAGGGAATATGAAAAATGAGTAATTAATTGATTTAATTGCTTAATTCATTATGTGACATGCTTGAATTCATGTAAATAGGATTTAATTGCCATTATGTATAAAACTCAAATTTTAAGGTATATTCAAGTTGCGATCGAAGAACATGAGACCGAGGGTTGAAAAAATGTAAAATTTTTTTATTAAATAATTATTTTCAAGTGTTTAAAATATGATTAATGGTTTTTCATATTTTTGAAAATAAATTTATACGCCAGGACGTAAATTTTATCGGTGTTAGTTTTTCAACAAAAATACGAATTTTTTGACAACCCGGCTATTAAATTTATAAATTATGTTGACAAAAGTATTGTAATATTTTAATTAAATCCTAATTAAGACTAGTTGGCCTAATTTGTTAACTTGAGAGGCCTAAGCCTTATTTAGAGATTTAATTAGTATATAATATATGTAAACCACCCCAAACCCTACACTCTACACACAAAAAAAAAGACCCACCTCAATTTTCAGAATTCAATCACCGAATACACGACACACACACCAACAATTTGGTAGAGAAAAAAAAGAGAAGAAGTCGAAATTCCAAGGGAAGGTCTCGCCCCGTTCTTCGCGATCGTCAACGGTTTTTCGTGTGTTAAATACGCAAAGGCTCGCATATTTCTTTTTTTCAAACATCATCACACCATAATATTTGTGAAAGCATACTTTTTAAGGAAAAACATGGAACACAAATAGAATTTTCGAAACTACATGTTCATGGGTTCTAAACTTGAGTTTTTGATTACCAAAATCATGTTTATGTATTGTGTAAGGAGCTGACATGATTAGGACTCAGTCAAGTATTGTTTTTCATGAATATTAGAGTCCTAGTTCGTCACCAAATACCCTGCACAAACAAAAACACGTAAGCTGGAACTATGTTCGAAAACATGCATCATAGGTGATCGGGTTCTTGAGTTGGTGGCTTGTCTTGTTTAGGCTGGACCAGGACAGGGATAAAGTCTCGTGAGGGGTCTGACAAGGAGTCCTAGCCACGCTAGGGCTCGAGTAAGTGGGCTGGGAGGAGTCCTTGCCAAGAAGGTTTCATACCCGAGAGCCATCCAAGTCGCGCGCAGGTTTTGCAGGCGTGCAGGGAGTCAAGGGCTTGGCATGTGGTTCAAGGGCTGGGCTTGGGTGCGTCCTTAGGGTCATAGGTGAGTGCACAATATGTTGGTTTAGGGGCTAGGTCGGTTGGCTAAGTCCTAAGAAAGCATGAAGAGTCCTACGCTTAAGGGAGTTCTCGGCCATGCTCACGGCTGTGGTTGGGGCTTCATTTTTTAGTTAGGGTCGGTTTCCTTGTTTGCCTAGGGTCCAGTAGGGTGTCTAAGGGTGATGGTCAGTGTTTGGTCCAGCATGGCTCGGTCGTGGTTCGTGAAAATCGGACCATGGCTCAGGGTCGAAACATATAGGTCAAGTTAGGGTTTTGATGTGAAAAATAATTGAAACACGGCCCACGGGGGTCGAGTTGTGGTTCACAAGGGATAAAATAATATAAAAAGACTAATTTTTGAATTTAGGAATTTTATATTAAAGTTTGAGATTTTTCGTGATTAAAACGCCTTCAAAACGACTAATTACGAATTAATTAAAAAGCCTAGATTTTAAGCTAAATAAAATTATGAGAATTTTAATTTATTCTTAAATAATTATTTGGGACATTTTTGAGACAACATAATTAAGAAAATGTCAAAAACGAAAAATTGTACGTCCAAGGGTAAAACAGTCTTTTTACACCTGAAAATTTGTAAATGTCATGGCAGTGCTTTAATTGCTGTTTTATATGTCAATATGATTATTTCACATGTTTATGAATTTTTATATGTTAAATTATGATTTTTAAATGTTCATGAATTTTTACGGTGTAAATTGGACATTTAAAAGATATGTTGCATGCTTGATTTCAAAATAAAATGATATTATTATGCATATTTTTATTAAGTGATGGAAATACAAAATTTTGAAGGACGTGAAGGGATTGTGACTAAAACGATGATAAGTTGGAGATATCATGAGGGTTATGGTCCTAGTGGGAGCCCGACGATGTTATTTCCTTGGATACGGATATCAACACGAATACGATGATATGTTAATACGTAGGGGCAAGGCCTAGTTGATCGGTGAGTGTTACACTGGTATCCCCGCCACCCAGTACTGTGGTTACATTTAGATGGATCCATTGTCCAACACTGTATACAAACACGAAAGTCACAATCAACGATCTGAATTCAAAAAAACACGAATATGAACAAGAATATGTATATGCTGAGGATGATATGGACATGTTTGTGGTTGTGAAAATGTTTAAGTTAAAGTTTATGCATCATTATGGAAAATGTTATTTTAAGTACAAGTAATTTTCACTGTTGCATGAGAACTGTATTACATATTACTTGTTATCAAGAATATGAGGTGTTGAGTCTTTAGACTCACTAGGTATGATTGATGTAGGTGGGTATGATCATAATGTTGAGGGAGGCTTGGATGCCTGATTTGACTGGACTGGAGGTGCACATAAGCCGAGGACCAGCGTTTCTATTTTCCTCATTTAAAGTTTATGAATTACATTAAATATTTTACGACTATTTATTAATGTTTGAGAGATTTTGAGAGGTTTAGTATGGGCTACACTTTTCAACATTTATTGCTTTTTAGGTTTGGTAAAACGATTAACGATTTCAAGTTTTGACTACTTCTTATGGATTTTCAATTATTAGTTGAATGTTTTATTTTAAAATGGTGCAAGGTATTTTCAAAGTATTTATATATGTATATGTAATGGCCGAAATCTTGAGAGCTTTTAAAAAAAAATTCTAGTACTTTTTATGAAAAAGATTAAGCAGACGTTTCACCTATAGATGATTGATAGATATTATTATAGGTAAAATCCACTAATGGCAACTTCGGTTCCAAACTTCCTTGAAAATAAATGACACAAGCTCGAAGTAGATCATCCAATATTTGAATCACCCTCTTGGACTGATCATCGGTTTGAGGATGGAATGTTCTACTAAATAATAATTTAATCCTCATCGCTACATGCAGAATCTTCCAAAAAAAAAATATTATGTAAATCTTGGATCTCTGTAAGAAACAATAGATATGATAATCCTATGCAAACGAACTATCTCTTGAATATACAATTCGGCATACTGTGTCATATTGAATGTCATCTTGATAGGTAGAAAATGCGCTGGTTTCTTAAGACGATCCACTATCACTCATATAACATTAAACCCCTTTATAGTCCTTGGTAATTCCACAACAAAACCTTGGTGATATTTCCCATTTCCATTTGGGAATAGGAAATGGCTTAAATTTTCCCACTGGCCTATGATGCTCGGCTTTAACTTGTTGACATGTAAAATAGTCGGACACAAAACATAGGATATCTCGCTTCATGCTCGGCCACCAATACAATAATTGAATATCCTTGTACATCTTCGTGCTTCCAGGATGAATGAAATACGGTGTGTCATGGGTTTCCTTCATAATGACCAACCTGAAAGAGTCACCACTAGGAACCCAAAGTCGATCTCGATATCGTACTATACCATCCACCTCAGAATACAACTTCCAGCCCTTGGCTTCATCTCTCACTATCCACTTTTGAAATTGCTCATTAGAAGACTGTCCCTCGCGGATTCTATCTCTCAAAATCGACTGTACTGTCATGGTGGCAAGATTATGGGCCTCGCCCCTAGCATACATTCTAGCTCAAATAGCTGTATCTCGGACTGCAGAGGTTTCTAAATTGATAATGGAGTAGTAATTGTTGTAATCCTACTCAATACGTCCGCTACAACATTAGCTTTTCTCGGATGGCAGATAATGTCACATTCATAGTCTTTTACCAACTCAAGCCATCTTTGTTGCCTCATATTCAACTCCTTTTGTGTGAAGAAGTATTTCAAACTTTTATGGTCGGTGAAAATCTTGTACTTCTCCCTATACAAATTATGTCTCCAAATCTTCAATGCAAATACCAATGCTTCAAGCTTAAGATCATGAGTGGGATAATTTTTTTCGTGGACTTTCAATTGTCTAGACGCATAGTCTATAACTCGGTCGTCTTGCATCAAAATTGCACCCAAACCAAGTTTTGAAGCGTCGGTCTAAAGAACGTACTCTCCTTGTCCCGACGGCATTGATAAGACTGGCACTGAAATCAAAGGTTGCTTTAACTTACCAAAACTCTCTTGGCATTCAGATCCCTCTCTTGGCATTCAGATCCCCATATAACTTTGCGTTATTCTTCGTCAAGGCGGTCATTGTTACCGCTATAAATGAGAGTTCTAGAATAAAATTTCGATAATAGCCGGCTAGTCCCAAAAAACTATGGATTTCGGTAACGCTCTTCGGTACAGGCCATTCTTTCGCTGCTTCAACTTTGCTTGGATCAACCTCCACCCCATCTCTAGAATTGATGTGGCCCAAGAACGCCACCCTCTCATGCCAAAACTCACACTTACTATACTTTGCATATAATTTCTTTTCTTGCAATACTTGTAGTGTTGTCCTCAAGTGCCGACTATGCTCCTCTTTACTCTTCGAATAGATCAAAATATCATCGATGAAGACTATAACAAATTTATCCAGATACGGCTGAAATACGCGATACAGGAGATCAATGAAGATTGCTAGCGCATTAGTAAACCCAAATAGCATGCCCATAACGTCATAATGCCGATAACAAGTCTTAAAAGCAGTTTTATGAACATCGGACTCCTTAACTTTCAACTGATGGAATCCAGAACGAAGATCTATCTTTGAGTATACCGATTCTCCTTGTAATTGATCAAATAAGTCTCCAATTCTTGGTAGAGGATATTTTATCTTGATAGTGACTCTATTCAGCTCTCGATAATCAATGTAGAGTCGCATACTACCATCCTTCTTCTTCAAAAACAATACCGGTGCGCCCCACGGAGAAAAACTAGGACGAATAAAACCCTTGTCTAGCAGTTCTTAATTTTGATCTTTTAGTTCTTTCATTTTGGCAGGTGCTAGACGATAAGGTGCCTTAGAAATGGATATAGTTCCCGGCATCAACTCAATAGAAAATTTCACCTCACGATCAGGTGAAATGCCACAAACGTCCTCAGGAAAGACACTAGGAAAGTCTATGACAATGTCAATATCCTCTAGCTTCTGACTAATAGGGGCATGTTGTGTAGTGACGCATGCTAGAAAATCTTGGCATCCTCGTCTCATAAGTTTCCTCGCACACATACAAAAGATAATGTGCGGCATTTGCTTGTTCATTGTCGCCTTAAAGACAAGATTTCCCACTAGGCGGTCGAATAGACATTGTCCTCTGCTGAAAATATATCGGAACTCCATTCACTGAAAACCAATCCATGCCAAGTATAACGTCAAATTCAGGCATAGGGAGTACGATGAGATCATCCCGGACTACATCTCTTTGTAACCGAATCTCCAGATTCTTCACAATGCTCGTAGTGACCATTTGATCACCGGAAGGAATAGAAATTTTGAAACCCAATCTCATATCCTCAGGTATAATATTCAGTCGCTTGACGAAAGTCTCGAATATGAATGAGTGTGTAGCTCCCGAATTCAGCAATGCATAGGTAGCTACACCTAGAATGAATATCCTTCCTGGGAGGAAAAAGATTTTAAATCAATTTATGTTGAAACTTAAGGGATTTCTATCATTATTTTCTCAAAATTTTTATGAATATTAGTGATTGGACCCTAATATTTCTAGGAAAACTCACAATTTCCATCCTTATATTTTAGAATAATTTTATTTTAACCCTTCATTTTTTTTGAAATTTTCATTTTGTTCCCCAAGAATTTTGAATATTTCTATTTTGGCCCCTTAGATTTAAGAATTTGCATTTTTGGTCCCTTTATTTTCGGTCCTTAAACTTTCTGAAATTTCCTTTTATTCCCTCAAATTTTCGAAATTATCCAATCATGCCCAAAGCTTTGATTTTTCTGAATTTAAACCCTAGAACTTTCATTTAGAAAGAATTGCCTTACTTAAATAAATAAAGCTCATAATTCAAGTCCACTTTCTATGGTTTCCATTGTCATGTCATAATTTCAACTAAGGTAGAGCATGCGCCTTATTTTTCCACTAGGTTATTATTAATCTCAAATCAATTCTAATAAAAAATTTAACATTTCATACAATAAGGGCAATATAAAAATGTTAAATAACTAGATTATGAGTGATTAGGGTCGAGTCTGGCTCTTCCTCAACTTCCTCGGCATGCATAACATAAGCTCTTCCTACTGTTGATGCTTTATTCTTCGGGCAATCAGCAGCTTTATGTCCTTCCTTGCATATGAAGCACTTGTAGGTCCCCACATGCACTTGCCATAGTGTAAACGATTAAATTCCTTGCATATTGGCCTATCCTCATATTTTGGTGCCCCAAGTTGTGGTTGATTTGGTGGTCCCGACTTCTTCACTTGCCCGTGGGGTTTTTGTAGCCCTTGAGGTCTAGGAGATCCCATATATGGCTTGTTATTTGGCTGGGAATTCTGCTGGTGTTGCGGCATTTTGCATTGCATCTCAAAATCGATAAATTTCAATGCTTGCTCAGCTTGGAAAGCATAAACAGTGGCAGCTGCATAATCCATTTGTCGCATCATCATCACACCAAACGTATAGTAGGTCGTAGACCATTCAAAAAGTGCTTAAATTTTCTCAGCAGCTTCCCTAGAAATGAGGGGCACAAAGTGACAACCCATATCAAACCTCCTAACAAACTCAGCCAAAGTAGTGTCTCCCTGACGGAGAGTCATGAATTCCCTCTTCAAGCATCCTCGGACTTCAGCAGTAAAGTATTTCTCTTCAAAAATATTCTTGAATTGCTCCCAAGTAAGTGTGGCGATATTAATACCATGTGCTGCTCCTTTCCACCAAAGAGAAGCATCATCTCTAAACATATAAGTAGCACACCTCACGCGGTCAGCATCTTTCATATTCAGATAGCGAAAGTGCACCTCAAGTGATCGAATCCTACGCTCAGCAACAAATGGGTAAGTGGTGCCATAAAATTCCTTCGGACCGAGCCTCAGAAACTGATCGTATACATCATGTTGTGGCCTCAGAGCATGCTGAAACTGCACTTGTAAGCATGCCATGCCTTGTAGTGCACAAATAGCATCATCCCAATTAGGAGGTGGGGGTGCATTCCCTTGATGATCCTCAACATTCTCAGCTTGTCTATCCAAACTATGTGCGCATCTAGGAGACATTATATCTGAACTTTTTCCAAATCTAAACGTAACCAATATGCATTTAAATCTAACTTTTCTAATCATGCGGCATATAATAATCCCTTTTTGAGCAACTTTATGCATATAAAACATATGGTCTCAAAAAGCTATAAGACATGTAACGTAAATATATAATTCATGTAATCATGCAGGTATCATCATAAAAATTATGTAAAGCAATTAAACTTACAGATTAAGTCTTGACGACTGAGATTCACGGCACTGACGGTGGCACAACTGCTCTGATACCAACTGAAACGTCCACTACTCGTTTTACTTAAATATACAAGAATTTTTTTCTTTTCTATCTAATAATTTCGTCTGAATGCACTAATACATATACATATATATTAAATTAACTTTTCACCATTTTAAAAATAAAACAACCAACTACATTTGAAAACCCAAAGGAAAATAATTCGAAACATAAAATCATCAATTACCAAACCTAACCTAGCAATATTTAGAAATAGAGCTAACTCTAACACCCACTCCAAAACCACTTAAAAACATCATAAAAATATTAAAATATTTAACGTAAACTTTAAATCATAAATGCGGAAAAACTAAGGCTGGTCCTCAGGTTATGTCCACCTTCAGTCCAGCAAGATCAACAATCATGTCCCTCAACCACATCACTATCACGCCCACCTACATCGATCACACATAGTGAGTCTATTGACTTAGCAAACCATAATCTTGATAACAAGTAATATATATACAATCACAAGCAACAGTGAAAATACTTTTACTTAAAATAACATTTCATGAACATGCATAAACTTAAACATTTTCCTTTCATCATAAACATTTTTCTTTTCATCATATACGTATACGCTTTCCCTTTTCGTTGAATTCAGATCGTTAATTATGACTTTTGTATCAGCTGAAGGTCGATGGATTCATCTACGTGTAACCACAGTACTGGACGGCGGGGACATCAGCGACACTCTAACCCGACAACTGAGCACTGTATCATGTGGTCGACTGATCAGTATTATCTCACCCTTGCGGATGGGGACAAGCAATAGGCACCGACGTAAATGGAAACACGATCGTTGGGCTCCCTCCTCGGCCATCTCCGTTAAACAAGCTCCCCTAGGCCTTTTCCCTCATGATATTCCCAATAATAATATATATAATATCATTTTTGTCACAGTCAATTCACATCCTTCATTATATTTTTCTTTTCGTTTCATTCATAAAATATCGAGATATTTTCCAAATTCGTAAAATATCATTTTAACAGTATAAATTGCACTGTTTTATCATAAATCATAAAATCTCATATTTTCATCGTAAACATTTTAAAATATCATTTATCATGCGTTATGATTTTTCGGGGACACTACCAAACCTTTTTGTACTACCCAGGTGTAAATTGACCGTTTTGCCCCTGGACACAAAAATCCTCGATTTTGATTTTTTTCTCACTTTATCGACTCAAGAATATCCTAAATAATTATCTAAGCTTAAATTTGACTTCAAATTTTTTTATTTGACATAAAATCGGTTTTTTTATTTAATTCCTAAATTACTAAACTATGAAGCGTTTGAATCCCGAATTAATTCAAAACTCAATATTTTCTTCCCAAACATTAAACATAAACTTTTCATATATATAATACCCTTGGAAACCACGAATCGATCCTCGTGGACCCACGGTTCGAGCCGCTCTCTTCACCAAGCCATGTTCGAATCATAAGCTCTCTAGGACTCTCAACCTCACCCAAACCACGAGCCACCATCGAGCCAACCTTGACCAGACCTGACCCTAGCCCTCCTAGACCCCACCAGGACAACCACTAGACCAACGCACCAGCCCCTGCCCACGCGTGAAGTCCCTGCTCAACAACCCCCAGTGGTGGCCCTCTTTCATCGAGCCACCATGGACCAAGCTGCACCAGCTTGAGCCCTGATCCCATGCCACCATCCCTAGACCCTACTAGACCAGTCTAGACCACCACTACCTAAGCCACGCACCCCCTTGAATAATCCACCTGCCGCATGAATGGGTGAGAGTCCTTGTGTGTGTGGACTCTCCCTTCGCTGCAGCCGCCGAGTCTAGCCGTGCTAGGTCTCTTCCTAGCATCGAGTCACATCCAGTCTAGGTCCCTGACAAAGCCCCGACCAAGCCCGGGCGAGTTTCTTCAAGTTGTAGCCTCCCCCCCAACGAGAAGCCCTAGAAAACCCTAGGTTGGTTGCTTCGCTTGCCAAGCTCAGTTTAAGCCCACATATCATCCATTAACGACTCTTTTCCCATCCCTTAAACACCTCCTATTGGAAGCGTGTCCTTAGGAATCATAATGTTTTTTAAACAAGCCTAAAATCATCAAAATTTGAAAATATCTGTTCTATCATTAAACGGTTCATGCTTCAATATTTTTCATGCAAAAATAATTAAAAAAACATAATATTATTTGAATGTTGTGTCAAAGAAGTTTAGAAGCGCGCCTTTGCTTTTTAGAACGCTCGAATATATGATCGTCGGCGTGGAGTGTGAAGAAGGACGAACGGGCAACTAGGACTTCTTGTTTTTCATCCTCGTAATCTTGAAAATATTGTGTGTGTTGTGTGTGAATTTCGGCTGATGTGAGGCTTAGGAAGATCCTAGGTTTCTGTTTTATAGATTTAGCTTAGGAAGACCCTAGGTTTCTATTTTATAGATTTAAAATTTGCATGCTAATAGTCTTTGGTTTTGGGCCTTTGAGTTAAGGAGAAATTGGGACTACAAATTTTAGGTAAATTAGGCTCAATAGCACCTATTTAATTGAAAAATAATAGTTTATAAAAAATTAGTTTCCAAAAATATTACTTTTGGTCCTTTAAAAGTCCCTCGTTTGCCCAAAGTCAGCTTCCAGAATAAAATCGTGCTCGTCTCATAAAATAATTTGGACTGTACTATTTTTAGGAAAATTTAATCATATTATTAAGCCATGAAAATATTTGTTGAAAAATATTTTATCTTGGCTTTCCCCGGTATCCTTTTCTTATCCTATTATCGAATATTCGGATAAAATCTTCAATTCTCATGGAATCCTTCAATCTAATCATTTAATCATGCAATCAGACCTTCAATAATGTAATATACATCAAGTAAGAATTTAAAATAAATTAAATAAAACAATTAAGCATTTTAAATCATTTTCATGCATGTGGTTTACGTGGGTTGGCATTTTGGACGTTACAACATACAAGGCCTCTTCCCAAATCAAGTATTTTAACATTGGCCCTAAAACGACCATCGATACAATGCCTCATTAGTGACAATGAAAATAGGAGATTGTCTCTTAATTTTCTGAGCCTGTCTCGGGTCCTCGGGTAGCTGAATTTTCAAAATATACTTGAGCAAAGGTGTTATTCATGTGTTTTCTTGGAGGACCATTGGATCAATCTCTATCAGAGATACTAACTTGGTTTGATGAATAAAACCTCGTTCGCTGACCTATCAAAGAAGATGCCATTTTGACAAGTGAATCGACCTCTGTATTTTCTTCCCTCGAGATCTGCTCCGCACTCTAATCAGTAAAAATTTTTGATAACTATTGAATAACTCACTAGTCTCTTTTCTCGAAATTCATAAGAACCTTAAATTTTTGAGTAACTAACTGTGAATCTGTTTAGTTGATGACCCGGGTGACTCTTGTTTCCAGAGCTGGTTTCACTACAATTATAGTAGATTCATACTCGGCTTCATTATTTGAATCCCATAAATTTAATCTCACCGCAAATTTTGTTTTCTCCCCACTTGCAAAAATGAGAACAACTCCAATCCCACTCCTTCCTTGCTAGCTGCACCATCCACAAATTTTCTCCATACTTCTTATCCGAGCTGAGTAATCTTTGTTAGAAAGTTTGATAGGGCTTGAGCGTTGATTACAGTCCTTCGTTGATATGTAATATCATATTCCCCGAATTTTATTGTTCATTTTATCAATCTCCCTGTTATATCTTGATTGGTCATTATTTTTCCCAGCAAGCTGTTTGTGAGGACAATAATAGGATGAGACTTAAATTAGAGTCTCAATTTCCTCGCAGTAATGACCAGAGCCAAGGTTATCTTCTCGAGCTCAGTATATAGCTGGGTTCCTCTGAGGGCCTGGCTTACATAGTAAGCAGGCTTCTGATCAATACCCTCTTCTCGGATGAGGACTAGGCCAATAGCATGCTCGGTGGCAGAGAAATAAATCAGAATTTTTTCTCCTACCTCAGGTTTTACCAAGATGGCCAGCCCGGCTAGGCGATTCTTAAGTTTTGGAAGGCTTGTTCAGACTTATCATCCCATCCAAATCTTTGAGCTTTTCTTATGCTTGAAAAAATAGATAATTGTAATGTACCGACCTTAATATGAAGCGGTAGAGAGCAGCAATCCCACCTACATTATTTTGCACTTCTTTGATGGACTTAAGGGAAGTCATTTCTAAGATGGCTTGAACTTTCTCCGGGTTAACTTCGATCCCCCTCTCGTTGAGCATAAACCAAGAAATTTACACCTTTTTACACCGAATGTACACTTAAAGGACAAGGACTTCACCCCATACTTTCTGAGGGTTGAGAAGGTTTCCTTGAGATCTAGGATGAAACAATATTTTTCCTTGTCCTTGACAAGGATATCATCCATGTATACCTTGATTTTTCTCCCGGCCTGCTTCTCAAAGATGTTATACATCAACCACTGATAAGTCGCTCATGTATTCTTCAAACCGAATGGCATTAATGTAAAACAAAAAGTACCACACATGGTTATGAAACTGGGCTTTTTTTATAGTTCCAAGCCAAGGGAATTATGTGGTATCCCAGATAAACATCCATGAAACACAACAACTCATACCTCGAAGTGGAGTCCACCAATTGATCATCTTGGGGCAACGGGCAGTACTAAAGGCAATCTTTATTCAGGTCCCTGAAATCCACACACATTCTCCACATGCCAGTATTTTTTTGGACCAAGACCACATTTGATAGCCAAGTGGAAAATTGAACTTCCCGGACTTGCCCATCTTTCAGCAACTCTTGCATGTGCTAATCTAACACCATGTCTTTCTCTGTCCCAAAGTGTCTTTTCTTTTGTACCACAAGTGGGGAAGCCAGAAAGGTGTTCATTTTATGCTCAGTAACATGGGACGGCAAACCTATAAGCTCAGAAGGGGACCGAACAAAGATGTCGGCAGTAAACAGACTACCAATTTGGCCCTGATAGAGGATTCCAAATCCTTGGCCATTTTAGTGATTTTCGCAAGATGACAGGGAACCAATTTACTTTCTCTTGCTCTTCCTCCACTA
This sequence comes from Primulina tabacum, assembly GCF_025594145.1. Lineage (NCBI taxonomy): Eukaryota > Viridiplantae > Streptophyta > Magnoliopsida > Lamiales > Gesneriaceae > Primulina > Primulina tabacum. The sequence continues at coordinate 23,932,488 of NC_134552.1, forward strand.
CTTCTAGCTCCTTCTCAATCAAGTGTACTTCTCCCTCTCTGCCAACTTTCTCCTCATACCCCACCCTTTCTTTCTCTTTTCTTCCCCACTCGAATAGTTTCAGCATAACAATTGCGAGAAGATGATTGATCTCCCCGTACCTCTCCTACTTGGTTTTTAACGGAGAACTTGATATTTTGATGGTATGTTTGTTAGAGTAGGTGCCCATCGAGCCAAGTGTTGGCCGAGGGTTTATGTTGAAACTCTATGTATAAACAATATTTATTTTAATAATATTTGAAATTATTGTTTTGGCACATCTTTATCTTTATACACATGCTAGTTGCATAGATAAAGTTCTTGAATATACAAATAGTAAAAAGAATATGAGATGCTCATATGATGAGTATCATGAAACTCATATTTGCAATACTGTATATTTTAAATAGTTCCTAGTCGATTCAGCCGCCGCTAAGAAGGATATAGGTCGCTCGAGTTTGAGACTAGTATATGCGATATGAGTACCAAGTTTCATTGGTAGGGGACATTGTGATGTCCGAACATGAAGATAGGTGATCCTTGTAGGGTGCACTGAACAACCCTCCATAAAGGACTTTCCAAGTGGTTCTCACTTATCGAGTGGAAACGTCCTAGTTTATGGTTGTACACCATTAGTCCTTATGACCCGGTCCTAGTTTATGGTTGTACACCATTAGTCCTTATGACCCGGGACAACATTGAGACATATAGGAGTCGATGCATTGTAGTCGGAGATTCACCGCTTACCTTCGAGTATGGATATCCTATGTGATCTCATGTATATGTATCATGAAATCTCTGATCAGAGTATGTTGGTAATTATGAAAGGGGTTTCATAAATTACACCATCGATGCAACTACGACATGACACATAGTATCGATTCTTTGACAGCTCTCGATATACCAATAGTTGTGGAATTGATCGGGATATATGAGATGTAGGGATTTTACTATATGCTAACCATAATTGAATGGTTCTTGTAGGCATTTTCATTTGATACCTAGGGAATCATGTAAGCGATGCTGCTAGGCGTTTAACATGATTGGTTGGGTACTATCAGACTTGAGTTCTGACGTTCTTATTATCAAGGAGTTGATAATTAAGAATGGAGCAATTGAGGTATGCTCATATAAGGACATGTTTAGTCTCGAATCACATTAAGATGTGAACCCACGGCTAGTTGTATCAATGAACCATTGAAGGCCACACAAGTGCTAACTTTCTAGATCCCGTTGGGAAGTAAAATAGTTCAATATGTTTAACATGCTTATAAAGGAGTTTATAAGCGCAAGGAAAATTATAAGTATGACTTCTATAAGGGGAATGTGACTTTTAATTTGAGGAAGTTTTCCTAAATTAAAAGATGGCTCAAACAATATTTTATTTGAAAATTGTGATTTTCATAAACATTATTATGGAATAAATTAAATTAATCCATGTTTTGAATTAATTAAAGACTGGTGGACCTAGTAGACTCCAAATAATTAAATTAATTCAAGTGTTGAATTAATTAAACAACATTGGGCCTTGTAGAGCTCAATTAGAAATAATTATTAAACTAGTGGGCTTGAGTAAAATCAAGTAAAAAGCATACAAGGGAGGTGAAGGGTTGGAGGCAAATTTTTCATTAAACAATCCATTGCATTCTCATGCACTTTATCAAATTTTCAAGCACCAAGAAAAATTTCCCCCCTTTCTTCCACACCCTCTTGGCCGAGATTGTGAGGGCATTTTTCCTTCAATTTTGCTTCTTGAATTTGTTGAGGAAAGCTTAGTCTTCTCAAAGAAAAATGCCTTACATTTTCTAGTGCAAGTGTAAGGTGGATTTTCCTTGTTGGTGGCGGGCTTAATTTTTGAGCAAGGAGTGCTCATTGGAAGCTTGAAGATTTTTCTTTCCATTGAAGAGCTATGTTGTTTACAACTTAGTTAGAGCCATCATCAATCTTTTAAGATTGATAGGTAATTTTCTAAAACACTCTATGAATGTCATTTTGTGTTTTATTGTATTTGCTACACACTATAGTTTAGGGTGCTCGATTTTCTTGCTAGAAAATAATTTTGAAACTTCCGTTGCGGATTCGGGCACCTTAATCGATCCCCTTTCAAAGTTGAGGCAACAGCCCTGAGGGCACAGAACCACAATGAAGGTGTTCATAGTTGTTTTCGTGAGGTCTCATGTCCCGATTGTTAAGGGTAGGACAATCTCCCGCATGGGGTGTGAGGACCCGGACGCTAATTCGTTTCTTAATCGTTCTTGGGAATAAATCAATCAATAAAGATAAACAGAGTCTAAATTTTTTTTTAAAAAAATACAAGAGCGGAACGTAATGGAATTCATCTAATATAAATATTCACATAAAAGTACAAGTCTTGTACAATTACATTTAAATCTAGCCAATGTTCAACTACTATATATCAAGTGCTGAAGTCTATCTACTTCTGATCCGGATCTCCACACTAACTTGTTCTCTCTCATCCTTTTCTTGACCCTGATCATGTCCCACCTGTTGTCATGCACACATACAAACACGACAACAGTCGGATAACTCCGGTGAGAATATAATCCCAGTGTAAACCATGTAAACATGCAATCATATAAAAACATATATAAAAGCATATAACAGTTATCAATAACATGTATCAAATCCGAAAACATGAATGATATAAAACTGTAAATAAACTCGTGACTCCTCATCTCAAACTCGACTCATCTCTAATCTAGGGATCTCGGTTCCTGGACATTGTCTCCTATATCGAATCTCAGCGATAGGAGTTGATCTGCTCCTAAGCAAACATCGATATTAACCAACATCCAATGTCTTGGCATATCTGCCACAGACTTGGCATATCCTGCCAATGACTAGGCATCTCCGCCCATGACTCAATACACGCTTTGCTATAAATCAATAGACTAAGCATATCAATTTCATTCAATTGCAAACATCAATGCAATAAAGTAAAGTATGTGGTTTTATGGAAAACTCCAGTCCAATCTGACTCGGGTCGATCTCCCGGTTAACATCGATTAATACCTTTCTTTCTGTCAATCTGACTCTGTCGAAGTCTCTGATTCAAAGCCTATCAATATCAATTTTGCAATGACAATATCGAGAAGTATAGTATCAATATACAACTCCAATCAATACTGGATATAATCAGAACTCAGTCTAATTCTGTTTCAACGGCATAACGGCACAATCTCAATATACCCAACAATATAATATCAGTCAGATATCAATCCCAACATCTCATAATCAATAACAACACAAATTTGATATCACATCTCAATCAAATCAACTCTGAAAATCATAACAATTTCATACGGTATCTGTTCTTCGATCCGGTTTCGATTATACGATGTTTACTATGTAAAGAACACCATATATGAATCATATCTGATTCCTTCAACATCGTATTTTCGAAACATAATAGAAATCAATAAAACTTACATCCGTGTGAATCCGCTAACACGAGGATCACAGTACTGAAGTCGGATTGAAATTGGGACGGACGGATCGTTCGTAAAAAATCAAATTTCTGAAATGTGAAAGCTTAACCTTCCCTGGACTTCTTCTCGAGTTGCTTGTGTCTGATTCTTAAGGATTGAAGGATTAATATATATATCAATGCATGCTAAGGGGCAAGTGGCTTGCTCTCTATACAACACGTCTCGCGCATATGCGCGACCCACCTCAGCGCATATGCGTGAGACAATATGTCTCGGCGCGTAGCATCAAAGCAACTCGCGCATATGCGCGCCCTCTCTCGGCGCATATGCGCGAGGTTCTTCACAACTCTCGGCCATCCTCGCGCACATGCGCGGCTCCTGGTTGCGCATATGCGCGAGGTCCTCTGCCTACCTCGCGCATATGCGCCTGGCGGGGTCGCGCATATGCGCGAGGGCTCATCCTCGCACATACTTCGGTCTTCTTTTCGCCTATCCCGGTCTTATCCGTTCCGTCAATAATCACATCAATTTATCAACCAATCATTTCAGATTATAATAATCAAAATCTCAGGCATTACATTTCTCCCCTCCTAAGATACGATTTCGTCCCCGAAATCACAGGCAATCAAATCATATCAGATATCAAATCAAAAACAATAAGGAATGGAGAATAGAAGCTAAATAAGAATACTCACGTCAGTGAAATAACTCGGGAAATCTCTGTCTCATGTCTGATTCAGTTTCTCAGGTAGCTTCTTCAATGCCATGACGACTCCACTGAACTTTCACAAGCGGAATAGTCTTCGTTCTGAGCTGCTTTTCTTTACCATCGAGAATCTGGATCGGTTTTTCAAAGTAACTCAGTGTCTCATCAAGTTCTGCCTCATTTGGCTGAATGACATGTGAAGCATCAGAAAGATATTTCCTCAATAAAGAAACATGAAAGACATCATGTATCCCAGATAGAAAAGGCGGTAAGGCAAGTCGATAGGCACGATCTCCTATCTTCTCGAGAATCTCATACGGCCCAATATATCGTGGAGACAACTTTCCTTTCTTCCCAAATCTGACAACTCCTCTGAAAGGTGAAATCTTCAAGAATACTCGGTCTCCTACCTCAAATACCAATGGTCTACGTCGAACATTGACATATTTGGCCTTTCTGTCTTGAGCTACCTTCATCCTATTCTGAATCAGCTTCACTTTTTCTGTCATATCTCTGATCATATCAGGTCCAATCTCAGGAATCTCAGAGATATCGTCACAATAAAGCGAGGATCTGCACTTTTTACCGTACAACGCTTCCAATAAAGCGGGGATCTGCACTTTTTACCGTACAACGCTTCAAACGGTGCCATCTCAATACTCGTCTGATAGCTGTTGTTGTACGAAAACTCACAAAGTGGCAATGAATCCTGCCAACAAGTGCTAAAATCAAGCACTACAGCTCTAAGCATATCCTCCAGTGTCTGAATCGTCCGCTCTGACTGTCCGTCAGTCTGTGGATGATATGCGGTACTCTGATGTAACTTCGTACCTAGAGCCTGCTGCAAACTCTGCCAAAAGTGCGAAGTAAACCGAGGATCACGGTCTGAAACAATCGACTTTGGCACTCCGTGAAATCTGACCACTTCTCTGACATAGATTTCTACCAGAATTCGCATTTCGACAGTTTGGCATACAATTTCTCAGCTCTCAGAATTCTCAATACAGTTCTCAAATGCTCAGCATGATCAATCATATTCTTAGAATATATAAAAATATCATCAATGAAAATAATCACGAAATCATTGAGATACCTCTGAAATACACGGTTCATCAGACCCATAAATACAGCTGGAGCACTAGTTAAACCGAACGGCATGACAATAAACTCATAATGTCCATACCTGGTTCTGAACGCTGTCTTCGGTATATCAGAATCTCTGACTCTCAGCTGATGATATCAAGATTTTAGATCGATCTTGGAATAAACAGAAGAACCCTGTAACTGATCAAATAAATCATCAACACGAGGCAAAGGGTATTTGTTCTTTGCCGTAGCCTTGTTCAGTTGCCAGTAGTCAATGCAGAGTCTCACTTGAACCGTCTTTCTTTCTCACAAACAGTACTGGAGCACCCCAAGGCAAAACACTTGGTCTGATGTAACCCTTGGCCAGTAAATCTTCCAACTGATCTTTCAATTCTTTTAACTCAATTGGTGCCATTCTGTACGGAGCTCTAGAAATCAGAACTGTAACTAGTACCAATTCAATACTGAAGCCTATCTCTCGAATCGGAGGCAAACCCGGAATCTCCTCTTGGAAGACGTCAGCAAACTCGCACACCACTGGCAAATAAGCCAATGATGGACTCGATTTCAGTAAGTCAACTGAATATACAAGGAACCCCTCTGCTCATTTCTGCAATAATCGAGTCATAGACATAGCAGATATCAAAGAAATTCTAGCTCTAGAACCCTTACCGTAAAATTTCCATTCATCAGCCATATCAGGTTTGAATTTCACAATCTTCTGGAAATAGTCTACGGTAGCTCTGTACTTGGTCAGTATATCAATAACGATAATACAGTCAAAATCAGACAATCCAAGTACAATACAGTCTAACTCAATCTCTAGCCCCTCATACTGTAGCATACAATGTTTCACAGAATTCACTGATATGAAACATGTCCCCAAAGGAGAAGAGACAAACACTACAGCAGATAAAGACTCAACAGGCAATGCATGACTCAATGCAAATCGTTCAGATATAAATGTATGAGAAGCACCCGTATCTGTCAATACATAAGCAGGATAACCACATTAAGAACAGTTACCTGCAACCATATCATCTGGTGCTTCCTGGTCCTGTTCCTCTGTCTTAGCAAATACTCTGGCCTGCTGTCTAGGAGGTTGGCTAACTGTCTGGATACCTCATGGCCTCTGTAGTTACGGAGTAGTTGTCGGCGGTGGCTGGAAGGAGTGACAACTGATGATCGTCTATCAGTCTGAGCCACTGATCCAGATGGCTCTGCTCCCTGGGATCCCTGGGAACATCTCATGTGGACATACTCTAGCAAAATGTCCCTGCTGTCTGCAGATACGGCAACTACCAATCACTCCCTGGCATTGCTCGGTCGGATGTCTCCCTCCGCAAGTTCTGCAATAAGCCCCGGTATAACTCTGGCTCTATCGGGAACCACTGGAGCTAGAAGAACTGCTGCTAGACTTCTTAAACTATTTTCCTCTAACTTTTAGAAAATCTTTCTTTTTACCACTGCTGCTGCCACTCTCAAATCTGGGAGGAGGTTGCTGTGGTCTCGGTGCTGGAGGAACATACAAAGCTCCCTTCTGTCTCATTAGACCCGCTTCTGCTCCTTTTGCTCTATTCGGGGCATCAGCGAAATTATTCGATCGCCCAGTGTTAACCAATGTAAATATCTTAGGATTCAACCCATTGATGAACTGATCAGCAACAGCCTCGTCATTTTCAGCAACGTGCGGAGCAAAACGCCACAATGTAGAGAACTTTGCCACATATTCTTCTATGTTCAACTGACCCTGTCTCAGATTGGCAAACTCTGCCCCTTTGTCCTTCCTGTACGACACTGGAAAAAATCTCTGATAAAACTCAGCTTTAAAGACATTCCAAGTGATATTCGTACCTCGATGTTCCAATGCTCTCTTCGTCGTGATCTACCAGTTCTTTGCAACGTCATGCAACTGGTGCCCAATCAATCGAACTCTGCGCTCATCTGTGTAATCCAAGGAATCAAACAGCATCTCAATATCATCTAACCAACACTCACAGTCAACAGAAGTCTCTGTTCCTTTCAGGGTTGGCGGTTTGAACGACTGAAACCTCTTCAGTAACGTTTCTATCGGTGTTGCTGTCACATCCATCGGATTAGCAGAAGTACTATCCTGTTCTGGTACTCTTCGAGGAGGCATATCTGATTATCAAAAAAATTAGTAACCAAATACAACAAACCTGTTCCAGCCCTCCTCTGATCATCTTACTGCTGATCAAGAATCGGTTCTGATTCATTCTCAATGATATACATTACCAAATCAAATCAGATAATCAGGTAAACATGTATTTCAAAACAGTAAACATGCAAGCAATCAAAAGCAAGGAAGAAAACTCATTCTACCCCACTCTCTAGCTCCTATCTCAGTCTAAGGAACCTACTGCTCTGATACGACCTGCTTTGGGGACCCGGACGCTAATTCGTTTCTTAATCGTTCCTGGGAATAAATCAATCAATTAAGATAAACAGTGTCTAATTTTTTTTAAAAAAATACAAGAGCAGAACATAAGGGAATTCATCTAATATAAACATTCACATAAAGGTACAAGTCTTGTACAACTACATTTAAATTAAGCTAAGGTTCAACTACTATATATAAAGTGTTGAAGCCTATCTACTTCTGATCCGGATCTCCACGCTAACTTGTCCTCTCTCATCCTCTTCTTGACCCTGATTTTGTCTCACCTGTTGTCATGCACACATACAAACACGACAACAGCCAGATAACTCCGGTGAGAATATAATCCCAGTGTAAACCATGTAAACATGCAATCATATAAAAACATATAACAGTTATCAATAACATGTATCAAATCTGAAAACATGAATGATATAAAACTGTAAATAAACTCGTGCCTCGTCATCTCAGACTCGACTCATCTCTAATCCAGGGATCCCGGTTCCTGGACATTGTCTCCTATATCGAATCTCAGCGATAGGAGTTGATCTGCTCCTAAGCAAACATCGATATAAACCAACATCCAATGTCTTGGATTATCCGCCACAGACTTGGCATATCCTGCCAATGACTAGGCATCTCGCCCATGACTCAATACACGCTTTGCTATAAATCAATAGACTAAGCATATCAATTTCATTCAATTGCAAAAATCAATGCAATAAAGTAAAGTATGTGGTTTTATGGAAAACTCCAGTCCAATCTGACTCGGGTCGATCTCCCGGTTAACATCGATTAATACCTTTCTTTCTGTCAATCTGACTCTGTCGAAGTCTCTGATTCAAAGCCTATCAATATCAATTTTGCAATGACAATATCGAGAAGTATAGTATCAATATACAACTCCAATCAATACTGGATATAATCAGAACTCAGTCTAATTCTGTTTCAACGGCATAACAGCACAATCTCAATATACCCAGCAATACAATATCAGTCAGATATCAATCCCAACATCTCATAATCAATAACAACACAAATTTGATATCACATCTCAATCAAATCAACTCTGAAAATCATAACAATTTCATACTGTATCTGTTCTTCGATCCGGTTTCGATTATACGATGTTTACTATGTCAAGAACACCATATATGAATCATATCTGATTCCTTCAATATAGTATTTTCGAAACATAATAGAAATCAATAAAACTTACATCCGTGTGAAGCCGCTAACACGAGGATCACAGTACTGAAGTCGGATTAAAATTTGGACGGACGGATCGTTCGTAAAAAATCAAATTTCTGAAATGTGAAAGCTTAACCTTCCCTGGAGTTCTTCTCGAGTTTCTTGTGTCTTATTCTTAAGGATTGAAGGATTAATATATATATATCAATGCATGCTAAGGGGCAAGTGGCTTGCTCTCTATACAACATGTCTCGCGCATATGCGCGACCTACCTCGGCGCATATGCGCGAGACAATATGTCTCGGCGCATATGCGCGAGTCAATATGTCTCGGCGCGTAGCATCACAGCAACTCGCGCATATGCGCGCCCTCGCTCGGCGCATATGCACGTGATTCTTTACAACTCTCGACCATCCTCGCGCACATGCGCGGCTCCTGGTCACGCATATGCGCGAGGTCCTCTGCCTACCTCGTTCATATGCGCCCGGCGGGGTCGCGCATCTGCGCGAGGGCTCATCCTCGCACATACTTTGGTCTTCTTTTTGCCTATCCCGGTCTGATCCGTTCTGTCTATAATCACATCAATTTATCAACCAATCATTTCAGATTACAATAATCAAAATCTCGGGCATTACATGGGGTATACTGTGTGACCAACGAAACAAAAAATAGTAGTCTCAGATGGCTCCAGACTATAATCCTTCAATTCAATCTAGTCTAGGGCTCTTGAAATAAAACATTGACTAAGCTGCCTAAATCAACAAACGCCCACCTTGCATCATAACTAGAAATTTTGGTCTGGATGACCAAATCATCATTATGAGGTAAACTGAATCCTTGTAAATCCTAGGGGCCAAAACTGATGACCGGTTCATCATCCCTCGTAGCCTTGTCCACCCCTAAACTTTCTCATCAACTCCATGCTTTCCGAGCCCGATTAAAGTCACAATCAGCGGAGTCTCCAGAGATCATTTTAATTATTCCTAGAGTAGGGGATTTTCCCGACCCTTCTCTTCCCCTCAAACAACAAATGGCACACATGGTTTTTTAAATGGAAAGCATCGGTTTTATTGAGGAAAATTCAGCCAAAGGTTCTCGTCGTCGTTCTTCGCATCGTCAACATATTTTCGTGCGTAATATACGCAAAGGCACACCATAATTCTTTTTTTTTCTCATCTGTCACAAATTAATATGTATTTATTATTTTTTGCATGAAAAACATGTTTGATTTTTTTATTTATTTTGTTTTTATGTATAAACATGGGATTATTGTGTGATATTTATTCCAAAAATTAAGTATGTTGCGTGAAGGGGCTGCCATGATTAAGGATCAATATGGGTTGTTTATACACAAGTTTAAGGGTCCTAGGATACACGGTGATAGGATGCACACGCTAGGAAACAAGCTGGAAAAATTTCCACATGACTTGAGGTAAAGGGGTTCAGTTGTTAGGCTTAATCATGCATGGCTCAACCAGGGCTGGGCTGGGACGTGGTGGGGTCATTATAGGAGTCCTAGCATGGCTAGGACTCAAGCTCAGCGGCTGGGAAAAAGTCCTAGCAAGCTAGGACTTCTCTCGAGCCTTAGCGCGTGGGTGCAGCTGTGCACGATGGGTTATGGCTCGGCCAGGGTGGTTAGGGCTGGTCTAGGCTAGGTCACAGAGAGGTCCAAGGTTGGCCTAGAGGGTGAGGGCTCGGGTGGGGGCCTGGGCGATGACTTCTATTGGGTTTATGTAATGCCGGAGATTTAATTGCTATAATCAGACGTTGATTAATTAACAAAATTGAGGTTATAGGAACTCAAATGAAGAAGCGGGGCATCGTTACATTATAAGCCAAGATGTTGGACCGAACATCTCAAGATGTTGGACCGAACATCTAGCGGTAGAAAAGAACCTCCCGAGCGCCAATGCACCATGAGTTTGGACATAATGTTTGGCGCCCGAGCGGTAGAATATTACCGCCCGAGCGGCAGGAGATGATTAGCTGAGTATCTCGACAGAAACTTCCGCGCCCGAGCGGTAAATTGTGACCGCCCGAGCTCCGCCTAAGAATTGTGAAAAATAAGACACGTAGCTGAATCATGCAATGATATATATGTATATGTTAACAAACGATAATCCTCAGAAAAATCGGAAGAAAGGAACGAGGTAAGCTTCAGAAATTCCTGAAAGTTCCATAGTACCTTGGACTTGTGATTTTGTTCGATCCGCTTGTCAGAACTCGAATCCGATTTCAATATTGTGTTCCTATCGTTGACAGCTACAACTGGGCGTTATTTTTGTTATGTTTTGTTATCAGTTGAAATTATGATATTGTCAGAATTGAATAAGATTCATATATGATGTTCTTGACATGTTATGCATCGTAGAATCGAAGTCAGACCGAAGAATAGATCGATTACGTAATTATTATGATTTTTCAGATTATATTGATTGATATTATTCAGATTTGGATCAGATGAGTTGTTGATTCGTATATACTGATATTGTATTGCCGGTATTGTGAGATTGCACAGATTTGATGTTATGACCTATTATTATTGAAGATTATGATTCGTATTGATATCGATTATGAGTTGTGGTATTATATCCGTGATGTTGAGATTGACGGGGCTATCAAGACTGTATTGTTATGACGTCGAAACATCGGTAGATTGATTGTGATCAGATTCAGTATTGATTGAGATTGTATTATGATATCGTTGATATGGATCAGATTATGTTTGATTTGAGTATTGATCAGAACAGGTTTTGAATTGAGTTATACATTGATACAGTGTATTCAATATTTTCATTTCAGATTTGATATGGACAGATTTGACTTTGAGACTTCGACTTCGTCAGACCGAGAAGAGAAAGGTACAAATTAATGTTGATGCGAGATTGCACAACTCGAGTCTGATTCGACTTGAGTTTCCCAAAATCACATACTTCATCTTATTGCATTGATATTTGCAATTGATGTGATTGTTATCTTTTATCTATTGAGTTATGTCTTGAGTCATGGGCTGATACGCCTAGTCGTAGACGTTTGATCTCGTCACAGAGGTCCCCGATAGTGATTGAATCGTCACTGGGCCATTGCACATTGTCACAGAGGTTTGGCTGATTCGCCAAGGCTGATATGCCTAGTCTGTGGCTGATTTGCCAAGACGCCGGACGTTTGGCTATATCGGAGTGGATAGAATTGTAGTTTCTTCTATTACTGGTGTTCGATATGGACAGAGCCAAAGTCCGTGAATAAGAACATGCTACCACCCCGATCGGGAGTGTAGGTGGGTGTGTGTTCTTACTCTGATCGGGATCCCCTAGATTAAGATGAGTCGAGTCAGAGTCCATGAGTCACTGAGTGTGATTAAAAGTTTGTGTTGGTTCATGTTCAAAATATGATTTATACTGATTTATGTTCTTGATTATGGTACATGTTTAGAGTGAGGGTTATTGTTGATATTGATTCATGTTTCGAATTATGATACATGCTACGAATATTTGATTCATGTTCTGATTTTGATACATGTTATGAATGCCTGTTATATGCTTTTATATTGTTTATATGATTGCATGTATACATGGTTTATACTGAGAATGTAATTCTCACCTGAGTTATCCGGCTGTTGTCTTGTTTGTATGTGTGCATGACAACAGGTGGGATAGGATCAGGGTCAAGAAGAGAACGAGGCTGGACTAGATAGCGTGGAGATCCGGGCTCAGAAGTAAATTAGGAGTCAGCACTGATATGTAGTTGAACCTAGTTGAATTATTGTAGACAATATAGGACTTGTATGTTTATATTTAATATGTAATTCAGATTGATTTACATAACTTTTCCGCTTTGTATTTTAAAAAAAAAATTAGACCCTGTTTATTATAATTGATTGATTAATTCTAAGAACTATTAAAAACTTTAATTAGCGTCTGGGTCCCCACAGTTTAGGAGTCTTGGGCGCATGTATGAGACGCTCGCGCAGGTCCTTGTCTTCGGGCAAGGGATTGTAGCGGGCTAGGGGCTGGGTCATGGGGTCATGGCGGGTCCGTATGGTCCATGAGTGGTCCGAGAAGGGGCTGGCTCTAGGTGGCTCAGGTGCGACTCAAGGAAAAGGGGGAGGGCTCTAGGTTTTGGTTTGTGGTACGGGTTTTAGGGTTTCATGGTTAGGAATGAAACTGTTGGTCCACGGGGTGGTCCATGGGAAGGGTAGAATAGGTAATAAAAAGTTTATGTTTTAAATTTGAGAATTTTTTATTAAAGTTTTTATTAATTCGAGAATTAAACGCTTCGTCAATAAATAACTAAAGAATAAATTAAAAAGCCTCAAATTTAAGCTAAATAAAAATATCATAAAATTTATCTAAACTTAAATAGCTATTTGGGATGGCCTAGAGTCAACGAAAATAAGAAAAAGTCAAAATCGTGAAATTTTACGTCCAGTGGTAAAACGGTCATTTGACACCTATAAAATTGTAAACATCATGGCTGTGTCCTGAATGTTGTTTTATATGTTAAAATGATTATTTTAAATGTTCATTGAATTTTATGATGAAACGTTAACGTTAAAAGATATTTTGCATGGTTGGTTAAAAATAAAAACAATTATTATTTGCATTATTTTTATAAAGTGCTAAAAATATGAAATGTTGAAGGAAGTGAAGTAATTGTGACTAATACGAATACGATGATATGTTAATACGTACGGCCAAGGCTCAGTTGACGGGTGAGAGTGTCGCCGATGTCCCCGCTGCCCAGTACTATGGTTACATTTAGATGGATCTATCGACCCCTAATACGAATACGAAAGTCGCAATTAACGATCTGAATTCAACGAAAGGAGAACATATACCTTTATGATGAATATGAATATGTTTATGATGATATGTAAATGTTTGAGTTTATGCATGATTATGAATTGTTATTTTAACAAAAAGTATTTTCACTATTGCATGTGAGCTATATACATATTATTTGCTATTAAGAATATGGTGTGTTGAGTCTTTATACTCGCTAGGTGTGATCGATGCAGGTGAGAATGATGTTGATGGTAGTGGAAGTCTTAATGGTTGATCTGACTTGACTGAAGGTGCACATAACCCGAAGACTAGTGCTAGTTTTTCCGCACTTATGATTTAAAAGTTTATGTTAAGGATTTTACGACTTTTATTATGCTTTTTAGTGGTTTTTGAGAGGTTGTTAGTTTTAGCTTTATTTCTAAGTTAGGATTTGCAAACGTATGACGATTTTATGTTTTTAAACTATTTCCTTTGAATTTCAAGTATGGTTATTTCGAAATTCGGTTGATTCATGAGAGGAAAGAAAAAAAAATTCTAGTACTTTTTAAGCAAAATGAGTAGTGGATGTTTCATCCCTGGTCTCCGTTCCTCGTTCGAGCGCGAAATGCAACTTAAAATCCAAATGCGTGAAACTTTAAATAAAACCTGAATGAAAAACAAATTCATGAAATAAACATGCATTTAATGCATTAAAAAAATTTAATAAAATACAAAGAAATTTAATAACTTGCATGCATTTAGTTTACGTGGATCTTCAAATTTTCGGGACGTTACAATCTATTGCCCTTAAATTGCATTTCGTCCCCAAAATTTGCTTATCCTCGATAATCAAAAACTTTAGACTCTTAATTCTAGTATCCCAATAATCCACGCTTCCGCTGCACTACTCTGATAAAATAAGTGTTAAATTGTCCTTACGTCTACTCAATCATAATTAAATTTTCTACTGAAATTCTCATTTGCGAAATCCCAAATTAAAACGGCCTATGACGACTTAGTTCTATCCTAACATGACCTTGAATTTGACCTTTCTCGCAATTCCTCATACTAGAGGTGGATGTTCAAACTTATCGCACTTTACTTTGCTTATACAATGCCCATAATGTTCATCAACCTATTACATTATCATTTATGCAATTCGACTTAAGAAACCTTGGCAAAAAATTTATTGATCGACTTCTATATATCCCCGGTAATAAACTTAAAAGTTAGTCCTTAATTCAACCCCATAATAATATTAGCCTAAGATCCTTAAATCAAATCTTTATCTTAAAGCATCAAACTTACGTAACTTAAATATTTATAAGTACATCCTAAATATTAAATTGTTGCAAATCTTAAAACTCGAGTAACGTTAATCCATAAAACCCAAATATACATTATCAACCTTCAACCTAAAAAATAAAACCATTCTAGCAGCAATTAAATGCTTAAACTATTTTCTTACTAATTACAATATAGTCGAGGCCTAAGACCTTTAGAATTTTCTTATTGAAATGAATGTCGCATTCTTACGTATCTTTAATGCATAATTAATACTAGTGTATAAAACTTAATAAATCAACCCATGTTAGCGATAAACTTAGTCTAAAAATTCAACTTCACTTAAAATGCACTGAATTCTAAAATCTCCATATCAAGATTTTAGATTTCCTACTCGATAAAAATCTTAGTATTCGTTCATTGGTAACCTATGTTAAACAAAACTAATTTCCTTTTGTTTATATTTCACGCAATATTTTCGTATGAACACTCATCCCAAAAACATGAAATTCAAGCTTACGCAACCTAAACAGTATTAGATAACATAATTCCAACATACGTATTCACTTATTCCCAAGTTTTTTAATGACTTTCCAAAAGTTCCTCAAGACAATGTGTCTACCTCATTTATTGCATTCGTCTAACAAGTAACCTAACCATCAGTCATGCCCGACTTTCTAGAAAGATTTTAACCCTAACACAGGTATAATTTTTACTCTTAAGATCATGATTAAAACTTATACTACATCAAACCTTAAGCTCCCAAAATTAAGTTAACTTATTGTCTAATTATAAAACATAACTAATTGATCAACTTTATCTTAAATCGTTATCACTCTAAATTCTTAATTTTTCACATCATTATTCCATTAACACTTAGATTTTTCAGACCAATATTGATTCATCCTACAATGCCCTCGAATACTATTCCTTATAACATTATAACCCAAATATTTCAAGGTTCTAAATATCCCTTCAAGTCTAAATCATCGAAAATTCCAATCCTTTAAACCATTCAATTCTCATTTATTGCTGAACTAGTCCCAAAATTTATTATAAATTTCAAAATTATTTCTTAATTTCCCCGAAATTATCCAAATTGTCCTTAATCTCGAAAATTTCATCAATTACCCATAAGTTCTTGGCGTTTCTAGTTCCATTTTATAGGTTTCTCGTAATATAAAGTTCAATAATTTTAAACTTATTAAACCCAAAACAATTCTCATAACCAATCTTACATTTTCATAAATACTTAAAATCCCAAATTTTACGTTTTTATACTTCTAAAGATCGTCGTAGCTTTCGATATATTATTCCTTATATAAATTTATCAAAAATTAACTCAATTAGTAACTGCAAATCTTAAGTATTTTCTTAGAAAATATACATGTCCCAAAAGCATTCAGAATATTCATGACTAACTTATGACCCAAAGAGTAGAATATCAGTACAAAAAACCACAAATCAATCTAGTAAAATTATTTTTAGCATTGTTTAACGCTCATTATCCGAATTCTTAAACTCATCCAATTCCAAACCTAACCACCATGCAATCCAATCTCGTTTTTAAAATATTTAATCTCCAAAACATAAAAATAGCTAAACATGTAGTGTAAAACATATATCATGTAAACATGCAGGTGATAGCATTAAAACTTTCAAAACATTTAAAATCATACAAACTTACAGGCTTGAGGCTTGAAGACTAAGCTGCAGAAGCTGGCGGTCGCACAACCCTGTACATGACCCTTGCTCTGATACCAACTGTGACGTCTGCTCATTTTAAAATTCTATTGATTTTTTTTAAATGCAATGGTCGAAACCATGCCTACGTAAATCAGTAAAATTTGAAACATGCATTTTGTAAAATCATCCACTGCAGAATACAATAAATACAGTTAAAATTATGAAAAGAACAACCAACCTGAACCATTACTGTTTTAAAAATATAAAGCATCCAGCATGTGAAAAACTGTCAAACCCTGAACAAAATAAAATCATCAACCATTAAAAAAACTGTTTAAACGTGTTCCCATAAAATCATATTCCTACGGAAGAATACAAGGTCCTCGGGTTAACGTGCGCCACAAGCTCCACCCGTTCAGTCATCATCACCTCCAGTCTCCTGATCAAAATTCTCACCAGCATCATTCAAACATAGTGAGTATAAAGACTCAACATACTTGTAACGTTAATAACAATTACATATGCATAACATGCAACAGTGAAAAATACTGTAATCAACATATATTTCATGATCTTAAAAGCATAAACGTAAACATATCATATAATAGCATAACGTGTCAAAACATGTCTCATCATATCATCATATATGTATATATTTTCTTTAATTGAATTCAGTTCTTAGTTGTCACTTTCGTATCATCTTGTCAGTCGATGGATCCATCTACGTTAACTGTGGTACCCGACGGCGAGGACATCAGCGACAACATTACCCGTCCACTGAGCCTTGGTCTTACATATCATCGTGTCATCGTATTAGTCACAACCAACTCTCATCATTCAAAACATGTCATCATATTCATCACTTAATAAAATCATGCATACGTAATTTTTTCTTAAAATCAAGCATGCAACGTATTTTCATATTTACGTAATAAGGTCATATTCATGATATCATAAGTGTTTAAAAACATGTAAAATCGTGTTTAGGGCGCTGCGAAGACTTCTAATTTGATCCAGGTGCAAAATGACCATTTTGCCCCTAAAAACCAAAAATGACTGTTTTATCCCGGGAACTCAAAATTTCGACCCGAAACTGTAGAGCCCAAAATCAATAAACGTAAATTCCATGCATTTATTTAAAATTTTAAATCACTGATTTAATTTTAAAAGGAATTTTTATTGATGCATGATTCATGATTTTGCATTATTTTAAATTATTGTATGTTTATTTGATGAACGTTAAACGTTTTCTGTAGTTTTACGTTCCAGGCGATTTTTCGATGCGAGATTGGGAAAAGAGACCCGCGACGATTTGTAAAATGTGATATTTTATTTCAAGTCAAGAAAATTATTATTTTAAATTATTTATGAAGTTTTAGCATTTTTTTAAAGCCTAATTTAATTTATTGGGAAATTTGTTTACTTGGGGATTTTGAACTTTGAAAATTGAAACTAGTGTATTTCATTAAATTTGGGGTATTAGCATTCTAACTATCATGTAATTAGTTATTATTTATTTTGTTAACCCAATTAGCCCCTAATTACCCCTAATTAATCACACACACACACACATGTTAGACACACTCACACACACTTACACGTTTTTACACACACCATCAGGACACACAATTACCCATAGTTAGGGTTTTAGGTGTTCTTTCAGCAGTCACAAGTCGTCCCGGATCGACCCTCGCATCTATTCGCTTTGGTATCATCGTGTTGTGAGTTTAAAATCATCAAAGTTATGTATATTCTTTCGTTTTTGCATCAATCTTGTCATAGTATATGTTTTGGTGTTTATTGTGTGTAAGAATCAATGTTTGTTATGCAAAATTTTGAGCAAAAACGTTTGGAATGATTCTTGAAAGTTTTTAGATCTCAAAACCGGATGTTGATGTCATTTCGTGTACTATACTTTTTTAGCCGCTTTTCTGGAAAAGTTAATTTTTAATACCTTTGATTTGACAGTAAATACGTGATTTTTGGACAAGAAATGAAAGAGTTATGATCATTTTTGTGTGACTTCTCAAACTGTGATGTTTAAACGATTTTTAGATCTAAAAAAAACGAGTCTACTATGGGACGCCCGGTTTAGGAATTCATAATTATTCCCTTACTGAGTGCCACATTTTCTACAATATTTATTTATTGAACTGCTATCTTTATTTTTACCATTATTATTAAAAAATATTGTAGATAAAAATTTAAATATTTTCTACTATCATTAAAAGATTATACAAAATATTAACAATCTTATTTCTAATATGTACAATTATTTTACAACAGAAGTTTAACATTTATTTATAAACAGATCATCACGACTTTCAAATGCTCTTATTTCAGCTTCAGTTATTTTCCTCCTGTTCCAATTCTGGGATTCCTGTGTCTGGAAATTACTGTAGACGAAGAGAAACAGAGGGTTAAGTATTTGAGAACTTAGTGAGTTTAAATTAATATGTATCTTTTAAATAAGTTAAAATAGTGCTTCAACATAATTATGCATGAAGTAATAGCATAACAAATTAGATGTTATGAATGCTATGAAATTACTACGAATAATAGATAAATGCAATTATTTCATAAATTAACATTGGTTGCTCTAATTGAGCACTTATAAGATCCTTTTACGAGCCAGGTGAACCATTCTCCGGACCGAAATATTCGGTGAGCGTTGTTAAGACGAACCATATACCCGGGATTTTTGACCCGTTGTTCATTGGACTCACTTTCCGGGCCGAAGCCACGTTGTCTAGTGGACTCAATTTCCGGACCGCAATCCGTTGTCCATGACTCCATTCACTAATGGTATATCAATCCATTCATAAATATGCAAGAAAATATATCAGTAATCGAAACGAATTGTAGATGATATTTGAACATTAAATAAATGCTATTGAAATTTCCAGGACAAATGCCAAAGTTTTAAATAGAAGAATGAATAGTAATTTCCTCACCTGATAACTTACAGTTTAGGCTTGATTAGTAATCCGAATTTGTTGAAGCAAGTCCTAAAATTATATTATGAATGATATTTATATGTTAGAGTTTTAAATAAATAGCTGATAATTTCCAGATTATTTTTTTTTTCAAAATTTAACCCGGTTGATTTTTATTTAAGTTTGCAAAATTCATATTAATTAGAAGATATCTCTAAACATTACGAAAGTTGACCAAAAAGTAGGAAATATCACCAGGAAGATTCGGCCACCGGAAAAACGCCGCTGCGGCGTCACGTGTACCTCACGTGTGACTGGCCTTCCGGCAGCCACGCGCGGCCGGGTTTTTTCCAGCATATGTAACTTTGCAAGATCTTTAATTCTTATGTTGAAAGTATTTTCAAATTCTTAGCCGATCAATACCAGATTTAAATATCGTCTTATGGAGAACTAAGATACTCCGGCATTCTGAAAATGTTAGTTCCGGCAATATTTTGGGACGACGGATGGTATGTACCTTATCTATGCAACAAGAGGTACAACTTTTGTGTTCAAGTCAACCTCTAGTTTGCTGTGTAGTTATAAGAAATATGAGCGTAGATTACCTTGCTTAGAACGGGATTCCGTTGTCGTTTCTCGGAATATCTTGGTTTGATTTTCTTGTTTTTGATCGATCCTTTTTCGTCACCTCCAGTGCTATATTGCTTTACGATATGAGGTGAATAGTTGGTGATTTATTGGAATTTTTCGGAAAGGTTTATTGATTTTTTTCTATTTTTTTCTTCTCCCTTCTTTCGTTTCCTTCTCTCTCTCGGATGGTTTCTGAATTGGGGAGAGTTCAGCTATATATATAGCTGATTTCATATTTATCCATTGAATTGTTTTAAACTAAATGAAAAAGTTAATATTTATCCAAACTTAATATTATTATATTCTTGTATCTAATTATTATATTATATTAAACCTATGTATTGAATCTAATTATAAATTATCTTACATTGAAATTAATAATTATTGTACTTAATTACTTAACATATATATTGAGTTTAATTATAATATTTTATTATATTTCATATATATTGAGCTTAATTATAATATTTTATTATATTTTGTGTATTTGGTCTTGGAAGGAGAACCTCATCGTACTTGATGAATTTTTAAGTGTATTGTGATGTATTTTAATGTATTTCTAGATATTTTGGACACATAAAATTTGCACCGAAAAATAATTTGGTAAAAATAATAAAATGAAAATAATAAATTTTTAAATGCATTTATGCACCTTTGTGTTTAGGGTGTCACAATATCCCTTCCTTTTAAAAATCTGGTCCCCAAATTTAATAGTTATTGGACTAAATGCGGATATTGACATCTCATATCTTTCTCTGTTTTCCACGTTGCTTTTTCAATTTTGTGGTTTTTCCATAAGACTTTTATAAACTGAATTGGTCGACCACGAAGTTCCTTTATTCTTTGGTCCAAAACTTCCACATGTTGTTCCTCATATGTTAGATTTTCTTCCAGATCTATCTGTTGGTGGTCAATCAATTGGGATGAGTCTACTTTGCATTTCCTTAATTGTGATACGTGGAATACGTTATGTATACCAGAGATATTTTTGGGTAGAGATAGACGATAAGCCACAGTGCCTATTCGTTCTATCACTTCAAAGGGTCCCACAAATCGAGGATACAACTTTCCCTTCTTTCCAGTATGCTTGATTCCTTTTTTTGGTGATACTTTTAGTAATACGTAATCTCCGACTTCAAATTTCAAATCTTTCTGCCTTTTATCTGCATAATTCTTCAGTCGACTTTGAGCTGTTTGTATTCGTTGCCTGATAAGTTGTATTTTGTCGATAGCTTCTTGTATAATGTCAGGCCTGATTTCTCGTTCTTGTCCATTCTTTGTGCCTCTCCATTCATCCATATCTCAGTTAAGAGGAGAGCGACATTTTCTCCCATATAACGCTTCATATGGTGCCATTTTTATTGAGGATTGATAGTTATTGTTGTATGAAAATTGAACTAGAGGCAAATGTTTTCCCCAGTTTGCCCCAAAATCCAGCACACATGCGCGAAGCATGTCTTCCAATATTTGAATTGTTTGTTCAGACTGACCATCAGTTTGCGGATGTGCTGCTGTGCTAAAATTTAATTTGGCACCAAGGCATTCCTGAAGTTTTTTCCATAATCTTGACGTAAATTTCGGATCTCTATCAGATATTATGGTAGTGGGGATACCATGTAACTGTATAATTTCCTTTTGATAGAGTTCGGCCAGTTTTTCTACCCCATATTTGTGACTTATGGGTATGAAATGTGCTGACTTGGTTAAGCGATCAACGATCACCCATATGCTATTAAAACCTCCTGGGAGCTGGGGTAATCCAGTCACAAAGTCCATAGTTATTTGATCTCATTTCCATTCTGGTATAGCAAGTGGTTGGAAAAAACCTGCTGGTCTTTGATATTCAGCCTTTATCATTTGGTAAGATAGGCATTGTGAAATGAAATCTGCAATATCTCGTTTCATTCCTTTCCCCCAGAAATGTTTTTTAATCTCTTGGTACATCTTAGATCCTCCTGGATGAATGCTGATCTGAGACTAATGTGATTTTTCCATTATTTCCTTTTTCATTGAGTTAGGCATACAAATACGGTCATAATAGAATAGTATTCCTTGTGAATTGGTGACGAAATTTGAATCAGTGCGGAGTTTGGAAACTTCTTGGTCAAACTCTTGATTTTGCTTAATTCTGCTATGAAATCCAGGTTCGATTCTTAATCCGGCCAAGTGCCCTCGTGAATGGATGTGTACCCATTCTCTTACTTCTTTCATTTACAAACAAGCGATGCTAATCTTTCTACTTAAAGCATCGGCCAATACATTAGCTTTACCTGATTGATAAAGAATGGATCAATCGTAATCTTCCAAAAATTCAATCCATCTTCTTTGCCTCATGTTCAGCTCTTTTTGAGTAAATACTTCAAGCTTTTGTGGTCAGTATAAATATCAAAAGTGGAACCGTACAAGTAGTGTCTCCATTTTTCTAATGCAAACACTATTGCTCCTAATTCCAGATCATGAGTGGGATAATTTAACTCGTGATTCTTTAATTTTCTAGATGCATATGCAATAACTTTATCGTTTTGCATCAATACACATCCAAAGCCTTCTTTTGAGGCATATGTGTAAACCACAAATCCTTCTGTCCCTTCTGGTAAAGCTAATACAGGTGCACTAGTAAGCATTTTTTTTAATTTGCAAAAACTTTTCTCACACTCATCATTCCACAAGAAAGGGTTGTCTTTGCGAGTTAGCCATGTCAGGGGAACAGCAATTTTCGCAAAATCTTTAATGAATCTTCGGTAGTATCCTGCTAAGCCGAGAAAACTTCTAATTTCTGTGATGTTGATTGGTTGTTTCTAGCGAGATATGGCTTCTATTTTTGCAGGATCTACTTCCAGTCCTTTCTTAGAGATAAAGTGGCCAAGAAATGACACTTTTTCTAGCCAAAATTCACACTTACTGAATTTGGCATACAATTGATGCTCTTTCAAAGTTTTGAGAATCAATCATAAATGTTGAGCATGTTCCTCATGACTTCTTGAAAATATCAAAATGTCATCTATGAATATGACAACAAATTTGTCCAAGAATTGTTGAAATATTTGATGCATCATATCCATGAAAGCTGCAGGAGCGTTGGTTAATCCGAATGACATTACCTCAAACTCATAATGTCTATAACGAGTATTAAAAGCCGTTTTGGAGATGTTATCCTCCTTAATTCTCAATTGGTAATATCCTTGTCGCAAATCAAGTTTTGAATAAACTTGAGACCCTTGTAAGACATCAAATAATTCTTTGATATGCTGTAGAGGATATTTGTTTTTGATGGTAACATTGTTAAGTTCTCAATAATCAATGCACATCCTTAGAGTTCCATCTTTCTTTTTGATAAATAATACAGGAGCACCCCATGGAGATGTACTAGGCCAGACGTATTTCTTGTCCATGAGCTCTCGTAATTGGAGTTTTAATTCTTTTAACTCTGAAGGTTCCATTCGGTATGGAGTTTTGGATCTGGGTTGTGCTCCAGGTATTAGATCAATAGAAAACTCTACGTCTCTCAGAGGAGGTAAAGTATTGATATCTTCAGGAAAAACCTCTAGAAATTATTGTACAACTGAGATTTCGGAGATCTTGAGTTGATCCTTTGGCTTATGTATCAAATAAGCTAGATATCCTTGTCCGTTGTCTTTTAGTATAGCCTTAGCTTCTGCTGTTGATACTATTCCCATGGTATGGTTAGCTTTGAAATTTATTGGATGAGAAGTTTGAAGATAAACTTCTTTTGTGTAGCAATTGAGCTGGGCTTGGTGTCTAAATAACCAGTCTATTCCGAGAATAATATCATAGTTCTTGATAGGTAACTCAATCAACTCTGCTAGATATTCTTTTTCTTGGAAGTTTAAGGGACATATTTTGTAAATGATGTCAGTAATCATTGTTGTCCCTAAAGGTGAGCTAATTTCGAAGCTAAATGGTAGCTGCTCAGATAACAGTGGTACTTTATGTACAAAAAATTTTGAGATAAAAGAATGTAGCTCCTGAATCAAATAAAGTTTTTGCGGAACTGGATAATATGGTAACAGTACCTTCAACGACTGCAGTGGGGTCAATTTCCTCCTCTTTGTTTCCTAAGAGGGCATAGGCTCGAGCAGGTATCTTTGGCTTTGTTGTGGGTTGAGTCTTCTGCGTTCTTTTTGGAAAATCTTGAATACTATGTTGCTCACTTCCGCAAATAAGACATTTCCCACCTTTTCTCTAGCACTTTTCTTCTTCATGATTTGGTAATCCACAATATCCACACATTTTATTGTTGTTTCTTGGAACTTTTCCTTTGACAGTTTCTCCTTGCCTGACTGGTTGTGTTCTTTTTTCAAATTTTCTTTTCCGATTGTTATCCTCAAAAAGGTTGGGCTTCATAATTTTCTTTTCTTCTTCCTCTTTTTAAAGAAGTACCTTGATGTCTTCTTCTACTCGTAGAGCTTGATTGACAGCAGAAACATAACTGGCAACTTCTGTGGACAATGTTGCCCAACGAATATCTAAATTTAATCCTTGAAATTTTTTTTTAATTTTTCTTACCTCAGCTTCCATGTAGTGTGGTGCATAATGTATAAGACGGTGAAATTCTGCCTCATATTGAGCTATGGCCATGTCACCTTGGACTAAATCCATAAATTCACGTTCTCGGGTAATTAATATAACTTGAGTTATATATTTACCTTCTAATTCTTGCAGAAAATTGTCCTACGTTTTTGGGGTGTGATTCTTTGTCCACTTACCTTCCACCGTATGCCACCAGTTTTGAGCTGCTTCTTCAAATAAGTAAGTGAAAAAATTCACCTTTTGTTCTTATGAATAATTGAGAATAGAGAATATTTTGTTGATTTTTCTTATCCAAGATTCTGCTTGATACACATCTGGTTTGCCATCAAACTTTGGCGGTTTGAATCTCAAAAATCTCTCAAGAGCTCGATCATTTGCCTCAATGTTATGTTCTTGAGCTTGATCGTGATGTCGTGGTGGATTTTGCTGACAAAACTGCACAAATTGATGCATTATTTCAAACATATTTTGTACGTTTTGTTCTTGGGGGGATTGTGTTGAGCGCTTCTGGAATTTCCACCAGTTGCCGAGTTGTGGTCATCTTGAGAGGGAATTTCTTGTCTGATTCTGGCTTGAGTACTATTTTGTGAAGACGTCATTCTAAACACATAAATATAAAATATGAAATATCTTGTACTATATTTATATATATATATATATATGAAATATCTTGCACTATATTTATATATCATAAATGTACATAGTTATGTCATAGGGTAAGCAGTCAGTTTTATTTATAAATAAGACATGTTTTAAATATTTACAATACCCATGCATAATACAAACATCACTAGCAAACGGGGTCATCATGCCTACAAAAATTGATGACCTTGATAATCATCATACCTACAAAAGATGATGATTATTAATACTAGTTATATATTAGTGCTAAATAGTCATTGTCTTCATATCTCGTTGTCTGAGAGATCTATAAAAGTTGTGTGGCTCATGCCTTCATTTGTGCCTGTGGTTTCCAGGGTAACATTTTGATCCGTATTCGGCAATGATGTTGATAGGATCGATTAACGTATCAAGAGTGTTTAGAAGGGGGGGTTGAATAAACACTCACAATTAAAACTAATCTTTTCGAATTTTGAGTTCAGTTTGGTGACAAACTGATTCTCGGAATCTTGTTGGTCAATGACAATCAGTTAAACTAAAGTAGTTGCGGAAAGTAACTGACTGAAAGATAGAATACAAAAATAAAATACACAAGGATTGTTTCTGGATGTTCGAAGATTTCAATTACTCCTACGTCACCCCTTGTATCTCAAGGATAGGATTTCCACTAAAAGACTTTGATCGAATACAAGATTTGTACTGACCCACTTCAGTTTAGACTTATCACTGCCAAAAGCTGAAACTCTTATTATTACAAAATATTCTCAGTGCGTAACTGATCTTAGCACTATCGAATTTAACGATTATTACAAAGTGCTAGTGAGCTCAAATTGTAGCCTTGACTGCTACGAATAAATCAAGTAAGAGTAAGCTAAGATTTTGGCAGAATAACAGCAAGCTTTGGAATGGAATGATCTTTTTTTTCTTCAGCTGTTCTTCTGTCATATTTATAAGCTTCCCTTCCAACGGTAACTTGAGATATATTTGAATCTTTGTATCCGTTGATTGCCACTTCATTATTCCTTGGGCATTGTTTGCTTCATTTATTGTAATGCGGCGTCTTAACTGCTTTAGCCGAAATGCGTTGTTCTAAGTTGTATTGATTGAAGTGCGTCGTTTCATATTTAGTTGCAGTCTACTATGTCTCTTTGTCGGTTGAATGTTTTTTTTTTCGAGACATGTTTAGTTGAAGGATGCTTAGCTTAAAAGCATACGGCTGAATGTATCAACTGATCGGTTTCCAACTGATCAGTTTCCTTTTATTAGATCAGTTGATTTCAGTTGTTAAGTCCAGTTGCTGAATATAATTGCGTATATCAGTTGGTTGATCAGTTTGATAAACTCCAGAATTTAGAGTCTGGTTTTCAACAATTTCTCCCTTTATGGTTTTTGACAAAACTTAGCAAATAATAATAACTGAATACTGAACTTTATGTGGATAAAATAAGATCTGATTTTCTTGAACTGATAGAGGTCTTGATTCAATAACTGCTGATTCTAATAATCTGATTAACTGCTTTTTAACGAGATGGTTTCTTCTGCTGTTTCTCAAAATGCTCTTTGATTTCTTCCCCCTTTTTGTCTAACAAATCCATCTTCTCAGATAATCTTCGAACGTCAGTGGAAAGAATTTTGACATCTGAGGAGATACTTGAGACAGCAGATTGTAAAAGAGTCTGCAGCAATTCCATTTTATTAGAAACAGAAGTTTCCAATCGCTCAACTCGTTGACTGATTATATCCTGAGTTGTATAGAGACTTTGAGCTAGACCTCTGTTATTCTTCATCTCAAGCACAGTTCAGGTAAGAGACTCCATGTTTGCTTGAATGGCTTTCAGTTTTGCTGAATCAAATTCAATTGAAGAATCCAATTTGACAGTATGAGACAATTGTGTGGATTGAATTTTCTTGATTTCAGTAATCATCTGCTGCATATTGTGCTGCATATTCTGGATTTCTTCAAGGACAAGATCCATTTCTGTGGATTGAAGAGGAGGTGACTGATCAGATGTTCTTGGTTCATGTGAGACTTGATCAAAGACCACCATGGTCCTATCAGATAGTATCGTTTCAAAAACAGTCTGTGCTGGAACATCTGTTTCAGTTACTGCTACTTGGAGTGGAGGAGATGAGGATTGATGTTGATCAGCAATTGGGCTTTCCTGTTGAATAAGATCTTCAGTGAGAGGGTCATGAACTGATACATCTATTTGATAGTCCTCTGATATTCGTGCTGGTTCATCAGTTGGAAATTTTTCAGAAGAAATCAACAATGCCTTCATATTTTCAGCAATCTGTTGATTTGGTGATTGAGTAGGCACCACTGTTTGCTCCTTTAGTTCAGAAACAGCAGGCTGAACTGGTGCTTCTATTGAGATAGGAACTTCTTGAGTGATTTGATCAGTTGAGTGATCAACTTCTTCAGAAATGGGTTCACTAATAATAGATTCTGTCACCACTGCTTGAATAATTTCATCAATGTTGGCAAAATTCAACTCGGCTTCAGAGTACAGCTGATGTTCCACAGCAGATGATTGTGGCATATCCTGAACTGTTTCTTCAGTTGTAACAATAGTTTGTTCTGAGGATGGCTCTTTCTGCTGAGAGGAGGGTTCTTCTTCTTCTTCTTCAGAGGCTTCCTCAGGAAGAACTAACTCCTGATCCATTTCCCACACTTTTATCTGAGCTTGCAAGCTAGTAAGATCTGTATCTAGCTGAGTGATCACAGCTCGATCATTATAGGCATTTGGATTGGTGGGAATGTAGTTTGCCTTCAATTTCTCAAGCAGTTGAGATAGCTTCTTAGCTCGAATTTGGTCAAAAAAATAGGTTTTCCTCTCCAAAGCCTGAACAATTGTGGCAGCTTTGACCATCTTGAGGACAATTGCTTCCAGTTTGATAAACTTGTTCAGCTGGGATTTCTTTTTCAGCTGATTAGCAAAAATCTGAGTTCTGTAAGCGGTCCAGGCATCATAGGATTGAAGTTTTGATGCTGCAAAATTATTAACCTGTTCCAAAACAATGTCAATATGAGTTTGAATGGGATTGGATGGCCTGGGCTCTTCAATCAATTTTCACTTGCCTTTTTCAGTACTGAGGATGTGTGGAATTTCCAATCCAGTACGAGTAGTATCCACCAGTTCTATAATCTTTATACCTTTGGGTCTGGCAGGTGCTAGAACAGCAGGACGATTGATATGGATTAGAGGAGCTTTGATCCTAACTGTTTCCTTTGTTGCACCAGCTGAGATTTCTGGTGGGATGATCTTCAGAAGAACTGCTTCGATAGGGTGTTGGGCATCCGAAGATTTTAGTATTTCAGTAGGAATAGATTCTACTGTGGTTGGTAATTTTGTCCTTTGTGATCTTGGTTTCTTGGCAACTTTTGGAGAGGGCGTCTTCTCGGAATCGGATTCACTGATAATCAGTTTTCTTTTAACTGTCTTCAGTTGAGCCAATGTCTTGGCCTGTTTAACTGATTTGGGAGCAGCCTGTTGTGTCCCAATCTCCTTCTTGATATTCACGAACTGATCAGGAGAGATATCTAATTTAGTCTTGGGTGGCAGAACATTCTTCCCATTGAAAATTTTGAATTTAGATAATCGCTCCGAATCATCAGCCACCAACCCTTTGACTTTCATCAAATAGCTCAGCGGCACTGCAAATCCTTTGGATTGCTTGGTGGAGGAAAACATATTCTTCAAGATACTAAAAATAAGTTGCTTCCAGTTGAATATTCTTCCAGCCATAATAACCGTAATAGCTTGAAACTTTTCCAAAGTCAGGGTAGCATACGATCCTGCCTTAGCCAATAGCCCTTTGGCTACGATATCAGCCAGCAACTGAACCTCATGTTTCAGTTCCTTCTTAGGATCGGAAACTTTGATTTTCCGTCCATCAGCAGATAGTGCAGTTTGCATTTCTTCAATATCTGATGCTTTAACATCAGCAAGGTGTACCAGTCCATCAGAAGGTAATGAAAAGATTTCTCCGAAAGAATCTTCAGAAATGGTCACCAACTGACCATTAATAGTGGAAATGATGCTTCCATCAGAGTTGATATATCCATTTGAGTAGAGGTCCTAGAGTTCTTTTGGGTAAATCTCCAGCGAGTATTGCCCCAAGAATGTCCTCAGCCTAGCTGATTCAAGCTTCAGAAATACATTTTTCACATCGACTTCTTCGACTGATAAAGCTGATTCAAAGTTGATAGCCATAGCGTTCAATATATGAGCAGGGATCTGATTTGCCATTGCTGAGAGTAAGGAAACCTGAAATTTTGCGAAATACAAGCTCTGAGTGTATGAGCTTGCTCTGAGAGATGATGTACGCGTAAGAAAGAAAACTGAATTGAAGCGGGGAATTATTTATATGTATGTGACTGTTTAAATTCTGGACACGTGTCAGTCCATCAAAATTTTGAATAAAAACGTGTGTACGTGTGCTGTAAGCGTGTGTACAATTTAGATGGTTCAAATGCTTCCACGTTTTTAAAATAAGATTCATCATTAGATAGCAGACAGTCACGTCACTTGATTTGGAATATAATATGGTTAATTAGTTAACTTATATGAGAAGATTAGTGAAATACCCAACTGAACGATCAGTTGTAAGTCTGTGTCCTTTCAGTTGAGAGTTTACTAACATTTGTCTTCTCAGTTAACCTCTTGAAACCATTGTTCCTCCTTAATCGGTGCATAGAATAATTAAAGTGACGATATAAAATAAATTTAAAGGTCAGAAAGATTATCGTTTGCTGAAATGTTGACGGCCCTTCAGCTTCCATGATTTTCGTCTATAAATAGAAGTAACACGGTTAGTTTCAGTCATATTGGTGAAGATATTCAAGACAAAAAGAATGGCAGATACGAGTAGCTCGAGTGCTTCGCCGTTTGCTCTGGAGACCAGGAAGGCTGTTATAGAAGATGAAGTCTTCTATAAGAGTCTTCACTACGGGGAAAAGTTACAGAAGCTTGAGTTCCTGTATAATACTGGAGAGGCTACCACTCCCGAACTGGTGGCAGAGTTGAAAAGATTGCGGGAGCACTTGAACATAGCTGTGTGGGTAGACATCTTTAAGGATGGTCATATCTATCAGCTAGTGCTTCAAAAGGAACTGAAAATCCTTAAGCGCATAGCTGTTTCTCAGAGCTTTGTCAAGACATCTACCGCACCTTTATCCACTTGGTTGAAAATGTGGATAATTGTTGTAGAGGAAAAATATGATGATGTAATTCGTGCAATTGTTTATGGTTGAATTAAGTATTTATATAAGCTTAATTTTGTTTTTCTCTTTCCTGTAAATGATAAATTTCATCAGTTGTTATCTATGAATTGCGAACTTAAACAGATGAACTGATGAAAGACTAACTTATATAAGTTGACTATGAACTGAAATCAGTTAAGCATTAAGTAGTAAATGACAAACTGATATCAGTTGATAATGAACAACTGATAAATAAGAAGCCTGGGTAAATGAGAAAAACGCTTCGGTTGACTTGAGACTCTTTGGTTTCTTCAACATTTAATGTCATCTGTCTGGTTGATGACAATGTTCTGTTACAAGCAATGCTATGGTTCTTATTTTCTACAAATAATTTTATTAGTAAAACAGCATCAATAATAATTTTAAGACAAGTCAATTAAACCAAGAATATTGCGAAAGTAAGAAAACTTAGTCTCGGGTAATGGTTTGGTGAAGATGTCAGCTGCTTGTTGCTCAGTTGAAATATACTCCAGTCTAATGTCCTTCTTCAAAGCATGATCTCTAATGAAGTGATGCATGATATCTATATGCTTGGTCCTTGAGTGAAGAACTGGATTATAGGTAATGGCAATTGTGCTCGTATTGTCACAAAATATGGGCGATTCATTTGTAATTACTCCATAATCTCTCAGTTGTTGCTGGATCCAAATCATTTGTGCACAACAACTACCAGCAGCAAGGTATTCTGCTTCAGTTGTTGAGGTAGCTATGGATGTCTGCTTTTTGCTGAACCAAGAGATCAGTCTGTCTCCTAGAAACTGACAAGATCCACTTGTACTTTTACGATCATGCTTACATCCTGCATAATCTGCATCTGAATATCAAACTAAATTGAAAGTAGAGTCTTTAGAATATCATAACCCAACATTTTGTGTACCCTTAAGATATTTCAAAATTCTTTTAGCAGCTGAGAAATGTGATTGCTTAGGATTTGCTTGAAATCTAGCACACATACAGATAGCAAATACAATATCAGGACGACTGGCAGTTAGGTACAACAATGAACCTATTAAACCTCGATATAATGTCGCCTCAACTGATATTCCCCCTTTATCAGCGTCCAATTTTACTGATGAGCTCATGGGAGTATTTGAAGCTGAACATGATTCCATGCCAAATTTCTTCAGCAGCTCCTTTGTATATTAAGTTTGACTGATGAATATACAAGTCTCCAGTTGCTTCACTTGTAGTCCAAGAAAGAATGTCAGTTCACCCATCATGCTCATTTCAAACTTATCCTGCATTAGCTTAGCAAACTTTTCGCATAATTTGGGATTAGTTGACCCGAATATGATATTATCAACATAAATTTGAACTAATAAAAGGTTATCATTCTTAGCAAATTTGAACAAGGTCTTGTCAACTGATCCAACAGAAAAATCATGATCAGTTAGAAATTTTGAAAGAGTTTCGTACCAAGCTCTGGGAGCTTGTTTAAGACCATATAAGGCTTTGTTCAAATGATATACATGATCAGGAAAGTTGTGATTGACAAAACCTGGAGGTTGTTCAACATATACTTCCTCTTGCAACTGACCATTTAGGAATGCACTTTTTACATCCATTTGGTAGACTTTGAAGTTCTTGAATGAAGCATAGGCAAGGAATATTCTGATTGCCTCCAGTCTTGCAACTGGTGCATATGTTTCATCGTAATCAATTCCTTCCTCTTGCCTATATCCTTGCGCTACGAGTCTTGCTTTATTGCGCACAACTGAACCATCCTCGTTCAGTTTATTTCCGTATACCCATTTTGTATCTGTAATAGTTTTTGAAATTGGTCTTGGAACTAAGTTCCAGACATTGTTATAAGTGAACTGATTTAGCTCTTCTTGCATTGCATTTACCCAATTAGGATCAGCAAGAGCTTCATCAGTTTTCTTCGGTTCTATTTGTGAAACAAAAGCTGAATAGATAAATAAATTTAGCATTTGATTGCGAGTTCTTACTGGATCAGATGGATTTCCTATTACCATTTCAGGTGGATGTGATTTTCTCCATCTGTACTCAGTATTTGTTGTATCAGCAATTTCTTCAGTTGGTAACTGAACACAGTTTTCAGTCTCAGTTGGTGCTTTGTCAACTGGTATTTTAATGTTAACATTATGCTCTATCAACTAATCATCAGCAACGACTTCCTGCACATCTGATTGGTCCAGTACTTCTGGTTCAGGTGGTTGAAGTATGTTTAGATTGCCATGACTTTCATTTTTGTCATCATCTTCCAAACTGATATCTGTAAATCGATCAACTAGCTCAACTTGATCAGTTGGCTTATCAGTTAGTTCAGTTTCATCGAAATCAACATGAGCAGATTCTTCAACATTTAGGTTTTTCTTGTTGAAGACTCTATAAGCTATACTAACTAATGAGTATCCAAGAAATATTCCTTCTGCAGATTTAGCATCAAACGTCTTTAATTAATTTTTACCATTATCAAGAATAAAACATCTGCAGCCGAATATTTTGAAATAAGTAATTATACTTTTTCTTCCATGCCAGATCTCATATGGTGTTTTCATATGATTTTTATTAATCATTGATCTGTTCTGAGTGTAACACGCAGTGTTTACTGCCTCTGCCCAAAATCTTTGAGAAATACCAGAATCAGCAAGCATCGTTCTAGCAGCTTCTTTAAGGGTCCGATTTCTTCTCTCAGCTACACCATTTTGCTGAGGAGTTCTGGCTGCTGAGATCTCATGCTTAATTCCAGCATTTTCTAGGAAATTTGAAAGAGTTTGATCGATGAATTCAGTTCCTCGATCAGACCTGATTCGATCAATTCCAACTGATTTTTCATTTAAAAGTCTTTTGAAGAGCTTTATTAGTTACGAAGCATTATGGTCTTTAGACTTGAGAAAAATAACTCAAGTAAATCTTGAAAAATCATCCTACAACTACCGAGGTGTATTTCATTCCCCCTAAGCTCATGACTGGTATAGGACCAAAGAGATCCATGTGCAACAGTTCTAAGCATCGGGATGAAGTTTTACAGCCCTTGTTTTTAAAAGAGGATCGTACTTGTTTACCATACTGACATGCTGAGCAAAGTTTTTCTTTTGAAAAGTCTATTTTGGGCAAACCAGTTACAAGTTCATGTTTATTCAGATAGGCAATGGATTTAAAGTTTAAATGATTTAGTCTCTTATGCCACAACCAGTTTGTAGTTGATTTGGAGGCAATAAAACAAACTAGTGCATAAGTTTGATCATTCCAACTTACTTTATATGTGTTTCCACAATGCTTGCCAGTTAGTATGATTTTATCAGTTGAAGTTTTGACTGAACATGAATTTTTGTCAAATTGTATTGAGAATCCACTGTCGCATAACTGACTGATGCTAATCAAGTTATACTTCAGGTTTTCTACTAATAGAACATCTTTAAAAGTAAAGTTACCATGGATAAGCTTACCCTCACCCAAAGTTCTACCTTTGGAATTGTCCCCGAAACTGAAGTTTGGACCACTGTATTTGATCGGTTGAGATAATGCACTTGCATCTCCTGTCATATGTCGCGAACATCCACTGTCCAAATACCATATTGAGTTTTTGTTTGTACCTGTTGCCTGCAATCACACACATAATATAACTTGGTACCCATATCTATTTGGGTCCTGAACTGATTAGTCCCTTAAGAACCCACACTTGGATTAGTCTAATAGACTTTCCAGTATCTGTATTCCAAATGGTTTTTCTCGGCTTTTGTGTTCTTGGTGTGTAGTGTACAGATGATACAATATGTGTTTTAGCTTTATTTAACTGATTGTTCAGTCTATATCTCTTATGTACTGGCTTGCAGTTATAGTAATTGAAATAGCTATTCGAATAGTTCTTGTGAAACCTCTTTGATGACTGAGTTTGTGAATCAGTTGAGAATTTTTTACTATAACCAATCCCATATCTTCTAGCCTTGTTCATATTCTTAGTAGGTTGCTCAATCAGTTTACTGGGCTCAATTTGTTCTTGTACCTCTGCTGTTTTGACAAAGTGAATGTATTTCATTTTGTCTATTTTTAGCTTTGGTTAAGTATCATTTGGATACATTTCTCGTTGAGTGTTGAACCCTAAACCAGTTTTATCATAAACTGATTTTTGTGAATTCTGCATCTCATTCAGTGCAGTAGATGACTTGTTCCAAGACTGAATGAGCTCAGACTGTTTTGAGTTTTCAAGAATCAACTTCTGGATTAATGACTGATTTTTGTCTCTTTCTGCTTTTAACTCAGCAATTTCCCTTTTTAGACTCAACCCATCAACTGATTCATCAGTTTTGGTTTTATTGTCTGTGGGATCAGTTTGCTTTGCTTTGATTTTTTCAAATGATGATGCAAGCTTTTGATACTCATTTACCATGTCATGTAGTGTTAGAATGAGTTCTTCTCGTGTGAAATCAGTTGAGCAGAAATCAAATACCTGTTGGCTAGATGATTCTTCTTCTGCATCATTAACCATCAAGCACATGACTTCCTCATCATCACTAGAGCTGCATGAGCTTTCTGGTTCTGACTCCTCACTGACAGTTTCTGCCCATTTAGATTTGTTTTCTTCAGCTAAGAGTACCTCATGTTTCTTTCTGAATGACTTCTTATCTTCCTTGGGTCTTCTTTTGTGCTCATATGATTTCTTTCTTCTATCAGTTGAGCCTTGACTATCCTTCTTGGGTTTAGGGCAATCAGCAATAAAGTGACCTGATTTGCCATAGTTGTAGCAGGCATTTGATTCATCTTTGGAGATGTTTCTTTCGTATGGCTTCTGGAAGTTTCCTTGATTCTTTCTCATGAACCTTCCAAACTATTTGATGAACAATGACATAGAATCACTGCTCAACTGATCAGCAGATTTCTCGACTGAACTGATTGGTTCTGTTCTGACAGCAGCTAGAGCAGTTGTGGCTGCAGGGGTAGATGGTTCTCCTTCTCTGGTCTGCAGCTCAAATTCATAAGCCTTTAAATCAGCAAACAGATCATGAAGTTCAATCTGGTTCAGATCTTTGGACTCCCTTATTGCCATGGTCTTGACATCCTATTCCTTGGGAAGACCTCTCATTACCTTCAGTGCAATCTCTTTGTTGGTATACATTTTTTCAAGTGCATTTAACTCATTGATGATACTGCTTACTCTTTCATCATACTCGTGCATTGATTCTCCTGCTTTCATTTTGATGTTACCAACTTTTGAACAGCAACAGAAAGTTTATTTTCTTTGGTTTGATCATTTCCTTCACACAGCTGGATCTGCTTTTCCCAAATTTCTTTGGCTGTCTCACACATCTTTATT
Organism: Primulina tabacum; assembly: GCF_025594145.1. Classification (NCBI taxonomy): domain Eukaryota; kingdom Viridiplantae; phylum Streptophyta; class Magnoliopsida; order Lamiales; family Gesneriaceae; genus Primulina; species Primulina tabacum. The sequence goes on from NC_134552.1 coordinate 23,968,351, forward strand.
TTGCTGAAGGTTACTTTGTCCAGCGTTTTGTACAGAATGTCTTTAGCCACATTATCAAGATTTGCTTTTCTTTTATCTTCAGTTGTCCATTCGTCTCTGGGCTTTTCTATTCTTTGTGGTGCCCCTTCTGTTATGGCAACTGCTGTATTTGTTTTTAGAATCCTCATGGGTCCATCAGTTATGACATACCACATGTCATCATCTTGTGCAGCTAAATGAGCCTGCATTCTGATTTTCCAATCATCAAATTCTTCTCTGGAGAACATAGGAATTTTGTTGAATGAAGTCATGCTAGCAAGTTTTTAGATCAAAAGTATTCAAGAACAAGATTCAACCGCTCTGATACCACTTGATAGGATCGATTAACGTATCAAGAGTGTTTAGAAGGGGGGGTTTAATAAACACTCACAATTAAAACTGATTCTCGGAATCTTGTTGGTCAATGACAATCAGTTAAACTAAAGTAGTTGCGGAAAGTAACTGACTGAAAGATAGAATACAAAAATAAAATACACAAGGATTGTTTCTGGATGTTCGGAGATTTTAATTACTCCTACGTCACCCCTTCTATCTCAAGGATAGAATTTCCACTAAAAGACTTTGATCGAATACAAGATTTGTACTGACCCACTTCAGTTTGGACTTATCACTGCCAAAAGCTGAAACTCTTAGTATTACAAAATAGTCTCAGTGCGTAACTGATCTTAGCACTATCGAATTTAACGATTATTACAAAGTTCTAGTGAGCTCAAATTGTAGCCTTGACTGCTACGAATAAATCAAGTAAGATTGAGCTAAGATTTTGGCAAAATTGAAACGTCTGCTATTCGTTTTCTTAAAACGTGCTAGAAAATTTTTTTTTTTTTAACGTCACTTAGCATCGGCCGAACCATAAAATATTTTTGACATCATTTTAAAAATAACATCCAACTGCCATTTAAAAATCCAAAGAAAAATATTTTAAAGCATAAAATCGTCAAACTTTTTACCAACCTAAAAATATTATTTGAAAAGTATAGCCTATACTATAACCTCTCTAAAATTTCTCAAAACATAAATAAAAGACGTAAAAATATCTTTAACATTACTTAAAATCATAAATCATAACTAGTGCGGAAAACTAGCGTCGGTCCTCGGGTTATGTGCACCTCCAGTCCAGTCAAATCAACCATCAAGACCTCCATTAACATATTATCATAATCACCTGCATCATACACACCTAGTGAGTCTAAAGACTCAACACGTCATATTCTTGATAACGAGTAATACGTAATACAGTTAACATATAACAGTCAAAAATACTTGTACTTAAAATATCGTTTTCATGAAGATGCATAAACTTAAACATTTTCGTAAACATTTTCGTGATGCATAAAACTTTTAAATAAAAACATTTTCATAAACATGTAAAATCATAAACATTTTCGTATTTCATAAACATATACATATCATCGTCAACATATACATATTCATATTCATGTTCATATACGTGTTTGTTGAATTCAGATCGTTGATTGTGACTTTCATATACGTGTTAGGCGATGGATCCATCTACATGTAACCACAGTACTGGGCGGCGGGGGACACCAGCAACACTCTCACCGGTCAACTGGGCCGTGGCCTTACGTATTAACATATCATCGTATACATATACATATCCGTATCCAAGGAAATACGATCGTCAGGCTCCCACTGGGACCATAACCCTCACGATATCTCCAACATATCATCGTGTTAGTCACAATCCCTTCACATCCTTCAACATGTTATCATCACTTAACAAAAATCATGCATATACGTATCGTTTTTATTTTTGAAACCAAGCATGCAACATATCTTTTAAATATCCATAATTAATCCATAAAAATTCATAAACATTTAAAAATCATAATTTAACATATTAAAATCATAAATATCCAAAAACATTTTAAAATAAACATTTTTAACAGATTAAAAATCCGTAAACATTTAAAATTGACATATTAACATATAAAAATTCCATAAACATTCATAACCATTGAAAATAATAATATTAGCACATAAAACAGCATTCAGGACACTGCCATGACGTTTACTAATTTCTAGGTGTAAAAAGACCGTTTTACCCCTGGACGTATAATTTCTCGTTTTTGACATTTTCTTAATTTCATTGACTCTAACATGTCCCAAATAATTATTTAAGCCTACATGAGTTTTCTCATATTTTTATTTAGCTTAATTCGATGAATTTTAAATTAATCTATGAATGTGACGTATTAATGCGTTTTAATCCCGAATTAAACTAAACCTTAATATAAAATTCCCAAATTGAAAACTCAGACTTATAATAATTATTTAAGCTTAAACCTAATTTTTCATAATTTTATGAAGCTTAAACTAGGCTTTTCAATTAACTCGTTAATTAGCATTTTGTGCGGCGATTAAATCCCGATTAAATCCAAAACTCGTTATTTTGATCCCAAATTTTTAACATAGCCTTTTTATTATTTATTCTACCTTTTCATGTCATGAGCCACCCCTGTGGACCCACGGAATCAATTTTGGCTTAATTAATCTCGTTTTTTACCCTTCGACGAACACACCGAGCCATCTCCTAATTTACCCGAGCCACGCTCGAGCCACCTTGAACCAAAACCTATCCAACCCATCTAAGGACCCTACCTATGCAATCCCAGCCCGTAAAACAAGCCATGGCCCGCTCAAAAACCTTCCTGAAACTGAACCCAAAATCTGCATGTTTTGTGCGTGACACTTACCACCTTACCAAGACTCCTAGCCAACTAGGACTCCTCTATCCACCTAACCAATGATCACCTAGGACCGTCACCAACCCTGGACCGCGCCCAGACTCGACCCAGACCAAACCAGCCCCTAGAACCCGAGCTGCGAACCACTGGACTACATGACAGCAACTTACGTGTGTTTATGGTGCTCCCTTGCTTCTCACGTTCCTCTCGAGCCAGCAGCAACCCGAGCCGCCCCAGCCCCTGCCAAGACCATCTTGCACCCTCTTAGGACCCTAAGGACCTAGCCCAGCCCAGCCTAGAGCCCCATGGCCGAGCCACTTCTCCCCTAACCCAACTGTCAACCTGCGCGCTATCCTTGCTCTCGGGTGGAGTCCTTCTTGGCAAGGACTCCTCCCGGCCCCTTATTTCCAAGTCCTAGCGTGGCTAGGACTCTTCCATGACTCAAACCATGACCCTGACCTGACCCCAGATGAACCATGTAAGGCCTAGCCTCTTTTTATTCCCCAACATCCAAGCCCTCACATTACACAACACCATGTTCAGTTCCAGCTTCACGTTTCTGTTTTGTTTTGTGCAGCGTTTTGTTGCTTTTGTGTGTGATTCTAGACCTTTAAACTTGTGTAAATACATGCTTATTCATATCCTAGTTCATGGCAGCCCCTTAAACATCATATAAACATGATTTGCATCCAATAACAAAGGTTTAAACACAAGCATGATCATAGTTACGAAATTGTGAATTGTGTGACTTGTTTTCATGCAAAAATTCAATAAATAAAATACTATGGTGTGATGATGAGTAAAAGGAAAATATGGCGTGTCTTTGCGTAATTTAAGCACGAATATACGTTGACGAATCGAAGAACGGCGACGAGAAACCTTGGGTGAATTTTTCCTTGAACCTTCAAACTTCCTAATTGAAATTGTGTGTGCCGTGTCTTGAGTTTGAGGGGAGAGTTTGATAGAATTTTAAAAAGTGGGAGGCGTGTATATGTGTAGGGTTTGGGGAGGGTTTAATCATATTATATAGTTTAATTAATAACTAATTAGGCTTATGCCCAATAAGGGATTTAATTAGGCCCATTAATCTTTAATTAAATACTAAAAATAATTTTGTGAAAATAAGTTTGTGAATTTATTAGCCGGGTTGTCAAAACGTTCGTATTTTATTGAAAATCCAACACCGATAAAAATTACGTCCCGGCGTATAAAATCACCTCAAAACCCCTTATTTCAAAAATAAGAAAAAGCAACACCCTTATTTTAAATAATTAAAAACAACTATTTAATAAAAATATTTTCTATTTTTCAACCCTCGGTCTCCGTTCCTCGATCGCAACTCGAATAACCTTTAAAAATACATTTTTATGCAAAAATGTAGAAAATATATTTTAAACATGTAAATATGTATAACATAATTAATTCATGCAATTAAAACATTTAATTAAGATACAAGATACTTTAATAATTTTTATGCATGTGGTTCGCGTGGACCCTTAAATTTTTCGGGACGTTACAAGAATAACAGCAAGCTTTGAATGGAATGATCTTCTTTTTCTTCAGCTGTTCTTCTGTCATATTTATAAGCTTCCCTTCCAACGGTAACTTGAGATATATTTGAATCTTTGTATCCGTTGATGCCACTTCATTATTTCTTGGGCATTGTTTGCTTCATTTATTGTAATGCGGCGTCTTAACTGCTTTAGCCGAAATGCGTTGTTCTAAGCTGTATTGATTGAAGTGCGGCGTTTCATATTTAGTTGCAGTCTTCTATGTCTCTTTGTCGGTTGAATGTTTTTTTTTTCGAAACATGTTTAGTTGAAGGATGCTTAGCTTAAAAGCATACGGCTAAATGTATCAACTGATCGGTTTCTAACTGATCAGTTTCCTTTTATTAGATCAGTTGATTTCAGTTGTTAAGTCCAGTTGCTGAATATAATTGCGCATATCAGTTGGTTGATAAGTTTGATAAACTCCAGAATTTAGATTCTGGTTTTCAACAGATGTACACGGTTCAACTGTGTCCGGTTCATAACTAAGCTCATTAACATTTTCGCTTTCAGGTATGATAGTCATTGGAACAAGTTCATCTACTCCAAATACAGAATTTTCCCACATGAGGTCAGGAAGAAATTCAACATCCGGTTATGGCAACAGATAATTTTCTATCATAAAGGGGTTTTGATCTATTGTTGTGTTCATGACTTCAGAATATTCTACAAAAGGGGCTGGTACATATTGTGGAATATTTTTAGTCAAACTACTACCTCCGGTTTTAAATGTGTTAGTGATGAGAGGAGTTGTGGTCTGATTATCTTGATTTGTGTAAGATGACCCAATAACACCAGGTTCCATTCCTTGGATAGATTGATAAACCAGTTCACGCCCATGCATGATTAAGTGGTCAATGTAGATCGAAGGGTGTGATGCTCCTTTTAGGAAACTAATCAAACCTCGGTCATAGAATTCATGCATGTCTAGTAAGTATATAAGAGTGCGGTCTCTTTCATACAGTACATGACCCAATTCTCCCTGATATGCTAGATTATCAGCCCTCATCCGTTCTTCAATAAATCCATGAAAAGTTTCAGTTGTTCCGAAGGTTTCAAAATGCTCCCGATACATATTCACTAGGCATTTCAAATCCAAGTTTTCTTTGCTTAATTTTGTTATTTCTTCCTCCATTTTTTTGATGATTATAGTTTGTTTATTTCTTGATGTCCCACTAGACTCCGTCATCCAGAAAGGAAAACATTTCAATTATGAGGAAAATATAAAATTAACGTATGACATTATAATAAACCTTAGACTCATGTCTCTAGACTCTAAGAAACCTGAGCTCTGATACCACCTCTGTGACGCCCGGTTTTGGAATTCATAATTATTCCCTTACTGACTCTCACAGTTTTCTACAATATTTATTTATGGAATTGCTATCTTTATTTTTACCATTATTATTAAAAAATATTGTAGATAAAAATTTAAATATTTTTTACTATCATTAAAAGATTATACACAAATATTTACATTCTTATTTCAAATATGTACAATTATTTTACAGCGGAAGTTTAACATTTATTTATAAACAGATCATCACGACTTTCAAATGCTCTTATTTCAGCTTCATTTATTTTCCTCCTGTTCCAATTCTGGGGTTCCTGTGTCTGGAAATTACAATAGACGAAGAGAAACAGAGGGCTAAGTATTTGAGTACTTAGTGAGTTTAAATAAATATATATCTTTTAAATAAGTTAAAATAGCCCTTCAACATAATTATGCATGAAGTAATAAGCATAACAAATTAGATGTTATGAATGCTATGAAATTACTACGAATAATAGATAAATGCAATTATTTCATAAATTAACATTGGTGGCTCTAATTGAGCACTTATAAGATCCTTTTACGAGCCGGGTGAACCATTCTCCGGACCGAAATATTCGGTGCGCGTTGATCAGATGAACCATATACCCGGGACTTTTGACCCGTTGTTCATTTGACTCACTTTCCGGGCCGAAGCCACGTTGTCCAGTGGACTCCATTTCCGGACCGAAATCCGTTGTCCATGACTCCATTCATTAATGGTATATCAATCCATTCATAAATTTGCAAGAAAATATATTAGTAATCGAAATGAATTGTAAATGATATTTGAACATTAAATAAATGCTATTGAAATTTCCAGGCCAAATGCCAAAGGTTTTAATAGAAGAATGAATAGTAAATTTCTCAATTGATAAGTTACATTTTAGGCTTGATTAGTAATCCGAATTTGTTGAAGCAAGTCCTAAAAATATATTATGAATGATATTTATATGTTAGAGTTTTAAGTAAATAGCTGATCATTTCCAGATTATTTTTTGTTCAAAATTTAACCCGGTTGATTTTTATTTAATTTTGCAAAATTCATATTAATTAGAAGATATCTCTAAACATTATGAAAGTTGGCCAAAAAGTCAGAAATATCAACAGGAAGGTTCGACTACCGGAAAAACGCCGATGCGGCGGCGCGTGAGGTACACGCGCTGATGGTTCCGAAGCGTGACTGGCCTTCCGGCGGCCACGCGCGTCCGGGTTTTTTCCAGCATATGCAACTTTGCAAGATCTTTAATTCTTATGTTAGAAAGTATTTTCAAATTCCTAGCCGATCAATACTAGATTTAAATATCGTCTTATGGAGAACTAAGGTACTCCGGCATTCCGAAAATGTTAGTTCCGGCAATATTTTGGGACGACGGACGGTATGTACCTTATCTATGCAACAAGAGGTACAACTTTTGTGTTCAAGTCAACCTCTAGTTTGTTGTGTAGCTATAAGAAAGATGAGCGTAGATTACCTTGCTTGGAACAGGATTCCGTTGTCGTTTCTCGGAATATCTTGGTTTGATTTTCTTGTTTTTGATCGATCTTTTTTCGTCACCTCCAGTAGTATATTGTTTTACGATATGAGGTGAATAGTTGGTGATTTATTGGAATTTTTCGGAAATGTTTATTGATTTTTTTCTTCCTCTTCTTCCATTTCCTTCTTCTCCCTTCTTTTGTTTACTTCTCTCTCTCGGATGGTTTCTGAATTGAGGAGAGTTCACCTATATATATAGCTGATTTCATATTTATCCATTGAATTGTTTTAGGTTAAATGAAAAAGTTAATATTTATCTAAACTTAATATTATTATATTCTTGTATCTAATTATTGTATTATATTAAACCTATGTATTGAATCTAATTATAAATTATCTTACATTGAAATTAATAATTATTATACTTAATTACTTAACATATATGTTGAGCTTAATTATAATATTTATTATATTTTGGATATTTGATCTTGGAAGGAGAATCTCATAGTACTTGATGAATTTTTAAGTGTATTGTGATGTATTTTAATATATTTTTAGATATTTTGGACACATAAAATTTGCACTGAAAAATAATGTGGTAAAAATAATAAAATTTAGTTATACTAATAAATTTTTAAATGCATTTATGCACTTTTGTGTTTAGGGTGTCACATGATGTCACTTCGCGTACTGTGAAATTTCGGTCGACTTTCTGGAAAAACTTTCAACATTTAAAACGTAGTACTTTTTGATTTTCTTCGATCTGACACTAAATTCGTAATTTTTGGACAAGAAACGAGTGAGTTACGATCATTTTCATGTGACTGCTCAAACTCTGATGTTTTAAAAAAAAATAGTGTTCTTTGTGTGCCACAAGGAGGCGCTCGGGCGGTAAGATTTTACCGTAGAGCGCCCAGCATTTTGGGAAAAATTTAAATAATTTTTTTAAAAATATTTGTCTTGGGCAGGCATGCATAATGTATTAGTATGTTCGACATGCAGAGAAAATATTTTATATTTTTGAGGTATGCTAAATGTCTTGTAACCAAATATGAACGGGTTTGGAAGCCGGTGAACGTGGCCGGAGACATCTCCACCCCGGTAAAGCATGACCGAGTTTTGATCCGGATTGAAAAGCGATAAATTATGACCAGGGACAATTCTATCCGGTAAAGTATGATTGGGGATCTTATGTATGATGCAAGTATGTTTATAAATTTTTTTATGAAATGATGGCACGTCTATGATTATGCAAGTACATTCAAGTTTAAGTATGTATGGTCTACTTTAAATGCATGTGGTTTTATTACGTATGGCTTGTTATTCTCAGTTTATACATGTTGAGTCTTTAGACTCACTAGACTTGATTAATGCAGGTGAGGATGAACACGAGGAGAAGAGAGGTGAGGATTAGTGAATTGGCTCCGACTGCACGGAGCCTAATCCCGAGGACCGCGTATGTTTTAAGAAAATTTTATGCACGTATCAAATACTCTAATTTTCACAGGATTTATTTATGATGTTTAAACAAGTGCTTTTGAAAACTTTGGTTGTAGTTGTTTTATTTCAAATATTTTAGATGAGTAGATTATTATTATTGCAAATTGAAAGTTTATTATTTATTTAAGAAAATTTTTATTTTTCCGCAAAATTTTTAATAGTTCAAAATATGGTACATCACATAAACCTACCAAACTTCTTAAAACAACTAAAAATATATCTGTAAGTGTTTCTTAAATGTAAACCCGAGCCTCAACACGTACACGATTCGTTTAAAACTTGGACTGGGGTTCTGGTTTTAACCAGAATCAACCCTAAACTTAACCAAGTCTCTCCAAGATTAAACCATTCCTCAAACATACCTTACCAGCCCTTAAACCACCTAGACCAGCCCACTTAAGACCTTCGAACAGCACCTGAAAATTGCTGGATTTTTTTGCACCAAAGCGAGACGAACCCTAGTGCACTAAACCTTCAAATTCTCGACCTTAGATTAAACCAACGGCGACCAGACCTGAACCAACTCTTCCTAGCCCACTTCTGGACCCCCTCCTGGACTGAACCATGGCCTGGTTCAGCCCTCCTTTGCCAAGCCTTCCCTCGCAACTTAAGTAAACATGAAAAACTTACACAAATTTTCACAGCTTGAGCGAGTTTAAGATAAAAATCATATCTTCCTCGTTTCTTATCAGAAAATTACGAATTGACTATCGAAACGAAGATAACACAGAGTAATACAAATCATAAGATGAACAAATTTACAGAAAAACCAACCTATAAGTCACAGAATTCGAAATAACAGAGGGTGACGGATTTTGTAACACGGAAATTTTTTAACTTGTGCAGTTTTACGATAAAAATCGTATCTCCCTCTTTCCTTATCATAAAATTACGAATTTACTATTAAATCGAAGATAACACAGAGTGCTAAATCATAGGTTGAACACATTTATAGAAAACCAAACTATAACTCACAGAATTCGAATTACATTGACGGGTTTTGAGACACAGAAACTTCACACCTTTTGCGGTTTTATGAAAACAATCATATATCCCTCGTTGCTTACCAGAAAATTACGAATTTGATATCAAATCGAAGTTAACACCGAGTGATACAAATCATATGACATTTCCATAAAATCAACCTAAAATTTGCAGAGTTCGAAATAACCGAGGGTGATGGGTTTTGTGATACAGATATTTCACAGCTTGTGCGGTTTTACGATAAAAATCATATCTCCCTCAAAAAGACGGACCAGCCCTCCCCAAAACATGACCTACTCGTGACTCCAGCCCCTTGACACCTTAACTCCCAACGTATACAGCCCCTAACAACTCAAATTGGGAGCCCCTTACACAAGAAGTCAAGAAAACATAAATTGCATCAAAGTGTAGGTGTATTTCATGTCAAATCAGAACAAAAATGATACCATATAATAGATCAAAATATTTCGCATACATAAACACACAAACCAGCATATTATGATGTGAATGATGAGAAAAACGAGATTTTGGGCATGCCTTCACGTTTATACGCTCGAAAAATCAAAGATAAACGCGTAGGACGTGAACCGGAGAAGCGGGGGATGATTTCCTTGAAAGTTTGTAGAGGATTTTTGACGTTGAGGGCTGGCTTGAATTTCAGAAAGGTGTTGCTGAATGGGTTAGGGATGGCCACCATGTAACAATTAGGTTTAGGGCTTGGTAATGAAGTGTTAAAGTCATAATATAATGTGTTAATGGGCCCTTAATAAAAAATAAAGAGATTAAAATGGGTTTTGAGCCCATTAAGAAATTAAATAATCCCATCAAGCCCAATAACACTCTCAAAAAAATTTTTGTTTAGGTACATTTTTAAAAATATTGTCTAAACCCTCAAAAAGTCCTCTGATTCGCTAAATTTTGCGTACCGGCTAATAATATTACCCGGGGGTAAAAATACCTAACCAAGGCCCATTTTCAAAAATCATACTTAAAACACATCATATTAAATAATTAATAATAACTATTCAATAAAAATATTTTCCTGAATATCCTCGGTCTCCGTTCCACGTTCGAGAGCGAAATGGAAATTAAAATCCTAATGTATGAAACTTTAGATAAACCATGAATTAAAACACAAATTCATGAAATAAACATGCATTTAATGTATTAAAATAAAAAAAAATTAATAACTTGCATGCATGTGGTTTACGTGAATTTTCAAATTTTCGGGACGTTACAAATCCATTAACATTAATGATATTTAAAACCATATATTCTCACTAAAATATTTATTTTGAAAAGAATAAAATTAAAAAAATGTTAAATTTGTTATACTAAAAAAAGAGCATGGTATGTCTAAATTTTGATTAACTGCTAGATCAATACGTGAAATTTTAAAAATTACCAAAAAAATTAGTACATATTCAATTCGGAATGATTGAATTACTGGTGAAAAGTAATTTTTATTCTCATACACCATTGATATGAATGATTTATATTTGGTCCCATGACTCGCATCCAAGTCAATTTTCACCCAATTGATCCCCTACACCATCTTTTTACTCATCTTTTCTTGCAAAAATCTCATATTATGTATAGTATCGATCCTGAGCCCCCATAAGTACAGTGTTAGAGTAGGTGCTTAGCAAGCAAACTTGTGGTTTGGATTTTATTGACTCTTATGTAAAAAAAATTCTTTATTTTAATAATATTTGATGATTTTATCCAATTATACCAAATATTTTATATGTATATCAATGCAAGCTCTATAGATAAAGCCCTTGAATATAAAATAGGTACCATGAGGTTTGGCTGGTAACATAAGATCATGAAACTGATAAGGAAATGTATCGTATATTCTGAAAAGGTTCCTAAAATAATTGGTCGCTTAAAATAAAGAAAAAGGTCGCTTGAGCTTGAGATTAAGAAGTGTTATGTAAATGCCATGTTTATTTGATTAGGACATGGAAATGTCTATTCATACATATGGGAAATCATTTGATGATGCATTGAACAACCCTAACTCGGACTGTCCAAGAAGTTATCACTTATTAATTGGAATAGAGTGTTGTTATGGTTTGTACACCATTAGAACTTTTACTCCGAACAACGTAGAGGTTTTATGTATTAGCATGTACTTTGATCCGTTTATTGACTCCATTGAGGGTCATCAGGTGGTGAGGTTGGATATAGTTTTGAAATACGTAAGTGCCAATGAATTAAAGTATGGGATTCACCATTTTCCTGTGGGAGAACATATCCGATGTTATATGATGAGTTAATAGTTCAAGGAATGTCTTGCCAGAGCAAGACATGTGCATTTTGGAAATGTGTTTCCTCAGTTACACATACGATGTCAATATTGTTACTCAAAGATATATGACACCGTTATCAGATTCATTTGTAACTCTCGATGTACAAATGGTTGAAATTTCGATTGGGACATACGAGATGAAGAGAAAATATTGTACTCTAACCATAACTTAAGTTCTTGCAAATACTATCAGTGATACAAAGGGGAATATGGGATGATGCTACTAGAGGACCTTATGATGATCTAAAAGGTGTAATTAGACTTGATTTCTGACATTCTTGATGAAGAGGTTAATGAAAAAAATGTGGCTAATTATGGTAAGCTTCAATAAGAATAAATGTTATTCCAAATCACGTGAAATTGTGAGCCAACGACTAGCTGTATCTCTGAACTATGGAGGATCATACAAGTATTGGATTTTTGTGTTCCCGTGAGATAGTCAAATTCAAGGAGTTGAATTTGCCGATTGTGGTTTGATGGATGAAACATATTGCTTACAAAAGATGTAATTGAAGTTGTGGAAGTAAGCTGATAGGATACAATAGAATGTTTAGAAGTGGGGTTGAATAAAATTATGATTTTTTAGATCTTTCAAATATGAATCAGTTTTGTATATGACTGATCCAGAAATCTTGTATTTCAATATAAATTAGTCAATTGATTACAGTGCAAAAATAGACTGAAATATAGATTGAATACTTAGTGTAGAATATTGCGAAAACTCAATAAGTAATCAATTAGAACACACGAAGTTTATGGATGTTCGGAGTCTTCAAATGCTTCTACGTCACCCTTTCTATCTCAAGGATAGGTATTTCACTAAAAGACTTTGATGTATTACAATAGATTGTAATAATCCACTTCAGCTGGACTTATACAGTGTCAAACTGGAACTCTTAGTTTTTCGAATTTCTTACGACATAAAACTGATTCGCTCTTGATAAATAGCCTGAAATTCTATGAATTAAGACAATGAAAATAAGAGTGTATGTATGCGATTGTATATTCAGAAAATTCTTGAAGGAAAAATCACAACTGATCGACGATCATCGAAAATGTGTTTAGTACATTCACCAATATTCTTCAACTGAGTTGATCAGCTATATATATTCTTCGATCCCAACATCGTATTTAATGCATTTAATGACAAATATTCGTTGAATCGTCATTTAGTTCAAGATGTTTGAGTTTCTCTGACAATGGTACGAAGCATCAGACTGTTTTGCTCAGTGACATATGTTCTGCTTTTGTACGAACTGTCAGTCTGTCGCCTAACACTTCAACTAATGTCGTGGCTAACTGACCAGAGGTCAATTGATAGTGGATCAGTTCAGCTGGACATTTTAAATTCAAACTGATATCCTTTCAGTTTGGGATACTTTAGTTGATGAAGATCCTTTCAGTTTAGTTAATCGATTTCTTCAGTTCTAAATATCAATTTGTTTATTGAACTTTATGTTATCAGTTTTAATCTTCTTTCAGTTACGATTTGACAAATCAATTTAGTTCTTCAGTTCTCTTGCGAATAATTGTCAAATTCTGAAACTTAAAATATTCTAACAATTTCCCCCTTCTCAGTGTTTGACAAAACTTAGATATCCTGAACTGATTAATCTGATAGTAGATAAAACAATGTAGATATAATTACATAATCAGAAAAGACTTTTTCATTGAGTTTGAAAGAGGTAAGATAGATTCGTACAACCATTTCAAAATGAAAAAATAATAATACTGATGACCAGAAGACTAGCAACTAACTTAGTACACTTGATCATTTCTTGGACTACTTCTCAGCTAGTCCTTTGTCAGTTGGTTTGTCTGGTTCAGTCATTTTCTTGATGCCAGTCTGTACTTCTGTTGTCACCTGTTCTTCACCCTTTTTTTGTCAAAACTAGTTGATCTAGTGAGGAGAAAGACTGCTGAACTGACTTGAGCTGAAACTTCAACAAACTGGTCTTGTACCCAGCCAAATTTTTTTTGAGAAACTTTTGTGGACAAAATCAATCATGTTTCTTAGAAGTTCTTTGGAGGAGAGTAGAGAAGGGATTGTAATTTTTTCTCTTCTCATTTTCTCAATTGATTCAAAGAGAGCAGCTACATCCTTTGTTAGTTTCTTTAAGTCTTTCATCAGGTGATATTTCAGAGTGTCTAGACTTAAAGAATGTAGCAACTGATTATATTCGACTTGAGAGAAAGTGGAACCAAGATTGATCAATTCTGATAAAATACTGTCCACCATTACGTCAGCTGCTAGTGGAAAATTCAAGGGAGAATTCTTCAGTTTGAACTTTTCCTTCCCCTTTTTTCTTTTGTGTGAACTCCATTAATGCAAGCTGGTTTGGAGCAGCATCTGGGTCTATATCTTCAGCCATTTCTGCTACCATCTCTTCTGTATGGTTCAGGTTGGACTTCCACTTCTATTGTTGAGACAGTTTCATCTTCAGTCATTGGTGCCACAAAAACTACATCAACGACTGTATCATCTTTGTATTCTATTTGAATGTTTTCAGCAACTGATTGTCACAGTTCGTCTACATTGGCTAGATTCAGTTCCTATTAAGTGTAGGTAGACGATTGTGCTACGGATTCAGAAGCTGGTGGGATGAAGATTGATGAGGATGATTGATCCATTGAGCTAAAGCAGGCTCTGTTTCAACTGGAGTTGTCCACTGTTCTTTTGTAGCCTCAGATGGAGGAAACTTCTCAGCTATTTTTGGGCTGCTGGTATCAACTGGAATATGTAACTTATGTCAATTTCCCAGTTCATTACTTTCATCTGAATATAGATGAGAACAGATTCCAGTTGTTGAAACACTGCGATCAGGATAAGCAGTTGGACGAGCTGCATCATACTTAGTCTTTAGTTCAGCTGTCACCTCATTTAGCCTTTTCATTCTCTTTAGGTCAAAGAAGTATGACCGTATTTCTATGACTTGGAATACTGAGGTGGCTTTCACGGCCTTCATTACTGCTGATTCCAGAGAGATGAACTGTGTTGGAATAATATAAGTTTCAGAGCTTGACAAGAAAATTCGTAAGAGAACTGAAGTACCAAACTGATAGGACAAATCAAATAATCATAACTTAAGAATTTGTTTAAACTGAACTAGAAAAACCTTTATCAACTAAAATATTCATAATTGATAGGACATCAGTTAGAACTGATAATGTCCAGCTGAAGTGGTCAGCTGATCAGTTGACTCCTAATCAATTGGCCATGCCATCGGTTGAAGTATCAGCAGATTGACTGACAGATCGTACGAAAGCAGAAAAACTGAATCAGAAAAGAACAGTCTGAATACTTGGTATTACTGTCAGATAAAGTAATTAGACGACGATTCAACGGATATTAATCATTTAATGCATTCAATATGACCGTTGGGATCGAAGACTATTTATAGCTGATCGAATCAGTTGAAAAAGGTTGGTGAAACACGCGAAATGAACAATCTATAATTTTCAATCAGTTGTGATACATTTCTCGAATATGTTCTCAGTTCAAATATCGGACACTATGCTCTAAATTCATTTTATTTATTCGTATAATTTAGGCTACCAGTTAGAGCGATTAAGTTAATTACTATAATATTATTGATATACTAAGAGTTTTAGTTTGACAGTGTGTAAGACCAACTGAAGTGGTTATTATAGTGTGTTGTAATATATCAAAATCTTTTAGTAAAAACATATCCTCATGACATCTAATATTATTGCTTTTTCTTTTCTAACTTATCTTATTTTAGGTTATGGGTCACTAAGTGTTAAAATTTTGATTTTATTGCAGTAATTTTGATTTTTTATTTGATTTTTCCTTTTATTCTTATTTTTTGGAGCACAATCCCGATGCAATAATTCTCACATGATATTGGTAAATATTGACGTGAAACTAAAAACTTGTGAGATGGAGCCAAAAAATGCAACGTATCTGGGGTACATCAAAATTGATCCAAAATAATTGAAAATTAAATGTTGATACACCAAGACAAAGTTTGATGAGTTAATTGACTAATAATCATAATAAAATTAGTTAATGGAAAAAATATTTTCTCATTTAATTTAAGAGTTGGTCTCTCATGAAACCGTCTCATGGGTCTATATCCATGAAACGGGTTGACCCGACCTATATTTACCATAAAAAATAATAATTTCTTTTTGAGAAATTGATTATTCTAGTCTATTTCGAAGTCATAATTTCAAAAATGGTCTTCTTTATTACACATTTGCATTTTGTCTTATTTAATTAAAAAATCCTAAAATACCCTTTCTCTATGAACACACATGTTCCATTTTCGTGATTCATTTGTTTAATTATCTATTATTTCTCTTTAATAGTTGATTTAACATTTGTTCTGTTTTATTTAATTTATAATATATTAATTTTTTTAATATTACTTACTTATATCAATAAACATATTTTTAAAAAATTATTAATTGTTAGTTTGAATTAGTGCATATGAAACCACCAAGTTTATAATATTTTAATTACGATTGTTGCTCATCTAAAATAATATAAACAAAATCATCGATCACCATGATAATGTGAGTTTATACAAATATAAACCAAAAATCTGATAGTCTCAATTAAATCTCTACTTTATTACATGCTAACATTTTATGAGTATGCACAACAAACTTTCAAAAAATAAAATGCATAAAAATGATACCTGACAAGAGAATTATCTCAAATTATCACCACTCTATATCCAAATGCATGGAATTTATAAGATTATTCGAGAAATTGCAAAAATAAAATAAAGAGTTTTAGATAAAGAAATTGATGGTGAATAGAGTTTAAATGATAGGGGATATCTATGTAATTTGATATGATAAAAGACTATTTTGGTAAATTAATTTAGTACTTGTGTGAATTCTATTTAAGAAAATCTCTCTAATTTTTTTATAAAAATAATATTTTTCATCAGACCATGTCAGGTTAAGGATCTGTCTCACACATTGAAATGTGAGATTATCTCATAAAAATTTTCGTGTAATAATGAAACAAACTGCCGAAATTTAATAAAATATTCTTTTCCCAACCTAAAAGGACTCATTTTACCAGAAACCATGTTCGCAATGAGATAGTAATCCCAAGACAAAAGGAAGCAAGGTGAGGATAAAAGAAGTCAACCTGCCATCAAGTAAGCCCCTCTTTCTCCTTTTCGGTCTAATTAGGCTTAGGTCTTAAATCAAGTACTTTCTGAAGTCATAAATCACGACGATTCTTCCTTATTAAAGAATATTACAGTCTTTACTATCTCAAATCTAAAAAGCAATATCACATTATCTTTTGATATCCATTGCAAATATTTTATCGTTTAAATTATTTTTATATTTTTGTCTGAAATTATCTTCTATTCTTTTTTGTGTTTCTCTCACTTTCTAAATAATTGGACCATCTTGCCTTGATTTTTCCTCTCTCTTTGATTATAAATAAAATTTATCCTAACGTTGTAAGAAATCAATTTCAAAACAATAATTGAAAAAGCTAATTAATTAAAAAACACATTTTAAACTCTCAAATTTAATTTAATAAAAAATTTAAAATAAATTTATTAAATAATATCATCTAGTGTTACAAAGTCAACAAATCAAATATACATCAGATTACATGCATTTATTTTTACTTTACTTTAAATTAAAGTCCGTCATTAAATACATATATATTGCCTTGGAAATTCACTCTACAAATGACATGCTTTTATCTTTACTTTACACTAAATTAAAGTTCGTCATTATATACATATATATTGCCTTGTAAATTCACTCTAAAAATTCAAGCTATCAGTATTATTAGTAAACCGGAAAATGGAGAGAAATGGGATGAAGCTTGAGTTTGCATCAATTGCTATGGTGCTTCTCGTATTCATGGCCACTGCTACAAGTTCTACTGAAATTAATGGCAGAGGTGGACCTATTAATTCTAGTGCCTGCTATCTAGATTGCATCGCACGCAAAGGCTGCACCTTGTATAAACCGCTCACTTGTTTCACATCTTGTGCGAAGGAGTGTGCTCAGACACCGCCAATCAAGCCGTCAGCACCGGAACCGCAGCGTTCCCAATGGCCGGAGCCAGCATTTTGAATCTACTCGAACTAGATTTTTTGAACGAAAAAAATAATAAAACATAGCAATTAAAATTAGATGTAATATACAAGTTCATTGTATAAACAAGATCGTCAATATCTTGCTATGGAAATCATAAGATTCGAAAACTTTGGATTAAAACTTTGACAATATAATCTTTTATATATTTACCATCCCGTAAAATGGATTTTAACTAAAAATGAATATATCTAAAATCAATCATTATTAATTATTAGATTAAACATTTTTTAACTAAAAATACAAAAATGGATCCATGTTGACATACATATACTATTAAAGTATTGATTTTAAATTTTTTAAAGCGTAGTTGTTTCTCACCAAAATTTGAGAGAATGTCAGATACGGAATCGTGCCAAAGTTTTAAAGACTCTGACTTCTACGCTCATGCCACGCTGATCGCGATTCGGTTGTTAGTTATAACTCTACCAGTAAGCCACAAAACTAAGAAATTAAATGGAGAATTTGACAAAAAACGTGATCTTACAAAAGACATTAATGTTAAAACATGAGTATTCACCTCTCTTGACATTCGTTTTCATCTTCAGCTTTACCTGCTCTTCATCTTTATTATAATTTATAATATTTGATTCGATCTAATTCCCCGCTGTTTACATTTTTAGAACACGAGCTATTGCAACTGATTGAAAATTTTGTGTTTGAATCACTGTCAAAGGTGCCCGAACTGATCCATCACCGTCTCACAAGTCTATATCCATGGAACGGATTTACCCGAAAAATATTTACCATGAAAGATAATAATTTTTTATAAAAATAATATTTTTCATAAGTTAGGCTTGGTTGAAAATCTGTCTCACGAATTGACATTTGAGATGATCTCATAAAATTTTTCGTGTAATAATGAAACAAGGTGACAAAATTTCATAAAATATTTTCAAAAAAGAAATATCACAATAACTTATAATATCCACTGCAAATATTTTATGTTTAAATTTGATTCAAAATCACCTAAATTTTTTTATATTCATCCGAAATTATTTTCTACTCTCTATTTTCGATCTCGTTAATTTTTTTATTTCTCCAACTTTCTAAATAATTGGACCTAGTTTCTTGCCTTGATTTGTCCTCTCTCTTGGTTTATAAATAAAATTTATCCTAACATTGTAAGAAATCAATTTCAAAACAATAATTGAAAAAGCTAATGAATTTAAAAATACATTTTAAACTCTCAAATTTATTTTAATAAAAAATTTAAAATAAATTTATTAAATAATATCATCTAGTGTAACAAAGTCAACAAACCAAATCTACGTCAGATTAGATGCATTTATTGTTACTTTATAGTAAATTAAAGTCCGCCATTAAATACGTATATATTGCCTTGGAAATTCACTCTAAAAATTACATGCATTTATTTTTACTTTTTAGTAAATTAAAGTCAATCAATATATACATATATATTACGTTGACGACGAAGAATGACGACGACGAGGGCCTAGGCTTGTGTTCCCTTGAAAGCTTCGACTTTTTCTCTTCAACTAAGATGTTTGCGTGTCGTGTATATGCTGGTGGCCAAGAGAATTGGTATGTGAGATCTGAATGTGGGCGTGAGTTTGTGGGGTTTAGTGTAGGTTTTTAGCTTATAAATATATAACTAAATCACTAATAAGGCTTAGGCCCATTAAGTAGGTAATATAGGCCCATTAGTTTTTAATTGAAATATTAAAAATATTTTTGTTTAATAAAGTTTGTGAATTTATTAGGCTGGTTGCCAACGTTCGTATTTTTGTTGAAATACCAACACCAATAAAATTTACGTCCCGACGTATAAAATCACTTTAAAACCCCTTATTTTCAAAAATATGAAAAAGCATCAATCATATTTTAAATAATTAAAAACAATTATTTAATAAAAAATATTTTACATTCTTCAGCCCTCGGTTTTCGTTCCTCGATCACAACTCGAATAATTCCTTAAATATACATTTTTAATGCATGTAAGTAGAAAATTACTAAAACATCATGTAAACATGTCACATACTCAATTAAACAATTAAAATAATTTAATTAGCCATTTTTCAAGTTTCCTAGATTTGCATGCAGTTGGATTACGTCGTCTTAATTTTGGACCTTACACTCAGCAACAATCCAGTCTCCCTGCCGGAGGCTCATAAACTCCTTCTTCAATCGCCCTCGAATATCAGCAGTAAAATATTTCTCATAGAATATATCCTTGAATAGAGCCCAAGCAAGAGTAGGGATGTCAATACCATGGTCGGTATGAGTTAATAAGTTTACACATCTTAAAAGCTTTAAACTGATTAGCTTTTTTAATGAAGGATTATTTCAAATATTTTATGCTTGTTTTAAAACCAAACTCGATCTAATTCATCGGTGTTTACATTCTTAGAACACGAGCTATTGCAACTCATTGAGAATATTGTGTTTGAAGCACTGTCAATGGTGTCCGAACTGATCCATCACTGTCTCACAAGTCTATATCCATGAAACGGATTGACCCAACAAATATTTACCAAAAAGTTAATAATTTTTTTATAAAAGTATTATTTTTCATAAGTTAGGCAGGGTTGAAGATATGACTCACAAATTGACATGTGAGATGATCTCATGAAATTTTTCGTGTAATAATGAAACAAGGTGCCGAAATTTCATAAAATATTTTCTAAAAAGCAATGTCACAATAACTTATAATATCCACTGCAAATATTTTATTGTTAAAATTTGATTCAAGATCACCTAAAATTTTTTTGTATTCATCCGAAATTATCTTCTACTCTCTGTTTTTTATCTCGTTAATTTTTTAATTTCTCCCTCTTTCTAAATAATTGGACCATCTTTCCTTGATTTTTCCTTTCTCTTCAGTTATAAATAAATTTAATCTTAACGTTGCAAGAAATCAATTTCGAAACAAAAAACGAACAAGCTAACGAATTTAAAAATACATTTTAAACTCTGAAATTAAATTTATTAATAATTTAAAATAAATTTATTAATCAATATCATCTAGTGTAACAAAGTCAACAAATATAATCTACGTCAGATCACACGCATTTATTTTTACTTTACAGTAAATTCAAGCTATCATTATTACTAGTAAAAAGGAAAATGGAGAGAAATGGATTGAAGCTTTAGTTTGCATCAATTTCTATGGTGCTTCTCGTACACATGGCGGCGACTGCAAGTGCTGTTGAAATTAATGGTAGAGGTGCACCTATTAATTCTAGTGACTGCTATCTAGATTGCATAGAACGCAAAGGCTGCACAATGTATAAACCGCTTACCTCACATCTTGTGTGGAGGAGTGTGCTCAGACACCGCCAACCAAGTTGTTGGCACTGGAACCGTATCGTTCGTAATGGGTGGAGCTAACATTTTAAATCTACTCGAACTAGAATTTTTTGAACGAAAAAACAAAATAATACATAGCAATTAAAATTAGAAGATACAAGTTCATAGTATAAACAAGATCATCAATATTTTGCTATAGAAATAGTAAGATTCAAAAACATTCGAAAAAACTTTTACCATATAATCTTTTGTATCCTCACCATTCTGTAAGAAATTAATGAATTTTAAATAAAAATAAATGTATCTAAAATCAATCATTATTCATGATTAAATTAAATATTTTTAACTAAAAATACAAAGATGGATAGATATGGACATACACATACTATTAAAGTTGTGATTTACAGTTCTTTAAAGCATAGTTTTTTATCACCAAAATTTGTGGGAGTGTCAGACACGGAATCGTGTCCAAAGTTTTAAATTCTCTGACTTCTTCTCTCATGTGACATTAATCTTGATTTGGTTGTTTTTTAACTCTTTCGTAAGCCACAGACTAAGAAATTAAATGAAGAATTTGACAGAAAATGTGATCTTACAAAAGACCTTAATATTTAATCACGAGTATTCACCTCTCTTGACTGTCATTTTCATCTTCACTTTGCACATGTTTATCATCTTTATTATATTTGATTAATTCAGGCCAGAATAAGGTTATATACATTCTCAAGGTTTTTCAATTGTTGGTTCCGGGTGATGAAATGTATTCATAAAAGATCTCTCATCTAATAATACTCTATGCGCCATCATGGAATAAATGAAAAATACGATCGAGAATGCTTTCCTAATGCACGAAACCCTATTTTGCCCAAGTTGTTTATGAACTGGAAAAAATTACGAGGCAAGCAGATCATGTTAGAGATTTCCAGTGTTTTTCCATCAATTTCTTTTATTTTGTTGGATATTAGCTTAGGAGATTAGAACTAGCGATCAAATTAAGGATTTCACATTAGAAGTTAGATATTTATTATATTTCACACAAAATGGGGCTTTAACATGTCGCATACTTACAACTCTAAATTTTGTGCAAACAGATAGAATATACAGTTAATGGTTTTCGGTCATGATTAATGCTATGATCAGAAAAGATTTTAGGGTGGGAGGGTGTAAGGCTTGAGATTTATCAGTCTTCATTGATGTGATATTTGGAAGATATGGGTATACATGACATGTAATGAGAGGCACTAAATGAGATTATGAAACATTGCATTGATGAGACACCGCCCCCGTATTTCCTTTTCTACCGCACCCGCAGTAGGTGGACAGAAAGTTAGAGTTTTTGAAGATAGGGAGACCGCACCCGCGCCTAGAGAAGCACCGCACCCGCGGTGGATAGGCAGGAAGTTGGCCATTTTTACAGTAGGGTCACCGCACCCGCGGTCCAGAAGCAGCGCACCCGCGGTGCTGCTACAGTAGTACAACCGCACCCGTGGTGCAAACCAGAACGCACCCGCGGTCGGCGATGCTAGGATATGGATAGGGTTGCCGAGAGTTAAGCGCACCCACGGTCCGGGAGAAGCGCACCCGCGGTACCCTGTGCGAGAAAGCCACCTTTGTTCCTTGTTGTGACACATGGCATATATATATATATATATATATAGATATTGGACTGATTTAGTATCTCATTTTCAGAACTTAGAATCGAGAGTTATTCCAAAGAGGTGAAAGGCTTCCTTCATTTTAGAATTGAGCTTGTGCAAGATTTAGCCATCCAAACTTTAATCCAAGTTGAGATTCTTGTTCCTCTTGACAAGGGCTTCAAAATGGTATACTTTCTATATCTTTTCAGCATGTTTTGAAGTTAACATGTGGAGGAAATTCAGATATGTTTGTGATTATATGTTCTTGAGATCATAGATGTCGTAGAATCGTAAACGGGTCGATTATCGGATGTCATAAACAATTGTTATGAAATTCCAGCATATATGTGCATGAGATTATGCAGATTTTCAGAGTTTGAAATGTTTATGGTATTGACTATGAGTTGAGGATGTATATGTTGAGATTTGAATTGATCGGTATCGAGAAACTATGCCGTTATACCGTCGAATTGTGTCAAGATTTGATATTGAACCGTACTAGTATTAGTTTGAGTTGTGATTTGATATTGTGCATCTCAACATTGTCATTATCAGATTTGGATATGGACAGATTGGAATACAAGACTTCGTCTTCATCAGACCGAGAAGAGAAAGGTATAATTCATGTGAATTCGGGAGATACGACTTGAATCAGACTTGGTTGGAGTTTCCCTAAATTACATACTAGATTTATTATTTATATTTGATTATGATTATGTCTTGTTTATATATTTATATTCAGGCATGGAAATAGGAGAGTCATTGGCAGACTTGCCAAACTAGACGTTCGGTGGTATCGACGCTTCGGATCAGATTTAATCCGATTGTAGACATTCGATACAGAAAGGACCGAAGTCTAGGAATAAGACGTACAGTTACCCCGATTGGGAGGGTAGGTGACAGACAGTGACGTCTTATTCACACCGGGATCCCTAGAGTTAGAGTCGAGTCGAGTCAAGATATGAATTTAATTTAGTTGCATGCTTATTTTATTTTTATTTCAGAGATTATGGAATCCATTGTTACTGCATGCTTATTTGATTTGGTTTCCTAGACTATGAAACCTATTGTTATGAATTTTACGCATGATAACATGCTTTATGATTTATATTGTGTATATGCATGTATACATGTTTTATACTGAGACTTGTTCTCACCGGAGTATCCGGCTGTTGTCTTGTTTTGTATGTGTGCATGAAAACAGGTGGGACGGGATCGGGGTCAAGAAGATGATGAGAGAAGATGAGTTAGAGTGGTGATTCCGGACTTATTGTAGACTTGGTTTAATACTTGAAATTTATTAGTTGAACCTTAGATTAGTTTGAACTAGAAGCATGTTGTACAAGATTTGTATTATTATACTGGTTTGTATAATAGACTGATTCCATTACCTTCCGCATTTTAAAGAAAAATTTTTTAGACCCTGTTTATCTTAATTGATAATTCAATCCCAAAGATGATTAAGAAGATGATTAGCGTCCGGGTCCCCACAACAGGTGGTGTCAGAGCGATAGATCCTTTAGACTGAGATAGAAGAGAATGAGCAGGGTAGAGTGAGTTTTCTTTCCTTGCATGTGATTGCTAGCATGACATTTATTTTAATTTTGACTTACATTGTGTGTGCTAGCATGACATTATGCTTTACTGCTGTAAAATACATGTTATCTAATTATCTGATTTGAATTGATAATATGTATTATTGAGTATGAATCAGATTTGATTCTTGATCAGCAGTAAGATGATCAGAGAAAGATTGGAACAGATTTGTAGTATTTGAGTACTGATGTTTTGATAAGCAGATAGACCTCCACGAAGAATTCCAGAAAGGGGTAGTGCTTCGACTGAACAGATAGATGTATCAGAAACTCAGATGAATATACAGTTGGAAGAATTTCAGTTATTTCAGCCGCCGATTCTGAGTGGGGTCGAGACGTCTGAAGATTGTGAGAACTGGTTTGATGACATAGAAATACTGTTTGATTTACTTGATTATTCAGATGAGCAGAGAATTAAACTGATATTCCGCCAGTTACGAGAGACTGCCAGAAGTTGGTGGATTACAAGTAAAAGAATGCTAGAACAGAGAGGTACAGTAATTTCGTGGGAAATATTCAGAACTGAATTTTATCGAAGATTTTTCTCAGTTTCGTACCGGGAGGACAAGAAAGCAGAGTTTGAGAATTTGAGACAAGGTCAACTGAATATTGAAGGATATGTTGCTAAATTCTCTACTCTACTGCGTTTTGCTCCTCATATAGTTGGGAATGGTGAAGCTGTAGCGGATCAGTTCATCAGAGGATTGAACTCGGAGATAGTTGCATTGATGAATATGCAGCGACCTTACCATTTTGCTGATGCATTGAGTAGAGCGAAGAGAGCGGAGGCGAGTCTGATTAGACAACTAAAAAGGGTGTGTGCGATGCAACCCCAGACACAGCAATCCCCTCTCCGATTTGATCGCGGCAGCACGAGTGGAAAGCAAGATTTGCTGAAAGCTCGAAAGAAACCATTCAAGAAGTTAGGGAGCGGAATGAGCGGTTCATCTAGCTCCAGTGGTTCAGCCCAAGTTATACTGGAGTGTATTGCAGAATTTGCGGAGGGAGACATTCCACAGCGCAATGCCAGGGAGTGACTGGTAGTTGCCATATTTGTAGACAGCCGGGACACTTTGCTAGAGTTTGTCCTCAGAGAAATTCCCGAAGATTTTAGGGAGCAGAAGACCGAGGAACAGACATAGGACACACCTGATGATAGAGTTGCAGGTATTGTTCTTTTATGATTATATTGCATAGGTATTGATATATACTAATGCACTCCCTACGATTATCTTTGACTGAGTTGCATTGAGATATGCTGTATCTGTTGAGTCTGATTGTACTCTAGTATTGATTCCCTTACTTGTTGGGAAAGAAAGATTGATATCAGAGATTTCTGTGAAATATTGTATACTACAGCAAGAGGAGAATGAGGTCGAGTTAGATTATGATGTACTTGTATTTCTGATTTGACTGCATTATTGATATTAATATGCTGAACAAGTACAGAATTATGATAGATTCCTTTCAGGAGAGTATAAGATTCAGACCAGATAGGGTTGATGAGCAGAAATTCCACGGTAAGGATTCTAGATCTAGAATTCCTTTGATATCTGTATTATTTATGACTCGATTATTGATACAAAAAGGAACAGATGGTATCCTTATGTATTCAGTAGACATACTGAAATCGAGCCTAGAATTGGTAGATTTGCCAATAATGAATGAGTTGCTGATATTTTCCACGATGAGATTTCGGATTTGCTTCTGATTGAAAGATAGACTTCAGAATTGAAATGAGATCAGGTACTGTTTGCTTTATTAGAATTCAGTTCAGAATAATATTGAATGTACAGAATGACACAGAGTAAGTTGAAAGAATTGAAAGATCAGTGGAAGAGTACCGACCAGGAGTTACATCTGATTTAGTGTTTCTCTCTGGCATGTTTCAGTATGTTCAGAGATATTCTGATAATTTCATGCTTGTTGTATCTATGATAGCTTGATATACTTACAGCATCTGATTTACTGAATCGAATATCTGAAGATTGTATTGAATACTCTGAGAACTGTGAATATTGTATACATATATTATTCAGATATGAATCCTGCTTGAAACAGATTGTATGCAGAATGTGCGATATCTGAAGTTAGTATACCGATTGCGTTTGACACAGTTGAGATCATGATCAGTAGATAAGAATAATAACGATATCAGAAATTTCAGAAATATCAGAAATTTATTTTGGTCTGAATTGACAGATTTTCGTATACGATTATTGTTTTGCGTCTGCCTGAGTATTGTTATATTTCTACAGCCGTATTTGATACAGATCAATGTGAACCGTTGAGATTATATACAGTTCAATCCGAATCAGAGTTGAATTCGAGAATTTCAGTAGATCAGAAATATAATCAGAATGTTCAGAGCTTAATTTCAATAATCAGAACAGAGCATCGATCAGAGTGACAGATAAGTGATTTTACGGTATGAGAATGATTATCTTGTGATGTCAAATGTTTCAGAATTGTACAACAGAATTTGATATCGACAATCAGAACCGAATACCAGGTAGGTATTTTCCTTTAATTTATATTATTAATTGATTGTTTATACCAAATAGTTCGAATTGGAAATGACAGATAGGGTAAGAAGCGCACAGAAATGGATTCAGTAGTCGTTCAGGTAACAGAAAGTATATGATATTCGAACAGATAGTTCTGACCTGGACAGATTAAACCAGCTGTGACAGAATTTGTACTGAAATGTTGGCAGAATTTGTACTGAAATGTCTGAATCGCCAATAAATGAAGATAGGAAGATAGAAATCAGAAGAGTTATTACAGAATTTGTATATTCTTAACTAGAAGTATATTTCGATGAATTTCGTAATAAGACCACTATAATAACTTCCAGATTGTGATATGATATGATTTTGATTGACAGATTGTTCAATCTATATCTATTGGTTTGTACAAGATGACGTACAAACATGACCAGATGACAAAGATCGATGTCAAAGAAATGGTCAGATTGATCAGAATGTAGAACTAGACTATATCAGATTGTGATTTTGATTGATTTTGTAATTGTGGCAGAATATACCTTGAACCCATTCAAATATTATCCACAGACTGACAGATAGCCAGAGTGTACTATCCAGATATTAGAAGATAATTATGGAGTTGTAGTGCGGGATGCTAGCACTAGTTAATATGACATATTGTCATCCTATGAATTATAGTATGATAATATCCATCAGAAGAGTAATGAGATAGTTACAGATAAGATATTGTACAGTGAGTACCACAGATTTCTTTCATATAGAGATGATATCTTTAAGGCATATGAACTTTAATCTAAATTGATCAGAGATATGACAAAGAAAATGTAGCTAATTCAGAAGAGAATGAAGATAGCTCAGACCAGACAGACTTAATACGCCAACATCGGATGATGACGATTGGTATTTGGGGCCGAAGATTTAATATATCCTTGACTGGGATAAACAGATTTGATATCAGCGAATGATATTGATTTGGTATGAGCTGTTGATTGGTATATACAGATGTTGTATAGCCAGTATTGTGAGATTGATTCGGTCAGAGCTATTTCAAAGGGTATTATGATATTATGCTCTTGAATTATTATTCCAATTTAGAATCAAAGATCCGTACAAGAAAGATATTTCAGAATAAAGACTATTCTATTATTGAAAGTCCAGTAGAGTTGACAGAGCATAAAAGAGACTATCTGAAAGACAAACTTGTCATGAGATTAAGATTTCAGAATGGATTCATTGAGACGAGTTTCTGAATTAAACTCTGCATACATTCCTTCTGATATGTCTGAATTGATTACTTGCGAGTTCGAGGACGAACTCCGATCTAAGAGGGGGAGAAATGTAAGGCTTGAGATTTATCAGTCTTCATTGATGTGATATTCGAAAGATATGAGTATGCATGACATGTAATGAGAGGCACTAAATGAGATTATGAAACATTGCATTGATGAGACACCGCCCCCGTACTTCCTTTTCTACCGCACCCGCGGTAGGTGGACAGAAAGTTTGAGTTTTTAAAGATAGGGAGACTGCACCCGTGCCTAGAGAAGCACCGCACCCGCGGTGGATAGGCAGGAAGTTGGCCATTTTTACAGTAGGCTCACCGCACCCGCGGTCCAGAAGCAGCGCGCCCGCGGTGCTGCTATAGTAGTACAACCGCACCCGCGGTGCAAACCAGAACGCACCCGCGGTCGGCGATGCTAGGATATGGATAGGGTTGCCGAGAGTTAAGCGCACCCGCGGTCCGGGAGAAGCGCACCCGCGGTACCCTGTGCGAGAAAGCCACCTTTTTTCCTTGTTGTGACACATGGCATATATATATATATATAGATATTGGACTGATTTAGTGTCTCATTTTCAGAACTTAGAATCGAGAGTTATTCCAAAGAGGTGAAAGGCTTCCTTCATTTTAGAATTGAGCTTGTGCAAGATTTAGCCATCCAAAGTTTAATCCAAGTTGAGATTCTTGTTCCTCTTGACAAGGGCTTCAAAAGGGTATACTTTCTATATCTTTTCAGCATGTTTTGAAGTTAACATGTGGAGGAAATTCAGATATGTTTGTGATTATATGTTCTTGAGATCATAGATGTCGTAGAATCGTAAACGGGTCGATTATCGGATGTCATAAACAATTGTTATGAAATTCCAGCATATATGTGCATGAGATTATGCAGATTTTCAGAGTTTGAAATGTTTATGGTATTGACTATGAGTTGAGGATGTATATGTTGAGATTTGAATTGATCGGTATCGAGAAACTATGCCGTTATACCGTCGAGTTGTGTCAAGATTTGATATTGAACCGTACTAGTATTAGTTTGAGTTGTGATTTGATATTGTGCATCTCAACATTGTCATTATCAGATTTGGATATGGACAGATTGGAATACAAGACTTCGTCTTCATCAGACCGAGAAGAGAAAGGTATAATTCATGTGAATTCGGGAGATACGACTCGAATCAGACTTGGTTGGAGTTTCCCTAAATCACATACAAGATTTATTATTTATATTTGATTATGATTATGTCTTGTTTATAGATTTATATTCAGGCATGGAAATAGGAGAGTCATTGGCAGACTTGCCAAACTAGACGTTCGGTGGTATCGACGCTTCGGATCAGATTTAATCCGATTGTAGACATTCGATACAGAAAGGACCGAAGTCTAGGAATAAGACGTACAGTTACCCCGATTGGGAGGGTAGGTGACAGACAGTGACATCTTATTCACAACGGGATCCCTAGAGTTAGAGTCGAGTCGAGTCAAGATATGAATTGAATTGAGTTGCATGCTTATTTTATTTTGATTTCAGAGATTATGGAATCCATTGTTACTGCATGCTTATTTGATTTGTTTTCCTAGAATATGAAACCTATTGTTATGAATTTTACGCATGATAACATGCTTTATGATTTATATTGTGTATATGCATGTATACATGTTTTATACTGGGATTTATTCTCACCGGAGTATCCGGCTGTTGTCTTGTTTTGTATGTGTGCATGAGAACAGGTGGGACAGGATCGTGGTCAAGAAGATGATGAGAGAAAATGAGTTAGAGTGGTGATTCCGGACTTATTGTAGACTTGGTTTAATACTTGAAATTTAGTAGTTGAACCTTAGATTAGTTTGAACTAGAAGCATGTTGTACAAGATTTGTATTATTATACTGGTTTGTATAATAGACTGATTCCATTACCTTCCGCATTTTAAAGAAAAAATTTTAGACCCTGTTTATCTTAATTGATAATTCAATCCCAAAGATGATTAAGAAGATGATTAGCGTCCGGGTCCCCACAGAGGGGTTTAATAAACTCTTTAAAAATATTTACTTTCAAAATTGTTTCAATCGTTTTTAGGCGGTTGAAAGTTTTTTTTTGGACGGTTAGAAATATGAATCACTTGAAAAGTGCGGAAAACGTTTCAAAATTTCTAATTGTTAGACTTAATTTTGTTGTGGAGATGCTAGTACAAAATCAGTAGATGCTGGCTTAAGTATAAAACCAGTAGATATAAATAAGCAGAAAACCAGAAGCACTTGTAACGCGCTAAAACCAGTAGCAGCACTTATCAAGTACTGCTTAATCTACTTAACAAGTGACTTCTTAGCTAAAACCAGAACTAGAAGGAATACAAAACTCGAAATTAACACTAGCAGAATTTTGTGTATCTCAAGTCTTTAAATATTACCGTTGATCTATTAACGTGATACTAGCATTTATTGCTTCATTAAATGCCTTTAAATGTTGTACGGGAACATTTAAGATGGCTTACCATTTTTGGTATGAACTGAGACTGATTGCTTTAATGTATTCTGCAGGGTCCATTTTCAGCAATAAAACTGAACCACTGAAAATTCAAAAGAGCCGTTCAGATTTTAGAACGTTGGATGAAGCCTGTATATGGAGACGAAGGACTTTACAAGAAAATAAGTGAACGAATCTCAATCAGAAAATATTATTCGAGCATCGCTAGAACTTTCAGCTATCTGAAAAGCTCAACACTGAAAGAGCAGCACACGCTTCATTGCATACATTTGATCACTTGAGATCATATTGTGATAGCTATTTTCATTATCTCTTCTTAAGCTATTCACTTCATTATCTCATTAATAGAAGAATCTGTAACTGGAAAAGAGTCCTTTCCAGAACTTAAGATCATTCAAGTAGTTGAGTTGTAAAACTAAGAGTTTCAGTAGGCGAAGGGTAAGTCCTGTTGAAGTGGGTGTGTACAACTGCTGTACTGTATTCACCAAAGTCTTTTAGTGATACCTTCTGGAAACAGAAGAAGGGGAGACGTAGAAGATTCATCTTCGAACTTCCAGAAACAAACCCTGTGCCATCTACTGTTTTTCTGTTTCATTATTTTTCACCCACTACCCAACAGATCGTTTCCGCACATTATCTTGTGATCTGCTGGTCTTTAAACTTGAACAAAAATCTGCTAGTATCTTTAACAGGATTCTAGCACATCATTCTGGAAAATCGATTAAGTTTGCCATTGAGTTTATTCAACCCCCCTTCTAAACTCAACCCGATCCTCAACAAGTGGTATCAGAGCAGGTTATTCTTGTTCTGAAAAATATTTAACACACATGGCTCATTTCAGCAAAATTCCAATGTTCTCAAAAGAAGACTTTGATGACTGGAAAATCAGAATGCAAGCTCATCTTGCGGCTCAAGATGATGACATGTGTAATGTCATCACAAATGGTCCATTAAAGATCTTAAAGCCAAATCCAGCTGTTGCTATCACCGAAGGTGCACCTCAGATGCTGGAAAAACCAAGATATGAATGGACAAGTAAGGACAAGAAGAAAGCCAATCTTGACAACGTTGCAAAGGACATTGTGTACAAGACACTCGACAAAAATACCTTCAGCAAAATCAAAATGTGCCCTACTGCCAAGGAAATCTGGGAAAAATTGATTCTGATCTGTGAAGGAAACGAAGAAACTAAGGAAAACAAACTGTCTGTATCCATGCAGAAGTTTGAGAATATGAAGATGAAGGCTGGAGAAACTATGAATGAATTTGATGAACGCTTCAGCAGTCTTGTCAATGAACTCTCAGCCCTTGGGAAAGATTTTGGAAACAGAGAAATTGCATTAAAGGTAATGAGAGCCCTACCCAGAGAGTGGAACGTCAAAACGATGGCAATGAGAGCTTCCAGGGATCTAAACAAGTTAGAACTGCATGACTTGTTCTCAGATCTGAAGGCATATGAGTTTGAACTTGAAGTTCGAAGTGGAGAAGAGCCCTTAACAATTCCACCAACTAAAGCTCTCGTAGCTACTGTTAACTCTATTGCTACAGTTGCCTAAAGTTCATCTTCTGCTACCGCTATAGAGAGCACTATTGAGAGAAGCGCTGAACAGATAAGCAATGACGCATTGTCATTATTTGTTAAGAAGTTTTCCAGATTCACGAGAAAGAATCACAGAACATTTCAAAGTCCCAACCGCAATTTCAAAAAGGAATCACCATCTGGTGATATGGCATGTTTTAACTGCGGAAAAGTTGGACACTTATGCTGATTGTCCAAAACCAAAGAAAGATGACCAGAAGAAGAAGGGTGTCAAACGAAATGATAAAAAGACCAGAAGAGACAGGAAGGCAATGATTGCAGAAGAAAGTAAGTCCAAATGGGCAGACTCAAGTTCCGAATCTTCTGGTTCTGAAAGCCATTCAAGTGACAGTGATGAAGATGAGATCAAATGTCTGATGGCAAATACTGAATCAACCTCGACATCCGGAGAGGTATTTGACTTTGACTCTGATGAATTTACACGCACTGATTTAGTCAAAGCATTACACGACATGGTAGAAGAGTATTCAAGACTTTCTCAATCATTCGAGGAAGTTAAGATTGAAAATCAAAACTTAAGAGATCAGAACAGTAAGTTAACTTGCTTGCAAGTAAACAGCTGTAATGATTTACAAGTTGAGATGAGTAAATTAAAAACTGAGAATGAAAGAGTAAAAGCAGATTACCAGACAATGCTTTCTGAAAACCAGAAGTTATCGCTACTGGTGAATGCTTGGAACAAGTCCTCTATTTCACTCGAAAAGATGCAAGAGTTACAAAAACAATCTGGAGACATAAGTGGTCTCGGATTTTGTAATGATGAAGGCACTTCTGAAACGAATACTAAGCCAAAACTTGATATGTACAAAGGGAAGTACATTCATTTTGTGAAATCCAGTGTGGTACAGAAACCAGAAGTGCCTAATGCTTCAGTTGAAAGGAATGTAAATCAGATGAACAAAAGGATGCATTATGGTCTGGGTTATGTTGAACCTAAGGAAAGAGTTGACCAGAGTTCTGGATCCAGTAGATGATTCAACTCAGGAAGACAACCTCCTATGAAGGTTAAAAACTATCAGTACTACAATTCTAGACCTGTTCAGAAGAGATACAGGCCAGACAACAGAAACAGAAGGGAAGAACAACATTCTAAGTGCATAATGTTAGAAATAACAGACCCTTTGTTGCACACACCTCCATGGATACCCGAAGTACAAAGATTGTACAAATGTGGGTTCCAAAGGGACTAATAAGGCTTGGAACCAAGTAGATTGGATACCAGATACTAAAATTTATGTTTGCAGGTACAGGTGAAGAAAGCCAAGATCAGTAGCTCAACATGGTATTTGGACAGTGGATGTTCCAGACACATGACTGGACAGAAGAGTCTACTACCAGAAATAGTGAGTTGTAGTGGACCAGAGATAACCTTTGGGGACAACTAAAAAGGTAAAACCGTGGGTAAGAGTAAGATTATCCATGGTAACATCACTATTAAGGATGTGCTCCTAGTTGAAAATCTTTGTTATAACTTGATCAGTATTAGTCAATTATGTGATAATGGATTTTCAGTAGCATTCCAGAAGCACACTTGCACAGTTAAAAATGCTGATGACTCTACTGTTTTGATTGGAGTTAGAAATGGCAACACCTATAAAATCTCATGGAACATAGATCATATCATTGCTCCTACATGTTTAGTTGCATCTCTAAGTGATAAATACTGGCTGTGGCACAAGAGATTGAATCACCTGAATTTCAAGTCTATCAACAATCTCAGAAAGCAGAACTTAGTCGATGGATTGCCAGACATAAATTTTGTTAAGAATCATGTATGTTCTGCATGTCAACTTAGTAAGCAAGTAAGATCTAGTTTCAAAAATAAAGGCAGCAAATCATCCTCAAGATGTTTAGAATTATTGCATATGGACTTATTTGGTCCAATCCCTATCATAAGCTTATGGGGAATGAGATACACCCTTGTTGTTGTTGATGATTTCTCTAGATTTACTTGGGTAATCTTTCTTGCTGGAAAAGATCAAACCAGTAGCCTTCTTATCAAACTTCTGAAAAAGGTTCAAAATGAAAATTCAGTTTCTGTCATTAGAATCAGAAGTGATCGAGGTACTGAATTTACTAACAAGACTCTTGAGATATATCTAGATGAACAGGGCATTCATCATGAATATTCAGCTGCCAGGACGCCCCAACAAATTGGAGTAGCTGAGAGGAGAAACAGACCACTTAAAGAAGCTGCTAGAACAATGCTAGCAGATGCAGACATCTCTCAGCGCTTCTGGGCAAAAGATATTAATACTGCTTGCTACACACAAAACAGAACAATGATCAACGAGAGGAATAATCAGACTCCTTACGAAATATGGACAGGGAGTAAACCGAATGTATCTTATTTTCACATTTTTGGTTGTAGATGCTTTGTGCATAATAATGGTAAAAATCATTTAGCTGCATTCGATTCAAAATCTGACGCAGGATTATTTCTTGGATATTCAGCAGTTAGTAAGGCATTTAGAATTTTCAATAATAAAACACTCAATGTTGAAGAATCTATTCATGTTGCCTTTGATGAAGACAGCAGTGCTCCCTAGATTACTAACATATCTAATCTCAGTAACAGGTTAGACATGGTTCATCTGGAACTAGATAGTGAATATGATGCAGAAGCAAGCATCAAGGATGTTCAAAATCCAGAACCAGACACTCATATTCCAGAACCAGCAGCTGATATTCAAAAACAATCTACTGCTTTATATAAAGATAATCTAAATCCTTTTGTGTGGAGAAAATCTCATCCTCCATCTTTGGTGATTGGAAATCCAGCAGCTCCGCTAAGGACCAGAAGACAGATGATGAATGAATACATGCATGCTGTTTTTATTTTTCAAGATGAACCAAAGAAGTTTGAAGAAGCTCTTCTGTATCCCAATTGGATAGAAGCTATGCAAGAAGAGCTGAATCAATTTGAGAGGAATAAAGTTTGGTTTCTATTACCTAGACCATCTCACCAAGCTGTCATTGGAACCCGGTGAGTATTCAGAAACAAACTAAATGAAGAAGGAATAGTTATCAGAAACAAAGCAAGATTGGTTGCACAAGGATTTAGACAAGAAGAAGGAA
This sequence comes from Primulina tabacum, assembly GCF_025594145.1. NCBI lineage: Eukaryota > Viridiplantae > Streptophyta > Magnoliopsida > Lamiales > Gesneriaceae > Primulina > Primulina tabacum. Next base: position 24,003,789 of record NC_134552.1, read on the forward strand.
TAGACTATGATGAAACTTTTGCACCAGTAGCTAGGCTCGAAGCTATCAAAATATTTTTAGCCTTTGCTGCTTTCGAAAATTTCAAAGTGTATCAGATGGATGTGAAGAGTGTGTTCCTCAATGGTCTACTACAAGAGGAAGTCTATGTTGAACAGCCTCCAGGTTTTTCTGATCACCTATTACCGAATCATGTTTTTAAATTACACAAAGCATTGTATGGTCTGAAACAAGCACCTAGGGCTTGGTACGACACACTTTCACAATTCCTTATTAACCATGATTTCACCGTTGGTACCGTGGACAAGATTTTGTTTACCATAGTAAAAAATAAACACATATTATTAGTTCAAATTTATGTTGATGATATTATATTTGGGTCAACTAACCCCAAATTATGTGCAAAGTTAGCTAAGTTAATGCAGGAATAGTTCGAGATGAGCATGATGAGAGAATTAAAATTTTTCTTAGGACTTCAAATCAAGCAACTTGATACTGGAATCTTCATCAATCAAGCTAAGTATACAAAGGAACTTCTAAAAAAGTTTGGGATGGAAGCATGCTCTGCTGCTTCCACTCCTATGAGCTCGTCTACCAAACTTGATAAAAATGAAGGGGGAACTCCAGTAGAGGTAACTCAGTATCGTGGTCTTATTGGCTCATTGTTATATCTTACAGCCAGTAGACCCGATATTATGTTTGCTGTTTGCATATATGCTAGATTTCAATCTAATCCTAAATAATCACATTTCATTGCTGGTAAAAGAATTTTAAAATATTTGAAAGATACTCAAAATATAGGCCTCTGGTATCCCAAGGACTCATCGTTTTATCCTATTGGATACTCAGATGCTGATTATGCAGGATGTAAACTGGATAGGAAAAGCACAAGTGGTTTTTGTCAATTTCTTGGTGACAGGTTGATCTCCTGGTTTAGCAAAAAGCAGACTTCTATAGCCACGTCTACTGCAGAAGCAGAGTATCTTGCTGCTGGAAGCTGTTGTTCTCAAATGCTTTGGATACAACAACTTAAAGAATATGGAGTTCAAGTCTCTGAATCACCTATATTTTGTGACAATATCATTGCAATTGCTATATCGCATAATCCAGTACTTCATTCCAGAACAAAGCACATTGATATCAGACATCATTTCATTAGAGATCATGTACAAAAGAATGATATTCGTCTGGAATACATTCCTACTGATCAGCAAGCAGCAGACATATTTACCAAACCACTTCCTGAGAATAAGTTTTCGTATTTTCGTAATGTTCTCGGATTAAGTGATTTATCATAACTACTGTTTATTATCTTTTGTTTTCACGTGTCTTCTGTTTCTTTATTCTAATCCAGTAGAAATATTCAAGAATAAGAACAGCACGAGAGGTATGGAAAAACGAAATCTTTTATTCATATAATCAGATGCATTACATTACAAGGGGTACAATTGAAGATATCAGCAAAATGATTACACAGATTATCCTACTAAGCTTTTCACTATCATCTATCCACCAGCACTCTCTTATTGCATTAGAATGCTTATGGAAGGGAATGATGCTGTAGCCTAATCATAATAAGAGCAAACAATCTTTTTGATTGTTCAAATTACAACTCCAGGAGTTTGATCCAAGGATCATTATATAAAGAACGATATCTTCAAACATCTTCTTAGAAAACGCAGCAAGTTGTCTCTGAACATTCTTGCTTCGGCTTTTGGATCAGATTCTACTTCTTCATTCACATTAGTTTTCATTTGATCTTATGTACGATTAACTTTGTTTAACTTGTGCAGGTATTTATAATGGTATTCAAGGGAGATAAAGATCCTTGCGACTGTTCATTATCAACGGTTCAGATTGAAAGTTTGCCAAGAGTCGTTTGGTGTTTAATATCCTTCATTACTGCATTAATTGAGGGGGAACATTGTTATGGCATTTATATTAGAAACTGATTTGTCTTTTCGATAAAACAGTGTATCTACCAGAAGTTGTCGAAGTGCTGCATTTGTTTCAGCACTTTACCTTCTTCCAGTAGATATTATCATAAAACGACAAATCATCTTCTGTTCTTTCAGCAACCGCCTCGGACAGCCCGCCGATTTTTGTTACTAAATCTTTTTAAAATTTGAAATGAGTAGAGTAACTGACACTCCTATTTTCTCTCTCTACCAACCATAAACATATCGACACATGTCCCTATGTTTACTGATGGTTGTACATTTCATTCTTTTTAACCGTTCATTTTTCTCTTTCATTGCACTTTACGAATTCAGATCATTACTTTGCTCTACTGCTTTCTTGCATCTACTGTTAATCTACCTCAAATCTTTTTCAACTCAGAAATGGCCGCAGCTTATACTTTGAATGCTTATCAGGTGAACTTTGCATCTGTTCTCACTATTAAGGATGAGAACCTCGTTAAGATGTTCAAATCCTTGGAAAAATCTGGACTTCGCAAATTCTTGGAATCGCCTGCTATTATCTACGAGTCCGCTCTTCTGGATTTCTACGACAAAGCAGAAGTTGTCGAGGAAAAGATTAATTACACACAGGGAGATGCATCAATCTCCATTGATGATGCATTTCTCGGTTCCACCTTCTTTTTACCGATTTCTGGACCTTATGAGCTTTCGGATATCACAAAGGAAGAGATGTCTACTGCTTTGACAAACTTTTCAGCCACTGGAGAAGAGCTTTCACCTTCCTGCTTCAAGAAGCTATTGAAAATTGAGTACCAGGTACTCGCTGATATCGTGGCAAAAGCCTTGTTGGTCAAGGCTGGAACTTTCGACGAACTGACCAAAGAGAAGGTTCAAGTGATGGTGGCCATCACTTCAGAAAAGAAAATGGATTGGGGTCGCTTTCTGTTTCGAATTATGAAAGATATGATTCTAAGGAAAGGTACTGGATTTGCTGTGCAAATCAGTAAAATGTTGAAAGATGCTGGTTTTCCCAGAACAACAGAAGAGGATGGCTCTTCGGTCACCATGACTGATGCTGATAGTGTGCTTGCAAAGCCAACAGTTGGTGAGTTTGTGGCTATAAAGAAGGAAATTGGGGAATCTCAGGCTGAGGGGCAGAAGAAAATCAAAAGAAAAAGAGTTGTGGTTGTGTCTGATTCTGACAAAACGGAATCAGAAGAATCAGCAGCACCCACTCAACAAGCTTCACTGCCTCCCACCCCGTCCAAGAAGAAGCTTCGCACCACCATCCGCATCAAGAAAACAACAGCTCTTGCTGAATTAGAGACTGTTCCTCTTCGACAAGTTTTTCCACAAGCTGTCCCATCCACAAAAGCAAAAGCCATTGAATCAGGACCTTCAACTGCTAAATTTTTCAGACCAACTTCTGGTGTGGTCATTAGAGAATCTGCTACTGGTTCTTCTGCTTTCAAACCAGTAGTCCCTGCTACTACTGGAAAAGGGAAAGGCAAGATTACCGAGTTGTCTCAGTCATCGGTGGCCACATCAACAATTCAAACAGCAATCGATCTTCATCTGGAAGAAATAGATAATTCAACCAGAGAAGACATGAAATTTTTTGATGATTGGCTCAAGGTAAGAGTCTACCATCCAATCATCTTTTTGAACACTCCCGGTGTCTTTGCTCAAACTGTGAAAAATGAGAAAAAGGTTTTTGCTGCTGCCAAGACAAAAAATGTGATAGAAGCCATCAATCGCCGAAACTACATTCTGGATCAAGTCAAACAGCAGAATATGGACACTGTTCTGAAAACGTTGAAGTCGAATTTTGACTCTACTGGTCCTACTGCGTTTCATGATCAGAACGTCATTCAACTTTCGTCGGAGCAGCTGACAATTTTGCCTGAGCAAATTGTTACCAAGGAGAAGACTTTTTCTTAGCCTTCAAAATTTAGTGTCAATACCGTCCCCGCAATTTTGAAGACTCAGTCAGCTGAGGAACCGGCCAAAGCTTCTTCTGAAGTCAATGTCTCTAGTACTTCTGCACCTCAAGTAGCTCCTACTCAATCATCCTCACTTATTTCTGTTCAAGATCTGGCATCGGTTGATGAAGTGATCGAATTGATTGTGCAGACTCAAGCAGCACAGGATGAAGCACTGCCAGTTATTACTACTTCTGCTGATCCTCCTCCAGTCCAATCCATTCCAGAATCTGCTACTGTCACTGCTACTACTTCTTCATCTCTTCCAGAGCTTAAACATTTTTCAGAAGCTCATCAAGCTGAAATGACAACTCTGTTGCCTACTTCACCTTCTGCTGTTGAGCCGAGAGCTATTACTGAACCTGCTGCTGATTTGCAACAACCAGAAACAAGGCCAACAGATCTAACTACTGCTTCAGAAGGTCCCTCTGCCGAACCAGAACTAGCATTTATCATTCAAGCAGAAGTTGCACCGTCTACTGCTCTTATTATTTCTTCTCAGCATTCTCCTGAGCGCTTCGCCAGAATGAAAGATATCAAGCAACGTGCCCTTGTTAAATCTCCTTCACTTTCTGAGACCTCTGCTCTTGAACATGCCATGGAAACTCTTCAAAGAGGACTTCATAATCTATCTGAGATTGTCAAACAGCTCTCTTATGAACACAGTGAGCATAGCGGTCACGTCAAATCTAGTCAAGAACGTATATCAAAAAAGTCGCAAACACCAGTGACTCTTTGATGAGATTTTCTATCGAATTCAGTTTGTTAAAGAAGAATATTTTCCACAATCAAGGTCTCATTTTGATTGGTCAAAGTGATCTCATCAAGACCGTTTCTGATCATCACTCCTCAATTTCAGCAGTTTCTACCAAAGTCGAAGCCTTGGATTCGAAGCTGGAACTCCTTGATACCAAGATTGAATCTCAATTTCAATCTCTTACAAATATGTCAGACAGAGTTTCGAGCCAAGCACCATACTTGGAAATGCTGAATGCAGGAATCCAAACCCTCACAGGCCGAGTTGATGATCTAATCACTCAATTTAAGGATAGTGATGCCAAAAAGGGGGAAGACGATAGATTTGGATATAGAACTGGAGCAAGTAGCAGCAGACCTCATTCTTCTGGAAGGGATCAAGATCCAGATGAAGCTATTTTCATAGATATTGGAACAAATTAGTTTTATTTTCTTGTCTTGATTTTTTAGATACTAATTGCTTTTATCTGCTTCTCAATCTGTTCTACTAACATTTTAAGGAACATCTAGGTTTTGGCATCACCACAAAGGGGGAAATTGTTAGACTTAATTTTGTTGTGGAGATACTAGTAAAAACCAGTGGATGCTGGCTTAAGTATAAAACCAGTAGATATAAATAAGCAGAAAACCAGAAGCACTAGTACCGCGCTAAAACCAGTAGCAGCACTTATCAAGTACTGCTTAATCTACTTAACAAGTGACTTCTTAGCTAAAACCAGAACTAGAAGGAATACAAAACTCGAAATTAACACTAGCAGAATTTTGTGTATCTCAAGTCTTTAAATATTACCGTTGATCTATTAATGTGATACTAGCATTTATTGCTTCATTAAATGTCATTAAATGTTGTACGAGAAAATTTAAGACGGCTTACCATTTTTGGTTTGAACTGAGACTGATTGCTTTAATGTATTCTGCAGGGTCCATTTTCAGCAATAAAACTGAACCACTGAAAAGTCAAAAGAGCCGTTCAGATTTTAGAACGTTGGATGAAGCCTATATATGGAGACGAAGGACTTTTCAAGAAAATAAGTGAACGAATCTCAATAAGAAAATATTATTCGAGCATCGCTAGAACGTTTCAGCTATCTCAAAAGCTCAACACTGGAAGAGCAGCACACGCTTCATTGCATACATTTGATCACTTGAGATCATATTGTGCTAGCTATTTTCATTATCTCTTCTTAAGCTATTCATTTCATTATCTCATTAATAGAAGAATCTGTAACTGGAAAAGAGTCCTTTCCAGAACTTAAGATCATTCAAGTAGTTGAGTTGTAAAACTAAGAGTTTCAGTAGGCGAAGGGTAAGTCCTGTTGAAGTGGGTGTGTAAAACTGCTGTACTGTATTCACCAAAGTCTTTTAGTGATACCTTCTGGAAACAGAAGAAGGATAGACGTAGAAGATTCATCTTCGAACTTCCAAAAACAAACCATGTGCCATCTACTGTTTTTCTGTTTCATTATTTTTCACCCACTAACCAACAGATCATTTCCGCACATTATCTTGTGATCTGCTGGTCTTTAAACTTGAACAAAAACCTGCTAGTATCTTTAACCGGATTCTAGCACATCATTCTGGAAAATCGATTAAGTTTGCCGTTGAGTTTATTCAACCCCCCCTTCTAAACTCAACCCGATCCTCAACACTAATTATAGCTTCAACTTGTTGGCTGGCTTGTTAACAAGAAGTGGTTCGAAATGTAAGTGCTCACGAAAAGTAAAGACACAAGATTTTTATGAATGTTTGGAGATAAAACTCTCACTTCATCCCTTCTTCCTTTGTACAAAGGATTCCACTAAAAGACTTTGGCTTTACAAACTTATTGCAATAGCCCACTCCAATCAGGATTTATTACACTTCCTGTTTTGGAACTCTTAGTGATCACTTTACACTTATGGATTTTAAGAACCCTCGGTTCACCGGACAACACAATCAATCAAATCACCAAAAGGTTACTGATAACAAAAAACTATATGTTTTGAGTAGCACGAAATTGATCCATTAATAATCAGATATCTTTCTGCTGAGTGCATACTTGATGAACGATGAAGTATATGAAATTCAAGTGGGCTCAGATCTTTGAGTATGCAATCTTTAGAATTGGCTCAATCGCGTGGTTGAAAAGCTTAAAATGATCGAACTATATTCTTCATTCTTCAACTCTTCTTTTATAAGCTATCATCCCAAAGGTCGGAAAAGACGAATAACGTAAACCTGTATCGCTGGAATGATGTGTCACTATCAGCTGCAACTACATTTAATGTTCTTCAGCAAACATTTAATGTTCTCTTTGCTTGTGTAGCTTTGAATCTCGTTCCTTTGAAGAGTTGCTGTTGAGCATCCTTTTATAGTAACCATTAGTTCCTTCAGAGCTTGTAGGATATTTAAGCACTCTTTCTATTCTGGGATAGTAACATAAATGCAGATCTCTATCGAGACTGGTGCAGAACATGGTTGACTTGTAGGGTGAATAATCATTGAATGTTCCGAGCCAGCCAGAGAATGTCTTTTATTAAGTGAGCAATGAATAGCTCGTAAATGAAACGTTTTGAAGACTTTGAACAGCCAGTTGAAAGTCTTCTAATGGTTGAAACTTCTACAAGATGTAGGCGGACAGCCAGTTGAAAGTTCAATCAGTCGAAGACCAAGCGGTTGAAATCTAGACGGTTTAAATGGTTCATGTTATACAAGAAAGATTGCAGTTGTTTCTTGAGCAGTTAGTTGCTGTTTTAATTTTGTCAATCACCAAAACTTTTGGTTAATAATATTTTCTTAACAATTTTCGTCTTTTTGGTGATGACAAAACCAAGATGAAGAACTATTCAACAGTTTATAGAAACTTTAAAACAGTGAAATAAAACAAAAATTGTATTTCATTGAGTGAATAAAATTACAAACTCCAAGCAGTAAAACAACAATAAAAACAACTAAACAAATAAATACATTAACCTTTCTATTGCTCTTCCAACTGTTTAGCTTCATCCGCTTTGGCAAGCTCTGCAACCCTTTTCCTAACATCTTCTTCTGCTTTATTAAGTTTCTTATGCCTCTCTCTTTCCCCTCTTTTCACATCACCATGCATCAGGAATTGCTTGATTTTAGTAAGTTGTGCTCCTTAGGTATCCATGCGTTGATCAACATGTTCTTTTAGTCTAGACATTTGACTTGAAAGCTCAGTGCACATATTGATATGCAAGGAATTATGCCTTTCTTGTCGGAGGGTTATGCTTGTATTCATGACAAAAAATTCCTTAGAAAGGTCATATTTCATGGATTGAAAGGCTTCTTTAAGATCAAGTTGCTTCCGTTGAGGGCAATCATTGATTGATCCATAGTCTTCAGACGATCCAAAATCTCCTTCTGGCTGTCTTCTTCCACAATTTCTTCTTCTTCAAGTTCAAATAGATTTGATGAAGAGTGTATTCTAGCTTTGAAGGAGTCCAGTTGAGAAGAAGATGCTTTTCCGGTAGACTTGGAAGGCTGATGTTCGTCGATTGCATAAGCTAAAGCATCAACCGTGGTGGCAAATTCTACAGACGAAACAAGGATTGCTTCGCTGAGGTCTTTTTGTGCTACAAAACTGGTTGATGGATCCTCAACAACAGAAGAGACTAGAGGCAGAGAAGCAATAGTTACACTGTCATCCTTGGGTATAGCAGGTGAAGATACTAACGGTTATTGGAGAATGACCTGAGCAGTATCATCAGCAAATTCCGACTTTTAAAGAGAAGAGATCTCCATGTGATTTGTACCCTGGTCAAATTCAGAAAGAGATTGAACAACTTCTTCAGCAGAGATAAGATGGACTTCTGAAATACCGATATGCACCGAGAGAGGATGCACAAATGAGTCAGACTCTTTAACATATATATCTTCCTCATGGATCTCTTGAGGATCTCTCGAGGAGTCCGGTTCATCTGATTGATAGATTGCCTCCGTGATGAGAACATTCTTTGTCTAATGATCTCAGCGGTTGGAAGAATGAGTCCACATCACTGGGCATAGCGGTTTCAACCGATATCTCAGAAGCAAGAAAAGCGGTAACAGATGAAGATGGTGATACCTGACTTATAGTTAAGTCGTTGATGGTCTCAGGTGCCAGCACTTCATCAATGTTCAGATTTGAGTCAAACTTTGTTTTTTCTTCAACCGCAGGAAGTTGGTGTTCCTACCATTTTTGAGCGACGATCATTGAGAGTGATAGAGCGTCCATCTCAATTTGAGAAATGACAGATGAGTCATCCTTTGTGGTTTGGCAAGTAGGAACAAAGTTGTTCCTCTTCAATTGAATCAGTGCTCGGAGAGCACTTTCCTTCATCTGTAATTGGAAGAAGTCCCTACAAAGCAGAGCGGTTGGAACATCATATGCTTATGTCCATTCCATTATGGAGGGTTCAAGTTTGGTAGCTGCTTTGATCTTGTCGGTTTGAATAAGAAAGTCGAAGGTTGTGACCGTTCGAAATTAAACCCACTTATCAAAAATTTCCATGTTCTGCCAAACATTCTCACTGACTCGTTTGCTAATCAGCACAATGGCAGTGTGAACATTGTTGTGTTTTGGTGGATCTTCGAGCAAAACTTTCTTCCCCTTTTCTGTAAAATGGAGGAGAGGAATACTGGAGAAGGAGGACGTGATCTCAGGTTCAGTGATCTTAATTTCTTTGAGTTTTGTTGCTTTAGTTGTGGGGAATGGAAGAACCAACAGTGGAGAAAGATGTGATAGGATCGGGTAAAGGTGAAAGAGTGTTTAGAAGGGGGGTTGAATAAACACTAACAATTTTCAAAACATTTTCTCTTTTTATGAGTCAGTTTAGTGATAAATTGATACTCAGGAATCTTGTAAGTCGATATCAATCAGTTAATAATAAAAGTACGGAAATAAACTTACTGATATATAGAAAAAAACTGAAATAAGAAGATACAAGATTTTATGGATGTTCGAAGATTTCAAACACTCATACGTCACCCCTTCTATCACAAAGATAAGATACTCACTAAAAGAATTTGATCGATACAATGAGTTGTACAGAACCACTTCAGTTTTGGACTTAACAATGCCAAACTGAAACTCTTAGTTAAGAACCAGTTACAGTACTCAATTGGACTGATGGGAATTGGGAATCAAAGCTACCTCTAGTGGAGTTTATCTACAACAACAGCTTTCAATCATCGATAGGTTGGCTTCCTATGAAACATTGTATGGAAGGAAGTGCACATCGTCGATTCATTGCGATGAAGTCGATGAGAGATTAGAACTTGGCAAAGATTGTTCAGCAGACCGCAGACGTAGTGATCAAGATCCGAGACAGGATGAGTACCGCACAGAGTTGCCAAAAGAGTTATGCTGACAAGGGAAGGAGAGATCTCGAATTTGCCGTAGAAGATCATGTATTCGTGAAGATAGCACCCATGAAGGGTGTTATGAGGTTTGGTAAGAGAGGCAAGCTGAGTCCAAGATTTATCGGGCCATTCAAAATTCTCTACAGGGTTGGGACACTTGCTTATCGTGTAGCTCTACCGCCGAACCAGGTCGGAGTACAAAATGTGTTCCATGTTTCGATGCTGAGGAAGTATATGGCGAATCCTTAGCATGTTTTGAGTTATGAGCCATTGCAGCTTGCTCCAAATCTGTCATACGAAGAAAGACCTGTTAGAGTTCTTGACAGATAGGAGCGGAGACTTCGGAACAAAGTGACCAGGTTGGTCAAAGTCCAGTGGCTGAATCAATAAGTGGAGGAGGCCAATTGGGAGGCCAAAGAAGATATTAGAAGTCGCTACCCGAAGTTGTTTGATAAGATTTAATTTCTAGGACGAAATTATTTAAGTGGGAGAGGAATTGTAGAGCCCAAAATCAGTACACGTAAAACATATTCATTTATTTAATTGTTAAATTATTTATTTAAGTTTAAAATAATTTTAAAGATGCATGATTGATGAATTTGCATTATTTTAAATTATTTCTGTTTATTTGATTCATGTTAAAATATTTTTCTTGAGTTTTACGTTTCAGGCGAACATTCGATGTGTGATCGAGGAAAAGAGACCGACGACGATTTAGGCGATTTTAAAATATAGTATTTTATTTTAAGTCAGAAAAGTGGCATTTTAAATGATTTATTAACTTTTTAAGCATTTTAAAGCCCAATTTAATTATTAGGTGATTTTTAAGATTTTAAAGTTTCAAAGTTTATCACTTGAGTATTTTATTATAAATTTTGGGATTTTTAGTAAAGTTAATAGTGGGTTAGTATTCTTAATTAGCAAGTTAATTATTAATTAAACCCCTTAATTTCCACTAACCCATTAACACACACGTTACTCAATCACACACATGCACTTATACACATACACACACTTGGCCTATGCACACACACACACACATTTCGTTGCATTCTACTTCATTTCTTTGAAAGAGGTAGGGTACTTGGAGAGCACCAGCCAGCCCCTTTTCCCCTTCATAATTTCAGCAATTCTTGATCATTTTTGTAACAAGAAATTGCGCCACAATTCATCCCGGATCAACCCTCGCATCTCTCCGCTTCGATAGTCACGGTTTCATGAGTATAATCATCAAAGGCATGTATATTCTTTCTTTTTGCATCGATCTTGTCATACTATATGTTTTGATGTTTATTGTGTACGAAAATCCATCTATGTTATGCAAAGTTTGAGTAAAAATTGTTGGATCGATTTTGAAAAGATTTTTAGAGCTTAAAAATCGAGTCTGCTGTAATTTTGAATACTGTGCATTTTTGGTGGATTTTCTGGAAACACTTTCAACATATAAAACATAGTACTATTTGATACCATCGATTTGACAGTAAACTCATAGGTTTTGGACAAGAAACGAGTGAGCTATAATCGTTCTTGTGGGACTGCTCAAGCTATGAAATTTTTGTGTCACAAAACCCGTCGCCCTCTGTTATTTTGAATTCTGCGACTTATACGTTGGTTCTCTGGAAATAATTTCAACATAAGAGTTGTAGTACACTATGTTATCTTTGATTTGATAGCAAATTCATAATTTTCTGATAAGAAATGAGAGAGAGATTATTTTTATCGTAAAACCGCTCAAGCTGTGAAAATTTGATCAAGTTCTTCACATTTTCTCAAGTTTTGGTTGAAGACTTCGTTGGGATCTACTGAATCTTTGCTGCTGTGGTTAGTGAAGCATGTCCAGAGAATTTTAACGAAGCCCTCGACGTTTTAAGTATGTTCGACGTGCAAAAGAAAATGTTTTATTTTTGAGGTATGCTAAATTTCTTGTGACCAAATATGAACGGTTTTTGAAGTCGGTGAACGTGGCCGATGACCTCTCCACCCTTGTAAATTAAGACCGGGTTTAGATCACAATTGGAAGCGGTAAAGCATGAACAGGGACCAATACACCCGGTAAAGCATGACTGATGTAACGCCCCGAAAATTTTAAAGGTCCACGCGAACCACATGCATGCAATTATTCAATTTTTTATGTATTTTAGTTAATTATTTTAATTGCATTAATTAATTATGTTGTGCATATTGACATGTTTAAAATATATTTTTCTACATGGTTGCATTAAAATGTATTTTTAAAGGATTTTCGAGTTGCGATCGAGGAACGGAGACCGAGTAATGAAAAATAAAAAATGTTTTTATTTGTTAATTGTTTTTAATTATTTAAATTAGGGGTGATGCTTTTTATTATTTTTGAAAATAAAGGGTTTTGAGGTGATTTTATACGTCGGGACGTAAATTTTGTCGGTGTTAGATTTTTAACAAAAATGCGAATGTTTTAGCAACCCGGCTAATAAATTCACAAACTTTATTAAACAAAATTATTTTAAATATTTTAATTAAACACTAATGGACTAATTGGACATAATTAACCTTCTTAATGGGCCTAAGTTTAATTAGTGATTTATTTACTATAAAATACACAAAACCCACCCCATAACCTATTAATCACACGCCCCATCTCCCCAATTCTATCAAAACTCTCCCCTCAAACTCAAGTCACGGTACACACAATTTTGAAAAGAAAGTTTGAAGGTTCTTCAAGGAAAATCAAGTCATCGTCTTCGTGTCGCCGTTCTTCGCAATCGTCAACGGTTTTTCATGCGCAAAGGCACGCCATATTTCTTTCCTCCAAACATCTATCATACCATAGTATTTATTTAATTGAGTTTTACACAAAAATCAAGTTCATGTTATATTTTCGTATATGCTTCTTAAGTTATTTTTAAGGCTTGGGTTCTCATTCCAAAACATGTTTATTATGTTCCTAAAGGGCTGCCATGTATTAGGATGATATAGGGCATGTTTTACACGAGTTTGTGGCCTTAGACACACCCCACACACGCTGAAAAAACAAAATAAACAAGCTGGTAAAACGTTGTTGTTACGGTGGGGTGGAGGGGTTCGGCTGTTTGGGTTTTGTGGCTTTTCTGGGTCTTGGCTTGGGACCAGGGCTAGCTAAGGACGTGGTTGATTCAAGGAAAGAGTCCTAGCCACGCTAGGACTCGAAAACCAGGGGCTGGGAGGAGTCCTTGCCAACAAGGACTCCACCCGAGAACAAGCTGTGGAAGTTGCGCAGGTTGGCAGCTGTTGCAGGGAGAAAGGGGCTCGGCCTGGGGGCTCTGGGCTGGGCTAGGTCAAGTGGTTAGGGTCCTAGGAGAGTGCCTGATGGGATGGTTCAAGGGCTGGCTCGATGGTTGGGTGGCTAGCAATAGAAAACAAGAGTCCTAGCGGGAGTGAAATTCTCGGCCATGACAGGTGCTGCTGGTGTAGCTTCGGTTTTAGGGGCTTGGTTCGTTCCAGGGCCTGGGGCAGTGGTTATGGTAGTACCTTAGGGTCCTATATTGTGTCTTGTGGTGGTGGTTCATGGGCTGGATGGTCGGGTAGAGCGCTGGAACCAGAAACGCGAAAGCTGCACAGAAATTTGCCTCACATGAGGGGCTCTCACGTTTCTGATTTTTTGGACTTAGGCGCTGGTTCTGAGTAAAAAGGTGCTTAACCATGGTCTTAATTTGTGTCTAAGGGTAACATCTAGGGCCTGGTTCGGGTCCGGTTCGGGTTGGTTTAAGCATGAAGTGGTTAGAAGCATGTATGTCTCGTTTGCTCAAGGGTACCTAGGTGGGTTTTGGGCTGTTTCTGCAGCTTAGGTGTTGCTTCGGTTTTGGAGCTTAGGGTCAGGTTCAATGGGTTCTAATGGTTCAGTAGGGTCCCTATGTGGGTTTTCTAGGTTTTGGCTCAAGGTGGCTCGGGCGTGGCTCGAGTATTTTAGGAGATGCCTCGGTGTGTTCGATGAGGTGTCAAAAACGAAAATTTAAGAACTAAAATTGAATCCATGGGTCCACGGGTGTGGCTCATGAGTTGAAAGGGTAGAATAAATCTTAAAAATGCTATGTTTAAAATTTGAGATCAAAATAATGAGTTTTGGATTTATTCGGGATTTAATCGCCGCACGAAACGCTAATTAACGAGTTAATTGAAAAGCCTAGTTTTAAGCTTTTTAAAATTATGAAAAATTAGGTTTAAGCTTAAATAATTATTAAAAGTCTAAGTTTTCAATTTGTGAATTCTATAATAAGGTTTGGTTTAATTCGTGATTAAAACGCATTAATACGTCACATTTAAAAATTAATTTAAAAGTCATCGAATTAAGATAAATAAAAATATGAGAAAATTCATGTAAACTTAAATAATTATTTGAGACATATTAGAATCAATGGAATTAAGAAAATGTCAAAAACCTGAAATTATACGTCCAGGGGTAAAACGGTCTTTTTACACCTAGAAATTAGTAAACGTCATGGCAGTGTCCTGAATGTTGTTTTATGTGCTAATATGATTATTTTCAATGGTTATGGATGTTTATGGAATTTTTATATGTTAATATGTCAATTTTAAATGTTTATGGATTTTTAAGATGTTAATATGTTTAAATGTTTCATGATTTAATATGTTAAAACATTTATTTTAAATGTTTATGATTTAAATATTTATTTTAAACGTTTATGATGTTAAAATGTTTATTTTGAAACGTTTTATGACTTTTTATGATTTTTTATATGTTAAAACGTTTATTTTAAATGTTTACGGATTTTTAATCTGTTAAAAATGTTTATTTTAAAATGTTTATGGATATTTATGATTTTAATATGTTAAATTATGATTTTTAAATTTTTATGAATTTTATGATTTAAATTGGACATTTAAAAGATATGTTGCATGCTTGGTTTCTAAATAAAATAATATTATATACATGTTTTTATTAAGTGATGGAATACGAAATGTTGAAGGACGTGAAGGGATTGTGACTACTACATGTTGGAAATATCGTGAAGGTTATGGTCGCAGTGGGAGCCCGACGATCGTGTTTCCGTTGATTCGAATACGAATACGAATAGGAATACGAATACGTATATGTTAATACGTTGGCCAGGGCCTAGTTGACCGGTGAGAGTGTTGCTGGTGTCCCCCGCCGTCCAGTACTGTTGTTTTCTCTAGATGGATCCATCGTCCAATACGTTTAAGAATACGAGTCACAATCACAATCTGACTTCAACAAACACGAACATGAATATGGATACGAATATGGATATGGATATTATATGAATACGAATATGAATATGAATATGTTTATGTTTATATGAAAATTTTTATGTTTAAAGTTCATGCATCATTATGAAAATGTTTTTATTTAAAGTTTATGCATCATGAAAATGTTTACGAAAATGTTATTGTTTTAAGTTTATGCATTTTCATGAAAACGATATTTTAAGTACAAGTATTTTTCACTGTTATATGTTAAATGTATTACGTATTACTTGTTATCAAGGATATGATGTGTTGAGTCTTTAGACTCGTTAGGTGTGATTGATGCAGGTCATTATGATAATAATGTTAATGGAGGTCTTGATGATTCATCTGACTGGACTGAAGGTGCACGTAACACGAGGACCGACGCTAGTTTTCCGCACTAGTTATGATTTATGAATTTAAGTAATGTTAAAGATATTTTTACGACGTTTTATTTATGAGTGATTTTGAGAGGTAATAGTATGGGCTATACTTTTCAAATGTTAGTTGTTGATTTATTTAAAATGATGTCAAAAATATTTTATGGTTCGGCCAATGCTAAGGGAGGTTTTAAAAAAAAAATTTCTAGTAAATTTTAAGAAAACAAATAAGCAGACGTTTCAACTGAGGATCTCATGTATGTGGTAGTGGACATCCCTGCCAGCCCAGTGCTATAGTTTAGTATGATCAGGCGCATGTTGTTACAGGTCACTTGATTTGAAACATATCTCTACGCAAAATGATGTTATGCATGTTCAAATATGTATGATGCAATTATGTTTATGAAAAGTTTTACGATATGATGGCACGTCTATGTTTATGTAAGTGCGTTCAAGTTTCAGTATGTATGTCCTACTTTAAAATGCATGTTGTTTTATTATGTATTACTTGTTATTCACATTTTATACTTGTTGAGTCTTTAGACTCACTAGACTTGATCGATGCAGGTGAGGACAACTATGACGAGTCGAGAGGTGGGGACCAGTGAGCTGGCTCGGACTGCATGGAGGTTAAACTCGAGTACTGCCTATATTTTAAGAATTTATGCATGTTGTTTCAAATGCTCATATTTTAATGAGTTTATTTTACGTTGCTTAAACGAATTACCTTTTTGCAAACTTTGGTTTAACTGTTTTTATTCCAAATATTTTAGACGAGTAGTTTATTTTATCGTTATTTGAAAGGTTATTATTTATTTAAGAATTTTTTTTCCGCAAATTTCAAGTAGTTCAAAAATACGGTACGTTACAGTTTCTCAACCATTCTCTTAGGAAGCTCAACCTTCAACCTCTACTACCATCATTGTTCTACCAATTTAAGAACAAAAAGCTCCACTCACAACGTACACAGATGAAGAAATATATTTAGCTAACGTGGATGAGATCTTGCTATCAGGCACTAAAGATGTTCAACAAGAGTGTAGGGAAGAGTAGACCATTGAACAATTTTTTGCTGAACAAGTTTCGGAGGCGGTAACTGAACCAGCGGCTGTAGCTGAGATAATCACTGAACAAATAACTGCTGCTGAAATCAAGCCAACTGTCCAGGAACTATCAATTTCAACAGAAATTATTTCCACCACCTTCGTGTTTCCTGAAACCTTCAACAGTTTATTTCTACAGCAATGAAGACTGATGAGTAACCAAGTGCATCTATTGTTCATCAAGATTGTGGGGCCCCGGGTCCGACATCTAATATTAATAATTATAAATATAACAAACCCAACGATTTAGTAAATACATAATTTGTGGTTTACAAATTGACATAAACATCGTCAAAATAATTTAAAGGTTACAAATGTTTGAAATATAAATTTTAACATGCCAAAATAAAGCAGTGAACCCAAGTAATCCAAACATCATCAAATGGCTCTTAAGACCCGAGAATCCCACTCTAACTCGTATCTTCTCGCCGGGAACTGGACTCTGGCATCCCAAGCCTCGCCTCACCTACCGTCAAGCACATGAAAACAAGAGGTAGTCGACGTGCCGGTGAGTATAAACCCAGTATGATACAATCAATAACATATGAGAATTAAAATTTCACAAAGTTCATATAAACTCGTAAAGAAGTAATATAATGCAATGCATGATTAGAAGCTGTGGGCTATCAATAAATCTCAAGATCAAGTGAATCATCTGGTCATAGGGTACCCAAGGGAATAGAATCACCCAGCAACAGCCACCGACTCATCTGCTCGGGGTGGGGTGCTGTGTTCTACAATCCCAAGACTATGGTGCGTCTACAGAGAGTGTTCAGGCCATAGCAGCGACCTCCGCATACACTATGCCAACTCAACTATAGCCCCATACGTCCAACAAATCAATAAATCAAGGCGACCTCCGCCATATCAAATCTGAATCAAAAAGTGGCTCAATATGCAGCAATAATGCATTTCAATCTAATCAAGTCAATATCATAATAAGCTCATTTCAAAAGATCAATCATCAACAAATCACAAATAATTCATCAAGCCATCGAATTTTCAATTTAAAATAAAAATGATACTTTTACCTCGTATGTTACCGACCGTAACATACCTTTCAAATATTACCAAAAGAAGATCGAAATGTGTAGTTGAGAATTCTTGAACCTCTGAATTCTACTATAACTCAAGAACTCGGATCATTTATCAAAACAGAGTAATTTCTGTACAAAATTCATAATTAATTCAATACTTCTTCAAATCAAGATCCGCAAATTGGATATACAAGAAAACTCAAAGCCCAACAATTCTTCTTCATAAACTTTTTTTAAATAAAGTCATTTACTCAGCCGTTCATATTCTGAAACATACAACATAATTTTCGAAATTCTGCATCCGTACCAATCTGACACATTTTAGTATTTCTAGCATAACTCCCTCAATACTCAATGGAATTAAGTCCATTTTATATCATTACGAAGACAAGACAATGCTCTATAACTTTCATTTGAACACCAAATCCAGAATCTAAACCGATTAATACCAGAATTCGAATAAACAGAAGGCATGTACACAAACTCGGGATTCTAGACCTCGTTTAGTAAATATATCATCTCTCTTTCATTTCTTTATGGAACTGAGTGATTCTTGAACCAAATCGAAGCTAACTCGATTGTCTACAAGTTTGATGAAGACCATAACTCCAAAATCCAAACACAACCGTCCCATATACTCGAAATACAGAAGGTATAAAAACTGATCTTGCACTTAAACAAGAAACCATGCTCATATCCATTTTAAATTCAAACCAACTCAAATACAACATCTTCAATATCTTAATATCTCAAATATCAACTCAAATATCAATTCTAAACTTCAACCCATTTCCAAACTTTAACAAAAATCGGAAAAACTTACATCTTTGTGAAGCCCGTGACGAGAGGATCACAAATCTACCTTCATTTTATAATTTTCTTGAGCAAATCTCCCTTAATATTAGAAAGAAGTTTGGAAATGGAGAGGAAATAGATGAGGGTTCGATGGAGAAGAAGGGAAATGACTGATGAAGGTGAAAGTTGACTCAAATAATGATTTTTCGCGTCTGTAGCGCCGCAGCGCCACTTTTTAGCGCCTCAGCGCCAAACCTTCGCAAAACTAGCGCCTAGGCGCCATTTTCTAGAGCCGCAGCGCTTGAATAGTAACCCGATGAACAGTAACGTGAACAGTACCATGAATAGTAACTTTTTTTTTCGAATTTTTTTTTTTTTAAATTCGGGCATTACAAAGTTCAACCTCAGAGTATTTCTATACAAGAAGATGTTGTAAATGAAGTTGCTGGATGTGGACCAAGATGCTAGCCTTGACAATTAGCAATTGTCAATATCAGTGAGAAAGGGAAAGCCCTAGATATTGCTGAAAACTTCTCAAGTCAAGTTGACTCAACTACTCCATTCTTTAAGTTTTGATATGCTCAAAGATCACACCATGAAGGACTTAAAGAAACTGATCAAGGACGTGTATGCTCTATTGACCACTTTTGAAAAGATGAAAAGAGAAGCAGTCACGACACCAAAACTGCATATATCGTTTATATTTTAAACCAAGCATGCAACATGTCTTTTAACGTTATCGTTCATAATAAAATTCTATAAACATGCAACATAATCATATTAACATATAAAACAGCCTTCAGGACACTGCCATGACATTTACTAATTTTTGGGTGTAAAATTACCATTTTACCCCTAGACAGAAAATTTAACATTTTTGACATTTTCTTAATTCCGTTGACTCCAGACCATCCCCAATATTTATTTAAGCTTACATTAATTTTCTCGTATTTTTTTAATTAGCTTAAATTCTAGACTTTTTAATTATTCGTTAATTTTTAATTCTGAATGTGTTTTAATCGTGAATTAAACCAAACTTTAATATAAAATTCTCAACGTAAAAACATAGAATTTTATTAAATAAATAGCCCTCGTGAACCATGACTCGGCCCCCGTGAGCCATGTTTCGAATTTTTCTTCATTGAAACCCTAATTCGAACCAAGCTACTAAACCTCGAGCCATAATCGTTTTTCACCGAGCCACACCTGAACCACCTGAGCCAACTTTGAACCAGCCCCTCTATGGACTCTACTGGGCCCTTAGAACCTCTAGGACTCGACCCCAAGATCAAAACCGAAAACTTAAATCGAAAGCAACGACCGGCCGAGAACCATGTTGCACTAGGACTCTACCTTTTCATGCCTAGGACTCTAGCCACTGGACCAGCCCTGAGCCCAGACCTTTGTGCACCCTCTTAGGACCATAAGGACCTAACCAGCCCAGCCCGAAGCCCCCTGGCCAAGCCCTATCTTCCCTACGCTGCTGCTGCATGAGCGCGCCCCTACGTGTTGGCTCGCGGGTGGAGTCCTAGATTGGTAGGTCTCCTCTCCAACTGCTTTTCTTGAGTCCTAGCATGGCTTGGACTCCTTCCATCACTCAGGCCATGACCCAACCATGATCCAAACCGAGCCATGCAAAGCTTAGCCCTTAACCCGAGCCCTTGACACCAATATCAAGCAAATTAGGTTCCAGCTTAATCAATTATCGGGTGCAGTGTTTTCGTGCTTCCTAGGCCTCTATAAATTGTGTAAAAGCACCCCTTAAACATTACTTAATCATGGCAGCCCTTTCATGAACATATACATCAAGTAAAACATGCTTCAAAAATTCATGTGTCGTGCAAAAACTAAAATACATAAAAAGTGTCACTTGATTTTCATACAGTTGATGAATAAATACACAATATGGTGTGATGATGAGTAAATGAAAGAATATGACGTGACTTTGTGTGTATAATGCACGAATTATCGTTGACGATTATAAGAACGTTGACGAGGAGAAGTTGGCTGAATTTCCGTGACAATTTTTGAAACTTTCTCCTTGTTTTTCTTGTGTGTGCTGTGAGTTTGAGTGAAAAAGGAGTCCTTGAATTTGTTGGGTGAGGGAGGCGTGAGTTATGAATAATTATGGGGTGAGTTTGCACTTTAAATACTAAATAAAATACTAATGGTAGCTTAGGCCCATTAACTAGGTTAGTTCGGCCCAATAAGCCCATTAGTGCTTAATAAAATTATTGTGTTTAATAAAGTTTGTGAAATTATTAGCCGGGTTGTTAAAATGTTCGTATTTTTGTTAAAAATCGTATACCGATAAAAAGTACTTCTCGGCGTATAAAATCACCTTAAAAATACTTATTTTCAATAATAATAAAAAGTATCACCCCTATTTTAAATAATTAAAAACAATTATTTAATAAAAATATTTTCCATCTTTCAGCCCTCGGTCTCCATTCCCCGATTGCTACTCGAATAACCTTTAAAAATACAGTTTTAATGCATTCAAGCAATCAACTACTATAAAATCATATAAACATTTCCTACATAATCCATTTAACAAATTAAAATACATAAGAAGTTGACAATCTTGCATGCACGTGATTCATGTGGACCTTTGAATTTTCAGGATGTTACCGTTTAGTAACAGAACTGAAGCCTTGAACAAAACAATAACTGAACAGAAAGAACGTAATTGATCTCAGAACTGAAGGAGATTTATCGGACTGAAATGGGCAAAGTAGAACTCAAGTAAATAAACTTAAGTTCTCAAAAGTATTAATAAGTTTCAAAACAGATAAATCGGAGATTGGCAAACTGAAGAACTCAAAAACTGAACTGAAAATATTATTCGCATAACTAATATAGCTAAACTGAAATAATCAAACTGAACTGATAGTTGAACGTTCAAACTGAAAGGACATCAGTTAGAACTAATATAGACCAACTGAATTGATCAGTCGACCAGTTAGACTCATGATCAGTTAGCCACGTCATCCCTTGTAATATGAATCTTAGCGGACAAACTGACACTCCATATCAAAGCAAAACAGACGAAGCATAACAGTCTGATACATCGTACCTCTGCCATAAAAAAATATCTACATGGACTAGAAGAAGGGCACACTTATTGTATACAAGCTTACAAGAAATAAAATGCGCAGATTTGAGGAAATACTTCCACGTGTTATCAGCTTAGATTAGAAACACTTTTCCCTCAGTGTGTGAGAACACTTTCGTATCAGTTCTCACACACGCACACACAATCACTCACATATACGGAGATTTAAGCTTATTGAATACTTGAGTGATTATTGCACAAAGACGTTAAACTTGTGTATGTAATCTTTAATACATAGACGTTAAACAAGTGTGGGCTGGAAGGTGCTGCCTTCAGTCTAGGCTAGTAGTTCAGTTAGGCAATAACATAAGTCCTATTCTGAGTGAGTTTGTTCAAGGTGTTGTATAAATCAAAGCGTTCTAGTGGATCCTACCCGAGGTGGTAGAAGGGGTGACGTAGGAGCAGTTGAAATCTCTGAACATCGATAAACATATCTTGTTTACTTAACTGTTTAACTTCTGTTTTCAAATTGATTTGATTAGTTCGAGCTTATATTAGTTCAGTTCTCACCAAATCTGAACTGATACAAGCAAGAACTGATACCTCTCTTTTCAGTTATTCAGTTTACACAAGGTAAAAGGCTTTCAAATTAATCACCTTTTTAAACGAATTATTATTTCGAGTATTTTCTGCTTGATTTAAAACCAAACTTGATCTAATTCATCGGTGTTTACATTTTTAGAACACGAGCTATTGCAGGTCATTGAGAATATTGTGTTTGAAGCACGCTCGTAGGTATCAAAATCGATCTATCAGAAGTGTAACAATTCTTTGGGAATGTATAAAGATAAGTTGAATTATATTTTTGGGAATGTACCTACCAGATATAAGTTGACTTATATTTTTGGGAATACACCTATCTGATATAAGTTGACTTACATTTTTGAGAATTTACCTATCAAAGAAAAGCTTCTCACTTAAGATACGTTTGACTCAGGGATAATAAATTATTTATGAAAATATAAGATAAGAATTATATAATCTTTGATATTCAGATTTAGAAGTATATTTTTGTGTCAAAAATTAATGGTATGTACATTAAATTTGGGATGATATATGTAGGATTTTTTAGTATCTTCTGAAGGTAACAAATAATATCTATTAAGAAATTTATATTATTTTTAGGTCATTTCCCTATGAAAATAAATTAAGATATTGATGGACATTGAGGAATAAGCATACATAATAAGTTTAGACTCTTCTTATAGTACAAAAAAAGGGTGGAAGATTTGAGGAGAAAGACATCCAACAAAACTAGTTTGTGTTAAAGCATTCTAGGCTCATAGCCTTGATTAAAGAAAGATTTAGTAAAAAAAGAATTGTTCGAGATAGTTGATAAGTGCAATTTATTGCACCTTTATTACTTCTATTTAAATTAAAATTTTGTGATTCTTGAGCAGGTTTTATGCGATTTGTTGTTGTTTCTTTTGTTGTAGTTTGGAAGCTTAGGATGAGAGTTTGAAGCATTAAAATGTTGAATTGGAAAGTGCAAAAGATCAAAAATACAGTAGCTGCACCGCACCCGCACAAAATATTGCACCGCACCCGTGCTCACACACCAGTAGGCACCGCACCTGCGCTAGTAAATATATCGCAACCGCGGTCCTTGCATGATAGAATCCGAAAAATCGGTATTTTGGTGTGATGCGCATGGAAGTCCAAGATTTTGATTTGCTGCGAATTGGGGCTTGTCTAAGACTATAAAATATATCATTTACTTACCATCTAGGGTATGGGGGAGCCAAAGAAACAGTGGAGGCTGCTACAAGAAGATTGAAGACCCAAGTTCATCAAGATTTTGGGGAAATCTTTTGTACAACTCCGGGGACGGAATCAGCACT
Source organism: Primulina tabacum (assembly GCF_025594145.1). Classification (NCBI taxonomy): domain Eukaryota; kingdom Viridiplantae; phylum Streptophyta; class Magnoliopsida; order Lamiales; family Gesneriaceae; genus Primulina; species Primulina tabacum. The sequence goes on from NC_134552.1 coordinate 24,027,283, forward strand.
TCAAACTCTTGTTCTAAGTTCTTCTTTCTTTTATTTTTCATTTGACATGTCTTGTTTTAGAACCTTTTTTTGTTTTTTTTTTCTTTTGTTGTTATGAACTAATTTTTATTTCTAGAGAAAAGATGGAACAAAATTAGAAACCATGTGTTAGAATTTATTAACTAAGTTATTTAAATTCTTCATATTGTTCTAATCTTAATGCTTTCGATTTATTGGCCATAATTTGAATGATTTATATGTTTAAAATTTCTCACTCGGAAGAGGAAGTTATAAACAAGAAAGGGAAAAAATAGATCAGTGGTATTTATAGAGTTCGAGAGAGCCTATAATGCTATTGAAGCCCATAGAGAATCTAGTGCTTGATATGCTATTTAATTGTAGGTTTTTGATGGGGATGTCACAATCCGTTTTTAAATAACTATTATCTTTTTAACACTCGGGAGAGGGAGTAGATAATTATATGATTATTGGCTAATGAATAAGAAGGATTTTTATAACATAGCTACAAGAAAGTACACATGGTGGACGGTTGAGTGAAATCGAACCTCTAGATCTTTTATTCTATTGTTATTTGCTATTATTTGGAGTTACATTTAAATCCATTCTCAATTTAGTTATTATTGCAAACAAATCTTTTAATTGATTATTATAAATAAAGTCAGGACTATTTTAATCACAAGAACTGATATACGTTTATATGCACACTTCTCGTGGGATCGATACTTGTACTCAAAAATATATTTTACTATAACTTGACATCGTTCACTTGCAAGCAATCAAGAAAACACACAACAATAGTAATCGTGATAATTTTAAGATAGAATAAAATAAGTATGGATATTCATATATTCAGTGCCAATTTTATTCAGAGTACTATGGGAATTGACTGGTTGGAAAAGAATCATGCAATGGTAGATTGTCGGGGTAAGAATGCCAAACTCCAATCCAAGAATAAATCGTATTTCATGGCAACGATAAGGAACAAAAATCCTTCCTTTCTGCTTTTCAGACATAGAAAGCCATGGAGTATGGCTAAGAAGTCTAACTAGCAATAATGACATAAGCAAAAGAAGGAATTGAGCTCAAGATATAAAATATTCATGTGGTACGAGAGCTCATGAAGCGTTACTTTGAATTATCTCAGACCGTGAAGTAGAATTCAAAAGTAGCTTGATAGTGCCTGAAAAAACCTTAAGTTATGGTTAATATACAATATGGTCCCATCAACTCATATATTTCACATCGAATATGCAACCATTAGTATATCTAGATATGTATATAAATTTGATAGCGATGTGATGTATCTTTGAGTAATAATAGTGACATCGTATGTGCAACTAGCAAAATACTTTTCCCTAAAACACATTTTTTGCCCTGACCAGAGATTCCTTTCATTATTAACTTATCAAATCACATAGGATATCTTCATCCGTTGGAAAACGGTGAATCCCCGAGTACAATGTATAGCTTTCTACATATTTCGAAACTACACTTGACCTCGCAACCTAGTGACCCTCAATGAAGTCAGTAATGGGTCAAAGTGCATGGTAGTACGTAAAGGCTCTACGTTGTCCCGGATCAAAGGACTAATGGTGTACAACTATAATCACAGATTATTCAATCGATAAGTAATAAACACTTAAACAGTCTGAGGAAGGTTGTTCAATGTATCATCAATAGATCATCCATCTATATGAGTAGACATCTCCATGTCCTTACCAATGAAACATGATGTTAACATCACATATGCTTGTCTCAAGCTTAAACGGCCTTTATTCTTGTTTTAGGTGGGTGATTTGACTAATAAACTGTTCAGAATATATTGTATACTTCTTAATGAGTTTCATGATCTTATGTTGAGGGGCAAACCTCATGGTACCTTTTGCATATTCAAGAACTTTATCTATACATCTTGCATGATTATGTAGATAAGGTAAATGTCATAATTGGATAAAATCGTAAAATATTATTAAAATAAAGATTTTTTTTACATAAGAGTCAATAAAACGCAAGCCATAAGTTGGTTCATTGGGCACCTACTCGAATAATCTCTCATTTTCCATTTAGCCAACTTCCTATAGATTTCAGACAGATTGTGGGTTGTCGATTAAGTCAAAACCAAAATAAAGTGATCAACTATTTTTCGGGTTCTTAGGATTTAAAGTATATAATGAGTTGCGGGAAACATCTACTAATTTAAAATCCGAATTTTTTTTAAAAAAGTTCACATTTTCGTAAATATCTTTCAAATATTTTGCATGCATGCAACCCTACTGAAAAATACCCCACTTAGGAATAATCATAAATGTTTAACTTAAAGCAGTGCAGTTTAAAATGACCAAACTTGACCAACAGAAAATGCGTAAACATAACAAGGAAAAATCCTAATAACCATCATCGTATCAAAACCAAAGTATAAAAATGCTCATGCCCTCTCAAAACTCATAAAAACATAGTGTGCGGAAGAAATGCGGTCCTGTCGTGCACGCACATCCAGTACTGCATACTCAGAGTTCTGCACCTTCAGTCCCCTCGTAAACATGCTAACCTGCATCACACAGGCCTATTGAGTCTAAAGACTCTACACACCTGTATTGAAAATAACAAGTACATATACATAGCACACAACAGTGAAAATATACTATAATCAACTTACCTTTCATGAGCTTTAAAATCGTAATGTAAACGTGTCATATGAAATCATAACATGTGACAACAGCTCATCGTTAACATCATATAATTATAGATAATTTATTTAAATGAATTCAGTTCATTAGTTGTGACCTTCGTAACATCATTCATAATTATGCGATGGATCCATCTACATAAACCGTGGTGTCCAGCGGCTGTCGGACATCAGTGACAGTATTACCTATCCACTGTGCCTAGGCCTTATCATCATCATTTACATATACATCCTAAGCATTTCCATATACATCGTTAATCACAACTAATTCACATCCTTCAGAACATCATCATCATTTTCAACACTTATAAAAATCATGCACAAGTGTAAATTTTTCTTAAAATCAAACATCCAATGTATTATTGATAATTTCATAAAAAAATCATAAACATATGCATAAATATTTAAAAGCACGATAAATTTATGCTCAGGGCGCTGTCGGGACCAAAAACTTCCCCTGGTGCAAAATGACTATTTTTCCCCCCAAATCCAAAATGATCGTTTTATCCCTAGACCTCTAAATTTCAACCCGAAGCCTACCAGACTCCTTAAATCAACCCAAAAAATATTTAAAAGTAGTTCTTAGACGTAAACTAGAGCCCGTTACAAAACTTAACAGACTCGTTTTAAATTTTGGACTGGGTCCCGGTTTTAGCACGAATCGACCCGAAACTTAACCAAATTGCTTCCAAATTTAAACACCACTTAATAACATCAAGGTAGACCTAAAAATCTCAAATTAAAACCACCAAAAGTCCCCAGAACCTTGCTGATAGCTACTAAAATTTCCAGCACTGACAATTTGAAAAACCTACTCACCAATTCTCGGCCCTAGCTCGAAAGCCACCCCAACCAGCCTCGAACCAGACCACTTAGGGCCAAGACCAGACTCTACTGAAATCCAATAACCATGACTTGCAGCTATATGCAAACCCCATGACGCCCCAACTCGTCACGGCCCAAAATCACTCCACCCGAGGCTCACCTCTCTAACATGCGATCGGCCCGCTACATGGGTGGTTCCAGCAATGGTTGAGCCTCCTTGGGGCGTGTCTCAGACCCACTATGGTCTAGTCCATGTCTCGGTTCAGCCCTTGCACCGCCAGCTCCACCCCTCACTCGATCCACCATCAAAACAAGACACAACTCCAAGCGTCGCCCTCGGCCTATGCAACAACCTGCCCAAATCATGACTCCAACCTATTTTCCCTTAATCATTGACGTGTTTCAGCATATAAAAAACAGCAGCCGACAGCCCTTGCACAGTCACAACAAAAAAATTGTGATGAAGTGAATCGTGTATCTCTATCCGACACTATAGATACAGGAATTCCATGCAGTCTGACTATATCTTAAATATATAGCTCTGCATATTGTGTCATGAAAAAATTCATCTTCACTGGTAGGAAAGGTGCTGACTTAGTAAGGCGGTCTCCACTATTACCCAAATGGCATTGAGTCCTTTCACCATCTTTGGCAATCCTACCACGAAATCCATATTAATATTCTCCCACTTCCACTCGGGAATGGGAAGGGATCGAAGCATTACCACTGGTCTTTGATGTTCTGCCTTCACTTGTTGACATGTTAAGCATTCACATACAAAGGGCATAATATCTCGTTTCATTACCGGCCTTCAATATAAAAGTTGCAAGTCCTTGTACATATTTATACTTCCGGGATGAACATAATAAGGTGTATTGTGAGCTTCAGTCATAGTATCAACTCTAAGTGAATCACCATTAGGAACCCATATTCAACCTCGATACTTAACAATGCCATCCTTAACTGAATATGACATGTTGTCCTTTGATTCATCTCGTTGTCTCTATTACTGGAATTGCCCATCATTAGACTGTCCGGCTCGAATTCTATCTTGCAGAGTGGAATGTACTGTCAATGTAGCTATATTAGGGGCCTTTCCCCTAGCATAAACTTCAAGATCAAACCGCTGAATTTCCACATGTAGAGGTTTCTGTACTGATAAATGGTCCAAGACTGACCATTTGCTACTCAAAGCGTCCGCCACTACATTAGCTTTGTTAAGATGATAGCTAATGTCGCAGTCGTAGTACTTTACAAGTTCTAGCCATCTTTTTTGTCTCATGTTCAGCTCTTTTTGGGTGAAGAAATACTTGAGGCTTTTGTGGTCCGTAAAGATATTACATTTCTAGCCATACAAGTAGTGCCTCCAATTTTTCAATGCAAATATGAATGTTGCAAGCTCAAGATTATGCGCCATATAGTTCTTTTCATGTACTTTCAGCTGTCTAGACGCGTACGCTATGACTCGCTCATGTTGCATAGGAACTTCACCCAATCCAAGCTTCGAAGCATCAGTATACAACACATATTCCCCTTGTTCTCTCGGCATCGCTAGAACTTGAGCGGTAGTGAGTGCTTGTTTCAACCGACCAAAGATATTTTGACACTTTAGTCCCCATAAAAATTTCTCATTTTTCTTCGCCAATGATCTCAATGGTACTGCAATGGACAAAAAACCCTTGATGAACTTATGATAGTAGCCAGCCAAACCCAAGAAACTGCGGATTTCTGTCACACTTTTAGGCACTGACCACTGCTTGACAACTCGACCTTAGATTGGTCGACCTCCACTCCCTCTTCTGACACGATGTGGCCTAAGAATGTCAACCTCTCTAGCCAAAACTCGTAGTTGCTGAACGTTGCATATAATATCCGATCTTACCTTTTACCTTTTAATAATATAGGTTAATAACCTTTTACCTTTTAATAATATAGATTCTTACCTTTTAATTACCTTATTATCATGCCAAGAGTTTCACTTTTTCATCTCAACTTTAGGAACTTTGAATATGAAATTAACATGCTAATTATATTTAAATGAAGAAATAAAAGAAAAAGAAATAGAGAAATATTATGAACTCAAAGGTTTGATCATAAAATGAGGGATATCTCAATTAATTACAATGCACCCCTATTTATAGCCAAATTTGGGAAAACAACCACAAATAAGATATTATTTTTTTTACACATAAGTCTTCATTGGTGTTCCAAGAAATTGTATTTTAATACACATCATTTTTGAAAATCTTCCCATCCGAATTTTCTTCTCCACATAAAACAAAACATGTAGATAATTGAGTTGTTTGAATTGTGGTATTTTTTTTAACCATTTGACCAAGTAATTTGAGAGATATGGTCAAAATGCTAGAGCATGGTAAAACTGTCACTACTTTGATAACTTTATTTGTTGTTTAATTTGATCCCACTTGTGAGAAGATTTTTATCTCATGATTGCCACACATATTGTAGATATTAACATCAACTTTTTGCAGGTCTAAGAATCATCTTAATCCCATTTGCAACGCCAAGGTTATTCTTGTTTTATCGAAACTGTAAAAATAGTAAAAACTTATAATTACACAACAACTTATATTTTATACAATTTATTATAAAACATATAATATTTAAATATTTAATAAAATAAAAACTATAAATTTATATTATAAAACATTTAATTAATATACAATTTTTTATCTTTATCACACTCCCAACCAGCTTATTGCTAGTCCCTAGCAATTTAAACATTAATAGCAACACAAAACATATTGATTAATTTTAATATAAATGTAATCAGAACTATCCAATTGTTTAAATTAAATTTGAAAACTGTCGAAGTTATATCAAGATCATTATAATTATGATTTATGAAATAATCTGAACTGATCAATTCAAAGCTTATTTTTAGGTAGTTAAATGTACATGACCTTCAGAAATTCCTAATAAGTCTCAACTTCATATCCTCACATGTTAATAAATGTTTCAAATTATTGGAACGATTTCTCTAATGATGTTGGAATACAGGTAAATGTTCAGGAAAATGGTTTACAGAATTCAGACAGACAAACGAGATAAACTAATCAAAAGACAGGAAATCCATTGATTCAAAATCTAGTTGTTCTTATTATATATTTTTTTGATTTTTTTAAAATCATGTAATCAGACTAAGTTTATGCTTCGTGATGACATATTTATTTAATTTGTACAATATATTTCTCTCTTTCTCTTTTTTTCTTTCATTTTATTTATTTTTGTTGGAAACTAAATTTCAGTGATTTGACAAACTAAGCATCGTATTATTTGACTAACTGATCAAGTAACCAGGCTTCGCAAATCAATTATCAGTTGCCTAACTGAAGATTAATGTGCATATTATTAAAGGCAACTGATACCAGCGTAATTGAATTTTCAAGTCAACTGACTGATCGGTCGTAAACCGATCAGTCGATATATTCAGACGAAAACACACAAGCTATTGCAACACGTCATCAGTTGAAAAGGACATTCAACCGACAATAGTACAAAGCAGACTGCAACTTGGAGTGGAACACCGCGTTTCAGAATCTACAGTCTACGAATGTCAGAGAATGTTGACGTGGCAATCAACAGATATAAAATTCAAGTTATATTTATTGTTACCGTTGGAAGAGAAGCCTATAAATAGGTGAAGAAGGGAGCAGAGAAAATAACGACGAACAACTATTCTATTCAAGCTTGCTGTTACGCTGCTAAAATCACTACTCGTATTCAAATATCAAAAGCTCACTCTTATCAGATATATCAGTAGCAATCAAGGCTACATTTACGAGCTTATCAACTGTAACGCCTCGAAAATTTTAAGGTTCACGTAAACCACATGCGCGCAAGTTATTAAATTCTTTGGTTTTTAAATTAATTATTTTAATTGCATGAATTAATTATGTTGTGCATACTTGCATTTTTAAACTATATTTTTTCTACATGATTGCATTAAAATATATTTTTAAAGGTTATTCTCCTTTTACTCATCATCACACCATATTATTTATTTTTGTTGAAATTGCATGAAAATAAATTGCACCTTTGAAGATTTTCGCATATACACCTTATATGATTTTTAAAACATGTTTTTTATTTCCAAAATCATGTTTTATATGTGTTAAAGGGGCTGCCACGATTAGGGGATGTTTAAGGGTGTGTTTACACATGCTTGAGGGTCTAGAACGCACACACGAACACAGGAAAAACGAAACAAACAAGCTGGAACCCATTTGAGCATTAACGTAGGTGGTGGGGCTCGGTTGAGAGAAAGGTGATGCATGGGGGCAGGTGGCTCGACCAGGTCTGGTGTTTGGGTCATAGGGGTCATTGTTAGGTCTTAGGAAGGGTCCTAGGAGGGCTAGGGCTCGAGCCATGGGCTGGGGAAGAGTCCACGTGTAGAGGGACTCTCCCCCAAGCATGCTCGCGGTTGGTGTGCTTCGGGAGAGGGCGCAGCTAGGCTAGGGGCTGGCCGATTTTGTCAAGTAGGGTCCAGGGTAGAGGGGTAAGGTTCGGAACATGGTCTGGTGTGGCTGGGTTCGATGAGGGCTCGTGGAACTGGAAGAACAAACCTGTGCGCAGCCTTGCTTCTTCCTGCAGCAGGCTTGCAGCGCTTCGTACGTGGGTTCAAGGACTTGGGTTGGTCTGGGCTTGGTCTAGGCATGGTCCAGGGAGGGTTAGGTTAATGAGGGGTCGAGTGGTTGGCAGCTGGTAGTGTCCTAGAGGGAGGAGGAGTCCTATTGTTCAAGGGAAGGCTCACACACACGCACAGATTTTGGCTGAGTTTCCAACAAGTTTTTGGTCGGGCCAGGGCTGGTTTTACGGGCTGGGCTTGGTCAGTAGGGTCCCTAGGTGGGTTGGCTAAGTTTTGGCTCAAGGTGGCTCGGGCGTGGCTCGAGTAAATTAGGAGATGGCTCGGTGTGTTCAGTTAAGGGTCAAAAACGAAAATAATAAAGCAAAAATTGAATCCATGGGTCCAAGGGGGTGGCTCATGACTTGGAAGGGTAGAATAAATCATAAAATGGTTATGTTAAAAATTTGGGATCAAAATAACGAGTTTTGGATTTATTCTGGATTTAATCGTCGCACGAAACGTTAATTAACGAATTAATTGAAAAGCCTAGTTTTAAGTTTTATAAAATTATGGAAAATTAGTTTTAAGCTTAAATAATTATTAGAAGTCTAAGTTTTAATTTGGGAATTTTATATTAAGGTTTGGTTTAATTCGGGATTAAAACGCATTAATATGTTATATTTAAAGAATAAATTAAAAGTCCTCGATTTAAGTTAAAAAAAATATGAAAAAATTCATGTAGGCTTAAATAATTATTTGGGATATGTTAGAGTCAATGAAATTAAGAAAATATCAAAATCGTGAAATTTTACGTCTTGGGGTAAAACGGTATTTTTACACCTAAAAATTAGTAAACGTCATGGCAGTGCTCTAAATGTTGTTTTATATGTTAATATGATTATTTTCAATGATTATGGATGTTTATATGTTAATATGTGAGTTTTAAATGTTTATGGATTTTGAAGATGTTAATATGTTTAATGTTTTATGATTTAATTTAATATGCTAAAACTTTTATTTTAAACGTTTATGATGTTAAAATGTTTATTTTAAAAATGTTCATGGATGTTTATGATTTTTAATATGTTAAGTTATGATTTTTAAATGTCTATGATTTTTATGATTTAAATATAGGCATTTAAAAAACATGTTGCATGCTTGGTTTCAAAATAAAAATGATATTATATGAATGTTTTTATTAAGTGATGATAACATGTTGAAGGACGTAAAGGGATTGTGACTACTACAATATGTTGGAAATATCGTGCGGGTTATGGTCCCAGTGGGAGTCCGACGATCGTGTTTCCGTTGATACGAATACGAATATGATGAATATGATTGGAGATGTCGTGAGGGGAGAAGGCCCTAGAGGGTGCCCATTTATGGGAAAAGGCCCAGAGGGAGCCCCGAATATCGTATTTCCAATGCCATGATATGTTAATACGTAGGCCAGGGCCCAGTTGACCGGTGAGAGTGTTGCTGGTGTCCCCCGCCGCCCAGTACTGTGGTTACATGTAGATGGATTCATCGCCCAATACGTTTAAAAATACGAGTCACAATCACGATCTGAATTTAACAAACACAAACATGAACATGAATACGGATATGAATATGGATATGAATATGAATATGTTTATGTGATATGTTTATGTTTATAAGAAAACATTTTTATGAAAATGTTTTTATGCATCATGAAAATGTTTATGTTTATGCATCTTCATGAAAATGATATTTTAAGTACAAGTATTTTTCACTGTTATATGTTAACTGTATTACGTATTATTCGTTATCAAGAAAAATATGACATGTTGAGTCTTTAGACTCACTAGGTGTGATTGATGCAGGTGGTATTGATTATGAATATGATATTGGAGGTTTTGATGGTTGATCTGACTGGACTGAAGGTGCACATAAACCGAGGACCGACGCTAGTTTTCCGCACTAGTTATGATTTATGATTTTAAGTAATGTTAAAGATATTTTTACGACGTTTTATTTGCGAGTGGTTTTTGAGAGGTTATAGTATGGGCTATACTTTTCAAATGTTAGATGGTTGATTTATTTTAAAATGATGTCAAAAATATTTTATGTAATTTTTGGTGGTTCGGCCGATGCTATGTGAGGTAAAAAAAAAAAAAGAAATCTAGTACTTTTTAAGTAAACGAATAAGCAGACGTTTCAGTTGGTATCAGAGTAAAGGTCCTGTAAAGGGTTGTGCCACCATCAGCACCGGGAAGATCAGTCGTCAAGCCTCAAAGTTGTAAGTTTATACATGTTTTATATGATTTTATGATGTTACCTGCATAATTATATGAATCATATGTTTACGTCACATGTTTAATAGCTTTATGATAATATATGATTTTTATGCTTTAGAATTTTTATACGTGATACGATACGAAATGAAACATTATTTGATTTTAACGCATGTTGGTTTGTGGTGGAATTGGACTATGTGAATTTTGGGTTTTAGTATTGACGTTTTACTTTTTGGGCTATAGGTTAATCGTGAATATTATGAATGCTTTATGGGACACGTAGATTTTCTAAGAAAATATTTATGATTCATGGTTACTAATTGAATTAATTTTTGGGAATTAGACATAAGTAATAATGATTCGAAGACTGCGATTATCTTTGGGAATAAGAAAATGTATAAATTGGGATTTTAAGTTTGATGAAAGGTAAGTTTGATTATAGGAATTGATTTTTGGGTAAATAAGTTTAAATTTATCGAAATTATGTCATGGGAAAACAGTAGAATGAAATTAAGAATTTCAAGAACTTATGGGTTAATCGTAAGATTTTTGAAATTAAGGACCAATTAGGATAATTTTTTAGGAAATTAAGAAATAATAATTTTGCAATTATTAAGGAATTTGGGGACTAGTTTAGCAATAAGCGATAATTAAATGGTTTAAATGAAAGAAATTTTGAGGATTTAGACTTTTAAGAATATTTGGAACCTTGGGATATCTTGGGTTATGATGTTAGAAAGAATTTTAATCAAGGACTCGTTGAGAAAGAATCGTAATAAATGCAAAGAATAGGCATCTTTTACCCAATAGCGAAGAATTTGAACCAAGATTTCCACATGGACAGGATGGGGGATGAATATATCTAACACAAAAGTGAAATGTGCAAAATTGTCCTCTAAAAAGGGATTTTTAAGGATGAATCAATATTAGGCTTGAAAAACTAAGCGTCAGCGGATTCATTTGGGATTTTAAGATTGAAATATGATAAGTTGATGAACATTTTGAGTATAAAATAAGGAAAATAATATAGTATAAGTATGGTCATCCATATTTTTATGTTGGGAATTTTAAGAAAAGCTGAAATTCGAGGTTATAATGGTATAGCATTAGGTTGCCATGGGTCTTTTTAAGTTGCGATTTGTAAAATAAGGATTTAGAAGAAAAATGTAATTGGGATACTTGAAGTAAGTCTAAACTTTTGTGTTATTAAGGATAAGCGAATTTCGAGGACGAAATTCAATTTAAGGGGGGAAGATTGTAACGCCCCGAAAATTTTAAGGTTCACGTAAACCACATGCGCGCAAGTTATTAAATTCTTTGGTTTTTAAATTAATTATTTTAATTGCATAAATTAATTATGTTGTGCATACTTGCATGTTTAAACTATATTTTTCTACATGATTGCATTAAAATATATTTTTAAAGGTTATTCGAGTTGCGATCGAGGAACGGAGACCGAGGGCTGAAAAATAGAAAAATGTTTTTATTGGTTAAATGTTTTTAATTATTTAAATTAAGGGCGATGCTTTTTATTACTTTTGAAAATATGGAGTTTTTAGGCGATTTTATACGCCGGGACGTAAATTTTATCGGTGTTGGTTTTTCATCAAAAACACGAACTTTTTGACAACCCGGCTAGTAAATTCACAAACTTATTTTAGTAAAACTATTTTAATATTTTAATTAAATCTTAATTAAGACTAATGGGCCTAAACTTATGCTTAATGGGCTTAAGCTTAATTAAGAAGATAATTAACTATTTAATATGTTAAACACTCCTATAACCCTACAATTCTTCTCGCCACTTTTCTGAAATCTATACCTAGATTACACGGCACACACATGCTTAGAAATTGAGGCAAACTTTTGAGAATTGCAAGGGAAATTCTTAGCCAAGGTTCTTGCTCCGTTCTTCGTCATCGTTAACGGTTTTTAGTTCGTAAATTACGCAAAGGCACGCCATATTCTCTTTTTACTCATCATCACACCATATTATTTATTTTTGTTGAAATTGCATGAAAATAAATTGCACCTTTGAAGATTTTCGCATATACACCTTATATGATTTTTAAAACATGTTTTTTATTTCCAAAATCATGTTTTATATGTGTTAAAGGGGCTGTCATGATTAGGGGATGTTTAAGGGTGTGTTTACACATGCTTAAGGGTCTAGAACGCACACACGAACACAGGAAAAACGAAACAAACAAGCTGGAACCCATTTGAGCATTAACGTAGGTGGTGGGGCTCGGTTGAGAGAAAGGTGATGCATGGGGGCAGGTGGCTCGACCAGGTCTGGTGTTTGGGTCATAGGGGTCATGGTTAGGTCCTAGGAAGGGTCCTAGGAGGCTAGGGCTCGAGCCATGGGCTGGGGAAGAGTCCACGTGTAGAGGGACTCTCCCCCAAGCATGCTCGCGGCTGGTTTGCTTCGGGAGAGGGCGCAGCTAGGCTAGGGGCTGGCCGAGTTTGTCAAGTAGGGTCCAGGGTAGAGGGGTAAGGTTCGGAACATTGTCTGGTGTGGCTGGGTTCGATGAGGGCTCGTGGAACTGGAAGAACAAACCTGCGCGCAGCCTTGCTTCTTCCTGCAGCAGTCTTGCAGCGCTTCGTACGTGGGTTCAAGGACTTGGGTTGGTCTGGGCTTGGTCTAGGCGTGGTCCAGGGAGGGTTAGGTTCAGGAGGGGTTGAGTGGTTGGCAGCTGGTAGTGTCCTAGAGGGAGGAGGAGTCCTATTGTTCAAGGGAAGGCTCACACACACGCACAGATTTTGGCTGAGTTTCCAACAAGTTTTTGGTCGGGCCAGGGCTGGTTTTACGGGCTGGGCTTGGTCAGTAGGGTCCCTAGGTGGGTTGGCTAGGTTTTGGCTCAAGGTGGCTCGGGCGTGGCTCGAGTAAATTAGGAGATGGCTCAGTGTGTTTAGTTAAGGGTCAAAAACGAAAATAATAAAGTAAAAATTGAATCCATGGGTCCACGGGGGTGGATCATGACTTGGAAGGGTAGAATAAATCATAAAATGGTTATGTTAAAAATTTGGGATCAAAATAACGAGTTTTGGATTTATTCGGGATTTAATCGCCGCACGAAACGTTAATTAACGAATTAATTGAAAAGCCTAGTTTTAAGTTTTATAAAATTATGGAAAATTAGGTTTAAGCTTAAATAATTATTAGAAGTCTAAGTTTTAATTTGGGAATTTTATATTAAGGTTTGGTTTAATTCGGGATTAAAACGCATTATTATGTTATATTTATAGAATAAATTAAAAGTCCTCGATTTAAGTTAATAAAAATATGAAAAAATTCATGTAGGCTTAAATAATTATTTGGGAAATGTTAGAGACAATGAAATTAAGAAAATATCAAAATCGGGAAATTTTACGTCTTGGGGTAAAACGGTCTTTTTACACCTAAAAATTAGTAAACGTCATTGCAGTGCTCTAAATGTTGTTTTATATGCTAATATGATTATTTTCAATGATTATGGATGTTTATATGTGAGTTTTGAATGTTTATGGATTTTGAAGATGTTAATATGTTTAATGTTTTATGATTTAATTTAATATGCTAAAACGTTTATTTTAAATATTTATTTTAAACGTTTATGATGTTAAAATGTTTATTTTAAAAATGTTCATGGATGTTTATGATTTTTAATATGTTAAGTTATGATTTTTAAATGTCTATGATTTTTATGATTTAAATATGGGCATTTAAAAAACATGTTGCATGCTTGGTTTCAAAATAAAAATGATATTATATGAGTGTTTTTATTAAGTGATGATAACATGTTGAAGGACGTGAAGGGATTGTGACTACTACAATATGTTGGAAATATCGTGAGGGTTATGGTCCTAGTGAGAGCCCGACGATCGTGTTTCCGTTGATATGAATACGAATATGATGAATATGATTGAAGATGTCGTGAGGGGAGAAGGCCCCAGAGGGAGCCCAATTATGGGAAAATGCTTCAGAGGGAGCCCCGACGATCGTATTTCCAATGCCATGATATGTTAATACGTAGGCCAGGGCCCAGTTGACCGGTGAGAGTGTTGCTGGTGTCTCCCGCCGCCCAGTACTGTGGTTACATGTAGATGTATTCATCGCCCAATACGTTTAAGAATACGAATCACAATCACGATCTGAATTCAACAAACACGGACATGAACATGAATACGAATATGAATATGGATATGATTATGAATATGTTTATGTGATATGTTTATGTTTATATGAAAATGTTTTTATGAAAATGTTTTTATGCATCATGAAAATGTTTACGAAAATGTTTATGTTTATGCATTTTCATGAAAATGATATTTTAAGTACAAGTATTTTTCACTGTTTTATGTTAACTGTATTACGTATTATTCGTTATCAAGAATATGACGTGTTGTGTCTCTAGACTCACTAGGTGTGATTGATGCAGGTGATATTGATTATGAATATGATAATGGAGGTTTTGATGGTTGATCTGACTGGACTGAAGGTGCACATTGTAAAGCCCAAAATAGTATACGTAAAATCCATGCATATATTTAATTTATGAAATTTATTATTTTAATTATTTATGTTTATTTAATGTATGTTAAAATGTTTTCTAGAGTTTTATGTTTCAGGCGATTATTCGAGGCGAGATCGAGGAAAGGAGATAGGGACGATTTTTTTTTAGTAAATTTTAATGCAGTATTTTATTAAGGAGAAGGATGGAGTATTTTAAATAATTTAATTAATTTTAGTAATTTAAGAGCTTAATTATTTAAATGATTAATTGATTTTAAAATTTTAAAGTTGTAGTATTTGTGCATCTTGTTTAAATTTAAAATTTATAATGGGGTTAATATGAGATTTATTTTAAATTAGTATGTTAAATGTTTTTAAATAGATTTTTTAATATATTAAATACATATGTTACAATTGTTTATATATATGTAGGTATATATATATATACACATATATATATCAATACACAAGCACACACACTTTGACTCACACACACACTCACACATTTACACACACATATACACCTACACACACACAACACAAAACAAAACATGCTATTAAACTTTTTGACTAAAGAGAAGGTTGTGTTTTTAAAACACTCATCTCTCAATTTATTTATTTCATTTTCTTCCTTCTTTTTTTTTCATTCAACGAGCACATCTCCTCTAAAAATTTCCAGCATATATTTAGTAAGTTTTCTTTGAAGAAATTGAGCTAAGTTCGTCCCGGATCGTCTCCCGTATCATCCCCGCTTCGGTATCGTCGTTTCGGTATTTTTAAATATCAAAAGGCACGTATATTCTGTTCTTGATGCATCGATCTTGTCATATTATGCGTTGTGTTGTTATTTATGCAAAAATTATATGTGTGATGCGTAGAAGTTTGAGCAATCACGTCTAGATCAAGTTTGAAACAATTTTGGATCACCAAATTCACGTTTTTGCTGTTCTGTAAAATACTGCGATTTTTCGGTATTGATTTTGAGAAAACTTTCAACGTAAAAATCGTAGAACTTTTCGATGCCTTCAATTTGATATAAAATTCGAGTTATTTGGATTAAAAACGAGTGAGTTATGGTGTTTTTAGTATGACTGCTATTTTTAGATCCGAAAACTCATGTTTCGCTGTTCTTTCGAAAACTGCGATTTTTCGGTACATATTTTGAGAAAACTTTTAATTACAAAAACGTAGATCTTTTTGATACGTTCGGTTTGATATAAAATTCGAGTTATTTGGATTAAAAACGAGTGAGTTATGGATTTTTTAGTATGACTGCTCAAATCGTGTTTCAAGAAAGTTATGAATTTTAATATGTTCTTGAAGTTTTTATGTTGCAGGCTTTGTTGGGGATCGACGGGTGATCGTTGCTGCATATAAGAAAGTTAGTAATGATGTTTAGAGTATTTTTGAGGTTTTGATTCATGTCGTTAAGAGCTTGAATTATTAAGATGTTGTAAGAAATAAACTTTAATATAAATGACAATATTTTGGGTCGTATGAATTGTAGGGTGATTATAAAAGTTTAGTTCATTGTTATGGTGTCCTAGAATGGTCTCATAGTGATGAATCTTGATGCCTTATGTGTTAATTGGGAGAATAGACATGTCGCAAAATTTTCATAAAATAATTCGTCGAACAGAGCGGACACGGACCCGGACCCGGACACGGAGGTAGGCACGGTGTCCGTGCCTTCTTATTTCATCACAACAATTTTTAAGCGCACGGACACGGACCATGATACGGACCTAGGGACGGGGTCCGTGTACCTTCAGATTTTAGGTATATTCTTTTATTATTTAAGGTTTGATTTGAGGTTTTATACCATGGTTTAATATGATGTTTTACAGGGTTATGTCATGGGAAATTATAGAATGTTCTAAGAATTTATTTAGCTTGGGATTAAGCATGACATTTACGTTTAAGTTGTACAAGTTAAGTTGATGTATTCATATTAGTATGTTGCAGCAACGACCCGATTGACATCCAACGAATCCCTCAATGCAAAGTAAGTATGTATGACGTGCAAATAAAATATTTGAAGTTTTTGAGGTATGCTAAATGTCTTGTGACCAAAAGTGAATGGGTTTGGAAGTCGGTGAACATGGCCGAGGACCTCTCCACCCCGTTAAATTATGAACGGGTTTGAAGTTAAGATTGGAAAGCGTTAAATTATGAAAGGTGACCAATCTGCCCGTTAAATTATGAACGGGTTAGATCGTGGTTGTGAAGCGTTAAATTATGAACGTGGATCAACTGGCCTGTTAAATTATGAACAGGGATCTCATGTATGTGGCAGTGGATACGTCCCTGTCAGCCCAGTACTGTGGTTTGTCTGATCAGGCATTTATTATGTTATGGGTCACTTGCTTTGAAACATCCTCTACGCAAAATGATGAAGTTAAGTATGTCGAAGTATGAAAGCATGTTTAAAGAAAAGTTTATGTGATGGCACGTCATATTATGTATGCATGTATGTTCAAAGTTTATGCAAAGCTCAAGTTTATGAAAGTTCAAGTTATTATGCAAGTTCAAGTTTCAAAGTATGTATGTTCAAGTTCAATGAAGTTTATGAGAGTTCAAAGTTATTATGAAAGTTTAAGTTTCAAGTATATATGTTATATTTTGAAGTTGTATGTGGTTTTATTATGTAATACTCGTTATTCCCAGTTTATATGTGTTGAGTCTTTAGACTCACTAGACTTGAACGATGCAGGTGAGTACGTTGAGGAGGAGACAAGAGGTGGCGACCAAGGGGCAGGCTTGGACTGAGCGGAAGGCTAAACCCGAGGACCACTATGTTCATGTTTTATGAAAACTTTAAAATATTATGTTTTTATTTTGGATGTAAGATGATTTGAAATAAGTACTTTGTTGGAAAATATTAGTTGGGAATGTTGATTTTAATATTATTAAGTTAAATGACAAGTGACGACCGTATGAAATTTTATGTTTAAGAAAATTTTTAATTTTTCCGCAAATTTTGAAGTAGTAAAAGTACGGTACGTTACAGTTGGTATCAGAGCGGTGTTCTTGTAAAGGGTTATGCCTACTTCCAGTCGCAAGAAGCTCATAAGGTCACACCTCAAGTCTGTAAGTTTTAAGTTTTCAAAGATTTATGTTAGTGTAGTATGCATTAAGTTATTATTTTCAGCATGTCCATACTTTTAAGTTCAGTTACGTGAATCCTATGTTATTTATATCATGTTCATATGCATGTTGGGTTTACGTATTGGGTAATTTTAGAACAGTATGGCTCCTAGACGTTTGATTGCCCGTGGAGCTAGGGATGAGGACCGAGAGTCTCGTGATGGGGAAAGAGCCACTCCTCCTCCTCCACCTCCAGATATGCAGGCGCAGATGCTTGCAGCTATGACGCAGTTCTTCGCACAGGTTGCGGGGAATCCAGCTCCAGCAGCAGGAGGTACAAGACCGAGGACTCAACCGGAGGCAGTGTACGAGAGATTTCAGAAGATGAATCCTCAGAAGTTCTCAGGGACTACGAATCCTATGGTGGCGGAAGAGTGGGTTAAGTCTATAGAGGTGATCTTTGAGTATATGGAATTGCAGGATGTGGATCGAGTCCGATGTGCCATTTTTCTCCTAGCAGGGGATGCAAGACGATGGTGGGACAGTGCATCGGTGGCAGTTAATTTGCCGATGTTGTCTTGGGATGGATTCAAAGAGATGTTCTTCGCTAAGTACTTCACTGAGGAGGTACAGGCCCGTTTGACTACGGAATTTATGACACTACGACAGGGAGATAGTAGTGTGGCTGAGTTTGTGAGAAAGTTTGAACAGGGTTGCTACTTTGTGCCACTCATAGCTAATGATGCTCGAGCAAAACTGAGGCATTTCATGGGTGGTTTGCGGCCAGTCTTACGCCGTGATGTGAGAGTAACTGGCCTTACTACATATGCAGCTGCCGTTTCTGGAGCTCTGGCAGCAGAGCAAGACCAGAGAGACATTGAGACTGATAGGTTGGGCAAGAGGCCCTACCAGGCACCACCGCAGCCACAGCATCAGCATCAGCGACCCCAGTACAAGAAATCTTTTCAGGGGCAGCCTGGGAAGAAGCCTTACCAAGGACCACCTAGGGGCAAGGGTCCTATCCAGCAGCAGGGGGCGCCTCAGAGGCCCGTTGTTTTCCCAATGTGCCCGAAGTGTAACCGCCAGCATCCAGGACCATGCTTGTATGGATCAGGCAAGTGTTTTAAATGTGGATCTACGGATCACATGCTGAAGCAGTGTCCTCTGTGGAAGCAGCCAACCCAAGGGAGGGTATTCGCCATGCACGCACAGGAGGCGAACCCAGACACTACACTACTGACCGGTAATCATTTCTATTTAAGCTCGGTATTATTTGCCTTGCACGTGGAAATTTTATTTGAGATTATTAGTGTACTAGTAAGATTTTAGATTGACTTGGAATATATTGATTTCAACTATGCTTTAAGTTAATTGCTAGTATTTTGGGATATAAGTTTGGTGTTGTGCTAACATCTCTCAGGAAATATTTTCATAAAGAGATTAGCCACAACTGCACTGATAGATTCAGGAGCCACTCACTCCTTTATATCGGAGACCTTTGCTAATCATTTGGACATCAAGTCCATTGGCCTAGACGTGAACTTTTCAGTGACACTTCCATCAGGGGAAGAGTTGTTAGCCACCAGTGTGGTCAGAGATATTGATCTAGAACTGCAGGGTCACTTGGTGTATGCAGATTTGATTATATTGCCAATGCCAGAGTTTGATATCATTTTGGGAATGGATTGGTTGACAAAGAATCGAGTTCTTATTGATTTTCAGAAGAGATCAGTGTTGGTCAGACCATTAGGCATGGAGCAGTTTCTATTTAAGCTAGCTAGATGGAGGAATTTTCCTCGCATGATCTCCTGTATACAGGCGAGGAGATTGATTTCCAAAGGGTGTCAGGCTTTCTTGGCCAGTATTGTGTCAGCACCTGATGTAACCACTCCATCTATATCAGATGTTCCAGTAGTCAGAGATTTTCCAGACGTCTTTCCAGATGATGTTGCAGGACTTCCACCGAATAGAGAAGTGGAGTTTGCCATCAATCTCATGCCAGGTACCGTGCCAATCTCTAAGGCACCATACAGATTAGCTCCAGCTGAGATGTTAGAACTCAAGCAACAGATACAGGAGCTTCTGGACAAGGAATTTATTCGCCCAAGTTTCTCACCTTGGGGAGCACCGGTACTATTTGTGAAAAAGAAAGATGGGAGCATGAGGCTTTGCATCGATTACCGTGAGTTAAATAAGGTATAAGGTGACGATCAAGAATAAGTATCCATTGCCTAGAATAGAAGATTTGTTTGATCAATTGCAAGGAGCTACTGTATTTTCTAAGATAGATCTTCGATCAGGATATCATCAATTGAAAGTGAAGGATGCAGATGTCCACAAGACAGCTTTCAGGACCCGGTATGAGCATTACGAGTTCTTAGTGATGCCGTTTGGAGTAACGAATGCTCCAGCTATTTTCATGGATCTAATGAACCGAGTATTCCATCAGTATCTTGATCAGTTCATCATAGTATTTATTGACGACATCCTCATATACTCGAAGAGCCATGAAGAACATAACCAGCATTTGAGGATAGTCTTACAGATTCTTCAGAGTCGCAAGTTATTTGCGAAATTCAGTAAGTGCGAATTTTGGTTGGAAAATGTAGCGTTTTTGGGTCATATAGTATCTAGTAGTAGTATCGAGGTGGATCCAGCGAAAGTAGCAACTGTCAAGGAATGGGTTGAACCAAAGAATGCATATGAGATCCGAAGTTTTCTGGGTTTAGCTGGTTACTACCATAAGTTCATTCAAGGATTCTCGTCGATAGCAGTGCCACTCACTTCACTTACTAAGAAGAATGCTAAGTTTGTGTGGAGCGATGAATGTCAGAAGAGTTTCGATACTTTGAAGCAAGCTCTTATTTCAGCACCAGTGTTAGCCATGCCATCAGGGCAAGGAGATTTTGTGTTATACAGTGATGCATCTAAGCTCGGTTTAGGAGCAGTAATGATGCAACAAGGTCGGGTCATAGCTTATGCTTCCAGACAGTTGAAGGTACATGAGAAAAACTACCCGACACATTATCTTGAGTTAGCAGCCGTTGTTTTTGCATTGAAAATTTGGAGACACTATCTATACGGTGAGAAATGTCAGATTTTCACTGATCACAAGAGTCTCAAATATTTCTTCACACAGAAAGAATTAAATATGAGACAGAGACGTTGGTTAGAACTGGTTAAGGATTACGACTGTGAAATTAGCTATCATCCGGGAAAAGCTAATGTTGTCGCAGACGCATTGAGCAGAAAAATTGCAGTCATAGCTCATTTATCAGCTCAGAGATCTCTTCAGTATGAGATTCAAAGGTTTGACTTGGAAGTTTATCGCAAGGGCAAAGCTCCTAAGCTGTCTAATCTGACAGTCAAATCTTCCTTGCTAGATTGTATTCGAGCAGGACAGTCTTCAGATGAGCAACTACAGAAATGGAGACTAAAAGATGAAGCGAAGGGCAGTGTTCTCTACACAGTGTCAGATGGTATTGTGAGATACAAAGATAGAATGTGGGTGCCTAGTGGTGATTCAATCAGACAGGATATTTTGTCAGAGGCACATGCATCTCCGTATTCTATTCACCCAGGAGGTACCAAGATGTACAAAGACTTGCAAATTTTGTATTGGTGGCCAGGGATGAAACGAGATATCCGCAGATATGTATCAGAATGTCTCACTTGTCAGCACGTGAAAGCAGAGCATCAGAGACCAGCAGGGATGCTTAAGTCACTTCCCATTCCAGAGTGGAAATGGGAGAATATCACCATGGATTTTGTTGTTGGTTTGCCGAGGTCAGTCAGAGGATCCAATGCCATTTGGGTTATAGTGGATCGACTAACTAAGTCAGCACATTTCTTACCAGTGAAGACGACTTTCTCCATGACGCAGTATGCGGAGCTTTATATAAGGGAGATAATTCGTTTGCATGGGATTCCAGTTTCTATTGTGTCAGACAGGGATCCGAGGTTTACATCGTTCTTCTGGAAAAGTTTACATGCAGCCATGGGGACGAAATTGTTATTCAGTACTGCATTTCACCCTCAGACAGATGGCCAGTCTGAGCGAGTGATTCAGATATTAGAGGATTTGTTGAGAGCTTGTATGATTGATTTTCATGGGACTTGGGAGTCTAAACTACCACTTGTGGAGTTTACCTACAATAACAGTTTTCAATCATCAATAGGTATGGCTCCTTATGAAGCTTTGTATGGACGAAAGTGCAGATCGCCAGTTCATTGGGATGAAGTTGGTGAGAGAGCAGAACTTGGTCCAGAAATAGTTCAGCAGACTGCAGATGTGGTGGTTAAGATTCGTGACAGAATGAAGACCGCCCAGGGTCGTCAGAAGAGTTATGCTGATAAGAGAAGGAGAGATCTTGAATTTGCTGTAGGTGATCATGTATTTGTTAAGATAGCACCTATGAAGGGTGTTATGAGATTTGGGAAGAGAGGTAAGCTGAGTCCGAGATTTATTGGACCGTTCGAGATTCTTGACAGAGTTGGAACACTAGCTTATCGTGTAGCCCTACCGCCGAATTTGGCCGGAGTGCACAATGTATTTCACGTTTCGATGCTGAGGAAGTATCTAGCAAATCCTTCGCATGTTCTGAGCCATGAGCCATTGCAGTTGACTCCAGACTTGTCTTATGAGGAAAGACCGATTAAAATTTTAGACAGAAAAGAGCGTAGACTTCGAAATAAGACGACTAAGTTAGTCCAAGTCCAGTGGCTGAATCAATCAGTGGAGGAGGCCACTTGGGAAGCTGAAGCAGATATGAGAATCCGCTACCCAGAGTTGTTCGGTAAGACTTAATTTCGAGGACGAAATTTTTATAAGGGGGGGAGATATTGTAAAGCCCAAAATAGTATACGTAAAATCCATGCATATATTTAATTTATGAAATTATTATTTTAATTATTTATGTTTATTTAATGTATGTTAAAATGTTTTCTAGAGTTTTATGTTTCAGGCGATTATTCGAGGCGAGATCGAGGAAAGGAGATAGGGACGATTTTTTTTTAGTAAATTTTAATGCAGTATTTTATTTAAGATAAGGATGGAGTATTTTAAATAATTTAATTAATTTTAGTAATTTAAGAGCTTAATTATTTAAATGATTAATTGATTTTAAAATTTTAAAGTTGTAGTATTTGTGCATCTTATTTAAATTTAAAATTTATAATGGGGTTAATATGAGATTTATTTTAAATTAGTATGTTAAATGTTTTTAAATAGATTTTTTAGTATATTAAATACATATGTTACAATTGTTTATATATATGTAGGTATATATATATATACACATATATATATCAACACACAAGCACACACACTTTGACTCACACACACACTCACACATTTACACACACATATACACGTACACACACACAACACAAAACAAAACATGCTATTAAATTTTTTGACTAAAGAGAAGGTTGTGTTTTTAAAACACTCCTCTCTCATTTTATTTATTTCATTTTCTTCCTTCTTTTTTTTTTTTTCATTCAACGAGCACATCTCCTCTAAAAATTTCCAGCATATATTTAGTAAGTTTTCTTTGAAGAAATTGAGCTAAGTTCGTCCCGGATCGTCTCCCGTATCATCCCCGCTTCGGTATCGTCGTTTCGGTATTTTTAAATATCAAAAGGCACGTATATTCTGTTCTTGATGCATCGATCTTGTCATATTATGCGTTGTGTTGTTATTTATGCAAAAATTATATGTGTGATGCGTAGAAGTTTGAGCAATCACGTCTAGATCAAGTTTGAAACAATTTTGGATCACCAAATTCACGTTTTTGCTGTTCTGTAAAATACTGCGATTTTTTGGTATTGATTTTGAGAAAACTTTCAACGTGAAAATCGTAGAAATTTTCAATGCCTTCGATTTGATATAAAATTCGAGTTATTTGGATTAAAAACGAGTGAGTTATGGTGTTTTTAGTATGACTGCTATTTTTAGATCCGAAAACTCATGTTTCGCTGTTCTTTCGTAAACTGCGATTTTTCGGTACATATTTTGAGAAAACTTTTAATTACAAAAACGTAGATCTTTTTGATACGTTCGGTTTGATATAAAATTCGAGTTATTTGGATTAAAAACGAGTGAGTTATGGATTTTTTAGTATGACTGCTCAAATCGTGTTTCAAGAAAGTTATGAATTTTAATATGTTCTTGAAGTTTTTATGTTGCAGGCTTTGTTGGGGATCGACGGGTGATCGTTGCTGCATATAAGAAAGTTAGTAATGATGTTTAGAGTATTTTTGAGGTTTTGATTCATGTCGTTAAGAGCTTGAATTATTAAGATGTTGTAAGAAATAAACTTTAATATAAATGACAATATTTTGGGTCGTATGAATTGTAGGGTGATTATAAAAGTTTAGTTCATTGTTATGGTGTCCTAGAATGGTCTCATAGTGATGAATCTTGATGCCTTATGTGTTAATTGGGAGAATAGACATGTCGCAAAATTTTCATAAAATAATTCGTCGAACAGAGCGGACACGGACCCGGACCCGGACACGGAGGTAGGCACGGTGTCCGTGCCTTCTTATTTCATCACAACAATTTTTAAGCGCACGGACACGGACCATGATACGGACCTAGGGACGGGGTCCGTGTACCTTCAGATTTTAGGTATATTCTTTTATTATTTAAGGTTTGATTTGAGGTTTTATACCATGGTTTAATATGATGTTTTACAGGGTTATGTCATGGGAAATTATAGAATGTTCTAAGAATTTATTTAGCTTGGGATTAAGCATGACATTTACGTTTAAGTTGTACAAGTTAAGTTTATGTATTCATATTAGTATGTTGCAGCAACGACCCGATTGACATCCAACGAATCCCTCAATACAAAGTAAGTATGTATGACGTGCAAATAAAATATTTGAAGTTTTTGAGGTATGCTAAATGTCTTGTGACCAAAAGTGAATGGGTTTGGAAGTCGGTGAACGTGGCCGAGGACCTCTCCATCCCGTTAAATTATGAACGGGTTTGAAGTTAAGATTGGAAAGCGTTAAATTATGAACGGGGACCAATCCGCCCGTTAAATTAAGAACGGGTTAGATCGTGGTTGTGAAGCGTTAAATTAAGAACGTGGATCAACTGGCCTATTAAATTATGAACAGGGATCTCATGTATGTGGCAGTGGATACGTCCCTGTTAGCCCAGTACTGTGGTTTGTCTGATCAGGCATTTATTATGTTATGGGTCACTTGCTTTGAAACATCCTCTACGCAAAATGATGAAGTTAAGTATGTCGAAGTATGAAAGCATGTTTAAAGAAAAGTTTATGTGATGGCACGTCATATTATGTATGCATGTATGTTCAAAGTTTATGCAAAGCTCAAGTTTATGAAAGTTCAAGTTATTATGCAAGTTCAAGTTTCAAAGTATGTATGTTCAAGTTCAAAGAAGTTTATGAGAGTTCAAAGTTATTATGAAAGTTTAAGTTTCAAGTATATATGTTATATTTTGAAGTTGTATGTGGTTTTATTATGTAATACTCGTTATTCCCAGTTTATACGTGTTGAGTCTTTAGACTCACTAGACTTGAACGATGCAGGTGAGTACGTTATGGAGGAGACAGGAGGTGGCGACCAAGGGGCAGGCTTGGACTGAGCGGAAGGCTAAACCCGAGGACCACTATGTTCATGTTTTATGAAAACTTTAAAATATTATGTTTTTATGTTGGATGTAAGATGATTTGAAATAAGTACTTTGTTGGAAAATATTAGTTGGGAATGTTGATTTTAATATTATTAAGTTAAATGACAAGTGACGACCGTATGAAATTTTATGTTTAAGAAAAATTTTAATTTTTCCGCAAATTTTGAAGTAGTAAAAGTACGGTACGTTACACACATAACCCGAGGACCGACGCTAGTTTTCCGCACTAGTTATGATTTATGATTTTAAGTAATGTTAAAGATATTTTTACGACGTTTTATTTGCGAGTGGTTTTTGAGAGGTTATAGTATGGGCTATACTTTTCAAATGTTAGATGGTTGATTTATTTTAAAATGATGTCAAAAATATTTTATGTAATTTTTGGTGGTTCGGCCGATGCTATGTGAGGTAAAAAAAAAAAAGAAATCTAGTACTTTTTAAGTAAAACGAATAAGCAGACGTTTCATCAACACTTTGAAATCATTGTTAGATTCATTCAGTCGTGTTAAATTCAGTCACGCACTGTAAATGTTTTTGTGAACTAAGAGTTTCAGTTTTGGCAGTGTTAAGTTCAAACTGAAGTGGGTCGGTACAACTCTTGTATTCGATCAAAGTCTTTTCGTGGATATCCTATCTTCGTGATAGAAGGGGTGACGTAGGAGTTATTCTATTCTCCGAACATCCAGAAACAAACTGTGTGCTTTTTATTTCAGTTACTATTTTCAGTTAGTTATTCTATCTCTCAGTCAGTTTACTTCCGCAACTGTTTTTTTAGTTAAACTGATTGTTATTGATTGACGAGATACCGAGTGTCAGTTTGTCACTAAACTGAACTCAATATTCGAAAAGAATATATAATCCGTGAGTGTTTATTCAATGCCCCCCCCCCCTTCTAAAAACTTATCACCTTCTAACCGATCCTTTTAAGTGGTATCAGAGCAGTTGTATCTCGTCTCAGAATATTTCTACTCAAACTGATTATCATGGCATCTTTCAATAAAATCCCTATGTTCTCTAGAGAAGACTTCGATGATTGGAAAATCAGGATGCAGGCTCACTTAGCTGCAAAAGATGATGACATGTGGTATGTCATCACTGAAGGCCGATGAAAATATTGAAAGCCAACACAGCAGTTGCAATCACCGATAGGGCACCTCATAGATTGAAAAGCTCATAGTGGAATTGACTGCTGAGGATAAAAGAAAAGAAAATTTGGACAATGTGGCAAAGGATATACTGTACAAAACGCTGGATAAAGTAACTTTCATCAAAATCAAGATGTGTAACACAGCTAAGGAAATTTGGGAAAAACTGATCCAACTTTGTGAAGGAAATGAACAAACGAAAGAGAATAAACTTTATGTTGCTGTTCAGAAGTTTGACAATATCAAGATGAGAGCTGGAGAATCGATGCATGAGTATGACGAAAGAGTTAGCTGTGTCATCAATGAGCTAAATGCACTTGGAAAAGTGTATACCAACAAAGAAGTTGCATTAAAAGTGATCAGAGGTCTTCCCAAGGAGTGGGACGTTAAGACCATGGCAATAAGGGATTCCAAGGATCTAAACAAGGTTGAGCTTCATGACCTATTCGCTGATCTGAAGGCCTATGAGTTTGAGCTGCAAACTCGAGAAGGAGAACCTTCTACTCCAGTAGCCACAACTGCTTTAGCTGCTGTCAGAACAGAATCAATTGGTTCAGTCGAGAAGTCTGCTGATCAACTGAGCAATGATGCTATGTCATTGTTCATCAAAAATTTTGGAAGGTTTATGAGGAAGAATCAAGGGAACTTCCAGAAGCATTATCAGAGAAACAATTCTAGAGAGGAATCAAATGCTTGCTACAACTGTGGCAAACCCGGTCACTTCATTGCTGACTATCCCAAATCCAAGAAGGACAGTCAAGGCTCAACTGAAAGAAAGAAGAAGTCATATGAGCACAAAAGGAGATCCAAGGATGATAAGAAGTCTTTCAGGAAGAAGCATGAGGTGCTCTTAGCTGAAGAAAGTAAATCTAAATGGGCAGAAACTGACAGAGAGGAGTCAGAACCAGAAACCTCATGCAGTTCCAGTGATGGTGAAGAGGAAGTGAAGTGTCTAATGGCTGGTGATACAGAAGTGGAGTCAAGCAGTCAACAGGTATTTGACTTCACCTCAACTAATTTCACTAGAGAAGAACTCATTTCAACTCTTCGTGACATGGTTAATGAGTACCACAAGCTTGCCTTATCTTTTGAAAAGGCCAGAGCAAAGCAAATTGATCTCATAGACAATAAAACTAAAACTGATGAATCAGTTGATGTGTTGAGTCTAAAAAGGGAGTTTGCTGAGCTTAATGCTGAAAGAAGCAGGAATCAATCAATGATTCAGAAGTAGATGCTTGAGAATTCAAAGCAAACTAAGCTTATTCATGCTTGGAACAAATCATCTGTTGCATTAAATGAAATGCAGAACTCACAGAAATCAGTTACTGATAAAACTGGTTTAGGGTTCAGCAACCAAGATGAAATATATTCCAATGATACTCGAAAAAAACTGAATATGGATAAAGAGAAATACATTCACTTTGTCAAATCAGTTGTGGTACAAGAACAAACTGAACAAATTGAGCCAAGTAAACTGGTTGAACAGTCCACTGAAAGTACGAACAAGGCTAGAAGATATGGTATTGCCTATAGCCCAAAAGTTTTAGCTGAGTCACGCAGTCAGTCGTCAAAAAGATCCAGCAGAAATTATTCAAATGGCTACTCCAATTACTATAACAGCAAGCCAGTTCAGAAAAGATATCGGCTGAACAATCAGTTGAATAAAGCTAAATCACATGTTGTCTCATCTGCTCACTACACACCAAGCACACACAAATCGAGAAAGACCATCTACAATACAGCAACTGGACAGTCAGTCAGACTAATCCCAGTCTGGATTCCTAAAGGACTAATCAGTGCAGAACCCAAATAAATAAGGGTAACAAAATTATATCTTGTGTGTGATTGCAGGTAACAGGTACAAGCAAGGAATCAATCTGGTACTTGGAGAGTGGATGCTCACGACACATGACGGGAGATGCAAACTTGTTATCTCAACTGATCAAGTATACTGGACCAAACATCAGTTTCGGAGATAATTCCAAAGGTAAAACTGTGGGTAAGGGTAAGCTTATCCATGGTAACTTTATCATTAATTATGTCTTATTAGTTGAGTATCTCAAGTATAATCTGATTATCATCAGTCAGTTATGCGATAATGGATTCTCAGTTCAGTTTGACAAACATTCTTGTTTAGTCAGAGACTCAGCTGATGAGGTCATCTTAACTGGCAAACGGTGTGGAAACACTTACAAAGTCAGTTGAAATGATCAACCTTATGCACCAGTATGTTTTATTGCTTCAAAGTCCTCTAAAAACTGGTTGTAGCATAAGAGATTAAACCACCTTAACTTTAAATCTATTGCATATCTGAGTAATCACGATCTTTTCACTGGTTTGCCCAAAATGTATTTTACCAAAGATAAAATTTGTTCAGCACGTCAGTTTGGTAAACAAGTAAAATCTTCCTTTAGAAACAAGGGCCGTAAATTTTCTTCCGGATGCTTAGAGCTGTTACATATGGATCTATTTGGTTCAATACCAGTCATGAGCTTAGAGGGAATGAAATACACCTTGGTGGTTGTGGATGATTTTTCAAGATTTACTTGGGTTATTTTTCTCAAATCCAAAGACCAAACTGCTGCAGAACTGATCAAGCTTTTCAAAAGACTATTAAATGAGAAATCAGTTGGAATTGATAGAATCAGATCTGATCGAGGAACTGAATTCATCAATCAAATTTTTTTCAAATTTTTTAGAAAATGCTGGAATTAAGCATGAGCTCTCAGCAGCTAGAACTCCTCAGCAAAATGGTGTAGCTGAGAGGAGAAATCGAACCCTTAAAGAAGCTGCTAAAACAATGCTTGCTGATTCTGGTATTTCTCAAAGATTTTGGGCAGAGGCAGTAAACACTGCGTGTTATACTCAGAACATATCGATGATTAATAAAAATCATTTGAAAACACCTTATGAGATCTGGCATGGACGAAAAAGGGTGGTTTCTTACTTCAAAATATTCGGTTGCAGATATTTTATTCTTTACAATGGCAAAAATCATTTAAAAGCCTTTGATGGTTCAGTTGTGCGCAATAAGGGAAGCTGGTAGCACAAGGATACAGGCAAGAAGAATGAATTGACTGTGATGAAACATATGCACCAGTTGCAAGAGTGGAAGCTATCAGAATATTCCTTGCATATGCATCATTCAAGAATTTCAAAGTCTACCAGATGGATGTAAAAAGCGCATTCCTAAATGGTCAGTTGCAAGAAGAGGTCTACGTTGAAAAACCTCCAGGTTTCATCAATCATCTTTTTCCTGATCATGTCTACCATTTGAACAAAGCTTTATATGGTCTTAAACAAGCTCCAAGAGCTTAATATGAAATTTTTCAAAATTTCTAACTGATCACGATTTTTTTATTGGATCAGTTGATAAGACATTGTTCAAATTTTCAAAGAATGATCACATTTTACTCGTTCAAATTTATGTTGATGACATTATATTTGGGTCAACTAACCCCAAATTATGTGAGAAATTTGCTAAGTTGATGCAGGATAAATTTGAAATGAGCATGATGGATGAACTGACATTTTTCCTTGGACTACAAGTGAAACAACTGGAGACAGGCATTTTTATCAGTCAGACTAAATACACGAAGGAGTTGCTCAAGAAATTTGGAATGGAATAATGTTCAGCTGCAAATACTCCCATGAGTTCATCAGTCAAACTAGACACTGATCAAGGGAGAATATCAGTTGAGGCGAAACTTTATAGAGATTTAATAGGTTCATTATTGTACCTAACTGCTAGTCGTCCTGATATTGTATTTGTTGTCTGTATGTGTGCTAGATTTCAAGCAAACCCTAAGAAATCACATTTTTCAGCTGCCAAACGTATTTTAAAATATCTGAAAGGCACTCAAAATGTTGGGTTATGGTATTCTAAAGACTCCTCTGTCAATCAAGTAGGATATTCAGATGCAGATTTTGCAGGATGTAAGCTTGATCGTAAAAGTACAAGTGGATCATGTTAATTTCTAGGAGATAGACCAATCTCTTGGTTCAGCAAGAAGCAGACATCCATTGCAACTTCCACAACTGAAGCAGAATATCTTGCTGCAGGGAGTTGCTGTGCTCAACTGCTCTGGATTCAGCAACAACTGAAAGACTATGTAGTTATTGCCAAAGAATCGCCCATATTTTGTGACAATACAAGCACGATTGCTATTACCTACAACCCAGTTCTTCACTCTAGGACCAAGCACATAGATATCAGGCATCACTTTATCAGAGATCATGCCTTGAAGAATGACATAAGACTGGAATATGTCTCAACTGAACAACAAGCAGCTGACATCTTCACCAAGCCATTGCCCGAGACTAAGTTTTTTTACTTTCGCAATATACTTGGATTTATTGATTTATCCTAATCAGTTTTACTGCTAATATATCAGTAGTTAATTAATTTGTGTCATCTATTATGTTCAGTTCGTGATTTACTTATCAAATGATGAGATTAACTCTTGTAGGAAGATAAAAGACAAAGATAAACTAGATAAACATATTATTCATTTAAAAGTAATAAGCACGGAGTACAGTGAAATATTCTTCCTCAACAGCAGACCTCCACTTGGCCAACCAACTAGTTAAAACTCCGGTGGAAGTCTTAAGGAATCTATCTGATGCAGCAATTTGTTCTAAGATCTTCCTTTCCTTCTGGAACATTAGTAGGTAGACACCTTCATCTGCGAAGATGTCCACCTCATCATCAACGTGCAAGCGCTGTCGATATTTCTTCATTTTTGCCACCAGTTTGGGGGTGATAGCCATTCCACACTCCTGGAGGAACTGGAGTTCTTGAAGCTTTTCCCAGTATCGGAGAATCTTGTGGAAGACCTCATCTTCCATAGCAGTCTTTCTTTTCTCCAGAGCTGAGACCATAAATGCTTCAGCCATATCAGGAGTCTTTGAGCTACTTGCACCTGACATTATAAGTTTTGGATAATTATTTGCTAATATGATTGAAACTAACCGAGTTATTCTTATTTATAGCTCAGGGTTAAGGAAGCTGAAAGGACGAAATCATTACGGCAGACGATTAAGCATAAGATTTACTTTAATTCGCCTTGCTTAATTTCTCGTAATTTATATATGCATTTATTGAGGGGGAATGACGATTTAAAAAGTAAACTGAGAAGAAAATAGTCAGTGGTTCTCAACTGAACTGAATAAGTTCTCAATTGGTCAGTCAAGAGCTAATTTAACTGATCTTCTTCGATACCTTAACTGATAAATCGAAAAATATTCTATATTAAGTGACGTGACTGATTATCAAGGCATTAAATGTTGTCTTTCAACAAATAGTAGGTTGAAACGTGGACCTATATAATCCATGTCCTCTCAACACACGCTTTTACCACATGTACACACGTCTTTTATTCAAAATTTCCTGGACTAACACATATCCAATAATTTGAACAGTCATGTACATAAGTACTTTGCCCGCTCCATTTCAGTTTTTCTTTCTTAACCCTTACCTAAGATTCTAAGAGCAAAAGAAAATTCAAGCTTTCCTTTTCGCAGAAAATCATTCAGTTCTAATGGCAAATCAGATTCCAGCTCACATCATGAACGCAAAGACTATTGACTTCGATTCAGTTATGACTGTCCCTGATGATGCAGTGAAGAACATCTTCATTAAACTAGAAATTTCTGGGTTTATCTTCCCAAGAAATTTATACCAAAGAGATTCAAAATCTCTATGCTAATGGCTTCATCGATCAGAACGGATATATCACCACCACTGTGAATGGGCAGTTGCTGACTATCGAGGAACAGTTCTTCTGCGACTCATTCCAGCTGCCTTCTGATGGGATAGAAAACCTTGCTGAACTTAAGACATCTGATATCGAAAAGATGCAAACTCTACTTTCTGCTGTTGGACGAAAAATCAAAGTTTCCGATCCAAAGAAGGAGCTGAAGCCAGATGTTCAGTTGATGGCTGATATTGTAGCCAAGGGGCTATTAGCAAAGGCAGGATCATTTGCTGCACTAAACTTGGAGAAATTTCAGGCCATTACTGTTATAATGGCTTGTCGAAGACTGAACTAGAAGCATCTTATCTTCAATATCTTGAAGAATATGTTTCAATCAACCAAGCAGTCCAAAGGATTCGCAATGCAGCTGAGTTATTTGATGAAAGTCAAAGGACTGGTGGCTGATGATTCAAAGAGATCATCAAAACTGAAAATCTTCTACGCCAAAAACATTCAGCCACCAAAATCAAAGTTGGAAATGTCTCCTGAACAATTCTTGAAGATCAAGAAGGAGATCGGGACTGAACAAGCTCCCAAATCTGTCCAAAAGAAGAAAGCTGTTACGAAAAATACAATCAAACGCAAGTTGATTGTAACTGAATCTGAATCTGAGAAGACTCCATCTCCAAAGATCATAAAAAAACCACGGACTTTGAATAGCAAGATTGCTGCAATAGTTGGAACTATCCCAACTGATAGGGTGAGTGTATCAGAAACTCAACAGCCCAACCAGGCTGTCCCTTTGAAAGCAATCCCAGCTGAACCCCCAACTGAGTATCAGTTACCTCTATCCAAGATTCTGCTACAGAAGAAATTCACTGAATCTAGTGACAAGAAGAAGCTTGTTGGAGTTACGACTCCACTGATCAAAATCTCCGGATATAGTCCTTTATCTTTTGCCAGACCAAAAGGTGTAGTGATAAGAAAAGGTATCGATTCAACTACTTCGGGATTAAGCATTCCACATATCCTGACTAATCCAAAGGGCAAAGAGAAGATTCAAGAAGTGCCAAGACCTACAAATGCTATACAGACACACATTGATCTCGTTTGGCAGGAGATTAATGAATTTTCAGCAGAGAAGCTCAAAATTATTGATGAATGGGTCAGATTCAGGACTCATGTCTTTGCCAAAGAACTTCAGAAGAAATCCAAACTGAGGAGGTTTATTGATCTTGAAAAAGTGTTGATGAAGACAGTAAAGGCATCGACCATTACTCAAGTTCTTGAAAGGAAGAAGTATTTCTTCGATCTTATGAGAGTACAAAGATTATAGAAGATAGTTGCTAAGCTGCGGCAAAACTTTGATCCGACCAGTCCAATCGCATTCAATGATAAAGCAGTGTATGCTCAACTGGAAACGGATCTTATCAGATTACAAATGGAAATCAAACATTGGGAAATGCATCAAGAGTTAATCATCCTAGCAGCCACTCAAGACTTCTCAACTGAAGATTCAGTTCAAGAGTCTCCTTAGGACGTTGCTACTTCTTCTCAAAAAGCAACTGTTCCTTCGACTTCAGTTGCTCCAACATCACCAATTTCTGCACCTCCTAATGATAATCCACAGCTTTACTCTGAAGCTGAATTGACATTCGCAAATCTAGATGAGGTCATCGAGTCAGTTACGTATGACACTCAGCTTGAAACAGTCAGAACAGCTGAAGATGTTGCATCAAGTGAAAAACCAGCAGATGTTCAAACTAAAGCAATTAAAGAACAAGCCAAAATGGCTGATTTAAAGTACTTTATGATCCAGTTCAGTCGGTGGTTGTAACTAAACAGGCAGTTCTTAGTTCTACAGAAGAGGCTCAACTAAACTCAGTTTCAACTGAAAATATGCAAACTGATGTACCAATAGTTCAACAAACTGAAGAACCATCTTCTTCATTGGATCCTCCTACTATCTCTTCTCCTCCCCAGAATCCACAAGAGCTGATACATGCTGAAACGAAAGTTTCTGACAGGACTTTGGTAATCTTTGATCAAACTACCAACGAACAAGAACCAAGGCCATCTGGATCTGTATCTCCTCATTCATCCTCGGAAATGGACTTAGTACTTGAAGAGATTCAGGACATTCAGAACAACATGTTTAAGATAATGAAAGAAATTAAGGAAATTCAACACACTCAACTTGCTCACTCTCTGAAGCTGAACTCCTCAAGTGAATTCAATTCAGGGAAATTGAAGTCAATTCAAACTGCTGTGACCTCTATCTCCTTTACGATCGATGAACTTAAAAAGAACAGAGGCTTAGCTGAGAGTCTCTCCCTAACTCAAGACTCAATCAGCAAACGTGTTGAATCTATGGAGATATCTGTTTCAAATAAAATCGACTTGCTGCAAACCACTGTATTGTCTGCTGTCAAATATATTGCAGCTGATGTTCGAATTTTATCTCGAAAAGTCGATGTGCTTGACAAAAAAGGGAAGCAGCTAGATTGATGAAGGAATAAGAGAGGATCAGAACTGAAGAGACAACTGTTGTCAGTTATTAGTTGAAGGATATTTGTTTTCTTTGTACGAATCTGTACACTAGAAAAATTATTTTATCTACAAGGTTTTAAAGTATTCTGTCTACTTCTGCTAATCAGTTTACTAAGTTCCAAGTTTTGTCAATCACCAAAAAGGGGGAAATTGTTGGAAACTAAATTTCAGTGATTTGACAAACTAAGCATCGTATTTATTGGACTAACTGATCAAGTAACCAGGCTTCGCAAATCAACTATCAGTTGCCTAACTGAAGATTAATGTGCATAATATTAAAGGCAATTGATACCAGCGTAACTGAATTTTCAAGTCAATTGACTGATCAGTCGTAAATCGATCATACGATATAATCAAACGAAAACACACAAGCTATTTCAACATGTCATCAGTTGAAAATGACATTCGACCGACAATAGTACAAAGCAGACTACAACTCGGAGTGGAACGCCGCGTTTCAGAATCTACAATGTACGAATGTCAGAGAATGTTGACGTGGCAATCAACGGGTATAAAATTCAAGTTATATTTATTGTTACCGTTGGAAGAGAAGCCTATAAATAGGTGAAGAGGGCAGCAGAGAAAATAACGACGAACAACTATTCTATTCAAGCTTGCTGTTACGCTGCTAAAATCACTACTCATATTCAAATATCAAAAGCTCACTCTTATCAGATATATAAATAGCAATCAAGGCTACATTTACAATCTTATAAAAACTTTGAAATCATTGTTAGATTCATTCAGTCGTGTTAAATTCAGTCACGCACTGTAAAAGTTTTTGTGAACTAAGAGTTTCAGTTTTGGCAGTGTTAAGTCCAAACTGAAGTGGGTCAGTACAACTCTTGTATTCGATCAAAGTCTTTTAGTGTCTATCCTATCTTCGTGATAGAAAGGGTGCGTAGGAGTTATTCTCTTCTCCAAACATCCAGAAACAAACTGTGTTCTTTTTATTTCAGTTATTATTTTCAGTCATTTATTCTATCTCTCAATCAGTTTACTTCCGCAACTATTTTTTCAGTTAAACTGATTGTTATCGACTGACGAGATACCGAGTGTCAGTTTGTCACTTAACTGAACTCAATAT
This sequence comes from Primulina tabacum, assembly GCF_025594145.1. Classification (NCBI taxonomy): domain Eukaryota; kingdom Viridiplantae; phylum Streptophyta; class Magnoliopsida; order Lamiales; family Gesneriaceae; genus Primulina; species Primulina tabacum. The sequence goes on from NC_134552.1 coordinate 24,063,369, forward strand.
TTGAAAAGAATATATAATCCGTGAGTGTTTATTCAACCCCCCCTTCTAAACACTTATCACCTTCTAACCGATCCTTTCAATTTTTATGAGAGATAAATGGGTCGTCGCATATAACTTATAAATTACATAGATCTTCAACATTTTTCTTTTTCTTTTCTTTTTTTTTTAGGAAATATCATTTTTTAAAAAAATAAGAACTCAAGATCTAAACAATTGATAGCCTCTCCGATGAACAATAAAGGCTCGCAAGCTGTTTTCTCAATCCTCTCCACTCACTCACAAAATATGTGTGAGTTTAAAATTTTAGGCACTCTTATAAGATATATCTTGGGCCGTATATTTAATACCTGATCTTATCACAATGGTTAATTATTCAAAAAGATTTCATAAATCATATTTTTATAGTGATCAGAATATTAAAATTGATTTTTTTTCAAATAAAAATTTATATATCCTTAGATAGATTAATATATTTTCTAATTTAAATCTTTCAAACATGTAACGTAATGATATTTTTGCAAAAATTACTAAGATACAAACAATAGAAATTGTTTTATTTTAAAATAATATTTTAAAATTAATATATTTTTTTTAAAATAAATTTATAAGTTTGTTCTTCCCCTAATCAGACTATGACATTGTTCCTAATGTCAAAATAATATTAATAAAGAGTACATAATGATAGAGATATCACCTGGAATTTTATTGAAGATAACAAACTAAAACAAACGCAAACCAATCCACGACTTTTGAATCAATGATCAAATTTGTTTTCTTACTGCTTGATTGCGACCAATTAATCTTTGTTATCACGGATCAGGCTTATGAACAAAAGATTCCAAATCATCAACTAATTGGTCGGCAGTCGAAGCACAGATGAGCATGCGTCGTGAATCTTCTGAAATAAAATATTGTTCCATAACTTTATCAAGAAATGTCAACAAACTGTCATAATAATTATTAATATTCAACAAGCCTACAGGTTTATTAAGGATATAAAGTTGTGTCCAAGAAACAGCGTGAAAATTTTCTTCTAATGTACTAAAACCACCTGGTAGTGCGATAAAAGCATCAGAATTTTCAATCATTTGGGTGATTCTTTCATACATAGAAGAAACTTTTAATTCCTACCCAATCGTAACACCTGTAATATTTCCTTCAGCTAAAGCTGTAGGAATAATACCTAAAACCTGACTACCTCCAAGATGAGCAGATGTTGAAACAGATCACATTAACCCAATATTACCTCTCCCATATACAAAGTGAATTTTTCTCTCAGCCAATTCCTTTCCAAGATTATTCTCTGCTTCTACAAACACTTCAATTTTTCCGGGACTCGACCCACAAAATACACAAATATTTTTCAATGTTTGTGCAGAGGATCCTGCCATGTTTTTACTTTCTTTTTGGTCTGCGAAAAAAGAGAGAAAGATGAGAGATTTTATAGGGGTAATATGTTATCATGACAAAACTATGGGTCACAGCTGGAAGCAGAATAAACAGTAAAAACAATAATGACACACATGCATATAAACAGTAGTGTGATTGTGGCTCACAATTTTCCTCTGGTTTTACGTCCAGAAACGGCTTCAACGCCTTGTATGAGTCGAGGATATGTTTCCCATCCAATTTTCTTATAAATTGGCAAACAGAGTCTTTTTTAGTCGGATTCCCAATACTATGACGCTCATTTTGGAATTGTTTCCATAAACAGAGAAGCTGAATATGCACATATCCACTAGAATGCGTCTCAAGAGTCAATAAGATGTTATCTAAAGACTGCTTACTCAGCCCATTCTTAATGAAACTAATTTTATCTTTTCTTTTATTGGAAACACATCCCAAAGATCTGCATCATTTGTCACAAGTCCATCTTGCACACTTATGACAAACCCCTAGCCTTTTGGCCCTTCGTTTTTTTCGCATAAGTGATTTTTCCTAAACTAGGCAAATACCGAATGTAATGATTGTGGAACTTCTCTTCCTAATCGGACTTTAGCTTCTATTACGAGACGAATATCTTCTGGAATTCCTTTTTGCATTAGCAATCTCAATCTTTTACACCTACCTGCATAAATTTTTCTTAGAACATTTTCAGAAACAGAGGGAAAATATTTATAAATTTTTGAGAGAATTTCATCCATTATGAAAAGAAAAGAAATGATTTTTTTTTTTGCATCAGCAATTGTGGGAAACTAATTTAACCGACTATGAGAGTCACGGAGTACTGTTATCCGCCATTTAACCAGGAATATAAAAAGATTAAGGAAACCTAAAAAGGTTACTGTTATCCACATGCAAATGGCAATGTTTTCCGTAAACCAACCTATAGGGAGACATATTCAATGATGTTTTAAAATCTGTTCGATATGTCCAAAGTGCATCATTAAGTCGCAGAAACCAATATTTTTTATTTGGGTTAACAGTTTTTTCCAAGATTTGTTTTATCTCCCTATTAGCTAATTCAACTTGTCTATTTGTTTGATGATGATAAGGAGTAGTTACTTTGTCAGTAATACCATATTTTTTCATTAATGAAGCAAATAGTTTAATAACAAAGTGAGTTCCCTCATCACTTATCATGACTCGAGGAATTCCAAATCTACTAAAACTATTTTCTTTCAAAAATTTGATGACGATTTTATGATCATTTGTTTGACATGAAATTGCCTCTATCCATTTGGAAACATAATCAAATGTAACTAAAATATACAAGTATCCAAACGACGGTGGAAAAGGTCCTATAAAATCAATTCCCCAACAGTCAAAGATTTCAATTTCAATGATAGGATTCAAAGGCATCATGTTTTTTTTTTAAATCGCACCCAATTTTTGACAATTTTCACAGATCTTGCAGATTTCGTGGGTGTCTTTAAACAAAGTGGGCCAATAAAATCCACACTGCAAGATTTTTGCAGCCGTTTTTTTGAAGAAAAATGTCCTCCACATGCTTCTGAATGACTAAATTTTAATAACACTACTTACCTCATTGTCGGGTATGCAACGTCAAAAAATTTGATCCGGACAATACTTGAACAGATACGGGTCATCCCAATAATAGTTTTTTACCTCATTCAAGAATTTTCTTTTATCTTGGGAACTACATTACGGTGGCATTTTTCCTGTCACAAGAAAATTTACTATGTTAGCAAACAAAGGTGTAGTAGTAACTGAAAATAGATGTTCATCAGGAAAATTATCGTTAATTGGTGTCATTTCACAAGATGATCCTGTTACTAATCTCGATAAATGGTCGGCTACGAAATTCTTGGTTTCTTTTTTATCTTTGTTCACAATGTCAAATTCTTTGAGCAACAAAATCTATCGTATCAGTCGTGGCTTTGCATCCGGTTTGGTCAACAAATATCTAATAGCAGAAGGATCAGTAAACACAATAGTCGTTGATCCAATCAAATAAGAACGAAATTATTTAATGCAAATATTACAACAATTAGTTCTTTTTCATTTGTGGAGTAACTCATTTGAGCATTGTTTAAAGTTCTACTTGCATAATATATCACATAAGGCTTACCTTTTCTTCTTTGACCCAATACTGCACCAACTGCATAATCACTCGCGTCGCACATGATTTCAAATGGTAAAGACCAATCAGGATGTTGCATGATAGGAGCTGATGTTAAATGTCGAATGATTTTATCAAAAGCATTTTGACATTCTTGAGTCCACTCAAATGCAGTGTCTTTTGTTAAAAGATTACAAATGGATTTAGAGATTGAACTAAAGTCCTTTATAAACCTCCCAAAAAATCCATCATGTCCTAAAAATGAGCGAATTTCTTTAATGGTTTTTGGAGGGGGTAAATTGGAAATGACGTCAACTTTGGCTTTATCAACTTCAATTCCATGAGATGACACAACATGTCCCAAAACAATCCCAGAAGTAATCATGTAATGACATTTTCCCAATTTAAAATAAGACATTTTTTCTCGCATCTTTTTAAAAGTTTTTCCAATTTTCCAGACAATTATCAAATGTATTCCCAAAAACAGTTAAATCATCCATGAAAATCTCCAAACATTTTTCAACCATGTCGCTAAAAATGCTTAGCATACATCTTTGAAATGTTGCTGGGGCATTGCATAATCCGAATGGCATCCTTCTAAATGCAAATGTTCCAAAAGGACATGTGATTATAGTTTTATCTTGATCTTCAAGTGCAATGAGAATTTGATAATAGCCTGAATATCCATCAAGAAAACAGAAGTAGGGATGACCTGCTACTCTTTCTAAAATTTGATCCATAAATGGTAATGGAAAATGATATTTTCTAGTGGTGTCATTTAATTTTCTATAATCAATACACATCCGCCAACTAGATGGGACTCGACTTGTTAACAATTAACCTTTTTCATTTTTTATCACTGGGATGCTAGATTTTTTTGGAACTACTTGTGTTGGGCTTACCCACTTACTATCAGAAATATGGTAGATAATCCCAACATCAAGTAGTTTGAGAACTTCAGTTTTCACAACATCTTTCATGTATGGATTTAATCTCCTTTGTGGTTGTTGAGATGTTTTAGCATTTTCTTCTAAATGAATTTTTTGAGTGCAAATTAGTGGATTAATGCCCTTGAGATATTTTAGTGTCCAACCAATTGCATTTTTATGTCTTTTAAGCATATCAACTAATTTATCTTCTTGATCACTTGCAAGTTTGCAAGAAATTACCACCGGATATATTTCATCTTCTCCAAGAAATGCATATTTCAATTCTTCTGGCAAGGATTTTAACTCCAATATGGGTGGTTTGTCTTTGTTCTCATATTTTGCCTCAAATTCTTTATTTGATCCTGGTAGCGAGTGATACCTGATAAAATGATCAAGATCAATTTCAATATTTTCTTTAACAGTTTCAATTTAAAAAATATCTAATTGGTCACGAGTACTCCCTTCTTGAATGTTTTCTTCCACAAGAGTTTCAATAAAATTTTCATCTTCACTTTCATCTCCTTTGTCATGTGGTTACTTACAAAGATTAAAAACATTAAGCTCCAAGGTCATGTTACCAAATGAAAACTTCATTATTCCATTCCTGCAATTTATAAGAACATTAGAAGTTGCTAAAAATGGACGACCCAAAATTACAGGAATTGAATTACAAGCTTCGATACGTTGTGTATCTAAAACTATGAAATCGACAAGATATACAAAGTTATCAACTTGGACCAACACGTCTTCTACCATACCTCTTGGCACATTAACAGATCTATTTGAAGTAAAAGTGTTACCGAAGTATGTTAAAACCAGCCTAGATTGAGTTCTTGAAAAACTAAATATAGAAGTAAATTCACACTAGCTCCAAGATCAAGCAAGGCTTTTTTAATCTTTCATTCTCCAATAATACATGAAATAGTAGGACATCCAGGGTCTTTGTATTTCAAAGTATTATTATTTTGAATGATTGCACTTACTTGTTCGGCTAAAAATGCTTTCTTTTTCATATTCAGTTTTCTTTTCACAGTGCAAAAGTCTTTCAAAAATTTGTCATATGATGGTACCTGCTTTATTGCATCTAATAAAGGAATATTAACTTTTACTTGTTTAAAAATATCATATATATCAGAATTCAAATTTGATTTTTTTGTATTTTTTAATGCATGAGGGAATGGTGGTGACACTGTCTGTTGAACCTCCCCTTCGCAAGTTATGGGTTCCGCTTCATTACCCTTTGGAGTTGATTTATCATCATCTTCACAAGGTTCAAGAATGGATTTTTCCACAACCTTACCACTTCGAAGGGTAAAAATAGATTTTACCTGATTCATCGGTTGAATTCCAGAAGTTCCAGTTTGTGAATGATGATCCTTGGGATTAGGCTGTGGTTGTGAATGAAATTTACCTTTTTGATGAACATTAAGTGCAGATGCAAATTTGGCAAGAGTATCTTTCAAATTTGTCATGGTTTGAGCAGTTTGAGTATTGATAGACTCTTGCTTTGAAATGAAAGAATTCAATATATCTTCCAAATTTCTTTTAGGTGGAGGAACATAAGGTGCATAATTTTGAAAATTTTGTTGATTTTTGAAATGTGGTTGTGAAAATTGTGCAGCATTATCATCCCTCCAACTAAAATTTGGATGATTTCGCCAACTTGGATTGTAATTTTGAGAAAATGATTCAAAATTTGGCCTTTTGAAATTGTTCAAAACATTGGCTTGTTCATGGAGACATTCTTTAAAAGAGGGCAAAGTGGGACAATATTTTGTGGAATGATCACTTGTATCACAGATGTGACACGCAATTTCTTGAACAGATTTTAATTGACCATTCTTTTTCAATTCAAGTGCCTCAACTTTTCTTGCCAAAGAGGTAAATCTAGCTTGGAGATCATGTTCATCTTTAAAGGTGTATATACCTCCACCCGATGTGGGTGATTGAATCTTGTTTGATGGTTCGATTGTACCTATAATGTCCCAATTTTAAGCATTTTCAGCTAATGAATCGAGATACTCAATTGCCTCATTTGGATCTTTATTTTCAAATGTTCCATTACACATAAATTCAACCATTTGCCTATATTTAGGTGTTAAGCCTTCATAAAATTGAGAAACAACTCTCCAAATTTCAAAACCTTGATGTGGACAAAGATTAAGAAATTCTTTGTATCTATCCCAACACTGATAAAAAGTTTTTCCTTGTTTTTGAGTGAAAGTGATTATTTGCCTTTTGAAATAATTTGTTCTATGAGATGGAAAAAACTTTTTCAAAAATTGTTGTTGCAATTCATCCCAAGTTCAAATGGATCCCGATCTAAGATTTTGTAGACAAGTTTTAGCTTTATCATTTAAAGAAAAAAGAAAAAGCTTAAGTCGAATGGTGTTCATGCTACAATTTAGATCATTATTGTATTGCACACTTCTTCAAACTCTCGTAAATGCATGTATGGATTTTCAGAAACTAAGCCCTGAAATTTGAGTAAAATTTGGATAATACCAGGCTTAAAATTGAAATGAGATGCATCAGGGTGAAAAACTAGACATGAAGGTGGACTAGTACGTGTAGGATTCATGTGATCTATAAGTGTTCTTCGTCTATCATGATCATGTTGAGATTGAATTTCATCTTCATTTTCTTGGATGGGTTCTTTCGCCATGTTTTGTAAAAATAAAGAGTTATTTCGTATGAATCGACCACTAAGTGTATGTGACCAATGTTGGGACATCGTATTCTCGCACCCAAAACGCAGCAGAAGTTTAAAAATTTTGTTCTTGGGCGTCGTGAGTTCAAAAACATTCATAGGGTGTTTTAGAATTATACATTTGCGTTCTTAACGCTGGACTCCAAACTATTCCGGTTTGAGACGGATATAGCCTTTCTTGTAAATCCCTACGAACGACTCTTCTCCTTTTATCGTCTAATTGGGTCCACGATCAGAAACTGAATTCCTTGTTTGGATTGCACTAGTAATTCCAAACAATTCTTGCGTTGAAATTGTAATCTCCGAATTTCCAAAAGACGGAGAATGTGTGACGATGGAAGAAAAAACCATAAACCAACCAATTTTTTTTCTTTGGTGGCCGTGTGTTTTCTTTCTAGGGAGGAGAGTTTTTCTTTTCCTTTTGTGTGCAAAATTAGGTTAGTTGTTATGAGTTCTTGTGGTGTATATATATAGAGTGAGACTCCTAATCCAATTAGGAGTCCCTCTCCCACAAGGACTCTAATAACTTCATTATATTAAAACTCTCATATAATTATTATATAATGTATTTATTAACTTTTAATAATACATGATATAATAATACCATATACACATATTTTATATCACCATATAAAATATATATGTATATTAATTAAATTAAATAACCATTATTTAATTTATAAATTAACTCCTTGGTTAATTTAATTCTAAACTTCTCTAGAACATATATGAGAATTTGTGCATGTTAGTAGTCACCACTACTAGCACAATCATTTAATTAGTAAATTCCAAATTCACAAAAAAAAATGATTTCGAACTCATTATAACTCCGATCGACGATCCGAGAGCGCCGATGTACCAAGGATACAAATCTTGTTCATATAATGAAAATTGAAAATTTCGAAGATCAAAATTTTCATTTACCAAGTTTAGAACTTACCATATACGGCAGTTACCATATTTAGCAGCTGCCAGTTTTAGTGAACTCTTTCACAAAACAAGCAGTTCTACTCTCCTTCCTTATTTAGCAATCATGCTAACTTCCAATTCTTCCATCCTATGGAATCAGCTCATAAACTCCTTTATAAGCTTCATGTTTGATCTCCATCAAACTATAGTCGCCAAATTCCAACTCTTTGAAATTTGACTATCTCAATGCTTCAGGGATACAACTAGCCGTGGGTTCACATCTCCATGTTATTCAGAATAACATTTATTCTTATTCGGGTTTACCCTACTTAACCCCATTCTTTTCATCAACTTCTTGATCAAGAATGTCAGAACTCATTTCTGATTGCACCCATCGGATCATGGTAAGAGCGTCTAGTAGCATCGCCCCATGATCCCCTAGGTATCACTGATAGTGTCTGCAAGAACCTTTCATCATGTTTAGCGTACAGTACGGTCCCTTCAACACATATATCCCGATCGAATCTGCAACCATTGGTATATCGAGAGTTGCATATGAATTCGATAGCGATGTGATTTATCTTTGAGTAATTGTGTCATGGTATGCGCAACTAAGGAAACACCTTTCCAAACTGCACATGTCTTACTCCGGCCAGAGATTCCTTGCACTATTGACTCATCACACCACATAGGATATCTTTACCTATAGGTAAACAGTGAATCCCCGACTACAATGTATTTGCTCCTACGTATTTCGAAACTCTACCCAACCTCGCCACCTGATGACCCTCGATGGAGTCGGTAAACGGATCAAAGTGCATGCTAGTACGTATAGCCCTTACATTGTCCCGGGTCAAAGGACTAATGGTCCTGGCATGGGCTTCGTCAGTGGATCAGCAACGTTATCTGCAGAGTCGACTCTCTACTGATATGTCTTCTCTTCCCACAATGTCCCGGATTATGTGGAATTTCCTCAGTATTTGTTTGGATCGCTGATGAGACCTCGTTTCCTTCGCTTGCGCTACGGCACCGGTGTTGTCACAGTAGACCGGGAATGGATCAACTGTTTTGAGAATGACACCCAACTCTTTGGATGAAATTCCTCATCCAAACACCCTCCTTCACTGCAGCCGATGCAGCTATGTATTCGGCCTCAGTGGTTGAATACGCTGTGGTGTCTTGCTTGGAACTCTTCCAAGAGACAGCACCACCATTGAGCATGAATACAAATCCAGGGGTCGATTTCAAATTATCCACATCTGATTGGAAGCTAGAATAAGTGTAACCTTCCAATTTTAGTTCTCCACTCACGTATACCAAGAACAAATTCTTAGTTCTTCTCAAGTACATAAGAATGTCCTTCACTGCTTTCCAATGCAGTGGACCGGGATTCGACTGATATCGGCTTGCAATACTCAGTGCATATGCCACATCATGTCGAGTAGATATCATACCATACATAATACTGCCTATGGCAGAGGCATATGGAATGCGGCTCATGGTTTCTATCTCTTCATTAGTCTTGGGGCACATATACTTGGATAGATTCACACCATGAGTCATTGGGAGATATCCTCTCATGGACTCCTCCATAGAGAATCTCCTCAGTATGGTATCGATATATGTGGATTGGGTGAGCCCTAGCATTCTCTTTGATCTATCCCTATAGATCTGTATTCCTAATACATATGATGCTTCACCCATATCCTTCATGGAGAACTTACCAACTAACCATACTTTAGTTGACTGCAACATCCCTACATTGTAATCAATGAGTAGTATGTCATCAACATAAAGCAATAGGAATGTCACTGCACTCCCACTAACTTTCTGGTATACACAAGGTTCCTCGGGATTTTTGACAAAATCAAACTCTTTGATAGTGTTGTCAAATCTGAGGTTCCAGCTCCTTGATGTCTGTTTGAGTCCATAAATGGATCTCTGAAGTTTGCATACTTTATGCTCACTTCCTACTGATGTGAATCCTTCAGGTTGAGACATGTAAATCTCTTCCTTAATCTCCCCATTAAGGAACGCTGTCTTCACATCCATTTGTCATATTTCATAGTCATACAATGCTGCTATGGCTAGCAGTATCCTAATGGACTTGAACATTGCGACTGGAGAAAAGGTTTCCTCATAGTCAACACCTTGCCTTTGAGTATATCCTTTTGCTACCAATCTAGCTTTGAAGATCACCACCTTCCCATCCGCTCCAAATTTTCTTTTGTAAATCCATTTGCATCCTATGTGAACAATTCCCTCAGGTGGATCTACTAAGGACCATACTTGGTTCGAATATATGGAGTCCATTTCGGACTGCATGGCTTCAAGCCATTTAGATGAATCGGCATCAGACAATGCTTCCTTGAAATTTCTTGGATCACATCCAGGAATCGGCTCACCTTGGCCCTCTTCAAGAAGCAGGCTCAACCTATTAGGCGGCCTCGAGATCCTTTCGGATCTTCTAAGAGCTTGTGTTTCTTTGATTGGCTGTTGGGGTGTGGATTCTACTACTTGTGTAGTGGGTGGTTCTCGAATCTCATCGAGTTCTATCATCCTGTCTTTTTTATCTAATAGAAACCCTTTCTCTAAGAAGGTGGCATTCCTTGAAACAAACACCTTTGTTTTACTGGGATAATAGAAGTAATATCAAATATAGTTCTTTGGATATCCTACAAAGTAGCACAAATTGGCTCTACTATCGAATTTGTCTCCCACTGTCTACTTCACGTAAGCAGGGCATCCCCATATTCTTAGGTAAGAATATTTGGGCAGCTTTCCCATTCATATCTCATATGGAGTTTTATCCACTACCTTTGTATGGACTTGATTCAACAATCTTGCCGCTGTTTCAAGCGCATATCCTCACAGGGATGGCGGAAACTCACTGAATCCCGTCATAAATCGTACAATGTCCATCAGTGACCGATTACGACATTTTGACACACCTCAACTAGGGTGTAGCAGGCGGAGTCCACTGTGAGAGAATCTCATTCTCTTTAAGGTAGTCTTGAAACTCAGTACTCCAGTATTCTCCACCTCGATCTAATCGTAGTGTTTTAATACTCTTTCTTAATTGTTTCTCTACTTCTGCTCTGAATTCTTTGAACTTTTCAAAGGCTTCAGACTTGTATTTCATTAAATACACATACCCAAACCTCGAATGGTCATCGGTAAAGTAAAGAAAAGGCCAAATCTCGTGCTAACAATTAGTGGGCCACACATATCTGTATGGAAAGGGGCCTTGGCCACTTTCCCTAGGAAAGGGGCCTTGGTCATTTTTCCTTTCAGACAGGACTCACACGTCTCTAGAGAGTTTATGTCTGACGAGTCAAACATGCCCTCTCCCACTAGCTTTTGCATCTTTCTTTGGGAAATATGACCTAGCCTAACGTGCCACAAATGTGTTTGGTTTAGACTATCTTGTTTTCTTTTGGTTGTCGTTGAAATCGTGTTTACTTGGACATTCACTTATCATTGCCAAAACATTTCTGGCCCAGATAATTTCTTATGTCCAGGCTTCTAGTAGTGAAACATACATGTTCTAAATTATCCGGCTTTGTCAAATTTCAGGCCCACCACCTTCTCAATAGGCTCAATCATACATACACCATGCTCATGGGCAAGAGCCCCATCTTGCATACGTGTGGTCATGAGCTCCTTGAAAGTAGTGTGCATCATTGTACGAGTTTAATGCACTATGCAACTCTTGCATGTGTATTTGAATGTCAACAGCATTCAACATTTCCTCAAACTATCTCTATAGTTCATTTGACATAGAAGTGAGCATATTACACTTTAGCTTTGCATACTATGGTCCCACCATCTTGCATGCTTTGTCAGTTCAGCAAGATTGACATTAGTGTGTATGCTATTCTCTCCGAATTTAGAACAATTTTCCCAGCCAATCTTGAAAATTAGTGTTCGGTTAGCTTGTTTTAATGATAGAAATGGATTACGTGACGAAATCGTAAATATACTGATATGGAAACAGAATAAACGTTACCGATTATTTTAAAATATTTTGTAATACGTAAAATATGGTCTTTTGTTTTTACGAATTGCCTCCCACTATTTTAACATATTCACCACCCTCTGGTGACGAACGGGAAATCCAATTTCCTTAGTGAGTACGGAAGGCCCAATTGCGAAATTATGACCCCGAATAATATCAGCCAATCATAACTTCCAAAAGGTAGAGCCCAATTGCAACTCCTTGCAACCCTTACGTAATTTTGCCTCACATTTGAAGAGGGTCCAATAATATGATCCCCTTTCTCTTCACGTGTCGAGCCCGGCCCATCAATGTTGAACCTTAATGGACGGTCGCCATGAGATCCCCCAATAATATGAGCCGAAGTCATGGGAGTTCCACGTAGTTCACATCAAATATGTCAGTGGAAGTCACAGCTTTTCGGCGTCCAGGCCACCCCAATAATATGAGCCAGACACTGACCGTGGGTAGCGTTCATCATGCAACCACCGTTGATGGAAGGCAAGGAATTATTAAACTTTCTTTTAATTATCCTTTTAATGGGTATTAATTTTAAAAATTTGTCTCATCATTAATTTTAAAAACTCGTGCCATGATTGTTTGTATGATTGCCGAATTCATGCAACTCTTGTCATTATATTAATAATAATGCACATACATATTATTTAGAATATATCACATACATCATAAATAATAATAAAGGATGATCGATAACAAAGAGCTAATTGATCCGTACGAGCCACATACGGATCCATGTCCATAGCCTAGGGAAATGTAGGGATGCAAATGCAAATATTACATAAGCTTCCAAAATTTACATGTCTTCGATCTTCAAAACTCATTTCGAGGATCTCGAGCCCACCGTCTTCAAATCTTGATCTCCCACTAATTCTAATATTTACATTAAATATCCATGGCACATTGGGATACAAATTTCAGGGGTATGAACGGGCCATAAACCAAGCCCACTTTATAATTATCAAATAATTAAAAAGTACAACATGTAAAAACCTAACATACACCTTGCAAATTGGTCATGGCTCTCGATCATCCTTTTAATATATAATATCATATATTATATAAATCCGATAATATCACATATCATCAATAAATCGTGTATCTCGTAAATTATCACTAACCGTCATAACTATCAAATTAAATAAAGACTTTTATTTAATTTCAAATAATTAAATTTCTTGTAAAACACCTTTTACCATAAATAAGTAAAATCATATTTCAATTATTTATTTTGTAGTAAATTGATTTTATAAAAATTATTGTAGGGGTAAAATCGTCCGTATTTTCATAAAATATAAATTTAACCCAAAATTTTAAAAAAATCAGAAAATCGCCCCTGGGCCCGAACAATTCAAGCCCACGACCCAGCACGGTGCCTGAGACGTTCCCGAGCACCCGCCCGCGCCGCCCGCCGTACGGCGCCTAGCGCGCGCCTGCCGTGCGGCACCTGAGCGCGTGACATGCGGCGCCTGCGCGCGCGCCGTGCGGCGCCTGCGCGCCAGTCTGCCCGGAACAGTTCCGGGCAGACCCAAAAAATTTTTTTTTTTTATTTTTTTTTCAAAGACAGATTTTTCAAAAATAATTTTTCGGGGCTTTTTTTATAAAATTCTTACGCGGTTAGAAATACTAAACACAACACAATTTAATTAAAACACACGTTTGAGAATTACCAGCTCTGATACCACTGTTGGGACATCGTATTCTCGCACCCAAGACGCAGCGGAAGTTTAAAAATTTTGTTATTGGGCGTCGTGTGTTTAAAAATTTCATAGGGTGTTTTAGAATTATACCTTTGCGTTCTTAACGCTGGACTCCATACTATTCCGGTTTGAGACGGATATAGCCCTTCTTGTAAATCCCTATGAGCGGCTATTCTCCTTTTATCGTCTAATTGGGTTCACGATCAGAAACTGAATTCCTTGTTTGGATTGCACTAGTAATTCCAAACAATTCTTGCGTTGAGATTGTAATCTCCGAATTTCCAAAAGACGGAGAAGGTGTGACGATGGAAGAAAAAACCATAAACCAACAAATTTTTTTTCTTTGGTGGCCGTGTGTTTTCTTTCTAGGGATGAGAGTTTTTCTTTTCCTTTTGTGTGCAAAATTAGGTTAGTTGTTAAGAGTCCTTGTGGTGTATATATATATAGTGAGACTCCTAATCCAATTAGGAGTCCCTCTCCCACAAGAACTCTAATAACTTCATTATATTAAAACTCTCATATAATTATTATATAATGTATTTATTAACTTTTAATAATACATGATATAATAATACCATATACAAATATTTTATATCACCATATAAAATATATATGTATATTAATTAAATTAAATAACCATTATTTAATTTATAAATTAACTACTTGGTTAATTTAATTCTAGACTCCTCTAGAACATATATGAGAATTTGTGCATGTTAGTAGTCACCACTACTAGCACAATCATTTAATTAATAAATTCCAAATTCACTAAAAAAAAATGATTCCGAACTCATTATAACCCGATCGACGATCCGAGAGCGCCGATGTACCAAGGATACAAATCTTGTTCATATAATGAAAATTGAAAATTTCGAAGATCAAAATTTTCATTTACCAAATTTAGAACTTACCATATATATGGCTGTTACCAATATTGGCAGCTGCCAGTTTTAGTGAACTCCTTCACAAAACAAGCAGTTCTACTCTCCTTCCTTATTTTGCAATCATGCTAACTTCCACTTCTTCTATCGTATGGAATCAGCTCATAAACTCCTTTATAAGCTTCCTGTTTGATCTCCATCAAACTATAGTCGCCAAATTCCAACTCTTTGAAATTTGACTATCTCAACGGGAACACAGAATCCGATACTTGTGTGACCCTCAATGGTTTAGGGATACAGCTAGCCGTGGGTTCACATCTCCATGTGATTCAGAATAACATTTATTCTTATTCGGGTTTACCCTAGTTAACCCCATTCTTTTCATCAACTCCTTGATCAAGAATGTCAGAACTCATTTATGATTGCACCTATCAGATCATGGTAAGAGCGTCTAGTAGCATCGCCCCATGATCTCCTAGGTATCACTGATAGTGCCTGCAAGAACCTTTAGTCATGGTTAGCGTACAGTACGGTCCCTTCAACACAAATATCCCGATCGAATCTGCAACCATTGGTATATCGAGAGTTGCATATGAATTCGAAAGCGATGTGATTTATCTTTGAGTAATAGTGTCATGGTATGCGCAACCAAGGAAACACCTTTCCAAACTGCACATATCTTACTCCGGCCAGAGATTCCTTGTACTATTGACTCATCAGACCACATAGGATATCTTTACTCGTACGTAAACGGTGAATCCCCGACTACAATGTATTTGCTCCTACGTATTTCGAAACTACACCCAACCTCGCCCCCTGATGACACTCGATGGAGTCGGTAAACAGATCAAAGTGCATGCTAGTACATATAGCCCTTACATTGTCCCGGGTCAAAGGACTAATGGTGTACAACCATAACTGCGGACTATTCCACTCGATAAGTGAGAATCACTTGGACAGTCCGAGGGAGGGTTGTTCAGTGCATCATCATATGATCACCCATCTGTGTGAATGGACATCTCTATGCCCTTACCAATGAAACATGGTGTTTACTCCACAGATGCTAGTCTCGAGCTCGAGCGACCTTTATCCTTGTTTTAGGCGGCTGAATCGACTAGGAACCTATTTAGAATATATGGTACGCTTCCTAATGAGTTTCATGATCTTACATTGAGACGGAGACCTCATGGTACCTATTGTATATTCAAGGACTTTATCTATACAGCTTGCATGGGTATACAGATAAAGTATAATGCCATAAACGAATAAAATCGTAAAATATTATTAAAATAAAGATTGTTTTACATTAGAGTCAATAAAGCTCAAGCCATAAGTTGGCTTGCCGGGCACCTACTCTAACAACAAAATGCTCATGCAAATGCAAAAAATTAAAAACGCACAAAAGCAATAAAATTTCAAATAAAGAAAAATAAACTATAAAGAAAATTAAAAAACTTGAAATTAAATTATAATTCCCCGGCAATGGCGCCAAAAACTTGTTGCGACTTTGATTGTTGCATTCCCAGGGGCAGGTTGTCCACAAGTAGTATAATTCGGTGAGTCCGATATTGTATCCACAGGGAAGCTATGGTAATTACAAGTCCACTACAATGTCTTTTTGTTTTTGTTTTTGTTTTTTGTTTTTTTTCTTTTAATTGTTTGAATCTTTAATTGATAAATTTTAATTGTTCAAATTTTAATTTAAGTAGTTGAGATTAAAGGATCCACTCTTGGTATTTTAATAAAGTTAACACTAATGAACATTTTTGAAATCCACTTAATAAAATGGTTCCAATATATTAAATAATCATATTTATATTATGTTATATGTTATTACCTTATAAGTATATATACCAAAATTTATAAATGTTGTCAAGTATTTATTGTGCTATATATATATTTGTAAACACTAAATCAAGGTTCCCGCTTTAAATGGTTGGTAAAACCAAACAAACATTTAAATGATACCAATAAATTAATACTATGATATATTCATATATAATAAATCAAGGAATCCAATTTAAATGGTTGGTAAAACCAAACTAACATTTAAATGTTTGTTTGGTTTTACCAACCATTAAAACCAAACTAACATTTAAATGGTTCCAAGAATTTAATATTATGATATATTCATATATAATAAATCAAGGCATCCACTTTAAATGGTTGGTAATATCAAACTAACATTTAAATGGTTCCAAGAATTTAGTGTAACATATAGCAACAATAAATCAAAACTCCAACTTAAAAGTAGGGTATAATAATACTTCAAGAAATAAATATAACATAAACAAAAAATAATGATTAAATAATATAAAATATAGATTCTTGCCTTTTAATAATCTTTTTTCATGCCAAGAGTTTCACCTTTTTATCTCAACTTTAGGAAGTTAGCTACTCATTATTCAAACTGTAAACCTTTGAATATGAAATTAACATGCTAATTATATTTAAATGAAGAAATAAAAGAATAAAAAAGAGAGAAATATTATGAACTCAAAGGTTTATTCATAAAATGAGGGATATCTCAATTCATTACAATGCACCCCTATTTATAGCCAAATTTGGGGAGACAACCACAAATAAAATATTATTTTTTTTACACATAAGTCTTCATTAGTGTTTCAAGAAATTATATTTTAATACATATCACTTTTGAAAATCCTCCCATCCGATTTTTTTTCTCCACATAAAACACAATATGTAGATAATTGAGTTGTTTGCATTGTGGTATTTTTTTAACCATTTGACCAGGTAATTTGAGAGATATGGTCAAAATGCTAGAGCATGGTAAAACTGCCACTTCTTTGGTAACTTTATTTGTTGCTTAATTTGATCTCACTTGTGAGAAGATTTTTATCTCATTCTTGCCACCAATATTGTAGATATTAACACAACTTTCTACATGTCCAAGAATCATCTTAATCCCATTTGCAACGCCAAGGTTATTCTTGTTTTATCAAACCTGTAAAAATAGTAAGAACTTATAATTACACAATAACATACATTTTATAAAATTTATTATAAAACATATAATATTTAAACATTTAATAAAACAAAAACTATAAATTTATATTATAAAACATTTAATTAATATACAATTTTTTATCTTTATCACTAATACCTTAGAATGTGAAACATGAAATTATAAATCATCAAGTTCAGTGCATCTCGATTAATTCTAGCATTAATACTTTTGTCTCAAGCAAGAAAGAATAGTCGGATTACTTGTAATAATCGTAGTATCTGGCTCCGCTTGCTCAGCATGCATCACATAAGCCCTTCAAGTCGTGGGTTGTTTAAGCTTTGGGCAATCACCAGCGTTATGCCTCATTCCTTCGCACTTGAATCACTTATAGGTGCCCCACATGCACTTGCTGTAGTGATGGAGATCTTTGCAAAGTGGCTTCTCAGCAGTCTTCGGGACTTTTTTTTAGGTGGTTGTCCTTGTGGTTTGTACTCTCGTGGCCGATTCGGTGGTCCCGTAAACAACTTCTTGTTCTCTTGACTTGATTGCTGGGCATGGTTTCTTTTTCACTACATCTCCTAGTCAATATCCTTCAGAGATTGCTCGGCTCAATAAGGTCCGCCCGTATAACATTCTTTTGCAACTTGGGTTCCACATCCTTAACCATGCTTGTAGAGAACATATGTTCTCTAAAAAGCTCTCTAACTCTGAATCCTGACTCTTCGTCCACTAGTAAGATTCCCAATTGCTTCATGAAGGATTCAGATGTGAAAGAGTGCGTACCTCTAGAATCTAGCAAAGTGTAAAAAATAGCTACGCATGCTAACAAAATTTGTCCTGATAATATTTGCATTATAATCGATTAAGGCCATAAAATTTAGAAATTTCATATCATTTAGGCCCTTTTTAGTTTCCCATTTTAGTATTTTAACCTCTTAAATTTCGAAATTGCAAAGTGACCTCTTAAATTTTGAAAAGTGCCAAGTGACCCCTTAAATTTCGAAAATTTGCAATTGCTTCCTAGAGAATTTTTAATTTTGCCATTTTAACCCCTTAAAGATTTTCGAATTATATTAAATTTTCCTAAATGATTTTCAAAAATTGCTATTAAGTCCCTTAAGTTTTCAATCTTCTAAACTTTGATCCACATAGCTAATTATTGCAAAATTCCTATGCCTAATACCTTAGAATTTGAAACATGAAATTATAAATCATCAAGTTCAGTGCATCTCGATTTAATTCTAGCATCCATACTTTTATCTCAGGAAAGAAAGAATAGTCGGAGTACCTGTAATAATCGTAGTATCTGGCTTCGCTTGCTCAGCATGCATCACATAAGCCCTTCAAGTCATGGGCTGTTTAAGCTTTGGGCAATAAACAGCCTTATGCCCCATTCCTCCGCACTTGAAGCACTTGTAGGTGCCCCACATGCACTTGATGTAGTGATGGAGATCTTTGCAAAGTAGCTTCTCAGCAGTCTTCGGGATGTTTTCTTTAGGTGATTGTCCTTGTGGTTTGTACTCTCGTGGCTGCTTCGGTGGTCCCGTAAACAACTTCTTGTTCTACTGACTTGATTGCTGAGCACGGTTCCTCTTTCACTACATCTCCTAGTCAATATCCTTCAGAGTTTGCTCGGCTCAAAAAGATTTAGCAACGGCACTAGTATAGTCAACATGAACAGTCAGCATCACATCTCGACGGATCGACGGCCTCAATCCATCCAAGAAATGTCATAGCTTCTCCGCAGCATCATTGGCAATCAAGGGCACAAAAGGACAGCCCCTATCAAACTTATGCACAAACTTAGCAATAGTAAAGTCCCCCTGGCGGAGACTCATAATCTCTCTCTTCAACCTCGAACAAACGTCGGTGGTGAAATATTTATCATAGAATATCCTCTTGAATTCCTCCGAAGATAGAGTCGCTAGATTCACCCCTTGCTCCGCTCCCTCCCACCATTAGGAAGCATTGACTCTCTGCAGATAGATGGTACAACGAACTCGGCCAGCATCCGCCATATCCATATACTTAAATATCACCTCTAGAGATTTAATCCATCCCTCAGCCACGAATGGATCAGTAGTGCTAGAAAAATCCTCGTTGACAGCTTCACGTCGGACCCTCTCACCGTTTCCCATGTGGCTGCTCTAGTAAACAAGTCATACCGGCTAGTACACGGGCACTAGCATCCTGATAAGGTGGAGGCTGTAGAATCTCCTCCTCCTGCTTATCCTCATTATCACTATGAAGAACCCGTCTAGGAGGCATCTTTATACAAATCGTCCATACCACGTAACCAACATGCATCTAACATCTATATCATGTATCATAAAAGAGTTTAAAGTTCAACATATAAAATCTAAAGCAGTAAAAACTCACGGACTTGAGGCTTAATTTCTTGAGCTTCTAGGAGTGGCAGTGACACAACCCTTTAAGGATCCTTGGCTCTGATACCAACAGAAACTTTCACTAATTTTAAACCTTAGAATCCTACTATTTTTTTTAAACATAAAATTCCAATTCATATTTAAAATGACTTAACATTCCAACATCCAAAAAAATTTTAACATCTAAAAATTTAAAGTGCATAAAATCCCTAACTCGTCAGTTAACAAAATCCTACGTACACCATTTAACATGATCAACTCTAACTTCAAAATAAATCATAAAAATCTCTAATTAAATCATTAATATAATCTTTAAACTTTGACGGTCAAGTTAATGCGGAAAAAAATGCCTCTCGGTAGTGTGCTGTCGGACTCGATCCATTCAAGCGTCAGCGCCTCCCTCAATCTCATCCTCACGTACAACATTCAAACCTAGTAAGTCTAATGACTCAGCACGTTCTAAACATGAGTAAAAAATAATACATATACAAACACATGCATTAAAATCTTACCTTTATACAAAATAAGCTAGCATAAATTTGTAAGCATAATTTAATCAAAAATCGTCAATTCATACAGCTTTCAATCATTTATCATTTTTGGTGAAGTTTGAACCTTGAAAGTTACTAGCTGTATAAAACGTCCACTGCTCGTTTTTTTAAAAAATAATAAAATTAATTTTTCTTTTCTATCTAAAAATTTCGGCTGAATTCACTAATACATATATATATATATGTATTTTAAAATACATTTGCACAATTTTAAAAATAAAACAACCAACTATATTCGAAAACTCAAAGGAAATAATTCGAAACATAAAATCGTCAATCGTTACCAAAACTAACTTAGCAATATTTCGAAACAGAGCTAGTTCTAACAGCCTCACCAAAACAACTCAAAAAGCATCATAAAAATCTCTAAATCTTTAACATAAACTTTAAATCAAAAATGCGTAGAAACTAGCGCTAGTGCTCGGGTTATGTGCACCTTCAGTCCAGCAAGATCAACCATCAAGTCCCTAAACTCCATTACTATCATGCTCACCTGCATCAATCACACCTACTGAGACTATTGACTCAGCAAACCATAATCTTGGTAACAAGTAACATATATACAATCACATGCAACAGTGAAAATAATTTTACGTAAAATAACATTTCATGAACATGCATAAACTTAAAGATTTTCCTTTGATCATAAACATTTTACTTTTCATCATATACGTATATGTTTTCGTTTTCATTGAATTCAGATTTTTAATTGTGAATTTCATATCAGCTGAAGGTCGATAAATCCATCTACATGTAACCATAGTACTGGGCGGCGGGGACATCAGCGACACTCTCACCCATCAACTGAGCCTTGGCCTTACATATCATCATATCATCATAATCATCGTATCATCATAATCGTCATATTAGTCAGAATTACTTCATCTCCTTCAACTTTGCGTATTTTCATCACTTATAAAAATTCAAGCATTTATATAAAAATCATTTTTCTTTTAAACCAAGAATGCAACATATCTTTTAATATTAACGTTTCATCACAAAATTCCGTAAACATTTAAAATAAACATATTAACATAATTTAGGCATTCAGGGCACTGCCAAGACTTACTATTTTTCATTTGTAAAATGACCATTTTACCCTCAAACGTAAAATTTCTCGATTTTTATTTCTTCTTACTTTTGTGGACACTAGACCATCCCAAATCTTTAAGCTTAAATTAAATTTTCTTATATTTTTATTTAGCTTAAATTCATGGCTTTGATTTATTTTCACAATTATTAATTCGTAGAGCTTTTTAATCCCGAATTGATTCAAACTTTAATATTAAATTTCTAAATTTTAAACATGGACTTTTTATTCCTAAATTTTCCTCATGAAACATGAATCGACCCTCGTGGACCATGGTTCGACCATTATCCTATTAACTCAATAAAACCGAACCCTAGCCATTAACCTCGAGCCAACTCTCGGGTTCATCGAGCCATGCCCAAGCCACCTTGATCCAACCGCTGACAAGACCTCCCTAGGACCCTACTGACCGGCCTTGACCACTTGAACAAGCTCCTAGCACGCTGCAACCTCCTACACGAAGAGAAGAGCATGTGCGAGTTCCTTCATCTTTGTGCATATGAACCCTATCACACTAGGACTCCTCGCCCGAGCCACCACTCGAGCCTAGACCCTAGTGACCCTCACTAGACCTCCCCTAGACCTAGCATGGACCCCTTGGCCCGGTCGCAATCCCCCTACACCCGCAGTTATTTCTTTGTTGGCTTGGGAAGAATCCTAGATCACTTGGACTCTTCCCTAGATATCGTGCGTCCTTCTCACACCCAACAATGTTAAGACCCAGCCTTGGTCAAGCCCTGACTAAACCCTTGATAACCATACCAGCAATAATTCGTTCAAGCCTTGTTCCTCAATTTTGCAGTCGTGGTGTGTTCTTGTCTAGGCCCTTAAACCCTCCTAAACTTGACCATTTTGGTGTCCCTATGATGGTACCCCCTTCATGCAATAATATCATGCGTTTTAAATCATGAAATCATAAGTTATTCACATGTCAAGGCATACAAACAAAAAAAAATCATAAGGTAAACATGTTTTGAATGAAAACATAATTCAAACACGTAGTCTGGTGTGATAGATGAAAAAGAGGAGATTTATGGCGTGCCGTTGCATAATTTACGCATGAAAACGTGTTAGCAATGCGAAGAATGGCGACGTAGAAACCTAGGCTGATTTTTCCTTGCAAGAACTAAGGATTTCCTACTCAAAATCTCGTGTGTGCGTATGTTTGTTGGCTACTATGAGTCTTGTGTGTGTTGTGTGTGTGTGTTGGGCGTGTGTATGTGGTTTAGTTTTAAGGCTTTTAAGCTTATTTATTTGATAAATACACAAGTGTGAAAGCTTGGGCCCATTAGCATGACTTACTAGGCCCATCAAGCCCATTTGTGCATATTTAAAATATTTTGTTTAGGAAAGTTCGTGAAAATATTAGCTGAGTTTTCAAAAAGTTTATATTTTCGTCAAAAATCAAATATCGTAAAAAATTACGACTCGTCGTAAAAAATCACCTCAAAATACATTTCAAAAATATCATTTAACATCAACCTTATTTTCAAAAATATCATTTAGCATCAACTTCGATCGCATCTCGAATAACCTTTAAAAATGCAGTTTTCGTCCATTCGTGTATAAAGCACATTTTATGCATGTAACCATGCACATCATATTCAATTTATTCAATTAAAACAATTTAATTAGCTATTTTTCATTTTCCCTATATTTTCATACAGTTTGATTATGTCATCTTAATTTTAGACCTTCCAATTCCTCCCCCCTTAAATAAAATTTCGTCCTTGAAATTAGAACTTACCGAATAACTCCGGGTAGCGACTCCTCATGTCCCTCCCGGTTGCCCAAGTAGCTTATTCCTCCGAGTGATTTACCCACTTGACCTTGATCATTGGTATAACTTTGTTTCAGAGTCTTCTTTCTTGCCTAGCCAAGATTTGTATGGGTCTTTCCTCATAAGTTATGTTTGGAGTCAATTGAAGAGGCTCATGATTTAGTACATATGAAGGGTTTGACATGTACTACTTTCAGTGCATAGATATGTGGAACACATTGTGTGCTCCGGATAGCATCGGTGGCAATGCCACTCTATAGGCTAGTGTCCCAATCCTCTCCGAAATCTCAAAGGCCCTATGAATCTTGAACTAAGTTTGACTTTCTTGCCAAATCTCATAACACCCTTCATAGTTGCTATTTTCTCAAAAACATGGTCGCCTACTGCAAACTCTAGCTCTCTTCGTCGCTTGTCAGCATAACTTTTCTGTTGGCTTTGTGCAGTCTTCATTCTATCTCGAATTTTGACTACTAGATCCATTGTTTGCTTGATCAAGTCCGGACCAAATTCTCCTTTTTCACCAACTTTGTCCCAATGTATGGGTGATCTACATTTCCTCAAATAAAGTGCCTCACACGGAGTCATCCCTATTGTAAGGTCCAAAATTAAGGCGACGTAATCCAACTGCATTCAAATCTAGGGAATATGAAAATTGAGTAATTAATTGATTTAATTGCTTAATTGATTATGTGACATGCATGAATTCATGTAAATAGGATTTAATTGCCATTATGTATAAAACTGTATTTTAAAGGAATATTCAAGTTGCGATCGAAGAACGGAGGCCGTGGGCTGAAAAAACGTAAAATGTTTTTATTAAATAATTGTTTTCAAGTGTTTAAAATATGATTAATGGTTTTTCATATTTTTGAAAATAAGGAGTTTGAGGTTGTTTTATATGCCGGGACGTAAATTTTATCGGTGTTAGTTTTTCAACAAAAATACGAACTTATGTTGACAAAAGTATTGTAGTATTTTAATTAAATCCCAATTAAGACTAATGGGCCTAATTTGTTAGCTTAATAGGCCTAAGCCTTATTTAGGAATTTAATTAGTATATAATATATGTAAACCACCCCAAACCCTACACTCATTACAAAAAAACAGACATGCCTCAATTTTCAGAATTCTATCAACGAATACACGACACACACACCAACAATTTGGTAAAGAAAAAAAAGAGAATAAGTCAAAATTCCAAGGGAAAGTTCAAGCCAAGGTCTCGCCCCGTTCTTCGCGATCGTCAAAGTTTTTTCCGTGTGTTAAATACGCAAAGGCACGCATATTTCTTTCTTTCAAACATCATCACATCATAATATTTGTGCAAGCATAATTTTTAAGGAAAAACATGGCACACAAACAGAATTTTCGAAACTACATGTTCATGGGTTCTAAACTTGAGTTTTGATTACCAAAATCATGTTTATGTATTGTGTAAGGAGCTGCCATGATTACGACTCAATCAAGTACTGTTTTTCATGAATATTAGATTCCTAGTTCATCACCAGATACCCTGTACAAACGAAAACACGTAAGCTGGAACTATGTTCGAAAACATGCATCATAGATGATTAGGTTCTTGAGTTGGTGGCTTTGCTTGGTTAGGCTGGACCAGGCATGGGCTAGAGTCTCCTGAGGGGTCTGAGAAGGGCTTCTACCGAAGCTAGGGCTCGAGTAAGTGGGCTGGGAGGAGTCCTTGCAAAGAAGGTTTTCTACCCGAGAGCATTCCAAGTCACGCGCAGGTTACGCAGGCGTTCAGGGAGTCAAGGGCTGGGCTAGGGTGCGTCCTTAGGGTCATTGGTGAGTGAACAATTTGTTGGTTCAGGGGTTAGGTCGGTTGGCTAAGTCCTAAGAAAGCATGAAGAGTCCTACACCTAAGGGAATTCTCGGTCATGCTCACAGCTGTGGTTGGGGCTTGGTTTTTGAGTTAGGGTCGATTTCCTTGGTTTCCTAGGGTTTAGTATGGTGCCTAAGGGTGATGCTCAGTGTTTGGTCCAGCATGGCTCGGGCGTGGTTCGTGAAAATCGAACCATGGCTCGGGGTCGAAACATATAGGTCAAGTTAGGGTTTTGATGTGAAAAATAATTGTAACACGGCTCACGGGGGTCGAGTCATGGTTCACAAGGGCTAAAATAATATAAAAAGACTAAGATTTGAATTAGGAATTTTTTATTGAAGCTTGTGATTTTTCGGGATTAAAACGCTTTCAAAATGACTAACTACGAATTAATTAAAAAGCCTAGTTTTTAAGCTAAATAAAATTATGGGAATTTTAATTTAAGCTTAAATAATTATTTGGGACATGTTTGAGACAGTGAAATTAAGGAAATGTCAAAAACGAAAAATTGTATGTCCAGGGGTAAAACAGTCTTTTTACACCTGAAAATTAATAAACGTCATGGCAGTGCTCTAATTGCTGTTTTATATGTCAACATGATTATTTCACATGTTTATGAATTTTTATATGTTAAATTATGTCTTTTAAATGTTGATGAATTTTTACGGTTTAAATTGGATATTTAAAAGCTATGTTGCATGCTTGGTTTCAAAATAAAATGATATTATTATGCATATTTTTATTAAGTGATGGAAACACGAAATTTTGAAGGACGTGAAGGGATTGTGACTAATACGATGATATGTTGGAGATATCGTGAGGGTTATGGTCCTAGTGGGAGTCCGACGATCGTTTTTCCTTGGATACGGATATGAACACGAATACGATGATATGTTAATACGTATCGCCAAGGCCCAGTTGACCGGTGAGAGTGTCACTGGTGTCCTCGTCGCCCAGTACAATAGTTATATGTAGATGGATCCATCGCCCAACATGTATACGAACACGAAAGTCACAATCAACAATTTGAATTTAACAAAACACGATTATGAATTTGAATATGTATATGTTGAGGATGGTATGGACAAGTAATTTTCACTGTTGCATGTGAACTGTATTACGTATTACTTGTTATCAAGAATATGATGTGTTTTGTCTTTAGACTCACTAGGTGTAATTGATGCAGGTGGGTATGATAATAATGTTGAGGGAGGCTTGGATGCCTGATTTCACTGGACTGAAGGTGCACATAACCCGAGAACCAGCATTGCTATTTTTCGCATTTAAAGTTTATGAATTACATTAACGATTTTACGACTATTTATTTATGTTTGAGAGATTTTGAGAGGTTTAGTATAGGCTACACTTTTAACATTTATTGTTTTTTACCTTTGGATCTTCAATTATTAGTTGGATGTTTTATTTTAAAATGGTGCAAGGTATTTTCAAAGTATTTATATATGTATATGTAATGGCCGAAATCTTGAGAACTTTTTTTTAAAAAAATTTCTAGTACTTTTTAAGAAAACGATTAAGAAAACGTTTCAGTTGGTATCAAAGCAATGGTTCTATAAAGAGTTGTGCCACCATCACCGCCGGGAAGATAAGTCGTTAAGCCTCAATTTGTAAGTCTTACATGCTTTATATGATTTGTTTTGATGTTACCTGCATGATAACATGAATGATATGTTTATGATACATGTTTTACTAGCTTTTTGAGTATATATGCTTTTCAAGCTTAAATTGCTAAATGAATAAGGATATGTCACATAATTAGAAAACTTAGATTTAAATGCATGATGGTTACGTTAGAATTTGTAAAACGTTCATATAAAATACCTCCTATACATGCCATTGTTAATGAAACAAGCAGAGAACAGTGTGAACCGTCAAGGGAATGCAACCCCACCACCTCCTCCAGGGGATGCTGCTACTCGTGCTTTAGAGGGGATGGCTCGTCTCTTCGAGAAGCAGATACAGCAGCAACAGTTACAACAGCAACAGTTGCAGCAGATGCAGTAGCAGCAGACACAGCAGGCACCTAGACCAAAGCATGATATATATGATTAGTTTCGGAGGCTAGGGCCAAGGAATTTTCTGGCACTACCGATCCTTTTGCTGTTGAGGGTTGGATTCATTCACTTGAGGTATACTTTCGCTATCTGGATATGGGAGATGCTGACTGTGTGAGGTGTACTACTTATCTGTTCAGGGATGATGCTTCTTCATGGTGGGAAGGAGCCGAGCATGGTGTTAACATTGCTACACTTACTTAGGCTCAATTCAAAACGATATTCTACGAAAAATATTTTACTGCTGATGTTATAGGGCGATTAAAGAGGGAATTTATGACTCTCCGTCAGAGAGACGCTGCTATTGCTGAATTTGTGAAGAGATTTGATAGGGGTTGTAACTTTGTACCCCTTATTGCCAGGGATACTGAAGAGAAGCTGAAACACTTCATGGATGGTCTACGACCCACTATACGGAATAATTTATGATGATGCATCCTTTGGATTATGCTACTGCTACCACTTATGCATTCCAGTCTGAGAAATCCTTGAAAGACATCGAGTTTGAGTTACAGCGCAAAAGGCAGCAACATCAGAATAATAATCAGCCAAATAAGAAGCCATATGCGGGTCCTCCTAGACCTCAAGTGCCTCAAAAGCCCCAAGGGATAGTCAAGAAGTAAACACCGCAAAAGCCACAAAATCCTGCAGCACCGAAGCCTACTAATAAACAACCTTGCAAGGAGTGAAATCGCTTTCATTTTGGCAAGTGCATGTGGGGATCTTATAAATGCTTTATCTGTAAGAAAGAAGGGCATAAGCTGCAGATTGCCCGAAGAAGAAAGCACCTACTGTTCGGAGAGCATATGTGATGAATGCCGAGGAAGCTGAGGAGGAGGCAGACACTACACTTATCACGGGTAACCTATTCATTTGACATTTTTATATTGCTTGTTATTGCATGAATTGTTAAATTGGTTATTAGCATGGAATTGGGAACAAGACCTAACCTAGTGAAAATTAGATTGCATGTTCTACCTTGGTTGGAATTTAAGATATGATTTTGAAACCATAGAAATTGGTATTGAAATTTTATGCCTTAGTTTATGTGAAGGATGTAATATTTCAGTAAAAGTTTTAGGGCCAAAATTAAAGAAAAATTATAATTAAAATTTTTTTGGGGTTTCAAAATTTATAAAGGGGTCAATATGCAATTTTCGAAATTTTAAGGGCCTAAAATGTAATTTTCGATAATTAAGGGACCAAAAAAGTAATTAATCGAAATATAAAGGACCTAAGTGTAATTTAGACTTCTTATGGACCACAAACCCAATTCTTGAAACTTAAAGGATTAAAATTAGAATTTTCGAAAAATATTAGGGTTAAATCGCAATAATTCGAAAATTGGGGACTAAAATGCAAATTTCGGAAAAAAATTGAAGGGTTAAATTGCAATTTTTCTAGAAATACTCAAGTTCAGCACGCAATCTTCACGTAACTTTGGGAAATGAATGATATAAATTCTTTAAGCTTCAACACGAAAAGATTTAAAAGACGTTTTCGCCGCAGGGAGGATTATCATTCAAGGGGTACTACCTTTGCTTTGCTAGATTCAAGAGCTACACATTCTTTCATATCTGAAACCTTCATTAGAAGACTGAATATTACTCCTCAAGATATGGGTTTGTGTTTCAAATTTCTATTCCTTCCGGTAATCAAATGCTCATGTCTGAAATTGTCAAAAATCTGGAGCTTCGTTCATTCAAAGATGGGGTTCGGGCAGATCTTATTGTGTTTCCTATGCCCGAATTTGATATTATACTTGGGATGGATTGGTTATCAGCGAATGGAGCTTCGATTGATTTTCATCAGAGAACAGTGTCTATTCGACCGCCTAGTGGTAAATCTTTTTTCTTTGAGGCGGCGAGAAACAAGCAAATACCGCACATTATCTCTTGTCTATGTGCGAGGAAGCTTATTAAGCATGGATGCCAAGCTTTTCTAGCATGTGTCACTACTGCACATGCCCCTATCAGTTAGAAATTGGAGGATGTTGATATTGTCAGAGATTTTCCTAGCGTCTTTCCCGTAGACGTTTCTGGTATTCCACCCGATCGTGAAGTAGAATTCTCTATTGATCTAATGCCGGGCACTGTTCCTATATCTAAAGCGCCTTATCGTCTAGCACCTGCTAAAATGAAGGAAATAAAAGATCAAATCCAAAAATTGCTAGACAAGGGTTTTATTCGCCCTAGTTATTCTCCATGGGATGCACCGGTATTATTTGTGAAGAAGAAAGATGGTAGTATGCGTCTGTGCTCTGATTATCGAGAGCTTAATAGGGTCACTATCAAGAATAAGTATCCACTTCCAAGAATTGAAGATTTATTTGATCAGTTGCAAGGAGCATAGATATTTTCTAAGATTGATCTTCGTTCTGGATACCATCGGTTGAAAGTTAAAGAGTCGGATGTTCACAAGACAACATTTCGTACGAGATATGGGCACTACGAGTTTATGGTCATGCTATTTGGGTTGACCAATGCGCCAGTGATCTTCATGGATCTCATGAATCGCGTATTTTAGCCGTATCTAGATAAGTTTATTAAAGTCTTTATTGATGATATATTGATCTATTCTAAGAACATAGAGGAGCATAGTCGTCATTTGAGGACAGCACTACAAATACTGCAAGATAGAAAGCTTTATGCAAAATTCAGCAAATGTGAGTTTTGGCTTGATAGAGTGGCATTTTTAGGCCACATCATTTCTAGTAGGGGAGTGGAAGACGATCCAAATAAAGTTGAGGTAGTGAAAGAGTGGCCAGTACCGAAGAGCGTTACCGAGATTAGTAGTTTCTTGGGACTAGCTGGCTATTATCGCAAATTCATCAAGGGATTTTCATCTATTGCAGTACCATTGACATCCTTGACTAAGAAAAATGCAAAGTTTATTTGGTGATCCGAGTGCAAAGATAGTTTTGACAAGTTGAAGCAAGCCTTAATATCAGCGCCAGTGTTATCTATGCCATCGGGGCAAGAAGAATATGTTCTTTATACTGACGCTTTTAAACTTGGTTTAGATGCAGTTCTGATGCAAAATGACCGAATTATAGCCTATGCGTCGAGACAGTTGAAAATTCACGAGAAAAATTACCCTACTCATGATCTTGAGCTTGCAGCAGTAGTTTTTGCATTGAAGATTTGGAGACACAACCTTTATGGGGAGAAGTGCAAAATATTCACCGATCATAAAAGTCAGAAATACTTCTTCACCCAAAAGGAATTGAATATGAGACAACGAAGATGGCTTGAGTTAATAAAGAACTACGACTGTGAAATTATCTATCATCCGGGGAAAGCTAATGTTGTGGCAGATGCATTGAGTAAAAAAGCAGCAGTTATCACTCAATTATCACTCCAAAGATCGTTGCAGTCCGAGATACAGCGGTTTGAGCTTACAGTCTATGCTACGGATGAGGCCTCTAATCTTGCCACATTATCAGTGCAGTCGACTTTGAGGGACAGAATTCGCAATGGGCAGTCTACTGATGAGTAGTTACAAAAGTGGAGAGCAAGAGATGAAGCCAAGGGCCGGAAGTTATATTCAGAGGTGGATGGTATAGTTCGTTATCGAGATCGTTCACGGGTTCCTAGTGACGATTCTTTGAGAGATCTTATCATGAAGGAAGCTCATGACTCAATTTATTCCATTCATCTGGGAAATACAAAGATGTACAAAGATTTTCAGTTATTATATTGGTGGCCAGGCATGAAGAGGGACATTTTGAGATTTGTATCCGAGTGTTTGACTTGTCAGCAAGTTAAAGCAGAGCATCAAAGACCAGCGGGAAAATTGAAGCCACTTCATATTCCCGAGTGGAAATAGGAAAACATCACTATGAACTTTATTGTGGGATTGCCAAAGACTATTAAGGGATTCAATGTTATATGGGTGATATTCGATCGTCTTACGAAATCAGCGGATTTTCTACCTATCAAGACGACCTTCAACATGATTCAGTATGCAGAGTTATATATTCGAGAGATAGATCGTCTGCATGGGATTCCTGTATCTATTGTTTCTGACAGAGATCCGAGATTCACGCCATCTTTTTGGAAGAGTCTACATGCAGCGATGGGGATCAATTTATTATTCAGTACAACATTTCATCCTCAGACCGATGGTCAGTTCGAAAGAGTTACACAAATTTTGGAAGATCTACTTCGAGCATGTGTTATTGATTTCCAAGGCAGTTGGGAACCAAAATAACCTCTGGTGGAGGTCACCTACAATAATAGCTACCAATCATCAATCGAAACGGCTCCTTTTGGGGCACTTTTTGGAAGGAAATGTGGATCTTCTATTCATTGGGACGAGGTTGGGGAAAGAAGAGAAATTGGTCTGGATGTGATTGAAGAGACTACCGAGCTTGTAGCCAAAATCCGTGAGAGAATGAGAACTGCACAAAGTCGACAGAAAAGTTATGCAGACAAGAGACGAAGGGACTTAGAGTTTGCAGTGGGCGACCATGTATTTGTGAAAATAGCACCTATGAAAGGTGTTTTGCGCTTTGGCAAGAAAGGCAAGCTTAGTCCGAGATTTATTGGTCCATTTGAGATACAAGAGAGGATTGGGACACTAGCTTATAGAGTAGCGTTGCCACCAATGCTTTCTAGAGTTCACAATGTGTTCCATATTTTGATGCTGCGGAAGTACATGTCGAATACATCACATGTACTAAATTATGAACCACTTCAATTAATTCCAAATATGACTTAGAGGAAAGACCTGCCCAAATCTTGGGAAGGCAAGTAAGAAGACTCCGAAACAAAGTCATTCCAATGGTCAAGGTCAAGTGGTTGAATCACTCAGAAAAAGAAGCTACCTCGAAAACCGAGAGGGACTTGAGGAGTCGCTATCCAGAATTTTTCGATAAGTTCTAATTTCGAGGACGAAATTTTATTTAGGGGGGAGGAATTGTAAGGTCCAAAATTAAGACGACGTAATCCAACTGCATGCAAATATAGGGAATATGAAAAATGAGTATTTAATTGCTTAATTTATTATGTCACATACATAGATTCATGTAAATTGGATTTAATTGTCATTTTGTATGATACTGAATTTTTAAGGGATATTCAAGTTTCGATCGAAGAACGGAGACCGACGGCTGAAAAAACGTAAAATGTTTTTATTAAATAATTGTTTTCAAGTGTTTAAAATATGATTAATGGTTTTTCATATTTTTGAAAATAAGGAGTTTGAGGTGGTTTTATACGCCGGGACTTAAATTTTATCGGAGTTAATTTTTCAATAAAAATACGAACTTTTTGACAACCCGGCTATTAAATTTATAAATTTAATTAAATCCTAATTAAGAATAATGGGCCTAATTTGTTAGCTTAAAAGGCTTAAGCCTTATTTAGGGATTTAATTTGTATATAATATATGTAAACCACCCCAAACCCTACACTCTCTACAAAAAAAAATGAAACGCCTCAATTTTTAGAATTCCATCACCGAATACACGATACATACACCAACAATTTGATAGAGAAAAGAAGAAGAAGAAGTTGAAATTCCAAGGGAAAGTTCAAGCCAAGGTCTCGCCCCGTTCTTCGCGATCGTCAACGGTTTTTCTTGCGTTAAATACGCAAAGGCACACATATTTCTTTCTTTTAAACATCATCACACCATAATATTTGTGCAAGCATACTTTTTAAGGAAAAACATGTCACACAAACAGAATTTTCAAAACTACATGTTCATGGGTTTTAATTTGAGTTTTTGATTACCAAAATCATGTTTATGTATTGTGTAAGGAGCTGCCATGATTAGGACTCAATCAAGTACTGTTTATCATGAATATTAGAGTCCTAGTTCATCACCAAATACCCTGCTCAAACGAAAACACGTAAGCTGGAACTATGTTCGAAAACATGTATCATAGGTGATCGGGTTCTTGAGTTGGTGGCTTGACTTGGTTAAGCTGGACGAGGACAGGGCTAGAGTCTTGTGAGGGGTCTAAGAAAGGGTCCTAGCCAAGCTAGGGCTCGAGTAAGTGGGCTGGGAGGAGTCCTTGCCAAGAAGGTTTCCTACCCGAGAGCCATCCAAGTCGCGCGCAGGTTACGCAGGGGTGCAGGGTGTCAAGGGCTCGGCATGGGGTTCAAGGGCTGGGCTATGGTGCATCCTCAGGGTCATAGGTGAGTGCACAATATGTTGGTTCAGGGGCTAGGCCGGTTGGCTAAGTCCTAAGAAAGCATGAAGAGTCCTACACCTAAGGGAGTTCTCGGCCATGCTCATAGCTGTAATTGGGGCTTCGTTTTTGAGTTAGGGTTGGTTTCCTTGGTTGCCTAGGGTCCAGTAGTGTGCCTAAGGGTGATGGTCAGTGTTTGGTTGAGCATGGCTCGGGCGTGGTTCGTGAAAATCGAACCATGGCTCGGGATCAAAACATATAGGTCAAGTTAGGGTTTTCATGTGAAAAATAATTGAAAAACGGCTCACGGGGGTCGAGTCATGGTTCACAAGGGCTAAAATAATATAAAGAGACTAATTTTTGAAATTAGGAATTTTATATTAAAGTTTGGGATTTTTCGGGATTAAAACGTCTTCAAAACGACTAATTACGAATTAAATAAAAAGCCTAGATTTTAAGCTAAATAAAATTATGGCAATTTTAATTTAAGCTTAAATAATTCTTTGGGACATGTTTGAGACAATGGAATTAAGAAAATGTCAAAAAATGAAAAATTGTACGTGTAGGGGTAGAACGGTCTTTTTACACCTGAAAATTAGTAAACGTCATGGTAGTGCTCTAATTGTTGTTTTATATGTCAATATGATTATTTCACATGTTTATGAATTTTTATATGTTAATTTATGATTTTTAAATGTTCATTAATTTTTACGGTGTAAATTAGACATTTAAAGTATATGTTGCATGCTTGGTTTCAAAATAAAATGATATTATTAAGCATATTTTTATTAAGTGATAGAAAAACAAAATATTGAAGGACGTGAAGGGATTGTGACTAATACGATGATATGTTGGAGATATCGTGAGGGTTATGGTCCTAGTGGGAGCCCGACGATCGTATTTCCTTGGATACGGATATGAACACGAATACGATTATATGTTAATACATAAGGCCAAGGCCCAGTTGATCGGTGAGAGCGTCACTGTTGTCACCGCCGCTCATTACTGTGGTTACATGTAGATGGATCCATCGCCCAACACGTATACGAACACGAAAGTCACAATCAACGATCTGAATTCAACAAAACACGAATATGAACTGGAATATGTATACGTTGAATACGATATGGACATGTTTGTGGTTTGAAAATGTTTAAATTAAAGTTTATACATTATTATGAAAAATTTTATTTTAAGCACAAGTAATTTTTACTGTTGCATGGGAACTGTATTAAGTGTTACTAGTTATCAAGAATATGATGTGTTGAGTATTTAGACTCACTAGGTGTGATTGATGCAGGTGTGTATGATCATAATGTTGAGGAAGGCTTGGATGCCTGATTTGACTGCACTGGAGGTGCTCATAACCCGAGGACCAGCGTTTCTATTTTCCGCATTTAAAGTTTATGAATTTCATTAATCTTCAGAGGTTTTGAGAGGTTTAGTATGGGCTACACTTTTCAACATTTATTGCTTTTTAGGTTTGGTAAAACGATTAACGATTTCAAGTTTTGACTACTTCCTTTGGATTTTCAATTATTAGTTGCATGTTTTATTTTAAAATGGTGCAAGGTGTTTTCAAAGTATTTAGATATGTATATGTAATGGCCGAAATCTTGAGAGCTTTTAAAAAAAAAATTTCTAGTACTTTTTATGAAAACGATTAAGCAGACGTTTCACCTATAGATGATTGATAGCTATTATTATAGGTAAACTCCACTAGTGACAACTTCGGTTCCAAACTTCCTTGAAAATAAATGACACAAGCTCGAAGTAGATCCTCCAATATTTGAATCACTCTCTCGGACTGACCGTCGGTTTGAGGATGGAATGTTGTACTAAATAATAATTTAATCCTCATCGCTACATGCAGACTCTTCCAGAAAAAAGATTATGTAAATCTTGGATCTCTGTAAGAAACAATAGATACGATAACCTTATGCAGACGAACTATCTCTTGAATATACAATTCGGCATAATGTGTCATAGTTAATATCGTCTTGATAGGTAGAAAATGCGCTGGTTTCTTAAGACGGTCAACTATCACTCATATAGCATTAAACCCCTTGATAGTCCTTGGTAATCCCACAACAAAATCCATGGTGATATTCCCCATTTCCATTAGGGAATAAGAAATTTCTTAAGTTTTCCTGCTGGCCTCTGATGCTCGGCTTTAACTTGTTGACATGTAAAACAGTCGGACACAAAATGTAGGATATCTCGCTTCATGCCCGGCCACCAATACAATAATTGAAGATCATTGTACATCTTCGTGCTTCCAGGATGAATGAAATACGGTGTGTCATGGGTTTCCTTCATAATGACCACCCTCAAAGAGTCACCACTAAGAACCCAAAGTCGATCTCGATATCGTACTATACCATCCACCTCAGAATACAGCTTCCAGCCCTTGGCTTCATCTCTCACTATCCACTTTTGTAATTGCTCATCAGAAAACTGTCCCTCGCGGATTCTATCTCTAAAAGTCGATTCTACTGTCATGGTGGCAAGATTAGGGGACTCGCCCCTAGCATACATTGTAGCTCAAATAGTTGTATCTCGAACTGCAGAGGTTTCTAAAGTGATAATGGAGTAATAAGTGAAGTCTTCCTACTCAATACATCTGCTACTACATTAACTTTTCTCGGATGGCAGATAATGTCACAGTCATAGTCTTTTACCAACTCTAGCCATTTTCGTTGCCTCATATTCAACTCTTTTTCTGTGAAAAAGTATTTCAAATTTTTATGGTCGGTGAAAATCTTGCACTTCTCCCCATACAAATAATGTCTCCAAATCTTCAATGCAAATACCAATGTTGCAATCTCAAGATCAGTAGTGGGGTAATTTTTCTCGTGGACTTTCAACTGTCTAGACGCATAGGCTATAACTCGGTCGTCTTGCATCAGAATTGCACCCAAACCAAGTTTCGAAGCGTCGGTCTAAAGAACATACTCTCCTTGTCCCGACGACATTGATAAGACTGGCACTGAAATCAAAGGTTGCTTTAACTTATGACAACTCCCTTGGCATTCAGATCCCCATATAACTTTGCATTCTTCTTTGTCAAGGTGGTCATTGTTACCTCTACAGATGAGAGTTCTAGAATAAACTTTCGATAATAGCCGACTAGTCCCAAGAAACTACGGATTTCAGTAATGCTCTTTGGTATAGGCCATTCTTTCATTGCTTCCACTTGGCTTGGATCAACCTCCACCCCATCTCTAGAAATAATGTGGCCTAAGAACGCCACACTCTCATGCCAAAACTCTCATTTACTATACTTTGCATATAATTTCTTATCTTGCAATACTTGCAGTGTTGTCCTCAAGTGTTGACTATGCTCCTCTTTAGTCTTCGAATGTATAAAAATATCATCGATGAAGACTATAACAAATTTATCCAGATACGACTGAAATACGCGATACAGGAGATCCATGAAGATTGCTGGCGCATTAGTAAACCCAAGTAGTATGACCATAAAGTCATAATGCCCATAAAGAGTCCTAAAAGCAGTCTTATGAACATCGGACTCCTTCACTTTCAACTCATGGTATCCAAAACGAAGATCTATCTTTGAGTATACCGATTCTCCTTGTAATTGATCAAATAAATCTCCAATTCTTTGTAGAGGATATTTATTCTTGATAGTGACTCTATTCAGCTCTATATAATCAATGCAGAGTCACATACTACCATTCTTCTTCTTCAGAAGCAATAACGGTGCGCCCCACGGAGAACAACTACGGCGAAAAAGACCCTTGTCTAGCATTTCTTGATTTGGATCTTTTAGTTCTTTCATTTCGGCAGGTGCTAGAAAATAAGGTGCCTTAGAAATGGGTATAGTTCCCGGCATCAACTCAATAGAAAATTTCACCTCACGATCAGGTGAAATGCCCGAAAAGTCCTCAGGAAACACACTAGGAAAGTATATGATGATATCAATATCCTCTAGCTTCTGACTGATAGGGGCATGTTGTGTAGTGATGCATGCTTGAAAATCTTTGCATCCTCGTCTCATATATTTCCTCGCGCACATACAAAAGATAATGTGCGGCATTTGCTTGTTCCTTGTCGCCTCAAAGACAAAAGATTTCCCAGTAGGCGGTCGAATAGACATTGTCCTCTGCCAAAAATCTATCGAAACTCCATTCACTGATAATTAATCCATGCCAAGTATAATGTCGAATTCAGGCATAGGGAGTACAATGAGATCTGCCCGAACTACATCTCTCTGTAACCGAAGCTCCAGATTCTTCACAATGCTCGTAGTGACCATTTGATCCCCGGAAGGAATAGAAATTTTGAAACCCAATCTCATATTCTCAGGTATAATATTCAGTCGCTTGACGAAAGTCTCGAATATGAATGAGTGTGTATCTCCCGAATCTAGCAATGCAAAGGTAGCTACACCTAGAATGAATATCCTTCCTGCGACGAAAAATATTTTAAATCAATTTATGTTGAAGCTTAACAGATTTCTATCATTATTTTCTCAAAATTTTTATGAAGATTAGTGATTGGACCCTATTATTTCTAGGAAAATTCACAATTTCCCCCCTTATATTTTCGAATAATTTCATTTTAACCCTTCATTTTTTTTCGAAATTTACATTTTAGTCCCCAAGTATTTTGAAAATTCCTATTTTGGCCCCTTAGATTTTGGAATTTGCATTTTTGTTCCCTTTATTTTCGGAAAAATCATTTTCGGTCCTTAAAATTTCAGAAATTTCCTTTTATTCCCTCAAATTTTCGAAAATATCCAATCATGCCCAAAGCTTTGATTTTTCTAAATTTTAAGCCCTAAAACTTTCATTTAGAAACAATTGTCTTACTTAAATAAATAAAGCTCATAATTCAAGTCCACTTTCTATGGTTTCCATTGTCATGTCTTAATTCCAACTAAGGTAGAGCATGCACCTTATTTTTCCACTAGGTTATTCTTAATCTCAAATCAATTCTAATAACCAATTTAAAATTTCATGCACTAAAGGCAATATAAAAATGTTAAATAACTAGGTTAAGAGTGATTAGGGTCATGTCTGGCTCTTCCTCAACTTCCTCGGCATGCATAACATAAGCTCTTCCTACTGTTGGTGCTTTCTTCTTCGGGCAATCAGCAGCTTTATGTCCTTCCTTGCATATGAAGCACTTGTAGGTCCCCCACATGCACTTGCCATACTGTAAACGATTATATTCCTTGCATATTGGCCTATCCTCATATTTTGGTGCCCCAAGTTGTGGTTGCTTTGGTGGTCCCGACTTCTTCACTTGGCCTTGTGGCTTTTGTAGTCCTTGAGGTCTAGGAGGTCCCATATATGGCTTGTTATTTGGCTGAGAATGTTAATGCATCGTATTCTCACACCCAAGACGCAACGGAAGTTAAAAATTTTTGTTCTTGGGCGTCGTGTGTTAAAAAACATTCATAGGGCGTTTAGGATTATACCTTTTTGCGTTATTAACGCTGGACTCCAAACTATTCCCATGTAAAGGCGGATATAGCCCTTCTTGTAAATCCTTACGAACGGCTCTTCAAATTTGATCGCCTAATTAGGTCCACGATCAGAAACTTTGTTCCTTGCTTGGATTGCACTAGAAATCACAAACGATTTGTGTGTTGAGACTGTAGCCTCTGAATTTCTAAAAACCCGGAGACGGTGCAGCGACGGCAGTGCGGCGGTGGAAGGATACCAAAGGGCCGAAATTTCTTCACCAAAATTTGTGAGATGGCCGTGGCTCTCATGATTCTTAATCAAGATTTTGTGCTAATTGATTATTAACCAATAATTATCAATTAATTATGGATTTTAACCAACAATTAAACAAATCAATTTGCCAAAATTCCTTCCCACTATTTTCTCTGTGTTGGCCGTGATTTTCAAGGGAGAAAAGGAAGGGATTTTCTTGTGTTTTGTGTGAAGAATAATTCATCATCCAGTAATGAGCCCTAATGGTGTATTTATAGAGTATGACTCCTAATCTAATTAGGAGTCTCTCTCTCACAAGGACTCTAATAATTTCATTATGTTTAAACTCCCATATAATTAATATATAATATATTTATTAACCTTTAACAATACATGATATAATAACATCATTTACACATATTTTATATCATCATACAAAATATATACATGTATATTAAATTAAATAACATTTATTTAATTCATAAACTAGCTCATTGGTTAATTTAAAATTCTAGACTCCTCTAGAATATTTAAGGGAATTTGTGCATTTTAGTAATCACCACTAGTAGCGCAATCATTTAATTAGTAAATTCCAAATTCACTAAAAAAATTATTCTGAACTCATTATAACCCCGATCGACGATCCGAAAGCGTCGATTTACCAAGGATACAAATCTTGTTCATATAAAGAAAATCAAAAATTTCGAATATCAAAATTTTCACTCACCAAATTTAGAAATTACCATATATGGTAGTTACCATATTTGGCAGCTGCCAGTTTTAGTGAACTCCTGCACAAAAACAGGCAGTTCCACTCTCCTTCCTTGTTTAGCAATCATGCTAACTTCCATTTCTTCCATCCTATGGAATCAACTCATAAACTCCTTTATAAGCTTCCTGTTTGATCTCCATCAAACAATAGTCGCCAAATTACAACTCCTTGAAATTTGACTATCTCAACGGAAACACAGAATCCAATACTTGTGTGACTCTCGATGGTTCAGGGATACAGCTAGCTGTGGGTTCACATCTCCATGTGATTCAAAATTACATTTATTCTTATTCAGGTTTACCCTAGTTAACCCCATTCTTTTCATCAACTCCTTGATCAAGATTGTCAGAACTCATTTCTGATTGCACCCATCGAATCTTGGTAAGAGCGTCTAGTAGCATCGCCCCATGATCCTCTAGGTATCACTGATATTGCCTGCAAAAACCTTTAGTCATGGTTAGCGTACAGTATGGTCCTTCAACACATATATCTCGATCGAATCTGCTACCATAGGTATATCGAGAGTTGCATTTGAATTGAATATTGATGTGATTTATCTTTGAATACTAAGAG
Source organism: Primulina tabacum (assembly GCF_025594145.1). Lineage (NCBI taxonomy): Eukaryota > Viridiplantae > Streptophyta > Magnoliopsida > Lamiales > Gesneriaceae > Primulina > Primulina tabacum. The sequence goes on from NC_134552.1 coordinate 24,103,892, forward strand.
TGGCATGGTATATGCAACTAGGAAAACACATTTCCCTAAAGCACATTTCTTGCTCTGGCCAGAAACTTCTTGCACTATTAACTCATCAAATCACATAGGATATCTTCACCCGTATGCGAACGGTGAATCCCCGACTACAATTCATTTGCTCCTACGTATTCGAAACTACACCCAACCTTGCCACCTGATGATTCTCGATGGAGTCGGTAAATGGATCAAAGTGCATGCTAGTCTGTATAGCCTCAACATTGTCCCGGGTCAAAGGACTAATGGTGTACAACCATAACCGCGGACTATTTCACTCGATAAGTGAGAACCACTTGGACAGTCTGTGGGAGGGTTATCCAGTGCATCATCATATGATCTCAAATCTGTGTGAATGGACATCTCTATGCCCTTACCAGTGAAAAATGGTGTTTACGTCACAGACGCTAGTCTGGAGCTCCAGCGACCTTTATCCTCATTTTAGGTGGCTGAATCGAATAGAAACCTGTTTAGAATATACGGTACGCTTCCTAATGAGTTTCATGATCTTACGTTGCGACGCAGACCTCATGGTACCTATTTTATATTCAAGGACTTTATCTATGCAGCTTGCATGGGTATACAGATAAAGTATAATGCCATATTCGAATAAAATCATAAAATATTATTAAAATAAAGATTGTTTTACATTAGAGTCAATAAAGCTCGAGCCACAAGTTGGCTTGCCGGGCACCTACTCTAACAGGGAATTCTGCTTGTGTTGCGGCATTTTGCATTGCATCTCAAAATCGATAAATTTCAATGCTTGCTCGGCTTGGAAAGCATAAACAATGGCAGCTGCATAATCCATGGGTCGCATCATCATCACATCACAGTGTATAGTAGGTCGTAGACCATTCAAAAAGTGCCTAAATTTCTCAGCAGCTTCCCGAGAAATGAGGAGCACAAAGTGACAACCCCTATCAAACCTCCTAACAAACTCAGCCACAGTAGTGTCTCCCTGACGAAGAGTCATGAATTCTCTCTTCAAGCATCCTTGGACGTCAGCAGTAAAGTATTTCTCATAGAAAATATTCTTGAATTGCTCCCAAGTAAGTGTGGTGATATTAATACCATGTGCTGCTCCTTTCCACCAAAGAGAAGCATCATCTCTAAACATATAAGTAGAACACCTCACGCAGTCAGCATCTCGCATATTCAGATAGCGAAAGTGCACCTCAAGTGATCAAATCCTACCCTCAGCAGCAAATGGGTAAGTGGTGCCATAAAATTCCTTCGGACCGAGCCTCCGAAACTGATTGTATACATCATATTGTGGCCTCGGAGCATGCTGAAATTGCTGCTCAAAGAATCGTGCCATGCCCTCTAGTGCACAAATAGCATCATCCCCATTAGGAGGTGGGGGTGCATTCCCCTGATGATCCTCAACATTCTCAGATTGTCTATCCATACTATGTGCACGTCTAGGAGACATTATATCTGAACTTTTTCCAAATTCTAAACGTAACCAATATGCATTTAAATCTAGGTTTTCTAATCATGCAGCATATACTAATCCATTTTTGAGCAACTTTATGCATATAAAACATATAGTCTCAAAAATCTATAAGACATGTAACGTAAATATATAATTCATGTAATCATGCAGGTATCATCATAAAAATTATGTAAAGCAATTAAACTTACAAATTGAGTCTTGACGAATGAGCTTCACGGCACTGACGGTGGCACAACTACATTGATACCAACTGAAACGTCCACTACTCGTTTTTCTTAAAAATACAAGAATTTTTTTCTTTTCTATCTAATAATTTCATCTAAATGCACTAATAAATATACATATATATATTAAAATAAATTTTCACCGTTTTAAAAATAAAACAACCAACTATATTTGAAAACCCAAAGGAAAATAATTCGAAACATAAAATCATCAATCGTTACCAAACCTAACTTAACAATATTTAGAAATAGAGCTAACTTTAACACCACTCCAAAACCACTTAAAAAGCATCATAAAAATATTAAAATATTTAACGTAAACTTTAAATCATAAATGCGGAAAAACTAGCGCTGGTCCTCGGGTTATGTGCACTTTCAGTCCAGCAAGATCAACAATCATGTCCCTCAACCACATCACCATCATGCTCACCTGTATCGATCACACATAGTGAGTCTATTGACTCAGCAAAACATAATCTTGATAACAAGTAATATATACACAATCACATGCAACAATCAAAATATTTTTACTTAAAATAACATTTCATGAACATGCATAAACTCAAACATTTTCCTTTCATTATTAACAATTTTCTTTCCATCATATACGTATACGCTTTCTCTTTTCGTTGAATTCAGATCGTTAATTGTGACTTTCGTATCAGCTGAAGGTCCATAGATTCATCTACGTGTAACCACAGTACTGGGCGACGGGGACATCAACGACACTCTAACCTGACAACTGAGCACTGTATCATGGGGTCGATTGATCAGTATTATCTCACCATTGCGGATGGGGACAGGCACTAGGCACCGACGTAAATGGAAACACGATCGTTGGGCTCCCTCTGCGGCCTTCTCCGTTAAATAGGCTCCCTCTAGGCCTTCTCCCTCGCGATATTCTCAATAATCATATATCATATCCTTTTTATCACAGTCAATTCACATCCTTCAAAATATTTTTCTTTTCTTTTTAATCATAAAATTTCGAGTCTTTTCCAAATTCGTAAAATATCATTTAACAGTATAAATTGCAATGTTTTATCATAAATCATAAAATCTCATTTTTTCATCGTAAACATTTTAAAATATCATTTAGCACGCGTCATGATTTTTCGGGACACTACCAAACCTTTTTGTAATACCCAGGTGTAAATTGACCGTTTGCCCCTGGACACAAAAATCCTCGATTTTGATTTTTTTTCTCACTTTTATTGACTCAGGAATATCCTAAATAATTATTTAAGCTTAAATTTGACTTCTAATTTTTTTATTTGACGTAAACTCGGGTTTTTTTTATTTAATTCCTTAATTGCTAAACCGTGAAGCGTTTGAATCCCGAATTAATTTAAAACTCAATATTTTCTTCTCAAACATTAAACGTAGACTTTTCCTACGTATATTACCCTCGAAAACAAAGAATCGACCCTCGTGGACCCACGGTTCGAGCCGCTCTCTTCACCAAGCCATGTTCGAATCATAAGCTCTCTAGGACTCTCAACCTAACCCAAACCACGAGCCACCATCGAGCCAACCTTGACCAGACCTGACCCTAGCCCTTCTAGACCCCACCTGGACAACCACTGGACCAACGCACCAGCCCCAGCCCACTCGAGAAGTCCCTGGTCAACAACCCCTAGTGGCGGCCCTCTTTCATCGAGCCACAATGGACCAAGCTGCAGCAGCTTGAGCCTTGACCCCATGCCACCATCCCTAGACCCTACTGTACCAGCCTATACCACCACCACCTGAGCCACACACCCCCTTGAATAATCCACCTGCCGCATGAACGGGTGAGAGTCCTTTTGTGTGTGTACTCTCCCTTCGCTGTAGTCGCTGAGTCCAGCAAAGCTAGGTCTCTTCCTGGCATTGGGTCACGTCCAGTCTAGGCCCCTGACCAAGCCCGGGTGAGTTCTTTCAAGTTGTAGCCTCCCCCCAACAAGAAGCCCTAGAAAACCCTAGGTTGGTTGCTTCGCTTTCCAAGCTCAGTTTCAGCCCACATATCGTCCATTAACGACTCTTTTCTCGTCCCATAAACACCACCTATTGGAAGTGTGTCCTTAGGAACCATAATGTTTTTCAAACAAGCCTAGAATCATCAAAAATTGAAAATATTTGTTCTACCGTTACATGGTTCATGCTTGAATATTTTTCATACAAAAATAGTTAAAACAACATAAGATGATTTGAATGTTGCGTCAAAGAAGTTTAGAAGCGTGTCTTTGCTTTTTAAAATGCTCAAATATACGATCGTTGGCGTGGGGTGCGAAGAAAGACGAACGGGCAACTAGGACTCCCTGCTTTTCCTCCTCGTAATCTTGAAAATATGGTGTGCGTTGTGTGTGAATTTCGGCTGATGTGAGGCTTAGGAAGACCCTAGGTTTCTGTTTTATAGATTTAAAATTTGCATGTTAATAGGCTTTGGTTTTGGGCCTTTGAGTTAAGGAGCATTTGCGACTAAAAATTTTAGGTAAATTAGGCTCAATAACACCTATTTAATTGAAGAATATTAGTTTATAAAAAATTAGTTTTCAAAAATAATACTTTTGTTCCTTTAAAAGTCCCTCGTTTGCCCTAAACCGGCTTCCAGAATAAAATCGTGCTCGTCTCATAAAATAATTTGGACTCTACTATTTTTAGGAAAATTTAATCATATTATTAAGCCATGAAATTATTTATTGAAAATATTTTATCTTGGCTTTCCCCGGTATCCTTTTCTCAGCCTATTATCGAATATTCGGATAAAATCTTCAATTCTCATTAAATCATTCAATCTAATCATTTAATCATGCAATCAGACCTTCAATAATGTAATATACATCAAGTAAGAATTTAAAATAAATTAAATAAAACAATTTAGCATTTTAAATCATTTTCATAGATGTGGTTTACGTGGGTTGACATTTTGGACGTTACAACATACAAGGCCTCTTCCCAAATCAAGTATTTAAACATTGGCCCTAAAACGACCATCGATTCAATGCCTCATTAGTGACACTGAAAATAGGAGATTGTCTCTTAATTTTATGAGCCTATCTCGGGTCCTCGTGTAGCTGAATTTTAAAAATATACTTGAGCAAAGGTGTTATTCATGTGTTTTCTTGGAGGGCCATTGGCTCAATCTCTATCAGAGATACTAACTTGGTGTGATGAAAAACACCTCGTTCGCTCACCTATCATGTGTTTTGGCAAGTGAATCGACCTCTGTATTTTCTTCCCTCGAGATCAGCTCACACTCAAATCAGTAAAATTTTTTGATAACTCTTGAATAACTCGCTAGTACCTCACTAGTTTCTTTTCTCGAAATTCATAAGAACCTTAACTTTTTGAGTAACCAACTGTGAATCTTTTTAGTTGATGACTCGAGTGACCCCTGCTTCCAGAGCTGGTTTCTCTACAATTATAATAAATTCATACTCGGCTTCATTATTTGAAGCCCATAAATCTAATCTCACCGCAAATTTTATTTTCTCCCCACTTGCGAAAATGAGAACAACTACAGTCCCACTCCTTTCCTTGCTAGCTGCACCATCCAAAAATTTTCTCCATACTTCTTATCCGAGCTGAGTCATCTTTGTCAGAAAGTTTGATAGGGCTTAAGCGTTGATTGCAGTCCTTAAATGATATGTAATATCATATTCCCCGAATTTTATTGTTCATTTTATAAATCTCCCTGATATATATTGATTGGTCATTATTTTCCCCAGCAAGCTGTTTATGAGGACAATAATAGGATGAGACAGAAATTAGGGTTTGAATTTCCTCGCAGTAATGACCAGAGCCAAGGTTATCTTCTCGAGCTCAGTATATAGCTGGGGTCCTCTGAGGGCCTGGCTTACATAGTAAGTAGGCTTCTGATCAATACCCTCTTCTCGGATGAGGACCAAACCAATAGCATGTTCGGTGGCAGATAAATAAATCCAAATTTTTTCTCCTACCTCAGGTTTTACCAAGATGGCCAGCCTGGCTAGGCGATTGTTATGTTTTGGAAGGCTTGTTCAGGCTTATCATCCCATCCAAAATCTTTGAGCTTTTCTTAGTGCTTGAGAAAATAGATAATTGTGATGTACCCACCTTAATATGAAGCGGTAGAGAGCAGCAATCCCACCTACATTATTTTGCACTTCTTTGATGGACTTTAGGGAAGTCATTTCTAAGATGGCTTGAACTTTCTCCGGGTTAACTTCGATCCCCCTCTCGGTGAGCATAAAACCAAGAAATTTACAACTTTTGACACCGAATGTACACTTAGAGGACAAGGACTTCATCCCATACTTTCTGAGGGTTGAGAAGGTTTCCTTGAGATCTAGGATGAAACAATATTTTTCCTTGTCCTTGACAAGGATATCATCCATGTATACTTTGATTTTTCTCCCAGCCTGCTTCTCAAAGATCTTATACATCAACCGCTGATAAGTCGCTCATGTATTCTTCAAACCGAATGGCATAAATGTATAACAAAAAGTACCACATGTGGTTATGAAACTGGCCTTTTTTTATAGTTCCAAGACAAGGGAATTTGGTGGTATCCCTGATAAGCATCCATGAAATACAACAACTCATACCTTGAAGTGGAGTCCACCAATTGATCATTTTGGGGCAACGGGCAGTACTAAAGGCAATATTTATTCAGGTCCCTGAAATCTACACACATTCTCCACATGCCAGTGGCTTTTTAGACCAAGACCACATTTGATAGCCAAGTGGGAAATTGAACTTCCCGGACTTGCCCATCTTTCAACAACTCTTGCACTTGCTAATCTTACACCATGTATTTCTCTGTCCCAAAGTGTCTTTTCTTTTGTATCACAAGTGGGGAACCCAAAAAGGTGTTCATTTTATGCTCAGTAACATGGGATGGCATACTAATAAGCTCAGAAGGGGACCAAACAAAGATGTCGGCATTTTGCTGTAAACAGACTACCAGCTTGGCCCTTATAGAGTGTTCCAAATCCTTGACCATTTTAGTGATTTTCGCAAGATGACCAGGAACCGATTTACTTTCTCTTGCTCTTCCTCCACTACTTCTAGCATCTCCTCAATCAAGTGTAATTCTCCCTCTCTGCCAACTTTCTCCTCATACCCCACTCTTTCTTGCTCTTTTCTTCTCCACTCGAATAGTTTCAGCATAACACTTGCGAGAATATGATTGATCTCCCCGTACCTCTCCTACTTGGTTTTTAACGGAGAACTTGATATTTTTATGGTAAGTTTGTTAGATTAGGTGCCCGTCGAGCCAAGTGTTGGCCGAGGGTTCATGTTGAAACTCTATGTATAAACAATCTTTATTTTAATAATATTTGAAATTATTGTTTTGGCACATCTTTATCTCTATACCCATACTAGTTGCATAGATAAAGTCCTTAAATATACAAATAGTAGAAATAATATGAGATGCTCATATGAAGAGTACCATTAAACTCATATTTGCAATATTGTATATTCTAAACAGTTCCTAGTCGATTCAGCCGCAGCTAAGAAGGATATAAGCCGCTCGAGTTCGAGACTAGTATCTGCAATGTGAGTACCAAGTTTCATTGGTAGGGGACATTGTGATGTCTGAACATGCAGATAGGTGCTCCTTGTAGAGTGCACTGAACAACCCTCCATAAAAGACTTTCCAAGTGGTTCTCACTTATCGAGTGGAAACATCCTAGTTTATGGTTGTACACCATTAGTCCTTATGACTCGGGACAACATTGAGATTATATATGCTAGCATTGCACTTTCACTTGTTTTCCGACTCTCATGGGGCCATCAGGTAGCAAGATTGGGTGTTTTGTTGAAACATATAGGAGTCGATGCATTGTAGTCGGGGATTCATCGCTTACCTTTGGGTATGGATATCCTACGTGATCTTATGTATATGTAGCATGAAATCTCTGATCAGAGTATGGTGGTAATTATATAAGGGGTTTCATAGATTACATTATCGATGCAACTACGACATGACACATAGTATCGATTCTTTGACTGCTCTAGATATACCAATAGTTGTCGAATCGCTCGGGATATATGAGATGAAGGGATCGTACTGTACGCTAACAATAATTGAATGGTTCTTGCAGGCACAATCATTTGATACCTAGGGAATCATGTAAGCGATGCTGCTAGGCCTTTAACATTATTGGTTGGGTACAATCAGACTTGAGTTCTGACGTTCTTATTATCAAGGAGTTGATAATTAAGAATGGAGCAATTGGGGTATGCTCATATAAGGACATGTTTAATCTCGAATCACATTGATGTGAACCCACGGCTAGTTGTATGAATGAACCATTGAGTGCCATACAAGTGCTAACTTTTAGATCCCGTTGAGAAGTAAAATAGTTCAATATGTTGAACGGCCTAAAAGAAAATTAGAAGTATGACTTCTATAAGTGGACTGTGAATTTTAATTTGAGGAAGTGTTCCTAAATTAAAAGACGGCTCAAACAAATAATGTATTTGAAAATTGTAATTTTCATAAACATTATTATGGACTAAATTAAATTAATTCAAGTTTTGAATTAATTAAACACTAGTGGACCTAGTAGAGTCCAAATAATTAAATTAATTCAAGCGTTGAATTAATTAAACAACATTGGGCTTTGTAGAGCCCAATTAGAAATAATTATTAAACTAGTGGGCTTGAGTAAAATCAAGTAAACTTTAAATGGTCTCAAATGCGTTTGAGACATTTAAATAAAAGTCCATGGGCTTTGTAATTGTTACAAGCCCAAGTAAAAAGCATGCAAGGGAGGTGAAGGGTTGGAGGCAAATTTTTCATTAAACAATGCATGGCATGCTCATGCACTTTATCACTTTTCCTTCAATTTTGCTTCTTCAATTTGTTGAGGAAAGCTTAGTCTTCTCAAAGAAAAATGCCTTACATTTTCGAGTGCAAGTGTAAGGTAGATTTTTCTTGTTGGTGGTGGGCTTAATTTTTGAATAAGGAGTGCTCATTGGAAGCTTGAAGATTTGTCTTGCCATTGAAGAGCTAAATTGTTTACAATTTAGCTGGAGCCATCATCAATCTTTTAATATTGATAGTTAATTTTCTAAAACACTATATGAATGTCATTTTGTGTTTTTATTGTATTTGGTACACACTATAGTTTAGGGTGCTCGATTTTCTTGCTAGAAAATAATTTTGAAACTTCTTTGCGCATTCAGGAACCTTAATCAATCCCCTTTCAAAGTTGAGACAACAACCCTGAGGGCACAGAACCACAATGAAGGTGGTCATAGTTGTTTTCGTGAGGTCTCCTGTCCCGATTGTTAAGGGTAGGACTGTAACGTCCCAGATTCGACGACTATCCTCACTGTACCAAGCCGAGTCTTTCCAGCGTGCTTATGTCCTCACTCACACGCACCTTGGGAAACATCCCAGGAGGTCACCCATCCCAAAATTGCCCTTAGTCAAGCACGCTTAACTTTGGAGTTCTTATGTGATGAGCTACCGAAAAAAAGATGCACCTTCGTGATATGAGTAGTACCAATCAAATCTTTTAAGCCCTCTTCAACTGTACAGTCCATTACATTGAACAGTCTCGGAATCCCTCTCATTCCGGTGTGGGATCGGTTCATTCATGTTCCCTCCACCTAGAAGCCTGCCAGGAGCCGCTCATTGTCCGTGCTACCTCATTACACCGGCGAATCACCCCCCGCCCTCGTCGGCCCCGGGCCTCACATGCCCACCAGCTTCCGCTTGGTTCGTCCCTGAACCACACCGTACTAAGAGAGGTCGGCTCTGATACCAACTGTAACGCACCAGATTCGACGACTGTCCTCACTGTACCAAGACGAGTCTTTCCAGCTTGCTTATGTCCTCACTCACACGCATCTTGAGAAACTTCCCAGGAGGTCACCCATCCCAAAATTGCCCCAAGTCAAGCACGCTTAACTTTGGAGTTCTTATGTGATGAGCTACCGAAAAGAAGATGCACCTTCGTGATATGAGTAGTACCAATCAAATATTTTAAGCCCTCTTCAACTATACAGTCCATTACATGGAACAGTCTCGGAATCCCTCTCATTCCGGTGTGGGATCGGTTCATTCATGTTCCCTCCACCTAGAAGCCTGCCAGGAGCCGCTCATTGTCCGTGCTACCTCATTACACCAGCGATCACCCCCCGCCCTCTTCGGCCCCGGGCCTCACAAGGACAATCTCCCCCATGGGGTATACTATGTGACAAACGAAACCAAAAATAGTAGTCTCAGATGGCTCCAGACTATAATCCTTCAATTCCATCTGTTCTAGGGCTCTTGAAATAAAACATTGACTAAGCTGCCTAAATCAACAAACTCCCACCTTGCATCATAATTAGAAATTTTGGTCTGGATGACCAAATCATCATTATGAGGTAAACTGACTCCTCGTAAATCCTAGGGACCAAAACTGATGACCGGTTCATCTTCCCTCGTAGCCTTGTCCACCCCTAAACTTTCTCATCGACTCCATGCTTTCCGAGCCCGATTAAAGTCACAATCAGTGGAGTCTCCTGAGATCATTTTAATTATGCCTAGAGTAGGGGATTTTCCCGACCCTTCTCTTCCCTTCAAACAAAAAATGGCACACACGGTTTTTGAAATGGAAGCATCGGTTTTATTGAGGAAAATTCAGACAAGGGTTTTCATCGTCGTTCTTCGCTTCGTCAAAATATTTTCGAGCGTAATATACGCAAAGACACGCCATAATTCTTCTTTTTTCTCATCTATCACACACTAATATGTATTTATTATTGTTTGCGTGAAAAACATGTTTTCTTTTTAATTTATTTCGTTTTTATGAATAACCATGGGATTATTGTGTGATTTTTGTTCCAAAAGATTGAGTTATGTTGCGTGAAGGGGCTGCCATGATTAAGGATCAATATGGGTTGTTTATACACAATTTTAGGGGTCCTAGGATACACGGTGATAGGCTGCACACGCTAGGAAACCAGCTGGAAAGATTTTCGCATTACTTGAGGAAAAGGGGTTCGGTTGTTAGGACTTGAGCATAGCAGCTGGGATGGAGTCCTAGCAAGCTAGGACTTCTCTCGAGCCTTAGCGCGAGGGTGCAGCTGTGCTCGATGGGTTATGGCTCGGACAGGGTGGTTAGGGCTGGTCTAGGCTAGGTCACAGAGAGTCCAAGGTTGGCCCAGATGGTGAGGGCTCGGGTGGTGGCCTGGGCTATGAGTCCTAATGGGTTTAGGAGTCTTGGGCGCATGGATGAGAGCCTCGCGCAGCTCCTTGTCTTCGGGCAAGGGATTGCAGCGGGCTAGGTGTTAGGTCATGGGGTCATGGCTGGTCAATAGGGTGCATGAGTGTTCCGGGAAGGGGCTGGATCGGGGTGGCTCAGGTGCGACTCGAGGGAAAAGGGAGAGGGCTCAAGGGTTTGGTTTATGGTGCGATTTTTAGGGTTTCATGGTTAGGACTGAAACCGTTGGTCCACGGGTGTGATCCATGGGAAGGGTAGAATAGGTAATAAAAAGTTTATGTTTTAAATTTTAAAATTTTATATAAAAGTTTGGATTAATTCGAGAATTAAACGCTCCGTGAATGAATAACTAAAGAATAAATAAAAAGCCTCGAATTTAAGTTAAATAAAAATATCATAAAATTTATTTAAACTTAAATAGCTATTTGGGATGGCCTAGGGTCAACAAAAATAAGAAAAAGTCAAAATCCTGAAATTTTACGTCCAGTGGTAAAACGGTCATTTGACACCTATAAAATATTAAACATCATGGCAGTGTCCTGAATGTTGTTTTATATGTTAAAATGATTATTTTAAATGTTCATTGAATTTTATGATGAAACGTTAATTTAAAAGATATTTTGCATGATTGGTTTAAAAGAAAAACAATTATTATATGCATGAATTTTATAAAATGATGAAATATGAAATGTTGAAGGAAGTGAAGTAATTGTCACTAATATGAATATGATGATATGTGAATACGTAAGGCCAAGGCTCAGTTGACGGGTGAGAGTGTCGCTAATGTCCCCGCTGCCCAGTACTGTGGTTACATGTAGATGGATCTATCGACCCCTAATACGAATATGAAAGTCACAATTAACGATGTAAACATTTATGATGAATATGAATATGTTTATGATGATATGTAAATGTTTGAGTTTATGCATGATTATGAATTGTTATTTTAAGTAAAAGTATTTTCACTGTTGCATGTGAGTTGTATACATATTATTTGATATTAATAATATGGTGTGTTGAGTCTTTACACTCACTAGGTATAATCGATTCAGGTGAGTATGATGTTGATGGTAGTGGAGGTCTAGATGGTTGATATGACTTGACTGAAGGTGCATATAACCCGAAGACCAATGATAGTTTTTCCGCACTTTTGATTTAAAAGTTTATGTTAAGGATATTTACGACTTTTATTATGCTTTTGAGTGGTTTTTGAGATGTTGTTAGTTTTAACTTTATTTCTAAGTTAGGATTTGCAAATGTATGACGATTTTATGTTTTAAAACTATTTCCTTTGTATTTAAAGTATGGTTGAATTTTTTATTTTTAAAATGGTGCAAGGTATTTTAAAGTATATGTATATATATATATTTCTACATTCGGTTGATTAATGAGAGGACAGAAAAAAAATTCTAGTACTTTTTCCGCAAAACGAGTAGTGGACGTTTCATCCCTGGTCTCCGTTCCTCGTTCGAGCGCAAAATGCAACTTAAAATCCGAATGCTTTAAACTTTAAATAAAACCTGAATTAAAAAAAATTCATGAAATAAACATGCATTTAATGCATTAAAACAATTTAATAAAATACAAAGAAATTTAAGAACTTGCATGCATGTAGTTTACGTGGATCTTCAAATTTCCGGGACATTACAATCTATCCCCCTTAAATTGCATTTCAACCGCGAAATTTTCTTATCCTCGATAATCAAAAATTTACTCTTAATTCTAGTATCCCAATAATCCACGCTTCCGCTGCGCTACTCTGATAAAATAAGTGTTAAACTGTCCTTACGTCTACTCAATCCTAATTAAAATTCCTACTGAAATTCTCATTTGCGAAATCCCAACTTAAAACGGCCTACGACGACTTAGTTCTATTCTAATATGACCATGAATTAGACCTTTCTCGCAATTCTTCATACTAGAGGTGGATGTTCAAACTTATCGCACTTTACTTTGTTTATACAATACCCATAATGTTCATCAACCTATTACATTATCATTTATGCAATTCGACTTAAGAAACCTCAGCAACAAAATTTATTGATCGACTTCTATATATCCCTGGTAATACACTTAAAAGTTAGTCATTAACTCAACTCTATAATAATATTAGCCTAAGATCCTTAAATCAAATATTTATCTTATAGCACCAAACTTACATAACTTAAATATTTATAAGTACATCCTAAATATTAAATTTTTGCAAATCTTAAAACTCGAGTAACGTTAATCCATAAAACCCAAATATACAATATCGACTTTCTACCTAAAAAATAAAACCATTCTAGCAATAATTAAATGCTTAAACTATTTTCTTACCAATTACAATCTAGTTGAGGCTTAAGATCTTTAGACTTTTCTTATTGAAACGAATGTCGCATTCTTACGTATCTTTAATGCATAATTAATACTAGTGTATAAAACTTAATAAATGAACCCCTGTTAGCGATAAACTTAGTCTAATAATTCAACTTCACTTAAAATCCACAGAATTCTAGAATCTCTATATCAAGATTTTAGATTTCCACTCGATAGTATTCGTTCATTGGCAACATTTGTTAAACACAACTAATTTCCTTTTGTTTTTATTTCATGCAATATTTTCGTATGAACACCCATCCCAAAAACATGAAATTCAAGCTTACGCAACCTAAACAGTATTAGATAACATAATTCCAACACACACATTCACTTATTCCCAAGTTTTTTAATGATTTTCCAAAAGTTCCTCAAGACAAGGTGTCTACCTCATTTATTACATGTGTGTATCAAGTAACCTAACCATCAGTCATGCCCAACTTTCTAGAAAGATTTTAACCCTAACACAGGTATAATTTTTACTCTTAAGATCATGATTAAAACTTATACTACATCAAACCTTAAGCTTCCAAAAATAAGTTAACTTATTGTCTACTCTTATAACTTAACTAATTGATCAACTTTATCTTTAATCGTTATCACTCTAAATTTTTAATTTTCCACAGCATTATTCCATTAACACTTAGATTTTCCAGACCAATATTGATTCATCCTACAATGCCCTCGAATACCATTCCTTATAACATTATAACTCAAATGTTTCAAGGTTCTAAATATCCCTTCAAGCCTAAATCATCAAAAATTCTAATCCTTTAAACCATTCAATTCTCACTTATTGCTAAATTAGTCCCAAAATTTATTATAAATTTCAAAATTGATTCTTAATTTCCTCGAAAATCATCCAAATTGTACTTAATTTCGAAAATTTCACAATTACCCATAAGTTCTTGGCGTTCCTAATTCCATTTTATAGGTTTCTCGTAACATAAAGTTTAATAATTTTAAGCTTATTAAACCCAAAACAATTCTCATAACCAATCTTACATTTCCATAAATACTTAAAATCCCAAATTATACGTTTTTATACAACTAAAGGTCGTCGTAGCTTTTGATTCATATTTCCTTATATAAATTTATCAAAAATTAACATGCACGTGATAGCATTAAAACTTTCAAAACATTTAAAATCATGCAAACTTACAGTCTTGAGGCTTGAAGACTAAGCTGCAGAAGTTGGCGGTGGCACAACCCTGTACATGACCCTTGCTCTGATACCAACTGCGACGTCTGCTCATTTTAAAATTCTATTGAAATTTTTTTAAAAATGAAATGGCCGAAACCATGCCTACGTAATTCAATAAAATTTGAAAAATGAATTTTGTAACATCATCCACTGCTGAATACAATAACTACAGTTAAAATTATGAAAAGTAAAACCAACATGAACCATTACTGTTTTAAAAATATAAAGCATCCAGCATGTGAAAAACTGTTTTAAAAATATAAAGCATACAGCATGTAATTGGTTATTATTTATTTTGTTAACCCAATTAGCCCCTAATTACCCCTGATTAATCACACACACACATGTTAGACACACTCACACACACTTACACATTTTTACACACACCATCAGCACACACAATTCACACAACACCTTGCCTTCATTTTTGAAGGAGATAGCTAGGGTTTTAGGTGTTCTTTCAGCAGCCAAAACTCTTTCCCTTCCCCTAAAATTTTCCAGCAATCCCTCGCCCATTTTTCTTCAAGAAAACGTGCCACAAGTCGTCCTGGATCGATCCTCGCATCTATTCGCTTCGGTATCATCGTGTTGTGAGTTTAAAATCATCAAAGTCATGTATATTCTTTCGTTTTTGCATCGATCTTGTCATAGTATATTTTTTGGTGTTTATTGTGTGTAAAAATCCATGTTTGTTATGCAAAATTTTGAGCAAAAACGTTTGGAATGATTATTGAAAGTTTTTAGATCTCAAAACCAGATGTTGCTGTCATTTCGTGTACTGTACTTTTGTGGCCGCTTTTCTGGAAAAGTTACTTTTTGATACCTTTGATTTGACAGTAAATTCGTGATTTTTGGACAAGAAATGAGTGAGTTAAGATCATTTTTGTGTCACTTCTCAAACTGTGATGTTTAAACGATTTTTTGATCTAAAAAAACGAGTCTGCTGTGTGACGCCCGGTTTAGGAATTCATAATTATTCCCTTTTTGAGTGCCACATTTTCTACAATATTTATTTAATGAACTGCTATCTTTATTTTTACCTTTATTATTAAAAAATATTGTAGATAAAAATTTAAATATTTTCTACTATCATTAAAAGATTATACACAAATATTTACATTCTTATTTCAAATATGTACAATTATTTTACAGCGGAAGTTTAACATTTATTTATAAACAGATCATCACGACTTTCAAATGCTCTTATTTCAGCTTCAGTTATTTTCCTCCTGTTCCAATTCTGGGGTTCCTGTGTCTGGAAATTAAAATAGACGAAGAGAAACAGAGGGTTAAGTCTTTGAAGACTTAGTGAGTTTAAATTAATACGTATCTTTTAAATAAGTTAAAATAGCGCTTCAACATAATTATGCATAAAGTAATAAGCATATTAAATTAGATGTTATGAATGCTATGAAATTACTGCGAATAAGAGATAAATGCAATTATTTCATAAATTAACATTGGTGGCTCTAATTGAGCACTTATAAGATCCTTTTAATAGCCGAGTGAACCATTCTCCGAACCGAAATATTCGGTGCACGTTGTTCAGATGAACCATATACCCGGGACATTTGACCTGTTGTTCATTGGACTCACATTCTGGGCCGAAGCCAAGTTGTCCAGTGGACTCAATTTCCGGACCGAAATCCATTGTCCATGACTCCATTCACTAATGGTATATCAATCCATTCACAAATATGCAAGAAAATATATCAGTAATCGAAATGAATTGAACATTAAATAAATGCTATTGAAATTTCCAGGCCAAATGCCAAAGGTTTTAATAGAAGAATGAATAGTAATTTCTCACCTGATAACTTATAGTTTAGGCTTGATTAGTAATCCAAATTTGTTGAAGCAAGTCCTAAAAATATATTATGAATTATATTTATATGTTAGAGTTTTAAATAAATAGCTGATCATTTCCATATTATATTTTTTTCAAAGTTTAACCCGGTTGATTTTTATTTAAGTTTGCAAAATTCATATTAATTATAAGATATATCTAAACATTACGAAAGTTTGCCAAAAAGTCGGAAATATCACCAGGAAGGTTCGGCCACCGGAAAAACGCCGATGCGGCGGCGCGTGTACCTCACGTGTGACTGGCCTTCCAGCGGCCACGCGCGGTCAGGTTTTTCCAGCATATGTAACTTTGCAAGATCTTTAATTTTTATGTTGAAATTATTTTCAAATTCCTAGCCGATCAATACCAGATTTAAATATCGTCTTATGGAGAACTAAGGTACTCCGGCAATCCGAAAATGTTAGTTCCGGCAATATTTTGGGATGACGAACGTTATGTACCTTATCTATGCAACAAGAGGTACAACTTTTGTGTTCAATTCAATCTCTAGTTTGGTGTGTAGCTATAAGAAATATGAGCGTAGATTACCTTGCTTGGAACGGGATTCTGTTTCCGTTTCTCGGAATATCTTGGTTTGATTTTCTTGTTTTTGATCGATCCTTTTTCGTCACCTCCAATGCTATATTGCTTTACGATATAAGGTGAATTGTTGGTGATTTATTGGAATTTTTCGGAAAGGTTTATGGATTTTCTTCTATTTTTTTCTTCCTCTTCTTCCCTTACCTTCTTCTCCCTTCTTTCGTTTCCTTCTCTCTCTCGGATGGTTTCTGAATTGGGGAGAGTTCAGTTATATATAGCTGATTTCATATTTATCCATTGAATTGTTTTAAATTAAATGAAAAAGTTAATATTTATCTAAACTTAATATTATTATATTCTTGTATCTAATTATTATTGATAGGATCGATTGACGTGTCAAGAGTGTTTAGAAGGGGGGGTTGAATAAACACTCTCAATTAATATTGGTCTTATCGAATTTTTGAGTTCAGTTTGGTGACAAACTGATTCTCGGAATCTTATTGGTCAATATCAATCAGTTAAACTGAGGTAGTTGCGGAAGGTAACTGACTAACAAATAGAATACAGAACTGAAATAAAATACACAAGGATTGTTTCTGGATGTTCGGAGAATTCAATTACTCCTACGTCACCCCTTCTATCACAAGGATAGGATTTCCACTAAAAGACTTTGATCCAATACAACACTTGTACAGACCCACTTCAGTTAGGACTTACCCACTGCCTAAATTGAAACTCTTAGTATTACAAAATGATCTATGTGCGTAACTGATCTTAGCTCTATTGAATTAACAAATATTACAGAGTGCTAGTTTGCTCAACTTGTAGCCTTGATTGCTACGAATAAATCAAGTAAGAGTGAGCTGAGATTTTGACAGAGTAATAGCAAGTTTTGAATGATGTATCGTCACTTCTTCTTTTTCTTCTGCCATATTTATACTCTTTTTTTCCAACGGTAATCTTGAGATAAATTTGAATCTTTGTATCCGTTGGTTTCCACTTGATTATTCCTTCGATATTGTTTGCTTCATTTATTGTAATTCGCGTTTTAATTGCTTTGTCCGGAATGCGTTGTTTTAAGTAGTCTTGGTTGTTGTGCGGTGCTCTTGTAATCTGTTATGTATTCTTTGTTCTTTCCCGAGACATCTTCAGTTGAGAGACTTTGAGGCATTCGGCTGAATGTTTTAACTGATCAGTTCCAACTGATCAGTTTACTCTGTATCATTGTATCAGCTGATTTCAGTTGATAAGTTCAGTTGCCGAATTTGCTTGCGCGTATCAGTTGATTCATATTTTGTTATTCAATTGATTCATATTTTGTCAAACTCCAGAATCTAGTTTCCAACAATTTCCCCCTTTATGGTGTTTGACAAAACCAAGAGATTTAAGATCGAATAACTGAGCTCTTTGTAGATAATAGATTACGCAACTGAATCATAAAATAACTGGATTCCTTGTAGATAACATAAAACCTGAGAATATTATATCAGTTGATTCTAATAATCTGATTAATTCTTCTTCAGCTGCTATTCTTCCCCTTTTTGTCAAACAACTCCATTTTGTCTGATAACTTTCGAACGTCAATGGAAAGAATTTTTACATCTGATGAGATACTTGTGGCAACAGTTGTGAGGGAGGTCTGTAGCAATTCTATTTTATTTGAAACAGAGGTTTCCAGTCGCTCAACTCTCTAACTGATTACATCCTGAGTTGTAAAGAGTGAGTTAACTAGCCCCTTCTTTATTTCATGCACAGTTCTGCTAAGAGAGTCCATGTTGGCTTGAAGAGCGTTTAGTTTCGCCGAGTCAAATTCAGTCGAAGAATCTAATTTGACAGTATGAGACAGTTGTTCGAATTGAATTTTCTTGATTTCAGCAAGCATCTGCTGCATATTGTACTGTATGTTCTGGATTTCTTCAAGAACAACATCCATTTCTGTGGATTGAATTGGAGGTCGCTGGCTGGGAGTTTCTGAATGCTTCGATGTTTGTCCAAAAAGAACTAATGCTTGATTAGTTTCCATAATTCCAGCCATAGGAGCCATAGGCTGAGCTGGAATGTTTTCTTGAATTTGAGATGATGAACGTTGGTTTTGATCAAGAAATGGACTGTCTGGCTGAATGATGGAGATGGATGGTTCATACATAGGGGCCTCCTGTGGAGAATTAACTGAAATTTGTTCTTGCTCCTTTGATTCAGTGAGCAACTGACCTTCTACATGTTCAGCAGTTTCTTGTTCTGAGGGTTTTGCTTGTTCATCAGTTTGAATATCTTGTTCAGCAGAAGTTTCTGGCTGAACTGGTGCTTCAGTTTGAGCTTTTTCCGATTCAGTTATTTCTTTTTCTGAAGTTTGGTTTGGCACTTCAGTTTGATCTTCAGTTTGAGCAGATATAAATTTTTCAGAAATAAGTGACTCAGCTAGTGCTTCAGATGATATCTTAATGTCTTGCTCTGGTTGTTCAGCTGAATGGGTAATTGAGTCATATTGTATTTCCTCTAGCTGAGCTTCCAAGGTAACAGCTTGAATGATTTCATCAATGTTTGCCAAGGATAGTTCTGCTTCAGAATATAGCTGATGTTCTGTCTGAGAGGATTGAGGTATTCCCTGAACTGGCTTTTCAGTTGCCTGTTGTGGAGATGGTTCTTTTTGTGGAGAGGAGGATAAATCTTTTTCAATATTTGAGTTGGGGGGTTTGTCATGAAGAACTAGTTCCTGATCTTCTTCCCAAAATCTGATTTCACTCTGCAGACTACTAAGATCTGTGTCCAGTTGAGTGAACACAGCTCTATCATTGTATGTAGTTGGACTTGTGGGATTGTAGTTGGACTTCAGCTTTGCTACCATTCTTGTTAGCTTTTTGACGCGAATCTGATTAAAGAAATATTTCTGCCTTTCTAATGCCTGTGGAATTGTAGCAGCTTTGACTACTTTCATCACAATTACTTCTAGCTTGATGAACGTTTTCAGTTGAGATCTATGCTTCAGTTCTTTGGCAAAGATTTCTGTTCTGAAACTTTTCCAACAATCAAAAGATTTTAATTGTGATGTGGCAAATGCATTGACCTGTTCCCAAACTAGGTCAATGTGTGTTTGAATGACATTGGATGGCCGGGGTTCTTCAACCAGCTTGCCTTTTCCTTTGTCAGTTGAGAGAATGTGAGGAAGATCCATTCCAGAATGTGTGGAGTGCACTGGTTCCCTTAATATTACACCTTTAGATCTGGCTCTAGGCAGGATGGTAGGGCGATTTACAAGAGTCAAGGGAGCTCTTACCTTAGCTGGTGTCTTTGCTTTGGTAACTGAATCATCAGGTGAGACTACTTGTAAAGGGATAGCCTGAATGGGCTGTTGAGCAGCTGATTGAATAATTTTCTCAGGTGGAATGACTTCCACTGTGGTTATTGGTTTGGTTCTTTGAGTCCTTGGTCTCTTGACAAGCTTAGGGGAAGGAGTTTTCTCTGAATCTGATTCACTGAGAATCAGTTTCCTTTTTGCTGTTTTGACCTTCTTGACTGGTGATGGCTCAACCTCTATTTTGGTTTTTGATGGCAAGGTGTTTTTGGCAGTAAATACCTTGAATTTTGATGATGTTTCAGCATTTTCAGCTACCAAACCCTTCAGTTTTAACAGATAACTGATTTGGATGGCGAAGCCACATGACTGTTTGGATGACTTGAGCATATTCTTCAAGATGTTAAAAAGAATATATCTCCAATTTGCTTTCTTTTCACCCATGATTATGGTCATTACCTGGAATTTTTCGAGTGTAAGAGCAGCATAAGAACCGGTTTTTGCTAATATTTCCTTTGCCACAATATCAGCTAACAACAGAATTTCTGGTTTCAGTTCCTTCTTTGGATCGGAAACCTTGATTTTTCGTCCATCAGCAGATAGTCGAGACTGCATTTCTCCAATGTCATGAGTTTTTACTTCAGAAAAGCTGACATAACCATCAGTTGGCAAAGAGAAGATTTCTCCGAAAGCTTCTTCAGAAAGGAGTAGCAACTGATCATTGATAGTCACAGAGATAGTGTCATTAGCAGTGATAAATCCCTTCCGATAGAATTCATTGACCTCCTTGAGGTATATCTTCTGAGAAGATTGTCCCAAGAACATCCTGAGACCTGCCGACTCAAGCTTTAGAAATACATTCTTAACGTCTGCTTCTTGAATCGATAGAACCGAGTTAAAATCGATGACCATCGCATTCAAGATATGGGCTGGGATCTGGTTTGCCATTTCGGAAAGTGTAGTGATCTGCAAATTGAAGAGAATAAGTTCTGAAATTTGTATACTCTTACAAACTGATTGTAATTGTGAAGAATAGAACTGAAGTGAAGCGGGCAAAATGCTTTTGTTCGTGACTGTTCAAATCTGGACACGTGTCAGCCCGGGAAAAATTTTGAATAAAAATGTGTGCACGTGTGCTGTAATCGTGTGTATATAATAATGAGCGATTTTAAAATATGCCACGTCATAAAAATTTAGTCACCTCATTTGATTTGGAATATAATAAGTTTTTAATTGGTTAACTTATGTGAGAAGATTTGTAAAATTTTCAAGCTGAACGATCAGTTGGGAAACTGATTCAAGTCAGTTGAGAATTCACAAACGATTGTCTTCTCAGTTAACGTCTTAAAAACTGACATTCCCCCTAAATTGGTGCATATAATAATTAAAGTAATGCTACAAAATAATTTTAAGAGTCAGAGAGGTTATTGGTTTTGCTGAAACGTTGACGACTCTTCAGCTTTCTTGATATTCTGCTATAAATAGAAATGGCTCAATTAGTTTTAGACATATCATCCAAAATATTCAAGATAAAAAATGTCTGATACGGGTGACTCAAGTCTTTCTCCCTTTTATGTGCAGGCCAGGAAGACTGAGATAGAAGACGAAGTCTTCTATGAAAGTCTGCATTACTGGGAGCGATTGCAGGAGCTTGAGCTCTTATACAACTCTGGGGAGGCCACCACTCCTGAATTGGTGGCAGAACTGAATCAAGTGCGAAAGCACTTGAATATTGCTGTGTGGGTGGACGTCTTCAAGGACGGTCACATGTATCAGCTGATGCTCCGCAAGGAATTGAAGATCCTGAGGCGCATAGCTCATTCTCACAGCTTTCTCATGACTGCTCCTTCTTCTCTATCTATTTGGCTGAAATTTTGGATAATTGTTGTGGAGGAGAAGTATGATGATGTAATCTAGACCAACATTTATAAGTAATGAAATATTTATCTGGTTTTAACTCTGTTTTTCTGCAAATGATATATTTCATCAGCTGTGATATGTAAACAAATGAACTGATGAGAGACTAACTGTCATAAGTTGATCATGAACTGGGACTATTTAAACAACTATCAATAGAATTCAAACCGGTGTCAGTTGACAATGAACAACTGATAACTTAAAGTACTTGGTAAATGTGAAAGACGCATTGATTAACTTGAGACGCTTCAGCTTCTCCAACGTCATTTTCTTATAATAACTAATTGTCAGCATTGACTTCCTGCTCATTTAATTGATCCAATATCTCTGGTTCTGGTGTTTGAAGGATGTTTTGATTATTATGATTTTCATCTTTGTCATCATCTTCCAAACTGATATCTGAAAATCGATCAGCTAGCTCAACTTGATCAGTTGGCTTATCAGTTAGTGCAGTTTCATCAAAATCAATATGCGCAGATTCTTCAACATTTAAAGTTTTCTTATTAAAGACTCTATAAGCTATACTAACTAATGAATATCCAAGGAATATTCCTTCTGCAGATTTGGCATCGAATGCTTTTAAGTAATTTTTACTATTATCATGAATAAAACATCTACAGCCGAATATTTTGAAATAAGTGATTATACTTTTTCTTCCATGCCAGATCTCTTATGGTGTTTTCATATGATTCTTATTAATCATTGATCTGTTCTGAGTATAACATGCAGTGTTTACTGCCTCTGCCCAAAATCTTTGAGAAATACCAGAATCAGCAAGCATTGTTCTAGCAGCTTCTTTAAGGGTTCGATTTCTTCTCTCAGCTACACCGTTTTGCTGAGTAGTTCTTGCTGCTGAGAGCTCATGCTTGATTCCAGCATTTTCTAGAAAGCTTGAAAGTGTTTGATTGATGAATTTAGTTCCTCGATCAAATCTGATTCGATTAATCCCAACTGATTTTTCATTTAAAAGTCTTTTAAAGAGTTTAATCAGTGGTGCAGCCGTATGGTCTTTGGATTTTAGAAAGATAACCCAAGTAAATCTTGAAAAATCATCTACGACCACCAAGGTGTATTTCATTCCCCCTAAGCTCATGACTGGTATTGGACCGAAGAGATCCATGTGCAATAGTTCTAAGCATCGGGATGAAGACTTACAGCCCTTGTTTTTGAAAGAAGATCGTACTTGTTTTCCATACTGACATGCTGAGCAAAGTTTTTCTTTTGAAAAATTTATTTTGGGCAAACCAGTTACAAGTTCATGTTTACTCAGATAGGCAATGGATTTAAAGTTTAAATGATTTAACATTTTATGCCACAACCAGTTTTGAGATGATTTTGAAGCAATAAAGCAGACTGGTACATGAGGCTGTTCATTCCAACTGACTTTATATGTGTTTCCACATCGTTTGCCAGTTAGTATGATTTCATCAGTTGATGTTTTAACTGAGCATGAGTTTTTATCAAATTGTACCGAGAATCCATTGTCGGATAACTGACTGATGCTAATCAAGTTATACTTCAGATTCTCTACTAATAAAACATCTTTAATAGTAAAGTTACCATGGATAAGCTTACCCTTACCCAGGTTTTACCTTTGGAATTATCTCCGAAACTGATGTTTGGACCACTATATTTGGTCAGTTGAGATAGCATACTTGCATCTCCTGTCATATGTCGTGAGCAACCGCTGTCCAAATACCATATTGAATTTTTATCTGTACCTGTTACCTGCAAGCACACACATAATATGATTTGGTACCCATATCTATTTGGGTCCAAAACTTATTAGTCCCTTTGGAACCCATACTTGGATTAGTCTAACTGACTTTCCAGTAGCTGTATTCCAAATGGTTTTTCTCGGCTTTTGTGTGCTTGGTGAGTAGTGTACAATTGATACAGTATGTGTTTTAGTCTTATTCAACTGATTGTTCAATCTGTATCTCTTCTGAACTGGCTTGCAGTTATAGTAATTTACATAGCCATTCGAATAGTTTTTGTGAAATCTTTTTGATGACCCGCTTTGTGAATCAGTTGAAAGCTTTTGGCTATAGCCAATCCCATATCTTCTAGCCTTGTTCAACTTCTCAGTAGGTTGTTCAATCAGTTTACTGGGCTCAATTTGCTCTTGTACCACTGCTGATTTGACAAAGTGAATGTACTTCCCTTTGTTCATTGTCAGCTTTGGTTGAGTATCATTTGAAAACGTTTCTCCTTGATTACTGAACCCTAAACCAGTTTTATCAGAAACTGATTTTTGTGAATTCTGCATCTCATTCAGTGCAGTAGACGACTTATTCCAAGATTGAATGAGTTCAGTCTGTTTTGAATTTTCAAGGATCAATTTCTGGGTCATTGACTGATCTTTCTTTCTCTCTGCTTTTAACTCAGCAATTTCCCTTTTTAGACTCAACCCATCAACTGATTCATCAGTTTTGGTTTTATTGTCCATGGGATCATTTTGCTTTGACTTTATTTCCTCAAATGATGATGCAAGTTTCTGGTACTCATTTACCATTTCATGCAATGTTAAAATGAGTTCTTCTCGTGTAAAATCAGTTGAACTAAAATCAAATACCTGTTGACTTGTAGATTCTGCTTCTGTATCATTGGCCATTAGACATTTGACTTCCTCTTCATCAATTGAGCTATATGAGCTTTCTGGTTCTGATTCGTCACTATCAGTTTCTGCCCATTTTGATTTGTTCTCTTCAGCTAATAGAACCTCATGTTTCTTTTTGTAGGTTTTCTTATCATCTCTGGATCTTCTCTTATGCTCATGTGATTTCTTTCTTCTGTCAGTTGATCCTTGACTGTCCTTTTTAGGTTTAGGACAGTCAGCAATATAATGACCTGTTTTGCCACAATTGTAGCAAGCATTTATTTCTTCTTTGGAATTGTTTCTCTGGTATTGCTTCTGAAAGTTTCCTTGGTTCTTTCTCATGAACCTCCCAAACTTTTTGATGAATAATGACATAGCATCATTGCTTAATTGATCGGCAGATTTCTCGACTGAATTGGTTGATTCAGTTCTTACAGCTGCTAGAGCAGTTGTAGCTGTAGGAGTAAATGGTTCTCCTTCTCTGCTCTGCAATTCAAATTCATAAGCCTTTAAATCAGCAAATAGTTCATGAAGTTCGGTCTGGTTCAAGTCTTTAGATTCTCTCATAGCCATAGTTTTGACATCCCATTCCTTTGGAAAACCTCTCATCACTTTTAGTGAAACCTCTTTGTTAGTATACACCTTTTCGAGTGCATTTAATTCATTTACAATACTGCTCACCCTTTCATCATACTCATTCATTGATTCTCCAACCTTCATTTTGATATTGTCAAATTTCTGAACAGCAACAGAGAGTTTATTTTCTTTTGTTTGGTCATTTCCTTCATATAACTGAATCAACTTTTCCCAAATTTCTTTTGTTGTTTTGCACATCTTTATTTTGTTGAATGTTGCTTTGTCCAGTGTTTTGTATAGAGTATCTTTGGCCACATTGTCAAGATTGGCTTTTCTTTTGTCCTCAGTTGTCCACTCTTCTCTGGGCTTTTGAATTCTCTGTGGTGCCCCTTCAGTTATGGCAATTGTTGTATTTGCTTTTAGAATCTTCATGGGTCCATCTGTTATGACATACCACATGTCATCATCTTGTGCAGCTAAGTGAGCCTGCATTCTGATTTTCCGGTCATCGAAATCCTCTCTTGAGAACATAGGAATTTTATTGAATGAAGTCATGCTAGCAGATTTATAGATCAGAAGAATTCAAGAACAAGATTCAACCGCTCTGATACCACTTGATAGGATCGATTGACGTGTCAAGAGTGTTTAGAAGGGGGGGTTGAATAAACACTCTCAATTAATATTGGTCTTATCGAATTTTTGAGTTCAGTTTGGTGACAAACTGATTCTCGGAATCTTGTTGGTCAATATCAATCAGTTAAACTGAGGTAGTTGCGGAAGGTAACTGACTGACAGATAGAATACAGAACTGAAATAAAATACACAAGGATTGTTTCTGGATGTTCGGAGAATTCAATTACTCCTACGTCACCCCTTCTATCACAAAGATAGGATTTCCACTAAAAGACTTTGATCCAATACAACACTTGTACAGACCCACTTCAGTTAGGACTTACCCACTGCCTAAACTTAAACTCTTAGTATTACAAAATGATCTCTGTGCGTAACTGATCTTAGCACTATTGAATTAACAAATATTACAGAGTGCTAGTTTGCTCAACTTGTAGCCTTGATTGCTACGAATAAATCAAGTAAGAGTGAGCTGAGATTTTGACATAGTAATAGCAAGTTTTGAATGATGTATCGTCACTTCTTCTTTTTCTTCTGCCATATTTATACTCTTCTTTTCCAACGGTAATCTTGAGATAATTTTGAATCTTTGTATCCGTTGGTTTCCACTTGATTATTCCTTCGATATTGTTTGCTTCATTTATTGTAATTCGGCGTCTTAATTGCTTTGTCCGGAATGCGTTGTTTTAAGTAGTCTTGGTTGTTGTGCGGTGCTCTTGTAATCTGTTATGTCTTCTTTGTTCTTTCCCGAGACATCTTCAGTTGAGAGACTTTGAGCCATTCGGCTGAATCTTTTAACTGATCAGTTCCAACTGATCAGTTTACTCTGTATCATTGTATCAGCTGATTTCAGTTGATAAGTTCAGTTGCCGAATTTGCTTGCGCGTATCAGTTGATTCATATTTTGTTAATCGATTGATTCATGTTTTGTCAAACTCCAGAATCTAGTTTCTAACAATTATATTATATTAAACCTATGTATTAAATCTAATTATAAATTATCTTACATTAAACCTATGTATTGAATCTAATTAAAAATTATTTTACATTGAAATTAATAATCATTGTACTTAATTACTTAACATATATGTGGAGCTTAATTATAATATTTTATTATATTTTGGGTATTTGGTCTTGGAAGAAGAACCTCATAGTACTTGATGAATTTTTAAGTGTATTGTGATGTATTTTAATGTATTTCTAGATATTTTAGACACATAAAATTTGCACCGAAAAATAATTTTTTAAAAATAATAAAATTTAGTTATACTTATAAATTTTTAAATCCATTTATGCACCTTTGTGTTTAGGGTGTCACAATATCCCTTCCTTTTAAAAATCTGGTCCCCAGATTTAATAGTTATTGGAATAAATGCGGATATTGACATCTCATATCTTTCTCTGTTTCCCACGTTGCTTCTTCAATGTTGTGGTTTTTCCATAAGACTTTTATAAACTGAATTGGTCGACCACGAAGTTCCTTTATTCTTTGGTCCAAAACTTCCACAGGCTGTTCCTCATATGTTAGATTTTCTTCCAGATCTATCTGTTGGTG
This sequence comes from Primulina tabacum, assembly GCF_025594145.1. NCBI lineage: Eukaryota > Viridiplantae > Streptophyta > Magnoliopsida > Lamiales > Gesneriaceae > Primulina > Primulina tabacum. The sequence goes on from NC_134552.1 coordinate 24,131,301, forward strand.
GTCAATCAATTGGGATGAGTCTACTTTGCATTTCCTTAATTGTGATAGGTGGAATACGTTACGTATACCAGAGATATTTTGGGTAGAGATAGACGATAAACCACATTGCCTATTCGTTCTATCACTTCAAAGGGTCCCACAAATCGAGGATGAAACTTTCCCTTCTTTCCAGTACGCTTGATTCCTTTTCTTGGTGATATTTTTAGTAATACGTAATCTCCAACTTCAAATTTCAAATCTTTTTGCCTTTTATCTGCATAATTCTTCTGTCGACTTTGAGCTGTTTGTATTCGTTTCCTGATAAGTTTTATTTTGTCGATAGCTTCTTGTATAATGTCAGGCCTGATTGCTCGTTCTTGTCCATTCTTTGTGCCTCTCCATTCATCCATATCCCAGTTAACAGGAGAGCAACATTTTCTCCTATATAACGCTTCATATGGTGCCATTTTTATTGAGGATTGATAACTATTGTTGCATGAAAATTCAACTAGAGGCAAATGTTTTCCCCTGTTTGCCCCAAAATCCAGCACACATGCGCGAAGCATGTCTTCCAATATTTGAATGGTTTGTTCAGACTGACCATCAGTTAGCGGATGTGTTGTTGTGCTAAAATTTGATTTGATACCAAGGCATTCCTGAAGTTTTTTCCATAATCTTGACGTAAATTTCGGATCTCTATCAGATACTATGGTAGTGGGGATACCATGTAACCATATTATTTTTCTTCTGATAGAGTTCAGCCAGTTTTTCCACCCCATATTTGTGACTTATGGGTATGAAATGTGCTGACTTGGTTAAGCGATCAACGATCACCCATATGCTATTAAAACCTCCTGGGAGCTGGGGTAATCCAGTCACAAAGTTCATAGTTATTTGATCCCATTTCCATTCTGGTATAGAAGTGGTTGCAAAAGGCCTGCTGGTCTTTGATGTTCAGCCTTTATCATTTGGAAAGATAGGCATTGTGAAATGAAATCTGCAATATCTCGTTTCATTCCTTTCCACCAGAAGTGTTTTTAATCTCTTGGTACATCTTAGATCCTCCTGGATGAATGCTGATCCGAGACTGATGTGATTTTTCCATTATTTCCTTTTTCATTGAGTTAGGCATAAAAATACGGTCATGATAGAATAGTATTCCTAGTGAATTGGTGATGAAATTTGAATCAGTGCGGAGTTTGGAAACTTTTTGGTCCAATTCTTGATTTTGCTTAATTCTGCTATGAAATTCAGGTTCGATTCTTAATCCAGCCAAGTGCCCTCGTGAATGGATGTGTACCCATTCTCTTACTTCTTTCATTTCCAAACAAGCCATGCTAATCTTTCTACTTAAAGCATCGGCCACTACATTAGCTTTACCTGATTGATAAAGAATGGAACAATCGTAATCTTCCAAAAATTCAATCCATCTTCTTTGCCTCATGTTCAGCTCTTTTTGAGTAAATAAATACTTCAAGTTTTTGTGGTCTGTATAAATATTAAAAGTGGAACCGTACAAGTAGTGTCTCCATTTTTCTAATGCAAACACTATTGCTCCTAATTCCAGATCATGAGTGGGATAATTTAACTCGTGATTCTTTAATTTTCTAGATGCATATGCAATAACTTTATCGTTTTGCATCAATACACATCCAAAGCCTTCTTTTTGAGGCATCTGTGTAAACCCCAAATCCTTCTGTCCCTTCTGGTAAAGCTAATACAGGTGCACTAGTAAGCATTTCTTTTAATTTGCAAAAACTTTTCTCACACTCATCATTCCACAAGAAAAGGTTGTCTTTGTGATTTAGCTGTGTCAGGGGAACAGAAATTTTTGCAAAATCTTTAATGAATCTTTGGTTGTATCCTGCTAAGCCGAGAAAACTTCTAATTTCTGTGATGTTGATTGGTTGTTTCCAGCGAGATATGGCTTCTATTTTTGCAGGATCTACTTCCAGTCCATTCTTAGAGATAAAGTGGCCAAAAAATGACACTTTTTCTAGCCAAAATTCACACTTACTGAATTCGGCATACAATTGATGCTCTTTCAAAGTTTTGAGAATCAATCGTAAATGTTGAGCATGTTCCTCATGACTTCTTGAAAATATCAGAATGTCATATATGAATATGACAACGAATTTGTCCAAGAATTGTTGAAATATTCGATGCATCATATCCATGAAAGTTGCAGGAGCGTTGGTTAATCCGAATAACATTACCACAAACTCATATGTCCATGACGGGTATTAAAAGCCGTTTTGGAGATGTCATCCTCCTTAATTCTCAATTGGTAATATTCTTGTCGCAAATAAAGTTTTGAATAAACTTGAGACCCTTGTAAGACATCAAATAATTCTTCGATATGCGGTAGAGGATATTTGTTTTTGATGGTAACATTGTTAAGTTCTCGATAATCAATGCACATCCTTAAAGTTCCATCTTTCTGTTTAACAAATAATATAGCAGCACCCCATGGAGATGTACTAGGCCGGACGTATTTCTTGTCCATGAGCTCTTGTAATTGGAGTTTTAATTCTTTTAACTCTGAAGGTGCCACTCGGTATGGAGTTTTGGATTTGGGTTGTGCTCCAGGTATTAAATCAATGGAAAGCTCTACATCTCTCTGAGGAGGTAAAGTATTAATCTCTTCAGGAAAAACCTCTGGAAATTCTTGTACAACTGAGATTTCGGAGATCTTGAGTTGATCCTTTGGCTTATGTATCAAATAAGCTAGAAATCCTTGTCCGTTGTCTTTTAGTATAGCCTTAGCTTCTGCTGTTGATACTATTCCCATGGTATGGTTAGCTTTGGAATTGAATGGATGAAAAGTTTGAAGATAAAATTCTTTTGTGTAGCAATTGAGCTAGGCTTGGTGACTAAATAACCAGCCCATTCCGAGAATAATATCATAGTTCTTGATAGGTAACTCAATCAAATATGCTAGATATTCTTTTTCTTGGAAGTTTAAGGGACAGTTTTTGTAAATGATGTCAGTAATCATTGTTGTCCCTAAAGGTGAGCTAATTTCGAAGCTAAATGGTAGCTGCTCAGATAACAGTGGTACTTTATGTACAAAAGCTTTTGAGATAGAAGAATGAGTAGCTTCTGGATCAAATAAAGTTTTTGCGGAACTGGATAATATGGTAACAGTAACTTCAACGACTACAGTGGGGTCAATTTACTCCTCTTTGTTTCCTAAGAGGGCATAGGCTCGAGCAGGTATCTTTGGCTTTGTTGTGGGTTGAGTCTTCTACGTTCTTTTTGGACAATCTTGAATACGGTGTTGCTCACTTCCGCAAATAAGACATTTCCCAACTTTTCTCTAGCACTTTTATTCTTCATGATTTGGTAATCCACAATATCCACACTTTTTATTGTTGTTTCTTGGAACTTTTCCTTTGACAGCTTCTCCTTGCCTGATTGGTTGTGTTCTTTTTTCAAATTTTCTTTTCCGATTGTTATCCTCAAAAAGGTTTGGCTTCATAATTTTCTTTTCTTCTTCCTTTTTTTTAAGAAGTACCTTGATGTCTTCTTCTACTTGTAGAGCTTGATTGACAGTAGAAACATAACTGCAACTTCTGTGGACAATGTTGCCCAACAAATATCTAGATTTAATCCTTGAACAAATTTTTTCTTTTTCTTAATTCATCTTCCATGTAGTGTGGTGCATAATGTAAAAGACGGTGGAATTCTGTCTCATATTGAGCTACGGTCATGTCACCTTGGACTAAATCCATAAATTCATGTTCTCGGGTATTTAATATAACTTGAGTTATATATTTACCTTCTAATTCTTGCAAAAAATTGTCCCACGTTTTTGGGTGTGATTCTTTGTCCACTTATGTTCCACCGTACGCCACCAGTTGTGAGCTGCTTTTTCAAATAAGTAAGTGGAAAAATTCACCTTTTGTTCTTCAGAATAATTGAGAATAGAGAATATTTTGTTGATTTTTCTTAGCCAATATTCTTCTTGATACGCATCTGGTTTGCCTTCAAACTTTGGCGGTTTGAATCTCAAAAATCTCTCAAGAGCTCGATCATTTGCCTCAATGTGATGTTCTTGAGCTTGATCATGAGGTCGTAGTGGATTTTGCTGAGAAAACTGCACAAATTAATGCATTATTTCAAACATATTTTGTACGTTTTGTTCTTGGGGGGATTGTGTTGAGCGCTTCTGGAATTTCCACCAGTTGCCGAGTTGTGGTCATCTTGAGAGGGAATTTCTTGTCTGATTCTGGCTTGAGTACTATTTTGTGAAAACGTCATTCTAAACACATAAATATAAAATATGAAATATCTTGTACAATATTTATATATATATATGAAATATCTTGCACTATATTTATACATCATAAATGTACATAGTTATGTCATAGGGTAAACAGTCAATTTTATTTATAAACAAGACATGTTTCAAATATTTACAATACCAATGCATAATACAAACAGAACTAGCTAACGGGGTCATCATTCCTACAAAAATTGATGACCTTGATAAACATCATACCTACAAAAGATGATAATTATTAACACTAGTTATATATTAGTGCTAAATAGTCATTGTCTTCTTATCTCATCGTCTCAGAGATCTATAAAAGTTGTGTGGCTCGTGCCTTCATTTGTGCCTGTGGTTCCCATGGCAACATTTTGATCCGTATTCGGCAGTGATGTACATGGTTCAACTGGGTCCGGTTCATAACTAAGCTCATTAACTTTTTCGCTTTCAGGTATGATAGTCATTGGTACAAGTTCATCTACTCCAAATACAGAATTTTCTAACATGAGGTCAGGAAGAAATTCAACATCCGGTGATGGCAACAGATAATTTTCTATCATAAAGGGGTTTTGATCTATTGTTGTGTTCACGACTCCAAGATATTCTACAAAAGGGGCTTGTACATATTGTGGAATATTTTTAGTCAAACTACTACCTCTAGTTTCAAATGTGTTAGAGATGAGAGGAGTTGTGGTCTAATTATCTTGATTTGTGTAAGATGGCCCAATAACACCAGGTTCCATTCCTTGGATAGATTGATAAACCAGTTCACGCCCATGCATGATTAAGTGGTCAACGTCGATCGAAGGGTCTGATACTCCTTTTAGGAAACTAATCAAATCTCGGTCATAGAATTCATGTATGTCTAGTAAGTATATAAGAGTGCAGTCTCTTTCATACAGTACATGACTCAATTCTCCCTGATATGCTAGATTATCAGCCCTCATCCGTTCTTCAATAAATCCATGAAAAGTTTCAGTTGTTCCAAAGGTTTCAAAATGCTCCCGATACATATTCACTAGGCATTTCAAATCCGAGTTTTCTTTGCTTAATTTTGTTATTTCTTCCTCCATTTGTTTGATGATTATAGTTTGTTTATTTCTTGATGTCCCACTAGATTCCGTCATCCAGAAAGGAAAACATTTCAATTATGAGGAAAATATAAAGATTAATGTATGACATTATAATAAACCTTAGGCTCCTGTCTCTAGACTCTAAGAAACCTGGGCTCTGATACCACCTTTGTGACGCCCGGTTTAGTAAATTCATAATTATTCCCTTACTGAGTGCCACATTTTATACAATATTTATTTATGGAACTGCTATCTTTATTTTTACCATTATTATTAAAAAATATTGTAGATAAAAATTTAAATATTTTCTACTATCATTAAAAGATTATACACAAATATTTACATTCTTATTTTAAATATGTACAATTATTTTACAGCGGAGTTTAACATTTATTTATAAACAGATCATTACGACTTTCAAATGTTCTTATTTCAGCTTCAGTTATTTTCCTCCTGTTCCAATTCTGGGGTTCCTGTGTCTGGAAATTACAATAGACGAAGAGAAACAGAGGGTTAAGTCTTTGAGGACTTAGTGAGTTTAAATTAATATGTATTTTTTAAATAAGTTAAAATAGCGCTTCAACATAATTATGCATGAAGTAATAAGCATAACAAATTAGATGTTATGAATGCTATGAAATTACTGCGAATAATAGATAAATGCAAGTATTTCATAAATTAACATTGGTGGCTCTAATTGAGCACTTATAATATCCTTTTACGAGCCGGGTGAACCATTCTCTGGACCAAAATATTTTGTACGCGTTGTTAAGATTAACCATATACCCGGGACTTTTGACCCATTGTTCATTGGACTCTTCCGGGCCGAAGCCACGTTGTCCAGTGGACTCAATTTCCGGACCGAAATCCGTCGTCCATGACTCCATTCATTAATGGTATATCAATCCATTCATAAATATGCAAGGAAATATATTAGTAATCGAATTGAATTGTAGATGATATTTGAACAATAAATAAATGCTATTGAAATTTCAAGGCCAAATGTCAAATGTTTTAATAGAAGAATGAATAGTAATTTCTCACCTGATAACTTATAGTTTAGGCTTGATTAGTAATCCGAATTTGTTGAAGCAAGTCCTAAAAATATATTATGAATGATATTTATATGTTAGTGTTTTAAATAAATAGCTGATCATTTCCAGATTATTTTTTGTTCAAAATTTAACCCGATTGATTTTTATTTAAGTTTGAAAATTCATATTAATTAGAAGATATCTCTAAACATTACGAAAGTTGGCCAAAAAGTTGGAAATATCACCAGGAAGGTTCGGCCACCGGAAAAACGCTGATGCGGCGACGCGTGAGGTACACGTGCCGATGTTTCCGGCGCGTGACTGGCCTTTCGGCGGCAACACGCGGCCGGGTTTTTTCCAGCATATGTAACTTTGCAAGATCTTTAATTCTTATGTTGAAAGTATTTTCAAATTCCTAGCCGATCAATACCGGATTTAAATATCGTTTTATGGAGAACTAAAGTACTCTGGAAATCCGAAAATGTTAGTTCCGGCAATATTTGGGAGGACGGACGGTATGTACCTTATCTATGCAACAAGAGGTACAACTTTTGTGTTCAAGTCAACCTCTAGTTTGGTGTGTAACTATAAGAAAGATGAGCGTAGATTACCTTGCTTGGAACGGGATTCCATTGCCGTTTCTCGGAATATTTTGGTTTGATTTTCTTGTTTTTGATCGATCCTTTTTTGACACCTCTAGTGCTTTATTGTTTTACGATATGAGGTGAATAGTTGGTGATTTATTGGAATTTTCGGAAAGGTTTATGGATTTTTTTCTTCCTCTTCTTCCCTTTCCTTCTTCTCCCTTCTTTTGTTTCCTTCTCTCTCTCGGATGGTTTCTGAATTGGGGAGAGTTCAGCTATATATATAGCTAATTTCATATGTATCCATTGAATTATTTAAATTAATGAAAAAGTTAATATTTATCCAAAGTTAATATTATTATATTCTTGTATCTAATTATTATATTATATTAAACCTATGTATTGAATCTAATTATAAATTATCTTACATTGAAATTAATAATTATTGTACTTAATTACTTAACATATATGTTGAGCTTAATTATAATATTTATTATATTTTGGGTATTTCGTCTTGGAAGGAAAACCTCATAGTACTTGATGAGTTTTTAAGTGTATTGTGATGTATTTTAATGTATTTCTAGATATTTTGGACACATAAAATTTGCACCGAAAAATAATTTGGTAAAAATAATAAAATAAAAATAATAAAATTTAGTTATACTAATAAATTTTTAAATGCATTTATGCACCTTTGTGTTTAGGGTGTCACATGATGTCACTTCGAGTACTGTGAAATTTCGATCGACTTTTTGGAAAAACTTTCAACATTTAAAACGTAGTACTTTTTGATTTTCTTCGATTTGACACTAAATTCGTAATTTTTGGACAAGAAACGAGTGAGTTATGATCATTTTCATGTACTGACTGCTCAAATTGTGATGTTTTAAAAAAAATAGTGTTCTTCGTGTGCCACAAGGAGGCGCTCGGGCGGTAAGATTTTACCGCGGAGCGCCAAGCATTTTGGGAAAAATTTCAATAAATTTTTTTTTAAAAATATTTGTCTTGGGCAGGCATGCATAATGTATTAGTATGTTCGACGTGCAAAGAAAATATTTTATATTTTTGAGGTATGCTAAATGTCTTGTGACAAAATATGAACGGGTTTGGAAGCCGGTGAACGTGGCCGGGGACCTCTCCACCCCGGTAAAGCATGACCGAGTTTTGATCAGGATTGGAAATCGATAAATTATGACCAGGGACCAATCTATCCGGTAAAGTATGACCGGGGATCTTATGTATGTGGTAGTAGACATCCCTTCAAGCCCAGTATTGTGGTTTAGTATGATCAAGCGCACTATGTTATGGATCACTTGCTTTGAAACATATCTCTACGCAAAATGATGTTATGCATGTCCAAGTAGGTATGATGCAAGTATGTTTATAAATTTTTTTATGAAATGATGGCACGTCTATGATTATGTAAGTATGTTCAAGTTTAAGTATGTATGGTCTACTTTAAAATGCATGTGGTTTTATTACGTATGGCTTGTTATTCTCATTTTATACATGTTGAGTCTTTAGACTCACTAGACTTGATCAATGCAGGTGAGGATGAACACGAGGAGAAGAGAGGTGGGGATTAGTGAATTGGCTTCGACTGCACGGAGCCTATTCTCGAGGACCGCTTACGTTTTTAGAAAATTTTATGCACGTATCAAATACTTTAATTTTCACGGGATTACTTTATGATGTTTAAACAAGTGCCTTTGCAAACTTTGTTTGTAGTTGTTTTATTTCAAAAATTTTAGACGAGTAGATTATTGTTATTGCAAATTGAAAGTTTATTATTTATTTAAGAAAATTTTTATTTTTCCGCAAATTTTTAATAGTTCAAAATACGGTACATCACATAAACCAACCAAACTTCTTAAAATAGCTCAAAATATATTTGTAAGTGTTTCTTAGACGTAAACCCGAGCCTCAAAACGTACACGATTCGTTTAAAAACTTGGACCGGGGTTCTGGTTTTAACCAGAATCAACTCGAAACTTAACCAAGTCTCTCCAAGCTTAAACCATTCCTCAACCATACCTTACCAGCCCTTAAACCACCTAGACCAGCCCACTTAAGACCTTCGAACAACACCTGAAATGTAACGTACCAAACTTTTACTATTCAAAATTTGAGGAAAAATTAAAAATTTTCTTGATTATAAAATAACTCTCAATTTTTGAGTTAAAATAAACTGTACGTCTCCAAAAGTCGATGCAACAAAAGATCTAAAAATAAAGTTCACCACAAGCATCTGATTAAAATCCCATAACCAGTAACATAAATCAGAGTATTTTGATCATTCAAAAACTAAGAACATGGAGTTCCTCGGGTTTAGCCTCCCACTCAGTCCAAGCCAGCTCCTTGGTCCCCACCCCTAGTCTCCTCGAAATCATCTTCACCTGCATCGATCAAGTGTAGTGAGTCTAAAGACTCAACGCGTATAAACTTGAAATAATGAGTAATACGTAATAAAACCACATGCAACTTTAAAATAGAGCGTACATACATGAACTTAAACATACGCTTAAACTTGAACTTGCATACGTACATTCATAGACGTGCCATAAACATAAAACTTTTCTTAAACATGCTTGCATACTTGTACCTACATGAACATACTTAAACATCATCATTTTGTGTAGAGGCATGTTTCAAAGCAAGTGACCCATAACATAATCGCCTGATCAGAATAAACCATAGTACTGGGCGGACAAGGAAAAATCCACTGCCACATACATGAGATCCCCGATCATGCTTTAACGGGCGGATTGGTCCCCATTCAAGATTTAGCGCTTTCCAATCCTGATCTAAACCCATTCATGCTTTAACGGGGTGGGTTGGTCCCCAGTTCATGATTTAACGCTTTTCATCCCCATACATACATTGGTCACAAGACATTTAGCATACCTCAAAAACTTGAAAATATTCTCTTGCACGTCAACATACTTACTTGGCATTGAGGGATTCATTGAATTTCATTTGGGGCCGCTGCTGCACATACTAACATAAATTTTTTTATACTTAACTTGCATAGCTTAGACGTAGGTATGCTTGCTCATCACCGAAATCAATAAATAACTTAAGACATTCTTAAACACTCGGTACTTGACCTCATTTAAATCATCATACTAACCCAAGACGTAGAACCCCAAAACAAATATCAAGGGGAGACCTAAGCTATTCCCAAACAGGAGGTACACGGACCCCGTGCCCAGGTCCGGCTCCAGGTCCGTGTATGTACTGTAACATACATGTGAAGGATAGTGAAGGCACGGACCCCGTGCCTAGGTCTGTGTAAGGGTCCATGTAGACTCGGCAAAATGACTCTTCGGTAGGAACAAAGGCACGGACCCCGTGCCTGGGTCCGGGTCTGGGTACCCTCGGTGAAAAGGAAACAACGAAAATTCAATACATAGTGATGCCCGACACTCTAAACGTGATTGTACGGACTATGACCAGACGCCTCGAGACCCATCCTAGGATGCTACTACATTGATACGACTCGTACACACACCCCGAATTCACGACGTCCAACCTACGACACGATGCAACTCAAAAACACGAGACTTGACACCAAATTGTTTTTACTACTTCTAATGAATTCAATTGTCTATCGACACTAACCGGTACACCAATTACCGACCCAACGTCATACTAAACATACTTATACGCAGCAACAATCATCCGTCGATCCCCAACGAAGCATGCAAAAGCTTCAAGAACGCATCAATACATAATTTTCTAGAAAACGCAGTTTGAGCAGTCCCACAAAAATGATCATAACTCTCTCAATTTTTATCCAATTATTTCGAATTTTATATCAAATCGAAGGTATCAAAAAGTTCTACAATTTTTGTGTCGAAAGTTTTCTCAGAATCACGACCAAAATATCGCAGTTTTCAAAAGAACAGTATATTTCGAAATTTTAGATCAAAAAACATTTCAAAATAGATCCAACATGTTTCTGCCCGAACCTTGCACATCATATATGGATTTTACGCATAAAAATAACGCAACACATGCTATGACATGATCAACGCATAAAAGAAAAGAATAACGTGTGATTAGTTAATTAGGGAGAGAAAAATTTTCTTAATCAATAATTAGCAAGGTAATTAAAATATTACTCCCCACTAACCTCTAATAAAATTCTCTAATTTAAATAAAATGCACAAGTTATAATTTTTTAAAATTTTTCAATTCTTAAAATCACTAAATAAATAATTTAGGTTTTAAAATACTAACACTTAATAAATTAATTGAAATGCCCCACCCTTAACTTAAAATAAAATACTGCACTAAAATTTTGCCAAAAATCGACGCTGGTCTTTTCCTCGATCCTGCATCGAATAATTGTCTGAAACATGAAACTCGAGAAAACATTTTAACGTGCATCATATAAACGTAAATAATTTAAGATAATGCATTAAAATAAATCATGCACCACTAAGACTCATTTTTAAATTAAATAAATGCTTTTAATAATTAAATAAATGCATGGGTTATATGTGTACTGAATTTGGGCACTACAGTTCCTCCCCCACTTATATAAATTTCTTCCTCGAAATTAAATCTTACCGAACAACTCCGGGTAGCGGATTATTATATCTGCTTCGGTCTCCCAAGTGGCTTCCTCCACTGCTTGATTCAGTCACTGGAGTTTGACCAACTTGGTCACCATGTTTCGAAGTCTCCGCTCCTGTCTGTCTAGAATTTGGACATGTCTCTCCTCATAAGACAGATCTGGAGCCAACTGCAACGGCTCGTAGCTCAAAACATGCGATGGATTAGCCAGGTACTTCCTCAGCATTGAGACGTGGAACACATTGTGTACCCCCGCCAGATTCGGCGGAAGGGCAACACGATAAGCTAGTGTCCCAACTCTATCAAGAATCTCGAACGGTCCAATGAATCTCGGACTAAGCTTGCCTCTCTTCCCAAATCTCATAACACCCTTCATTGGTGCTATCTTCACGAAAACGTGGTCACCTACGGCAAACTCTAGATCTCTCCTCCTCTTGTCAGCATAACTCTTTTGGCGACTCTGGGCGGTCTTCATCCTGTCTCGAATCTTGACCACCACATCTGCAGTCTACTGAACAATCTCTGGACCAAGTTCTGCTCTTTCACCGACTTCGTCCCAATGAATCGGTGATCTGCACTTTCGTCCATACAATTCCTTGTAGAGAGCCATATCTATAGATGATTGAAAACTGTTGTTGTAGGTAAACTCCACTAGAGGTAGCTTCGATTCCCAAGTCCCCCGGAAATCGATCATACAAGCTCGCAATAAATCTTCCAAAATTTGAATCACTCGCTCAGACTGGACATCTCTCTGTGGGTGAAAGGCTGTACTGAATAGCAACTTCGTCCCCATGGCTGCATGTAGGCTCTTCCAGAAGTACGATTTGAACCTCGGGTCCCTGTCAGACACAATAGAAACTGGGATCCCATGCAATCGGACTATCTCCTTGATATAGAGCTCCGCGTACTGCGTCATGGAGAAAGTCGTCTTCACTGACAAGAAGTGTGCTGACTTAGTGAGTCGGTCCACTATGACCCAAATGGCATTAAAACCTCTGACTTACTTTTGCAAACCAATCAGAAGTCCATTGTGATATTCTCCCACTTCCACTCAGGGATAGGGAGTGGCTTAAGCATTCCTGCCGACCTCTAATGCTCTGCCTTCACCTGCTGACAAGTGAGGCATTCAGATACAAATCGACCGACGTCTCGCTTCATCCCTGACCACCAATACAAACTCTGCAGATCCTTGTACATTTTGGTGTCTCTTGGGTGAATGGAATACGGCGATGCATGTGCCTCTGACAAAATATCTTCTCTGATCGAGTCAACACTAAGCACCCATATTCTAACTCTGTATCTCACAATACCATCAGACACTTTGTAGAGCACACTGCCCTTTGCCTCATCTTTCAGCCTCCATTTCTGCAACTGCTCATCTGAAGTCTGACCTGCACGGATACGGTCTAGCAAGGAAGTCTGGACTGTCAGATTAGACAGCTTAGGAGCTCTGTCCTTGCGATGAACCTCTAATCCAAATCTCTGAATCTCCGACTGAAGTTGTCTCGGTACTGACAATTATGCTACAACTGCCACTTTTCTGCTCAAGGCGTCTGCGACAACATTAGCCTTTCCCGGATGGTAGCTAATCTCGCAATCATAGTCTTTTACCAATTCCAACCATCGTCTCTGTCTCATATTCAGCTCTTTCTGCGTAAAGAAATACCTGAGACTCTTGTGATCAGTAAATATCTGGCATTTCTCGCTGTACAAGTAGTGTCTCCAAATCTTCAATGCAAAGACAACGGCGGTTAATTCTAAATCATGAGTCGGATAGTTCTTCTCATGCACCTTCAACTGTCTGGAAGCATAAGCTATCACCCGACCATGCTGCATCAACACTGCGCCTAACCCGAGCTTAGATGCATCGGTGTAGAGCACAAAATCTCCTTGCCCTGTTGGCATGGCTAACACTAACGCTGAAATAAGAGCTTGCTTCAAAGTATCGAAGCTCTTCTGGCACTCGCCACTCCACACGAACTTAGCATTCTTCTTGGTCAGTGAGGCGACCGGCACTGCTATTGTCGAAAACCCCTAAATAAACTTACGGTAGTAACCTGCTAAACCCAAAAAACTGCGGATCTCTGAAGCATTCTTCGGTTCAACCCATTCCTTAACGGCTGCCACCTTTGCTGGATCCACTTCAATTCCACTGCTAGACACTATATGACCCAAAAAAGCTACCTTTTACAACCAGAATTCACAGTTACTGAACTTCGCAAATAACTTACGACTCTGTAGGGTCTGAAAACTGTCCTAAAATGCTGGTTGTGCTCCTCATGGCTCTTCGAGTAGATAAAATATCGTCAATGAATACTATGACGAATTGATCAAGGTAAGGCTGAAATACTCGGTTCATGAGGTCCATGAATATTGCTGGAGCATTCGTCAGTCCAAACGGCATCACCAAGAACTCGTAATGCCCATATCTGGTTCTGAAGGCCGTCTTGTGAACATATATGTCTTTCACCTTCAGTTGATGATACCCTGATCGAAGATCTATCTTATAGAACACTGTAGCTCCCTGCAACTGATCAAACAAGTCCTCGATTCTTGGAAGTGGGCATTTGTTCTTGATCGTTACCTTGTTCAATTCTCGGTAATCAATACACAGCCTCATGCTCCCATCTTTCTTCTTTACGAAGAGTACTGGTGCGCCCCACGGTGAGAAACTAGGGCGGATGAATTCTTTGTCAAGAAGCTCCTGAATCTGCTGCTTGAGTTCTAACATCTTAGGTGGAGCTAATCGGTACGGTGTCTTAGAGATTGGCACTGTTCCTGGCATGAGATCAATCACAAACTCCACCTCTCTCTCTGGTGGAAGACCTGTGACGTCATCAGGAAAGACGTCTGGGAAGTCTCTGACTACTGGCACACCTGATATTGACGGAGTGGGTATGTCAGGTGTTGAAATGACGCTGGCCAAGAAAGCCTGACACCCCTTGGAAATAAGTTTCCGCGCCTGCATGCAAGAGATCATGCGAGGTAAACTCCTCCATCTTGCTGGTTCAAATAGAAACTGCTCCATGTCCAACGGTCTAACCAATATTGATCTCTTCTGAAAATCAATCAAGACTCGGTTCTTCGTCATCCAGTCCATACCCAAGATAATATCGAATTCCGGCATTGGCAACACTATCAAGTCTGCATACATTAGGTGGCCCTGCAGCTCTAGATTGATGTCTCTGACCACGTTAGTAGCTGATATTTCTTCCATTGATGGGACTGTTACTGAATAATTCACATCGAGTCCAATGGTCTTGATATCCAAGTGACTAGCGAACGTCTCCGAGATAAATGAATGGGTGGCTCCTGAATCTATCAAGGCCTGAGTAGCTATTCTCTTGATGAAAATATTTCCTGGGGGATGTTAGCACCACACAACTTATATCACAAAGTTCTAATAGTAGTCTTAAGCAGCAAAAGACCCCAAAAATTCCATCTATCATTCTAATAATCCCAATTCAAGTAAACATGCAAGGCGAAAATTTAATGTTGTACGGAATTAAATAAGTTACCCGTCAGTAGTGTAGTCTCTGGGTTCGCCTCCTGTGCGTGCATGGCGAACACTCTGCCATGGGTTGGTTGCCTCCACTGTGGACACTCCTTCAACATGTGGTCACTGGCTCCACACTTGAAACACTTGCCTGACCGATACAAACACTGCCCCGGATGCTGGCGGTTGCATTTCGGGCACACCTGGTACTCTCCCGGCCTCTGAGGAGCTTTCTGCTGTGGGACATGGCCTTTGCCTTTCGGTGGCCCCTGATAGAGCTTCTTCCCTAGTTGCCCCTGGAACGGCCTCTTAAACTGAGGTCACTGCTGTTGCTGCTGCTGTGGACCTGATAGGGCCTCTTTCCCTGCCTTTCAGCCTCAATATCCCACTGATCCTGCTCCGCCGCCAAGGCTCTAGATACGGCAACGACATAGGTCGTAGGACCAGCAACTCGAACGGCACGGCGCAATATCGGCCACAACCCATCCATGAAACGCCTCAGTTTCCCCTGGGAATCATTAGCTATCAGGGGCACAAAGTGACACCACCTCTCGAACTTCCTCACGAACTCCGCCACGCTGCTATCCCCCGGACGCAACGTCATGAACTTTCTCGTTAGGCGAGAGCGTACTTCCTCAGTGAAGTACTTTGAGTAGAAGACTTCCTTGAAACCATTACAAGGAAACACCTACAAGTTGATTGACACTGCCGCACTCTCCCACCATAGTGTGGCGTCCTCTGTCAGAATGTACGTGGCAAACCTGACCCTATCTGCATCGGTCAGTTCCATAAAATCGAAGATTTCCTCGATGGACTTAATCCATCCTTCAGCTATCATCGGGTCAATGGTACCCGAAAACTCCTTCGGATTCATCCTCTTAAATCTTTTATATACAGCCTCAGGTCGGGGCCTCGCCCCTGCATCTACTGCGGCTTGGTTTCCCGCAAACTATGCGAAGAAATGAGTCATCCCAGCAAGCATCTGAGCTTGCATGTCCGGCGGTGGAGGAGGAGGAGCGTCTCTCCTCTCCTCTCGAGCCTCTCTATCCTCATCCCTGGCTTCACGGTCAATCAAAAGTCTAAGAGGCATACTGTTCCAACAATTTACCCAACATGTAAGCCCCACATGCATGAACATGATATCAATAATGTAAGATGCACGTAAATTGAACTTAAAACATGGACATGCTGAAATCATGATTTAAGGCTTAGTACATAACATAATTTGAAACTTTAAAACTTACAGACTTGAGGTGTGACTTCGTGAGCTTCTTGCGACTAGCAGTAGGCATAACCCTGTACAAGAACACCGCTCTGATACCAACTGTAACGTACCGAACTTTTACTATTCAAAATTTGCGAAAAAATTAAAAATTTTCTTGATTATAAAATAACTCTCAATTTTTGATTTGAAATAAACTGTACGTCTCCAAAAGTCGATGCAACAAAAGATCTAAAAATAAAGTTCACCACAAGCATCTGATTAAAATCCCATAACCAGTAACATAAATCAGAGTATTTTGATCATTTCAAAAACTAAGAACATGGAGGTCCTCGGGTTTAGCCTCCCGCTCAGTCCAAGCCAGCTCCTTGGTCCCCACCCCTAGTCTCCTCAAAATCATCCTCACCTGCATCGATCAATTCTAGTGAGTCTAAAAACTCAACTCGTATAAACTGAAAGTAACGAGTAATACGTAATAAACCACATGCAACTTTAAAATAGAGCGTACATACATGAACTTAAACTTGCGCTTAAACTTGAACTTGCATACGTACATTCATAGACGTGCCATAAACATAAAACATTTCTTAAACATGCTTGCATACTTGTACATACATGAACATACTTAAACATCATCATTTTGCGTAGAGGCAGGTTTCAAAGAAAGTGACCCATAATATAATTGCCTGATCAGACTAAACCACAGTACTGGTCTGACAGGAAAAATCCACTGCCACATACATGAGATACCCGTTCATGCTTTAACGGGCGGATTGGTCCCCGTTCATGATTTAACGTTTTCCAATTCTGATCTAAACATGTTCATGCTGTAACGGGGTGGGTTGGTCCCCGTTCATGATTTAATGCTTTCCAACCCCATACATACATTGGTCACAAGACATTTAGCATACCTCAAAAACATGAAAATATTCTCTTGCACGTCAACATACTTACTTGGCGTTGAGGGATTCGTTGGATTTCATTTGGGGCCGCTGCTACACATACTAACATGAATTTTTTTATACTTAACTTGCTAAGCTTAGACGTAGGTATACGTGCTCACCACCGAATTCAATAAATAACTTAAGAGATTCTAAAACACTCGGGACTTGACCTCATTTAAATCATCGTACTAACCCAAGACGTAAAACCCCAAAACAAATCTCAAGGTGAGACCTAAGCTATTCCCAATTCCGGCTCCGGGTCCATGTAGGTACTGTAAAATACATGTGAAGGAAAGGGAAGGCACGGACCCCGTGCCTTGATCCGTGTAAGGGTCCATGTAGACTCGGCAAAATGACTCTTCGGAAGAAACGAAGGCACGGACCCCGTGTTTGTACGAACCATGACCTGACGCCTCGAGACCCATCCTAGGATATTACTACATTGATACGACCCGTACACACACCCCGAATTCACGACGTCCAACCTACGATACGATGCAACTCAAAAACATGGGACTTGACACCAAATCGTTTCTTACTACTTCTAATGAATTCAAGAATCTATCGACACTAACCGGTACACCAATTACCGACCCAACGTCATACTAAACATACCTATACGCAGCAACAATCACCCGTCGATCCCCAACGAAGCCTGCAACAATAAAACTTCAAGAACGCATCAATACATAATTTTCCAGAAAACGCAGTCTGAGCAGTCCCTCGAAAATGATCATAACTCTCTCAATGTTTTTCCAATTATTTCGAATGTTATATCAAATCGAAGGTATCGAAAAATTCTACAATTTTCGTGTTGAAAGTTTTCTCAGAATAACGACCGAAAAATCACAATTTTCAAAAGAACAGTATATTTCAAAATTTTATATCTAAAAACGTTTCAAAATTGATCCAACATGTTTCTGCCCAAACCTTGCACATCATACATGGATTTTACGCATAAAAACAACGCAACACATACTATGACATGATCGACGCAGAAAAGAAAAGAATATACGTGCCTTTTGAAGATTTGAAATACCGTAACGACGATACCGAAGCGGAGACGGTGCGAGGCTTGATCCGGGACGATGGTGGCACTAAAATCTTGCAATAAAATTCACGAAAAATTGCTGGAATGATGAAGGGGATGGGGCGGCTACTGTTTTTCTCTCAAGAACCCTAAGGTTTGCTCTCTCAAAATAAATAAAAATCTGAATTGGAATAAGTGTGTGTGTGTTGAACGGTTTCAGTGTGTATAAAAGTGTGTAAAACGTGTGATTAGTTAATTAGGGAGAGAAAAATTTGCTTAATCAATAATTAGCAAGGTATTTAAAATATTACTCCACACTAACCTCTAATAAAATTCTGTAATTTAAATAAAATGCACAAGTTCTAAATCTTTAAAAGTTTTCAATTCATAAAATCACTAAATAAATAATTTAGGTTTTAAAATACTAACACTTCATAAATTAATTGAAATGCCCCATCCTTAACTTAAAATAAAATACTGCATAAAAATTTTGCCAAAAATCGTCGCCGGTCTTTTCCTCATTCACGCATCGAATAATCGCCTGAAACATGAAACTGGAGAAAATATTTTAACATGCATCACATAAACGTAAATAATTTAATTTAATGCATTCAAATAAATCATGCACCACTAAGACTCATTTTAAAATTAAATAAATGCTTTTAATAATTAAATAAATGCATGGGTTATACATGTACTGAATTTAGGGACTACATGAAAATTGCTGGATTTTTCTGTACCAAAGCGAGACGAACCCTATTGCACTAAACCATCGAATTCTCGACCTTAGATTAAACCAACGGGGACCAGACCAGATTGAACCATGGCCTTGTTCAGCCCTCCTTCACCAAGCCTACCCTCGCAACTTCAGAAAACATGAAAAACTTACAAAAATTTTCACAGATTGAGCGAGTTTAAGATAAAAATCATATCTCCCTCGTTTCTTATCAGAAAATTACGAATTGACTATCGAATCGAAGATAACACAGAGTAATACAAATCATAAGATGAACACATTTACATAGAAACCAACCTATAAGTCACAAAATTCGAAATAACAGAGGGTGACGGGTTTGGTGACACGGAAATTTTATAGCTTGTTTAGTTTTATGATAAAAATCGTATGTCCCTCTTTTCTTATCATAAAATTATGAATTTACTATTAAATCGAAGATAACACAGAGTGCTAAATCATATGTTGAACACATTTATAAAAAACCAACCTATAAGTCACAGTATTCGAATTACATTGACGGGTTTTGTGACAGAGAAACTTCACAGCTTGTGCAGTTTTATGAAAACAATCATATCTCCCACGTTGCTTACCAGAAAATTACGAATTTGATATCGAATCAAAGTTAACACAGAGTGATACAAATCATATTACATTTCCATAAAATCAACCTAAAATTTTCAGAGTTCGAAATAACAGAGGGTGATGGGTTTGGTGACACAGATAATTCACAGTTTGTGCGTTTTTACAATAAAAATTATATCTCCCTCAAAACGACGGACCAGCCCTCCCCAAAACGTGACCTACTCATGACTCCAGTCCCTTGACACCTTATCTCCCAACGTATACAGCCCCTAACACCTCAAATTGGGAGCCCCTTACACAATAAGTCAAGAAAACATAAATTGCATCAAAGTGTAGGTGTATTTCATGTCAAATCTGTGCAAAAATGATACCATATAATAGATCAAAATATTTCACATACATAAACACACAAACCAGCATATTATGATGTGAATGATGAGAAAAACGAGATTTTGGCATGCCTTCACGTTTATACGCTCGAAAAATCAAAGATAAGCGCGTAGGACGTGAACCGGAGAAGCGGGGGATGATTTTCTTGAAAGTTTGGAGAGAATTTTCGCGGTTGAGGGCTGGCTTGAATTTCAGAAAGGTGTTGCAGAATGGGTAAGGGTGGCCACCATGTAACAATTAGGTTTAGGGCTTGGTAATGAAGTGTTTAAGTCATAATATAATGTGTTAATGAGCCCTTAATAAAAAATAAAGAGATTAAAAGGGTTTTGAGCCCATTAAGAAATTAAATAATCCCATCAAGCCCAATAACACTCTAAAAAATATTTTGTTTAGGTACATTTTTAAAAATATTGTCCGAACCCTCAAAAAGTCCCTGAGTCGCTAAATTTTGCGTGTCGGCTAATAATATTACCCGGGGATAAAAATACCTAACCAAGGTCCATTTTCAAAAATCATATTTACAACACCTCATATTAAATAATTAATAATAACTATTCAATAAAAATATTTTCATGAATATCCTCGATCTCCGCTCCACGTTCGAGCGCGAAATGGAAATTAAAATCCTAATGTATGAAACTTTAGATAAACCATGAATTAAAACACAAATTCATGAAATAAACATGCATTTAATGTATTAAAATAAAAAAAATTTAATAACTTGCATGCATGTGGTTTACGTGGATTTTCAAATTTTCGAGACGTTACAAATCCATTAATATTAATGATATTTAAAACCATATATTCTCACTAAAATATTTATTTTGAAAAGAATAAAATTTAAAAATGTTAAATTTGTTATACTAAAAAAAGAGCATGGTATGTCAAAATTTTGATTAATTGCTAGATCAATACATGAAATTTTAAAAATTACCAAAAAAAAAATAGTACATATTCAATTCGGAATGATTGAATTACTTGTGAAAAGTAATTTTTATTCTCATACACTATTGATATGAATGATTTATATTTGGTCCCATGACTCCCATCCAAGTCAATTTTCACCCAATTGATCCCCTACACCATCTTTTTACTCATTTTTTCTTGCAAAAATCTCATATTATATATAGTATCGAACCTGAGCCCCCAGAAGTACAGTGTTAGAGTAGGTTCTTATCGAGCAAACTTGTTGTTTGGATTTTATTGACTCTTATGTAAAAAAAAATCTTTATTTTAATAATATTTGATGACTTTATCCAATTATACCAAATACTTTATCTTTATATCAATGCAGGTTTTATAGATAAAGCCCTTGAATATAAAACAGGTACCATGAGGTTTGGCTAGTAACATAAGATCATGAAACTCATAAGGAAGTGTATCGTATATTCTGAAAAGGTTCCTAAAAGAATTAGTCGCTTAAAATAAAGATAAAGCTCGCTTGAGCTTGAGATTAAGACGTGTTATGTAAACACCATGTGTCTTTGATTAGGACATGGAAATGTCTATTCATACATATGAGAAATCATTTGATGATGCATTGAACAACCCTTACTCAGACTGTCCAAAAAGTTATCACTTATTAATTGGAATAGAGTGTTGTTATGGTTTTTACACCATTAGAACTTTGACTCGGAACAACGTAAAGGGTCTATGTATTAGCATGTACTTTGATCCGTTTATTGACTCCATTTAGGATCATCAAGTGGCTAGGTTGGGTATAGTTTTTAGATACATAAGAGCCAATGAATTATGGTCTGGGATTCACCATTTGCCTGTGGGAGAACATTATCCGATGTTATATGATGAGTTAATAGTGCAAGGAATGTCTGGCCAGAGCAAGACATGCGCATTTTGGAAAGGTGTTTCCTCAGTTACACATACGATGTCAATATTGTTACTCAAAGATATATGACACCGTTATTAGATTCATTTGTAACTCTCGATATACAAATGGTTGAAATTTTGATTGGGACATACGAGATGAAGAGACAGTATTGTACTCTAACCATAACTTAAGGTTCTTGCAAATACTATCAGTGATATATAGGGGAACATGAGATGATGCTACTAGAGGCTCTTATGATGATCTAAAAGGTGTAATTAGACTTGAGTTCTGACATTATTGATGAAGAGGTTAATGAAAAAAAATGTGGCTAATTACGGTAAGCTTCAATAAGAATAAATGTTATTCCAAATCACGTGAAATTGTGAGCCAACGACTAGCTGTATCTCTGAACTATGGAGGATCATACAAGTATTGGATTTTTGTGTTCCCGTGAGATAGTCAAACTCAAGGAGTTGAATTTGCCGATTGTGGTTTGATGGATCAAACATATTGCTTATAAAAGATGTAATTGAAGTTGTGGAAGTAAGCTGATAGAATACAATAGAATATTTAGAATGGGGGTTGAATAAAATTATGATTTTTTTTATCTTTTTAAGTATGAATCAGTTTTGTATATGACTGATCCAGAAATCTTGTATTTCAATATAAATCAGCCAATTTATTACAGTGCAAAAATAGACTGAAATATAGATTGACTACTTAGTGTAGAATATTATGAAAACTCAATAAGTAATAAATTAGAACACACGAAGTTTATGGATGTTCGGAGTCTTCATATGCTTCTACATCACTTCTTCTATCTCAAAGATAGGTATTTCACTAAAAGACTTTGATGTATTACAACAGATTGTAATAATCCACTTCAGCTGGAACTATACAGTGTCAAACTGAAACTTTTAGTTTTTCGAATTTCTTACGACATAAAACTGATTCACTCTTGTTAAATAGCCTGAAATGCTATGAATTAAGACAATGAAAATAAGAGTGTATGTATGCGATTGTATATTCAGAAAATTCTTGAAGGGAATATCACAACTGATCGACGATCATGGATAATGTGTTTCGTACATTCACAAATATTCTTCAACTGAGTTGATCAACAATATATATTCTTCGATCCCAACGTCTTATTTAATGCATTTAATGACAAAAAATATTCGTTGAATCGTCATTTAGTTCAAGATGTTTGAGTTTGTCTGACAATGGTACGAAGCATCAGACTGTTTTGCTCTGTTACATCTGTTCTGCTTTTGTACGAACTGTCAGTCTGTCGGCTAATACTTCAACTGGTGTCGTGGCTAACTGACCAGAGGTCAATTGGTAGTGGATCAGTTCAGCTGGACATTTTAAATTCAAACTGATATGCTTTCAGTTTGGGGTACTTTAGTTGATGAAGATCCTTTCAGTTTAGTTAATCGATTTCTTCAGTTCTAAATATCAATTTATTTACTGAACTTTATGTTATCAGTTTTAATCTTCTTTCAGTTACGATTTGTCCAATCAGTTTAGTTCTTCAGTTCTCTTGCGAATAATTGTCAAACTCTGAAACTTAAAATATTCTAACAATTTCCCCCTTCTCGGTGTTCGACAAAACTTAGATATCCTGAACTGATGAACTGATTAATCTGATAGTAGATAAAAAAATGTAGATATACGTACATAATCAGAAAATAATTTTTCATTGAGTTTGAAAGAGGTAAGATAGATTCGTACAAACATTTCAAAATGAAAAAATAATAATACTGATGACCAGAAGACTAGCAACTAACTTAGTACACTTGATCATTTCTTGGACTACTTCTCAACTAGTCCTTTGTCAGTTGGTTTGTCTGGTTCAGTCATTTTCTTGTTGCTATTCCGTACTACTGTTGTCACATGTTCTTCACCCTTTTTTGTCAACACCAGTTGATCTAGTGAGGAGAAAGACTGCTGAACTGACTTGAGCTGAAACTTCAACAGACTTATCTTTTACCCGGCCAATTTTCTTTTGAGAAACTTTTGTGGACAAAATCAATCATGTTTCTTAGAAGTTCTTGGGAGGAGAGTAGAGTAGGGATTGTAATTGTTTCTCTTCTCATTTTTTCAATTGATTCAAAGAGAGCAGCTACATCCTTTGTTAGTTTCTTTAAGTCTTTCATCGGGTGATCTTTCAGAGTGTCTAGACTTAAACAATGTAGCAACTGAGTATATTCGACTTGAGAGATAGTGGAACCAAGATTGGTCAGTTCTGATAAAATACTGTCCACCATTACGTCAGCTGCTAGTGGAAAATTCAAGGGAGAATTCTTCAGTTCGAACTTTTCCTTTCCCCTTTTTCTTTTGTGTGAACTCAATTAATGCAAGCTGGTTTGGAGCAGCATCTGGGGCTCTATCTTTAGCCATTTCTGCTACCATCTCTTCTGGATGTTTCAGTTTGGACATCCGCTTCTATTGTTGAGACGGTTTCATCTTCAGTCATTGGTGCCACAAAAACTTCATCAACGACTGTATCATCTTTGTATTCTATTTGAATGTTTTGAGCAACTGATTGTGACAGTTCTTCTACATTGGCTAGATTCAGTTCCTATTAAGTGTAGGTAGACGATTGTTCTACGGATTCAGAAGCTAGTGGGATGAAGATTGATGAGGATGATTGATCCATTGAGGAAATTGGAGGATGGACCTCTGGAACCAATTCAGGTGGTTGGACTAAAGCAGGCTCTGTTTCAACGGGAGCTGTCCACTGTTCTTTTGTCGCCTCAGATGGAAGAAACTTCTCAGCTATTGTTGGGCTGCTGGTATCAACTGGAATGTGTAACTTATGTCCATCTCCGAGTTCTTTACTTTCATCTGAATAGAGATGAGATCAGAGTCCAGTTGTTGAAACACTGCGATCAGGATAAGCAGTTGGACGAGCTGGATCATACTTAGTCTTTAGTTTAGCTGTCACCTCAGTTAGCCTTTTCATTCTCTTTAGGTCAAAGAAGTATGACCGTATTTCTATGACTTGGAATACTGAGGTGGCTTTCACGGCCTTCATTACAGCTGATTCCAGAGAGATGAACTGTGTTGGAATAATATAAGTTTCAGAGTTTGACAAGAAAATCCGTAAGAGAACTGAAGTACCAAACTGATAGGACAAATCAAATAATCATAACTTAAGAATTCGTTTAAACTGAACTAGAAAAATCTTTATCAACTAAAATATTCATAATTGATACGACATCAGTTAGAACTGATAATGTCCAGCTGAAGTGGTCGGCTGATCAGTTGACTCCTAATCAATTGGCCATGCCATCAGTTGAAGTATCTGCAGACTGACTGACAAATCATACCAAAGCAGAACAACTGAATCAGAAAATAATAGTCTGAATTCCTGGTATTACTGTCAGATAAAGTAATTAGACGATGATTCAACAGATATTAGTCATTTAATGCATTCAATATGACCGTTGAGATTGAAGACTATTTATAGCTGATCGAATCAGTTGAAGAAGGTTGGTGAAACACGCGAAACGAACAATCTATAATTTTCAATCAGTTGTGATACATTTCTCGGATATGTTCTTAGTTCAAATATCGAAAAATATGCTCTAAATTCATTTTATTTATTCGTAGAATTTAGGCAACCAGTTAGAGCGATTAAGTTAATTACTATAAAATTATTGATAGACTAAGAGTTTCAGTTTGACAGTATGTAAGACCAACTGAAGTGGTTATTATATTGTGTTGTAATATATCAAAGTCTTTTAGTAAAAACCTATCCTCATGACATCGAATATTATTGCTTTTTTTTTCTAACTTATCTTCTTTTAGGTTATGGGTCACTAAGTGTTAAAATTTAAATTTTATTGCAGTAATTTTGATTTTTTATTTGATTTTTCCTTTTATTTTTATTTTGTTGGAGCAGAAACCCGGTGCAATAATGCTCACATGATATTGGTAAATATTGACGTGAAACTAAAAAATTGTGAGATGGAGCCAAAAAATGCAACGTATCTGGGGTAAATCAAAATTGATCCAAAATAATTGAAAATTAAATGTTGATACACCAAGACAAAGTTTGATGAGTTAATTGACTAAAAATCATAATAAAATTAGTTAATGGAAAAAATATTTTCTCATTTAATTTAAGAGTTGGTCTCTCATGAAACCGTATCATGGGTCTATATCCATGGAACGGGTTGACCCGACCTATATTTAACATAAAAAGTAATAATTTTTTGAGAAATTGATTATTCTAGTATATTTCAATGCCATAATTTCAAAAATGACCTTCTTTATTACACATTTTGCATTTTGTCTTATTTAATTAAAAAATCCTAAAATACCCTTTCTCTATGAACACACATGTTCCATTTTCGTGATTCATTTGTTTAATTATCTATTATTTCTTTTTAAAAGTTGATTTAACATTTGTTCTGTTTTATTTAATTTATAATATATTAATTTTTTTAATATTACTTACTTATATCAATAAACATATTTTAAAAAAAATTATGAATTGTTAGTTTGAATTAGTGCATACGAAACCACCAAGGTTATAATATTTTAATTATGATTGTTGCTCATCTAAAATAATATAAACAAAATCATCAATCACCATGATAATGTGAGTTTATACAAATATAAACAAAAAATCTGATGGTCTCAATTAAATCTCTACTTTATTTCATGCTAACATTTTATGAGTATGCACAACAAACCTTCAAAAAATAAAATGCATAAAAATGATATTCGACAAGATAATTATTGTAGAACCCGTAAATTAGACTACGTATAATCTATGCATAATTCTAGTATTTTAAATTAAAATGATTTTATTGCATGAGTATTTAAATGCTTTTCTTTAAAGTTAATTATTTTATGCAGTAGTTTAAATTTTTATCTTTTCAGCTAATTCAGTGAGGCCGGACTGGAGTTGGAGTTTTGAGATAAAATTTAAGATTTAAGAAATCATTCCCAAAGTTTATTTTAGCTAGCTAATAAGTTAATTTAAGTTAAAATGAGGTTTAAGGAATTATTTAAGTAACTTGAGGTAAGTAGGAAATAAGTTCATTTAGGTTCCATAATTAAGGTGTTAAGTCCCTAAATTATTTAAAGGATAGGTAAGGCTCTTAAGGTTTAAAATACACTAACTAAACAATATTTGCCTTCCATTTATTAGATTAATTCGGCCACCCCCTTAGTGTCACAACAATTCTTTGACAACTCACCACCTTTGACTCCTTCTTTATTATTTCTTGGCATAATAATCCCTTCATCTATTAAAACCCATTAATTAATATTAGATCATTATCCTAGCCTTGGTGGACATGTAGAATCGGTCACCTTATCCATTTCCCTCTCCAACAAATCATTTTGATAGCAATCCAATTCAAATTCAAAAGAGAGCAAGACTTGGTCTTGCCATCCCTTTTAAATTGCAACCCCTTCCCTCACTCTCCTAACCATCTCCCCCTCTCCCTCTTCACCGAGACCTGAGAGTGATTCAGAGGAAATTCAGTGTAAAAATCGTGAGGTAGCTATAGAATAACAAGAAAGAAAACAAGAAAGAAAAGCGCTTTGTCTCCTCCGTGCCGCGTCGTTGCGTTTATTTTGTTTTCTTCGAAACAGAAAATATCCAGGAATGTGTATATCCCTCTTGCTCTTCAATCAAGTCATATTAACATTTTTAAACATTATATGATCATCATTTCCATGGCATAACCGAAATATATCAAGAACTTTTCAAAATAAAAGATGCAGATTTCGGCTCTTCCATTTCATGCTTCACGGGTTGGCTTGTTTTCATTGTTTCAGGTGTTGGCTCGTGTCCAGGCTTCCAAGGCTGCACCTAGGCATGTACTAGGACATGTTAGGAACACATTTGTCCATTGGTTCGAGTCCAATACAAGCCGAAATCCAGAGATGACAGCAACACCCCATTAATTGTCATCTTGTGCTCGATTTTTTTCGAGTTGCTGTCCATAGAGGAAGTTTCTGATCTTGGCTGGCCTAGGGGCTTATATCCATGGTTATAACACTTCCCTATCATGTCTAAGACGTGAACAAGTCACCCTTTTGAGGCTTGGTCCATGGTGGAATCGGTTTTTAAATCAAAATACAAGAACAGCCCCTTCCCCTTTCGGCCCTTCTCATTTTACAGCAAGTGTGGTTTCGAGTTTGGTGGTGTGGTGTGAATCTTGGTTGGCCTCTGGCCCATAGCCACGGTTCATACAATACCCCTTGATGTCTAGTTTGTGCCATGGTCAATAAATGGCCACTGGAATGACACGAGACAGCAAGCGAAGCAATACACCTCACGCACGCAAGGGTGCTCTCGGGTGGGACTTTTCGGTCGGTTGCATGGCGTGGTTCGATTTGTAGCTGGCCTAGGGCCCTTAGCCATGGTTCAAATCATTCCTTAGGATGTTGGTAAGAGCCTCTGGTCGGTGGTTCAAGCCCCAATGGCCGGTAGTCTCGAAAACGACACAAGGAAGCGAAGGCACGGCTGCTGTATTTTTGTGGACAGCAAGGGGTGCCTTGGTTCAGAGGCTCTTTCGAGTTCTTGGTTGGCTTCTAGCCTATGGCCTTGGACTGGACAGTGCCTCATAGAGTTGGGAAGGTCATGTTTTTGGCCGTTCGTGATTCGGATCATTTTAGAAGTCGTACGAGAAATTACGGTGCGATGTGCCAAATTGACCCTCGAAAGAGCGTTTCATGTTTTGGCCTCCATTCACCAAAATTTCGACTTGCATCATTTTAGGAGCATTATTTCATCATTTTAAGTGTATTTTAATCATGACTAAATGATGGTTCGGTGTTGTTTTGGATTGGCACGGAGTCATGATTAAATACGAAGTCGTTGGGCGTAATTGTCTCGTTTTTTGATTCAATTACAAAGTTTGGTCAAGAAAATCATTTGCATATTTTTCATGTTAAATTTAGGTCGCAGCGAGCCTGGGAACGATCCAATCCATGTGGTAAAATAATACAGGATATTTCATTACGCCATTTAATTATATTACGTGCATAAAAATATAAAATATTCATTTTTGAGATTTTTGCGATATTGCTTGTGGCCATTTCACTATCATGGGATTATTGTATCTCCCGGTCGCCAGTTATCGGTCAGTTCAGTTCAGTTCCACCCAGTATACTATGGCATTAGTCTGATCAGACGATTATTATTTCACCCGGTCGCCAGTTACCGGTCAGTTCAGTGCAGGGGCCACTTGCGTAGACCATAATCTCACCAGAAAATTATTACATGCTATTTCATTACAGGGCTCTATGGAGCAAACATTTCACTTATGATTTTCAGTCAGTTATGCACGTATTATAATTGCTCATGAAAAGTTATTTTCACATTATGCCTCATGACATGATATTTTTACTCCCATGCAACTTTATTATAATATTTACTCGTTATTTACGATATATGCATGCTGAGTCTTTAGGCTCACTAGACTTTATTGTTGTAGGTACTGATGATGTCGGGGCCGAGGGCGGGAACCAGTGAGCTAGCTTGGGTCGGCAGTAGATGAACCCGAGGACCTCATTTACAGCACTTGCCATTTTTATGCTCAAACATTTTTATCAGTTGTTGGATTGCTTTACTTGTTATTTTGTGAGCAATAATTTCTTTCGCTGCTATTTTTAAACATTAAACTTGATTTATCAGTTTATTTTGTGAATGAGGCATTTTAGTTATTTTAAAAAGAAAATTTTTAATTTTTCCGCAAATTTTCAAACACAAATTTTCGGGCCATTATAATTATCTCAAATTATCATCACTCTATATCTAAATGCATGGAATTTATAAGATTATTCGAGAAATTGCGAAAATCAAATAAAGAGTTTGAGATAAAGAAATTGATGGTGAATAGAGTTTAAATGAAAGGGGATAACTATGTAATTTGATATGATAAAAAGACTATTTTGGTAAATTAATTTAACTGTAGACTAAAATTGATTATAGTACTTGTATGAAGTCTATTTAAGAAAATCTCTTTTTTATAAAAATAATATTTTTCATCAGACCATTTCAGGTTAAAGATCTGTCTCACACATTGAAGTGTTAGATTATCTCATAAAAAACTTTCGTGTAATAATGAAACAAACTGCCGAAATTTAATAAAATATTCTTTTCTCAACCTAAAAGGACTCATTTTACCAGAAACCATGTTTGCAAGGAGATAGTAATCCCAAGCCAAAAGGAAGCAAGGTGAGGATAAAAGAAGTCAACCTGCCACCAAGTAAGATCCACTTTCTCCTTTTCGGTCTAATTAGGCTTAGGTTTTAAATCAAGTACTTACTGAAGTCATAAATCACGAAGATTCTTTCTTATTGAAGAATATTACAGTCTTTACTATCTCAAATCTAAAAAGCAATATCACATTATCTTTTGATATTCATTGCAAATATTTTATCGTTTAAATTGTTTTTATATTTTTGTCTGAAATTATCTTCTACTCTTTTTTTAGTTTCTCTCACTTTCTAAATAATTGGACCATCTTGCCTTGATTTTTCCTCTCTCTTAGATTATAAATAACATTTATCCTAACGTTGTAAGAAATCAATTTCAAAACAATAATTGAAAAAACTAATTAATTTAAAAATACATTTTAAACTCTCAAATTTAATTTAATAAAAAAGTTAAAATAAATTTATTAAATAATTTCATCTAGTGTAACAAAGTCAACAAATCAAATATACATCAGATTACATGCATTTATTTTTACTTTACTCAAATTAAAGTCCATCATTAAATACATATATATTGCCTTGGAAATTCACTCTACAAATTACATGCTTTTATTTTTACTTTACAGTAAATTAAAGTTCGTCATTATATATATATATTGCCTTGGAAATTCACTCTACAAATTCAAGCTATCAGTATTATTAGTAAACCGGAAAATGGAGAGAAATGGGATGAAGCTTCAGTTTGCATCAACTGCTATGGTGCTTCTCGTATTCATGGCCACTGCTGCAAGTGCTGCTGAAATTAATGGCAGAGGTGGACCTATTAATTCTAGTGCCTGCTATCTAGATTGTATCGCACGCAAAGGCTGCACCTTGTATAAACCGCTCACTTGTTTCACATCTTGTGCGAAGGAGTGTGCTCAGACACCGCCAGTCAAGCCGTCGGCACCGGAACCGCAGCGTTCCCAATGGCCGGAGCCAGTATTTTGAATCTACTCGAACTAGATTTTGTTGAACGAAAAAAATAATAATACATAGCAATTAAAATTAGATGTAATATACAAGTTCATTGTATAAACAAGATCATCAATATCTTGCTATGTAAATCATAAGATTCGAAAACTTTCGAATAAAACTTTGACAATATAATCTTTTATATATTTACCATCCCGTAAGAAATTAATGGATTTTAACTAAAAATGAATATATCTAAAATCAATCATTATTAATGATTAGATTAAACATTTTTTAACTAAAAATACAAAAATGGATCCATGTTGAAAAACATATTCTATTAAAGTATTGATTTTAAATTTTTAAAGTGTAGTTGTTTCTCACCAAAATTTGAGAGAATGTCAGATACGGAATCGTGCCAAAGTTTTAAAGACTCTGACTTCTACGCTCATGCCACATTGATCGCGATTCGGTTGTTAGGTATAACTCTACCAGTAAGCCACAAAACTAAGAAATTAAATTGAGAATTTGACAAAAAACGTGATCTTACAAAAGACATTAATGTTTAAACCCGAGTATTCACCTCTCTTGACATTCGTTTTCATCTTCACTTTTACCTGCTCTTCATCTTTATTATAATTTATAATATTTGATTCGATCTAATTCATCGTTGTTTACATTTTAGAACACGAGCTATTGCAACTGATTGAGAATATTGTGTTTGAAGCACTGTCAAAGGTGCCCGAACTGATCCATCACCGTCGCACAAGTCTATATCCATGGAACGGATTTACCTGAAAAATATTTACCATGAAAGATAATAATTTTTTTATAAAAATAATATTTCTCATATGTTAGGCTAGGTCGAAAATCTGTCTCACGAATTGACATGTGAGATGATCTCATAAATTTTTTCGTGTAATAATGAAACAAGGTGACAAAATTTCATAAAATATTTTCAAAAAACAAATATCACAATAACTTATAATATCCACTGCCAATATTTTATTGTTTAAATTTGATTCAAAATCACCTAAATTTTTTTATATTCATCCGAAATTATTTTCTACTCTCTATTTTTGATCTCGTTAATTTTTTTCTTTCTCCAACTTTCTAAATAATTGGACCTAGTTTCTTGCCTTGAATTTTTCTCTCTCTTGGTTTATAAATAAAATTTATCCTAACGTTGTAAGAAATCAATATCATCTAGTGTAACAAAGTCAACAAACCAAATCTACGTCAGATTACATGCATTTATTTTTACTTTATAGTAAATTAAAGTCCGTCATTAAATACGTATATATTGCCTTGGAAATTCACTCTACAAATTACATGCATTTATTTTTACTTTATAGTAAATTAAAGTCCGTCAATATATACATATATATTACGTTGACGACGAAGAACGACGACAACGAGGGCCTAGGCTTGTGTTCCCTTGAAAGCTTCGACTTTTTCTTTTCAACTAAGATGTTTGTGTGTCGTGTATATGCTGGTGGCCGAGAGAATTGGTGTGTGAGATCTGAATGTGGGCGTGAGTGAGTTTGTGGGGTTTAGTGTAGGTTTTTAGCTTATAAATATATAACTAAATCACTAATAAGGCCTAGGCCCATTAAGTAGGTAATTTAGGCCCATTAGTGTTTAATTGAAATATTAAAAATATTTTTGTTTAATAAAGTTTGTGAATTTAATAGTATGGTTGCCAAAACGTTCGTATTTTTGTTGAAATACCAACACCGATAAAATTTACGTCCCGGCGTATAAAATCACCTTAAAACCCTTTATTTTCAAAAATATGAAAAAGCATCAGTCATATTTTAAATAATTAAAAACAATTATTTAATTAAAAAATTTTACATTCTTCAACCCTCGATCTCCGTTCCTCGATCACAACTCGAATAATTCCTTAAAAATACATTTTTAATGCATGTAAGTAGAAAAATACTAAAAACATCATGTAAACATGTCACATAATCAATTAAAAAATTAAAATAATTTAATTAGCAATTTTTCAAATTTCATATATTTGCATGCAGTTGGATTACGTCGTCTTAATTTTGGACCTTACACTCAGCAACAGTCCACTCTCCCTGCCGGAGGCTCATAAACTCCTTCTTCAATTGCTCTCGAACATCAGCAGTAAAATATTTCTCATAGAATTTATCCTTGAATAGAGCCCAAGAAAGAGTAGGGATGTCAACACCAGTTGATCTAGTGAGGGATGTCAACACCAGTTAAATTGTTTTTATATTTTTGTCTGAAATTATCTTCTACTCTTTTTTAGTTTCTCTCACTTTCTAAATAATTGGACCATCTTGCCTTGATTTTTTCTCTCTCTTTGATTATAAATAACATTTATCCTAACGTTGTAAGAAATCAATTTAAAACAATAATTGAAAAAGCTAATTAATTTAAAAATACATTTTAAACTCTCAAACTTAATTTAATAAAAAATTTAAAATAAATTTATTAAATAATATCATCTAGTGTAACAAAGTCAACAAATCAAATATACATCAGATTACATGCATTTATTTTTACTTTACTCAAATTAACGTCCGTCATTAAATACATATATATTGCCTTGGAAATTCACTCTACAAATTACATGCTTTTATTTTTACTTTACAGTAAATTAAAGTTCGTAATTATATACATATATATTGCCTTGGAAATTCACTCTACAAATTTAAGCTATCAGTATATTATTAGTAAACCGGAAAATGGAGAGAAATGGGATGAAGCTTGAGTTTGCATCAACTGCTATGGTGCTTCTGGTATTCATGGCCACTACCGCAAGTGCTGCTGAAATTAATGGCAGAGGTGGACCTATTAATTCTAGTGCCTGCTATCTAGATTGCATCGCACGCAAAGGCTGCACCTTGTATAAACCGCTCACTTGTTTCACATCTTGTGCGAAGGAGTGTGCTCAGACACCGCCAGTCAAGCCGTCGGCATTTATCCTAACGTTGTAAAAAATCAATTTAAAACAATAATTGAAAGTGCTAATTAATTTAAAAATACATTTTAAACTCTCAAATTTAATTTAATAAAAAATTTAAAATAAATTTATTGAATAATATCATCTAGTGTAACAAAGTCAACAAATCAAATATACATCAGATTACATGCATTTATTTTTACTTTACTCAAATTAACGTCCGTCATTAAATACATATATATTGTCTTGGAAATTCACTCTACAAATTACATGCTTTTATTTTTACTTTACAGTAAATTAAAGTTCGTAATTATATACATATATATTGCCTTGGAAATTCACTCTACAAATTTAAGCTATCAGTATATTATTAGTAAACCGGAAAATGGAGAGAAATGGGATGAAGCTTGAGTTTGCATCAACTGCTATGGTGCTTCTGGTATTCATGGCCACTGCCGCAAGTGCTGCTGAAATTAATGGCAGAGGTGGACCTATTAATTCTAGTGCCTGCTATCTAGATTGCATCGCACGCAAAGGCTGCACCTTGTATAAACCGCTCACTTGTTTCACATCTTGTGCGAAGGAGTGTGCTCAGACACCGCCAGTCAAGCCGTCGGCATTTATCCTAACGTTGTAAAAAATCAATTTAAAACAATAATTGAAAAAGCTAATTAATTTAAAAATACATTTTAAACTCTCAAATTTAATTTAATAAAAAATTTAAAATAAATTTATTAAATAATATCATCTAGTGTAACAAAGTCAACAAATCAAATATACATAAGATTACATGCATTTATTTTTACTTTACTCAAATTAACGTCCGTCATTAAATACATATATATTGCCTTGGAAATTCACTCTACAAATTACATGCTTTTATTTTTACTTTACAGTAAATTAAAGTTCGTAATTATATACATATCTATTGCCTTGAAAATTCACTCTACAAATTTAAGCTATCAGCATATTATTAGTAAACTGGAAAATGGAGAGAAATGGGATGAAGCTTGAGTTTGCATCAACTGCTATGGTGCTTCTGGTATTCATGGCAACTGCAGCAAGTGCTGCTGAAATTAATGGCAGAGGTGGACCTATTAATTCTAGTGCCTGCTATCTAGATTGCATCGCACGCAAAGGCTGCACTTTGTATAAACCGCTCACTTGTTTCACATCTTGTGCGAAGGAGTGTGCTCAAACACCGCCAGTCAAGCCGTCGGCACCGGAACTGCAGCTTTCCCAATGGCCGGAGCCAGTATTTTGAATCTACTCGAACTAGATTTTTTTGACGAAAAAAATAATAATACATAGCAATTAAAATTAGATGTAATATACAAGTTCATTGTATAAACAAGATCATCAATATCTTGCTATGTAAATCATAAGATTCGAAAACTTTCGAATAAAACTTTGACAATATAATCTTTTATATATTTACCATCCCGTAAGAAATTAATGGATTTTAACTAAAAATGAATATATCTAAAATCAATCATTATTAATGATTAGATTAAACATTTTTTAACTAAAAATACTAAAATGGATCCATGTTGACAAACATATACTATTAAAGTATTGATTTTCAGTTTTTTAAAGTGTAGTTGTTTCTTACCAAAATTTGAGAGAATGTCAGATACGGAATCGTGCCAAAGTTTTAAAGACTCTGACTTCTACGCTCATGCCAAATTGATCGCGATTCGGTTGTTAGGTATAAATCTACCAGTAAGCCACAAAACTAAGAAATTAAATGGAGAATTTGACAAAAAACGTGATCTTACAAAAGACATTAATGTTAAAACACGAGTATTCACCTCTCTTGACATTCGTTTTCATCTTCACTTTTACCTTCTCTTCATCTTTATTATAATTTATAATATTTGATTCGATCTAATTCATCGTTGTTTACATTTTTAGAACACGAGCTATTGCAACTGATTGAAAATATTGTGTTTGAAGCACTGTCAAAGGTGCCCGAACTGATCCATCACCGTCTCACAAGTCTATATCCATGGAACGGATTTACCTGAAAAATATTTACCATGAAAGATAATAATTTTTTTATAAAAATAATATTTCTCATTAGTTAGGCTATGTCGAAAATCTCTCTCACTAATTGACATGTGAGATGATATCATAAAATTTTTCGTGTAATAATGAAACAAGGTGACAAAATTTCATAAAATATTTTCAAAGAAGAAATATCACAATAACTTATAATATCCAGTGCAAATATTTTATTGTTTAAATTTGATTCAAAATCACCTAAATTTTTTTATATTCATACGAAATTATTTTCTACTCTGTATTTTTGATCTCGTTAATTTTTTTCTTTCTCCCACTTTCTAAATAGTTGGACCTAGTTTCTTGCCTTGATTTTTTCTCTCTCTTGGTTTATAAATAAAATTTATCCTAACGTTGTAAGAAATCAATTTCAAAACAATAATTGAAAAAGCTAATGAATTTAAAAATACATTTTAAACTCTCAAATTTAATTTAATAAAAAATTTAAAATAAATTTATTAAATAATATCATCTAGTGTAACAAAGCCAACAAACCAAATCTACGTCAGATTACATGCATTTATTTTTACTTTATAGTAAATTAAAGTCCGTCATTAAATACGTATATATTGCCTTGGAAATTCACTCTACAAGTTACATGCATTTATTTTTACTTTATAGTAAATTAAAGTCCGTCAATATATACATATATATTACGTTGACGACGAAGAACGACGACGACGAGGGCCTAGGCTTGTGTTCCCTTGAAAGCTTCGACTTTTTCTCTTCAACTAAGATGTTTGTGTGTCGTGTATATGCTGGTGGCCGAGAGAATTGGTGTGTGAGATCTGAATGTGGGCGTGAGTGAGTTTGTGGGGTTTAGTGTAGGTTTTTAGCTTATAAATATATAACTAAATCACTAATAAGGCTTAGGCCCATTAAATAGGTAATTTAGGCCCATTAGTGTTTAATTGAAACATTAAAAATATTTTTGTTTAATAAAGTTTGTGAATTTATTAGCCTGGTTGGCAAAACGTTCGTATTTTTGTTGAAATACCAACACCAATAAAATTTACGTCCCGGCGTATAAAATCACCTTAAAACCCCTTATTTTGAAAAATATGAAAAAGCATCAGTCATATTTTAAATAATTAAAAACAATTATTTAATAAAAAAATTTACATTATTCAGCCCTCGATCTCCGTTCCTCGATAACAACTCGAATAATTCCTTAAAAATACATTTTTACTGCATGTAAGTAGAAAAATACTAAAAACATCATGTAAACATGTCACATAATCAATTAAACAATTAAAATAATTAAATTAGCCATTTTTCAAATTTCATATATTTGCATGCAGTTGGATTACGTCGTCTTAATTTTGGACCTTACACTCAGCAACAGTCCAGTCTCCTTGCCGGAGGCTCATAAACTCCTTCTTCAATCGCCCTCGAACATCAGCAGTAAAATATTTCTCATAGAATATATCCTTGAATAGAGCCCAAGCAAGAGTAGGGATGTCAATACCATGGTCGGTATGAGTTAATAAGTTTACACATCTTAAAAGATTTAAACTGATTAGCTTTTTTAACGAATGATTATTTCGAATATTTTCTGCTTGTTTTAAAATCAAACTCAATCTAATTCATCGATGTTTACATTCTTAGAACACGAGCTATTGCAACTCATTGAGAATATTGTGTTTGAAGCACTATCAAAGGTGTCCGAACTGATCCATCACCGTCTTGCAGGTCTATATCCATGTAACGGATTGACCCGACAAATATTTATCATGGAAGTTAATAAATTTTTTAGAAAAATATTATTTTTCATAAGTTAGGCAGGGTTGAAGATATGACTCACAAATTGACATGTGAGATGATCTCATAAAATTTTTCGTGTAATAATGAAACAAGGTGCCGAAATTTCATAAAATATTTTCTAAAATGCAATATCACGATAACTTATAATATCCACTGCAAATATTCTATTGTTAAAATTTGATTCAAGATCACCTAAATTTTTTTTGTATTCATCCGAAATTATCTTCTACTCTCTGTTTTTCATCTCGTTATTTTTTTTATTTCTCCCTTTTTCTAAATAATTGGACCTTCTTGCCTTGATTTTTCCATTCTCTTCAGTTATAAATAAATTTAATCTTAACGTTGCAAGAAATCAATTTCGAGACAAAAAACGAACAAGCTAACGAATTTAAAAATACATTTTAAACTTTGAAATTAAATTTAATAATAATTTAAAATAAATTTATTCAATAATATCATCTAGTATAACAAAGTAAACAAATTTAATCTACGTCAGATTACACGCATTTATTTTTATTTTACAGTAAATTAAAGTCCGTCATTATATACATACATATCGTCTTGGAAATTTACTCTACACCATTCAAATTCAAGCTATCATTATTACTAGTAAAAAGGAAAATGGAGAGAAATGAATTGAAGCCTGAGTTTGCATCAATTGCTATGGTTCTTCTCGTATTCATGGCGGCGACTGCAAGTGCTGTTGAAATTAATGGTAGAGGTGCACCTAATAATTCTAGTGACTGCTATCTAGATTGCATAGAACGCAAAGGCAGCACAATGTGTAAACCGCTTACCTCACATCTTGTGTGGAGGAGTGTGCTGAGACACCGCCACAACCAAGCCGTTGACACTGGAACCGTACCGTTCGTAATGGATGGAGCTAACATTTTAATTCTACTCGAACTAGAATTTTTTGAACGAAAAAACAAAATAATACATAGCAATTAGAATTAGAAGTAAGTTACAAGTTCATAGTATAAAAAAGATCATCAATATTTTGCTATAGAAGTAGTAAGATTCAAAAACATTCGAAAAATCTTTTACAATATAATTTTTTGTATCCTGACCATTCTGTAAGAAATTAATGAATTTTAAATAAAAATGAATGTATCTAAAATCAATCATTATTCATGATTAAATTAAACATTTTTAACTAAAAATACAAGATGGATAGATATGGACATACACATACTATTAAAGTTGTGATTTACAATTCTTTAAAGTATAGTTTTTTATCACCAAAATTTGTGGGAGTGTCAGACACGGAATCGTGCCAAAGTTTTAAATACTCTGACTTCTTCTCTCATGTGACATTAATCTTGATTTGGTTGTTATTTAACTCTTTCGTAAGCCATAGACTAAGAAATTAAATGAAGAATTTGACAAAAAACGTGATCTTACAAAAGACCTTAATATTAAATCACGAGTATTCACCTCTCTTTACTGTCATTTTCATCTTCACTTTGCATATGTTTATCATCTTTATTATATTTGATTAATACAGGCCAGAATAAGGTTATATACATTCTCAAGGTTCTTCAATTGTTGATTCCGGGCAATGAAATGTATTCATAATAGATCTCTCATCTGATAATACTCTTTGCGCCATCACGTACTAAAAGAAAAATACGATCGAGAATGCTTTCCAATGCACGAAACCCTATTTTTCCCCAGTTGTTTATGAACTGGAAAAAATTACGAGGCAAGCAGATCATGTTAGAGATTTCCAGTGTTTTTCCATCAATTTCTTTTATTTTGTTGTATATTAGCTTAGGAGACTAGAACTAGAGATCAAATTAAAGATTTGACATTAGAAGTTAGATATTTATTATATTTCACACAAAATGGGGCTTTAACATGTCACATACTTACAACTCTAAATATTGTGCAAACAGATAGAATATACAGTTAATGGTTTTCGGTCATGATTATTGTTAGGATCAGAAAATATTTTAGGGTGGGAGGGGTTTAATAAACTCTTTAAAAATATTTTCTTTCAGAATTGTTTTCAATCGTTTTTAGGCGGTTGAAAGTTTTTTTTTGAACGGTTAGAAATATGAATCACTTGAAAAGTGCGGAAAACATTTCAAAATTTCTAATTATAGCTTCAACTTGTTGGCTGACTTTTTAACAAGAAGTGGCTCGAGATGTAAGTGCTCACGAAAAGTAAAGACACTAGATTTTTATGGATGTTTGGAGATAAAACTCTCACTTAATCCCTTCTTCCTCTGTAGGAAGGATAACACTAAAAGACTTTGGCTTTACAAACTTATTGCAATAGCCCACTCCAATCAGGACTTATTACACTTCTTGTTTTGGAACTCTTAGTGATCACTTTACACTTCTGGATTTTAAGAACCCTCGGTTCATCGGACAACACAATCAATCAAATCACCAAAAGGTTACTGATAAAAGAAAACTATATGTTTTGAGTAGCACGAAATTGTTCCATTAATGATCAGATATCTTTCTGCTGAGTGCGTACTTGATGAACGATGAAGTATATGAAATTTAAGTGGGCTCAGATCTTTGAGTATGCAATCTTTAGAATTGTGTCAATTGCGTGGTTGAAAATCTTAAAATGATCAAACTGTATTCTTCATTCTTTAACTCTTCTTTTATAGGCTATCATCCCAAAGGTCGGAAAAGACGAATAACGTAAGCCTGTATCGCTGGAATGATGTGTCACTATCAGCTGCAACTACATTTAATGTTCTTCAGCAAACATTTAATGTTCTCTTTGCTTGTGTAGCTTTGAATCTCGTTCCTTTGAAGACATGCTGTTGAGCATCCTTTTATAGTAACCATTAGTTTCTTCAGAGCTTGTAGGATATTTATGCACTCTTTCTATTTTGGAATAGTGACATAAATGCAGATCTCTATCGAGACTGGTGCAGAACATGGTTGACTTGTAGGATGAATAATCATTGAATGTTCCGAGCCAGTCAGAGAATGTCTTTTATTAAGTGAGCAATGAATGGCTCGTAAATGAAACGTTTTGAAGACTTTGAACAGCCAGTTGAAAGTCTTCTAATGGTTGAAACTTCTACAAGATGTAGGCGGACAGCCAGTTGAAAGTTCAATCAGTCGAAGACCAAGCGGTTGAAATCTAGACGGTTTAAATTGTTCATGTTATACAAGAAAGATTGCAGCTGTTTCTTGAACAGTTAGGTGCTGTTTTAATTTTGTCAATCACCAAAACTTTAGAGTAATAATATTGTCTTAATAATTTTCGTCTATTTGGTGATGACAAAACCCAGATGAAGAACTATACAACAGTTTATAGAAACTTTAAAACAGTGAAATAAAACAAAAATTGTATTTCATTGAGTGAATAAAATTACAAACTCCAAGCAGTAAAACAACAATAAAAACAACTAAACAAATAAATACATTAACCTTTCTATTGTTCTTTAAACTGTTTAGCTTCATCTGCTTTGGCACGCTCTGCAACCCTTTTCCTAACATCTTCTTCTGCTTTATTAAGTTTCTTCTGCCTCTCTCTTTCCCCCCTTTTGACATCACCATGCATCAGGAACTGCATGATTTTAGTAAGTTGTGATCTTTGGGTATCCATGCGCTGATCAACATGTGCTTTAAGTCTAGACATTTGGCTTGAAAGCTCAGTGCACATATTGATATGCCAGGAATTATGCCTTTCTTGTCGGAGGGTTATACTTGTATTCATGACAAGAAATTCATTAGAAAGGTCATATTTCATGGATTGAAAGGCTTCCTTAAGATCAAATTGCTTCCGTTGAGGGCAATCATTGATTGATCCATAGTCTTCAGATGATCCAAAATCTCCTTCTGGCTGTCTTCTTCCATAATTTCTTCTTCTTCAGGTTCATATAGATTGGATGAAGAGAATATTCTATCTTTGAAGGAGGCCAGTTGAGAAGAAGATGCTTTTCCGGTAGACTTGGAAGGCTCAGGTTCGTCGATTTCATAAGCTAAAGCATCAACCGTGGTGGCAAATTCTACAAACAAAACAAGGATTGCTTCGCTGAGGTCTTTTTGTGCTACCAAACTGGTAGTGGTGATTGAGATTGTTTACTTGATCCTGTAGTTCTTGTATTGTTGATTGGCTCACTTTTTCATCGATTTCTTGCTCTTCAATCCGCTCTTGAAGAAGACGTTGGGTTTTGAGAAGACTATTTTCCCGAATTTCGAGCATAAAAATCCTATCTTGCGCTTTCTTCAACTCTTGCTTGATGATCTCGTGCTGACGCTCTGACTCTAGATGATAAGCCGCGTAACGTCTAACGTCTTCGCGTAGTTTCTTCTCTTCCACTCTGGCCTCACGAAGATCCTCCATCATGCACACGTTATTTCCGTCCAACTGATAGTTATCTCTCTCAAGTTTATCATTATTTTATTTCAGTGTTTTAATTTCTGACTCCTTTTCCTGAAGTTGTTTCTGAAGTTCATTTATAATGCTTTGAAAGTCAATGTTGGTTACCTATAAAAACATTTAAATAAGATACTCATCCATTCTTAAATATGAAATAAGATAATAGAAGTTTCAAAATAGTTTGGTACACATATTATTTTCTTAGTCACAAGTTTACTACAATCCAGATACTTTATTATAATGCTAATCTAATCGAACATCTCTCCGCCGTCGCTGTCGCTGGCACTGTCATCTCCGACCACCTCCATCGGTGCTACCTCCTCTTCCTCCATGTTCTCTATCACAAAATGTAGGTAGTTATTCTGATCCTGAAGTCTGTCCATAGCGCTGTGGAGCTTTGAAATGTACCGATCCTGCCTGGCGTTGTACTCCTCCTGGCGCTGACGGGCCTGAGCAGCACGTCCTCGCTCTATCTCCACTCTCTCCAGTAAATCCCTATTAAGTGCAACTAAGCCTGTGATGCGAACAGAATCGGTCGGTATCTGCAGC
Organism: Primulina tabacum; assembly: GCF_025594145.1. Classification (NCBI taxonomy): domain Eukaryota; kingdom Viridiplantae; phylum Streptophyta; class Magnoliopsida; order Lamiales; family Gesneriaceae; genus Primulina; species Primulina tabacum. The sequence continues at coordinate 24,173,869 of NC_134552.1, forward strand.
AGCTGACTCTCCACCAAGTCCAGATGATGAGTCAATCGCTGTATATCAGTCTCAAGTATGTGTCTAACCTCACTAAGCTCTTGTTTCTCCAATCTTTCCTTGGCTAGTTGCGCTTTCAAAGTCGCGATCTCCCTAGTCTGATTATCAATTGTGAGCTGACGCGTGCGAAGGGCAGCCTGAGCGCGAGTACGTGGAGCAGCCATTTCCTAAGATAAAAATTGAAAGTAAAGCATCAGAATCGTATAAAGGATAGAAAGGCACAAATAGTAGAAACAAAGTTGTTGTGGATAATTTTCGATACTCAGAGTTTGTGGGATGATCGAAGGGATAGATCTTTGAAGTCTATTCGAAGTTTAGAAATAGATGAAAGTAAGACTTCAAGAACTGATGAAAGTTGGACTTAAATTGGAATACACTAGGCTTTTGCCAAAATTTGACTTCGTCAAATTTTGTCTATCAAAATCCCAGCGGGATTATGAACCTGGCGGCTCTGATACCACTTAAATGTCACGCCCCGAGTTCGAAGCGTCGGTGACATCCAGCATTGTTTAACAATTATATTGCAAACAATAAAGCCTCGTATCAAATCAAACCAGTCTTTTTCATAAAAAAAGTATTGTCTTACAATGACATTGAAATAAAATACATCAGAGTTGCGAAATGCGGAAAACTTAAACAAAAGGGATAACTTGAGTCATGCTCTTGATCAACGATCACCAACCCCAGAAAGCTTCCTGCTCCTCCCCATTTATTTGTTCTTCATTTTTATCTGAAATTGTAAGGGGGTTAGTGTTTTTGGGAAAACACTCAGCAAGTGGGGGTCGATCGAATCCAAAAATACATATAGAACTTAATTCTTTAAAACACTTCTTTAACAATCTTTCAAATCTTATTACCTTTAACTAATCATATCGAAATGAACAAATATGAGACATATAATTCAGAACGAATCAGATTTTTCAGAACGGTTCAGAAACAGATCAGATTATAACCAACAGAACAGTGTTACTCATCTCATTTCTATGGTCAAATTGTCCCCAATATGTTACTCCCCTAAGGGGTGAGGCCAGAACTCGGATTTATACCCACCGGTGGGGGCCAGACAGAAATGGTTTTATACCCACCATTGGGGGCCAGACAGAATCACAATTCTCGTCCCATTTCAAATTGACTCGTAACAGTGTAACAAAGAGCTCAGAGGTAACAGACAGAACTTATCAGATTTCTCAGAGTTCAGACTTTTAGACATGTACAGCGGAATCAAAAGAATTCGAAGCATAGCAAGAAAACATAATCGATCCAATTTTTGAACGGAGCAAACCAATATTTTTGAAAAAGACATACCAACATGCATGTCTCGTTATCTATATCAAAGTTTAAAAATAGAAAGAAGATACATAAAACAAATGCCCACTTACCGATTTCTTGTACGAAGCTTCCTCTTGAAATTTCGACAGCACTTCGGCGCAACTTTAACAAACACTGTCTTCGGTCGGGCAACACTTCGACACGGAAAAGCAACTCTGGACTGCACGAAATTCTTTCCTCTTTCTTCTTTGACTTCGGCCGAGATTTGTGAGGGGTGAGGGGAACCGAAATTTTAGTGTCTTTCTTGAAGCACTTTTTCCTTCCCTTTGATGTGGTATTTATAGGCCAAAGATAGCCCCTTCACCTATCCCCTTGGCCGAAATATTGGGTTCCAAGATTAGCCATGAATGTAGTCCAAACTCCCATGCATTCTTCAAGTCCAAGGTTAGCCTTAATTTTGGTTCAAAATCTCATGCATTCTTCAAGAGTCACCTTGATCTTCTATAGGGTCATTTCTTGCATCATTAATGTGTCTTAGTCCTTTAGCTCCTCCCTTAGCTCCTTCATGGTTTTACTCAAAGGTTATTTCTTTCATAATTAATTTGTCCAAACCTTAGCTCAACTTACAGCTCCCTTTTTGGTCCTATTAGGACAACTTGGTTGAGATGGTTTGAGCTGACAGATCGTGTTCTTGAGTGGGAAGTAGCTCAAAAAGAAGCCGAGACAATGCTAAACCTTGAGAATTGAGGGTACGTCACTCGGAAGAGGAAACCCTCAGCTCAAAAGCAAAAACCCTCAGCTCAAGGAAGTTCATTCATTCTTGGGGAGAAAACCCCTAGCTCATGAGCTCGATCTTCCAGCTCAAAGAAGCTCAACCATGCTTGTCCTAAAAGGGCCAAAAAGAGAGCTAAAGGAGGAGCTAAAGGTTTGGACACACTTATTATGCAAGAAATGACAATTGAGATAACCAATGAAGGAGCTAAGGGAGGAGCTAAGAGGCTAGGACAAATTTATGGTGCAGGAAATGACCTTTGGTGCTTGAGATGCTTTGACCACCATTATTGCTTCCTTGGAGCCCTAGATTTCGGCCAAGGCTAGTGGAAGGGTCTCAAATTCCTCTATAAATACTACACCATGGATGAAAGAAAAGACACTCAAAAATTCAGCAAGAAAATCGGTTCCTTTCCCCCACAAAATCGTTCCAAAAATATCGGCCAAGACAAGGAGAAGCTTTGTGCTGTCGAGTGCTAGATCTCTACGTCGTAGTGCTGCTGAAATAATAAGAGTGTTTTGTTCAAATTATAAGTCGAAGTGCTGCCGAAATCCGAGAGGAAAATTCGTGTCAACATCTACGAATTTCGGTTCAATCCTCAAAATACGGTAAGTGTGTTTTTGATATGTATATTCATTTGTATTTTTAAATCTTGAATATATAAGTTATGACATGCATGAATGTGTGTCCTTATTTTCGAAAATGTGAGTCTGTTTTATTTTAAATTTTGATCGATTATGTGTTTTCTTCTATGCTTCGAATTCCTTTGATTCCGCTGTGTCTGTCTGAAAATCTGAACCCTGAGAAATCTGATAAGTTCTGTCTGTTGTCTCTGAATTTTGTGTACACTGTTACGATTCAATTTGAAATGGATGAGAATTGTGATTCTGTCTGGCCCTCAATGGTGGGTACAAAACCATTTCTGTCTGGCCCCCACCGGTGGGTATAAAACCGAGTTCTGGCCTCACCTCTTAAAGGACTAACATATTGGGGACAATTTGACCATGGAAATGAGATGAGTAACAGTGTTCTGTCTGTTCCGATCTTTTCTGTTCCGAATTGTTCTTATCTGTTTCTAAACTGCTCTGAATCGTCTGATAACCTCTGTGTCATAATTGTTTCGTTTCTGTTATGATGAGTTAAAAGTAAAAAGATTTGAAAGTTTGTTAAAGAAATGTTTTAAAGATTAAGTTCTATATTTATCATTGGAAATCGATCGACCCCACTTGCTGAGTGTTTCCCAAAACACTCACCCCTTACAAATTTAAGATTATAAACGAGGAACAACTGAATGAGGAAGAGCAAGATGCTTTTTGGTGATGGTGAATCAAGGATCGAGATCAAGATTCAAGAATTTTATTTTCCTTTGTTTGGTTCAGCATTTGCAACTCTGATTTATTTTAGTCTATTGTCAATGTAAAGACAATGTTTTATTTATGAAAAAGACTGGTTTTCGGCATTTCGATACGAGACTTAATTGTTTTCAAGTAATTGTTAAACAATGCCGGATGTCACAGATGCTTCGGACACGGGGCGTGACATTTAAGTGGTATCAGAGCCGCCAGGTTCATAATCCCGCTGGGATTTTGACAGACAAAATTTGAAGAAGTCAGATTTTGGCAAAAGCCTAGTACATTCTGAAACAAACTCTCATTTTTTCCAAAATTCTTTGAGAAATTCGAAATCTTTTTCCTTCAATCGTTCTGCAAATTCTTAGTATCAAAAATCCCACGACAACATTGTTTGTGCCTTTCTATTATTTATTCGATTCTGAAATTTTACCTCAACGGATGCCTTCGTGCTCGTGCTCAATCCGTCCTTCGCAAGCGTCAACATACCACTGAAAACCAAACACGAGAGATTGCAACCCTAAAGGATCAACTCGCTATAGAAAAACAAGAGAACAAGAACTCGTAAAGATTAAGAACTTACCTCAAACTGATATACAATGTCTCACTTATCGTCTTGATAGATAAAAGAGCGAGCTCGCACTAACACTACGTAACCCATCTCACGTGATACGACCCCCACTTGCTTACTGTTTCCCAAAACACTCACCCCTTACAAATTTCAGATTAAAAACGAAGAACAACTGAATGAGGAAGAGCAAGATGCTTTTTGGTGATGGTGAATCAAGGATCGAGATCAAGATTCAAGAATTTTATTTTCCCTTGTTTGGTTCCGTATTTGCAACTTTGATGTATTTTAGTCTATTGTCAATGTAAAGACAATGTTTTATTTATGAAATAGATTGGTTTTGGGCATTTCGATACGAGGCTTAATTGTTTTCAAGTAATTGTTAAACAATTTCGGATGTCACAGACGCTTCGGACACGGGGCGCTCCTTCATTGGTTATCTCAATGGTCATTTCTTGCATAATAAGTGTGTCCAAACCTTTAGCTCTCTTTTTGGCCTTTTTAGGACAAGCATGGTTGAGCTTCTTTGAGCTGGAAGATCGAGCTCATAAGCTAGGGGTTTTCTCCCCAAAAATTAATGAACTTCCTTGAGCTGAGGGTTTTAGCTTTTGAGCTGAGGGTTTCGTTTCCAAGAATCTTGGAGCTTCCTTGAGCTGAGGCTTTTAGCTTATGAGCTAAGGGTTTCCTCTTCCAAGCGACGTATCCTCAATTCTTAAGGTTTTTCATTGCCTCGGCTTCTTTTTCAGCTACTTTCCAAGCTTTTTGAGGTGCTTTGCTTTGAAAAATCCGGGTTCTCACATCTGTCACGCCCTGAGTCCGAAGCGTCGGTGACATCCGGCATTGTTTAACAATTATATTGCAAACAATAAAGCCTCGTATCAAATCAAACCAGTCTTTTTCATAAATAAAGTATTGTCTTACAATGACAATGAAATAAAATACATTAGAGTTGCGAAATGCGGAAAACTTAAACAAAAGGGATAACTTGATTCTTGCTCTTGATCATCGATCACCAACCACAGAAAGCTTCCTGCTCCTACTCATTTATTTGTTCTTCATTTTTATCTGAAATTGTAAGGGGGTGAGTGTTTTTGGGAAAACACTCAGCAAGTGGGGGTCGATCGAATCCAAAAATACATATAGAACTTAATTCTTTAAAACAGTTCTTTAACAATCGTTCAAATCTTATTACCTTTAACTTATCATATCAAAATGAACAAATATGAGACAGATAATTCATAACGAATCAGATTTTTCAGAACGGTTCAGAAACAGATCAGATTATAACCAACAGAACACTGTTACTCATCTCATTTCCATGGTCAAATTGTCCCCAATATGTTACTCCTCTAAGGAGTGAGGCCATAACTAGGTTTTATACCCACCGGTGGGGGCCAGACAGAAATGGTTTTATACCCACCCTTGGGGCAAACAGAAATGGTTTTATACCCACCATTGGGGGCCAGACAGAATCACAATTCTCGTGCCATTTCAAATTGATTCATAAAAGTGTAACAAAGAGTTCAGAGGTAACAGACAGAACTTATCAGATTTCTCAGAGTTCAGACTTTTAGACATGTACAGCGGAATCAAAAGAATTTGAAGCATAGCAAGAAAACATAATCGATCCAATTTTTAAACGGAGCAAACCAATATTTTCGAAGAAGACATACCAACATGCATGTCTCGTTATCTATATCAAAGTTTAAAAATAGAAAGAAGATACGTAAAACAAATGCCCACTTACCAATTTTTGTACGAAGCTTCCTCTTGAAAATTCGACTGCACTTCGGCGCAACTTTAACAAACACTGTCTTCGGTCGGGCAGCACTTCGACACGGAAAAGCAACTCTGGACTGCACGAAATTCTTTCCTCTTTCTTCTTTGACTTCGGCCGAGATTTGTGAGGGGTGAGAGGAACCGAAATTTTAGTGTCTTTCTTGTAGCACTTTTTCCTTCCATTTGATGTGATATTTATAGGCCAAAGATAGCCCCTTCACCTATCCCCTTGGCCGAAATCTTGGGGTCCGAGATTAGCCATGAATTTAGTCCAAACTCCCATGCATTCTTCAAGTCCAAGGTTAGCCTTAATTGTGGTTCAAAATCTCATGCACTCTTCAAGAGTCACCTTAGTCTTCTATAGGGTCATTTCTTGCATCATTAATGTGTCTTAGTCCTTTAGCTCCTCCCCTAGCTCCTTTATGATTTTACTCAAAGGTTATTTCTTTCATACTTAATTTGTCCAAACTTAGCTCAACTTACAGCTCCCTTTTTTGTTCTGTTAGGACAACTTGGTTGAGCTGCTTTGAGCTGACAGATCGTGTTCTTGAGCTGGGGTTTTACTCCTCCCGTGACAATACTTTGATGGATGCGATTACTTGTAGCTTGGCCTCCTGCTGAGCTCATTCCCGAGCTTTGAAGTTGTTGATTTGCTTCGGATCGTAAAATCTCGGGTTCTCACATCCCTCCCTCCTTATTAGAAGTTTCATCCTCGAAACTTGCATTAGCTTGATCTTTCGAATAGGTGAGGGTATTGTGATCGCATTTTCTCCTCGAGTTCCCAAGTTGCCTCTCTTTCAGCATGATTTGACCACTGTACCTTGACATAAGGTATTGTCCGGTGTCTCAACACTTGGTCTTTTGTGTCCACTATTCGGATAGGGACTTCTTCGTATTTAAGTTCTTCGTTAAGTTTTCCTTCAATCATCAGTGATGTAACCTTAAGTACATGACTCGGGTCTGGGACATACTTCCTCAGCTGTGAGATGTGGAAAACATTATGTATTCTGGACATATCAGGCGGTAAAGCTAGACGGTAAGATAAGGTTCCTACCTTCTCCAGTATCTCAAATGGTCCCACATATCTCGGGTTCAACTTTCCGGATTTACTGAACCGTACTACTCCTTTCATTGGCGAGACCTTGACATAAGCCTTTTCAACGATTTCTAATTCCAGCGGTCTTCTTTTCATATCTGCCCAGCTCTTCTATCTATCCTGGCCTGCCTTGAGTCTTTCTTTGATTACGGCTACTTTGCCAACGGGTATTTGAATAAGTTCTGGTCCGGTAACAGCTTTTTCTCCGACCTCGTCCCAATATAGAGGCGACCTACACTTTCGATGTGGGGACCCGGGCTCTAACTCAATTCTTTTCGGGATTAATTGGATCTTTATTCAAAAATACGGGTAAAAATTTTGCTTTTAACATTAAATCAAATGTTTATAACTCAGGCACAAGATAATTCTATATTCATTTCATTACAACAAACATAATATACACGTCTCATTTTATTCATATTCTACAAACCAGTAATTAAATACAGTACATATCAAAAGTACAACTTCTAGTTCATCTGCTACGCCCGTGATCACCACGCTATGTCCATTTCTCATCTCTGTCGCGACCCTGATCCTGCCCTACCTGTTGTTATGCACACATACAGACATAACAACAGCCGGAAACTCCGATGAGAACAAATCCCAGTATAAAACATGTATACATGCTGATACGAAATCATAAATCAAGCATGAAAGCAATAACAATGGCTCCATAGTCTTTGAAACCGATCTATCTAAACATGCAACTCAAATCAAATCATGTCTTGACTCGAATCGACTCTACTCTAGGGATCCCGGTGTGAATAAGACGTCACTGTCTGTCACCTACTCTCCCAATCGGGGTAACTGTACGTCTTATTCCTAGACTTCGGTCATGTCTGTATCGAATGTCTACAATCGGAGTGAATCTGATCCGAAGCGTCGATACCACCGAACATCTAGTTTGGCAAGTCTGCCAATGACTCTCCTATCTCAAAGGCTTGAATATAAATCTATAAACAAGACATAATCATAATCAAAAGATTTGAATATAAATCTATACACAAATCACAATCATATCAAAAGATAAACAATAATTCTAGTATGTGATTTTTGTTGGGAAACTCAAACTGAATCTCATTTGAGTTGTGTCTTCCCTAAACAAAACATGAATCATACCTTCTTGTCGTCTAATAAATCGAAGTCTCGCAGTAGGGATATCGAACCTATCAATCCAAATCTGAAATGACAATGTTGAGATGCACAATATTAAATCACAACTCAAACTAATACTAGTATGGTTCAATATTAAATCTTGATACAATTCGACGGTATAACGGCATAGTTTCTCGATACCGGTCCATTCAAATCTCAACATATCTCAACAAATCATAATCCTCAACTCATAATCAGCACAATCTATGTGTCATATCTCAAAATCTGCATAAGCTCATACATATATATGCTGGAAATTCATAACAATTGCATATGCCCTCATTTTCTCGATTCGTTTACGTTTCTACGATGTCCATGATCTCAAGAACATATGATTATAAGCATAACAAAATTTCCCCAACACGTAACTTCAAAACATGCTGAAACATAACCAAACTTACATCCTTTGATAGCCCTTGAAGAGAGGAGCTCAAACCCGAAATCGGATTAAAGTTTGGATGTGTGAATATTTCAAAATCACAAGCTCAAGAGCACAAGAAAAGTTGAAGCTTTCTCCCCTGAATCTCTCGGTTCTATCTGCTGAAGAAGGAAAGGAACAAGGATAACTCATTATATTGCATGGTTAAGGGCAAGTGTTATATTTTCCAAGTAACACGTATGACCGCGGGTGCGGTAGTTCATGAACCGCGGCTGCGCTCAAGCTTCGGCAATCCATTCATTTTCCAAAATCGACGACCGCGGGTGCGCGACATATAAGAACGCGGGTGCGGTTACATTTGAACCGCGGGTGCGGTGTCATTTCTGTAATTAATTTCCAACTCTCTGTCCATCAACCGCGGGTGCACTCCTTCTTGGACCGCGGGTGCGGTGACCCTACTATAAAAATGACTAACTTTTTGTCCATGCACCGCGGGTGCGGTGCTTCTCTAGGCGCGGGTGCGGCCCCTTTCTTCAAGCAACACTTCATCTTTTCATTTTATCCACATACAATCCAGGGCATTACATTCGACCATACAAAGCCTCATATGGAGCCATCTCGATACTATTATGGTAGCTGTTGTTATAGGCGAACTCTATTAACGGTAATTGTTCATTCCAATTCCCATGGAAGTCCAGTGCGCATGCCCTCAACATATCTTCGAGGGTTTGAATAGTCCTTTCAGTTTGGCCATCAGTCTGAGGATGATAGGCCGTGCTAAGAGTAACCTTGGTTCCCATAGCCTTTTGGAAAATTTTCCAAAATCTTGATACAAATCTTGGATCTCTGTCAGACAGAATACTCGCTGGAACTCCATGTAGCCTCACTATGTTGTCCACATACAAAGTGGCTAATTTATCCAAATTATAATTCATTCGTACTGGCAAGAAATGGGCAGACTTGGTCAATCTGTCAATGATCACCTAGATCCCATCGTGACCCTGTCTTGATCGTGGTAGTCCTACTACGAAATCCATGGAGATGTTATCCCACTTCCATTCTGGTATCTCCAATGGCTGTAAAAGTCCTCCAGGCCGTTGATGTTTCGCCTTGACTTGTTGACAGACTAAACACTTAGCAACAAAGACAGCTACATCTTTCTTCATACCGTTCCACCAGTAATTATTTTTCAAATCCCGGTACATCTTGGTGCTTCCTGGATGTACTGAAAATCTCAATTTATGTGCCTCGGCCATCACTTCTTCTCGAATTCCATCGACGTTTGGCACATACAATCGTCCTTTCATCCAGAGTATCCCATTTTCGTCAATTTGAAATTCTGGAACTTTTCCTTCTTGGATTTGTTCCTTAATTTTAAGGATGGAAGTGTCTTGACTCTGCTTCAATTTGATGGTCTCTCAGAGATTTGGTTTCACTGATAGGGAATTTAAGTTCACCTTCCCAGGGTTCCTTCGACTCAACGCATCTGCCACCTTATTTGCCTTACCCGGATGGTAATTAATTGACAGGTCATAGCCCTTGAGAAGTTCCATCCACCTTCTTTGCCTCATGTTTAATTCTTTTTGAGTGAAAATGTACTTGAGGCTCTGGTGATCAGTAAAAACTTCGCAATTTACTCCATAAAGGTAGTGCCTCCAGATTTTAAGCGCGAATACCACTGCGGCTAACTCCAAGTCATGAGTGGGGTAATTCTGCTCATATGGTTTCAGTTGCCGTGAGGCATAAGCAATTACCTGACCCTCCTGCATAAGCACACACCCTAATCCTCCCTTTGAAGCGTCACTGTATACAGTGAAATTCTTACCATCCTCTGGAAGAGCTAATACTGGTGTAAATGCGAGTTTTGTCTTCAGGGTTTCAAAGCTTCTTTCACATTCCTCATTCCAAATAAATTTCGAATTTTTCTGAGTAAGTTTGGTGAGTGGAATGGCTATCGAAGAAAATCCTTCCACAAATTTTCTATAGTAGCCTGCTAAACCCAGAAAACTCCTGACTTCAGTCACAGTCTTTGGTTGTGGCCAATCTTTGATTGCCTCTACCTTCTTAGGGTCTACTGACACTCCTAATTGAGAAATTACATGTCCTAAGAACGTCACACTTTTTAACCAAAATTCACATTTCTTGAATTTGGCATATAGTTCTTTTTCTCGAAGTGTCTGCAAAGTAAGACGCAGATGTTCTCTGTGTTCTTCCTCAGTTGGTGAGTACACAAGAATATCATCTATGAAAACAACCACAAACTTATCGAGATATGGTTTGAATACCCGATTCATCAGGTCCATGAATGCTGCAGGAGCATTTGTTAGACATCTTGTCCTAAAAGCAGTTTTAGGGATGTCTTCCGCTTTGACCTTCAACTGATGGTAACCAGATCTCAGATCTAGTTTTGAGAAGACCTTGGCTCCCTTTAACTGATCGAAAAGATCATCTATTCCTGGGAGTGGGTACTTATTCTTTATGGTGATCTTGTTCAATTCCCGGTAGTCAATACATAGCCTCATGCTTCCGTCCCTTTTCTTTACAAAAAGCACTGGGCTCCCCTTGGGGATGCACTGGGGTGAATCTGCTTCTTGTCTAATAATTCCTGCAGTTGCTCCTTTAGCTCCTTTAATTCAGCTGGAGCCATTCGGTATGGTGCCTTTGATATTGGTGCAGCACCAGGGACCAAATTGATTTCAAATTCTACTTCCCTATCTGGTATCTCTCCCGGTAGTTCGTCGGGAAAAACGTCTGGAAATTCTTGAACAATTGGAATATCTTCCAACTTTGGGACCTTTTCTTCTTTGGTTTCATTGATCACTGCCAGGTAAATTTCTTCTCTTCCCTTTATAGCTTTCCAGGCTTGTGAAACCGATAGTAGACATTTTCTTTCTTTGGATTTCCCGTGATATACGACTTCCCCTTTTGTCAGAGTTTGAAGTCTAATATCTTTCTTTTGACAGTCTACTATGGCATAGTTTTTGGCTAACCAGTCCATTCCAAGGATGATGTCAAACTCAACCATATTGAGTTGAATTAATTCCACTTCAAAAGTTTGATTGCTGAACAAATTTTACAGTTTCGATACACTGTGTGTGTTTCAATTGTTTTGCTGGCTGGTGTTGCTACTCTTAACGGTTCACTAAGAATATCATGTTCAAGTTTATGCTTCTTAGCAAATCTTCTAGACACAAACGAATGCGTGGCACCACAATCAAACAAAGTATATGCAGTTATCCTATGGAGTAGTATAGTACCTGCTACCACCTCGTTGGTGTCATCAGCTTTCTCTTGGGTGATTGCATACACCCTAGCATTGGTCTTGTTCTCATTTTGATTTCTGGGTCCCGCCCCTTTTTCTTTGTTCTCCGGACATTCTTTAATTCGATGACCCACCTGACCACACTTAAAACATGCACCTGACTTTCGATAACATTCCCCGTTAAGATACTGTTTACAGGTGTCGCACCACTTCCCTTCCCTGATGCCAGTATTACCAGAACATCTTTGGGAAGGCCCACATGAATAATTTTGTTTCTTAAACTTGTGACCGTTCTGAGTAGGTTGATTGACCATTGGTCTTTTGTTCTTGTTCTCTTCCTCGGGTCGCTTTATATCAGTTTCTGCGCTCATTGCAGCGCCCATCAAATCCGCAAAGCTGTTTGGCTTTAATACTGCCAATGCCGACTGAATTCGACTGTTGAGTCCCTTCTTGAATCGATGCATTTTTAACGTTTCATCTGACATGATCGTTGGGACATAGGTTCCTAGATCGTTGAACCGTGAAGTGTATTCCAACATTGACATATCCGGAGCCTGTTTGAAGTTTTCGAATTCACCCAACTTCTGTAGTCGAAATTCAGCGGGATAGTATTGTTTCAAAAATTCTCTTTTAAAAATCTGCCATGTGATCTCTTCCACTTCTGCCGAAGATGGCGACACAGTTTCCCACCATTTCCTAGCTCGGTCTTCCAAAAACGGTGTTACAACCTCCACTCTCAGTTCTTCAGGTATCTCCAGTAAATGTAGTTGTGTTTCGACGTTCTTGAGCCAGTTGTGGCTGACTTCTGGGTCCGGGTTCCCATCGAAAGTTGGAACTCTATTCCTTCTTAGAGATTCGTAATGGTACTTAATCCCACACGGTTGCGGTTCAGGTGGTGGTTGGATGGCGTTAGCCAATGGGTTGACGAATCCTTGTAACGTTGCAGCTATGATAGTAGCTATTGCCATCATATCTTCTTGACTGAAATTTACTCTCGGAGGTGGTGGTGGATTTTCGTTTTGGTTGGCACCACGGGGGTTACGGTTGTTTCGGGGTGGTCTGCCTGCCATTTCCTATAAACATGTATTTTATTAATTTGTTTTCCACAATATTTAACCAAGGGTATAATTTCATTAAATTGTAAAAATTTTCATACAGCCAAATATTTTTCAAACAAATGATTAATCAAATATTTCTAGATACAATCGAAGCCTATTCTAGAACTCTCTCTCCCTACTCGTCTATTACTTCTCCGTCCCTACTGCTTCATTAATTTCTTCCTCCACAGGGTTCTCTTCCAGTTGTTCTATGAGTTCTTCCATATTGACCATCTCATTTTGTAGGTGCTCAATGTAATTCTGCAGTGGTGTGTTGTGGTGATCGAGATTGTTTACTTGATCTTGTAGTTCTTGTATTGTTGATTGGCTCACTTTTTCATCGATTTCTTGCACTTCAATCCGCTCCTGAAGACGACGTTGGGTTTTGAGAAGACCATTTTCCCGAATTTCGAGCGTAAAAATCCTATCTTGCGCTTTCTTCAACTCTTGCTTGGTGATCTTGTGCTGACGCTCTGACTCTAGATGATAAGCCGCGTAACGTCTAACGTCTTCGCGTAGTTTCTTCTCTTTCACTCTGGCCTCACGAAGATCCTCCATCATGCACATGTTATTTCCGTCCAACTGATAGTTATCTCTCTCAAGTTTATCATTCTTTTCTTTCATTGTTTTAATTTCTGACTCCTTTCCTGAAGTTGTTTCTGAAGTTCATTTATAATGCTTTGAAAGTCTATGTTGGTTTCCTATAAAAACATTTAAATAAGATACTCATCCATTCTTAAATATGCAATAAGATAATAGAAAGTTTTAAAATAGTTTGGTACACATATTATTTTCTTAGTCACAAGTTTACTACAATCCAGATACTTTATTATAATGCTAATCTTATCGAACATCTCTCCGCCGTCGCTGGCACTGTCGTCTCTGGCCACCTCCATCGGTGCTACCTCCACTTCCTCCATGTTCTCTATCACCAAATGTAGGTAGTTATTCAGATCCTGAAGTCTTTCCATAGCGAATTGGAGCTTCGAAATGTACCGATCCTGCCTGGCGTTGTACTCCTTCTGGCGCTGACGGGCCTGAGCAGCACGTCCTCGCTCTATCTCCACTCTCTCATGTAAATCCCTGTTAAGTGCAACTAAGCGTGTGATGCAAATGGAATCGGTCGGTATCTGCAGCAGCTGACTCTCCACCAAGTCCAGATGATGAGTCAATCGCTGTACATCAGTGTCAAGTATGTGCCTAACCTCACTAAGCTCTTGCTTCTCCAATCTTTCCTTGGCTAGTTACACTTTCAAAGTCGCGATTTCCCTAGTCTGATTATCAATCGTGAGCTGACGCATGCGAAGGGCAGCCTGAGCGCGAGTACGTGGAGCAGCCATTTCCTAGGATAAAAATCGAAAGTAAAGCATCAGAATCGTATAAAGGATAGAAAGGCGCAAATAGTAGAAACAAAGTTGTTGTGGAAAATTTTCGATACTTAGAGTTTGTGGGATGATCGAAGGGATAGATCTTTGAAGTCTATTCGAAATTTAGGAAACACATGAAAGTCACACTTCAAGAACGGATGAAAGTTGGACTCAAATTGGGATACACTAAGCTTTTTCCAAAATTTGACTTCACCAAATTTTGTCTATCAAAATCCCAGCGGAATTATGAACCTGACGCTCTGATACCACTTAAATGTCACGTCCCGAGTCCGAAGCGTCGGTGACATCCGGCATTGTTTAACAATTATATTGCAAATAATAAAGCCTCGTATCAAATCAAACCAGTCTTTTCCATAAATAAAGTATTGTCTTACAATGACAATGAAATAAAATACATCAGAGTTGCGAAATGCGGAAAACTTAAACAAAAGGGATAACTTGATTCTTGCTCTTGATCATCGATCACCAACCCCCGAAAGCTTCCTGCTCCTCCTCATTTATTTGTTCTTCATTTTTATCTGAAATTGTAAGGGGGTGAGTGTTTTTGGGAAAACACTCAGCAAGTGGGGGTTGATCGAATCCAAAAATACATATAGAACTTAATTCTTTAAAACAGTTCTTTAACAATCTTTTAAATCTTATTACCTTTAACTTATCATATCGAAATGAACAAATATGAGACAGATAATTCAGAATGAATCAGATTTTTCAGAATGGTTCAGAAACAGATCAGATTATAACCAACAGAACACTGTTACTCATCTCATTTCCATGGTCAAATTGTCCCCAATATGTTACTCCTCTAAGGGGTGAGGCCAGAACTCGGTTTTATACCCACCGGTGGGGGCCAGACAGAAATGGTTTTATACCCTACCATTGGGGGCCAAACAGAAATGGTTTTATACCCACCATTGGGGGCCAGACAGAATCACAATTCCCGTCCCATTTCAAATTGACTCGTAACAGTGTAACAAAGAGTTCAGAGGTAACAGACAAAACTTATCAGATTTCTTAGAGTTCAGACTTTTAGACACGTACAGCGGAATCAAAAGAATTCTAAGCATAGCAAGAAAACATAATCGATCCAATTTTTAAACGGAGCAAACCAATATTTTTGAAAAAGACATACCAACATGCATGTTTCGTTATCTATATCAAAGTTTAAAAATATAAAGAAGATACGTAAAACAAATGCCCACTTACCGATTTCTTGTACGAAGCTTCCTCTTGAAATTTCGACAGCACTTCGGCATAACTTTAACAAACACTGTCTTCGGTAGGGCAGCACTTCGACACGGAAAAGCAACTCTGGACTGCACGAAATTCTTTCCTCCTTCTTCTTTAACTTCGGCCGAGATTTGTGAGGGGTGAGGGGAACCGAAATTTTAGTGTCTTTCTTGGAGCACTTTTTCCTTCCCTTCGATGTGGTATTTATAGGCCAAAGATAGCCCCTTCACCTCTCCCCTTAGCTGAAATCTTGGGGTTCAATATTAGCCATGAATGTAGTTTAAACTCCCATGCATTCTTCAAGTCCAAGTTTAGCCTTAATTGTGGTTCAAAATTTCATTCACTCTTCAAGAGTCACCTTGATCTTCTATAGGGTCATTTCTTGCATCATTAATGTGTCTTAGTCCTTTAGCTCCTCCATTAGCTCCTTCATGGTTTTACTCAAAGGTTATTTCTTTCATACTTAATTTGTCCAAACCTTAGCTCAACTTACAGCTCCCTTTTTGGTCCTGTTAGGACAACTTGGTTGAGCTGACAGATCGTGTTCTTGAGTGGGAAGTAGCTCAAAAAGAAGCCGAGGCAATGCTAAACCTTGAGAATTGAGGGTACGTCACTCGGAAGAGAAAACCCTTAGCTCACAAGCTAAAACCCTCAGCTCAAGGAATCTCCAAGATTCTTGGAAAAGAAACCCTCATCTCAAAAGCTAAAACCCTCAGCTCAAGGAAGTTCATTCATTCTTGGGGAGAAAACCCCTAGCTCATGAGCTCGATCTTCCAGCTCAAAGAAGCTCAACCATGCTTGTCCTAAAAAGGCCAAAAAGAGATCTAAAGGAGGAGCTAAATTTTTGGACACACTTATTATTCAAGAAATGACCATTGAGATAACCAATGAAGGAGTTAAGGGAGGAGCTAAGAGGCTAGGACAAATTTATGGTGCAGGAAATGACCTTTGGTGCTTGAGATGCTTTGAACACATTTATTGCTTCCTTGGAGCCCAAGATTTCGGCCAAGGCTAGTGGAAGGGTCTCAAATTCCTCTATAAATACTACACCATGGATGAAAGAAAAGACACTCAAAAATTCAGCAAGAAATTCGGTTCCTTTCCCCCACAAAATTGTTCCAAAAATATCGGCCAAGACTAGAAGAAGCTTCGTGCTATCGAGTGCTAGATCTCTACGTTGTAGTGCTGCTGAAATAATAAGAGTGTTTTGTTTAAATTATAAGTCGAAGTGCTGCCGAAATCCGAGAGAAACTTCGTGTCAACATCTACGAATTTCGGTTCTATCCTCAAAATACTGTAAGTGGGTTTTTGATATGTATATTCATTTGTATTTTTAAATCTTGAATATATAAGTTATGACATGCATGAATGTGTGTCCTTATTTTCGAAAATGTGAGTCTGTTTTATTTTAAATTTCGATCGATTATGTGTTTTCTTCTATGCTTCGAATTCCTTTGATTCCGCTGTGTCTGTCTGAAAATCTGAACTCTGAGAAATCTGATAAGTTCTGTCCATTGTCTCTTAATTTTGTGTACACTGTTACGATTCAATTTGAAATGGGACGAGAATTGTGATTCTGTGTAGTCCCCAATGGTGGGTATAAAACCATTTCCGTTTGGCCCCCAATGGTGGGTATAAAACCATTTCTGTCTGGCCCCCACCGGTGGGTATAAAACCGAGTTCTGGCCTCATCCCTTAGAGGACTAACATATTGGGGACAATTTGACCATGGAAATGAGATGAGTAATAGTGTTCTGTCTGTTCCGATCTGTTATGTTCCGAATTGTTCTGATCTGTTTCTGAACTGCTCTCTGAATCGTCTGATAACCTCTGTGTCATAATTGTTTCGTTTATGTTATGATGAGTTAAAAGTAATAAGATTTGAAAGTTTGTTAAAGAAATGTTTTAAAGATTAAGTTCTATATTTATCATTGGAAATCGATCGACCCCCACTTGCTGAGTGTTTCCCAAAACACTTACCCCTTACAAATTTCAGATTAAAAACGAGGAACAATTGAATGAGGAAGAGCAAGATGCATTTTGGTGATGGTGAATCAAGGATCGAGATCAAGATTCAATAATTTTATTTTCCTTTGTTTAGTTTCGCATTTGCAACTCTGATGTATTTTAGTCTATTGTCAATGTAAAGACAATGTTTTATTTATGAAAAAGACTGGTTTTCGGCATTTCGATACGAGGCTTAGTTGTTTTCAAGTAAATGTTAAACAATGTCGGATGTCACAGACGCTTCGGACACGGGGCGTGACATTTAAGTGGTATCAGAGCCGCCAGGTTCATAATCCCGCTGGGATTTTGACAGACAAAATTTGAAGAAGTCAAATTATGGCAAAAGCCTAGTACATTCTGAAACAAACTCTCATTCTTTCCAAAATTCTTTGAGAAATTCGAAATCTTTTTCCTTCAATCGTTCTGCAAATTCTTAGTATCGAAAATCCCACGACAACATTGTTTGTGCCTTTCTATTCTTTATTCGATTCTGAAATTTTACCTCAACGGAAGCCTTCGTGCTCGTGCTCAATCCGTCCTTCGCAAGCGTCAACATACCATTGAAAACCAAACACGAGAGATTGCAACCCTAAAGGATCAACTCGCTATAGAAAAACAAGAGAACAAGAACTCGTAAAGATTCAGAACCTACTTCAAACTGATATACAACGTCTCACTTATCGCCTTGATAGATAAAAGAGCCAGCTCGCACTAACACTACGTAACCCATCTCACGTGATACGACCCCTAATCGAAAGTTGATAGTAAAGATTGAAACTGAGAAGGATCTAGATAACCGCTCTCTTTATCAACATGAAGACCTTTCTATCAAGCAAGAACGTTACATCTCCAAGCTTAATGGTGATATGGATAGAATGCAAGAACAACATAACTATATGCACCTTGTCATGGAAAAAATGGAAGAAGAAGAATAAGCACCTATGGAAGTAGTGGAAAAAGAACAGTGATGATGAAGAGATGATAAGGTAGGCTGGACTGGTATTATGGTTAAATGATATGAAAGAAAGAAGTGTAACATTTCTTTGAGAATGTACAGAGATAAGTTGAATTATATTTTTGGGAACATACCTATCAGAGATAATTTGACTTATATTTTTGGAATAAAAATACTCTGATATAAGTTGACTTACATTTGGGAATTTACTTATCGAAGATAAGCTTCAGACTTAAGATGAAATGTTTTATTCGGGGATAATAAATTATTTATGAAAATATGAGATAAGAATTATATAAGTTTTGATATTCATATATAAAAGTTGATTTTTATGTATGGACATTTAAATTTGGGATATTAAGCGATAAATTTAAAAATGTAAGATTTTGGAATATTTAATAAAGTTAAGAAACAATAACGTAAGTTAAGAAATTAAGGTCATTACCTTAGGTAAATAAAGAGAGTTATGAGATATTGGTGGACATCGAGGGAAATGTAGCATGCATAATAGGTTCTGACTCTTCTTATAGTAACAAAAAATAGAAAAATAAGGGAAAGATCTGTGGAGAAAGACATCCAACGAAACTTGTTAGTATTAAAGCATGTTAGGCTCATAGTTTTGATTAAAGACATATTTAGTAAAAGAAAAATTGTTTGAGGAATTAGTTTCTTCCGTACAAGGTTGAAAGAAATTTTAACTAAGTTATTAAGACTTAAGTCAATAGGCTAATAAAGTGTTATGTTCTAAGATTCTATATTGGTTTTAAGTTTTGAGATATCAATCGTGATAATTTTAAGATATAATAAAA
Source organism: Primulina tabacum (assembly GCF_025594145.1). Lineage (NCBI taxonomy): Eukaryota > Viridiplantae > Streptophyta > Magnoliopsida > Lamiales > Gesneriaceae > Primulina > Primulina tabacum. Next base: position 24,193,020 of record NC_134552.1, read on the forward strand.
TAAGTATGGATACGCATATATTCAGTGCCGATTTTATTTAGTGTACTATGGTAAATTTCAACGTCATTCTGAGAATTGGTTGGTTGGACAAGAATCATGCAATGGAAGATGATCGGGTAAGAATGCCAAACTCCAATCCAAGAATAAATCATATTTTATGGCAAGGATAAGGAACAAAAATCATTCCTTTCTGCTTCTCAGATCTAGAAAGGCATGGAGTATGGGAAGAATTCTAACTAGCAATAATGAGAGAAGAAAAAGAAGGAATTAAGCTCAATATATAAAATATTACTGTGGTAGCGAGCTTCGGAAAGGTTACTTTGAATTATCTCAGACTGTGAAGTAGAATTCTAAAGTAACTTGATAGCTCGTGCTACACTAAAATCTAAGGAACCCTAGCAAATGGCTTCGGTTGAACTCAAGAAGCTAAAAAATCAATTCCAAGATTTGTTAGTCAAAAACAAATCAGACTAAGTGCCTCTCCATGGGGAGCTTCAGTCTTATTGACACAAAAGAATGGTGAAAGCACAAGATAGTGTGTTGATCTACAAAGAACTCAATAAGATCAAGAACAAATGTCATATTTCAAGAATAGATGACCTTTTCTATCAGTTAAAAGGAGCTAAGATCTTTTCGAAGCTCTATCTAAGGTCAGACTACCACAATTGAAGGCCAAGGCAGAGAATATTCTTAAAAAAACCATAAAAAGAAAAGGGTATGGACACTATGAGTTCACGATAATACCTTTTGGCCTGACCAATGCTCCAGCAACATTCATCGAACTCATGAACAGAGTGTTCAAGAAAATTCCTCGACAAGTTTGTGGTAGCATTTATTGATAACATTCTTGCATATTCAACAAGTGAGTAAGACCGCGAGGAAGATCTTCGCCTTGCTCTACCGATGCTCAGAGAAAAATAACTAAATACTAAATTTAAGAAATGTGAATTTTGATTAAAAAAAATGTCACATTCTTCGGTCATATAATCTCTGAAAATATCAGTGGATCACCAATAAGGTCGAGGTAATCATAGACTGCCTTGATCGAATACTGGAATAGAAATTTGAAGTTTTTGGGATTAGTTGGCTATTAAGAAAATGTGTTGAAGGATTTTCTTCTGCTCACCAAGCTCACTCAGAAGAACTCTAAATTCAATTAGAGTGAAAAATGTGAGAAGTGTTTTTAGATCTTGAAAAAGAAACTCCTTTCTACGCTAGTATTAGTACTTCCTGAAGAAGGCAAGAATTTCACAATGATGCATCAAAAGAGTATTGTGATGTGTTCTCATTCAAGAGGGCAAGTAATTGCCTATACATCGATGCAATTAAAATCATGTGAGCAAAATTATCGAACACATGATAGTGAGTTAGCCATAATTATATTTGAGCCAAAGATCCAGAGAATCAATTCCTTTGGTGTCAAATGTGTGAAATTTATCGATCATCAAAGCCTCCAATACGGTTCACACAAAAGAAATTAAACATGAGGCAAAAATGCTGGATCGAACTATTGAAGATATTTTAGGGCGTGTGCCATGGATCTCGGAGGAATTAAATAAAAACCCCCCTTGATTGAATTTGCCGATAACAATAATTATCGTGGAAGTATTGAAATCAGAGAGAAAGCTATCATGGTACTTGAATTGTTGATAAAGTAGCTATTATCAAGGAAAAATGCAAGGCAGCTCATGATCGACAAAAGAGCTGGGCTGATTTAAAGTAAAGACCGTTGGAGTTTGAAAATGGTGTGAAAGCTTATGTTAAAGTTTCCCCTATGAAAGGAGTGGTTCGATTCAGAAAATCTAGAAAGATAACTCCAAGATATGTCGGGCCCTTTGAAATACTGAGAAAAATGGGAAACCTAGCTTATCAGCGGGCTTTACCACCAGGCATGTCAAGGATTGGCAACGTCTTCCACGTCTCATAGCTAAGGAAGTATGTCTCATATCCAAGTAGCATTCTTGAAGTTGAACCGCTACTAATTAAAGGAAATGTGAACGAGGAAATGAAATATGAAGAAGTCCCTATTCGAGTAATGGACACCAAATACCAAGTGCTGAGATGCCGAACAATTCCATATGTCAAGATACAATGGTCAAATCATATGGAACGAGAAGTAACTTGGGAATTTGAAGAACGTATGCGCCCTCGGCACCCTCACCTCTTTAAAGATTTAGCTAACTCAAGTTTTTAAGATGAAACTTCCAGTAAGGAGGGTGGGATGTGAGAACCCGGAATTTTCAAAGCAAAGCACCTCAAAAAGCTGGGAAAGTAGCTCAAAAAGAAGCCGAGGCAATGCAAAACCTTGAGAATTGAGGGTACGTCGCTCGGAAGAGGAAACCCTTAGCTCATAAGCTAAAAGTGTCACGCCCTGTGTCCGAAGCGTCTATGACATCCGGCATTGTTTAACAATTACTTGAAAACAATTAAGTCTCGTATCGAAATGCCAAAAATCAGTCTTTTTTATAAATAAAACATTGTCTTTACATTGACTATAGAACAAAAATACATCAGAGTTGCAAATGCGGAAACTGAAAAAAAGGAAAATAAAGTCTTGATTTCTTGTATCTTGCTCATCGGCTACCATCCCCAGAAGGCTTCTTGTTCCTCATCATTCAGTTGCTTTTCATTTTAATCTGAAATTTGTAAGGGGTGAGTGTTTAGGGAAACACTCAGCAAGTGGGGGTCGATCGATTTTCCAATGATACATATAGAACTTAATCTTTAAAACATTTCTTTAACAAACTTTCAAATCTTATTACTTTTAACTCATCATAACAGAAACAAAACAAATATGAGACAGAGGTTATCGGACAATTCAGAGCAATTCAGAAACAGATCAGAAAAATTCAAAAATCGATTAACTCAATTAAGAATAGAACATATCAGAACAGACAGAACACTGTTACTCATCTCATTTCCATGGTCAAATTGTCCCCAATATGTTAGTCATCTAAGGGGTGAGGCCAGAACACGGTTTTATACCCACCGATGGGGGCCAGACAAAAATGGTTTTATACCCACCATTGGGGGCCAGAACAGAACATGGTTTTATACCCACCAATGGGGGCCAGACAAAATCACAATTCTCGTCCCATTCAGAGTTTACCAGACAGAGCGTATCAGAGTTTTCAGATATCAGAGTTTCAGACGGATTCAGCGAAACCAAAGAATTTCGAATAACAGACTGAGCATATAATCGATTGAAATTTTAAACGGACAGACTTCATATTTTCGAAAATGGAGACACACAATCATGCATGTCATAATACATATTCAAGTTTAAAAATACAAACAAATATATAACAAAAGCCCACTTACTTATTTCTTGCACGAAGCTTTCTCTTGAAAATTCGGCAGAACTTCGGCGCAATTCTAACAAATACTGTCTTCACTTCAGCAGCACCTTGACGCAAAAACTCTAACACTTGAATCGCACGAGCTTCTCCCTTTTTCTTTGAGTTTCGGCAGAGTGGTTTAGGGTGAGGGTGAAGAGCCGAAATTTTTTTTTTGAGGCTTTGTGAGATGATTTTTGAAGTGCATTTTATGTGTGGTTTTGGGAGGTATTTATAGAAAGAAAAATGACCCTCCAACTAGCCATGGACGAAATCTTGAGCTCCAAGGAAGCCATAATTGTGGTCTTGATGTAGGTACAAAATTTCATGCATGAAAATCCAAAATCCCATGCATTCCTCAAGTTCTTGATTAGTCATGAATGTGGCTCAAAATCTCATGCACTCCTTAAATGTCATCTTGATTTTCTAAAGAGTCATTTCTTACCTTATTAATGTGTCTTAACCTTTAGCTCATCCCTTAGCTTCTTCCTTGGTTATCTCAAAAGTTGATTATTGTACATTTAACTTGTCCAAGTGTACATTTAACTTGTCCAAGCCTTTAGCTCATCTTTTAATTCCCTTTTTGGTCCGGTTAAGACAAGCTTGGTTGAGTTGCTTTGAGCTGAAAGATCGAGTCCTTGAGCTGGGGTTTTACTCCTCCCGTGATAACTCTTCGATGGATGTGGTTACTTGCAGCTCGGCTTCCGGTTGAGCTCATTCCCGAGCTTTGAAGTTACTTCCACGAGTTACTAGCTGAAAATCTAAGTTCATATTTAAGTTTTATAATTAGAATGAAAGTATTTTGATCTTAGATTAAGCTAAGTTTTAAGCTCGTATATTTCTTACCTTATTTACTTGGGATCGTAAAATCTCGGGTTCTCACATCCCTCCCTCCTTATTAAAAGTTTCGTCCCCGAAACTTGCATTAGCTTGATCTTTCGAACAAATGAGGGTATTGTGATTGCATTTTCTCCTAGAGTTCCCATGTTGCCTCCCTTTCGGTATGATTTGACCACTGTACTTTGACATAAGGTATTGTCCGATTTCTCAACACTTGGTCTTTTGAGTCCACTATTCGGGTAGGGACTTCTTCGTATTTGAGTTCTTCATTGAGGTTTCCCTCAATCATCAGTGGTACAACCTTGAGTACATGGCTCGGGTCTGGGACATACTTCCTCAGCTGTGAGATGTGGAAGACATTATGTATCCTGGACATATCGGGCGGTAAAGCTAGACGGTAAGCTAAGGTTCCTACCTTCTCCAGTATTTCGAACGGTCCCACATATCTCGGATTCAACTTTCCAGATTTACTGAACCAAACTACTCCTAGACCTTAACGTAAGCTTTCTCACCAATTTCCAACTGTAAGGGTCTTCTCTTCAGATCGGCCCAGCTCTTCTGCCTATCCTGGGCTGCCTTGAGTCTCTCCTTGATTATGACTACTTTATCAACGGTTAGCTGAATAAGTTCTGGACCGGTGACAGCTTTTTCTCCGACCACATCCCAATATAGAGGCGACCTACACTTCCTTCCATACAATGCCTCATACGGAGCCATCTCGATGCTACTGTGATAGTTGTTGTTATAGGCGAACTCTATTAACGGTAATTTTTCACTCCAATTTCCAGAAAAATCCAGCGCACATGCTCTCAGCATATATTCGAGGGTTTGAATTGTCCGTTCGGTTTGGCCATCAGTTTGAGGATGGTAGGCCGTGCTGAGAGTAATTTTGGTTCCCATAGGCCTTTGGAAACTTTTCCAAAATCTTGATACAAATCTTGGATCTCTGTCAGACAGTATACTTGCCGAAATTCCATGTAGCCTCACTATGTTGTCAACATACAAAGTGACTAATTTATCCAAATTATAATTCATCCGTACTGGCAAGAAATGTGCAGACTTGGTCAGTCAGTCAATGATGACCCGATCCCATCGTGACCCTGTCTTGATCGTGGTAGTCTTACTACGAAATCCATGGAGATGTTATCCCACTTCCATTCTGGTATCTCCAATGCCTGTAAAAGTCCTACAGGCCTTTGATGTTCCGCCTTGACTTGTTGACAGACTAAACACTTAGCAACAAAGACAGCTACATCTTTCTTCATACCGTTCCACCAGTAATTATTTTTCAAATCCCGGTACATCTTGGTGCTTCCTGGATGTACTGAAAATCTCGATTTATGTGTCTCGGCCATCACTTCTTCTCGAATTCCATCGACGTTTGGCACATACAATCGTCCTTTCATCCAGAGTATTCCATTTCCATCAATTTGAAATTCTGGAGATTTTCCTTCTTGGATTTGTTCTTTAATTTTAAGGATGGAGGTGTCTTGACTCTGCTTCAATTTGATGGTCTCTCGAAGATTTGGTTTTACTGATAGGGAATTTAAGTTCACCTTCCCAGGGTTCCTTCGACTCAACGCATCTGCCACCTTATTTGCCTTACCCGGATGGTAATTAATGGACAAATCATAGTCCTTGAGAAGTTCCATCCACCTTCTTTGCCTCATATTTAATTCCTTTTGAGTGAAAATATACTTCAGGCTCTGGTGATCGGTAAACACTTCGCATTTTACTTTATAATGATAGTGCCTCCAGATTTTAAGCGCAAATACTACTGCGGCTAACTCCAAGTCATGAGTGTGGTAATTCTGCTCATATGGTTTCAATTGCCGTGAGACATAAGCGATTACCTGACCCTCTTGCATAAGCATACACCCCAATCCTTCCTTTGATGCGTCGCTGTATACAGTGAAATTCTTTCTTTCCTCGGGAAGAATGAGTACTGGTGTGGATGCGAGTTTTGTCTTTAGGGTTTCGAAACTCTTTTCACAAGCTTCATTCCAAATAAATTTTGAATTTTTCTGAGTAATTTTGGTGAGTGGAATGGCTATTGAAGAAAATCCTTCCACAAATTTTCTATAGTAGCCTGCTAATCCCAGAAAACTTCTTACTTCAGTCACTGTCTTTGGTTGTGGCCAATCCTTGATTGCCTCTACCTTCTTAGGATCTACTAACACTCCTAATTCAGAAATTATATGCCCTAAGAACGCCACACTTTTTAACCAAAATTCACATTTCTTGAATTCGGCGTATAGTTTCTTTTCTCGAAGTGTCCGCAAAGTGAGACGCAGATGCTCTTTGTGTTCTTCTTCACTTCGTGAGTACACAAGGATATCATCTATAAAGACAACCACAAACTTGTCGAGATATGGTTTGAATACCCGATTCATCAGGTCCATGAATGCTGCAGGAGCATTTGTTCGGCCAAAAGGCATTACCGTGAATTCGTAATGTCCATATCTTGTCCTAAAAGCAGTTTTAGGGATGTCTTCCGCTTTGACCTTCAACTGATGGTAACCAGATCTCAGGTCTAGTTTTGAGAAGACCTTGGCTCCCTTTAACTGATAGAAAAGATCATCTATTCTTGGGAGTTGGTACTTATTCTTTATGGTGATCTTGTTCAACTCTCGGTAGTCAATACATAGCCTCATGCTTCCGTCCTTTTTCTTTACAAACAGCACTGGGGCTCCCCACGGGGATGCACTAGGGCGAATCTGCTTTTTGTCTAATAATTCCTGCAGTTGCTCCTTTAGCTCCTTTAATTCAGCTGGAGCCATTCGGTATGGTGCCTTTGATATTGGTGCAGCACCAGGGACCAAATTGATTTCAAATTCTACTTTCCTATCTGGTATCTCTCCCGGTAGTTCCTCGGGGAAAACGTCTGGAAATTCTTGAACAATCGGAATATCCTCCAACCTTGGGACTTCTTCTTCTTTGATTTCATTGATCACTGCTAGATAAATTTCTTCTCCTCCTCTTATGGCTTTCCAGGCTTGTGAGGCAGATAACAGAGATTTTCTTTCTTTTGATTTTCCATGGAATAAAATCTCTTCTTCATGAGGAGTCTGGAGTCTAACATTTTTCTTTTGGCAGTCCACAATGGCATGGTATTTAGCTAACCAGTCCATTCCAAGAATGATGTCAAACTCAACCATATTTAGTTGAATCAATTCTGCTTCAAAAATTTGTTTGCGGATACAAATTTTACAGTTACGATACACTTTTTGGGTCTCAATTATTTTACTTGCCGGTGTTGCTACTCTTAATGGTTCACTAAGAGTATCATGTTCGAGTTTAAGCTTCTTAGCAAACCTTCTAGACACGAATGAGTGTGTAGCACCACAATCAAATAAGGTATAAGCAGGCATTTCATTGAGTAAGATAGTTCCTGCCACCACTTCATTGGTATCATCAGCTTCCTCTTGGATGATTACAGATACCCGTGCATTGGTCTTGTTTTCATTTTTCTTGTTGGACCCCGTCCCTTTGTCCTTTTGGTCAGGACAATCTTTAATTCTATGACCCACCTTTCCGCACTTAAAACAAGAACCCGTCTTCCGATAACATTCTCCAACGTGTTTCTGTCGACATGTATCACACCACTTTCCTTCGGTGTTACCAGCACTGCCAGAATTTCCCTTGAAAGACCCACCTGAATAATTTGGTTTCTTAAACTTGTGACCGTTCTGAGTAGATTGACTGCTCATCGGTCTTTCGTTCTTGTTTTCATCCTCGCGTCGCTTGATATCAGTTTCTGCGCTCATTGCAGCGCCCATCAGATCCGCAAAATTGTTTGGCTTGAATACTGCCAATGCCGATTGAATTCGACTGTTGAGTCCCTTCTTGAATCGATGCATTTTTAACGTTTCATCCGACATGATCGTTGGGACATAGGTTCCCAGATCGTTGAACCGGGAAGTGTATTCCATTACTGACATGTTCGGAGCCTATTTGAAATTCTCGAACTCACTCAACTTCTGTAGTCGAAACTCAGCTGGATAATATTGTTTCAAAAATTCTCTCTTAAAAATCTGCCATGTGATCTCTTCCACTTCTGCCAAAGATGGCGACACAGTTTCCCACCATTTCCTAGCTCGGTCTTCCAAAAACGGTGTTACAACCTCCACTCTCAGTTCTTCAGGTATCTCCAGTAAATGTAGTTGTGTTTCGACGTTCTTAAGCCAGTTGTGGCTGACTTCTGGGTCTGGGTTCCCATCGAAAGTTGGAACTCGATTCCTTCTGAGAGATTCGTAATGATACAAAATCCCACGCGGTTGCGGTTCGGGTGGTGGTTGGATGGCGTTAGCCAATGGGTTCACGAATCCTTGTAACGTCACAGCTACGATAGTGGCTATTGCCATCATATTCTCTTGACTGAGATTCACTCTTGGTGGTGGTGGTGGTGGGTTTTCATCTTGGTTGGCGCCACGAGGGTTACGGTTGTTTCGGGGTGGTCTACCTGCCATTTCCTATAAACAGGTGTTTTATTAATTTTTTTGCCACAATATTTAATCAAAGAAATAATTTCATTAAATTGTAAAAATTTTCATACAACCAAATATTTTTCAAAATGATTAATCAAAAATTTCTAGATACAATCGAAGCCTATTCTAGAACTTTCTCTCCCTACTCGTCTACTACTCTCCGTCTCCTACTGCCTCGTTAATTTCTTCCTCCACAGGGTTCTCTTCCAGTTGTTCTATGAGTTCTTCCATATTGACCATCTCATTTTGCAGGTGCTCAATGTAATTCTGCAGTTGTGTGTTGTGGTGATCGAGATTGTTTACATGATCCTGTAGTTCTTGTATTGTTGATTGGCTCACTTTTTCATCGATTTCTTGCTCTTCAATCCGTTCCTGAAGACGACGTTGGGTTTTGAGAAGACTATTTTCTCGAATTTCGAGCGTAAAAATCCTATCTTGCACTTTCTTCAACTCCTGCTTGGTGATCTCGTGCTGACGTTCTGATTCTAGATGATAAGCCGCGTAACGTCTAACTTCTTCGCGTAGTTTCTTCTCTTCCACTCTGGCCTGACGAAGATCCTCCATCATGCACACGTTATTTCCGTCCAACTGATAGTTATCTCTTTCAAGTTTGTCATTCTTTTCTTTCAGTGTTTTATTTTCTGACTCCTTTTCCTGAAGTTGTTTCTGAAGTTCATTTATAATGCTTTGAAATTCCATGTTGGTTTCCTATAAAAACATTTAAATAAGATACTCATCTATTCTTAAATATGCAATAAGATAATAGAAAGTTTAAAAATAGTTTGGTACACATATTATTTTCTTAGTCACAAGTTTACTACATCCCAGATACTTTATTATAATGCTAATCTAATTGAACATCTCTCCGCCGTCGCTGTCGCTGGCACTGTCGTCTCTGGCCATCTCCATCGGTGCTACCTCCTCTTCCTCCATGTTCTCTATCACCAAATGTAGGTAGTTATTCTGATCCTGAAGTCGGTCCATAGCGCTGTGGAGCTTCGAAATGTACCGATCTTGTCTGGCGTTGTACTCGTCCTGGCGCTGACGGGCCTGAGCAGCACGTCTTCGCTCTATCTCCACTCTCTCTAATAATTCCCTGTTAAGTGCAACTAAGCGTGTGATGCGAACGGAATCGATTGTTATCTGCAACAGCTGGCTCTCCGCCAAGTCCAGATGATGAGTCAATCGCTGCACATCAGTCTCAAGCATGTGTCTAATCTCACTAAGCTCTTGTTTCTCCAATCTTTCCTTGGCTAGTTGGGCTTTCAAAGTCGCAATCTCCCTAGTTTGATTATCTATGGTAAGCTGATGCAAATGAAGAGCAGCCTGTGCGCGGGTATGAGGAGCAGCCATTTCCTAGGATAAAATGGAAGTAAAACATCAGAATCGTATAAAGGATAGAAAGGCACAAAAAGTAGAAACAAAGTTGTCGTGGAAAATTTTTTGATATTCAGAGTTTGTGGAATGACCGAAGGGATAGATCTTTGAAGTCTATTCAAAATTTAGGAAACAAATGAAAGTTAGACTTCAAGAACGGGTGAAAGTTGGACTCAAATTGGGATACACTAGGCTTTTTGCCAAAATTTGACTTCGCCAAATTTTGTTTATCAAAATCCCAGCGGGATTATGAACCTGGCGGCTCTGATACCACTTAAATGTCACGCCCCGTGTCCGAAGCGTCTATGACATCCGGCATTGTTTAACAATTACTTGAAAACAATTAACCCTCGTATCGAAATGCCAAAAACCAGTCTTTTTCATAAATAAAACATTGTCTTTACATTGACAATAGAATAAAAATACATCAGAGTTGCAAATGCGGAAAGTGAACAAAAGGAAAAAAAGTCTTGATTTCTTGTGTCTTGCTCATCGGCTACCATCCCCAGAAGGCTTCATGTTCCTCATCATTCAGTTGCTTTTCATTTTAATCTGAAATTTGTAAGGGGTAAGTGTTTTGGGAAACACTCAGCAAGTGGGGGTCGATCGATTTTCCAATGATACATATAGAACTTAATCTTTAAAACATTTCTTTAACAAACTTTCAAATCTTATTACTTTTAACTCATCATAACAGAAACGAAACAAATATGAGACAGAGGTTATCAGACGTTTCAGAGCAATTCAGAAACAGATCAGAACAATTCAGAAACCGATTAACTCAATTCAGAACAGAACATATCAGAACAGACAGAACACTGTTACTCATCTCATTTCCATTGTCAAATTGTCCCCAATATGTTAGTCCTCTAAGGGGTGAGGCCAGAACACGGTTTTATACCCATCGATGGGGGCCAGAAAGAAATGGTTTTATACCCACCATTGGAGGCCAGAACAGAACATGGTTTTATACCCACCAATGAGGGCCAGACAAAATCACAATTCTCGTCCCATTTCAAATTCGAATTGGAACAGTGCAACACAAATTTAGAGTTTACCAGACAGAGCGTATCAGAGTTTTCAGATATCAGAGTTTCAGACGGATTCAGCGAAACCAAAGAATTTCTTATAACAGACTGAGCATATAATCGATCGAAATTTTAAACGGACAGACTTCATATTTTCGAAAATGGAGACACACAATCATGCATGTCATAATATATATTCAAGTTTAAAAATACAAACGAATATATAACAAAAGCCCACTAACTTATTTCTTGCACGAAGCTTTCTCTTGAAAATTCGGCAGCACTTCGGCGCAATTCTAACAAATACTGTCTTCACTTCAGCAGCACCTCGACGCAAAAACTCTAACACTTGAATCGCACGAGCTTCTCCCTTTTTCTTTGAGTTTCGGCCGAGTGGTTTAGGGTGAGGGGGAAGAGCCTAAATTTTTTTTTTGAGGCTTTGTGAGATGATTTTTGAAGTGCATTTTATGTGTGGTTTTGGGAGGTATTTATAGAAAGAAAAATGACCCTCCAACTAGCCATGGACGAAATCTTGAGCTCCAAGGAAGCCATTATTGTAGGTACAAAATTTCATGCATGAAAATCCAAAATCCCATTCATTCCTCAAGTTATAGATTAGTCATGAATGTGGCTCAAAATCTCATGCACTCCTTAAATATCATCTTGATTTTCTAAAGAGTCATTTCTTACCTTATTAATGTGTCTTAACCTTTAGCTCATCCCTTAGCTTCTTCCTTGGTTATCTCAAAAGTTGATTCTTGTACATTTAACTTGTCCAAGCCTTTAGCTCATCTTTTAATTCCCTTTTTGGTCCGGTTAGGACAAGCTTGGTTGAGCTGCTTTGAGCTGAAAGATCGAGTCCTTGAGCTGGGGTTTTACTCCTCCCGTGATAACTCTTCGATGGATGTGGTTACTTGCAGCTCGGCTTCCGGTTGAGCTCATTCCCGAGCTTTGAAGTTACTTCCACGAGTTACTAGCTGAAAATCTAAGTTCATATTTAAGTTTTAAAATTAGAATGAAAGTATTTTGATCTTAGATTAAGCTAAGTTTTAAGCTCGTATATTTCTTACCTTATTTACTTGGGATCGTAAAATCTCGGGTTCTCACAAAAAGCCTCAGCTCAAGGAAGCTCCAAGATTCTTGGAATAGAAACCCTCATCTCAAAAGCTAAAACCCTCAGCTCAAGGAAGTTCATTCATTCTTGGGGAGAAAACCCCTAGCTCATGAGCTCGATCTTCCAGCTCAAAGAAGCTCAACCATGCTTGTCCTAAAAGGGCCAAAAAGAGAGCTAAAGGAGGAGCTAAAGGTTTGGACACACTTATTATGCAAGAAATGAACATTGAGATAACCAATGAAGGAGCTAAGGGAGGAGTTAAGAGGCTAGGACAAATTCACGGTGCAGGAAATGACCTTTGGTGCTTGAGATGCTTTGACCACAATTATTGCTTCCTTGGAGCCCAAGATTTCGGCCAAGGCTAGTGGAAGGGTCTCAAATTCCTCTATAAATACTATACCATGGATGAAAGAAAAGACACTCAAAAATTCAGCAAGAAAATTGGTTCCTTTCCCCCACAAAATCGTTCCAAAAATATCGGCCAAGACAAGGAGAAGCTTCGTGCTGTCGAGTGCTAGATCTCTAAGTCGTAGTGCTGCTGAAATAATAAGAGTGTTTTGTTCAAATTATAAGTCGAAGTGCTGCCGAAATCCGAGAGGAAACTTCGTTTCAACATCTACGAATTTCGGTTCTATCCTCAAAATACGGTAAGTGGGTTTTTGATATGTATATTCATTTGTATTTTTAAATCTTGAATATATAAGTTATGACATGCATGAATGTGTGTCCTTATTTTCGAAAATGTGAGTCTATTTTATTTTAAATTTCGATCGATTATGTGTTTTCTTCTATGCTTCGAATTCCTTTGATTCTGCTGTGTCTGTCAGAAAATCTGAACTCTGAAAAATCTGATAAGTTCTGTCTGTTGTCTCTGAATTTTGTGTACACTGTTACGATTCAATTTGAAATGGGACGAGAATTAGGTGGGTATTAAACCATTTCCGTTTGGCCCCCAATAGTGGGTATAAAACCATTTCTGTCTGGCCCCCACCGGTGGGTATAAAACTAAGTTCTGGCCTCACCCCTTAGAGGACTAACATATTGGGGACAATTTGACCATGGAAATGAGATGAGTAACAGTGTTCTGTCTGTTCCGATATGTTCTGTTCCGAATTGTTCTGATCTGGTTCTGAACTGCTCTGAATCGTCTGATAACATCTGTGTCATAATTGTTTCGTTTCTCTTATGATGAGTTAAAAGTAATAAGATTTGAAAGTTTGTTAAAGAAATGTTTTAAAGATTAAGTTCTATATGTATTATTGGAAATCGATCGACCCCCACTTGCTGAGTGTTTCCCAAAACACTCACCCCTTACAAATTTCAGATTAAAAACAAGGAACAACTGAATGAGGAAGAGCAAGATGCTTTTTGGTGATGGTGAATCAAGGATCGAGATCAAGATTCAAGAATTTTATTTTCCTTTGTTTAGTTCCGCATTTGCAAATCTGATGTATTTTAGTCTATTGTCAATATAAAGACAATGTTTTATTTATGAAAAATACTGGTTTTCGGCATTTCGATACGAGGCTTAATTGTTTTCAAGTAATTCTTAAACAATGCCGGATGTCACAGACGCTTCAGACACGGGGCGTGACAAAGGAAGTGCACATTGTCGATTCATTGGGATGAAGTCGGTTAGAGATCAGAACTTGGCCGAGAGATTGTTCAGCAGACCGCAGACGTAGTGATCAAGATCCGAGACAGGATGAGTACCGCACAGAGTTGGCAAAAGACTTATGCTGACAAGGGAAGGAGAGATCTCGAATTTGCCGTAGGAGATCACGTATTTGTGAAGATAGTACCCATGAAGGGTGTTATGAGGTTTGGGAAGAGAAGCAATCTGAGTCAAAGATTTATCTGGCCATTCGAAATTCTCGACAGGGTTGGGACACTTGCTTATCGTGTAGCTCTACTGCCGAATCAGGTCGGAGTACACAATGTGTTCCACTTTCGATGCTGAGGAAGTATATGACAAATCCTTCGCATGTTTTGAGTTATGAGCCGTTGCAGCTTGATCCAGATCTGTCATACGAGAAAAGACCTGTTCGAGTTCTTGACAGACAGGAGCGGAGACTTCGGAACAAAGTGACCAGGTTGGTCAAAGTCCAGTGGCTGAATCAATAAGTGGAGGAGGCCACTTGGGAGGCCGAAGAAAATATTAGAAGTCGCTACCCGAAGTTGTTTGATAAGATTTAAAGTCTATGATGAAATTTATTTAAGTGGGGGAGGAATTGTAGAACCTAAAATGAGTACACGTAAAACCTATGCATTTTTTTAATTGTTAAATTATTTATTTAAGTTTAAAATAATTTTAGAGATGCATGATTGATGAATTTGCATTATTTTAAATTATTTTCTGTTTATTTGATGCATGTTAAAATATTTTTCTTGAGATTTACGTTTCAGGCGAATATTCGATGCGTGATCGAGGAAAAAAAAGACCGACGACGTTTTAGGCGATTTTAAAATGTGGTATTTTATTTTAAGTCAGGAAAGTGGCATTTTAAATGATTTATTAAGTTTTTAAGCATTTTAAAGCCTAATTTAATTATTAGGTGATTTTTAAGATTTTAAAGTTTCAAAGTTTATCACTTGAGTATTTTATTATAAATTATGGGATTTTTAGTAAAGTTAATAGTGGGTTAGTATTCTTAATTAGCAAGTTAATTATTAATTAAACCCCGTAATTTCCACTAACCCACTAACCCATTAACACACACACACGTTACTCACTCACACACATGCACATATACACATACACACACTTGGCCTATGCACACACACACACATTTTGTTACATTCCACTTCATTTCTTTGGAAGAGGTAGGGTACTTGGAGAGCAACAGCCAGCCCCTTTTCCCCTTCATAATTTCAGCAATTCTTGATCATTTTTGTAACAAGAAATCGCGCCACAATTCATCCCGGATGAACCCTCGCATCTCTCCGCTTCGATAGTCGTCGTTTCATGAGTATAATCATCGAAGGCATGTATATTCTTTCGTTTTTGCATCGATCATGTCAAACTATATGTTTTGATGTTTATTGTGTACAAAAATCCATCTATGTTATGCAAAGTTTGAGCAAAAATTGCTAGATCAATTTTGAAACGATTTTCAGAGCTTAAAAATCGAGTCTGCTGTAATTTTGAATATTGTGCATTTTTTGAGGATTTTCTGGAAACACTTTCAACATATAAAACATAGTACTATTTGATACCATCGATTTGACAGTAAACTCGTAGTTTTTGGATAAGAAACGAGTGAGCTATTATCGTTCTTGTGGGACTGCTCAAGCTATGAAATTTTTGTGTCACAAAACCCGTCGCCCTCTGTTATTTTGAATTCTTCGAATTATAGGTTGGTTTTCTGTAAATAATTTCAACATAAGAGTTGTAGTACTCTATATTATCTTTGATTTGATAGCAAATTATAATTTTCTTATAAGAAATGAGAGAGATATTATTTTTATCTTAAAACTGCTCAAGCTGTGAAAATTTGGGCATGTTCTTCACATTTTCTCAAGTTTTGGTTGAAGACTTCGTTGGGATCTACTGAATCTTTGCTGTTGTGGTTAGGGAAGCATGTCCAGAGCATTCCAATGAAGCCCTTGACGTTTTAAGTATGTTCGACGTGCAAAAGAAAATGTTTTATTTTTGAGGTATGCTAAATTTCTTGCGACCAAATATGAACGGGTTTTGAAGTCAATGAACGTGGCCGATGACCTCTCCACGCTTGTAAAGCAAGACCGGGTTTAGATCAGAATTGGAAGCGGTAAAGCATGAACATGGACCAATACACCCGGTAAAGCATGACTGAGGATCTCATGTATGTGGTAGTGGACATCCCTGCCAGCCCAGTGCTGTAGTTTAGTCTGATCAGGCGCATTTTGTTACAGGTCACTTGCTTTTAAACATATCTCTACGCAAAATGATGTTATGCATGTTCAATTATATATGATGCAAGTATGTTTATGAAAAGTTTTACGATATGATGACACGTCTATGTTTATGTAAGTACGTTCAAGTTTCAGTAAGTATGTCCTATTTAAAATGCATGTGATTTTATTATGTATTACTTGTTATTCCTAGTTTATACATGTTGAGTCTTTAGACTCACTAGACTTGATCGATGCAGGTGAGGACCAGTATGACGAGTCGAGAGGTGGGGACCAGTGAGCTGGGTCAGACTGCGTGGAGGTTAAACCCGAGTACCGCCTATGTTTTAAGAATTTATGCATGTTTATTCAAATGCTCAGATTTTAATGAGTTTATTTTACGATGCTTAAACGAATTACCTTTTTGCAAACTTTGGTTTCAACTGTTTTTATTCCAAATATTTTAGACGAGTAGTTTATTTTATCGTTATTTGAAAGGTTATTATTTATTTAAAATTTTTTTTTTCCGCAAATTTCAAGTAGTTCAAAAATACGGTACGTTATAGTTTCTCAACCATTCTCTTAGAAAGCTCAACCTTCAACCTCTGCTACCATCATTGTTATACCAGTTTTTGAACAAGAAGCTCCACTCACCACGTACACAGATGAAGAACTATATTTAGCCAACGTGGATGAGATCTTGCTATCAGGCACTAAAGATGTTCAGCAAGAGTGTAGGGAAGAGTAGACCATTGAACAATTTTTTGCTGAACAAGTTTCGGAGGCAGTAACTGAACCAACGGCTGTAGCTGAGATAATCACTGAACAAATAACTGCTGCTGAAATCAAGCCAACTGTCCAGGAACTATCAATTTCAACAGAAATTATCTCCACCACCTTGGTGGTTCCTGAAACCTTCAACAATTTATTTCTGCTGCAAGGAAGACTAATGAGTAACCAAGTGCATCTACTGTTTATCAAGATCAACCTCAGAGTATTTCTATACAAGAAGATGTTGTAAATGAAGTTGCTCGATGTGGACCAAGATGCTAGCCTTGACAATTAGCAATTGTCAATATTAGTGAGAAAGGGAAAGGGAAAACCCTAGATATTGCTGAAAACTTCTCTCCTAAACTGCCGATTAAAACTGATGTAATGCTTGAGAATATAATGTCCATTTTGCAAGATCTAGGGTCTACAGTTTCTCAAGTCAAGTTGACTCAACTGCTCCATTCTTTAAGTTTTGATATGCTCAAAGATCACACCATGAAGGACTTAAAGAAAATGATCAAGGACGTGTCTACTCTATCCACCACTTTTGAAAAGATGAAAAGAGAAGCAGTCACGACACCAAAACTAGTCACTTGCCACGAACTACTCAACCAACGAATCGATTTTGTGCACAAAATCTTGTCAAAGGAAATTGATATTGTGCAAAATCAGTTAGCTGAAGTATCCGCACAAGTAAGTTCAGCATTCCCCCTATTTTCCAAGGCGACAGATGTATTCATCATATTCATATACATATTCATTTTTGTTGAATTCAGATCTTTAATTTTGACTTTTGTATTTGTATCATATTGGAGCGATGGATCCATCTACTTGTAACCACAGTACTGGGCGACGGGGGGACAATAGCGACACTCTCACTTGTCAACTGAGCCTTGGCCTACGTATTAACATATCATTGTATCATCGTATCATCGTATTAGTCACAATTACTTTACTTCCTTCAACATTTCGTGATTTCATCACTTGTAAAAATTAAATATGCATATAACGTTTTTCTTTTAAACCAAGTATGCAACATGTCTTTTAATGTTCGTTCATCATAAAATTCTATAAACATGCAACATAATCATATTAACATATAAAACAACATTTAAGACACGGCCATGATATTTACTAATTTTCGGGTGTAAAATTATCGTTTAACCTTTCACGTTTTTGACATTTTCTAAATTCCGTTGACTCTAGACCACCCCGAATAATTATTTAAGCTTACATTTTTTTCCCATATTTTTATTCAGCTTAAATTCTTGACTTTTTAATTATTCATTAATTATTAATTCTTAATGCGTTTTAATTCTTGAATTGAACCAAACTTTAATATAAAATTCCTAACGAAACCTAGAATGTTAATAATTAATTATCCCTCGTAAACCATGACTTGCGTCGTGAGCCATGTTTTGAATTTTATTCATTGAAACCATAATTCAAACCAATCTACTAACCCTCGAGCCATAATAGTTTTTCACCGAGCCACACCCGAACCATCCTGAGCCTACTTCGAACCATGCCATCTACAGACCCTAATGGGCCCTTAGAACCCCAAGGACTCGACCCCAAGCTCAAAGCCAAAGCCACAAATCAGAAGCATCAACCGGCCGAGAACCATGTCGCACTAGCACTCTACGTTTTCACTCCTAGGACTCTAGCCATTGGACCAGCCCCGAGCCCATACCCTTGTGCACCCTCTTAGGACCCTAAGGACCTAACATAGCCTAGCCTGAAGCCCTCTGGCCGAGCCCTGTCTTCCCAGCGCGGCTGTTGCATGAGAGCGCCCCTACACGTTGGCTCTCGGATGGAGTCCTAGCAAGCTAGGACTCCTCCCCAGCCGTTGTCTCAAGTCCTAGCATGGCTAGGACTCCTTCTCTGACTCAGGCCATGCCCCAACCATGACCGCAGCCAAGCCATGCAAAGCTTGGCTCTTAACCCGAGCCCTTGACACCAATATCATGCAAATTCGGTTCCAGCTTAATAAATTATAGTGTGTGGGGACCCGGGCTCTTACTCAATTGTCTTTGGGATTAATTGGATCTTTGCTAGAAAATGTGGGTCAAAATTTTTCTTTTAATATCAAAAACAATTGTTTAAAAATCATACACAAATGATACCTCTATTTTATTTTCAACAAAATAGGTATATGTCTTGTTTCATTACATCCTTAAACAAACTAGTATTTGAAATACATTACATATCAAATGTAAAAGCTACTAGTCCATCTTCTACGCCCGTAATGACCACGCTATCTCGATCTCTCATCTTTGACTCGACCCTGATCCTGTCCCAACTGTTGTCATGCACACATACAGACACAACAATAGCCGAAAACTCCGGTGAGAATAAATCTCAGTATAAAACATGTATACATGCATGTCATGCAATTACATACAACATCATAACACATAATCAGTAATTATGACACATTAGTGAATACAGATAAAACAATTTGACTCTTACTCTTTAACTCGACTCACATCTAAGTCTAGGGATCCCGGTGTGAATAAGACGTAACAAGTCTCCCACCTACTCTCCTGATCGTGGTGGCGGTACGTCTTATTCCTAGACTTCGGCCCTGTCTGTATCGAATATCTACAATCGGAGTCGATCGTCTCCTATGCCTTGATACCACCAAAAGTCTAGAAACTTGGCATATATGCCAATGACTCTCCTATCTCAATGCTTGTATATAAATCAATATAAAGCACAACATAACAAGGTCTAGAAATCTAGTATGTGAATTGTGGGAAACTCAAACCGGATCTGATTCGAGTTATATCTCCCCCATCAAACATTGAATTATACCTTTCGTTGTTCAATCTTTGTCGATGTCGAGGTCTCGATGTCGAAGCTTGTCAAGACAAATCTGAAATGACATATTTAAGATGCATTCTTATCAATCTCTAACTCAAATTAATACAAATACGGATCAATATTCTATCTCGGTACATTTCGACGGCATAACAGCGTAATCTCGCGATACCGATCAATTCAAATATCAATAATCAATAACCATAACTCATAATTCTCATCATAGCAAAATCTACTATACTGAAATCTGCACATACCCAAGTCAAGATATGCTGGAACATGAAAAAGATCGCATCTCATATCCTTTCTTCAATCCGGTTGCGAATATGAGTTCATAATAATCATAAGAACACATCATAGCAATCAAATCTGATTTCTCCCAACATCATATTTCAAAATTAAACAAGAACATAACAAAACTTACATCCTTTAGAAGCCTATGATGCAAGGAGCAAGAATCTAAGCTCGGATGGAAAATCGGTTGGCCGGATTGTTCAAAACCAACAATCTAAGCTAGGGTGTAACTTGAAGGAATTCTGAAGCTTTCTTGTTTCTCTCTCGTTCATAGCATGCTGGAAATGAAGACAACACATTATATATGCATGTCAAGGACAAGTGTCTTATTCTTTGGTCTGCACGTCTCACCGCGGGTGCGCTCAATTTGCACCGCGGGTGCACTGAGCGTACTGGATCACTTTCATAATTTCAGAAGGCGCAACCGCCGGTGCGGTGCATTTTGTACTGCAGGTGCGGTGCCTCTACTGTACCAACACCGCGGGTGCGGTAGATTTTATGGCGCGGGTGCGGTGAGCATACTGTATCTCTTCCAAATTTCAGAAGAACCACCACGGGTGCACTGTCTTTTGAACCGCGGGTGCACTGTCTTTGCTGTCCCAACAATATATTTTGCAACTAGAATCGAATCGCAACATCGCTTCTTCGGCCTTCGATAAATACATCAAATCATGCATTAATAATTGCTGATTACCAACTCACATCTCGGGCATTACATTTGTCCCCCTCTTAGATATGAGTTCGTCCTCGAACTCATAAGTAGTTAATCAAAGCATGTAAGAGAAGTAATATAATCAAAAGCTGAATAAATACTCACATCATGTAAATAACTCTGGATATCTTTGTCTCATCTCTGATTCTGTCTCCCAAGTTGCTTCTTCAGTGCCATGACGACTCCATTGGACTTTCACTAGCGGATGATCTTCGTTCTGAGCTGTTTTTCTTTCCAATCAAGAATCTGAATTGGATGTTCAATACATCTCAGAGTGTCGTCAAGCTCGGCTTCATCAGGCTGAATAACATGAGAAACATCAGGCATATATCTAAGCAGCATCGATACATGAAAGACATCATGTATCCCAGATAGAGAAGGAGGAAGCGCAAGTCGATATGCACGATCACCAATCTTCTCAAGAATCTCGTATGGACCGATGTATCTAGGAGACAACTTTCCACGTTTGCTAAATCTGACAACGCCTTTGAATGGAGAAATCTTCAAAAATACTTTGTCTCCCTGTTCAAACTCTAACGGTCTACGTGTGATGTTCGCATACTTCGCTTGTCTATCTTGCGCCGTCTTCATTCGTTTCTGGATTAGTTTCACTTTTTCAGTCATCTCTCGGATCATATCAGGTCCAAGGTCTGGTACCTCTGAGATGTCATCCAAATACAGCGGAGATCTGCACTTCTTTCCGTATAATGCTTCAAACGGTGCCATCCCGATACTCGTCTGGTAGCTGTTGTTGTACGAGAATTCACAAAGTGGTAGTGAATCTTGCCAACTAGTGCCAAAATCTAGCACTACAGCTCTCAGCATATCCTCTAATATCTGGATAGTCTGCTCTGACTGTCCGTCTGTCTGGGGATGGTAAGCACTGCTCAGGTGCAATGCTGTACCTAAAGCCTGCTGCAAACTGTGCCAAAAATGTGAATTGAATCGGGGATCACGATCTGATACGATAGACTTCGGCACACCATGTAATCTAATCACTTCTCTGACATATATCTCTGCCATCTAATCATGTCAGTACGTCATTCTGTACGGAATAAAGCATGCTGATTTGGTTAATCTGTCAATCACAACACAAATCGCATCACAACCCCGGGATGATCGTGGTTACTTCGTAACAAAATCCATGGAAATGTGATCACATTTCCATCCAGGAATAGATAAACTCTGAAGTAAACCTCCGGGTTTCTTTCTCTCAGCTTTCACCTGTTGGCAATTCAAACACTTAGATACAAACTCTGAAATGTCTGATTTCATCTTTTTCCACCAAAACTGCATCTTTAGATCGTTGTACATCTTTCTGCCACCAGGATGAATACTGAACCGATTACAATGCGTTTCTGATAAAATCTGTTGTTTCAAATCTGAAACATCTGGCACTACAAGACGGTTATTCACATACAATACATGATCATGTACCTTATACTCTGACTGATGTCCGGTTTTGACCATTGCAATCGACTTCTGAACATTCAGATCCTGTTTTTGTGCTTCTTTAATGCGAACAATCAAATCTGGTTCCACTTGAATCATAGCAAGTCACAATGGTCTACGATCTGTCTCAAACACTAATCCAGACAAACCGCAATCCTCAACCAAATTCGAAATACCTATCGTCGATAAGAATAGAGCACATACCTTTCGACTTAAGGCATCCGCTGCTGCATTAGACTTCCCTGGATAGTATTTGATCTCGCAATCAAAGTCCTTAAACAAATCGAGCCATCTACGCTTTCTCATATTCAACTCTGACTGAGAAAATAGATACTTCAAGCTTTTGTGATCAAAGTAGATTTCAAACTTCTCGCCATAAAGGTAATGTCGCCATATCTTCAATGCAAGCACAATGGCTGCCAATTCAAGATCATGAATTGGGTAACGAGTCTCGTGTGGTTTCAACTGTCTTGAGGCATATGCAATCACATGTCCTCGCTGCATAAGAACACATCCTAGCCCTCTGTGAGATGCATCACAATATACAACGAAATCACCAGTACCTGAAGGGATAGTCAATACAGGAGCACTGATCAATCGTCTCTTTAACTCCATAAAGCTAGACTCACAGGCTTCAGACCACACAAATGGCGTATTTTTCTGTGTCAACTGGGTAATCTGCTTTGCAATACTGGAGAAATCTTTAATAAATCGTCGATAGTACCCTGCCAAACCCATGAAACTGCGTATCTCTGGTACAGAAGTCGGTCGAGGCCAACTAATCATAGCTTCAACTTTACTTGGATCAACAGAAATACCGTCTCCAGATATGATATGCCCCAAAAAGACAACCTGTCTCAGCCAAAACTAACATTTTGACAGTTTAGCATATAATTTCTCATTTCTCAGTGTTTGCAACACAGTTCTTAAGTGTCCGGCATGCTCAATCATATTCTTGGAATAAACCAAAATATCATCAATAAAAACAATAACAAACTCATCCAGATACTTCTGAAAGATACGATTCATCAATACCATAAACATCGCTGGAGCATTCGTTAAATCGAAAGGCATGACGATAAACTCATAATTTCCATACCTGGTTCGGAATGCTGTCTTTGGTATATCAACATCTCGAACTCTCAGCTGGTGATATCCAGATCTCAGATCGATCTTGGAATAGACAGAAGATCCCTGCAACTGATCAAATAAACCGTCGATGTGAGGCAAGGGATATTTGTTCTTTACTGTCTCTTTATTCAATTCTCGATAATCAATACACAATATCATTGAACCATCTTTCTTCCGGAAAAACAGTACCGGAGCACTCCAAGGAGATACACTCGGCCTAATGTACCCCTTGGCCAATAAATCTTCGAGCTGTTCCTTCAATTCTTTCAATTCAATAGGTGCCATTCTATAGGGAGCTCGAGATATAGGAACGGTACCTGGGACGAGATCGATGCTAAAATCTACCTCTCGAACTGGAGGTAACCGTGGAATCTCATCTGGGAATACATCCGCAAACTCGCATACTACTGGCAGATCTGCTAATGCTAGGCTCGATTTTAGTAGATCTACCGAATATACAAGGAACTCCTCCGCTCCTTTCTGCAACAATCGACTCATAGACAACACAGATATCAAGGGAATCCGAGTTCTGGAACCCTTACCGTAGAATTTCCACTCATCAGCCATTTCTGGTCTGAATCTGACAATCTTCTGGAAACAATCTACAGTGGTTCTGTACTTGGTTAACATATCGATCCCAACAATACAATCAAAATCAGATAACCCAAGCACAATGCAATCTAGATCAATCTCATGACCCTCGAACTGTAGCATGCAATGTCTAACCAATGTCACTGATATAAAACCACTCCCCAAAGGAGAAGAAATCGATACTATAGCAGATAATGACTCGACAGGTAAAGCATGCATCAATGCAAAGCGCTCAGAAATAAATGTATGAGATGCACCTCTATCTATCAATACATAAGCAGGATAACCGCAAAGAAAACAGTTACCTGAGATCACATCGTCTGGTGCATCTTGGGCCTGCTATTCTGTCAGTGCAAATACTCGAGCCTGCTGTCTGGGAGGTTGGCTCATTGTCTAGCTACCTCTGGCTCGGGGCTGGGTCTGTGTAGGTGTCGGCTGAAAGGAATGAACAGATGAAGCTTGTCTCTCAGGCTGAGTTACTGAACCAGATGCTCCTACATTCTGAGCTTGTTGTACCCCTTTTTGTGGACAAACTCTGGCGAAGTGTCCCTATTGTTTGGAGATATTGCAGCGACCCATCACACACTGACACTGTTCTGTGGCATGTCTGCCTCCACAGGAACTGCAATACACACCTGTATACTCTGTACTCTGGCCAGGACCTCTCTGTCGTGATCCACTGGAGCTCGACGAACTGCTCCCTGATCTCTTGAACTGTTTTCCCTTTGCTTTAAGCTGGTCTTTCCTTTTGCTGCTGCTACCACCGCTCTCAAATCTGGGAGAGGGTTGAAATGAGGGTGGTGGCGGTCTAGGAGTCGGAGCGACATAGGAAGTTTTTCGTTGCCTAAGCAATCCAGCTTCTTCTCCCTTGGCACGGTTCAAGGCATCAGCAAAATTGTTGGGTCTACCGGTATTCACCAAGGTAAAGATTTCCGGATTCAGGCCATTGATAAACTGATCTGCAATAGCCTCGTCATTCTCTGCGAAGTGAGGAGCAAATCGGAGCAATGTCGAAAACTTTGCCACATATTCCTCGATGTTCAGCTGTCCTTGTCTCAAATTTGCAAATTCAGCACCTTTATCCTTTCGATATGGCACAGGAAAGAAGCGTTGATAGAACTCTGCTTTAAAGACTTTCCAAGTAATTTCTGTGCCACGATGCTCCAATTCTTTCTTTGTGGTAAGCCACCAGTTCTTTGCATCTTCTCGCAATTGATGCCCAATAAGTTTAACTCGTCGCTCGTCAGTGTAATCAAGAGATTCAAATAGCATCTCGATGTCATTAAGCCCGCTTTCACACTCAACTGAATTTTCTGTGCCCTTCAGTGTCGGTGGTCGAAACGACTGAAGCTTCTTTAGCAAAGTCACCATCGGTGTAGCGGTCACATCCATCGGATCATTGGATGTACTGCCCTGTTCTGGTGCCCGACTTGCTACTGGTTGCGGTACTCGTCGAGGAGGCATATCTGATTATCAAACCGATTAGTACACAATCTATACAATCTGTCTCAGTCCTCCTCTGATCATATACCTCTGATCCAGAATCGGTTCTGATTCAATCTTTTTAAATACATGCTGTAATCAACTCAGATAACAATACAACATGTAATAGGGAAGGCAATAAATCATGCTAGCACAATTAAAGCAAGGAAGAAAATTCTATCTACCCCCGCTCATTCTATTCTATCTCAGTCTAAAGGATCTATCGCTCTGATACCACCTGTTGTGGGGACCCGGGCTCTAACTCAATTGTCTTTGGTATTAATTGGATCTTTGCTAGAAAATGTGGGTCAAAATTTTACTTTTAATATAAAAAACAATTGTATAAAAATCATACACAAATGATACCTCTATTTTATTTTCAACAAAATAGGTACATGTCTTGTTTCATTACATCCTTAAACAAATTAGTATTTGAAATACATTACATATCAAATATAAAAGCTACTAGTCCATCGTCTACGCCCGTAATCACCACGCTATCTCGATCTCTCATCTTTGTCTCGACCCTGATCCTGTCCCATCTGTTGTCATGCACACATACAGACACAACAACAGCCGAAAACTCCGGTGAGAATAAATCCCAGTATAAAACATGTATACATGCATGTCATGCAATTACATACAACATCACAACACATAATCAGTAATTATGACACATTAGTGAATACAGATAAAACAATTCGACTCTTACTCTTTAACTCGACTCACATCTAAGTCTAGAGATCCCGGTGTGAATAAGACGTAACAAGTCTCCCACCTACTCTCCCGATCGTGGTGGCGGTACATCTTATTCCTAGACTTCGGCCCTGTCTGTATCGAATATCTACAATCGGAGTCGATCTTCTGCTATGCCTCGATACCACCGAACGTCTAGAAACTTTGCATATCTGCCAATGACTCTCCTATCTCAATGCTTGTATAAAAATCAATATAAAGCACAACATAACAAGGTATAGAAATCTAGTATGTGATTTGTGGGAAACTCAAACCGGATCTGATTCGAGTTATATCTTCCCAATCAAACATTGAATTATACCTTTCGTTGTTCAATGTTTGTCGATGTCGAGGTCTCGATGT
This sequence comes from Primulina tabacum, assembly GCF_025594145.1. Lineage (NCBI taxonomy): Eukaryota > Viridiplantae > Streptophyta > Magnoliopsida > Lamiales > Gesneriaceae > Primulina > Primulina tabacum. The sequence goes on from NC_134552.1 coordinate 24,219,428, forward strand.
CGAAGCTTGTCAAGACAAATCTGAAATGACATATTTAAGATGCATTCTTATCAATCTCTAACTCAAATCAATACACATACGGATCAATATTTTATCTCGGTACATTTCGACGGCATAACACCGTAATCTCGCGATACCGATCAATTCAAATATCAATAATCAATAACCATAACTCATAATTCTCATCATAGCAAAATCTACTATACTGAAATCTGCATATACGCAAGTCAAGATATGCTGGAACATGAAAAAGATCGCATCTCATATCCTTTCTTCAATCCGGTTGCGAATATGAGTTCATAATAATCATAAAAACACATCATAGCAATCAAATCTGATTTCTCCCAACATCATATTACCAAATCAAACAAGAACATAACAAAACTTACATCCTTTAGAAGCCTATGATGCAAGGAGCAAGAATCTAAGCTCGGATGGAAAATCGGTTGGCCGGATTGTTCAAAACCAACAATCTAAGCTAGGGTGTAACTTGAAGGAATTCTGAAGCTTTCTTGTTTCTCTCTCGTTCATAGCATGCTGGAAATGAAGACAACACATTATATATGCATGTCAAGGACAAGTGTCTTATTCTTTGGTCTGCACGTCTCACCGCGGGTGCGCTCACTTTGCACCGCGGGTGCACTGAGCGTACTGGATCACTTTCCTAATTTCAGAAGGCACAACCGCGGGTGCGGTGCATTTTGTACCGCGGGTGCGGTGCCTCTACTGTACCAACACCGCGGGTGCGGTAGATTTTAGGGCGCGGATGCGGTGGGCATACTGTATCTCTTCCAAATTTCAGAAGAACCACCGTAGGTGCACTGTCTTTTGAACCGCGGGTGCACTGTCTTTGTTGTCCCAACAATATATTTTGCAACTAGAATCGAATCGCAACATCGCTTCTTCGGCCTTCGATAAATACATCAAATCATGCATTAATAATTGCTGATTACCAACTCACATCTCGGGCTTTACATCGTGTGCAACATTTTCGTGCTTCCTAGGCCTCTAAAAATCGTGTGAAAGCACCCCTTAAATGGTCCCAACTCATGGCAGCCCCTTCATGAACATATACATCAAGCTTTTGGCTCTAAACATGCTTCAAAAATTCATGTTTTGTGCATAAAGGAAATGAATAAAAAGTTTCACTTGAATTTCATATAGTTGATGAATAAATACATAATATGGTGTGATGATGAGTAAAGGAAAGAATATGGCGTGCCCTGGCGTGTATAACGCATGAATTATCTTTGACGAATTGAAGAACGACAACGAGGGGACGCTGGCTGAATTTCCTTGACAATTTTCGAAACTTTCTCCTTGTTTTTCTTGTGTGTACCTTGAGTTTGAGAGAAAAAGGAGTCCTTGAATTTGTTGGGTGATGGAAGCGTGAGTTATGAATAATTATGGGGTGAGTTTGCACTTTAAATACTAAATAAAATACTAATGGTAGCTTAGGCCAATTAACTTGGTTAGTTAGCCCCAATAAGCCCATTAGTGCTTAATAAAATTATTTTGTTTAACAAGTTTGTGAAATTATTAGACGGGTTCTTAAGTTTGTATTTTTGTTGAAAATCGTATACCGATAAAAATTATGTCCCTGCGTATAAAATTACTTCAAAACTCCTTATTTTCAAATATAATAAAAAGCATCACCTCTATTTCAAATAATTAAAACCAATTATTTAATAAAAACATTTTCCATCTTTCAATTATCCGTCTTTGTTCCTCGATCGCAACTCGAATAACCATTTAAAATACAATTTTAATGCATTCAAGTAGACAACTACTATAAAATCATATAAACATATCCCACATAATCCATTTAAGCAATTAAAATACATAAGAAGTTGATAATCTTGCATGCACGTGGCTCATGTGGACCTTCGAATTTTCGAGACATTACAACCTCCCCTCCTTAAATTGAATTTCGTCCTCGAAATTTGCTTACTCTCAATAGTGAAAATTTTAGATTCTTAATTCTTGTATCCCAATAATACACGCTTCCGCTGCGATATTCTGATAAAAATTAATTCTTCGGTTGTCCTTATGTCTCTTTACTCCCAATTAAATTTACCTTCTAAATCTTCGTTTGCGAATCTCAACTTATAACAACCCATGGTGACCTGGTTTCATTTTTCTATAACCTCGAATTTCGGCTTTTCTTACAATTCCCAAAATTCAAAATGGATGACCACACTTATCGTATATTACTTTCCTTATATTATACAAAAAATGTTCAACAACCTATTATACTTCCACATTATGATCCCAAACACACCTACTAACTCTTAGAATTTCAAGCCTAATATCGATTCAACCTACAATACCCCTTGATTCACATTCTCTATAACGTTATAACCAAAATATTTCAAGGTTCTAAATATTTTTTCAAGTCTAAATAATCGAAAATTTGTATCATTTAAACCATTCAATTCTCTTTTATTGCTAAATTAGTCCTCAAATTTCTTAACGATTACAAAATAAATTCTTAATTTCCTCGAAAATTATCCAATTGGTCCTAAATTTCAAAAATTCTACAATTAACCCATAAGTTCTTGGCATCCCTACTTCCACTCTAAAGGTTTCCCGTAACATAACGTTCGATAATCTTAGTCTTATTAAACACAAAATCAATTTTCATAAGCAATCTGACCTTTCCATCAAAACCTAACATCTTAATTTATACATTTTTATACTTCTAAATTCGTTGCAATCTTCGAATCATTATTTCTTATGTGTAATTTCCAAAAATTAACTTAACTAGTAACCACGAATCATAAGTATTTTCTTAGAAAATCTACAAGTCCCAATAGCATTCCAAATTTTAATGATTAACTTACGACCAAAAAAGTATAACATCAGTACTAAAACCCAAAAATCAATATACTCAATTCTTTTTCAACTTTACCGAACGCCCAATAACCAAATTCTTAAACATGTCCAATTCCACTACAAAGCCAGCATGTATGAAAATCATAATAATTTTTATTTCATATCGTAACATGCATAAAAGTTCTAAATCATATAGTCTTTTACCATAAAAAAAATCATGCGACCCTGCAGGTTTAATCGTAAAAATAATTTATTATGCAAACTTAAACATAAATGTCATTTAACTTCAAAACGTGTTTAAACATATAGCTTGAACGTATGAACCATGTAAACATGCAGCTGGTAATATTAAAAATATTTTAAAACATTTAAACTTACAGAATGAGAATTGACGACTGAGCTTTCAAATATTGATTGTGGCACAACCATTTACAAGAATCATTGCTCTGATACTAACTGAAACGTCCACTACTCGTTTTCTTAAAAAGTACTAGAATTTTTTTTAAACACTCAATGATTTGGCCGAAATACTTAAATATGTATGTAAAATATTTGCACCTTTTTAGAAATAAAGCAACCACTAAACTTGAAAATCAAAGGAAATAGTTTAGATCATAAAATCGTCAATCATATTCAAATCTTAACTTAGAAAAATTGCTAAAACAAACAACCTCTAAAAAGCCACTCTAAATCATAAAGAGTAAAAATATATTTAACATAATCCTAAAAAAAATTAATGTATAATCATATGTCTAGTGAAGAAAACTAGTGCTAGTCCTCGAGTTATGTGCACATTCAGTCCAGTCAGATCAACCATCAATACCTCCATTATTATTATTATTATTATTATTATTATTATTATTATTATCATAATCACCTGCATCAGTCACAGCTAGTGAGTCTAAAGACTCATCAACCCATAATTTTGATAAAAAAATAATATGTATACAGATCACATGCAACAGTAAAAATACTTTTACGTCAAATAACATTTTCATAATGATACATAAACTTAAACATAAACATTTTCCATAATCATTTTCATATCATCGTAAACTTATTCATATTCACCATAAACATATTCGTATTCATCATATTCATATACGCATTCATTTTCGTTGAATTCAGATCGTTAATTGTGACTTTCGAATTCGTATTCTTATTGGGGCGATGGATCCATCTACATTTAACCACAGTACTGTGTGGCGGGGACATCATCAACACTCTTACCAGTCAACTGAGCCTTGAACTAAGTATTAACAAATCATCGTATCATCATATTAGTTACAATTACTTCACTTCCTTCAACATTTCATATTTTCATCACTTTTAAAAATTAAACATGCATATATCGTTTTTTCTTTTAAACCAAGAATGCAACATGTCTTTCAACTTTATCGTTCATAATAATATTCTATAAACATGAAACATAATCATATTAACATATAAAACAGCCTTCAGGACAATGCTATGACATTTACTAATTTTCGGGTGTAAAATTACCATTTTACCCCTAGACAGAAAATTTAACATTTTTGACATTTTCTTAATTCCGTTGACTCCAGACCATCCCCAATATTTATTTAAGCTTACAATAATTTTCTCGTATTTTTTTAATTAGCTTAAATTCTAGACTTTTTAATTATTCGTTAATTTTTAATTCTTAATGCGTTTTAAACCAAACTTTAATATAAAATTCTCAACGTAAAAACCTAGAATTTTATTAATTAAATAGCCCTCGTGAATCATGACTCGACTCCCGTGAGCCATGTTTCGAATTTTTCTTCATTGAAACCCTAATTCGAACCAAGCTACTAACCCTCGAGCCATAATCGTTTTTCACCGAGCCACACCCGAACCATCCTGAGCCTACTTCGAACCATGCCATCTACAGACCCTAATGGGCCCTTAGAACCCCAAGGACTCGACCCCAAGCTCAAAACCAAAGCCACAAATCAGAAGCATCAACCGGCCGAGAACCATGTCGCACTAGCACTCTACCTTTTCACGCCTAGGACTCTAGCCACCGGACCAGCCCTGAGCCCAGACCTTTGTGCACCCTCTTAGCACCCTAAGGACCTAACCAGCCCAGCCCGAAGCCCCCTGGCCGAGCCCTATCTTCCATGCGCGGCTGCTGCATGAGCGCGCCCCTACGCGTTGGCTCGCGGGTGGAATCCTAGATTTGTAGGACTCATCCCCAACCGCTTTTCTTGAGTCCTAGCATGGCTAGGACTGCCTTCCATCACTCAGGCCATGACCCAGCCATGATCCAAGCCGAGCCATGCAAAGCTTACCCCTTAACCCAAGCCCTTGACACCAATATCAAGCAAATTAGGTTCCAGCTTAATCAATTATCGGGTGCAGTGTTTTCGTGCTTCCTAGGACTCTATAAATTGTGTAAAAGCACCCCTTAAACATTACCTAATCATGGCAGCCCTTTCATGAACATATACATCAAGTAAAACATGCTTCAAAAATTCATGTGTTGTGCAAAAACTAAAATACATAAAAAGTGTCCCTTGATTTTCATATAGTTGATGAATAAATACATAATATGGTGTGATGATGAGTAAAGGAAAGAATATGGCGTACCTTTGTCTGTATAACGCACGAATTATCGTTGACGATTATAAGAACGACAACGAGGAGATGTTGGCTGAATTTTCTCTACAATTTTTGAAACTTTCTCCTTGTTTTTCTTGTGTGTGCGGTGAGTTTGAGAGAAAAAGGAGTCCTTGAATTTGTTGTGTGAGGGAGGCGTGAGTTATGAATAAATATGGGGTGAGTTTGCACTTTAAATACTAAATAAAATACTAATGGTAGCTTAGGTCCATTAACTAGGTTAGTTAGGCCCAATAAGCCCATTAGTGCTTAATAAAATTATTGTGTTTAATAAAGTTTGTGAAATTATTAGCCGGGTTGTTAAAATGTTCGTATTTTTGTTGAAAATCGTATACCGATAAAAAATACTTCTCGGCGTATAAAATCACCTTAAAACTGCTTATTTTCAATAGTAATAAAAAGTATCACCCCTAATTTAAATAATTAAAAACAATTATTTAATAAAAACATTTTTCATCTTTCAGCCCTCGATCTCCATTCCTCGATCGCAACTCGAATAACCTTTGAAAATAGAGTTTTAATGCATTCAAGTAAACAACTACTATAAAATCATATAAACATTTCCTACATAATCCATTTAACCAATTAAAATACATAAGAATTTGAAAATCTTGCATGCACATGGTTCACGTGGACCTTCGAATTTTCAGGACGTTACCATTCAGTAACAGAACTGAAGCCTTGAACGAAACAATAACTGAACAGAAAGAACGTAATTGATCTCATAACTGAAGGAGATTTATCGGACTGAAATTGGCCAAGTAGAACTCAAGTAAATAAACTTAAGTTCTTAAAGTATTAATAAGTCTCACAACAGATAAATCGGAGATTGAAAAACTGAAGAACTGAAAAACCGAACTGAAAATATTATTCGCATAACTAATATAGCTAAACTGAAATAATCAAACTGAACTGATTGTAGAACGTTCAAACTGAAAGGACATCAGTTAGAACTAATATAGACCAGTTGAACTGATTAGTCGACCAGTTTGACTCCTGATCAGTTAGCCACGTCATCCCTTGTAATATGAATCTTAGCAGACAAACTGACACTCCATATCAAAGCAGAACAGACGAAGCATAACAGTCTGATACATCGTACTTCTGCCATAAAAGAGATATCTACATGGACTAGAAGAAGGGCACACTTATTGTATACTAGTTTATAAGAAGTAATATGCACAGATTTGAGGAAACACTTTAATGCGTTATCAGTTTAGATTAGAAGCACTTTTCCCTCAGTGTGTGAGAACACTTTCGTATCAGTTCTCACACACGCACACACAATCACTCACATATACGGAGATTTAAGCTTATTGAATAGTTGAGTGATTATTGCACAAAGACGTTAAACTTGTGTATGTAATCTTTAACACATAGACGTTAAACAAGTGTGGGCTGGAAGGTGCTGCCTTCAGTCTATGATAGTAGTTCAGTTAGGCAATAGCATAAGTCATTAGCTGAGTGAGTTTGTTCAAGGTGTTGTATAAATCAAAGCCTTCTAGTGGGTCCTACCCGAGGTGGTAGAGGGGTGACGTAGTAGCAGTTGAAGTCTCTGAACATCGAAAAACATATCTTGTTTACTTAACTGTTAACTTCTGTTTTCAAATTGATTTGCTTAGTTTGAGCTTATATCAGTTCTGTTCTCACCATATCTTAACTGATACAAGCAAGAACTGATACCTCTCATTTCAGTTATTCAGTTCACACAAGGTAAAAAGCTTTCAAATTAATCAGCTTTCTTAACGAATTATTATTTCGAGTATTTTCTACTTGATTTAAAGCCAAACTTGATCTAATTCATCGGTGTTTATATTTTTAGAAGACGAGCTATTGCAGCTCATTGAGAATATTGTGTTTGAAGCACGCTCGTAGGTATCAAAACCTATCCATCAGAAGTGTAACAATTCTTTGCGAATGTACAAAGATAAGTTGAATTATATTTTTGGGAATGTACCTATCAGATATAAGTTTACTTATATTTTTGGGAATACACATATCTGATATAAGTTGACTTACATTTTTGAGAATTTATCTATCAAAGAAAAGCTTCTGACTTAAGATACGTTTGACTCGGGGATAATAAATTATTTATGAAAATATAAGATAAGAATTATATAACCTTTGATATTCAGATTTAGAAGTATATTTTTGTGTAAAAAATTAATGGTATGTACATTAAATTTGGGATGATATTTGTAGGATTTTGTAATATCTTCTGAAGGTAAGAAATTGTGATACCCTTGTCCCACATCTTAAAAATGCAAGATTTAAAATGAGTTTATAATTGCTTACAATGGACTTCTATAGCAACTTGGATTAATCATTTTCGTAAAGCGAGGACGGATACGAAGTAGTTGCTAAAGAGGCCCATTGTACAGTCATGCAGACGCGGGCCCGGGCTCGGGGCGTGACAGAAATAATATCTATTAAGAAATTTATATTATTTTTAGGTCATTTCCCTATGAAAATAAATTAAGATATTGATGGGCATTGAGGAAGTAAGCATACATAATAAGTTTAGACTCTTTTTATAGTACAAAAAAGGGGGGGGAAGATTTGAGGAGAAAGACATCCAACACAACTAGTTTGTATTAAAGCATTCTAGGCTCATAGTCATGATTAAAGAAAGATTTAGTAAAAAAAGAATTGTTCGAGATAGTTGATAAGTGTAATTTATTGCACTTTTATTACTTGTATTTAACTTAAAATTTTGTGATTCTTGAGCAGGTTTTATGCGATTTGTTGTTGTTTTTGTTGTTGTAGTTTGGAAGCTTAAGATGAGAGTTTGGAGCATTAAAATGTTGAATTGGAAAGTGCAAAAGATCAAAAATACAGTAGCTGCACCGCACCCGCACAAAATATTGCACCGCACCCGCGCTCACACACCAGCAGCTGCATCGCACCTGCGCTAGAAAATATATCGCAACCGCGATCCTTGCATGATAGAATCCGGAAAATCGGTATTTTGGTGTGATTCGCATGGAAGTCCAAAATTTTGCTTTCCTGCGAATTGGGGCTTGTCTAAGACTATAAAATACATCATTTACTTACCATCTAGAGTATGGGGGAGCCAAAGAAACAGTGGAGGCTGCTGCAAGAAGATTGAATACCCAAGTTCATCAAGTTTTTGGGGGAAATCTTTTGTACAACTCCGGGGACGGAATAAGCACTTCAAACTTTTGTTCTAAGTTCTTTTTTCTTTTATTTTTCATTTGATATGTCTTGTTTTAGAACATTGTTTTGTTTTTTTTCTTTTGTTGTTATGAACTAATTTTTATTTCTTGAGAAAAGATGGAACAAAATTAGAAACCAAGTGTTAGAATTTATTAACTAAGCTATTTAAATTCTTCATATTGTTCATTTGTATTGTTCTAATCTTAATGCTTTCGATTTATTGGCCATAATTTGAATGATTTATATGTTTAAAATTTCTCACTCGGAAGAGGAAGTTATAAACAAGAAAGAGAAAAAATACATCAATGGTATTTATAGAGTTCGAGAGGGCCTATAATGATATTGAAGCTCATAGAGAATCTAGTGCTTGATATGTTATTTAATTGTAAATTTTTGATGGGGACGTCACAATCCGTTTTTAGATAACTATTATCTTCTTAACACTTGGGAGAGGGAGTAGATAATTATATGATTCTTGACTAATAAATGAGAAGGATTTTTATAACATAGCTACAAGAAAGTACACATGGTGGACGGTTGAGTGAAATTGGACCTCTAGATCTTTTATTCTATTGTTATTTTCTATTATTTGGACTTACATTTAAATACATTCTCAATTTAGTTATTCTTGCAAACAAATCTTTTAATTGATTATTATAAATAAAGTCAAGACTATTTTAATCACAAAAACTGATATACGTTTATATGCACACTTCTCGTGGGATCGACACTTGTACTCAAATATATATTTTACTATAACTTGACATCGTTCACTTGCGAGCAATCAAGAAAACACGCAACAATAGTAATCGTGATAATTTTAAGATAGAATAAAATAAGTATGGATATTCATATATTCAGTGTCAATTTATTCAGAGTACTATGGGAATTGACTGGTTGGACAAGAATCATGCAATGGTAGATTGTCGGGGTAAAAATGCCAAACTCTAATCCAAGAATAAATCATATTTCATGGCAAGGATAAGGAACAAAAATCCTTCCTTTCTGCTTTTCAGACATAGAAAGCCATGGAGTATGGCTAAGAAGTCTAACTAGCAATAATGAAATAAGCAAAAGAAGGAATTGAGCTCAAGATATAAAATATTCATGTGGTACGAGAGCTCATGAAGCGTTACTTTGAATTATCTCAGACCGTGAAGTAGAATTCGAAAGTAGCTTGATAGTGCTTGAAAGAACCTTATGTTATGGTTAATATACAGTACGGTCCCTTCAACTCATATATTTCACATCGAATATGCAACCATTAGTATATCTAGATATGTATATAAATTTTATAGCGATGTGATGTATCTTTGAGTAATCATAGTGACATCGTATGTGCAATTAGGAAAACACTTTTCGCTAAAACATATTTTTTGCCCTGACCAGATATTCCTTTCACTAGTAACTTATCAAATCACATATGATATCTTCATCGGTTGGAAAACGGTGAATCCCGGAGTACAACGTATTGCCTTCTACATATTTCGAAACTACACCCGACCTCGCAACCAATTGACCCTCAATGAAGTCAGTAATGGGTCAAAGTGCATGGTAGTATGTAAAGGTTCTACGTTGTCCCGGATCAAAGGACTAATTGTGTACAACTATAATCACATATTATTCAACTCGAAATGTAATAAACACTTAAACAGTCTGAGGAAGGTTGTTCAATGTATCATCAAAAGATCATCCATCTATATGAATGGACATCTCCATGTTCTTACCAATGAAACATGACGTTAACATCACATATGCTTGTCTCAAGCTTAAACGGCCTTTATTCTTGTTTTAGGTGGGTGATTTGACTAATAAACTGTTTAGAATATATTGTATACTTCTTAATGAGTTTCATGATCTTATGTTGAGAGGCAAACCTCATGGTACCTTTTGCATATTCAAGGACTTTATCTATGCATCTTGCATTATTATATAGATAAGTTAATGTCATAATTGGATAAAATCGTAAAATATTATTAAAATAAAGATTTTTTTTACATAAGAATCAATAAAACGCAAGCCATAAGTTAGCTCACTGGGCACCTACTCAAATAATCTCTCATTTCCCATTTAGACAACTTCCTATAGATTTCAGACCGATTGTGGATTGTCGATTAAGTCAAAACCAAAATAAAGTGATCAACTATTTTTCGGGTTCTTAGGCTTTAAAGTATATAATGTGTTGCGTGAAACATCTACAAATTTAAAATCAGGATTTTTTTTAAAAAAAGCTCACATATTCGTAAATATCTTTCAAATATTTTGCATGCATGCAACCCTACTGAAAAATATCCCACATAGAAATAATCATAAATGCTTAACAACTTAAAGCAGTGCAGTTTAAAATGACGAAACTTGACCAACAGAAAATGCGTAAACATAACAAGTCAAAATCCTAATAACCATCATCGTATCAAAACCAAAGAATAAAAATGCTCATGTCCTCTCAAAACTAATAAAAACATAGTGTGCGGAAGAAATGTGGTCCGGTCGTGCATGCACATCCAGTACTGCCTACTCAGAGTTCTGCACCTCCAGTCCCCTCGTAAACATGCTCACCTGCATCACACAGGCCTATTGAGTCTAAAGACTCTACACACCTGTACCTAAAATAACAAATACATAAACATAGCACACAACAGTGAAAATATACTTTAATCAACTTACCTTTCATGAACTTTAAAATCGTAATGTATACGTGTCATATTAAATCATAACATGTGACAACAGCTCATCGTTATCATCATATAATTATAGATCATTTATTTTAGTGAATTCAATTCATTAGTTGTGACCTTCGTAACATCATTCATCATTATGCGATGGATCCATCTACATAAACCGTGGTGCCCGGCGGCTGTCGGACATCAGTGACTGTATTAACCATCCACTGTGCCTAGGCCTCATCATCAACATTTACATATACATCCTAAGAATTTCCATATACATTGTTAATCACAACTAATTCACATCCTTCAGAACATCATCATCATTTTCAACATTTATAAAAATCATGAACAAGTGTAAATTTTTCTGAAAATCAAACATCCAATGTATTATTGATAATTTCATTAAAAAAATCATAATCATATGCATAAATATTTAAAAGCATGATAAATTTATGCTCAGGGCGCTGTCGGGACCAAAAACTCCCCCTGGTGCAAAATGACCATTTTTCCCCCCGAATCCAAAATGATCGTTTTACCCCTAGACCTCTAAATTTCAACTCAAAGCTTACCAGACTCCTTAAATCAATCCAAAACATATTTAAAAGTGATTCTTAGACGTAAACTAGAGCCCGTTACAAAACTTAACAGACTCGTTTTAAATCTTGGACTAGGTCCCGGTTTTAGCCCGAATCGACCCGAAACTTAACCAAATTGCTCCCAAATTAAAACACCACTTAATAACATCAAGGTAGACCTAAAAATCTCAAATTAAAACCACCAAAAGTCCCCAGAACCTTGCTGATAGCTACTGAAATTTCCAGCACTGACAATTTGAAAAACGTACTCACCAATTCTCGGCTCTAGCTCGAAAGCCACCCCAACCAGCCTCGAACCAGACCACTTAGGACCAAGACTAGTCTCTACTGAAATCCACTAACCATGACTTGCAGCTACATGCAAACCCCATGACTCCCCAACTCGTCACGGCCCAAAATCACTCCACCCGAGGCTCACCTCTCTAACATGCGATCGGCCCGCTACATGGGTGGTTCCAGCAATGGTTGAGCCTCCCTGGGGCGTGTCTCAGACCCACTATGGTCTAGTCCATGCCTCGGTTCAGCCCTTGCACCGCCAGCTCCACCCCTCACTCGATCCACCATCAAAACAAGACACAACTCCAAGCGTAGCCCTCGGCCTATGCAACAAGCCGCCCAAATCATGACTCCAACCTATTGTTCCTTAATCATTGACATGTTTCAGCCTATAAAAAACAGCAGCCGGACAGCCCTTGCACAGACACATCAAAAAAAATCGTGAGTTTGCAAAAGAATGGCATGCGTGAGCTACAAACCAAAGCTACAATTGAAAAACATGCAGGGACCGAGTTATTTAGGTAAAAATCACACTTTACAGCAGTTATATAGCGTGAATGATGTGAAAATGAAAGTACATAGCATGCCTTAAAGAATTAAGAACGAAAACGTGAAGAAATGCTCGTTAGGGAAGCGCCGGAGGAGCGGGAAATGATCTTCTTGAGAGCATGCAGCTATGGCCGAGAGTTTTTGATGTTTTTCAAATGTCGAGGAGAGCTTGCTGAAATAGAGGGGAGGGCGGCTGCTAGCTTAGGGTTAGGTTTAGGGTTTGTGAAAATAGGTTTAGGTTTATTTAAAATGCAATAATGGGCCCTCACTTAAATAAAAAAAGATAAAACGATTTTTGAGGCCATTTAGCAATAAAACAAACCCAACAAGTCCAAAAATGCTCCCGAAAAATATTTCGTTTTAGTACCTTTTTGAAAATATTTCCCGAGCCCACAAAAAGTCCTTTGAATCGTTAAAATTTGCGTACCGGGTAAAAATATGCTCTAGCAGGTAAAAATACCCAACAGAGCCTATTTCCTGAAAAATACACTTAAAACACCATAAATTAATAAATAAAAATTAAACATGTAATAAAAATAAATTGCTTGATAATTCTCCGGTCTCTGTTCCTCGATCGAGCATGAAATGCATATAGAAATTTTAATGCGTGAACTTTTAAAATTAACGTGAAATGAATCCTATCATGCAATGATTATGCATTAAATGCATAAAAACATCATTTAAATAAAAACCTAGATTGCATGGATTCAGGTTACGTAAATTAAATTTCTTGACCTTACAACTCTCTCCCCCCCCACTTAAACAAAATTTTGTCCTCGAAATTAAAACTTACCGAATAACTCTGAGTACTGACTCCTCATCTCGGTCTCCGTCTCCCAAGTAGGTTTATCCTTGGAATGATTCAGCCACTAAACTTTCACCATGTGGATCACCTTATTCTAGAGCCTCTTCTCCTTTAAGCCCAGTATCTGTGTGGGTTTTCTCCTCAAATGACAGGTGCGGTGTCAGATGTATTGGCTCATATTTCAGCACATGCGAAGAATTCGACATGTACTTCCGCAGCGTAGAGACGTGAAACACATTATGAACTCCTGTCAGATTCGGCGGCAAAGCAACTTTGTATGCGAGTGTCCCAACTCTCTCTAGGATCTCGAATGGTCCGATGAATCTAGTTCTAAGCTTGCCCTTCTTCTCGAACCTCATCACACCCTTCATTGGTGCGACCATCACAGAAACATGATCCCCTACTGTGAACTCAAGATCTCATCGCCTCTGATCTGCATAACTATTCTGACGGCTCTGAGCTGTCCTCATCATGTCTGAATTCTAACCACTAACTCTGCGGTCAGCCTGACGACTTCTGGACCAAAATCTTCTCTCTCTCCCACCTCATCCCAATACACTGGCGACTTACACTTCCTTACGTATAGTGCCTCGTATGGAGCCATACAAATCAAAGCCTAATAAATGTTGTTGTAGGTGTACTCTACAAGAGGTAACTTCGGCTCCCAGCTGTCCTGGAAGTCGATCATGCACGCTCGGAGTAGGTCCTCCAAAATCTGAATCACCCTCTCTGATTGTCCGTCAGTCTAAGGAAGGAAAGCAATGATGAACAGTAACTTAGTACCAAAGCCTGATGCAGACTCTTCCAGAATGCAGACGTGAACCTTAGATCCCTATCGAACATGATGGAAACCGGAATCCTGTGCAGTCTGACTATCTCTCTGATGTACAGCTCTGCGTACTGAGTCATGGTGAAAGTCTTCCTGATCGGTAGAAAATGAGGTGATTTAGTGAGCCGATCAACAATCACCCAGATGACATTATATCCTCCAGTAGTCCTCGGAAGCCTTGTCACAAAGTCCATTGTGATGTTCTCCCATTTCAACTCGGGAATGGGGAGTGATATCAGCTTCCATGCATGTCTCTGATGCTCTGCCTTGACTTCTTGACATGTCAAACACTCGGAGATGAAACGCAGAATATCTCAGTTCATGCCCGGCCACCAATAAAGAATCTAAAGGTCTTTATACATCTTCGTACTCCCTGGATGGATGGAGTACGGGGTGCTGTGGGCCTCGCTCAAGATATCTGCTCTCAAGGAATCACCGTCAAGAACCCATAGACGGTCCCTATATCTGAATATGTCGTCCACAACTATATACAGTCTCTTGCCCTTAGCCTCGTCCCTCAGTCTCCACTTCTGCAACTTATCGTAAGAAATATGCCCTATCTGAATTCTGTCACTCAATGTCGGCTGCATTGTCAGAGTAGCAAGATTTGGGGCATCGCCCTCGACATAAACTACAAGCTCAAATCTCTGAATATCCGCCTGTTTTGGCCTCTGTACCGAAAAATGAGCAATCACTGCGTGCTTCCTACTCAGGGCGTCTGCAACTACATTAGCCTAACCCAGATGGTAGTTAATGTTACTGTCATAATCCTTCACTAGCTCTAGTTATCTCCTCTGTCTCATGTTCAACTCTTTCTGTGTGAAGAAGTACTTCAGGCTTTTGTGATCAGTAAAAATCCTGCACTTCTCCCCATACAGATAGTGTTTCCAAATCTTCAGGGCAAATACCACTGCTGCTAGCTCAAGGTTATGAGTCAGATAATTCTTCTCATGGATCTTTAGCTGTCTTTACACGTATGCTATAACTCTGTGATGATGCATCAAACTGCGCCCAAACTAAGCTTCAATGCATCTGTGTAAACCACAAACTCTAGCTGCCTTGATGGCGCGCATAGCTAAAACAGGTGCAGTGATCAATGCTTGCTTTAGTCTATCAAAGCTCTCCTGGCACTAAGATCCCCATATAAACTTGGAATTCTTCTTCGTCAAGGTGGTCATAGGCACCGCGATAGAAGAGAAGCCCTTAATGAATTTCTTGTAGTACCCAGCCAATCCAAAGAAGCTACGGATCTTTATCATGCTCTCAGGCACTGACCAATATCTGACTGCTTCGACCTTACTGGGGTCGACCTCAATACCATCCCGAGATACAATGTGGCCCAAGAATGCCACTCTGTCAAACTAGAACTCGCACTTAATGAACTTGGGATACAGTCGTCTTTCCTGTAATGTCTGCAGTACGGTCCTCAGATGCTAGCTATGCTCCCTTCTGCTACTCGAATAGAGCAGATATTGTCAATGAAAACTATGATGAACTGATACAAGTGTGGTTGAAACACGTGATTCATGAGATCAATGAAGATCGCTGGCGCGTTTGTCAAACCGAAGGGCATCACCATAAGCTCATAGTGCCCATAACGCGTCCGGAAGGTTGTCTTATGCACGTCATACTCTCGCACCTTCAGCTGACGTTATCCGGATCTGAGGTCTATCTTCGAGAACACTGATACTCCCTGAAGGCTGATCAAACAAATCATTGATCCTCGACAACGGATAGGTGTTCTTGACTGTGACACTGTTCAGTTCTCTGTAGTTTATGCAAAGTCTCATACTGTCATCTTTCTTCTTGACAAACAGCACCGGTGCGCCCCATCGAGAAAAGATAGGGCGAATGAATCCCTTATCTAGCAAATCATGTATCTGGTCTTTCAGTTCTTTCATCTCTGCAGGTGCTAGATAATAAGGTTCCTTAGAGATCAGTATTGTACCTGGCATGAGCTCAATAGAGAAGTCCACTTCTCTGTCTGGTGGAATGCCTGAAACATCGTCAGGGAAAACACTGGAGAACTCACTGACCACATCCATGTCCTCGAGCCTCTGACTAACTGTCTCTGACACTGATACAATGCTGGCCAAAAATTCCTTGCAGCCTCTCTTCATAAGCTTCCTCGCACACATGCAGAAAATGACGTGCGACAAGTGTTGGTGTCTGGCTGCCTCAAAAACAAACGGCCTACCACTAGGCGATCGGACAGACATTGACCTTTGTCGAAAGCCTATGACAGCTCCATTCCACGAAAGCCAATCCATACCCAGAATAATGTCGAACTCCGGCAACTGTAGCACTATCAGATCTTCCTGCACCGTATATATCTGTAATCGAAGTTCCAATCTCTTCACTATCTGAGAAGTGAACATCTAATCCCAGATAAGATCGAAACTCTGAACCCTGAATCCATCGCACTGGTATGATTCCTAGTCGCTTGATGAATGATTCAGATATAAAATAATATGTCCCCTGAATCTAGTATTGCATATGTGGCTTCACCTGAAATATATATACTCCGTACGACAAAACATACCATCAAATCTAATCGTGTTCAAGTTTAAGAATTTTTTTATCGGCCATTATCCCAAAATCCTCAAAAATTCATCGAATTAACACAAACATTCGTCAAAATTTCAAAATTAACCATCAGAAAAAATCAAAAATTGCCAATTACCCCCTTAAAGTTTCGTAAATTGCACTACGGTCCTTAAAACTTTTCGAAATTTGCAACATCATGACTTCATAAAATTTTTTGGAAATTAACATCATAAATTGTGAAATTCTCGAAAACCTAAATGTCAAATTTCCCAAATTACGGAAAATTCAAGAATCACCCCTAAAATTATCGGTTAATACAACTGTGTCCTAAAATTTTCCAATTAACCAATTACATTATTAATCCCAACCACGTAGAGCATGCGTCCTAATTCCTTCAAACTTATCAATCTTATAATTAAATTCTAGAACGTTTATAAAATCCAAGCAATCATGTGATAAATTATAATTTTAAACATAAGGGTTACTAGTAATCATCGTCGAATCTGGCTTTGAATCGGCCTCCTCGGCATGCATCACATAAGCTCAGCCAGTAGTAGGGCCCATGTTCCTAGGGCAGTTTGCTGCTTTGTGACCCTCCTGCCCGCAAACGAAGCATCTGTAGGTACCACATAAACACTTGCCGGTGTGGAACTTGTTGCGCTGTGTGCATGGCTGTCTGTCATCTGCCTCAGGCGCCCGTGGCACCTGAGGAGGTCTCTGCTGCTGGGACCTCCTAACCTGTCCCTGGGGCTTCTGCTACCCCTGCTGCCTCGATGGCCCTAAATACTGTTTTTTCTGCGGCTTGGAGATGGACTGAGTCTGATGCCGCTTTCTTTGAATCACAAAGTTTATATCCCACAGAGCCTGCTCTTCCTGAAAAGCGCAAGCAGTTGCATCATCATAACCTGCCGGCCTCATCAGCATAACGACCTGGAGAAGGGTGGGTCTTAGTCCGTCCAAGAAATGTCTCATCTTCTGAGCCGTATCTCTACCTATCATGGGCACGAAATGGCAACCCCTGTCAAACTTGCGGATAAACTCCGCCACATATGAGTCCTCCTGGCAGAACCTCATAAACTCCCTCGTTAGGCGGCCCTTGACATTAGCTGTAAAGTACTTCTCGTAGAACATCTCCTTGAATCTATCCCATGTGAGGGTAACCAAGTCTACTGCATGAGTATCTTCCTCTTACCATAGGGATGCATCATCCCTCAGCATATAAATGGCGCACTTGACCCGATCGCCATCTCTAGGCATCAGATACTCATAGTGCAACTCCAAAGATCGAATCCATCCCTCTGCTAAGAATGGATCAGTAGTGCCCCCGAACTCCTTCGGGTTGAGCCACCTAAACTGCTCATAAACATCAGGCTGAGGTCTGGGAGCCTGCGGTACCTACTCCAATAACCTAGCCATAACCTCAAGTACTCGGGTAACTGCATCTCCTGACGACGACGGTGGTGGAGGAAGGCCTCTATCGCCTCCAAGAATATCACCCTAGCGATCAATACACGTCTGGGAGATATATTTGAATACAGTCCAATTTACAAACGTAACTCATCATGCAATTAATCTAGTTAATTTTAAATAATAAGTCCTTAAATCATAAAAACAGTTCAACATGTACTGCAAATCACTGCAAAACACATATCATACAATCATGCAGGTGATAGCAGTAAATCATTTAAAACATTTCAAACATAAAATCTTACAGAATTGAGGATTGAAGAGTGAGCTGTAGAAACTGGCGGTGGTACAACCTTATACAGCAACCTGGATCTGATACCAACTGAAACATCAACTAATTTAAAATGCGGATTTTTTTTTAAAAAAAGCTCACATTTTCTTAAATATCTTTCAAATATTTTTCATACATGCAACCCTATTGAAAAATATCCCACTTAGAAATAATCGTAAATGTTTTACAACTTAAAGCATTGCAGTTTAAAATGGCCAAACTCGACCAACTTAAAATGCGTTAACATAACAAGTCAAAATCCTAGTAACAATCATCGTATCAAAACCAAAGTGTAAAAATGATCATGTCCTCTCAAAACTCATAAAAACATAGTGGGCGGAAGAAATGTGATTCTCGGGACGTCCACGCACATCCAGTCCTACCTACTCAGAGTTCGGCACCTCCAGTCCCCTTATAAACATGCTCACCTACATCGCACACGCCTAGTGAGTGTAAAGACTCAACACACCTGTACTGAAAATAAAAAGTAAATATACATCGCACATAGCGGTGAAAATATACTGTAATCAACTAACCTTTCATGAACTTTAAAAGCGTAATGTAAACATGTCATATGAAATCATAAACATGTCAAAACAACTCATCGTTATCATCATATACTCATACATCATTTCCTTTAATGAATTCACTTCATTAGTTGTGACCTCTATAACATCATTCATCATTATACGAAGGATCCATCTACATAAACCGTGGTACTCGGCGGCTGTCAGACATCAGTGACATTATTACCCATCCACTGTGCCTTGGCCTCATCATCAGTCTGTACATATACATCTTAAGCATTTCCATATACATCGCTAGTCACAACTAATTCTCATCCTTCAAAACATCATCACCATTTTCACTACTTATAAAAATCATGCACATTCGTAACTTTTCTTAAAATCAAGCATGCAATGTATTTTTAATAATTTCATAAAAATCATAATCATGATGCATAAAGTTTTAAAAGCATGATAAATTTGTGCTCTGGACGCTGCCGACACCAAAAACTCTCCCCGGGTGCAAAATGACAATTTTGCTCTCGGAATCGTTTTATCTCTGGACATCTAAATTTCGACCCGAAGCTTACCAGACTCCTTAAATCATCCCAAAACATATTTAAAAGTGGTTCATAGACATAAAATCGAGGCTTTTACAAAACTTAACCGATTTGTTTTAAAACTTGGACAAGGGTCCCGGTTTTAACCCGAATCAACCTGAAACTTAACCAAATTTCTTCCAACTTAAAACACCACTTAATATCATCAAGCTACACCTAAAACTCTCAAATTAGAACAACCAAAAGTCCCCAAAACCTTGCTACAAGCTACTGAAATTTCCAGCACCAACAATTTGGAAACCCTACTCACCAATTCTCGGCCCTAGCTCAAAAGCCACCCAAAGCAGCCCAAAACCAGACCACTTAGGACAAAGACCAGACAACTCCAACCGAGGCTCATCCCTCTAACATCCGATCGACCCGCTACATGGGTGGTTACACCAATGGTTAAGCCTCCCTGAGGCGTGTCTCCGACCCACCAGGGTCTGGTCCATGCCTCAGTTCAGCCCTTGCACCGCCAGCTCCAACTCTCACTCGATCCACCATCAAAACAAGACACAACACCAAGCGTACCACTTGGCCTATGCAACAACTCGCCCAAATCATAACTCGAACCTATTGTCCCTAAATCATTGACGTGTTTCAGCCTATAAAAAATAGCAGCAAACAGCCCTTGCACAGCCACAACAAAAAAATCTTGATTTTGCAAAAGAAATGCATGCGTGAGCCAAAAACCGAAGCTACAATTTAAAAACATGCAGGGACCAAGTTAATTACGTAAAAAGAACACATGACAGCAGGTATATAACGTGAATGATGCAAATATGAAAGTACATAGCGTGTCTTGAAGATTTAAGAACAAAAACGTGATGAAATGCGCGTCGGGGAAGCGCCGGAGGAGCAGGAAATGATCTTCTTGAGAGCACGCAGCTATGGCCATGAGTTGCTGCTTTTTTCTTTCAAAATGTCAAGGGGAAGCTGCTGAAAGGGAGTGGAGGGTGGTTGCTAGCTTAGTGTTAGGTTTAGGGTTTGTGAAAATAGGTTTAGATTTATTTAAAATGGACTAATGAAACCTCACTTAGTTTAAAAAGGATAAAATGATTTTTGAGCACATTTTCCAATAAAACAAACCCAACAAACCCAAAAATACTCACGAAAAATATTTCCTTTTTGTACGTTTTTGAAAATATTGCCCGAGCCCTCAAAAAGTCCTCCGAATCGTTAAAATTTACGTACCGGATAAAAATATGCTCTTGCGAGTAAAAATACACAAAAAAGCCCATTTCTTGAAAAATATACTTAAAACAACTTATAATAATTAAAAAAATTAAACATGTAATAAAAATAATTTTCATGATAATTCTCCGGTCTCCGTTTCTCGATCGAGCACGAAATTCATCTAAAAACCCTAATGCGTGAACTTTTAAAGTAACTGTGAAATGAATCATATCATGCAATAATTATGCATTAAATGCATAAAAATAAATAAACACATCATTTAAATAAAACCCTAGATTGCATGCATTCATGTTACGTAAATTAAATTCATGGAACTTACATCGCGAGCCTTTAATATGTAGAGACATATGTATAATTTCTATTTTTATGATGTGATTAAAAAAATATCATAATATAATGATAGTCATTATCTATATATGGTTTATGGTTTTCATATCACGTGTTTTCGCATTTCCTATTATCTACCCCATACAGAAAATAGTTCTGAAGATAAATTGAAGGATTATTCTTGTTCATTTGTAAATGGAATATTCAGATTGTTTAATGTTTCAAAATTGGTTGATTCTGGTTCTTTATCAGGATACAATAATCTTTATTTTTTGGATGTTATTCCTTCATTTAATGAATCATAGCAAACAAGTAGAGATACTAAAAAAAAAATTGACCAGTGAGAATTTAGTTGTATTATGACATAAGATATTGGGTCATATTTATGAAAAGAAATAAGAAAACTAGTGTCTGAAGATAATCTCGAGCCTTTAGATTACACAGATTTTAATAATTGTGTTAATCGTTAAAGGGAAAACAAACCAAAAAAAAGAGATTTGAAGCCAAGAAGAGTTGAGGCGTTTTAGAACTTATACGTACTGATATTTGTTGAACATTCCCTTTGACTTTATGGAATAGTAAAATGTATTTTATAACGTTCACCAAATATTTTTCAAGATATGACTTCATTTATCTCATTCATGAAAAGGCACAGTGATTAGACGTGTTCAAAAGTTATGAAGCTCAAGTTGAAAATCAACTTGGCTTAACGATTAAAAGCTTCAGATCTGACAGTGGTTGTGAATATTATGGTTGATATGATGCTTCAAGTGAACAACGTTCAGGACCTTATGCTAGATTCTTGGAGAAATTTGGTATCGTCCCTAAGTATATTATGCTAGGTTTGCCCACTCTGAATGGCGTTCCTGAAGGACAAAACAGAATGCTTAAGGACATAGTGAGGAGTATGATTAGTCATTATACCTTGCCATAATCACTTTAAGGGAGAGGCACTAAAGGACGCAACATGTATCCTTTACAGAGTTCTAACAAAAGCAGCGACCAAAACCCTTTATAAACTTTGGACAAGAAAAAGGCCAAGTCTTAAGCATTTTCATGTTTGGGGATGTCCAAGTGACGCAAGGCCTTAAAAATCTAATGAAAAAACTAGACTCAAGGAAGGTCAACTGTTATTTTATTTGATATTTTGAAAGATTCAGGGGTACAAGTTTTTATAATCCCACAAATATGCCTATTTTTTAGTCTGGAAATGCCCGATTCTTTGAGGATGTTGAATTTTCGGTTGGGATATAAAGTGAGGGTTATTGTTTTTGAAGATGAATATGTAACTATTCCCACATGTGTCTTGGTCATTGATCATTATCCCTCACTTTGACCAACACACAAAACGGGAAGACAATATTAGAGATCATTCCATTCCAAAGGAACATACGTAAGAAACTCCAGAACCTCTACCATTAAAAAGATCCACTAGATAACAGAGAAATGCAATGCTAGATGATTACATTGTATTTCTTGAAGAACATGAGGCAAACATTGGAATGATGGAGGATGATCCACTTCCGTTAAGCCTTGGAAAGTTCTAACTCTCAAAAGTAGAATGATTTCATGAATGAGGAGATAACGGTCATGAAAGACGATGATATATGGGATCTAGTCCCATTGTCTAAAGGTGCAAAGCCTATTGGTTGCAAATGAATATTTAAAATCAATAGTGATTTGAAAGACGAAGTGAAAAGATATGAGGCTCGTCTTGTCGCTAAAGGCTTTACACATAAAGTAGTCATTGATTATAAAGACTTTTTCTCTAGTTTCTTCGAAAGACTATACAAGGATATTAATGGCTTTGGCATCGTATTTCAATTTTGAGTATCATCAGATAAATGTAAAGACTGTGTTTCTAAATATTGACATTTATTAAATTATTTCTATGATACATCCAAAAAATTGTGTTCAAAGACAAATAATATGGTTTTCAAATTAAAAAGATTCATCTATGGACTCAAGACGACATCTCGATAATGGTATTTCAAATTTCAGCAACTGCTCATCTCGGTTGGTTTTGAGATGAATTTTTCCAATGATTGTTTGTACCCTGTGTTGAGTAAGAGTAAGTATATTTTTCTGGTTTTATATGTTGATGACATCCTATTTGCTAAGAACTATATAGAGTTGTTGCTTGACACCAATATTTTCTAGCTAAAAATTTTGAGATAAAAGATCTTGATGATGTATATTTTGTACTGGATATCCATATGCATCAGGATCGCTCTCAAATTATTCTTGGAATATCTCAAAAAGGTTTTATCGAGAAAGTTCTAAAGAAATATGGGATGCAAGACTGTGAACCAATGGATACCCCTGTTTCTAAGGGCGAAAAATTTAGTCTCAAACATGCCCCAAGCATGGTTTTGAGGAAAATGAAATATAGAAGAGTCCATATGCATCTGTAGTGGGGAGTCTGATGTATGCCTAGATTTGTACACATCCAGATATTGTGTACATGATAGGAATGTAGGGAAGATATCTAAGTGATCAAGGAGTGAAACATGGGAAATTGGTCAAAATAGTTTTACGCTACCTATAGAGAACAAAAGATTACAAGTTCATATATCGAAGGTTGGATCAGCTTGAGATCATTAGGTATACTGATTCGGATCTTTCCAAATGCTAAGATAATAAGAAATCTACATCGGGCTACATCTACCTCCTTGCTGAAGGTGGCATTTCCTTGAAGAGTGCTAAAAAGTTTTTTATAGTCTTTTCGACCATGGCAAATGAGATTGTAGCATGTTATGAGATATCCCATCATGGAATATGGTTGCCAATTTTGTCACGGCACTGCAGATTGTTAATAGCATTGAAATGCCACTAAGAATACATCGTGACAATAAATCAGCAGTTATGTATTTCATAGATCAGCAGTTTGTACCGTTATGTGTCGAAACATATTAAAATAAATTTCCTGGTTGTTAAAAAAAGAAATTAGAGTGACAAGTTGTCTATTGAACATATCGGTACAAACCCCATAGTTTTGGATCCACTTACTAAGAGACTTCCACCCGAACAGTTTTATGAGAACATTGGTCGTATGAGTGTTACGTCAATTGAGGATATACAGTTTTAGTGAGAGTTTGTAATTTTAAATGCATTTCAGTTGTAGACATTTTCAATTACAGTTATGAAAATTTATTTTCTGCAGAATAAATTTCAAGTTAAGCCACACTCTGATTATGTTTAAAATATGTCGCAATAAGGTTTAAGGAAGACCAGTTCAAAATAGTCATGTTATGATCAAATTGCATGAAATTTTCATGCTACACATTCATTTCATAATCCATATCATTCAATAGTGTTAGCATATGTGATCATTGACGGGTCTAGTTGCCGTGAGTGTAACAAAGACAGCTTTGATCCTATGTTGATGTGATTGATGAAACAGAATGGTTATATATGCATTTCAGAATGCAACAGTTTTGAGTTCATAAGGATATTTTCAAAAACATAATTAAAAGATTACACATATAGCCCCTAGTGGGATATATTGTTGGCACAATTTTTATTTATATGAGCTTATATATAAATAATTTTGCGCTGTGGATTATCTGTGAAGTCAAGTGCAAAATAAAGTGATCTAACTAATATTTCAGATTTTTGGGCTTTAATGTATCTAATATGTTGGGGGTCTTTAATATGTAGAGACACAAATATAATTTTTCTTTTCATGAGCTAAAACAAAATAAATCAGAAGATAATGATAGAAAATATCTATACGAAGGTAGATGGAGGATCCTCAGTTCAAAGTCTTCCGTTGTTGATGAATTTGCAGGCCTGTGGAACTTGGTGGTGACGATCATGGATGATTATGAAATTTGATGATAACAATGGCAAGATTTTGAATTTTCCAGAGCAAGGATGTTTTTCAGGTAACTCGATGACTACTGATGCAGCCTAATACTACCCTGGTTGTTCACTCGCCGACAGATAGAGTCTTCATAGGAGGATGATGCATGTTCCAAAGAGACCGAGCTGTTAGACGTGATAGAGTCATGATTAGGATAAAACTTGCCAGTTTATGAAATTTTAATGCAATTGTCATATGTCGATGGATTGGAAGGAAATGTTGAAGTCAAGAAGCTAACAGGGAAGACAATAAAGATATCGGATTCCAATCTTCTTGAGAAAACTAAATCAAATACGAAGAAAATTTATTTTTGAAAGATAACGAAAAATGGTCGGACTAAAACAACATTGGACAAGATTTTAACAAAGATAATAAAAATGAAAAATAATATTGGGATCAATTAGTGACTTTTGCTGTAAAGAAAACAGCTAGCGTTAGGTTGGAGCCAAGATTATAAAGTACCTGAGGCTGGATCCGCCTCGTGTTAGACAGTAATTGAGGTGATAATTCGGTTAAAATCGAACCAAACTTTCTAAAATAGAATTAAACGAACTTTTTCAACAAACCAAACTAAAAAAATCAATTATAATGTTCGATAATAACCGGACTTTTAGAACGTTTTTTTAAAAAACAATTTCAAATTAAAAAATGTAATATAAAAATTGAGTTAAATATATTTAAATATTATTGATTAAAAATATATAATTTTAATCTTCTATTGTCCAAAAAAATTTAATTAGAATTTTATAATAGTTATATCTTAATAAAATTTATTAGAAATTTAACAATATTAGTTCTTTTTATAAAACTTCGGTGTGTTCTGTTAACTGATGTTTTAAATTAAAAATCGAAACTGAACCTCACTAACTGATGTTTTAGAAAACTAAAACCGAACTTGAATTTATGCCATCCTTTACTTGTAGATGCCCGCTCTTTTAGTTTAAAAATAACTTGATAGGATTTTTTTTCTTCTTTCCTTTTGTTACCTAATTAGAAAAATCCAATAATCCCAAAAAATTTTAACAAGGAATTATTTGCCCAATCTCGGCAGGTAGGACAGCTTCAGACCCATACCCAAGCTAAAAAGAGTTTCTCCAGTAGCCGTTCAGAGGGTAGTTCGATAAGCCCAAAAGACACTTAGCACTTTTTCAACCCAATCCTTCCCTACACATTGCAGCCTAGCTCTCAAAGCTTAAAATATTATGCGATTAGTGACTCCAGTCTGCCCATTATCTTGCGGGATAAACTAAAAGACCGAGCGATATTCATTTTCACAAAACAAACTGTCTCTTTTCATCCTTGAAACTTTCAGCTATTGTCAGATATCAACTTTCTCGGTACCTCGAACCAGCAAACTATGTTTTTCCGTAAAAATTTCGATATTTCTTCTTCTGTAATCTTGGCCAGGGTCTCGGTCTGAACCCACTTGGAAAATAAACAATTGCCAGCATAAGGAAGTTCATCTGTGCTCGGGCTATTGAAAAGGGGCCCTACAACATCCAAGCATCTTTCATCAAATAGGAAGGATGCTCAAACATACTTCATGACTGAGGCAGGATTATGAAGGAAATGGTCATGCCTTGGGCATCCTTCACATAATCACACTATTTAAAAGGCATCTGAGTTCATAGTAGGCCATTAGAGTCTGACCGTTAATGCTTTCCAAGTGAGTGCCACAGCTTTGAGATGATCCACAGAACACTCTTCATGAATTTCTTTCAAAACATATGAAACGTCCACTACTTTTAAACCTTAAAATCATACTATTTTTTTTAAACATAAAATTCTATATTCAAATTTAAAATGACTTAACATCCCAACATCCAAAAATAATTTAACATATAAAAATTTAAAGTGCATAAAATCCCTAACTCGTCAATTAATAAAATCTTACGTCAACCATTTAACATGATGAACACTAAATTCCAAATAAAGCATAAAAATCTCAAATTAAATCATTAACAAAATCTTTAAACCTCTGACTATCAAGTTAATGCGGAAAATAATGTGCCTCGAATGTGTACTGCCAGACTCGATCCACTCAAGCGTCAGCGCCTTCCTCAATCTCATCCTCACCTGCAACATTCAAACCTAGTAAGTCTAATGACTCAGCACATTATAAACATGAATAAAAAATAATATATATACAAGCACATTCATTAAAAATCATACTTTTATTCAAAATAAGCTCGCATAAATTTATAAGCATAATTTAATCACAAATCGTCAAATCATACAGCTTTTAATCTTTTATCATTTTGGGTGA
Organism: Primulina tabacum; assembly: GCF_025594145.1. Taxonomy (NCBI): domain Eukaryota; kingdom Viridiplantae; phylum Streptophyta; class Magnoliopsida; order Lamiales; family Gesneriaceae; genus Primulina; species Primulina tabacum. Next base: position 24,246,834 of record NC_134552.1, read on the forward strand.
AGTTTGATTTTTGAAAGTGACTAGCTGTATCATGTGATCGACTGATCAGTCTTAGCTCACCATTGCACATGTGGATGGGCACTAGGCACCGACGTAAAAGGAAATACGATTCTTGGGCCCCCTCTGGGCCTTCTCCCGTAAACTGGCTTCCTCTGGGGCCTTCTCCCTCACGATATTCTCAATAATCATATATAATATACTTTTTGTCACAGTCAATTCACATCATTCAAAATATTTTTATTTTCTTTTTAATCATAAAATATTGTGCCCTTACCAAATTCGTAAAATAATATTTAATAGTAAAAATTGCACAACTTTATCATTTAGCATGCGTTATGATTCTTCGGGACACTGCCAAAACTTTTTGTACTACCCAAGTGTAAATTGACCAAGCTGCACCAGCCCGAGCCCTGACTCCAAGCCATCATCCATAGACCCTACTGGACCAGCCTAGACCACCACTACCTGAGCCGCGCCCCCCCTTGAATAATCCAGCTGCCGCATGCACGTGTGAGAGTCCTTGTGTGCATGGACTCTCCCTTTGCTGCAACCGCCGAGTCCAGCCTTGCTAGGACTCTTCCAAACATTTAGTCACGTCCAGTCTAGGCTCTTGACCAAGCCCCGATCGAGCCCTGGCGAGTTCCTTCAAGCCGTAGCCTCCTCTCCAACGAGAAGCCCCATAAAATCCTAGGTTGGTTGCTTCCCTTGCCAAGCTCGGTTTCAGCCCACATATCGTCCCTTAACAACACTTTTATCGTCCCTTAGCAGCGTGTCCTTAGAAATCATAACGTTTTTCAAACAAGCATAAAATCATAAAAACTTTGAAAATATTTGTTCTACCGTTAAACGCTTAATGATTCAATATTTTTCATTTAAAAATAATTAAAACAAGCATTATAGGATTTGAATTTTGCGTCAAAGAAGTTTAGAAACCTGCCTTTGCGTTTTAGAACGTTCGAATATACGATCGTTGGCATGGGGTGCGAAAAAGGACGAAAGGGCGACGAGGACTCCTCGTTTTTTCCTCCTCATAATCTCGAAAATATGGTGTGTGTGGTGTGTAAATTTTTGGCTGATGTAAGGCTTAGGAAGACCCTAGGTTTCTATTTTATAGATTTAAAATTTGCATGTTAATAAGCTTGAGTTTTGGACCTTTGAGTTTAAGAGCAATTGGGCCTACTAATTTTAAGTAAATTAAGGCCAATAACACCTATTTAATTTAAAAATAATAGTTTTTAAAAATTTAATTTTCATAAATAATACTTTTAGTCCTTTAAATGTCCCACGTTTGACAAAAATCGGATTCCAAATAAAATCGTGCTTGTCTCGTAAAATAATTTGGACTCTATTATTTTTAGAAAAATTTAATCATATTAAAAAGCTTTGAAAATATTTATTGAAAAAAATATTTTATCTTGGTTGTCCTATTCTTCCTTTCCCCAACTTATTATCGATTATTTGGATAAAATCTTTAATTCTCATGAAATAATGCAATCTAATCATTTAATCATGAAAATTAGACATTCAATCATATAATATACATCAAGTAAACATTTAAAATCAATTAAATAAAATAATTAAGCAATTTAAATCATTTGCATGCATGTGGTTTACGTGGGTTGGATTTTTAAACTTTACAAATCCTCTTCCCCTTAAAAAAATTTCGTCCTTGGAATTAAGACTTACGGAATATTTCGGGGTAGAAACTTCTCATCTCTGACTCAGTTTCCCAAGTGGCTTCTTCTTCCGAGTGATTTAGCCACTGGATTTTAACCATTTTTATTACCTTGTTCTGCAACTTTCTCTCTTGATTGTCCAAGATTTTAGCAGACCTCTCCTAATAAGACAGATTTGGTGTAAGTTGTAGTGGCTCAAAGTTCAGTACATGTGAAGGGTTTGACATGTACTTACGGAGCATCGATATGTGGAAGACATTGTGGACTTTTGCGAGATTAGGTGGCAACGCCACTCGATATACTAATTCTCCCACTCTTTCGAGTATCTCAAATGGTCCAATGAATCTTGGACTAAGTTTGCCTTTCTTGTCAAATCTCATAACACCCATCAGAAGTGCTATCTTTATAAACACGTAATCACCTATTATAAACTCGAGATCTCGTCTTCTTTTGTCTGTTCTTCTGTCGAATATGAGCAGTTCTCATTCTGTCTTGGATCTTGGCGACCATTTCAGCGGTGTGCTGAACTATCTAGGGTCCCATCGTAGCCCTCTCTACCTCGTCCCAATGGATAGGCGATCTACATTTCCTTCTGTAGAGCGCCTCGTATGTAGCAATTCCAATAAATGACATAGCTGCTGTTGTAAGTGAACTCCACTAGAGGTAGTTTTGGTTTCCAACTCCCTTCAAAATTGATCATGCAAACCCGGAGTAGATCCTCTAAAATTTGTATGACTCTCTTAGATTGACCGTCTGTCTGAGGATGAAATGCAGTACTGAATAGCAGTTTGGTTCCCAAGGCCGCATGCAAACTCTTTTAGAATGATGAAGTGAATCGTGTGTCTCTATCCGACACTATATAGACAGGAATTCCATGCAGTCTGACTATATCTTGAATATATAGCTCTGCATATTGTGTCATGAAAAAAGTCATCTTCACTGGTAGGAAAGGTGATGACTTAGTAAGGCGGTCTCCACTATTACCCAAATGGCATTGAGTCCTTTCACCATCTTTGGCAATCCTACCACGAAATCCATATTAATGTTCTCCCACTTCCACTCGAGAATGGGAAGGGGTCGAAGCATTCCCACTGGTCTTTGATGTTCTGCCTTCACTTGTTGACATGTTAAGCATTCAGAAACAAAGGGCCTAATATCTCGTTTCATTGTCGGCTACCAATATAAATGTTGCAAGTCCTTGTACATATTGGTACTTCAGGGATGAACATAATAAGGGGTATTGTGAGCTTCAGTCATAGTATCAACTCTAAGTGAATCACCACTAGGAACCCATAGTCGACATCGATACTTAACAATGCCATCCTTAACTGAATATGACATGTTGTCCTTCGATTCATCTCGTTGTCTCCATTTCTGTAATTGCCCGTCATTAGACTGTTCGGCTCGAATTCTATCTCGCAGAGTGCAATGTACTGTCAATGTAGCGATATTAGGGGCCTTTCACCTAGCATAAACTTCAAGATCAAACCGCTGAATTTCCACATGTAGAGGTTTCTGTACTGATAAATGGTCCAAGACTGACCATTTGCTACTCAAAGCGTCCGCCACTACATTAGCTTTGTTAAGATGATAGCTAATGTCGCAGTCGTAGTACTTTACAAGTTCTAGCCATCTTTTTTGTCTCATGTTCAGCTCTTTTTGGGTGAAGAAATACTTGAGGCTTTTGTGGTCCGTAAAGATCTTACATTTCTAGCCATACAAGTAGTGTCTCCAATTTTTCAATGCAAATATGACTGTTGCAAGCTCAAGATCATGCGCCAGATAATTCTTTTCATGTACTTTCAGCTGTCTAGACGCGTACGCTATGACTCGCTCATGTTGCATAGGAACTGCACCCAATCCTAGCTTCGAAGCATCAGTATACAACACATATTCCCCTTGTTCTGTCGGCATCGCTAGAACTGGAGCGGTAGTGAGTGCTTGCTTCAACCGATCAAAGATATTTTGACACTCTAGTCCCCATAAAAATTTCTCATTTTTCTTCGTCAATTATCTCAATGGTACAGCAATGGACAAAAAACCCTTGATGAACTTATGATAGTAGCCAGCCAAACCCAAGAAACTGCGGATTTCTGTCTCACTTTTAGGCACTGACCACTGCTTGTCGACCCAATTTTAGATGGGTCGACCTCCAATCCCTCTTCTGACACGATGTGGCCTAAGAATGTCACCTCTCTAGCCAAAACTCGTAGTTGCTGAACGTTGCATATAATATCCGATCTACCTTTTACCTTTTAATAATATAGGTTAATAACCTTTAATCTTTTACCTTTTACCTTTTAATAATATAGATTACTTTTTACCTTTTAATAATATAGGTTATAATATAGATTCTTACCTTTTAATAATCTTATTTTCATGCCAAGAGTTTCACCTTTTCATCTCAACTTTGGGAAGTTAGCTACTCATTGTTCAAAGTGTAAAACTTTGAATATGAAATTAACATGCTAATTATTTTTATATGAAGAAATAAAATAAAAACAAAGAGAGAAATATTATGAACTCAAAGGTTTGATCATAAAATGAGGGATATCTCAATATATTACAATGCACCTCTATTTATAGCCAAATTTGGGAAGACAACAATAAATAAAATATTATTTTTTTACACAAATCTTCATTGGTGTTCCAAGAAATTATATTTTAATACACATCACTTTTGAAAATCTTCCCATCCGAATTTTCTTCTCCACATAAAACAAAACATGTAGATAATTGAGTTGTTTGAATTGTGGTATTTTTTTTAACCATTTGACCAAGTAATTTGATAGATATGGTCAAAATGTTAGAGCATGGTAAAACTGCCACTTATTTGGTAACTTTATTTGTTGCTTAATTTGATCCCACTTGTGAGAAGATTTATATCTCATGATTGCCACAAATATTGTAGATATTAACATCAACTTTCTGCAGGTCCAAGAATCATCTTAATCCCATTTGCAACGCCAAGGTTATTCTTGTTTTATCGTCCTGTAAAAATAGTAAAAACTTATAATTACACGACAACTTATATTTTATACAATTTATTATAAAACATATAATATTTAAATATTTAATAAAACAAAAACTATAAATTTATATTATAAAATATTTAATTAATATACAATTTTTTATCTTTATCACACTCAGCTCCCAACCAGCTTATTGCTAGTCCCAAGCAATTTAAGCGTTAATAGCAACACAAAAAATATTGATTAATTTTAATAGAAATGTAATCAGAACTATCCAATTGTTTAAATTAAATTTGAAAAATGTCAAAGTTATATCAATATCATTATAATTATAATTTATGAAATAATCTGAACTGATCAATTCAAATCTTATTTTCAGGTAGTTAAATGTACATGACCTTCAGAAATTTCTAGTAAGAGTCTCAACTTCATATCCTCACATGTTAATAAATGTTTCAATTTATTGGAATGATTTCTCTAATGGAGTTGGAATACAGGTAAATGTTCAGGAAAATGGTTTACAGAATTCAGACATACAAACGAGCCAAACTAATCAAAAGATAGGAAATCCATTGATTCAAAATCTAGTTGTTCTTATTATATATTTTTTTCTGATTTTTTTAAATCATGTAATCAGACTAAGTCTATACTTCTTGACCACATATTTATTTAATTTGTTCAATATATATCTCTCTTTCTGTTTTTTTCTTTCATTTTTTTTATTTTTGTTGGAAACTAAATTTAAGTGATTTGACAAACTAAGCATCGTATTTATTGGACTAACTGATCAAGTAACCAGGCTTCGTAAATCAACTATCTGTTGCCTAACTGAAGATTAATGTGCATAATATTAAAGGCAACCGATACCAGCGTAACTGAATTTTCAAGTCAACTGACTGATCAGTCGTAAACCGATCAGTCTATATATTCAGACGAAAAACACAAGCTATTGCAACACGTCATCAGTTGAAAAGGACATTCAACTGAAAATAGTACAAAGCAGACTGCAACTCGGAGTGGAACGCCCCGTTTCAAAATCTACAATGTACGAATGTCAAAGAATGTTGATGTGGCAATCAACAAATATAAAATTCAAGTTATATTTATTGTTACCATTGGAAGAGAAGCCTATAAATAGATGAAGAGGGCAGCAGAGAAAATAATGACGAACAACTATTAAAATTCAAGCTTGCTGTTACGCTGCTAAAATCACTACTCGTATTCAAATATCAAAAGCTCACTCTAATCAGATATATCAGTAGCAACAAAGGCTACATATACGAGCTTATCAACACTTTGAAATCATTGTTAGATTCATTCAGTCGTGTTAAATTCAGTCATGCACTGTAAAAGTTTTTGTGAACTAAAAGTTTCAGTTTTGGCAGTGTTAAGTCCAAAATGAAGTGGGTCAGTACAACTCTTGTATTCGATCAAAGTCTTTTAGTGGATATCCTATCTTTGTGATAGAAGGGGTGACGTAGGAGTTATTCTATTCTCTGAACATCTAGAAACAAACTGTGTGCTTTTTATTTCAGTTATTATTTTCAGTAAGTTATTCTATCTCTCAGTCAGTTTACTTCTGCAACTGTTTTTTTCAGTTAAACTGATTGTTATCGACTGACGAGATACCGAGTGTCAGTTTGTCACTAAACAGAACTCAATATTCGAAAAGAATATATAATCCGTAAGTGTTTATTAAATCACCCCTTCTAAACACTTATCACCTTCTAACCGATCCTTTCAAGTGGTATCAGAGCAGTTGTATCTTGTCTCAGAATATTTTTACTCAAACTGATTATCATGGCATCTTTCGATAAAATCCCTATGTTCTCCAGAGAAGACTTCGATGATTGGAAAATCAGGATGCAGGCTCACTTAGCTGCACAAGATGATGACATGCGGTATGTCATCACTGAAGGTCCGATGAAAATATTGAAAATCAACACAGCAGTTGCAATCACCGATGGGGCACCTCATAGAATTGAAAAGCCCAGAGAGGAATGAACTGCTGAGGATAAAAGAAAAGCAAATTTGGACAATGTGGCAAAGGATATATTGTACAAAACGCTGGATAAAGTAACTTTCAGCAAAATCAAGATGTGTAAGACAGCTAAGAAAATTTGGAAAAAACTGATCCAGATTTGTGAAAAAAAAAGAACAAACAAAAGAGAATAAACTTTCTATTGATGTTCTGAATTTTGACAATATAAAGATGAGAGCTGGAGAATCGATACATGAGTATGATGAAAGAGTCAGCTGTATCATCAATGAGCTAAATGCACTTGGAAAAGTGTATACCAACAAAGAAGTTGCATTAAAAGTGATCAGAGGTCTTCCCAAGGAGTGGGACGTTAAGACCATGGCAATGAGGGAGTCCAATGATCTAAACAAGGTTGAGCTTCATGACCTATTCGCTGATCTGAAGGCCTATGATTTTGAGCTACAAACTCGAGAAGGAGAACCTTCTACTCCAGCAGCCACAACTGCTTTAGCTGCTGTCAAAACAGAACCAACTGGTTCAGTTGAGAAGTCTACTGATCAACTGAGCAATGATGCTATGTCATTGTTCATCAAAAAGTTTGGAAGGTTTATGAGGAAGAATCAAGGGAACTTCCAGAAGCATTATCAGAGAAACAATTCTAAAGTGGAATCAAATGCTTGCTAAAACTGTGGCAAACCCGGTCATTTCATTGCTGACTGTCCAAACCCAAGAAGGACAGTCAACGCTCGACTGAAAGAAAGAAGAAGTCATATGAGCACAAAAGGAGATCCAAGGATGATAAGAAGTCTTTCAAGAAGAAGCATGAGGTGCTCTTAGCTGAAGAAAGTAAATCTAAATGGGCAGAAACTGACAGCGAGGAGTCAGAGCCAGAAACCTCATGCAGTTCCAGTGATGGTGAAGAGGAAGTGAAGTGTCTAATGGTTGGTGATACAGAAGTGGAGTCAAGCAGTCAACGGGTATTTGACTTCACCTCAACTGATTTCACTATAGAAGAACTCATTTCAACTCTTCATGACATGGTTAATGAGTACCACAAGCTTGCCTTATCTTTTGAAAAGGTCAGAGCAAAGCAAACTGATCCCATAGACAATAAAACTAAAACTGATGAATCAGTTGATGTGTTGAGTCTAAAAAGGGAGATTGTTGAGCTCAATGCGGAAAGAAGCAGGAATCAATCAATGATTCAAAATTTGATGCTTGAGAATTCAAAGAAAACTGAGCTTATTCAGGCTTGGAACAAATCATCTGTTGCACTAAATGAAATGCAGAACTCACAGAAATCAGTTACTGATAAAACTGGTTTAGGGTTCAGCAACCAAGATGAAATGTCTTCCAATGATACTCGACCAAAACTGAATATGGATAAAAGAAAATACATTCACTTTGTCAAATCAGTTGTGGTACAAGAACAAACTGAACAAACTGAGCCAAGTAAACTAGTTGAACAGTCCACTAAAAGTATGAACAAGGCTAGAAGATATGGTATTGGTTATAGCCCAAAAGTTTTAGCTGACTCACGCAGTCAGTCGTCAAAAAGGTTCAGCAGAAATTATTCAAATGGCTACTCCAATTACTATAACAGCAAGCCAGTTCAGAAAAGATATCGGCTGAACAATCAGTTGAATAAAGCTAAATAACATGTTGTCTCATCTGCACACTACAAACCAAGCACACACAAATCGAGAAAGACCATCTGGAATACAGCAACTGGAAAGTCAGTCAGATTAATCCAAGTCTGGATTCCTAAAGGACTAATCAGTGTAGGACCCAAATAAATAAGGGTACCAAAATTATATCTTGTGTGTGACTGTAGGTAACAGGTACAAGCAAGGAATCAATCTGGTACTTGGATAGTGGATGCTCACGACACATGACGGGAGATGCAAACTTGTTATCTCAACTGATCAAGTACACTGGAGCAAACATCAGTTTCGGAGATAATTCCAAAGATAAAACTGTGGGTAAAGGATGCTTATCCATGGTAACTTTATCATTAATGATGTCTTATTTGTTGAGAATCTCAAGTATAATCTGATTAGCATCAGTCAGTTATGCGATAATGGATTCTCAGTTCAGTTTGACAAACATTCTTGTTTAGTCAGAGACTCAGCTGATGAGGTCATCCTGACTGGAAAACGGTGTGGAAACACTTACAAAGTCAGTTGGAATGATCAACCTTATGCACCAGTATGTTTTATTGCTTCAAAATCCTCTAAAACTGGTTGTAACATAAGAGATTAAACCACCTGAACTTTAAATCTATTGCATATCTGAGTAATCACGATCTTGTCACTGGTTTGCCCAAAATGGATTTTACCAAAGATAAAATTTGTTCAGCATGTCAGTTTGGTAAACAAGTAAAATCTTCTTTTAAAAACAAAGGTCGTAAATCTTCTTCCCGATGCTTAGAGCTGTTACATATAGATCCATTTGGTCCAATACCAGTCTTGAGCTTAGGGGGAATGAAATACACCTTGGTGGTTGTGGATGATTTTTCAAGATTTACTTGGGTTATTTTTCTCAAATCAAAAGACCAAACTGCTGCACAACTGATCAAGCTTTTCAAAAGACTATTAAATGAGAAATCAGTTGGAATTGATAGAATCAGATCCGATCGAGGAACTGAATTCATCAATCAAATTCTTTCAAATTTTTTAGAAAATGCTGGAATTAAGCATGAGCTCTCAGCAGCTAGAACTCCTCAGCAAAATGGTGTAGTTGAGAGGAGAAATCGAACCTTTAAAGAAGCTGCTAGAACAATTCTTGTTGATTCTGGTATTTTTCAAAGATTTTGGGCAGAGGCAGTAAACACTGCGTGTTATACTCAGAACAGATCGATGATTAATAAAAAGCATTTGAAAACACCTTATGTGATCTGGCATGGACGAAAAATGTGGTTATTACTTCAAAATATTCAGCTGCAAATGTTTTATTCTTGACAATGGCAAAAATCAATTAAAAGCCTTTGATAGTAAATCTGCAGAGAGAATATTTCTGAGATATTCTTTAGTTAGCAAAGCTTATAGAGTTTTTAACAATAGCACACTAAATGTTGAAGAGTCTATGCATGTTTTTGATGAAACGGTACTAACTGACAAGCCAACTGATCTAGTTGAGCTAGTGGATAGATTTACAGATATAAATTTGGAATATGATGATGAAGAAGAAAATCATATCAATCGAATCATCCTTCAAACACCTGAACCTGAAATTGTGGATCAATCAGTTGAACAAGAAGTTGTTCCTGATAATCAGTTGGCGGAGCCTATTGAGGATATTCAATTACCAACTGATGCAACATCAACTGAAACTGAAGAAAACACCCAGTTCCAAACTGAAGCAGTTGCTGACTTGGATACAACAAATGTTGAATACAGATGGAAGAAATCACATCCTCCATAATTTGTAATAGGTAACCCATCTGATCCGGTGAGAACTAGAAATCAAATGCTCAATTATTTATTCATTCAGCTTTCGTATCGCAATTGGAACCGAAGAAAACTGATGAAGCTCTTGCTGATCCTAACTGGACAAATGCAATGCAAGAGGAGCTGAATCAGTTTACCCATAACAATGTCTGGAACCTAGTTCCAAGACCAGTTTCAAAAACTGTTATAGGTACAAAATGAGTGTACAGTAATAAACTGAACGAAGATGATTCAGTTGTGCACAATAAGGCAAGACTGGTAGCACAAGGATACAGGCAAGAAGAAGGAATTGACTATGATGAAACATATGCACCAGCAAGACTGGAAGCTATCAGAATATTCCTTCCCTATGCATCATTCAAGAATTTCAAAGTCTACCAGATGGATGTAAAGAGCGCATTCCTAAATGGTCAGTTGCAAGAAGAAGTCTACGTTGAACAACCTCCAGGTTTCATCAATCATCTTTTTCCTGATCATGTCTACCATTTGAACAAAGCCTTATATGGTCTTAAACAAGCTCCAAGAGCTTGGTATGAAACTCTTTCAAAATTTCTATTTGATCACGATTTTTCTGTTGGATCAGTTGATAAGACATTGTTTAAATTTTCATAGAATGATCACATTTTACTCGTTCAAATTTATTTTGATGACATTATATTTGGGTCAGCTAACCCCAAACTATGTGAGAAATTTGCTAATTTGATGCAGGATAAATTTGAAATGAGCATGATGGGTGAACTGACATTTTTCCTTGGACTACAAGTGAAGCAACTGGAGACAGGCATTTTTATCAGTCAGACTAAGGAGTTGTTGAAGAAATTTGACATGGAATCATGTTCAGCTGCAAATACTCTCATGAGTTCATCAGTCAAACTAGACACTGATCAAGGGGGAATATCAGTTGAGGCGACACTTTACAGAGGTTTAATAGGTTCATTATTGTACCTAACTGCTAGTCGTCTTGATATTGTATTTGTTGTCTGTATGTGTGCTAGATTTCAAGAAAACCCTAAGCAATCACATTTTTTAGCTGCCAAACGTATTTTAAAATATCTGAAAGGCACTCAAAATGTTGGTTTATGGTATTCTAAAGACTCATCTGTCAATCTAGTTGGATATTCAGATTCAGATTATGTAGGATGTAAGCTTGATCGTAAAAGTACAAGTGGATCATGTCAGTTTCTAGGAGACAGACTGATCTCTTGGTTCAGCAAGAAGCAGACATCCATTGCAACTTTCACAACTGAAGCAGAATATCTTGCTGCTGGGAGTTGCTGTGCTCAACTGCTCTGGATACAGCAACAACTGAAATACTATGGAGTTATTGCCAAAGAATCGCCCATATTTTGTGACAATACAAGCACGATTGCTATTACCTACAACCCAGTTCTTCACTCTAGGACCAAGCACATAGATATCAGGCATCACTTTATCAGATCATGCCTTGAAGAAGGACATAAGACTGGAATATGTCTCAACTGAACAACAAGCAGCTGACATCTTCACCAAGCCATTGCCCGAGACTAAGTCTCCTAACTTTCGCAATATACTTAGATTAATTGATTTATCCTAATCAGTTTACTGCTAATATATCAGTTGTTAATTAATTTGTGTCATCTATTATGTTCAGTTCGTGATTTACTTATCAACTGATGAGATTAACTCTTGCAGGAAGATAAAAGACAAAGACAAACTAGATAAACATTTTATTCATTTAAAAGTAATAAGCACGGAGTACAGTGAAATATTCTTCCTCAAGAGCAGACCTCCACTTGGCCAACCAACCGGTTAAAACTCTAGTGGAAGTCTTAAGGAAGCTATCTGATTCAGCAATTTGTTCTAAGATCTTCCTTTCCTTCTGGAACATTAGTAGGTAGACACCTTCATCTGCGAAGATGTCAACCTCATCAGCAAAGTGCAAGCACTGCCGATATTTCTTCATTTTTGCCACCAGTTTGGGGGTGGTAGCCATTCCACACTCCTGGAGGAACTGGAGTTCTTGAAGCTTTTCCCAGTATCGGAGAATCTTGTGGAAGACCTCATCTTCCATAGCAGTCTTTTTTTTCTCCAGAGCTTAGACCATAAATGCTTCGGCCATATCAGGAGTCTTCGAGCTACTTGCACCTACCATTATAAGTTTTGGATAATTATTTGCTAATATGATTGAAACTAACCGAGTTATTCTTATTTATAGCCCAGGGTCAAGGAAGCTGAAAGGACGAAATCATTACGGCAAACGATTAAGCATAAGATTTACTTTAATTCGCCTTGCTTAATTTCTCGTAATTTATATATGCATTTAATGAGGGGGAATGACGATTTAAAAATTTAACTGAGAAGACAATAGTAAGTGGTTCTCAACTGAACTTACTAAGTTCTCAACTGGTCAGTCAGGAGCTAATTAACTGATCTTCTCCGATACGTTAACTGATAAATCGGAAAATATTCTATATTAAGTGACATGACTGGTTATCAAGGCATTAAATGCTGTCTTTCAACAAATAGTAGGTTGAAACGTGGACCTATATAATTCATGTCCTCTCAACACACGCTTTTACCACACGTAGACACGTCTTTTATTCAAAATTTTCTGGACTAACACGTGTCCAATAATTTGAACAGTCACGTACATAAGTACTTTACCCGTTCCATTTCAGTTTTTCTTACTTAATGCTTACCTAAGATTTTCAGAGCAAAAGCAAATTCAAGCTTTCCTTTTCGCAGAAATTCATTCAGTTCTAATGGCAAATCAGATTCCAGGTCACATCATGAACGCAATGGCTATTGACTTCGATTCAGTTATGACTATCCGTGATGACGCAGTGAAGAACATCTTCATTAAACTAGAAGAGGCCGGGCTGAAGAAATTTCTGGGTTTATCTTCACAAGAAATTTATACCAAAGAGATTCAAAATCTCTATGCTAATGGCTTCGTCCATCAGAGCGGACATATCACCACCACTGTGAATGGGCATTTGCTGACTATCCAGGAACAATTCTTCTGCTACTCATTCCAGCTGCCTTCTGATGGGCTAGCAAACCTTGCTGAAGTTAAGGCATCTGATATCGAAGAGATGCAAACTCTACTTTCTGCTGATGGACGGAAAAGCAAAGTTTTTGATCCAAAGAAGGAACTGAAGCCAGAAGTTCAGTTGCTGGCTGATATTGTAGCCAAGGGGCTATTAACAAAGGGAGGATCATTTGCTGCACTAACCTTGGAGAAATTTCAGGCCATTACTGTTATTATGGCTTGTCGAAACTGAACTGGAAGCATCTTATCTTCAATATCTTAAGGAATATGTTTCAATCAACCAAGCAATTCAAAGGATTCGCAGTGCAGCTAAGTTATTTGATGAAAGTCAAAGGTGTGAAGGCCCGAAAATCCTTGCTTGAAAATTTTGAGGAAAATTAAAAAGTTTCTTTTTAAAGAACTTAAATTGCCTCATTCATAAAATCAACTGATGAATCAAGTTCAATGCCAAAAATAACAATTTAAGAATATTCAACAACGGATAAAAATGTTTGAGCATAAAATAACATGTGCTGAAACTGAGGTCCTCGGGTGTCACTACTGCCGACCCAAGCTGGCTCACTGGTCCCCGCCCTCGGCCCTGGCCTCATCAGTACCTACAACAATCAAGTCTAGTGAGCCTAAAGACTCAGCATGCAAATATCGTAGGTAACGAGTAAATACTAAAGTAAAATTTGCATGGGATAATATATCATGTCATAAGACATACTTAAAATAACTTTTACAGAGCAATTATAATACGTGCATAAGTGAACTGAAAGTCATAGTAAATAGAATGTTTGCTCCTTGGAGCCCTGTACTGAAATAACTGATAAAAAATTTCTGTTGAGATTATGGTCTACGCCTGTGGCCCCTGCACTGAACTGAACTGATCGGTAACTGGCTACCGGGGAGAATCAAACTGAACTGAGCTGCCCGGTCACTGGCGATCGGGTGGTATCAAACTGAACTGATCGGTCACTGGCGACCGTATAAAATAATGCTCCCATAATAGTGAATTGACCACAAGCAATATCGCATAAATCTCAAAAATAAGTATTTTCTATTTTCATGCACGTAATATAATTAAAGGGCATAATGAAAATATCCTGTATATTTTACCAACTGGATTGGATCGCTCCCAGGCTCGCTGCAACCTAAATATGCCATGAAAAATATGCAATAGCTTATACCTGATCAAACTATGCAATTAAGTTTGAAAATGCGACAATTACGTCTAACGACTTCGTATTTAATCATGACTCCGAACCAACCCGAACCAACACTGAACCGATGTATAGTCATGATTAAAATACGCTTAAAATTATGAACTAATGCTCCTAAAATAATGAGGGTCGAAATCTAGGTGAAATGGAGGCCAAAACAAGAAACGCTCTTTCGAGAGTCAATTTGGCACATCGCACCGTAAATTCTCGTACGAACTCAAAAATGATCCGAATCACAAACAGTCAAAAACAAGACCTTCCTTACTTGATGAGGCACTGTCCAGTCCAAGGCCATAGGCTAAAAGCCAACCAAGAACTCAAACGAGCCTCCGAACCGTCACAGCAAGTTACTGTCAAATTCCAGCAGCTGTGCAATCGCGTGTCTTGTGTTGTTTTCGAGACTACCGGCCATTGGGGCATGAACCACCGACCAGAGACTCTTACCAACATCTCAAGGAATGATTTGAACCATGGCTAATGGCCCTAGGCCAGCCAAAATCCACACCATTCCAGCAACCAACCAAAATCTCTTACCGAGGGCCCTCATGCGTGCGTGTGTGGTGTTGTGCTTCGCTTGCTGTCTCGACTCGTTCCAGTGGCCATTGATTGACCATGGCATGATCTAGACATCTAGGGGCATGGTATGAACCATGGCTAAGGGCCATAGGCCAACCAAGATCCATACCATTCCACAAGACTCGAACACACATATGCTATCAAAATCCGAAGGGGCCGAGAGGGGAGGGGCTGTTCTTGTTGTTTTATTTAAAAACCGATTCACCATGGACCAAGCCACCAAAAGGGCGACTTAGTCACGTCTTAGAAATGCTTGGGAAGTGATCTAACCATGGATATAGGCCCTTAGGGCAGCCAAGATCAGATCCTTTCCCTTGACCTCAAAACAGAATTTTCGAAAAACACAAATGGCTATGAATGAGAAGCTGCTGTCAATTTCTGTTTCTTTCATGCATGGGGCTGGTTTGAATGGACCATCATGGTCTTGACACACCCTAGTATGTGTCTAGATGTATCCTAGTGAGCCTGGAGTCGAGCCATCCACCTGAAACGTCAAAACAAGAGAACCCGTGAAGCTTGTCATGGAAACCGAAAATCTGCCTGTTATATTTTTCTGAAAATTCTTGGTGTGTTTCGGTTTTTGCATGAAAATGATGATCATGTAATGTAAAAATAATGATAATAGGACTTGATTGAAGAGTCAAGGAAGAATATATGCATGCCTGGTTCGTTTTGAAAGGTAAACGAACGAATAAGACGACTCGGCTCGGAGGAGATGAAGCGATCTTGCTACCTCGTTCTTCACTCGATTTTTCCTTAATGAGATATCGATTTTTTTTTTCTCACTAAACCCACGAAAATGCTCTGAACTCTCTCAAGATTTCGGTGGTGGGGGGAGGGGAAATGGTTAGGAGTGTGATGGAGATCCAAAAATAAAGGGATACCAAGGTATGACCAAGTCTCCTCTTTTGAAATTTTGAATTTGGTTTGCTATCAAATCTCTTGGATGTATCTAGAATGAGTGGCCGATTCCTCATGTTAATCTAGACTAGGATAATGCTTAATAATTAATTAATTAAGGTTGATTAATAATTAAAAGGGTTAGCATACTAAAATAACAAAGAATGGGTCAAAGGGTGAGTTGGCATATCAATGCTTAATCAACTAAGGGTGGCCGAAATTACACAATAAAAATGAAGGGGGAATGTTGTTTAGTTGATAAATTTTAATACCTTAAGAGCCTTACCTATCCCTTAAATAATTTAGTGAATTAATTCCCCTAATTATGGAACTTAAATGAATTTATTTTCTACTCACCTCAAGTAACTTAATTAATTCCTTGAACTTCCTTATTAACTTAAATCAACTTACTTGCTAGTAAAATAAATCCTGGAAATATTTTCTAAATCTTAAATTTATCTCTAAACTCCAACTCCAGTTCGGTCTCACTGAAATAACTGAAAGAATAAAATTAAATTGCTGGCTAAAATAATTAACTTCAAAGAAAAACATTTAAATAATCATGCAATGAAGTCAATTAAATTCAAAATATTAGAATTATGCATGGCTCGTACGTTGTCTAATTTACGGGTTCTACAATCCTTCCCCCCTTAAAAGAAATTTCGTCCTCGAAATTAGAAGTCACCGAATAATTCTGGGTACCGACTCCTCATTTCTGGCTCAGACTCCCATGTAGCTTCCTCCTCTGAATGATTTAGTCATTTGACTTTGACTCGCTTAACCAACTTGTTCCGAAGTTTCTTCTCCTGACTGTCTAAGATCTGCACTGGTCTCTCCTCATAAGACAGGTTCGGAGTAAGCTGCAATGGCTCAAAGTTCAGGACATGCGAAGGGTTCGCCATGTACTTCCTCAGCATGGAGACGTGGAACACATTGTGTACTCCGGCCAGATTCGGCGGAAGAGCAACACAATAAGCTAGCGTCCCCAACTCTGTCAAGGATCTCAAAGGGTCCAATGAATCTCGGACTGAGCTTCCCTTTCTTCCCAAATCTCATGACACCCTTCATAGGTGCCACTTTCACAAAGACATGATCACCCACTACAAACTCTAACTCTCTCCTCCGCTGATCGGCATAACTCTTCTGTCGGCTCTGAGCAGTCCTCATCCTATCGCGGATCTTGACTACTACATCTACCGCCTGCTGAACAATCTCTGGACCCAACTATGCTCTCTCTCCTACTTCATCCCAATGAACAGAAGATCTGCACTTGCGGCCATACAGTGCTTCATACGGAGCCATACCAATAGAAGACTGGAAGCTGTTGTTATAGGTAAACTCAACCAATGGTAAGTTCGACTCCCAACTCTCGGAGAAATCAATGACGCAAGCACGGAGAAGATCCTCTAAGATCTGAATAACTCGCTCTGACTTTCCATCTGTCTGCGGATGGAAAGCTGTGCTAAACAGCAACTTCGTACCCATAGTCGAATGCAAACTCTTCCAAAACGAGGAAGTAAATCTGGGATCTCTGTCAGATACGATAGAAACTGGAATACCATGAAGTCGGACTATCTCCCGGATATATAACTCTGCATACTGAACCATGGTGAAAGTCGTCTTAACGGGCAAGAAGTGCGCTGATTTGGTAAGACGATCTACAATTACCCAGACGGCATTTGATCCTCTGACTGTCTTCGGCAATCCGGTCACAAAGTCCATGGTAACATTCTCCCACTTCCACTCGGGAATGGGAAGAGGCTTGAGCAAACCTGCTGGTCTCTGATGCTCCGCCTTCACTAACTGGCAAGTCAGACACTCGGATACAAAACGTCTGATGTCTCTCTTCATCCCTGGCCACCAATACAACAACTGCAGATCTTTGTACATCTTCGTACTCCCCGGGTGAATGGAGTACGGGGAAACATGTGGGCCTCTGATAGAATATCTGCTCGGATAGTATCACTGCTAGGAACCCACATCCTGTCTCGGTATCTCACTATACCGTCGCTGACTGTATACAAGACACTGCCCTTGGCTTCATCCCTCAGCTTCCATTGTGCCAACTGCTCATCTGCGGCCTGACCACTGCGAATACGGTCAATAAGAGAAGACTGAATCGTCAAAGTAGATAGACGGGGAACTCTATCTCTAGGATATGACTCTAGATCAGACCTCTGTATCTAAAACTGAAGAGGTTTCTGAATCGTCAAATGAGCCATCACTGCGACTTTTCTGCTCAATGCATCTGCAACTACATTAGCTTTACCCGGGTGGTAGCTAATGTCACAATCGTAGTCTTTCACAAGCTCCAACCAACGCCTCTGACGCATGTTCAGCTCCTTCTGCGTAAAGAAATACTTGAGTCTCTTGTGGTCGTTGAAGATCTGGCACTTCTCTCCATACAGATAATGCCTCCAAATCTTCAAGGCGAAAACTACGGCCGCCAACTCTAGATCATGAGCAGGGTAATTCTTCTCGTGGATTTTCAGCTGTCGAGAAGCATAAGCTATCACTCTCCCATGCTGCATCAGAACTGCACCTAAACCGAGCTTCGAAGCATCGGTATAAAGGACAAACTCACCGGGCCCTGATGGCATGGCCAAAACTGGTGCTGAGATAAGAGCTTGCTTCAATGTATCGAAGCTCTTCTGACACTCCTCGCTCCAAACAAATTTCACATTTTTCTTGGTCAGTGCTGTGAGTGGAACGGCAATGGAGGAGAATCCCTGAATGAACTTTCTGTAATATCCTGCTAGCCCAAGAAAACTACGGATCTCGGATGCATTCTGAGGCACAACCCAATCTCTGACTGCTGCAACTTTTGCCGGGTCTACCTCAATACCACTGCTAGAAACGATATGGCCTAAGAACGCCACCTTCTCCAACCAGAATTCGCATTTACTGAACTTTGCGAATAATTTGTGCTTTTGCAATGTCTGCAACACTGTGGCCAGATGTCTGCTGTGATCCTCCTGATTCTTGAAGTAGACGAGAATGTCGTCTATGAATACTATCACAAACTGGTCAAGATACGGCTGAAATACGCGATTCATGAGATCCATGAAGATCGCTGGCTCATTCGTCAGACCGAACGGCATCACTAGGAACTCGTAGTGACCATAACGAGTCCTGAAAGCTGTCTTCTCGACATCAGCATCTCTCACCCTCAACTAGTGATAACCGGAACGCAGATCTATCTTGGAGAAAATCGAAGCTCCCTGCAACTGGTCAAACAGATCCTCAATCCTCGGAAGTGGGTATTTATTCTTCACTGTCACCCTGTTCAACTCCCGATAGTCAATACAAAGTCTCATAGAGCCATCCTTCTTCTTAACAAACAAGACTGGCGCGCCCCAAGGTGAGAAGCTAGGACGAATGAACTCCTTGTCCAGAAGTTCCTGTATCTGTTTCTTAAGCTCTGCCATCTCTGTCGGTGCTAGTCGGTACGGCGCTTTGGATATCGGAGCCGTACTGGCATAAGCTCAATGGAAAACTCCACCTCTCTCTCGGGTGGCATACTAGAGACGTCTTCGGGAAAAACGTCTAAGAAATCTCATACAATCGGAACATCTGAGGCTAACTGGCTGGGTTCCTCGGGGACAGATAAAAAGGTCGCTAGAAATGCCCGACACCCTCTATGCATGAGCTTCCTGGCCTGAACATAAGGAATAATGCGCGGTAAAGGAAAGTACCTGTCCGGCTCAAATAAGAACTGCTCCATTCCAGGCGGTCGGACAAGAACAGATCTCCGCTGGAAGTCTATCAACACTCTGTTCCTCAATAGCCAGTTCATCCCTAGGATGATGTCAAATTCTGGCATCGGTAGCACAATCAAATCCGCATAAACAAGATTACCGTGCAGCTCAAGGTCTATATCTCGGATAACATTGGTAGCTGCCATCTCCTCGCCTGACGGCAACACTACTGAAAAGGCTATGTCTAGCCCAATGGTCTTGATCTTGAGAAATTTTGCAAAGACCTCCGAAATAAACGAGTGAGTGGCCCCTGAATCTATCAAGGCCTTGGTAGCGGAACCAGATATAAAAATTCTCCCTGAAAGATTGGAACTCTAAGTTGAATCCAATAGCTACAAGAACTAAACTTATAGACATGCAAAGGTCAAAGTTCTTCTAACTTAAATCTCCAAAATAATAATGAGTAGAGCATGCAATCCTATCGCGGTTCTTAGTTCAAATCTTAATCCCGATTCCCAAAACATGGAAATTCAAATAATAACTTAAAGCTTAAAGGTACCTGTCAACAACATAGTCTCCGGGTTTGTTTCCGTGGCATGGAGAGCAAAAACTCTGCCTTGGGTAGGCAGATTCCTCTGAGGGCACTGTAGCAACATGTGGTCTGGACTGCCACACTTAAAACACTTTCCTGAGCCAGACATACATGCTCCAGGATGGCGGCGTGAGCACTTGGGACAAACTGGGTGCTCATAAGTCCTCGGGGCTAGGCATCCCCGAAGCTGCTGCTGCTGCTGCTGCTGGCATCTGTTTCTAGGCGGTCCGTGAAAAGGCCTCTTGTTCTGCTGCTGATGATGATGAGGAAGAGGGCGGTGTGGTACCTAGACTGGGCGCTTGCCCTGGCGATCCCTCTCGATATCCCGCAGATCCTGCTCTGCGGCTAGGGCTTTGGAGACAGCAATCTCATAAGTAGCAGGGTCAGACACCCTAACATCTCGGCGCATGATTGGCCGTAAACCCACCAGGAAATGCATCAACTTAGCTCTGGCATCATTCGCTATCAGGGGCACAAAATGACAGCCCCTCTCGAACTTACGGATGAACTCCGTAACCGTCATATCTCCCTGTCTCAGGCTCATGAACTCAGTGGTCAACCTGGTGCGCATTTCCTCATCAAAATATTTGAAGTAGAAAACCTCCGTGAACCGTGTCCAAGTCAGTGTAGCCAAGGTCAGGGCTACTGAAGCTCCTTCACACCATAAGCGGGCATCTCCACTGAACAGATAGGTGGCACAACGGACTCTGTCTGCATCTCCTAGCTCCATAAACTCGAAGATAACCACGAGGGATTTGATCCATCCCTCGGCAATCATGGGTTCAGACGTCCCAGAAAACTCCTTCGGGCGCATCTTCATAAACCTCTTATAAACAGCCTCGGGCCCTATCGGCCTGGCTGCGGCTGCGGCTGCGGCTTTGTTCCCCGCAAACTGTGCGAAGAACTGTGTCATCCCAGCTAGCATCTGGGCACTCATGTCAGGTGGGGGCGGTGGTGGAGGTGGAGGAGGAGGAGGAGGTGTCTGCCTCTCTTGTCTCTGATCGTCATCGTCCTCGCGACGGTGCTCGCCACTACCTCTCGGGCGTCCTACTTGACGTCTAGGGGGCATACTGTTCCAAACATAACCCATACGTAACTAACATGCATAATTCCATAATTTATTTTAAATGAACACTGAAATGCTGAAAAAATCTGGTCGAAATTATTTCATGGAAGCATGCTGTCAAAATAATTCATGCTTTAAATAAAATGCTGAACTGTGAAACTTACAGACCAAAGACGTGGCTTCGTGAGCTTCTCGTGGTCAGTAGTAGTGTAACCCTTTACAAGAACATAGGCTCTGATACCAACTGTGAAGGCCCGAAAATCCTTGCTTGAAAATTTTGAGGAAAATTAAAAAGTTTCTTTTTAAAGAACTTAAATTGCCTTATTCATAAAATCAACTGATGAATCAAGTTCAATGTTTAAAAATATAGCAGCGGAAGAAAATAAAGTTTGGCAAAAATAACAATTTAAGAATATTCAACAACGGATAAAAATGTTTGAGCATAAAATAACATGTGCTGAAACTGAGGTCCTCGGGTGTCACTACTGCCGACCCAAGCTGGCTCACTGGTCCCTGCCCTCGGCCCTGGCCTCATCAGTACCTACAACAATCAAGTCTAGTGAGCCTAAAGACTCATCATGCAAATATCGTAGGTAACGAGTAAATACTAAAGTAAAATTTGCATGGGATAATATATCATGTCATAAGGCATACTTAAAATAACTTGTACTGAGCAATTATAATACGTGTATAAGTGAACTGAAAGTCATAGTAAATAGAATGTTTGCTCCTTGGAGCCCTGTACTGAAATAACTGATAAAAAATTTCTGTTAAGATTATGGTCTACGCCTGTGGCCCCTGCACTGAACTGAACTTATCGGTAACTGGCTACCAGGGAGTATCAAACTGAGCTGAGCTGACCGGTCACTGGCGACCGGGTGGTACCAAACTAAACTGATCGGTCACTGGCGACCGTATAAAATAATGCTCCCATGATAGTGAATTGACCACAAGCAATATCGAATAAATCTCAAAAATAAGTATTTTCTATTTTCATGCACGTAATATAATTAAATGGCATAATGAAAATATACTGTATATTTTACCAACTGGATTGGATCGCTCCCAGGCTCGCTGCAACCTAAATATGCCATGAAAAATATGCAATAGCTTATACCTGATCAAACTATGCAATTAAGTTTGAAAATGCGACAATTACGTATAACGACTTCGTATTTAATCATGACTCCGAACCAACCCGAACCAACACTGAACCGACGTATAGTCATGATTAAAATACGCTTTAAATTATGAACTAATGCTCCTAAAATGATGAGGGTCGAAATCTAGGTGAAATGGAGGCCAAAACAAGAAACGCTCTTTCGAGAGTCAATTTTGCACATCTCACCGTAAATTCTCGTACGACCTCAAAAATGATCCGAATCACAAACGGTCAACAACACGACCTTCCTAACTCGATGAGGCACTGTCCAGTCCAAGGCCATAGGCTAAAAGCCAACCAAGAACTCAAACGAGCCTCCGAACCGTCACGGCAAGTTGCTGTCAAATTCCAGCAGCTGTGCAATCGCGTGTCTTGTGTTGTTTTCGAGACTACCGGCCATTGGGGCGTGAACCACGGACTAGAGACTCTTACCAACATCCCGGGGAATGATTTGAACCATGGCTAAGGGCCCTAGGCCAGCCACAATCCTCACCATTCCAGCAACCAACCAAAAGCTCTTACCGAGGGCCCTCATGCGTGCGTGTGTGGTGTTGTGCTTCGCTTGCTGTCTCAACTCGTTCCAGTGGCCATTGATTGACCATGGCACGATCTAGAAATCTAGGGGCATGGTATGAACCGTGGCTAAGGGCCATAGGCCAAACAAGATCCATACCATTCCACAAGACTCGAACACACACATGCTGTCAAAATCCGAAGGGGCCGAGAGGGGAGGGGCTGTTCTTGTTGTTTTATTTAAAAACCGATTCACCATGGACCAAGCCACCAAAAGGGCGACTTAGTCACGTCTTAGACATGCTAGGGAAGTGATCTAACCATGGCTATAGGCCCTTAGGGCAGCCAATATAAGATCCTTTCCCTTGACCTTAAAACAGAATTTTCGAAAAACACAAATGGCTATGAATGAGAAGCTGCTGTCAATTTCGGTTTCTTTCATGCATGGGGCTGGTTTGAATGGACCATAATGGTCTTGACACACCCTAGTATGTGTCTAGATGTAGCATAGTGAGCCTGGAGTCGAACCATCCACCTGAAACGTCAAAACAAGAGAACCCGTGAAGCTTGTCATGGAAACCGAAAATCTGCATGTTATATTTTTCTGAAAATTCTTGGTGTGTTTCGGTTTTTGCATGGAAATGATGATCATGTAATGTAAAAATAATGATAATAGGACTTGATTGAAGATTCAAGGAAGAATATATGCATGCCTGGTTCGTTTTGAAAGGTAAACGAACGAATAAGACGACTCGGCTCGGAGGAGATGAAGCGATCTTGCTACCTCGTTCTTCACTCGATTTTTCCTTAATGAGCTATCGATTTTTTTTTCTCACTAAACCCACGAAAATGCTCTGAACTCTCTCAAGATTTCGGTGGTGGGGGGAGGGGAAATGGTTAGGAGTGTGATGGAGATCCAAAAATAAAGGGATACCAAGGTATGACCAAGTCTCCTCTTTTGAAATTTTGAATTTGGTTTGCTATCAAATCTCTTGGATGGATCTAGAATGAGTGGCCGATTCCTCATGTTAATCTAGACTAGGATAATGCTTAATAATTAATTAATTAAGGTTGATTAATAATTAAAAGGGTTAGCATACTAAAATAACAAAGAATGGGTCAAAGGGTGAGTTGGCATATTAATGCTTAATCAACTAAGGGTGGCCGAAATTACACAATAAAAATGAAGGGGGAATGTTGTTTAGTTGATAAATTTTAATACCTTAAGAGCCTTACCTATCCCTTAAATAATTTAGTGAATTAATTCCCCTAATTATGGAACTTAAATGAATTTATTTTCTACTCACCTCAAGTAACTTAATTAATTCCTTGAACTTCCTTATTAACTTAAATCAACTTACTTGCTTGTAAAATAAATCCTGGAAATATTTTCTAAATCTTAAATTTATCTCTAAACTCCAACTCCAGTCCGGCCTCACTGAAATAACTGAAAGAATAAAATTAAACTGCTGGCTAAAATAATTAACTTCAAAGAAAAACATTTAAATAATCATGCAATGAAGTCAATTAAATTAAAAATATTAGAATTATGCATGGCTCGTACGTAGTCTAATTTACGGGTTCTACAAAAGGAATGGTTACTGATGATTCAGAGAGATCGTCAAAACTGAAAATATTTAACGCCAAAATCGTTCGGCCACCAAAATCAAAGTTGGAAATGTCTCTTGAACAATTCTTGAAGATCAAGAAGGAGATTGGGATTGAACAAGCTCCCAAATCAGTCCAAAAGAAGAAAGTTGTTCAGAAAAAGACAATCAAACGCAGGTTGATTGTAAATGAATCTGAATCTTAGAAGACTCCATCTCCAAAGATCATAAAAAAAACCACGGACTTTGAAGGCCAAGACTGCTGCAATAGTTTGCACTATCCCAACTGATAGGGTGACTATATCAGAAACTCAACAGCCCATACAGGCTGTCCCTTTGAAAACAATCCCAGCTGAACCCTCAACTGAGGATTAGTTAACTCTATCCAAGATTCTGCTACAGAAGAAAGTCACTGAATCTAGTGAGAAGAAGCTTGTTGGAGTTACGGCTCCACTAATAAAAATCTCCGGATATAGTCATTTACCTTTTGCCAGACCAAAAGGTGTAGTGATCAGAGAAGGTATCGATTCAACTACTTTAGGATTAAGCATTCCATATATCCTGACTGATCCAAAGGGCAAAAAAAGATGAAACAAGAGCCCAGACCTACAAATGCTATACAGACACACATTGATCTCATTTGGCAGGAGATTAATGAATTTTCAGCAGAGAAGCTCAAAATTTTTGATGAATGGGTCAGATTCGGGACTCATGTCTTTGCCAAAGAACTTCAGAAGAAATCCAAACTGAGGAGGTTTATTGATCTTGAAAAGGTGGTGATGAAGACAGTAAAGGCATTGACTATTCCTCAAGTTCTAGAAAGGAAGAAGTATTTCTTCGATCTTATTAGAGTACAGAGATTATAGAAGATAGTTGCTAAACTGCGGCAAAACTTTGATCCGACAAGTCCAATCACATTCAATGATAAAGCACTGTATGCTCAATTGGAAACGGATCTTATCAGACTACAAATGGAAATCAAACATTGGGAAATGGATCAAGAGTTAATCATCCCAACAGCCACTCAAGACTTCTCAACTGAAGATTCAGTTCAAGAGTCTCCTCAGGACTTTGTTACTTCTTCTCAAAAAGCAACTGTTCCTTCAACTTCAGTTGCTCAAACATCACCAATTTCTACACCTCCTACTGATAATCCACAGCTTTACTTTGAAGCTGAATTGACATTGGCAAATCTAGATGAGGTCATCGAGTCAGTTACGTATGATATTCAGCTTGAAACAGTCAGAACAGCTGAAGATGTTGCATCAACTGAAAAACCAGCAGATGTTCAAACTGAAGCAATTGAAGAACAAGCCCAAATGGCTAATTTTGAAGTACTTTATGTACCAGTTCAGTCAGTGGTTGTAACTGAACAGGCAGTTCATAGTTCTACAGAAGAGGCTAAACTGAACTCAGTTTCAATTGAAAATATGCAAATTGATGTACCAATAGTTCAACAAATTGAAGAACCATCTTCTTCATTGGATCCTCCTACTATCTCTTCTCCTCCCCAGAATCTACAAGAGCTGATACATGCTGGAACGAAAGTTTCTGACAGGACTTTGGTGATCTTTGATCAAACTACCAACGAACAAGAGCCAAGATCTGGATTTTCATCCTCAGAAATGGACTTAGTACTTGAAGAGATTCAGGACATTCAGAACAACATGTCAAAGATAATGAAAAAAATTAAGGAAATTCAACACACTCAACTTGCTCACTCTCTGAAGCTGAACTCCTCAAGTGAATTCAATTCAGGGAAACTGAAGTCAATTCAAACTACTGTGACCTCTATCTCCATTACGATCGATGAACATAAAAAGAACAGAGGCTTAGCTGAGAGTCTCTCCCTAACTCAAGACTCAATCAGCAAACGAGTTGAATCTATGGAGATATCTGTTTCAAATAAAATCGACTTGCTGCAAACCACTGTATTGTCTGCTGTCAAAGATATTGCAGCTGATGTTCGAATTTTATCTCGAAAAGTCGATGTGCTTGACAAAAAGGGAGAAGCAGCTAGATTGATGGAGGAATAAGAGACAGAACTGAAGAGACAGCTGTTGTCAGTTATTAGTTGAAGGATATTTGTTTTCTTTTTACGAATATGTACACTAGAAAAATTATTTTATTTACAAGGTTTTAAAGCATTCTCTCTACTTCTGCTGATCAGTTTATTAAGTTCCAAGTTTTGTCAATCACCAAAAAGGGGGAAATTGTTGGAAACTAAATTTCAGTGATTTGACAAACTAAGCATCGTATTTATTGGACTAACTGATCAAGTAACCAGGCTTCACAAATCAACTATCAGTTGCCTAACTGAAGATTAATGTGCATATTATTAAAGGCAACTGATACCAGCGTAACTGAATTTTCAAGTCAACTGACTGATCAATCGTAAACCGATCATACGATATATTCAGACGAAAACACAAAAGCTATTGCAACACGTCATCAGTTGAAAATGACATTCAACCGAAAATAGTACAAAGCAGAATGCAACTCGGAGTGGAACGCCGCGTTTCAGAATCTACAGTGTACGAATGTCATAGAATGTTGACGAGGCAATCAACGGATATAAAATTCAAGTTATATTTATTGTTACCGTTGAAAGAGAAGCCTATAAATAGGTGAAGAGGGCAGCAGAGAAAATAACGACGAACAACTACTCTATTCAAGCTTGCTGTTACGCTGCAAAAATCACTACTCGTATTCAAATATCAAAAGCTCACTCTTATCAGATATATCAGTAGCAACCAAGGCTACATTTATGAGCTTATCAACACTTTGAAATCATTGTTAGATTCATTCAGTCGTGTTAAATTCAGTAACGAACTGTAAAAGTTTTTGTGAACTAAGAGTTTCAGTTTTGGCAGTGTTAAGTCCAAACTGAAGTGGGTCAGTACAACTCTTGTATTCGATCAAAGTCTTTTAGTGGATATCCTATCTTTGTGATAGAAGGGGTGACATAGGAGTTATTCTATTCTCCGAACATCCTGAAACAAACCGTGTGCTTTTTATTTCAGTTATTATTTTCAGTCAGTTATTCTATCTCTCAGTCAGTTTACTTCCGCAACTATTTTTTTCAGTTAAACTGATTGTTATCGATTGACGAGATACCGAGTATCAGTTTGTCACTAAACTAAACTCAATATTCGAAAAGAATATATAATCCGTAAGTGTTTATTCAACCCCCCCTTCTAAACACTTATCACCTTCTAACCGATCCTTTCAATTTTTATGAGAGATAAATGGGTCGTAATATATAACTTATAAATTACATATATCTTCAACATCTTTCTTTTTTTTTTCTTTTTTTTCAGGAAATATCATTTTTTTTTTAAAAATAAGAACTGAAGATCTAAAAAATTGATAGCCTCTCCGATGATCAATAAAGGCTCGCAAGCTGTTTTCTCAATCCTCTCCACTCACTCACAAAATATGTGTGAGTTTAAAATTTTAGGCACTCTTATAAGATATATATTGGGCCATATACTTTAAAATCTAATCTTATCACAATGGTTAATCATTCAAAACGATTTCATAAATCATATTTTTATAGTGATTAGAATATTAATATTGATTTTTTTCAAATAAAAATTTAAACATCTTCAGATAGATTAATACATTTTCTAATTTAAACCTTTCAAACATGTAATGTATTGATATTTTTGCAAAAATTACTAAGATACAAACAATAGACATTGTTTCATTTTAAAATTATTATTATTTTTTTAAAAGTTTGTTCTTCCCCCAATCAGAATATGACATTGTCCTAATGTCAAAATAATATTAACAAAGATTACATAATGAAAGAGATATCACCTGAAATTTTATTGAAGATAACAAACTGAAACAAACGCATACCAATCCACGACTTTTGAATCAATGATCAAACTTTGTTTTCTTACTGCTTGATTACGACCAATTAATCTTTGTTATCATCGGATTAGGCTTATGAACAAAAGCTTACAAATCATTAATTAATTGGTCGGCAGTCGAAGCACAGATGAGCATGCATCGTGAATTTTCTGAAATGAAATTCTGTTCCACAGCTTTATCAAAAAATTTCAACAAACTGTCATAATAATTATTAATATTCAACAAGCCGACAGATTTATTATGGATATTAAGTTGTGCCCAAGAAACAGTGTGAAAAATTTCTTCTAATGTACCAAAACCACCTGGTAGTGCGATAAAAGCATCAGAATTTTCAATCATTTTGGTGATTCTTTCATACATAGAAGAAACTTTTAATTCCTCCCAAATCGTAACACACCTGTAATATTTCCTTCAGCTAAAGCTGTAGGAATAATACCCAAAACCTGACTAACTCCAAGATGAGCAGATGTTGATACAGATCTCATTAACCCAATATTACCTCCTCCATATACCAAGTGAATTTTTCTCTCAGCCAATTTCTTTCCAAGATTATTCTCTGCTTCTACAAACACTTCATTTTTTCTAGGACTCGACCCACAAAATACAAAAATATTTTTCAATGTTTGTGTAAAGGATCCAGCCATGTTTTTACTTTCTTTTTAGGTCTGCGAAAATAGAGAGAAAGATGAGAGATTTTATAGGGATAATATTTTATCATGACAAAACTATAAGTCACAGCTGTAAGCAAAATAAACAGTAAAAACAATAATGACACACATGCATATAAACAGTAGTGTGATTGTGGCTCACAATCTTCCTCTAGTTTTACGTCCAGAAACGGCTTCAACGCATTCTATAAATCGAGGATATGTTTCCCATTCAATTTTCTTATAAATTGGCAAACATAGTCTTTTTTAGTCGGATTCCCAATACTATGGCACTCATTTTGGAATTGTTTCCATAAAAAGAGAAGTTCAATATGCATATGTCAACTAGAATGCGTCTCAAGAGTCAATAAGATGTTATCTAAAGACCCTTACTCAGCCCATTCTTAATGAAACCAATTTTATCTTCTCTTTTATTGGAAACACATCCCAAAGATCTGCATCGTTTGTCAGAAGTCCATCTTGCACACTTATGACAAACCCCTAACCTTTTGGACCTTCGTTTTTTCGCATAAGTGTTTTTTCCTAATCCAGGCAAATACCGAATGAGCAATGATTGTGGAACTTCTCCTCCTAATCGGACCTTAGCTTCTATTACGAGACGAATATCTTCTGGAATTCCTTTTTGCATTAGCAATCTCAATCTTTTACACATACCTGCACAAATTTTTCTTAAAAAATTTTCAGAAACAGAGGGAAAATATTTAAAAATTTTTGAGAGAATTTCATCCACTATGAAAAGAAAAGAAATGATTTTTTTTTTGTATCAGCAATTGTCGAAAACTGATTTAACCGACTATGAGAGTCACGGAGTACTGTTATCCGCCATTTAATCGGGAAAATAAAAAGATTAAGGAAACCTAAAATAAAAACAAACAAAATTAAATGCAACATAAAAATTTAAGGATCAGAAAGGGAAATAAACTCTTCTTGAAAGATTTCATTTTCTAAAAATGGTTTAAGCCTTGTCCATTTACTTTAAAAACATCATTATTTTTAGGATTTTCAATATCTACAGCTCCATAAGGATACACATGCTTTACAACATATGGGCCTGTCCATCTTGATCGTAATTTTCCTAGGAATATGTGAAACCGAGGATTATAAAGCAAAACTTTTTTACCAATCTCAAAAGATTTTCTATGAATTGTTTTTATCATGAAATGATATGATTTTTGCTTTATAAATCCTTGAATTCTCATAGGCATCATTTCTGAATTCATTAAGTTGCAATTTGCGCAATTTGTTGCAATCATCCATTCTTGAATTAAAAGTTTTGATTGCCCAATAAGCTTTATGTTCCAATTCCACAGGCAAATGGCAATGTTTTCCGTAAACCAACCTATAGGGAGACATATTCAATGATGTTTCAAAATCTGTTCGATATGCCCAAAGTGCATCATTAAGTCGCATAAACTAATCTTTTTTTTATTTGGGTTAACAGTTTTTTCCAAGATTTGCTTTATCTCCCTATTAGCTAATTCAACTTGTCTATTTGTTTGAGGATGATAAGAAGTAGCTACTTTGTCAGTAATACCATTTTTTTTTTCATTAATGAAGAAAATGGTTTATTAACAAAGTGAGTTCCCCCATCACTTATCATGGCTCGAAGATTTCCAAATCTACTAAAAATATTTTCTTTCAAAAATTTGATGACGATTTTATGATCATTTGTTCGACATGGAATTGCCTCTATCCATTTGGAAATATAACCAACTGCAACTAAAATATACAAGTATCCAAACGACGGTGGAAAAGGTCCCATAAAATCAATTCCCAACAGTCAAAGATTTCAATTTCAATGATATGATTCAAAGGCATCCTGTTTTTTTTTTGAAATCGCACCCAATTTTTGACAATTTTCACAGATTTTGCAGATTTCGTGGGTGTCTTTAAACAAAGTGGGCCAATAAAATCCACACTGCAAGATTTTTGCAGCCGTTTTCTTTGAAGAAAAATGTCCTCCGCATGCTTCTGAATGACTAAATTTTAATAACACTACTTACCTCATTGTCGGGTATGCAACGTCGAAAAATTTGATCTGGACAATACTTGAACAGATAAGGATCATCCCAATAATAGTTTTTCACCTCATTCAAAAATTTTCTTTTATCTCGGGAAACTCCATTGCGGTGGCAATTTTCATGTGACAAGAAAATTTACTATGTTAGCAAACCAAGGTGTAGTAGTAACTGAAAATAGATGTTCATCAGGAAAATTATCGTTAATTGGTGTCATTTCACAAGATGATCCTGTTACTAGTCTCGATAAATGGTCGGCTACGACATTCTCGATTTCTTTTTTATCTTTGATCACAATGTCAAATTCTTGGAGCAACAAAATCCAACGTATCAGTCGTGGATTTGCATCCGGTTTGGTCAACAAATATCTAATAGCAGAATGATCAGTAAACACAATAGTCGTTGATCCAATCAAATAAGAACGAAATTTATCTATTGCAAATATTACAGCAAGTAGTTCTTTTTCATTTGTGGAATAATTCATTTGAGTATTGTTTAAAGTTCTACTTGCGTAATATATCACATAAAGCTTACATTTTCTTCTTTGACCCAATACTGCACCAACTGCATAATCACTTGCGCCGCACATGATTTCAAACAGTAAAGACCAATCAGGAGGTTGCATGATAGGAGCTGATGTTAAATGTCGAATGATTTTATCAAAAGCATTTTGACATTCTTGAGTCCACTCAAATGCAGTGTCTTTTGTTAAAAGATTACAAATGGGTTTAGATATTGAACTAAAGCCCTTTATAAACCTCGTATAAAATCCAGCATGTCCTAAAAATGAGCGAATTTCTTTAATGGTTTTTGGAGGGGGTAAATTGGAAATGACATCAACTTTGGCTTTATCAACTTCAATTCCATGAGATGACACAACATGTCCCAAAACAATCCCAGAAGTAATCATGTAATGACATTTTTCCCAATTTAAAATAAGACATTTTTCCTCGCATCTTTTCAAAATTTTTTCCAATTTTCAAGACAATTATCAAATGTATTCCCAAAAACAGTTAAATCATGCATGAAAATCTCCAAACAATTTTCAACCATGTCGCTAAAAATGCTTAGCATACATCTTTGAAATGTTTCTGGGGCATTGCATAATCCGAATGGCATCCTTCTAAATGCAAATGTTCCAAAAGGACATGTGAATATAGTTTTATCTTGATCTTCAAGTGCAATGAGAATTTGATAATAGCCTAAATATCCATCAAGAAAAGAGTAGTAGGGATGACCTGCTACTCTTTCTAAAATTTGATCCAAAAATGGTAATGAAAAATGATATTTTCTAGTGGCATCATTTAAGTTTCTATAATCAATACTCATCCGCCAACTAGATGGGACTCGACTTGTTAACAATTCACCTTTTTCATTTTTTATCATTGTGATGCCAGATTTTTTTGGAACTACCTGTGTTGGGCTTACCCACTTACTATCAGAAATATGGTAGATAATCCCAACATCAAGTAGTTTGAGAACTTCAGTTTTCACAACATCTTTCATTTGTGGATTTAATCTCCTTTATGGTTGTTGAGATGTTTTAGCATTTTCTTCTAAATGAATTTTGTGAGTGCAAATTAGTGGATTAATGCCCTTGAGATCTTTTAGTGTCCAACCAATTGCATTTTTATGTCTTTTAAGCATATCAACTAATTTACCTTCTTGATCACTTGCTAGTTTGGAAGAAATTACCACCGGATATGTTTCATCTTCTCCAAGAAATGCATACTTCAATTCTTCTGGCAAGGGTTTTAACTCCAATATGGGTGGTTTGTCTTTTTTCTCATATTTTTCCTCAAATTCTTTCTCTGATCCTGGTAACGAGTGATACCTGATAAAATCATTAAGATCAATTTCAATATTTTCTTTAACAGTTTCAATTGAAAAAATATCTAATTGGTCACGAGTACTCCCTTCTTGAATGTTTTTTATTCCACAAGAGTTTCAATAAGATTTTCATCTTCACTTTCATCTCCTTTGTCATGTGGTTACTTACAAAGATTAAAAACATTAAGCTCCAAGGTCATGTTACCAATGACAACTTCATTATTTCATTCCTGCAATTTATAAGAGCATTAGAATTTGCTAAAAATGGACGACCCAAAATTACAGGAATTGCATTACAAGCTTCGATACGTTGTGTATCTAAAACTATGAAATCGACAGGATATACAAAGTTATCAACTTGGACCAACACGTCTTCTACCATACCTCTTGGCACATTAACAGATCTATCGGAAAGTAAAAGTGTTACCGAAGTAGGTTAAAACTCGCCTAGATTGAGTTTTTGATAAACTGAATATAGAAGTAAATTCACACTAGCTCCAAGATCAAGCAAGGCTTTTTTAATCTTTCGTTCTCCAATAATACATGAAATAGTAGGACAACCAAAGTCTTTGTATTTCAAAGTATTATTATTTTGAATGATTGAACTTATTTGTTCGGCTAAAAATGCTTTCTTTTTCACATTCAGTTTTCTTTCCACAGTGCACAAGTCTTTCAAAAATTTTTCATATGATTGTACCTACTTTATTGCATCTAATAAAGGAATATTAACTTTTACTTTTTTAAAAATATCATATATATCAGAATTCAAATTTGATTTTTTGTATTTTTTAATGCATGAGGGAATGGTGGTGACACTATCTGTTGAACCTCCTCTTCGCAAGTTATGGGTTCCGCTTCCTTACCCTTTGGAGTTGATTTATCATCATCTTCACAAGGTTCAAGAATGGATTTTTCCACAACCTTACCACTTCGAAGGGTAATAATAGGTTTTACCTGATCCATCGGTTGAATTCCAGAAGTTCCAGTTTGTGAATGATGATCCTTGGGATTAGGCTGTGGTTGTGAATGAAATTTACCTTTTTCATGAACATTAAGTGCAGATGCAAATTTAGCAAGAGTATCTTTCAAATTTGTCATGGTTTGAGCAGTTTCAGTATTGATAGGCTCTTGCTTTGCAATGAAAGAATTCAATATATCTTCTAACTTTCTTTTAGGTGGAGGAACATAAGGTGCATAATTTTGAAAATTTTGTTGATTTTGGAAATGTGGTTGTGAAAATTGTGCAGCATTATCATCCCTCCAACTAAAATTTGGATGATTTCGCCAACCTTGATTGTAATTTTGCGAAAATGATTCAAAATTTGGCCTTTTGAAATTGTTCAAAACATTGGCTTGTTCATGGAGACATTCTTTAAAAGAGGGCAAAGTGGGACAATCTATTGTAGAATGATCAATTGTATCACAGATGTGAAACGCAATTTCTTGAACAGATTTTAATTGAACATTCTTTTTCAATTCAAGTGCCTCAACTTTTTTTGCCAAAGAGGTAAATCTAGCTTGGAGATCATGTTCATCTTTAAGGGTGTACATACCTCCACCCGATGTGGGAGATTGAATCTTGTTTGATGGTTCGATTGTAACTATAGTGTCCCAATTTTGAGCATTTTCAGCTAATGAATCGAGATACTCAATTGCCTCTTTTGGATCTTTATCTTCAAATGTTCCATTACACATAAATTCAACCATTTGCCTATCTTTAGGTGTTAAGCCTTCATAAAATTGAGAAACAACTCTCCAAATTTCAAAACCATGATGTGGACAAAGATTAATCAATTCTTTGTATCTATCCCAACACTGATAAAAAGTTTCTTCTTGTTTTTGAGTGAAAGTGATTATTTGCCTTTTGAAATAATTTGTTCTATGAGATGGAAAAAACTTTTTCAAAAATTGTTGTTGCAATTCATCCCAAGTTCGAATGGATCCCGATTTAAGATTTTGTAGCCAAGTTTTAACTTTATCTTTTAAAGAAAAAGGAAAAAGCTTAAGTCGAATGATGTTCATGCTGCAATTTAGATCATTATATATGTTGCACACTTCTTCAAAATCTCGTAAATGCATGTATGTATTTTCAGAAACTAATCCATGAAAGTTGGGTAAAAGTTGGATAATACCAGACTTAAAATTGAAATGAGTTGCATCAGGGGGAAAAACTAGACATGAAGATGGACTAGTACGTGTAGGATTCATGTGATCTATAAGTGTTCTTCGTCTCATATTGAGATTGAATTTCATTTTCATTTTCTTGAATGGGTTCTTTCGCCATGTTTTGTAAAAATAAAGGGTTTTTTGGTATGAATCGACCACTAAGTGTACGTAACCAAATGCTCATGCAAATGCAAAAAATTAAAAACACACAAAAGCAATAAAAATTCAAATAAAGAAAAATAAACTTTAAACAAAATTAAACAAACTTGAAATTAAATTATACTTCCCCAGCAACAGCGCCAAAAACTTGTTGCGACTTTGATTGTTGCATTCCCAAGACCAGGTTGTCCACAAGTAGTATAATTCGGTGAGTCCGATATTGTATCCACAGGGAAGCTATGGTAATTACAAGTCCATTACAATGTCTTTTTGTTTTTGTTTTTGTTTATGTTTTTTTTTCTTTTAATTGTTTGAATCTTTAATTGATAAATTTTAATTGTTCAAATTTTAATTTAAGTAGTTGAGATTAAAGGATCCATTCTTGGTATTTTAATAAAGTTAACACTAATGAACATTATTGAAATCCACTTAATAAAATGGTTCCAATATATTAAATAATCATATTTATATTATGTTATATATTACTATCTTATATGTATGTATACCAAAACTTATAAATGTTGTCAAGTATTTATTGTGCTATATATATATATATGTAAACACTAAATCAAGGTTCCCACTTTAAATGGTTGGTAAAACCAAACTAACATTTAAATGGTATTAAGAAATTAATATTATAATATATATATATATATATATATATAATAAATCAAGGCATCCACTTTAAATGGTTGGTAATATCAAACTAACATTTAAATTGTTCAAGAATTTAGTGTAATATATAGCAACAATAAATCAAAATTCCCACTTAAAAGTAGGGTATAATAATGCTTAAAGAAATAAATATAACATAAACAATAAATAATGATTAATTAATATAAAATATAGGTTCTTACCTTTTAATAACCTTATTATCATGCCAAGAGTTTAACATTTTCATCTCAACTTTGGGAAGTTAGCTACTCATTATTCAAAGTGTAAACCTTTGAATAAGAAATTAACATGCTAATTATATTTAAATGAAGAAATAAAAGAAAAACAAAGAGAGGAATATTATGAACTCAAAGGTTTGTTCATAAAATGAGGGATATCTCAATTCATTACAATGCACCCCTATTTATAGCCAAATTTAGGGAGACAACCACAAATAAAATATTTTTTTTACACATAAGTTTTCATTGGTGTTCCAAGAAATTATATTTTAATACACATCACTTTTGAAAATATTTTCATCCGAATTTTCTTCTCCACATAAAACACAACATGTAGATAATTGAGTTATTTGAATTGTGGTATTTTTTTAACCATTTGACCAAGTAATTTGAGAGAAATGGTCAAAATGCTAGAGCATGGTAAAACTGCCACTTTTTTGGTAACTTTATTTTTTGCTTAATTTGATCCTACTTGTGAGAAGATTTTTATCTCATGCTTGCCACCAATATTGTAAATATTAACATCAACTTTCTACAGGTCCAAGAATCATCTTAATCTCATTTGCAACGCCAAGGTTATTCTTTTTTTATCAAACCTGTAAAAATTAAAAAAACTCATAATTACACAATAACTTATATTTTATACAATTTATTATAAAACATATAATATTTAAACATTTAATAAAGCAAAAACTATAAATTTATATTATAAAACATTTAATTAATATACAATTTTTTATCTTTATCACTAATACCTTAGAATTTGAAACATGAAATTATAAATCATCAAGTTCAGTGCATCTCGATTAATTCTAGCATCCATACTTTTGTCTCAAGCAAGAAAGAATAGTCGGATTACTTGTAATAATCGTTGTATCTGGCTCCGCATGCTCAGTATGCATCACATAAGCCCTTCAAGTCGTGGGTTGTTTAAGCTTTGGTTAATCACCAGCGTTATGCCTCATTCCTTCGCACTTGAATCACTTATAGGTGCCCCACATGCACTTGCTATAGTGATGGAGATCTTTGCAAAGTGGCTTCTCAGCAGTCTTCGGGACGTTTTCTTTAGGTGGTTGTCCTTGTGGTTTGTACTCTCGTGGCCGCTTCGGTGGTCCCGTAAACAACTTCTTGTTCTCCTGACTTGATTGCTGGGCACGGTTCCTTTTTCACTACATCTCCTAGTCAATATCCTTCAGGTATTGCTCGGCTCAATAAGGTCCGCCCGTATAACATTCTTTGCAACTTGGGTTCCACATCCTTAACCATGCTTGTAGAGACCATATGTTCTCCAGAAAGCACTCTAACTCTGAATCCTGACTCTTCGTCCAACAGTAAGATTCCCAATTGCTTCATGAAGGATTCAAATGTGAAAGAGAGCGTACCTCTAGAATCTAGCAAAGCGTAAATAGCTACGCATGCTAACAAAATTCTTCTTGATAATATTTTCATTATACTCGATTAAGGCCATAAAATTTAGAAATTTCATATCATTTGGGCCCTTGTTAGTTTCCCATTTTAGTATTTTAACCTCTTAAATTTGAAATTGCAAAGTGACCCCTTAAATTTTGAAAAGTGCCTAGTGACCCCTTAAATTTCGGAAATTTGC
Source organism: Primulina tabacum (assembly GCF_025594145.1). Lineage (NCBI taxonomy): Eukaryota > Viridiplantae > Streptophyta > Magnoliopsida > Lamiales > Gesneriaceae > Primulina > Primulina tabacum. The sequence goes on from NC_134552.1 coordinate 24,284,481, forward strand.
GATTGATTCCTAGCGAATTTTTAATTTTGCCATTTTAACCCCTTAAAGATTTTCGAATTATACTAAATTTTCCTCAATGATTTTCAAGAATTGCTATTAAGTCCCTTAAGTTTTCAATCTTCTAAAATTTGATCCACATAGCTAATTCATGCAAAATTCCTATGCCTAATACCTTAGAATTTGAAACATGAAATTATAAATCATCAAGTTCAGTACATCTCAATTTAATTCTAGCATCCATACTTTTATCTTAAGAAAGAAAGAATAGTCGGAGTACCTGTAATAATCGTAGTATCTGGCTCCGCTTGCTCAGCATGCATCACATAAGCCCTTCAAGTCATGGGTTGTTTAAGCTTTGGGCAATCACCAGCCTTATGCCCCATTCCTCTGCACTTGAAGCACTTGTAGGTGCCCCACATGCACTTGATGTAGTGATGGAGATCTTCGCAAAGTAGCTTCTCAGCAGTCTTCGGGATGTTTTCTTTAGGTGGTTGTCCTTGTGGTTTGTACTCTCGTGGCCGCTTCGGTGGTCCCGTAAAAAACTTCTTGTTCTCCTGACTTTATTGCTGAGCACGGTTCCTCTTGCACTACATCTCCTAGTCAATATCCTTCAGAGTTTGCTCGGCTCAAAAAGCTTTAGCAACGACACTAGTATAGTCAACATGAACAGTCAACATCACATCTCGACAGATCGACGGCCTCAATCCATCCATGAAATGTCATAGCTTCTCCACAGCATCATTGGCAATCAAGGGCACAAAAGGACAGCCCCTATCAAACTTCTGCACAAACTTAGCAATAATAAAGTCCCCCTGGCAGAGACTCATAATCTCTCTCTTCAACCTCAAATAAACGTCGGTGGTGAAATATTTATCATAGAATATCCTCTTGAATTCCTCCCAAGATAGAGTCGCTAGATTCACCTCTTGCTCCGCTCCCTCCCACCATTAGGAAGCATTGCCTTTCAGCAGATAGATGGTACAACGAACTCGGTCAGCATCCGCCATATCCATATACTTAAATATCACCTCTAGCGATCTAATCCATCCCTCAGTCACGAATGGATCAGTAGTGCCAGAAAAATCCTCGTTGACAGCTTCCGGTCGGACCCTCTCACCGTTTCCCATGTGCTGTTCTAGTAAACAAGTCATATTGGCTAGTACACGAGCACTAGCATCCTGATTAGGTGGAGGCTGTAGAATCTCCTCCTCCTGCTTATCCTCATTATCACTACGCAAAACCCGTCTAGGAGGCATCTCTATAAAATCGTCCATACCACGTAACCAACATGCATCTAACATCTATATCATGTATCATAAAAGAATTTAAAGTTCAACATATAAAATCTAAAGCAGTAAAAACTCATAGACTTGAGGCTTAATTTCTTGAGCTTCTCGGAGTGGCAGAAACAAAACCCTTTAGAGATCCTTCGCTCTAATACCAACCGAAACTTCCACTAATTTTAAACCCTAGAATCCTACTAATTTTTTTAAACATAAAATTCCAAATTCATATTTAAAATGACTTAACATTCCAACATCCAAAAAAATTTTAACATCTAAAAATTTAAAGTGCATAAAATCCTTAACTCGTCAGTTAAAAAAATCCTACGTACACCATTTAACATGATCAACTCTAACTTCAAAATAAATCATAAAAATCTCTAAATAAATCATTAATATAATCTTTAAAACTTTGACGGTCAAGTTAATGCGGAAAAAAATGTCTCTCGGCAGTGTGCTGTCGGACTCAATCCATTCAAGCGTCAGCACCTCCCTCAATCTCATCCTCGCGAACAACATTCAAACTTAGTAAGTCTAATGACTCAGCACGTTCTAAACATGAGTAAAAAATAATACATATAAAAGCACATGCATTAAAATCATACATTTATACAAAATAAGCTAGCATAAATTTGTAAGCATAATTTAATCAAAAATAGTCAATTCATACAACTTTCAATCATTTATCATTTTTGGTGAAGTTTGAACCTTGAAAGTTACTAGCTGTATAAAACGTCCACTGCTCGTTTTTTTAAAAAATACGATAATTAATTTTTCTTTTCTATATAAAAATTTCGGATGAATTTTTTAAATACATTTGCACAATTTTAAAAATAAAACAACCAACTATATTAGAAAACTCAAAGGAAATAATTCAAAACATAAAATCGTCAATCGTTACCAAAACTAACTTAGCAATATTTCGAAATAGAGCTAATTCTAACACCCTTACCAAAACAACTCAAAAAGCATCATAAAAATCTTTAAATCTTTAACGTAAACCTTAAATCATAAATGCATAAAAACTAGCGCTGGTACTCGGGTTATGTTCACCTTCAGTCCAGCAAGATCAACCATCAGGTTCCTCAACCACATCACTATCATGCTCACCTGCATCAATCACACCTACTGAGTCTATTGACTAAGCAAACCATAATCTTGGTAACAAGTAACACATATACAATCACATGCAACAGTGAAAATAATTTTACGTAAAATAACATTTCATGAACATGCATAAACTTAAACATTTTCCTTTGATCATAAACATTTTACTTTTTATCATATACGTATATTTTTTCCTTTTCGTTGAATTCAAATTGTTAACTGTGACTTTCGTATCAGCTGAAGGTCGATGGATCCATCTACATGTAACCACAGTACTGGGCGGCGGGGACATCAGCGACACTCTCACCCATCAACTGAGCCTTGCCCTTACATATCATCATAATCATCATATTAGTCACAATTACTTCACCTCCTTCAACTTTGCGTATTTTCATCACTTATAAAAATTTAAGCATATATATAAAAATCAATTTTCTTTTAAACCAAGAATGCAACATATCTTTTAGTATTAACGTTTCATCATAAAATTCCGTAAACATTTAAAATAAACATATTAACATAATTTATGGCATTCAAGGCACTGCCAAGACGTTTACTATTTTTCATGTGTAAAATGACCGTTTTACCCTAAAACGTAAAATTTCTCGATTTTGATTTTTTCTTACTTTTGTGGACACTAGACCACCCCAAATAATTAGTTAAGCTTAAATTAAATTTTCTTATATTTTTATTTAGCTTAAATTCATGGCTTTTGATTTAATTTCACAATTATTAATTCGTAGAGCATTTTAATCTCGAATTAATTCAAACTTAAATATTAAATTTTTAAATTTTAAACATGGACTTTTATTCCTAAATTACCCTCGTGAAACATGAATCGACCCTCGTGGACCATGGTTCGACCATTTATCCTATTAACTCAATAAAACCGAACCCTAGCCATTAACCTCGAGCCAACTCTCGGTTTCATTGAGCCATGCCCAAGCCACCTTGAGCCAACCCCTGACCAGACCTCCCTAGGACCCTACTGACAAGCCCTGACCACTTGAACAAGCCCCTAGCACGCTGCAACCTCCTACACGAAGAGAAGAGCATGAGCGAGTTCCTTCATCTTTGTGCATATTAACCCTATCACACTAGGACTCCTCGCCCGAGCCACTACTCGAGCCCAGACCCTAGTGACCCTCACTAGACCTCCCCTAGACCTAGCATGGACCCCTTGGTCCGGTCGCGATCCCCTAAACCCCCTGTTATTTCTTGGTTGGCTTGGGAAGAATCCTAGCTCTCTTGGACTCTTTCCCTAGCTATCGTGCGTCCTTCTCACACCCAAAAATGTTAAGACCCAGCCTTGGTCAAGCCCTGACAGAACCCTTGAGAACCATACCAGCAATTATTCGTTCAAGCTTTGTTCCTCAATTGTGCAGTTGTGGTGTGTTCTTGTCTAGGCCCTGAAACCCTCCTAAACTTGACCCTTTTTGTGTCCCTATGATGGTGCCCCCTTCATGCAATAATATCATGCGTTTTAAATCATGAAATCATAAGTTATTCACATGTCAAGGCATAAAAACAAAAAAAATCATAAGGTAAACATGTTTTGAATGAAAACGTAATTCAAACACGTAGTCTGGTGTGATAGATGAAAAAGAGAAGATTTATGGCATGTCTTTGCATAATTTACGCATGAAAACGTTTTAACGATGCGAACAATGGCGACGTAGAAACCCAGGCTGATTTTTCCTTGCAAGAACTAAGGCTTTCCTACTCAAAATCTCGTGTGTGCGTATGTTTGTTGGCTACTAGGATTCTTGTGTGTGTGTTGGGCGTGTGTATGTGGTTTAGTTTTAAGGCTTTTAAGCTTATTTATTTGATAAATACTCAAGTGTGCAAGATTGGTCCCATTAGCATGACTTACTAGGCCCATTAAGCGCATTTGTGCATATATAAAAAATATTTTGTTTAGGAAAGTTCGTGAAAATATTAGCTGAATTTTCAAAAAGTTCATATTTTCGTCAAAAATCAAATATCGTAAAAAATTACGATTCGTCGTAAAAAATCACCTTAAAATACTTTTCAAAAATATCATTTAGCATTAACCTCAAAAATATCATTTAGCATCAACTTCGATCACATCTCGAATAAGCTTTAAAAATGCATTTTTCGCTCATTCGTTTATAAAGCACATTTTATGCATGTAACCATGCACATCATATTCAAATTATTCAATTAAAACAATTTAATTAGGTATTTTTCATTTTTCCTATATTTGCATGCAGTTTGATTATGTCATCTTAATTTTGGACCTTCCAATTCCTCCCCCCTTAAATAAAATTTCGTCCTTGAAATTAGAAACTTACCGAATAACTCCGGGTAGCGACTCCTCATGTCCTTCCCGGTTGCCCAAGTAGCTTCTTCCTCCGAGTGATTTACCCAATTGACCTTGATCATTGGTTTAACTTTGTTTCAAAGTCTTCTTTCTTGCCTAGCCAAGATTTGTATGGGTCTTTCGTCATAAGTTATGTTTGGAGTCAATTGAAGAGGCTCATGATTTAGTACATATGAAGGGTTTGACATGTACTACTTTCACTGCATAGATATGTGGAACACATTGTGTGCTCCGGATAACGTCGGTGGCAATGCTACTCTATAGGCTAGTGTCCCAAACCTCTCCGAAATCTCAAATGGCCCTATGAATCTTGAACTAAGTTTGACTTTCTTGCCAAATCTCATAACGCCCTTCATAGGTGCTATTTTTTCAAAAACATGGTCGCCTACTGCAAACTCTAGCTCTCTTCGTCGCTTGTCAGCATAACTTTTCTGTTGGATTTGTGCAGTCTTCATTCTATATCGAATTTTGACTACTAGATCCGTTGTTTGCTTGATCAAGTCCGGACCAAATTCTCCTTTTTCACCAACTTTGTCCAAATGTATGGATGATCTACACTTCCTCCAATAAAGTGCCTCACACGGAGTCATCCCTATTGTAAGGTCCAAAATCAAGACGACGTAATCCAACTGCATTCAAATCTAGGGAATATGAAAATTGAGTAATTAATTGATTTAGTTGCTTAATTGATTATGTGACATGCATGAATTCATGTAAATAGGATTTAATTGCCATTATGTATAAAACTGTATTTTTAAGGGATATTCAAGTTGCGATCGAAGAACGGAGGCCGTGGGCTGAAAAAGCGTAAAGTATTTTTATTAAATAATTGTTTTCAAGTGTTTAAAATATGATTAATTGCAAAGACCCTAGAACTCCTTGCTTGAAAAAAATTTGCGGAAAATTAAAAATTTTCTTTTTAAAAATAAATTGAGTGCCTCATTCATAAAATCAACTGATAACTCAAATTCAATGTTTAAAATATAGCAGCGGAAGAAAATAAAGTTTGCCGAAAATAACAATTTAAAAATATTCAACAGCTGATAAAATATCTGAGCATAAAAAGTGGCAAGTGCTGAAACTGAGGTCCTCAAGTGCCACTACTGCCGACCCAAGCTGGCTCACTGGTCCCCGCCCTCGGCCATGGCCTCATCAGTACCTACAACAATCAAGTCTAGTGAGCCTAAAGACTCAGCATGCAAATATCGTAGGTAACGAGTAAATACTGAAGTAAAATGTGCATGGGATAAAATATCATGTCATGAGGCATACTGAAAATAACTTGTACTGAGCAATTATAATACGTGCATAACTGAACTGAAATCATAGTAAAAATGTTTGCTCCTTGGAGCCCTGTACTGAAATAACTGGTAAAAATTTTCTGTTGAGATTATGGTCTACGCCTGTGGCCCCTGCACTGAACTGAACTGATCGGTAACTGGCTACCGGGGAGAATCAAACTGAACTGAGATGGCCGGTCACTGGCGACCGGGTGGTACCAAACTGAACTGATCGGTCACTGGCGACCGAATAAAATAATGCTCCCATAATAGTGAATTGACCACAAGCCATATCGCATAAATCTCAAAAATAAGTATTTTCTATTTTCATGCACGTAATATAATTAATTGGCATAATGAAAAATCCTGTAATTTTACCAACTGGATTGGGTTGGATCGTCCCCAGGCTCGCTGCAACCTAACTGTCATGAAGAATATGCAATAGCTTAAACTTGACCAACTATGCAATTTAAGTTTGAAAATGCGACAATTACGTCTACCGACTTCGTATTTAATCATGACTCTGAACCAACCCGAACCAACACTGAACCGACGTAGAGTCATGATTAAAATACGTTTAAAATTATGAACTAATGCTCCTAAAATGATGAGGGTCGAAATCTAAGTGAAATGGAGGCCAAAACATGAAACGCTCTTTCGAGAGTCAATTTGGCACATCGCACCGTAAATTCTCGTACGACCTCAAAAATGATCCGAATCACAAACGGTCAAAAACACGACCTTCCCAACTCAAAGGGGCACTGTCCAGTCCAAGGCCATAGGCTAAAAGCCAACCGAGTACTCGAACGAGCCACCGAACCGACACAGCAACTTGCTGTAAAATTCCAGCAATTGTACCATTGCGTAACTTGTGTTGTTTTCGAGACTACCGGATATTGGAGGCATGAACCACCGACCAGAGACTCTTACCAACATCCCAAGGAGTGATTTGAACCATGGCTAAGGGCCCTAGGCCAGCCACAATCCGCGTCACACCATAAGTCAACCGAAACTCCAACCGAGAACCAACGTGCATGCGTGTGTAGTGTTTTGCTTTGATCGATGTCTTGCATCGTTCCAGTGGCCATTTGATTGACCATGGCACGATCTAGACATCTAAGAGCATGGTATGAACCGTGGCTATTGGCCATAGGCCAACCAAGATCCATACAAAGCAACCCAAAACCGAAATGCATATGCTGAAATTTGAAGGGGCCGAAGGGACATGGGGCTGTTGTGATGTTTTTATTAAAACCGATGAGCCATGGACCAAGCCACCAAAAGGGCGACTTAGTCACGTCTTAGACATTCTAGGGGAGTGATCTAACCATGGCTATAGGCCCTTGTGGCAGCCAAGATCAGATCCTTCCTCCTTGCCATCAAAACTGAATTTCGAAACTCATAATGGACCAAATGAGAGGTTGCTGTCCATTTCTGAATTTCCAGCAACCAGGGGCTTGAACGAATGGACGAATCTGATCCTAATGCATCCTATTACGTGTATAGATGTCTCCTTGGGAGCCTGGAGTCGAACCATTTACCTGAATATACACAAACAAGCACAACCGTGAAGAGCATCATGAAGGGGCCGAAATCTGCACTTTGTATTTTTCTGAAAATTCTTGATATATTTCAGTTATGCTATAAAATGATGATCATGTAACGTTAAAAATATGATAATAGGACTTGATTGAGGTTTTGAAAGGATCTAGACATGCCTTGGTTATCGTTTGAAATAGAAACGAAAAGAAGAGACGAGACGGCGCGGAGGAGACGGAGTTGCTTGCTTCTCTACCTTTCTTGGCTCTCGATTTTTCTTGCCTTTCTCCCTAGCTATGGCTCACGATTTTCTAATCTGAATAGACTCTAAATTTCGAAAAGGAGAGGGGAGAAATGATGGTTATGAAGGTGAGGAGAAGGGTGCACTATAATAGGATCATATCAAGACTAAGTCTTCTCGTTTGAATTTTGAATTCTAGTTTGATATCAAATGATTTGTTGGTGCTTGCTAGGTGTAGTGGCAGATTATTTCCATCCTAATCTAGACTAGGATCATGCTAATTAATTAATAAATGGAGGTTGATAGATAATTGGAATTATTAGCATGCTAAAAGATGGCAAAGAATTGGTCAAGGGTGAGTTGGCAAATGAGTTGATCAAATATCTAAGGGGGGCCGGAATTTTAAAAAAAAATAAGGTAGGGAAGATGTTGATTATCTAGTCAACTAATAATCCTTAAAAGCCTTACTAATCTTTTAATTAATTTAGTGAGCTAACCCCTTAATTAAGCAACTTAAATGGGCTTATTTCTTAATCACCTCAAGCAACTTAAATTAAATCCTCACACCTTCTTTTTAACTTAAATGAACTTACTTACTAGCTAAATTAACTTCTGGAAATATTTCTCAAATCTTAAATTCTATCTCAAAACTCCCACTCCAGTCCGGCCTCAATGAAATAACTGAAATGCTAAAAATCAAACTACTGAACTGAAATAATAAATAATTAACTTCAAAGAAATGCATTTAAAATAATCATGCAATGAAGTCAACTAATTTTTAAAAATCTAGAATTATGCATGGCTTATACGTCTACTGATTTACGGGTTCTACATTAATGGTTTTTCATATTTTTGAAAATAAGTAGTTTGAGGTTGTTTTATATGCCGGGACGTAAATTTTATCGGTGTTAGTTTTTCAACAAAAATACGAACTTATGGTGACAAAAGTATTGTAATATTTTAATTAAATCCTAATTAAGACTAATGGGCCTAATTTGTTAGCTTAATAGGCCTAAACCTTATTTAGGGATTTAATTAGTATATAATATATGTAAACCACCCCAAACCCTACACTCTCTACAAAAAAAAAAAAAGACATGCCTCAATTTTCAGAATTCTATCAACGAATACACGACACACACACCAACAATTTGGTAAAAACAAAAAAAAGAAGAAGTCAAAATTCCAAGGGAATGTTCAAGCCAAGGTCTCGCCCCGTTCTTCGCGATCGTCAAAGGTTTTTTCGTGTGTTGAATACGCAAAGGCATACAATATTTCTTTCTTTCAAACATCATCACACCATAATATTTGTGCAATCATACTTTTAAGGAAAAACATGGCGCACAAACAGAATTTTCGAAACTACATGTTCATGGGTTCTAAACTTGAGTTTTGATTACCAAAATCATGTTTATGTTTTGTGTAAGGAGCTGCCATGATTAGGACTCACTCAAGTACTGTTTTTCATGAATATTAGAGTCCTAGTTAATCACCAAATACCCTGCACAAACGAAAACACGTAAGCTGGAACTATGTTCGAAAACATGCATCATCGGTGATCGGGTTCTTGAGTTGGTGGCTTGGCTTGGTTAGGCTGGATTAGGACTGGGCCAAGAGTCTCCTGAGGGGTCTGAGAAGGGCTTCTACCCAAGCTAGGGCTCGAGTAAGTGGGCTGGGAGGAGTCCTTGCAAAGAAGGTTTCCTACTCGAGAGCAATCCAAGTCACGCGCAGGTTTCACAGGCGTTCAGGGAGTTAAGGGCTGGGCTAGGGTGCGTCCTTAGGGTCATTGGTGAGTGCACAACATGTTGGTTCAGGGGCTAGGTCAGTTGGCTAAGTCCTAAGAAAGCATGAAGGGTCCTACACCTAAGGGAATTCTCGGCCATGCCCACAGCTGTGGTTAGGGATTTTTTTTTGAGTTAGGTTCGGTTTCCTTGGTTTCCTATAGTGCAGTATGGTGCCTAAGGGTGATGCTCAGTGTTTGGTCCAGCATGGCTTGGGCATGGTTCGTGAAAATCGGACCATGGCTCGGGGTTGAAACATATAGGTCAAATTAGGGTTTTGATGAGAAAAATAATTGAAACACGGCTCACGGCGCTCGAGTCATGGTTGACAAGGGCTAAAATAATATAAAAAGACTAAGTTTTTAATTTAGGAATTTTTTATTAAAGTTTGTGATTTTTCGGGATTAAAACGCCTTCAAAACGACTAATTATAAATTAATTAAAAATCTTAGTTTTTAAGCTAAATAAAATTATGGAATTTTAATTTAAGCTTAAATAATTATTTGGGACATGTTTGAGACAAAGAAATTAAGGAAATGTCAAAAACGAAAAATTGTACGTCCATGGGTAAAACGATCTTTTTACACCGGAAAATTAATAAACGTCGTGGCAGTGCTCTAATTGCTGTTTTATATGTCAACATGATTACTTCACATGTTTATGAATTTTTATAAGTTAAATTATGTTTTTTAAATGTTGATGAATTTTTACGGTGTAAATTGGACATTTAAAAGATATGTTGCATGCTTGGTTTCAAAATAAAATGATATTATTATGCATATTTTTATTAAGTGATGGAAATACGAAATGTTGAAGGACGTGAAGGGATTGTGACTAATACGATGATATGTTGGAGATATCGAGAGGGTTATGGTTCTAGTGGGAGCCCGACGATCGTTTTTCCTTGGATATGGATATGAACACGAATACGATGATATGTTAATACGTATGGCCAAGGCCTAGTTGACCGGTGAGAGTGTCACTGGTGTCTTCGCCGCCCATTACTGTGGTTACATGTAGATGTATCCATCGCCCAACACGTATACGAACACGAAAGTCACAATCAACAATTTGAATTCAACAAAACACGAATAAGAACTTGAATATGTATATGTTGAGGATGATATTGACATGTTTATGGTTATGAAAATGTTTGAGTTAAAGTTTATGCATTATTATGAAAAAATTTCTTTTAAGTACAAGTAATTTTCACTGTTGCATGTGAACTGTATTACGTATTACTTGTTATCAAGAATATGATGTGTTGAGTCTTTAGACCCACTAGGTGTGATCGATGCAGGTGGGTATGATCATAATGTTGAGGAAGGCTTGGATGCCTGATTTCACTGGACTGGAGGTGCACATAACCCGAGGACCAGCATTTCTATTTTTCCCATTTAAAGTTTATGAATTACATTAAAGATTTTACGACTATTTATATATGTTTGAGAGATTTTGAGAGGTTTAGTATAGGCTACATTTTTAACCATTTATTGTTTTTTAGGTTTGGTAAAACGATTAACGATTTCAAGTTTTGACTACTTCCTTTGGATCTTCAATTATTAGTTGGATGTTTTATTTTAAAATGGTGCAAGGTATTTTCAAAGTATTTATATATGTATATGTAATGGCCGAAATCTTGAGAGCTTTTTTATAAAATAAATTCTAGTACTTTTTAAGAAAACGATTAAGAAGACGTTTCAGTTGGTATCAGAGCAATGGTTCTATAAAGGGTTGTGCCACCATCAGCGCCGGAAAGATCAGTCGTCAAGCCTCAATTTGTAAGTCTTACATGCTTTATATGATTTGTCACGATGTTACCTGCATGATAACATGAATGATATGTTTACGATACATGTTTTACTAGCTTTTGAGTATATATGCTTTGCATGCTTAAATTGCTAAATGAATAAGGATATGTCACATGATTAGAAAACTTAGATTTAAATGCATGATGGTTACGTTAGAATTTGTAAAATGTTCAGATAAAATACCTCCTATACGTGCCACTGTTAATGAAAACCAAGCAAAGAACAGTGTGAACCGTCAAGGGAATGCATTAGAAGGGATGGCTCGTCTCTTCGAGAAGCAGATACAACAGCAACAGTTACAGCAGCAACAGTTGCAGCAGATGCAGCAGCAGCAGACACAGCAGGAACCTAAAGCAAAGCATGATATATATGATCAGTTCCGGAGGCTAGGGACAAGGAATTTTCTGGCACTACAGATCCTTTTGCTAATGATGGTTGGATTCATTCACTTGAGGTACACTTTCGTTATCTGGATATGGGAGATGTTGACTGTGTGAGGTGTACTACTTATCTATTCAAGGACGATGCTTCTTCATGGTGGGAAGGAGCCGAGAATGGTGTTAACATTGCTACACTTACTTGGCCTCAATTCAAAACGATATTCTACGAAAAATATTTTACTGATGATGTTACAGGGCGATTAAAGAGGGAATTTATGACTCTCCGTCAGAGAGACGCTACTATTGCTGAATTTGTGAAGAGATTTGATAGGGGTTATCACTTTGTACCCCTTATTGCTAGGGATACTGAAAAGAAGCTGAAACACTTCATGGATGGTCTACGACCCACTATACGCAATAATGTTGTGATGATGCATCCTTTGGATTATGCTACTGCTACCACCTATGCATTCCAATCTGAGCAATCCTTAAGGACATCGAGTTCGAGTTACAGCGCAAAAGGCAGCAACATCAGAATAATAATCAGCCAAACAAGAAGTCATATTTGGGTCCTCCTAGACCTCAAGAGCCTCAAAAGCCCCAAGGGCTAGTCAAGAAGTAAACACCGCAAAAGCCACAAAATCCTGGAGCACCGAAGCCTGCTGATAAACAACCTTGCAAGGAGTGCAATCGCTTTCATTTTGGCAAGTGCATGTGGGGATCTTTAAATGCTTTATTGGCAAGGAAGAAGGGCATAAGGCTGCAGATTTCCAGAAGAAGAAAGCACCTACTGTTCGGAGAGCATATGTGATGAATGTCGAGGAAGATGAGTAGGAGGCAGACACTACGCTTATCACAGGTAACCTATTCATTTGACATTTTTATATTGCTTATTATTGCATGAAATGTTAAATTGGTTATTAGCATGGAATTGGGAACAAGATCTAACCTAGTGAAAATTAGGTTGCATGTTCTACCTTAGTTGGAATTTAAGATATGATTTTGAAACCATAGAAATTGGTATTGAAATTTTGTGCCTTAGTTTATGTGAAGGATGTAATATTCCAATAAAAGTTTTAGGGCCAAAATTAAAGAAAAATTTTAATTAAAATTTTTTTGGGGTTTCGAAATTTATAAAGGGGTCAATATGCAATGTTCGAAATTTTAAGGGTCTAAAATGTAATTTTTGATAATTAAGGGACCAAAAAAGTAATTAACCGAAAGATAAAGGACCTAAGTCTAATTTAGAATTCTTAAGGACCACAAACCCAATTTTTGAAACTTAAAGGATTAAAATAAGAATTTTCGAAATATATAAGGGTTAAATCGCAATAATTCGAAAATTTGGGACTAAAATGCAAATTTCGGAAAATAATTGAAGGGTTAAAATGCAATTTTTCTAGAAATGCTCAAGTTCAACACGCAATCTTCACGTAACTTTCGGAAATGAATGATATAAATTCTTTAAGCTTCAACACGAAAAGATTTAAAAGATGTTTTCGCCGCAGGGAGGATTATCATTCAAGGGGTAGCTACCTTTGCTTTGCTAGATTCAAGAGCTACACATTCTTTCATATCTGAAACCTTCATCAAAAGACTGAATATTACTCCTCAAGATATGGGTTTGGGTTTTAAAGTTTCTATTCCTTCCGGTGATCAAATGCTCATGTCTAAAATTGTCAAAAATCTGGAGCTTCGTTTATTCAAAGATGGGGTTCGGGCATATCTTATTGTGCTTCCTATGCCCGAATTTGATATTATACTTGAGATGGATTGGTTATCAGCGAATGGAGCTTCGATTGATTTTCATCAGAGAACAGTGTCTATTCGACCGCATAGTGGCAAATCTTTTTTCTTTGAGGCGGCGAGAAACAAGCAAATACCGCACATTATCTCTTGTCTATGTGCGAGGAAGCTTATTAAGCATGGATGCCAAGCTTTTCTAGCATGTGTCGCTACCGCACATGCCCCTATCAGTTAGAAATTGGAGGATGTTGATATTGTCAGAGATTTTCCTGGCGTCTTTCCCGAAGACGTTTCTGGTATTCCACGCGATCGTGAAGTAGAATTCTCTATTGATCTAATGCCGGGCACTGTTCCTATATCTAAAGCGCCTTATCGTCTAGCACCTACTGAAATTAAGGAACTAAAAGATCAAATCAAAGAATTGCTATACAAGGGTTTTATTCGCCCTAGTTATTCTCCATGGGCCGCACCGGTATTATTTTTGAAGAAGAAAGATGGTAGTATGCGTCTATGCATTGATTATCGAGAGCTTAATAGGGTCACTATCAAGAATAAGTATCCAATTCCAAGAATTGAAGATTTATTTGATCAGTTGCAAGGAGCATCGATATTTTCTAAGATTGATCTTCGTTCTGGATACCATCAGTTGAAAGTTAAAGAGTCGGATGTTCACAAGACAGCATTTTGTACGAGATATGGGCACTACGAGTTTATGGTCATGCTATTTGGGTTGACTAATGCGCCAATGATCTTCATGGATCTCATGAATCGCGTATTTTACCCGTATCTAGATCAGTTTATTAAAGTCTTTGTTGATGATATATTGATCTATTCCAAGAACAGAGGGGAGCATAGTCGTCATTTGAGGACAGCACTACAAATACTGCAAGATAGAAATCTTTATGCAAAATTCAGCAAATGCGAGTTTTGGCTTGATAGAGTGGCATTTTTAGGCCACATCATTTCTAGTAGGGTAGTGGAAGCCGATCCAAATAAAGTTGAGGTAGTGAAAGAGTGGCCAAGTACCGAAGAGCGTTGCCGAGATTAGCAGTTTCTTGGGACTAGCTGGCTATTATCGCAAATTCATCAAGGGATTTTCATCTATTGCAGTACCATTGACATCCTTGACTAAGAAGAATTCAAGGTTTATTTGGGGATCCGAGTGCCAAGATAGTTTTGATAAGTTGAAGCAAGCCTTAATATCAGCGCCAGTGTTATCTATGCCATCGGGGCAAGAAGAATATGTTCTTTAAACTGACGCGTTTAAACTTGGTTTAGATGCAATTTTGATGCAAAATGACCGAGTTATAGCCTATGCGTCGAGACAGTTGAAAATTCACGAGAAAAACTATCCTACTCATGATCTTGAGCTTGCAGCAGTAGTTTTTGCATTGAAGATTTGGAGACACTACCTTTATGGGGAGAAGTGCAAAATATTCACCGATCATAGAAGTCTGAAATACTTCTTCGCCCAAAAGGAATTGAATATGAGACAATGAAGATGGCTTGAGTTAGTAAAGGACTACGACTGTGAAATTAGTTATTATCCGGGGAAAGCTAATGTTGTGGCAGACGCATTGAGTAGAAAAGCAGCAGTTATCACTCAATTATCACTCCAAAGACCGTTGCAGTCCGAGATACAGCGGTTTGAGCTTACAGTCTATGCTAGGGACGAAGCCTCTAATCTTGCCACATTATCAGTGCAGTCCACTTTGAGGGACAGAATTCGCGATGGGCAGTATACTAATGAGCAGTTACAAAAGTGGAGAGCAAGAGATGAAGCCAAGGGCCGAAAGTTATATTCAGAGGTGGATGGTATAGTTTGTTATCGAGATCGTTTATGGGTTCCTATTGACGATTCTTTGAGAGATCTTATCATGAAGGAAGCTCATGACTCACTTTATTCCATTTATCTGGGAAGCACGAAGATGTACAAAGATTTGCAGTTAATATATTGGTGGCCAAGCATGAAGATGGAGATTTTGAGATTTGTATCCGAGTGTTTGACTTGTCAGCAAGTTAAAGCAGAGCATCAAAGACCAGCGGGAAAATTGAAGCCACTTCCTATTCCCGAGTGGAAATGGGAAAACATCAATATGGACTTTGTTGTGGGATTGCCAAAGACTATTAAGGGATTCAATGCTATATGGGTGATATTCGACCGTCTTACGAAATCAGCGCATTTTCGACCTATCAAGACGACTTCACAATGATTCAGTATGCAGAGTTATATATTCAAGAGATAGTTCGTCTGCATGGGATTCCTGTATCTATTGTTTCTGACAGAGATCCGAGATTCACGTCATCTTTTTGGAAGAGTCTACATGCAGCGATGGGGACCAAGTTATTATTCAGTACAACATTCCATCCTCAGACTGATGGTCAGTCCAAAAGAGTTATACAAATTCTGGAAGATCTACTGCGAGCATGTGTTATTGATTTCCAAGGCAGTTAGGAACCAAAATAACCTCTAATGGAGTTCACCTACAATAATAGCTACCAATCATCAATCGAAATGGCTTCTTTTGAGGCACTTTATGGAAGGAAATGTAGATCTCCTATTCATTGGGACGAGGTTGGGGAAAGAAGAAAAATTTGTCCGGATGTCATTGAAGAGACTACCGAGCTTGTAGCCAAAATCCGTGAGAGAATGAGAACTGCACAAAGTCGACAGAAAAGTTATGCAGACAAGAGACGAAGGGACTTAGAGTTTGCAGTGGGCGACCATGTATTTGTGAAAATAGCACCTATGAAAGGTGTTATGCGCTTTGGCAAGAAAGGCAAGCTTAGTCCGAGATTTATTCGTCCATTTGAGATATTGGAGAGAATTGGGACACTAGCTTATAGAGTGGCGTTGCCACCAATGCTTTCTAGAATTGACAATGTGTTCCATATTTCGATGCTGCGGAAGTACATGTCGAATCCATCACATGTACTAAATTATGAACCACTTCAATTAACTCCAAATATGACTTATGAGGAAAGACCTGCCCAAATCTTGGGAAGGCAAGTAAGAACACTCCGAAACAAAAGTCATTCCAATGGTCAAGGTCAAGTGGTTGAATCACTCGGAAGAAGAAGCTACCTGGAAAACCGAGAGGGACTTGAGGATTCGCTATCCAGAATTATTCGACAAGTTCTAATTTCGAGGACGAAATTTTATTTAGGTCGGAGGAATTGTAAGGTCCAAAATTGAGACGACGTAATCCAACTGCATGCAAATCTAGGGCATATGAAAAATGAGTAATTAATTGATTTAATTGATTATGTCACATACATGAATTCATGTAAATAGGATTTAATTGTCATTATTTATAAAACTGAATTTTTAAGGGATATTCAAGTAGCGATCGAAGAACAAAGACCGAGGGCTGAAAAAACGTAAAATGTTTTTATTAAATAATTGTTTTCAAATGTTTAAAATATGATTAATGGTTTTTAATATTTTTGAAAATAAGGAGTTTGAGGTGGTTTTATACGTCGAGACATAAATTTTATCGGTGTTAGTTTTTCAACAAAAATACGAACTTTTTGACAACCCGGCTATTAAATTTATAAATTAAATTAAATCCTAATTAAGAATAATGGGTCTAATTTGTTAGCTTAATAGGCCTAAGCCTTATTTAGGGATTTAGTTAGTATATAATATATGTAAACCACCCCAAACCCTACACTCTCTACACAAAAAAAATGACACGCCTCAATTTTTAGAATTCTATCACCGAATACACGACACACACACCAACAATTTGATAGAGAAAAAAAAGAAGAAGAAGTCGAAATTCCATGGGAAAGTTCAAGCCAAGGTCTCGCCCCGTTCTTCGCGATCTTCAACGGTTTTTCTTGCGTTAGCACACAAACAGAATTTTCGAAACTACATGTTCATGGGTTCTAAACTTGAGTTTTTGATTACCAAAATCATGTTTATGTATTGTGTAAGGAGCTTCCATGATTAGGACTCAATCAAGTACTGTTTATCATGAATATTAGAGTCCTAGTTCATCACCAAATACCCTGCACAAACGAAAACAGGTAAGCTGGAACTATGTTCAAAAACATGTATCATAGGTGATCGGGTTCTTGAGTTGGTGGCTTGGCTTGGTAAGGCTGGACCAGGACAGGGCTAGAGTCTCGTGAGGGGTCTTAGAAAGGGTCCTAGCCAAGCTAGGGCTCGAGTAATTGGGCTGGAAGGAGTCCTTGCCAAGAAGGTTTCCTACCCGAGAGCCATCCAAGTCGTGCGCAAGTTACGCAGGCATGCAGGGAGTCAAGGGCTCGGCATGGGTTCAAGGGCTAGGCTATGGTGCGTCCATAGGGTCATAGGTGAGTGCACAATATGTTGGTTCAGGGGCTAGGTCGGTTGGCTAAGTCCTAAGAAAGCATGAAGAGTCCTACACCTAAGGGAGTTCTCGGCCATGCTCACAGCTATGGTTGGGGCTTCGTTTTTGAGTTAGGTTCGGTTTCCTTGGTTGCCTAGGGTCCAGTAGGGTGCCTAAGGGTGATGGTCAGTGTTTGGTCCAGCATGGCTCGGGCGTGGTTCGTGAAAATCGGACCATGGCTCGGGGTCGAAACATATAGGTCAAGTTAGGGTTTTGATGTGAAAATAATTGAAACACGGCTCACGGGGGTCGAGTCGTTGTTCACAAGGGCTAAAATAATATAAAAAGACTAATTTTTGAATTTAGGAGTTTTATATTAAAGTTTGGGATTTTTCGGGTTAAAACGCCTTCAAAACGACTAATTACGAATTAATTAAAAAACCTAGATTTTAAGCTAAATAAAATTATGGGAATTTTAATTTAAGCTTAAATAATTATTTGGGACATGTTTGAGACAATGGAATTAAGAAACTTCAAAAACGAAAAATTATACGTGTAGGGGTAAAACAGTCTTTTTACACCTGAAAATTAGTAAACGTCATGGCAGTACTCTAATTGCTGGAACACGAAAGTCACAATCAACGATCTGAATTCAACAAAACACGAATATGAACTAGAATATGTATATGTTGAGTATGATATGGACATGTTTGTGGTTATGAAAATGTTTAAGTTAAAGTTTATGCATTATTATGAAAAATGTTATTTTAAGTACAAGTAATTTTTACTGTTGCATGTGAACTATATTACGTATTACTTGTTATCAAGAATATGATGTGTTGAGTTTTAGACTTACTAGGTGTGATTGATGCGGGTGGGTATGATAATAATGTTGAGGGAGGCTTGGATGCCTGATTTGACTGGACTGGAGATGCACATAACCCGAGGACCAGCGTTTATATTTTCCGCATTTTAAGTTTATGAATTTCATTAAAAATTTTACGACTATTTATTTATGTTTCAGAGATTTTGAGAGGTTTAGTATGGGCTACACTTTTCAACCTTTATTGCTTTTTAGATTTGGTAAAACGATTAACGATTTCAAGTTTTGACTACTTCCTTTGGATTTTCAATTATTAGAGTTATGTTTTATTTTAAAATGGTGCAAGGAATTTTCAAAGTATTTATATATATATATATGTAATGGCCGAAATCTTGAGAGCTTTTAAAAAAAAATTTCTAGTACTTTTTATGAAAATGATTAAGCAGACGTTTCACCTATAGATGATTGATAGCTATTATTATAGGTAAACTCCACTAATGACAACTTCGGTTCCCAACTTCCTTGAAAATAAATGACACAAGCTCGAAGTAGATCCTCCAATATTTGAAACACTCTCTCGGACTGACCATCGGTTTGAGGATGGAATGTTGTACTAAATAATAATTTAATCCTCATCGCTACATGCAGACTCTTCCAGAAAAAAGATTATGTAAATCTTGGATCTCTGTAAGAAACAATAGATATGATAATTCTATGCAGACGAACTATCTCTCGAATATATAATTTAGCATAATGTGTCATAGTTAATGTCGTTTGATAGGTAGAAAATGCGGTGGTTTCTTAAGACGATCAACTATCACTCATATAGCATTAAACCCCTTGATAGTCCTTGGTAATCACACAACAAAATCCATGGTGGTATTTCCCATTTCCATTTGGGAATATGAAATGGCTTAACTTTTCCCGCGGGCCTCTGATGCTCGGTTTTAACTTGTTGACATGTAAAACAGTCGGACACAAAACGTAGGATATCTCGCTTCATGCCCGGCCACCAATACAATAATGGAAGATCCTTGTACTTCTTCGTGCTTCTAGGATGAATGAAATACAGTGTGTCATGGGTTTCCTTCATAATGACCACCCTCAAAGAGTCACCACTAAGAACCCAAAGTCGATCTCGATATCGTACTATACCATCCACCTCAGAATATAGCTTCCAGCCCTTGGCTTCATCTCTCACTATCCACTTTTGTAATTGCTCATCAGAAAAATGTCCCTCGCGGATTCTATCTCTCAAAGTCGACTGTAGTGTCATGGTGGCAAGACTAGGGGACTTTCCCCTAGCATACATTGTAGCTCAAATAGCTGTATCTTGGACTGCAGAGGTTTCTAAAGTGATAATGGAGTAATAACTGAAGTCTTCCTACTCAATACGTCCGTTACTACATTAACTTTTCTCGGATGGTAGATAATGTCACAGTCATAGTCTTTTACCAACTCTAGCCATCTTCGTTGCATCATTTCAACTCTTTTTCTATGAAGAAGTATTTCAATTTTTTATGGTCGGTTAAAATTTTGCACTTCTCCCCATACAAATAATGTCTCCAAATCTTCAATTCAAATACCAATGCTGCAAGCTCAAGATCATGAGTGGGGTAATTTTTCTCGTGGACTTTCAACTGTCTAGAAGCATAGGCTATAACTCGGTTGTCTTGCATCAGAATTGCACCCAAACCAAGTTTCGAAGCGTCGGTCTAAAGAACATAATCTCCTTGTTCCGACGACATTAATAAGACTAGCACTGAAATCAAAGGTTTCTTTAACTTATCACAACTCTCTTGGCATTCAGATCCCCCTCTTGGCATTCAGATCCCCGTATAACTTTGCATTCTTCTTCGTCAAGGTGGTCATTGTTACCTCTATAGATGAGAGTTCTAGAATAAACTTTCGATAATAGCCGGCTAATCCCAAAAAACTACGGATTTCGGTAACTCTCTTTGGTACAGGCCATTCTTTCATTGCTTCCACTTGGCTTGGATCAACCTCCACCCCATCTCTAGAAATGATGTGGCCTAAGAACGCCACCCTCTCATGCCAAAACTCACACTTACTATACTTTGCATATAATTTCTTATCTTGTAATAGTTGCAGTGTTGTCCTCAAGTGCCGACTATGCTCCTCTTTACTCTTCGAATATATCAAAATATCATCGATGAAGACTATAACAAATTTATCCAGATACGGCTGAAGTACGCGATACAGGAGATCCATGAAGATCGCAAGCGCATTAGTAAACCCAAATAGCATGACCATAAAGTCATAATGCCCATAATTCAACTGATGGTATCCAGAAAGAAGATCTATCTTTGAGTATACCGATTCTCCTTGTAATTGATCAAATAAGTCTCCAATTCTTGGTAGAGGATATTTATTTTTGATAGTGACTCTATTCCGCTCTCGATAATCAATGCAGAGTCACATACTACCATCCTTCTTCTTTAGAAGCAATACCGGTGCGCCCCACGGAGAACAACTACAGCGAATAAAACTCTTGTCTAGCAGTTCTTGATTTTGATCTTTTAGTTCTTTCATTTCGCCAGGTGCTAGACAATAAGGTGCCTTAAAAATGGGTATAGTTCTCGGCATCAACTAAATAGATAATTTCATCTCACGATCAGGTGAAATGTCTGAAAAGTCCTCAAGAAAGACACTAGGAAAGTCTATGACGATATCAACATCCTCTAGCTTTTGACTGATAGGGGCATGTTATGTAGTGATGCATGCTAGAAAATCTTAGCATCCTCGTCTCATAAGTTTCCCTCGCGCACATACAAAAGATAATGTGCGGCATTTGCTTGTTCCTTGTCACCTCAAAGACAAAAGATTTCCCAGTAGGTGGTTGAATAGACATTGTCCTCTGCCGAAAATCTATCGAAACTCCATTCACTGATAACCAAGCCATGCCAAGTATAATGTCGAATTCAGGCATAGGCAGTACGATAAGAGCTGCCCGAACTACATCTCTTTGTTACCGAAGCTCCAGATTCTTCACAATGCTCGTAGTGACCATTTGATCTCCGGAAGGAATAGAAATTTTGAAACCCAATCTCATATCCTCAGGTATAATTTTCAGTCGCTTGACGAAAGTCTCGAATATGAATGAGTGTGTAGCTCCCGAATCCAGCAATGCATAGGTAGCTACACCTAGAATGAATATCCTTCCTGCGAGGAAAAAGATTTTAAATCAATTTATGTTGAAGCTTAACGGATTTCTATCATTATTTTCTCAAAAATTTTATGAAGATTAGTGATTGGACCCTATTATTTCTAGGAAAATTCACAATTTCCCCCCTTATATTTTCGAATAATTTCATTTTAACCCTTCATTTTTTTAAAATTTACATTTTAGTCCCAAAGAATTTTGAAAATTTCTATTTTGGCCCCTTAGATTTCGGAATTTGCATTTTTGTTCCCTTTATTTTTGGAAATATCATTTTGACCCTTAAACTTTCGGAAATTTCCTTTTATTCCCTCAAATTTTCGAAAATATCCAATCATGCCCAAAGCTTTGATTTTTCTGAATTTTAAGCCCTAAAACTTTCATTTAGAAACAATTGCCTTACTTAAATAAATAAAGCTCATAATTCAAGTCCACTTTCTATGGTTTCCATTTTCATGTCTTAATTCCAACTAAGGTAGAGCATGCACCTTATTTTTCCATTAGGTTATTCTTAATCACAAATCAATTCTAATAACCAATTTAAAATTTCATGCATTAAAGGCAATATAAAAATGTTAAATAACTAGGTTACGATTGATTAGGGTCGTGACTGGCTCTTTCTCAACTTCCTCGGCATGCATAACATAAGCTCTTCCTACTGTTGGTGCTTTCTTCTTCGGGAAATCAGCAGCTTTACGTCCTTCCTTGCATATGAAGCACTTGTAGGTCCCCCACATGCACTTGCCATAGTGTAAACGATTATAGTTCTTGCATATTGTCCTATCCTCATATTTTGGTGCCCCAAGTTGTGGTTGCTTTGTTGGTCCCGGCTTCTTCACTTGGCCTTGGGGTTTTTGTAGTCCTTGAGGTCTAGGAGGTCCCATATATGGCTTGTTATTTGGCTGAGAATGTTAATGCATCGTATTCTCGCACCCAAGACGCAGCGGAATTTAAAAATTTTTGTTCTTGGGCGTCGTGTGTTTAAAAACATTCATAGGGCGTTTAGGATTATACCTTTGCATTCTTAACGCTGGACTCCAAACTATTCCCATGTATAAGCGGATGTAGCCCTTCTTGTAAATCCCTACGAACGGCTCTTCAAATTTGATCGCCTAATTAGGTACACGATCAGAAACTTTGTTCATCGCTTGGATTGCACTAGAAATCACAAACAATTTGTGTGTTGAGACTGTAGCCTTCGAATTTCCAAAAATCCGGAGACAATGCAGCGACGGCAGTGCGGCGGTGGAAGGATACCAAAGGGCCGAAATTTCTTCACCAAATTTTGTGAGATGGCCGTGGCTCTCATGATTCTTAATCATGATTTTGTGCTATTTGATGATTAATCAATAATTAACAATTAATTATTGATTGTAACCAACAATTACAAATCAATTTGCCAAAATTCCTTCCCACAATTTTCTATGTGTTGGCCGTGACTTTCAAGGGAGAAAAGGAAGGAATTTTCTTGTGTTTTGTGTGAAGAATAATTCATCATCTAGTAATGAGCCCTAATGGTGTATTTATAGAGTGAGACTCCTAATCTAATTAGGAGGGAGTCTCTCTCTCACAAGGACTCCAATAATTTCATTATGTTTAAACTCCCATATAATAAATATATAATGTATTTATTAATCTTTAATAATACATGATATAATAATATCATTTACACATATTTTATATAATCATATAAAATATATATATGTATATTAAATTAAATAACATTTATTTAATTCATAAACTAACTCATTGGTTAATTTAAAATTCTAGACTCCTCTAGAATATTTATGGGAATTTTTGCATTTTAGTAGTCACCACTACTAGCACAATAATTTAATTAGTAAATTCCAAATTCACTAAAAAAATGATTCTGAACTCATTATAATCCTGATCGTCGATCCGAAAGTGCCGATGTACCAAAGATACAAATCTTGTTCATATAATGAAAATCAAAAATTTCGAAGATCAAAATTTTCACTCACCAAATTTAGAACTTATCATATATGGCAGTTACCGTATTTGGCAGCTGCCAGTTTTAGTGAACTCCTTCACAAAAACAGGCAGTTCCACTCTCCTTCCTTATTTAGCAATCATGCTAACTTCCATTTCTTCCATCCTATGGAATCAGCTCATAAACTCTTTTATAAGCTTCCTGTTTGATCTCCATCAAACTATAGTCGCCAAATTCCAACTCCTTGAAATTTGACTATCTCAACGGAAACACAGAATCCGATACTTTTGTGACCCTCAATGGTTAAGGGATACAGCTAGCCGTTGGTTCACATCTCCATGTGATTCAAAATTACGTTTTTTCTTATTCGGGTTTACCCCATTTGACCCCATTCTTTTCATCAACTCCTTGATCAAGATTTTCATAACTCATTTCTGATTGCACTAATCGGATCATGGTAAGAGCGTCTAGTAGCATCGCCCTATGATCCCCTAGGGATCACTGATAGTGCCTGCAAGAACCTTTAGTCATGGTTAGCATACAGTACGGTCCCTTCAACACATATATCCCGATCGAATCTGCAACCATTGATATATCGAGAGTTGCATTTGAATTGGATAATGATGTGATTTATCTTTGGATATTAATAGTGGTATGGTATATGCAACTAGGAAAACACCTTTCCCTAAAGCACATTTCTTGCTCTGGCCAAAAACTCCTTGCACTATTAACTCATCATATCACATAGGATATCTTCAACCGTATGCAAACGGTGAATCCCCGACTACAATGTATTTGCTCCTACGTATTCAAAAATACACCTAACCTCGCCACCTGATGAGTCTCGATGGAGTCGGTAAACGGATCAAAGTGCATGCTAGTATGTACAGCCTCTACATTGTCCCGGGTCAAAGAACTAATGGTGTACAACCATAACCGCGGACTATTTCACTCGATAAGTGAGAACCACTTGGACAGTCCGTGGGAGGGTTGTCAAATGCATCATCATATGATCACACGTCTGTGTGAATGTACATCTCTATGCCCTTACCAATGAAACATGGTGTTTACGTCACAGACGCTAGTAGACGCTAGTCTGGAGCTCTAGCGACCTTTATCATCATTTTAGGCGGCTGAATCGACTAGGAACCTGTTTAGAATACATGGTACGCTTCCTAATGAGTTTCATGATCTTACGATGCGACGCAGACCTCATGGTACCTATTTTATATTCAAGGACTTTATCTATGCAGCTTGCATTGGTATACAGATAAAGTATAATGTCATAATCGAATAAAATCGTAAAATATTATTAAAATAAAGATTGTTTTACATTAGAGTCAATAAAGATCGAGCCACAAGTTGGCTTGCCGGGCACCTACTCTAACAGGGAATTCTGCTGGTGTTGCGGCATTTTGCATTGCATCTCAAAATCGATAAATTTCAATGCTAGCTAGGCTTGGAAAGCATAAACAATGGCAGCTGCATAATCCACGGGTCGCATCATCATCACATCATAGCGTATAGTAGGTCGTAGACCATTCAAAAATTGCCTAAATTTCTCAGCAGCTTCCCTAGAAATGAGGAGCACAAAGTGACAACCCCTATCAAACCTCCTAACAAACTCAGCCACAGTAGTGTCTCCCTGACGGAGATTCATGAATTCTCTCTTCAAGCATCCTTGGACGTCAGCAATAAAGTATTTCTCATAGAAAATATTCCTGAATTGCTCCCAAGTAAGGGTGGTGATATTAATACTATGTGCTGCTCCTTTCCACCAAAGAGAAGCATCATCTCTAAACATAAAAGTAGCACACCTCACGCGGTCAGTATCTCCCATATTCAAATAGCGAAAGTGCACCTCAAGTGATCGAATCCTACCCTCAGCAGCAAATGGGTAAGTGGTGCCATAAAATTCCTTCGGACCGAGCCTCCGAAACTGATCGTATACTTCATGTTGTGGCCTCGGAGCATGCTGAAACTGGTGCTCAAAGAATCGTGCCATGCCCTCTGGTGCACAAATAGCATCATCCCCATTAGGAGGTGGGGGTCCCTCCCCTTGATGATCCTCAATATTCTCAACTTGTCTATCCATATTATGTGCACATCTAGGAGACATTATATCTGAACTTTTTCCAAATTCTAAACGTAACCAACATGCATTTAAATCTAAGTTTTCTAATCATGCAGCGTATACTAATACCTTTTTGAGCAACTTTATGCATATAAAACATATAGTCTCAAAAAGCTATAAGACATGTAACGTAAACATATAATTCATGTAATCATGCAGGTATCATCATAAAAATTATGTAAAGCAATTAAACTTACAAATTGAGTCTTGACGACTGAGCTTCAGGGCACTGACGGTGGCACAACTGCTTTGATACCAACTGAAACGTCCACTACTCGTTTTTCTTAAAAATACAATAATTTTTTTCTTTTCTATCTAATAATTTCGTCTTAGTGCACTAATACATATACATATATATTAAAATAAATTTTCACCATTTTAAAAATAAAACAACCAACTATATTTGAAAACCCAAAGGAAAATAATTCGAAACATAAAATCATCAATCGTTACCAAACCTAACTTAGCAATATTTAGAAATAGAGCTAACTTTAAAACCCACTCCAAAACCACTTAAAAAGAATCATAAAAATATTAAAATATTTAACGTAAACTTTAAATCATAAATGCGAAAAAGCTAGCACTGGTCCTCGGGTTATGTGCACCTTCAGTCCAACAAGATCAACAATCATGTCCCTCAACCACATCACCATCATGCGCACCTGCATCGATCACACATAGTGAGACTATTGACTCAGCAAACCATAATCTTGATAACAAATAATATATATACAATCACATGCAACAATAAAAATATTTTTACTTAAAATAACATTTCATTAACATGCATAAACTCAAACATTTTCCTTTAATCATTAAAATTTTTTTTTTCATCATATACGTATACGCTTTCCCTTTTCGTTGAATTCAGATCGTTAATTGTGACTTTCGTATCAGCTGAAGGTTGATGGATTCATCTACGTAAAACCACAGTACTGCGCGGCGGGGACATCAACGACACTCTAACCCGACAACTGAGCACTGTATCATGTGGTCGACTGATCAGTATTATCTCACCATTGCAGATGAGGACAGGCTCTAGGCACCAACGTAAATGGAAACACGATCGTTGGGCTCCCTCCGCGGCCTTCTCCGTTAAACAGGCTCCCTCTAGGCATTCTTCCTCGCAATATTCTCAATAATCATATATGATATACTTTTTTTCACTGTCAATTCACATCCTTCAAAATATTTTTTTTTCTTTTTATTCATAAAATATCGAGTCTTTTCCAAATTCGTAAAATATCATTTTAATAGTATAAATTGCACTGTTTTATCATAAATCATAAAATCTCATATTTTCATCGTAAACATTTTAAAATATCATTTATCATGCGTTATGATTTTTCGGGACACTGCCAAACCTTTTTGTACTACCCAGGTGTAGATTGACCGTTTTGCCCCTGGACACAAAAATCCTCGATTTTGATTTTTTTCTCACTTTTATTAACTCAGGAATATCCTAAACAATTATT
The DNA here is from genome assembly GCF_025594145.1 of Primulina tabacum. NCBI lineage: Eukaryota > Viridiplantae > Streptophyta > Magnoliopsida > Lamiales > Gesneriaceae > Primulina > Primulina tabacum. The sequence goes on from NC_134552.1 coordinate 24,311,873, forward strand.
TAAGCTTAAATTTGACTTCTAATTTTTTTATTTGACGTAAACTCGGGGTTTTTTTATTTAATTCCTTAATTGAAAAACCGTGAAGCGTTTAAATCTCGAATTAATTCAAATCTCAATAATTTCTTCCCAAACATTAAACGTAGACTTTTCATACTTATATTACCCTCGGAAACCACGAATCAACCCTCGTGGACCCACGGTTCGAGCCGCTCTCTTCACCAAGCCATGTTCGAATCATAAGCTCTCTAGGACTTTCAACCTCACCCAAACCACATGCCACCATCAAGCCAACCTTGACCAGACCTGACCCTAGCCATCCTAGACCCCACCTGGACAACCACTGGACCAACGCACCAGCCCCAGCCCACTCGAGAAGTCCCTGCTCAACAACCCCTAGTGGCGGCCCTCTTTCATCGAGCCACCATGGACCAAGCTGCACCAGCTTGAGCCTTGACCCCATGCCACCATCCCTAGACCATACTGTACCAGCCTATACCACCACTACCTTAGCCACACACCCCTTTGAATAATCCACCTGCCGCATGAACGGGTGAGAGTCCTTTTCTGTGTGTACTCTCCCTTCGCTGCAGTCGCCGAGTCCAGCAATGCTAGGTCTCTTCCTGGCACCGGGTCACGTCCACTCTAGGTCCCTCACCAAGCCCCGACCAAGACCGGGCGAGTTCTTTCAAGTTGTAGCCTCCCCCCAACGAGGATCCTTAGAAAACCCTAGGTTGGTTGCTTCGCTTGCCAAGCTCAGTTTAAGCCCACATATCGTCCATTAACGACTCTTTTCCCGTCCCATAAACACAACCTATTGGAAGCATGTCCTTAGGAATCATAATGTTTTTCAAACAAACCTAGAATCATCAAAAATTGAAAATATTTGTTCTACCGTTACATGGTTCATGCTTCAATATTTTTCATGCAAAAATAATTAAAACAACATAATATGATTTGAATGTTGCATCAAAGAAGTTTAGAAGCGTGCCTTTGCTTTTTAAAACGCTCAAATATACGATCGTTGGCGTGGGGTGCGAAGAAAGACGAACGGGCAACTAGGACTCCCTGTTTTTCCTCCTCGTAATTTTGAAAATATGGTGTGTGTTGTGTGTGAATTTCGGCTGATGTGAGGCTTGGGAAGACCCTAGGTTTTTGTTTTATAGATTTAAAATTTGCAAGTTAATAGGCTTTGATTTTGGGTCTTTGAGTTAAGGAGCAACTGTGTAAGGCCCGAGATGTTATCAATTTTATGAGACCCCGAAAAGAAAATATTATGGATGGAATTTTTGTAATTAAGTGGAAAAATACTTGATTTAAAATTTGATGGCAATTTCGTAATTATTGAGGGCCGAATTGCAAATAGTGAAAAGTTGAGGGACTAAAGTGCAAATATGGAAAATTGAGTGGGACACTTGGCTTTCTTATGCAACTTGATATATATATATAATGTTATTTCCCTCAAAATTCAGAAGAAAGAATCGAGAACTCCAGAGAAAATTTCCCTCAAAGTTATTCGTACTGTAGAATTTCGATTTTGGCAAATTCGGTTATCAGAATTTAAATCCGGACACAGTTCTGTGATCCTCTCATCGACAGCTACAACTGGACGTAAGTTTTATTGAGTTCTGTTATCATTTTAAATTATGATATTGGAGAAATTATTATTTGATCATTATTATGTGTTCTGGGAATACTACACATCGTAGAATTGAAGTCAGATCGAAGAATAGATTGATTTTGGAATTGTTATGAATTTCTGATTATATAGACTGAAAACCGGACAGATTTAGATTATTGATTGATTACAGATTGTATCGGATATGGGTTATGATTTGTAATTGATAGTTGTTGATATGGTATTCACGGGGATATTGAGATTGTGCCGTTACGCCGATGATTTGAATTAAATTCAGATTAATCAGATTCAGTGGTAAATTGAGAATGGAATATTGATATTATGATTCTCGATATATCGTTTCAGATTTACAGAGACACTCTTGAGTTTATAACTGATATTGTTTCAGACCGGGACTACAAACGAAATGTATAAGTCAATGTGGTATTGGGAGATCGACTCAAGTAGGATATACTTGAGTTTCCCTAAATCACATACTTATTGTTATTATATGCATTGATTTGATTTTATATGTTGTTCTATTGATTTATAGGAAGCATGTATTAGACGAGTGATCTTGTGACAAAAGTGCCTGATAGTGGTGGGATCGCCACGGGCACATTGCACGATGTCACAAGATAGTATATTGGCGATAGTGCCACAGTCTGTGACGGATAGGTCAAGACACCGGATGTTTGGTTATATCGACGTGGATAGAATCGGAGTTTCTTCTATTACTGTTGGTCGATATAGGAATACCAACGTCTGGAAATCGAGATCCCTAGACTAGGATTGAGTCTAGTCTGAGTCGTGGAGTCAAGAGTATGATTGATAGTTTGATATTATTTATGTTTCAGACTTTGGTATATATCTGATATCTGCTTCATTCTTTATATTGATTATATGATTCCATGTTCGTTGATTTATACTGGGATTATATTCTCACCGGAATTATCCGGCTGTTGTCGTGTTTGTATGTGTGCATGACAACAGGTGGGACAGGTTCAGGGTCGAGGAGATTAAGATAGATCGTGATTAGAGTGGAGACCACGGACTTGACATTGCTATAGATAGGGTTCAGGCACTTGATACCTAATTATTAAACCCTAGTTTGATGATTGTATATATAGTACAGGTCTTGTACTTTAATACTGATATGTATATTAGATTGAATCCCATTACATTCCGCATTTTAAAAGAAAAAAAAAATTAGACCCTGTTTATTATAATTGATTAATTAGTCCCCATGATGATTAAGAACATGATTAGCGTCCGGGTCCCCACAAACTGGGACTACAAATTTTAGGTAAATTAGGCTCAATAACACCTATTTAATTGAAGAATATTAGTTTATAAAAAATTAGTTTTCAAAAATAATACTTTTGGTCCTTTAAAAGTCCCCTGTTTGCCCAAAACCGGCTTCCAGAATAAAATCGTGCTCGTCTCATAAAATAATTTGGACTCTACTATTTTTAGGAAAATTTAATCATATTATTAAGCCATGAAATTATTTATTGAAAAATATTTTATCTTGGCTTTCCCCGGTATCCTTTTCTCAGCCTATTATCGAATATTCGGATAAAATCTTCAATTCTCATTAAATCATTCAATCTAATCATTTAATCATGCAATCAGACATTCAATAATTTAATATACATCAAGTAAGAATTTAAAATAAGTTTAATAAAACAATTAAGCATTTTAAATCATTTTCATGCATGTGGTTTATGTGGGTTGACATTTTGGACGTTACAACATACCAGGCCTCTTCCCAAATCAAGTATTTAAACATTGGCCCTAAAACGACCATAAATTCAATGCCTCATTAGTGACACTGAGAATACGAGATTGTCTATTAATTTTATGAGCCTATCTCGGGTCCTCGGGTAGCTGAATTTTAAAAATATACTTGAGCAAAGGTGTTATTCATGTGTTTTCTTGGAGGGCCATTGGATCGATCTCTATCAGATATACTAACTTGGTGTGATGAATAACACCTCGTTCGCTCACCTATCATGTGTTTTGGCAAGTGAATCGACCTCTGTAATTTCTTTCCTCGAGATCTGCTCACACTCTAATCAGTAAAATTTTTTGATAACTCTTGAATAACTCGCTAGTACCTCACTAGTCTCTTTTCTCGAAATTCATAAGAACCTTAACTTTTTGAGTAACCAACTGGGAATCTGTTTAGTTGATGACCAGGGCGACCCCTGCTTCCAGAGCTGGTTTCTCTACAATTATAATAGATTCATACTCGGCTTCATTATTTGAAGCCCATAAATCTAATCTCACCGCAAATTTTATTTTCTCCCCACTTGCGAAAATGAGAACAACTATAGTCCCACTCCTTTCCTTGCTAGCTGTACCATCCACAAATTTTCTCCATACTTCTTATCCGAGATGAGTCATCTTTGTCAGAAAGTTTGATAAGGCTTGAGCGTTGATTGCAGTCCTTGGTTGATATGTAATATCATATTCCCCGAATTTTATTGGTCATTTTATCAATCTCCCTGATATATAATGATTGGTCATTATTTTCCCTAGCAAGCTGTTTTTGAGGACAATAATAGGATGAGACAAAAATTATGGTCTCAATTTCCTCGCAGTAATGACCAGAGCCAAGGTTATCTTCTCGAGCTCAGTATATAGCTGGGGTCTTCTGAGGGCCTGGCTTACATAGTAAGCAGGATTCTGATCAACACCCTCTTCTCGGATGACGACCAAACCAATAGCATGTTCGGTGGCAGATAAATAAATCCAAATTTTTTTTCCTACCTCAGGTTTTACCAAGATGGCCAGCTCGGCTAGGTGATTGTTAAGTTTTGGAAGGCTTGTTCAGACTTATCATCCCATCCAAATCTTTGAGCTTTTCTTAGTGCTTGAAAAAATAGATAATTGTGATGTACCGACCTTAATATGAAGCGGTACAGAGCATCAATCCCACCTACATTATTTTGCACTTCTTTGATGGACTTAAGGGAAGTCATTTCTAAGATGGCTTAAACTTTCTCCGGGTTAACTTCGATCCCCCTCTCGGTGAGCATAAAACCAAGAAATTTACAACTTTTGACACCGAATGTACACTTAAAGGACAAGGACTTCACCCCATACTTTCTGAGGGTTGAGAAGGTTTCCTTATCTAGGATGAAACAATATTTTTCCTTGTCCTTAACAAGGATATCATCCATGTATTATTTGATTTTTCTCCCAGCCTGCTTCTCAAAGATCTTATACATCAACCACTGATAGGTCGCTCATGTATTCTTCAAACCGAATGGCATAAATGTATAACAATAAGTACCGCATGTGCTTATGAAACTGGCCTTTTTTTATAGTTCCAGGCCAAGGGAATTTGGTGGTATCCCTGATAAGCATCCATGAAATACAACAACTAATACCTTGAAGTGGAGTCCACCAATTGATCATTTTGGGGCAACGGGCAGTACTAAAGGCAATATTTACTCAGGTCCCTGAAATCTACACACATTCTCCACATGCCAGTGGCTTTTTAGACCAAGAACACATTTGATAGCCATGTGGGAAATTGAACATCCCGGACTTGCCCATCTTTCAGCAACTCTTGCACTTGCTAATCTTACACCATGTCTTTCTCTGTCCAAAAGTGTTTTTTTTTTTTTTGTATAACAAGTGGGGAACCCAGAAAGGTGTTCATTTTTGCTCAGTAACATGGGACGCCATACCCATAAGCTCAGAAGGGGACCAAACAAAGATGTCGGCATTTTGCTGTAAACAGACTACCAGCTTGGCCCTGATAGAGGATTTCAAATCCTTGACCATTTTAGTGATTTTCGCAAGATGACCGAGAACCAATTTACTTTCTCTTGCTCTTCATCCACTACTTCTAGCACCTCCTCAATCAAGTGTACTTCCCCCTCTTTGCCAACTTTCTCCTCTTACCCCACCCTTTCTTGCTCTTTTCTTCTCCACTCGAATAGTTTCAGCATAACACTTGCGAGAAGATGATTGATCTCCCGGTACCTCTCCTACTTGGTTTTAAACGGAGAACTTGATATTTTGATGGTAAGCTTGTTAGAGTAAGCGCCCGTTGAGCCAAGTGTTGGCCGAGGGTTCATGTTGAAACTCTATGTATAAACAATCTTTATTTTAATAATATTTGAAATTATTGTTTTGGCACATCTTTATGTGTATATCCATGCTAATTGCATAGATAAAGTCCTTAAATATAAAAATAGTAGAAATAATATGAGATGCTCATATGATGAGTATCATTAAACTCATATTTTCAATATTGTATATTCTAAAAAGTTCCTAGTCGATTCAGCCGTCACTAAGAAGGATATAAGCCGCTCAAATTCGAGACTAGTATCTGCGATGTGAGTACCAAGTTGGGACATTGTGATGTCTCAACATGCATATAGGTGCTCCTTGTAGAGTGCACTGAACAACCCTCTATAAAGGACTTTCCAAGTGGTTCTCACTTATCGAGTGGAAACGTCCTAGTTTATGGTTGTACACCATTAGTCCTTATGACTCGGGACAACATTGAGACTCTATATGCTAGCATTGCACTTTGACTTGTTTACCGACTCTCATGGGGCCAGCAGGTGGCAAGGTTGGGTGTTTTGTTGAAACATATAGGAGTCGATGCATTGTAGTCGGGGATTCACCGCTTACCTTCGGTCGGGATATATGAGATGAAGGGATCGTACTGTACGCTAACCATAATTAAATGGTTCTTGCAGGCACAATCATTTGATACCTAGGGAATCATGTAAGCGATACTGCTAGGTGTTTAACATTATTGGTTGGGTACTATCAGACTTGAGTTCAGACGTTCTTATTATCAAGGAGTTGATAATTAAGAATGGAGCAATTGGGGTATGCTTATATAAGGACATGTTTAATCCCGAATCACATTAAGATGTGAACCCACGGCTAGTTGTATGAATGAATATTGAGGGCCATACAAGTGCTAACTCTCTAGATCCCGTTGAGAAGTAAAATATTTCAATATGTTGAACGGCTTATAAAGGAGTTTATAAGCGCAAGGAAAATTAGAAGTATGACTTCTATAAGGGGACTATGACTTTTAATTTGAGGAAGTGTTCCTAAATTAAAAGATGGCTCAAACAAATAATGTATTTGAAAATTGTTATTTTCATAAACATTATTATGGACTAAATTAAATTAATTCAAGTTTTGAATTAATTATACACTAGTGGGCCTAGTAGAGTCCAAATAATTAAATTAATTCAAGCGTTGAATTAATTAAACAACATTGGGCCTTGTAGAGCCCAATTAGAAATAATTATTAAACTAGTGGGCTTGAGTAAAATCAAGTAAAGTTTAAATGGTCTCAAATGTGTTTGAGACATTTAAATAAAAGTCCATGGGCCTTGTAATTGTTACAAGCCCAAGTAAAAAGCATGCAAGGGAGGTGAAGGCTTGGAGGAAAATTTTTCATTAAACATTGCATGGCATGCTCATGCACTTTATCACTTTTTCAAGCAAAGAAAAATTTCCCCCTTCTCTCCCACACCCTCTTGGCTGAAATTTTGAGGGCATTTTCCTTTAATTTTGCTTCTTCAATTTGTTGAGGAAAGCTTAGTCTTCTTAAAGAAAAATGCCTTACATTTTCGAGTGCAAGTGTAAGGTGGATTTTCCTTGTTGGTGGTGGGCTTAATTTTTTAGTAAGAAGTGCTCATTGGAAGCTTGAAGATTTGTCTTGCCATTGAAGAGCTAAGTTGTTTACAATTTAGTTGGAGCTATCATCAATCTTTTAAGATTGATAGGTAATTTTCTAAAACACTTTATGAATGTCATTTTATGTTTTATTTTATTTGCTACACACTATAGTTTAGGGTGCTTGATTTTCTTCCTAGAAAATAATTTTGAAACTTCTGTTGCGCATTCAGACACCTTAATCGATCCCCTTTAAAAGTTGAGACAACAACCCTGAGGGCACAGAACCACAATGAAGGTGGTCATAGTTGTTTTCGTGAGGTCTCCTGTCCCGATTGTTAAGGGCAGGACAAGCTCCCCCATGGGGTATACTGTGTGACAAACAAAACCAAAAATAGTAGTCTCAGATGGCTCCAGACTATAATCATTCAATTCCATCTGTTCTAGGGCTCTTGAAATAAAACATTGACTAAGCTGCCTAAATCAACAAACTCCCACCTTGCATCATAATTAGAAATTTTGGTCTGGATGACCAAATCATCATTATGAGGTAAACTGACTCCTTGTAAATCCTAGGGACCAAAACTGATGACCGGTTCATCCTCCCTCGCAGCCTTGTCCACCCCTAAACTTTCTCATCGACTCCATGCTTTCCGAGCCCGGTTAAAGTCACAATAAGTGGAGTCTCCTGAGATCATTTTAATTATGCCTAGAGTAGGGGATTTTCCCGACCCTTCTCTTCCCCTCAAACAACAAATGGCACACACGGTTTTTGAAATGGAAAGCATCGGTTTATTGAGGAGAATTCAGACAAGGGTTTTCGTCATCGTTCTTCGCATTGTCAACATATTTTCGTGCGTAATATACGCAAAGGCACGCCATAATTCTTTTTTTTTCTCATCTATCACACACTAATATGCATTTATTATTGTTTGCATGAAAAACATGTTTTCTTTTTTATTTATTTCGTTTTTATGAATAACCATGAGATTATTGTGTGATTTTTGTTCCAAAAGATTGAGTTATGTTACGTGAAGAGGCTGCCATGATTAAGGATCAATATGGGTTGTTTATACACAATTATAAGGGTCCTAGGATACAAGATAATAGGCTGCAAACGCTAGGAAACCAACTGGAAATATTTTCGCATGACTTGAGGAAAAGAGGTTCGGTTGTTAGGGTTAATCATGCATGGCTCGGCCAGGGCTTGACCAAGGCTGGGCTGGGACGTGGTGGGGTCATTAGAGGAGTCCTAGCCATGCTAGGACTTGAGCACAGCGGCTGGGAAGGAGTCCTAGAAAGCTAGGACTTCTCTCGAGCCTTAGCGCGAGGGTGCAGCTGTGCGCGATGGGTTATGGCTCTGTCAGGGTGGTTAGGGCTTGTCTAGGCTAGGTCATAGAGAGGTCCAAGGTTGGCCCAGAGGGTGAGAGCTCGGGTGGTGGCCTGGGCGATGAGTCCTAATGGGTTTAGGAGTCTTGGGCGCATGTATGAGAGCCTCGCGCAGCTCCTTGTCTTCGGGAAAAGGATTGCAGTGGGCTGGGGGCTGGGTCATGGCTGGTCAGTAGGATCCATGAGTGGTCCGGGAAGGGGCTGGCTCGGGGTGGCTAAGGTGCGACTCAATGGAAAAGGGAGAGGGCTCAAGGGTTTGGTTTATGGTACGATTTTAGGGTTTCATGGTTAGGACTGAAACCGTTGCTCCACGGGAGTGGTCCATGGGAAGGGTAGAATAGGCAATAAAAAGTTTATTTGTTAAATTTGAAAATTTTATATTAAAGTTTGGATTAATTCGAGAATTAAATGCTCCGTGAATGAATAACTAAAGAATAAATGAAAAGCCTCGAATTTAAGCTAAATAAAATATCATAAAATTATTTAAACTTAAATAGCTATTTGGGATGGCCTAGAGTCAACAAAAATAAGAAAAAGTCAAAATCCTGAAATTTTACGTCTAGGGGTAAAACGGTCATTTGACACCTATAAAATAGTAATCATCGTGGCAGTGTCCTAAATGTTGTTTTATATGTTAAAATGATTATTTTAAATAGTCATTGAATTTTATGATGAAATGTTAACGTTAAAAAATATTTTGCATGATTGGTTTAAAAGAAAAACAATTATTATATGCATGAATTTTATAAAGTGATGAAAATATGAAATATTGAAGGAAGTGAAGTAATTGTCATTAATACGATGATATGTGAATACGTAAGACCAAGGCTCAGTTGACGGGTGAGAGGGTCGCTGATGTCCCCGCTGCCCAGTACTGTGGTTACATGTAGATGGATCTATCGACCCCTAATACGAATACGAAAGTCACAATTAACGATCTGAATTCAACGAAAGGAAAATTATACATTTATGATGAATATGAATATATTTATGATAATATGTAAATGTTTGAGTTTATGCATGATTATGAATTGTTATTTTAAGTAAAAGTATTTTCACTCTTGCATGTGAGCTGTATACATATTATTTTCTATTAAGAATATGGTGTGTTGAGTTTTTACACTCACTAGGTGTAATCGATTCAGGTGAGTATGATGTTGATGGTAGTGGAGGTCTTGATGGTTGATCTGACTTGACTGAAGGTGCACATAACCCGAAACTAGTGATAGTTTTTCCGCACTTTTGATTTAAAAGTTTATGTTAAGGATTTTTACGACTTTTATTATGCTTCTGAGAGGTTTTTGAGAAGTTGTTAGTTTTAGCTTTATTTCTAAGTCAGAATTTGCAAATGTATGACGATTTTATGTTTTAAAATTATTTCCTTTGAATTTCAAGTATGGTTGAATATTTTATTTTAAAATGGTGCAAGGTATTTTTAAAGTATATGTATATATATATAAATATCAAAGACTACCCAGTGATACTTAGGGTGATAATTGGACACCAATAGAAATATTCATAAACAATAATAATAATGAGCAATTAATAAAAGAAAATGCAACAACAATAAATAAAATAGCGGTTAAACCAGCCATATAATATGTATATAATATATATATAAATGCGGAATTTAAAGACAGGAATTTAAATACAAGAATTTAAATGCAGGAATTTAAAGATCTTTAAGATTTGAGGTTCCTCCAGTTTCTGATTGCATACAATCTTAAAGGATTGTATGTAAAGCATACTTTTGCAAAGAACACCACAAAATCTTCAAAGATATATATATATATAGGTATTTATATATATTTACGCGGTTTAACCGGCCATATAATATATAATATATATATACAGTATTTAACACATAATAAAACACACCTGGAATGAAAATAAGAACTTCAATATGAATCTTCAAAGAATTTTACAAATTCTTTAAGACATAAGCTTGAAGGGTAAGAACACCTTGAATGTGAGTGGAGGAAAGTAGGAAAAGCAAGAAAGAGAAGAGAAAACGAAAGAAAGAGAATGGGGAATCAAAACTTGGTATCAAAAAACTTGCATTTCCTTGGAGGCCCGTGTCTTCTTTTATAGACACTTCAAGGGTTATTTCGGAATCTTGAATAGTATTTGTCCTTGTCATGCTTGCATCATTTTGATGTCATTTTTCATATATATATACACACACACACACACACACATATATATATATATATATATATTTAGTACAAATTTTACAATTAAAATACAAAAATTACAATTCATAAAAATGCATGTGTCTAAATTGTGCATTCCTTCTTCCATTCGAATAATCTTCAAGGATAAGATCTTCTTCTGAGGAGTAAATATTTCTTCTATCTTCTGTCTTCTAATTCTTCCAAGATCTGTTGTACATTCTAGTTAAGAGTAAAAAGCTTTGGAGCATCGGTATAAAAATCTGGAAAATGATCAACGCATGGTGTGAGCTCAATATGTAGATTTTATAAATCTGGTTCATAAATATAACTGTAGTCTTCGTTTCTCTTTTTGATGAATTTATGCTTGAAGGCTAATGTCTGTAATCTCTGATGTTTTATTTGTTTTTGGATTGTAGCACTGCAAATGTTGGAATATGGACTTTGGGTTCCGCTTCTTGTCTTTGCCATTTAAAAAAAAAGGCTTGACCCAAATTCTGTGAACTGCTGGTTCTAAATCTATTATAAATCCTTCTAACATGTTGATCTTATTTCTAGATTTACTTCATTATTGCCGTATCAAAGATATATTGGATTGCACTTTTAAGGGCAACACTGTTGAGACTGTCTATGTTATTTTATCTGTAATGATGATTTCGGAAACTAATCCTAAACCTAATAAGGAATTTATACTTATTTTTTCTTCCTTATTATTAAACTGAAAGAAAAATCTCTAAATGATGAAAAGTGTATTTGGGTAGAAAGGATGTAGAATTGAAGTTGACAAGAACAATTGTCTATGTCTAAAGTTTTTTTTTTTACAATCAATTTTGTTTGGCATATTCATTTATTTCTTTTAAAGGAATAATTTTATGCCATCAGGTTTTAAGAAAAAATTTCTTGGATAATTTGGAATTTTTTCTAGAAATTTTCTTTGGCTTTTGAGAAAATAATGTCATTTATTTGGGTAGGTAATATGCTTAATTCTGTAAGTGGTTTAAAGAAAAATCTTGTTGGGCTCAGTTTTTGGCTAGAATTAATAGACTAGGTCTGTCTAATAGACTGGGTTTGTCTATTTCAAAAATCTTGAATCTTTTTAAGAAGGTCCAAGTTTATAAGGTTTGCCTTAAGGGCTGCTTCTGTTTTTTGTAATTATTCCGTCAATTCCTTTATTTTATCAGACATTAATGTTTTCGAATCATTTAGTCTTTTAAAATTTTTACCATCGTCTCGCAATGATTACAAATTGAAAATCAGTTTTTAAATCTTTTTAGTAATTTCATAAAAACTCTTTTTTGGAAAACTATTTTCATTGGCTATTTGTTTACCATAACTCTTTTGGGTATTTATATCTTTTCGGACTGGATAATCAATAAAGTAATTTGGACCAATAAAACGGTTGGCTGGTTCTAGAGCTTCCAGAAGGGTTTTAAAACTTTTATAAAAAGAATTTTGTTCATTTTTAATAACTTCAACCACTCGGGTCCAATGGTTGTAGATTCCTATCACCTTCCCTTGGTAAACAACGTAATATAATATGGTTTCTGAATCAGCTTCATATGTTGATTGGGAAGAAATATTTATTTGATTGAAATAATAGGCCAAGGCGTTTAAGACTATGAGTTTTTGATTGAAATCGTTTGGTTGAACGTTCCATATTGAATTTAATAAAGTTTTTTGGGATTTTTCTAGATGAAAAGGTTTTGAAGTCCTGAAACATTTTTGTGAGTTTTGAGGATTAACAGGGAAATTGATATCTCCATAAGAGATTAATTCTGCGGGGTATTTCTGTTGGGAATAATTAACTTTGCTTGATGACGCCATTTTCCTGCATGGATCAAATAAATTTGTTAGAATTCTTTCATAATCCCCATAAGTTTTTATTCTTTTAGAGAAATATTATTTTGAAATTTTTTCCTTGAATTAGTGCATTAATACTATTTTCATATATAGAATATGTTTTTATTAAATTGAGATTTTTTGTACGAGGTTTTTCTAAGAATTCAAAATCTAATTTTTTATAATTAAATTTAAAAGAGATAGAATTATTATTTATTTTATATGGAGTAATTATTTATTC